>NC_135702.1:12842989-14262989 GCF_964276395.1 Gasterosteus aculeatus
TATTTATTTCTTTTTTATTCTGACTTCTTCTCCTGTATAGTTTCTGAGGGCTAATCTAGCCTATTATTTTCAACTGGATCACCGCGGTCTGAAACGCACACAATAGATCAGACAAACCAACAAAGCAAAGTGTTTCTTTAAAATCCGTCTCTTTCGAATAAAATGCAAAATATTCTTATTTACAAGTTTATGACTGCTGATCATCTTGGTCTTCACGTGGAGAGAAAAGTCAAGACAGATTTAGAAAGGGCAAAAAAGAAATATTTACTAATACCTTTGGATCCTCTACAATATATTAATATTACATGGAAGGGTGTAGCTTTGCCAATATCCATGAACACCCATGTAATAATAATAGTGATATAATAATTATAATAATACCAATAGGAGGTCTGCTTGGCATCGTATTGTTGGTCACCAAAAATGTATCTGTTGTTGGGAAAAAAAACACCAGAGAGTACTGAAACTGGGATCAAATAAATAAATAACTTAGATGCTTTGATTCATATTGAAAAATAAATAAGTTATAAATAAAGCTCATGTCCCAAAAAAAAAGGGGAAAATTCTTCCCACGCAGTCAGTTCGAGTCACAAAGCTCCGTCCAGAGTTCAGCCTCAATCGGCAATTTCGCACCATGAAGGCCTCGGACACTTTCCTTTCCTGCGGCTCGTCCCCTTTTTATTTGTATCTGTCTTTGTTTCATTTCTTCTTAGGAGTCCTGCCGAGCTCGGCGTACAAAAACAAAACAGAAAAAAAAAAAAAAAAAAACAGAAAAGATAACCAGCAGGGACCAGCTCATCGCTGCTGAGCCGGTCGACTAAGCACGCCGGACATGGGGGGCAGAGGCGGCTCGCCGCCCCCCTGCAGGCCGTGCAGCAGGATCCGGGGAACCAGGGGTCTCTGCAGGGACGGCGGGGGCGCCGAGGGGCCCCTGTACAGGTAGAGGGCCGCTCCAGGGTCCAAGTTGGACACCAGGCTTTGTGGGTAGAAGTACGGGGAGGGAAACATCCTCTGCAGGGCCGAGTAGTTCCCGGCCTCCGCTAATAGTTCGAGACCCACCGCCGTCTGCCTCTTCCACTTGGTCCTGTTAGAGAGGAGAGACGCCGATTTAGCTTTTGGCTTGATGCAAGTGTGTGTTTGAATCTGACAAACGCCGAAAATGCCCCCCGTCAGTTCACCTTGGGTCCAATTAGATATCAGCGATGCATCTGTTTTGGGGTTGTGTTTTTTTTTTAACACCGAAATCTCCAACATGCCACTTGTACTCACACCCAAGGATGTCTGCTAGATTGCAGACAGGCTGCACTCCACGCAGGTGAATAATTCATAATAAATATAATTGAGTAGATATAGTGGTTTGTTTGAATTATTGATATGCACACATGCAACAATGCATTATTCATACGCCAAAGTGTTGTTTTTATATTTATTTATGTCATTTAGCTGCCCAGGAGTCAAAGCTGGGGAAGAATAAATGCTAAAGTTAATCCAGCCGAAAAATGTGGAAAACAAGTTTCTTTCTTTTTTTCTTCTTTACATTGATGAAGACAGTTTCTCTTGCACAGAGTTTTATTAATTTACAAAACGGTGGCAGCTCTGTTCCCCTGCTATTTGCCGGGACTTGAATCGGATGCTGCAGAAGTAATCATGTTGCATGAAGATGCTGCAAACTGAGATGATAAACTCAGACAAGCGTCGCAAAACCCTAATAAATAGAAATAAAAACGTGTTAGATATCGAAATCAAAATAGAAAAGCCATGCTTAAAATATAGAATACGAATTAAACCATTATCTAGACTGTCAGTGGCGCTAATTGGGATCAATGAATCAGCTGTCAATCCATATAATACTTTTAGGTAAATAAACCGGATGTAGCCTCTATTATTGTAGAATTATAGAATCTACAGAAAAGTAATTCCCCGTCTTTGAAACTGTGTTGGGGTTTGTCAGCGATCAAACGATAAATGCATGCATGCTGATCAATAATTTAAATACCGTTTGGGTTCAGTCCTCGTGGCGGAGGCTCATGTACAGTTAAGTGAAGTGAACTCATGAAACTTTTAGGGCGAGAGGAAAAAAAACATGGCGTCCCTGGGTCCAACGGAGTCATGAGCCAGCCGTGAGAAACCAGATTGCCCCCCCCCCCCCCCCCCCCCTCTCCCCCTCCTAAGCAGCAGCGTCTTTACCTGCGGTTCTGGTACCAGGTCTTGACCTGCGTGTCGGTGAGGTTGAGGGAGGCCGCCAGCTCCATGCGGTCCTGGACGCTCAGGTACTTCTGCCGCTCGAAGCTGCGCTCCAGCTGGGCCAGCTGGTGGTCCGTGAAGGCCGTCCGGGCCTTCCTGGGCTTCTTCAGCCGGATCTGCGAGCTGTCCCTGCTGCTGGAGATCTCCCTGTCCCCCTCCTCTTTCACTGGCGGATAAGAAGAAGGCGCGCAAGAAAAAAATAAAAACAAAGACGATTAGATGGTGGAAGCAGAGAAGCGGCCTCGTGCGTAATGTGGTACATCCGTCTTCGTGTGGACAGATACATCTGTGCAGAAGCATCGAGGCAGACAAATATCAGAGCCAACTAAAATACAAACGTCTCCGCTGCGTTTCAAAAGCGTTAAGCTGCTTACTTTGATCACGGAATTGAAAATGTAAAAAATTCAACAACTTTTATTTTTTTAAATACTTTGACCTGCCTGTCCTGTTTGATGTGCACCGATTACAGACTTGATCGGTGTTTTGATTTACTGGATTTAGTAAATTTGTAATAATATTAATAATGATAACAATAATGCATTGCTCCCCCTTTCAAAATAATGCGATACAGCTCGCATGTCCGGACCGGTACGCATCGCTTAATTGGTTTTAAATGTAGTTTGTCCGTGTACTGTATATGAGAATAAAACCGTCCCTTTTATTTCGAATAATTTAAAATTACTGAATTTAACACCAACTGAAAACTATTTACATGAGGCAAATTTTGAAGAAAATTTGAAGAAAAAGGCATCAAACATTTTTTGTTTAAATGTTTAAAAAAAAACTATTTATCTACACTTGAGAGCAATTGACAGTTTCGACTGTGGCGCTGGAAACCGTGCCTATAGGCTATATGGAGCTATTTGATTTGGGTTTAAATTGTTATGAAAAGCTCTTCCAATATTCGCACTTCCAATCTGATATTCCTCCCGTCAGCAGAGGCGCAGCCTTTGTTCTTGTTCTGCGTGGTGTCATGTAAGGGCGAGCCTTGATATGCAGTCCTTATTCTCTGAGATAGAGGGGTAAAAAGAAAGGAAAGAAAGGAGAAAGGGGGAGGAGTGGGGGACGAGCGGGGCGAGATATCTTGGTAGTTGAATAGTTGAATCGTCTCAAGGAGCACAATAATCCGACTAATTGAGCCACAAGGGAAGGACGAGCCTTTCAAGCGCGACCGGAGGAACTTCACAGGACCGTGGAAATGAGTGGAAATCAAGGGCTCGCGCGGCCTTGCGCGCTTACAAATCTGATTAGCGCCGGGGACAAATTGCATCAAATCCCTGAAATATGAGAGGAGGCGGATTCGTGGAAATCAAAGCCACCGTGCACCGGGCGCGCCGTGGGCCCCGCGGCTCCCTCAATCAATCAGCGCGCCGATCAGCACCTCCAGCCACACTGTGACACAAGTGAGCGCGGGCGGACACACGCGCGCACGCGCACGCTCTCCGAGTTTGTCTAAGGAATTGATGACGTGTGGCCGTATCGATATGCTCCCAGGAAAAGTGTTAGGCATAAAACTACAGCGAGCCTATGGGTGAATAAAACCAAAATAAATAAGTCAATATTGAAATCCTAATATTTTAATAATTCATTGTCATTTATTGAATTTGATATTATAGTTCCCCTCATAGCCTACAGCGGTCGACGTCTTTACAGACACTGCTTCATTAAACTGTCAATGTAGGTGACATGTGTGTTATGGCTGACATGATTGGAAACAGAGAGAGGCCCTTGATGGCATTTATCTGGAGGCGACCCTGTCATCTCTCCCGTTCGTGCCTCCTTGACATCAACAGATGCTTTTCTGGATATGCTGCTAACGCAAGGGCTTGAAAAGGCGCCCGCGTTGATTTAAAGTGTATAAACCTCATAAAGATGAACCCATTGGTTTGCCACCGCGCAGGGACAAATCTCAGGTTTCCACCACCGCGAGGCAGCAGCTGAGGCGGCTCGATGTGCCCTCATTGATGGCCTCCTGTGGCCGGCTAACTAAGTACTGTCACTTTATTTATTATTAAAATGTGTTATGCTGTTGTTATTGTTTTTTTACAGTTTCCCCGCAATATTTCTCCAGCCATATAGAATATATTATCCTTCTGAAATACATTTATGTTATACTATTATTATTGTATGAAGTAAATAAATGAAGTAATAAACAAAAATATTTTTATAAACTTCCTTACCTATTTATTTTTATTTTTTATTTGTTTTGTCAGCAGCATGACTGAAAACTTACGTTATGTCTATATTGGGAATAGCAGGTTGGATTTCAATGAAATTGAAATGGTTATTTGTTTCAACTTCATGATACCCTATTTCTCTATATTGAACCACTTTTATATTTTGTACAACACCTCTATTATTGTTTGTATTGCCGTATTATTTAATCATTATTTAGTGTGGTCCGTCCTAATTTTCAAAAACTCCTTTTTTAAGATGAACAAAAAAGCACCATAACCAGCCAACCTGGAGCTAAACATTAAACAAATATACACGTATAAGTTTCAAATATAAAACAGCAAAAAGCAGAGCTTCAGCTACAGATTCAACTACAATCACTTTTTTAAAAACAGGCCATATCGATAAGGGCCACAAGTCCCGTGTGAAAGCAAAGGGCCAACTCGGTTCCCTTCCACCCTCCTCTCCGGCGCCCAACAGCCGCTCTCACTCTACTTGTCTCCCTCCTTACCTTTATATTCACTGTCAGACGAAGAGTTGCTGTGGATTTTCTCCATAAAGTCTTCCGCTATCTTGGAGACCAGCCTGCCCGCCGCCTCCTGAGTCGGCTGTCCATTGCTGGAGTAGGGCGCGCAGGCGGCGAGGGGCTTACAGTCCGCGAGAATGTCTCTGATGAGGAACGACGAGGTCACGGTCCTCTGCTGCGACCCGGCCGATATCTGCGCCTGCTGGAGGTGCGGCGGCAAGCCGACACCGTGACCTTGCCTCAGGGCCACCTCGTCCGCGCATTCCCTCCGCGGCGACGGAGGCGACGAGCAGCCGCTCTCCGCGTCTGATCTCGGGCTGAACTCCAGTGGCGAGCGGCACTCCCCCGCCAGGCTCCCCCCTTTGGACACCGGACTTCCCGGCCGGTGGGACAGCAGCGAGTCGATGCCAAAACTGGACCCGTTGGCGGACGCCTCCATTGTCTTGATCGAGGCCTCCTCAAACTACCATTTGGTATTCAGGACAAGTTTTATTTAAGGGAAGGAGGGAGGGGGGGTCCGGCAGAGAGGAAATAGTCCCCCGCTCCGCAGCGAGAATTGTTTTTGGAAGGGAGGCTACAAATGAAGATTATTCATCTGCTATTTCCAGTTGCACCACAAAATATCTCCAGGCTAAGTTAAACGTCGCCGCATCCGATGTTTTAATTGTTATGGTCGTTAGGTCTCGAAGGACGTGTCCTCCTGGTGTCGATGTATAGTTTCTTTTTGGGGGGGTGAGTCGCCGCCGATTCGATTCTGCTTCCTTCCACCAACTGCGTCTTCGGTTGAGTTCAGTAAACCTCGCCGGGAAGATGAAAATTACCTAACAGCAAAACTCGAAAATCGGAGGAAAATAAAGACTATTTGTGGATATTCGGGAGCAGCAGCGCACCGGTCTCTTCGGGAGGGAGAAGAAAAGCACTTTCAGCACCATGGACAGGTACGCGTCAGACCCGATTGAGGACCGCAGGGGAGCTTCCTCGTGTGGCCACACAGTAGACGGATTCCTTCAAATACAACGAGACAACCTTTGCAAAAAGACAAACAAATACTAAAAAGCAGAGCTCGAGTCGAGAGCGAGGAGTCCGATCGCCGCAGCAGCCGACGAGGAAGACGTCGGACGACGCGATGTGCGAGGAGAGGTAAACTGGGTTAAAGAGTCACAACTGGCGAGTAAGAGGACAAGATGCGACGGGGGTGGGAGGGATTCCCAAAAAATAGAACTTGAGGAAAAGTCAGGAGCTAGGTTTTAAGAGCGACCCGTCCACGTGAGTCCCCAGTGACGAGCCTTCATTGGCTAAGGGGAGCTGGAAGTGGACCTCCCTACACGCCCACTCACTCGATCCTCCCTCCCTCCCTTCCTCCCTAGCTCTCCCATCCTCCCCCTGTCCTCCCTGGCTCATCTTCACTTTGATAAAAGAGACACTGAATTCATCAGGAGACTCAGATGCAACTGTTTACAGGCAATTTTCACACTGTTTGCTTTCATTACATCATTGATGAGGCTTATAATGGGGTTATTATGTGGAGCGGCTTGGTGTTTTTCTTCTCGACCCTTTCTTGACTGGATTTGTTTCTCACCTCAGCACATCCTATTTTTTTTTCTTTTACACATTTTTTGTTCAACCTTTCACTTTTTATTATTATCACATATTTCTATTTTATTTGTCAATTAACGGTTTATTTGATTTATCGTTGTTGCAGTGCAAATATGTTGATAAAACGAAATTAATGGAAACAGAATAATAAAATGATAATAACATTTTTAATCATTATTATAGCATAATTATTATGTCACAAGTAGTATTTCTCCCTGCTTTTATTTTGGAAATAATTTGAATTCCTTACAGGCCTCAATTTCTTTTTCTCAAAACATTGTTATTATTAGATTCTGGAATTTTCATCATTTTGCCCTTCAGTCGAAATCCCCAAACAATCTTTGCAGATACACCGCCATCATGACAATATATTTTTATAGCCTTTCAAATAAGGAAATGAGTGGAAGATGAATATTATAAAATACCATTAACGTGTATATTATTTCTGCTATTGCCATTATTGTTTTTGAGCAGGAACAACATCTCGTCGTTGAGCAGACCTTATTTAGAGCATAATGACTATCTAATAGTCCCTGGTAATTGTATACAATACTCAGAGCAGCGTGACGCAAAACAACTTCAAGGCGCCATTGTGTGCACGTTTCACCTTAACATGCGTGAAATGCCATTGTGTGCACTTTTAGCGCTTCACTTCCCACAACAGTTTGCCCCGCGCGACGGCCTCGACAGACCCTAATAATCTAACACCCCCCCCCCCCCGCCCACCTCTCATCATCGTTGACACCCCCCTCCTTCTCCTCCACCCCATGTGACCACCAGATTGGAGGCGCGCATCGGTCTCAGACACCGGCAGGTTAGTGAATCCGCTCCCCGCTCCCATGGGGTCCCATCTCGGCTGCAAGCTGTCACATACGAGGCGGGGACAACACAGAAATAAGGCAACACCCACCCACCCTGACTTAGCGGTTTCTTTCTACTCTGCTGGTGCATGAAAAGGAGCAGTGGTTTGATGCTTTCTCTCACAGTTTTTTTTTTGTGTGTGTGTGTGTGTGTGTGTGTCTCCTTCTCTGTTTCCTCCCTGTTCCCCGTGTCCACCGCTCCAGCGCTGTTGTAAATAAATCATAAGCTGATTAAACCGATTTCTTCCTCCTTTACTATCATAAAACTTAAAGAGAAGCTTTTCTCAATTGGATTTGTTTCCTCACAGAAGACCACAAAGTTCTTAACGCTATATTACCCCAAATGTTTTTTGTGTTTTTAATGTATCCACATTTGTGGAGTACAAACATAAAATGGTGAAGTTAAATCGTTTTTACCGACAAACCTTGAAAGAATATCATGGTTGGTTTGAAGCAACAACTCCCAAAAACAATAACAGACGTCTGATTATTTTGCATTAGAAGAATACAACCATGGACTATTTTTATTATCATTTATTTTACAGATATTTTTCAACAGTAGCTTGCTCTTTTAAATGACAGAAGAGTGACGTAAATCTTGACAATGCCTTTTCTGTCCAGCAAATAGTCCCCTTAAAATATATTAGAAAATGTTTATTTACAATTATTTAACTAAACAGAAATGAGCAAATCCTTAAACTGCAAAAGTAATTTCAAAGCGTGTGTGAAAAGGATTATAAATTTAACAAAAATGTAGATTGCACAAATTATTATTTGTTAATTAAATTGTTGTTTTTTCAATTAAATGTACTGTAACTCTGTGCACATTCAGTTTATAAATCCTATAAAATCTGGAAAACGTATCCTTTCCTGTCTGCAGCTGAGGCTCATACTGCTGCCAATGTTGGACAATCGTGTCTCTGATTAGAGCTCAATTTATTTTCTTTCATTCTTTTTCCAGGAAGTGGTTTGAATTTGAGAGCCAGGGCACTGTCACCTGAATGCTGAAATAGACACACACACACGCACACGCTGATGTTGAGGGAAGGTATTATTGATCCATGTTAAAGAGAGGAAACAGGAATGCCCATCTCAAATCATGGTATTATTGATCTACATTAAACATTCCCACTCCTCCCACTCACATTTTTACCAAAACAAAGTTGGCACCCTTGGGTCATTTCAGTGAAGTAACCCCTCTCCCTCCTCTCTCTTCCCCCTGATTGGGGATGACAGCTGCACAGTTATTTTGATTAAATATATTTAAGACCAATATTGATACTTTTATTCTGATCAGACCACAAGTCTTGGAATAATTACGAAAGTATCAATAATATAAAGCTTAAACGTAGATCAACATCAGTTGTATCTTAATAACCTATACTGAACCTATCTCTTAATAATCTGTGGTATTTTATTTAGCTTCATTTCCTTCCCTCTGCATTATTGGAATCCTGCCCACCACTAATACTACTAATAAGGCCGGCTGAGCTTCCTCAGCTTCAACTTGCTTTTTAGTGTGGGGAGAAGGAAAAGAAAACATTGCGCTACGTTTTATTTACTCGCTCAGTCGAGCAGGTGAGTTAGATATACATCTGGATATGTGTTGTAAAAATATGTGTCGTCTTTGAATAAACTTTGGCATCTCTATCGTTTTGGAACATCGAGGAAAGCATGTCTTTCGAAGGGGATGTATGTTAAAAGATGACTCTTCTCAACAAACAAACAGGATAAAAAAAATAAAAAACAGCGGTGAAAAAAAAATATATATATATAAATAAAAAGGCGCTTGCTGTGGAGCTGGTGCTGTACCCCGGACCAGTCAGGGATGCAAATGATGCACCTTAACGCCATCAGGTACTGGAGTTGACAGAAAATAATGAGAACCCGCTGAATCTTTTATAAGGTTAACACTCACATTTCCCAGTCAGCTGTCACACAAGAAAGAATTTAGCACATGCATGCGGGCGAAATAAACCTTCATCGTCTCATTAATGCTGACAGGGCCCTGGACCGGCAGCTCCCAGCGCCGGCGCCGCCACCACCTTTCGTTTTGTGTCGGTAATTTGCAGCGGAGACAGACCCCCTTCTCCTGGAGAGAGGGAGGAGGAGAGGGAGGAGAAGGAGGGGGAGGAGGAGGGCGAGGTATACATTAAGGAGGACAGCGGGAGCGAGAGGGAGAGAGGGGAAATGGTAGAGGATTGTAGAGGAAAAAAGAGAGGGAAGGTGGGCCGTGAGGCAGGGGAGGGGAGGGGGGTGGAAAGATGGCTAACGCGCCAGGAGTCTGATTCTCCCCTAATTGGAAGCATTGGGCATTGTCAACGGAGGGTTTTCAGCTGCTCGCTGACAGGTAGAGCCGTCAGAATGATAGCCCACTTGTCAGCGCAAAAGACCAATAAAAACAAACCACTTTTGATTTAATTGGAGGCCTAACCATGCTGTGTGTGTGTGTGTGTGTGTGTGTGTGAGGTAGAAAGTGTGAGTTGCCTGCAGGGCCAATGGGGGGGGTGATGAGTGGGGGGGGGGCATTCTGTGTGTGTGAAGGAAATCATCAGTGTAGCCATCAACGTGCCTCCGTCTTTGCCGTCGTCTGAGCTCTCATCCGGCTGCTCCCCGGGGCCAGTGGTCACCGGTCGCCCGCGGGGAGAGGAGTTTCAGCTGGGAGGGGGCAGGTTGTGATTCCGTCCCAGGAGAGCCTTCCCGGAGCAGCAACATCAGAGCCGAGAACAGTTTCTCCCTCTTGCTCATCTCCCCTTTGTGTTTTCTTCATCCTCCATCAACAGAGTTGGGGTCCAGCCCTTCATTACGGGATGAGCAACGGTTGACATTTGCCGCGCTCCTCTGTCGACTGACACCCGTACGGCCACAGCTTTTCTGTCCCAGAGAGCAAATGTCACCGGCGGAGGCGGCCGCGTAGGACCTGTAGTGTGGTTTGTCTCTGTGTGCTCCCTTAAAGGTGCATCAGTTGAATGGTGGCGACTATGAAAATAATTGATGCTGAAGTTCAAACGGAGTAGAAAGCAAAAAAAATAGAAAAATCAGGTTTGGGTTCAGGAGTAGTTCACTGAGTCCAGCTGTCCAAGCCAACTTTTTCCTTTGGTGTACCTAACTTTTTTCATTCAGGCACACCCACATTTAAATCTCTGCCAAAGAGGTCGGGTTGGATTCGGCGTGTTGCCTAATGGATGCTGATACGGATGATGTCTGCGGTGGGACTTGGAACGGCCACCGCAGTATCATCCTGATAAAAACAATATAATACATAATTATTGATACGATCATTTATTTCAACAACCAACATTCAGCGACTACCAGGGTCAGAGCCGATCAAAGGCAGAGTAGCAGGCTTTCCAGGAAACAACAAAAAATAAAAAAGAAGCTACAGAGAGACCGGCCCGCAAAATGTTGGGTCCGCCGATGAAAACGGTTTGTCGCACGTGACAGATTTTTGGTTGCTTGTGAAAATATGGTGCCACGCTGAAACCATGCCTTTCCTTTCGTTGTTGATTTGCTTTGTGCAGGAAACTATTTCATGCTGTTTAATAAACCAAATGCCTGGCTTGACTGGCCGGCACGGAGCCCTGACCTCAAGCACCTGCAGGATGATCTGAAAACAATGAGCCAGGCATTAAAAACCAGAGCAAGTCCCTGCAGCCTGACTCCTAAATCTGGTGGAAAAACACCAGGTAGCGGAGGCTGTTTTACTGTGGGAGCAGATGGATGCTCATGTATCTGGAATGACATGTTCAACTGCAACATACGTAGTTAATGTAGTGCAGTGCATACTTTTGGCTGTAACTTAGCGCAACGACAATCTGAATGGTTTGCTCAATGCTGATGAATAGAAATATTAAAGACTGAGGGGAAGGGGGGGTAGATTGGTTTGACTAACATATAACTGGTCCATGTATGTTGGAACTGGATTGAAACTGGCACTGGTTGACAGTTTCCAGCCGAGGGGATCTTGTGGAGCTCATTAACACCCTACATTTGAATTCCCATGAGACCACTTACACCTGAGTAAATATTTGCATTCGCTGCTGCAATGTATTTGGACCAAGTGCGTTGAAATATCTTTGATTTTGATCGGTTGCTTAATGTTCTCCATGCAGTTTGAAATATCCGTACACATTTTGAACTTGCCTCGCATCGGCGTCTACACCTCTAAACCTTCCCCAGACCATCGCAAAGAGCACACAATTAATTAACAGCTGTAATAGTCGGGACGCCTCGGTTGGCCCTCTTGACTAATGTGTGCGTGTATTTCATAATTACAGGTTCACGCGTGCATCCCAGGGCCCACCTGACCGTCCTGCGCTGTCGGCTCTGGTGCGCTTCCTCTTCCAGCCAGCGTTTTATTATTCTTGACAGAGTTCAACAAACACATCTGGTCAGAGGATAAGAGGCGATGGAAGGAGGGTGCCAAGAGGCGGAGAGGTGAGTGAGGGTGACAGTGGTGAGGGGTGTGGGCAGGGGGGAGGACGAGGACCTACAACCATCCATCATCCTAACGGGCCCCTCGTGAGGAATGCCCGTCCCTTCAAGCCCGATCCCCTCCAAAAGAGGATGGAGGGTATCCGGCTGTAAGTGAACGTGTCTAGATAGTGTTAGGTGTTTTAATTAGCTGATTATAATGAACAGTTTACCAGTTGTTCAAATGTCCTTTAGAAACAACCACATATTTTGACATATGAGTGACAAAGACGTCTTGCAGCCGTGCCAAGAGCTAAGGAGGAGGCGGTATGAAGTACAGGCACACGGATTTGTGTGCAGGAGGTCAGAGTTGTTGGCAGCGTTGACGAAAGTAAATATGAAAAAAACGGGTTCATTTTTGACCGTGACCATATTATTCTGTCAACCGTTGCTAACTGTAAGTAGTTATTTCAACCCAATCCATGATATTTCCCTAATCCTAAATCATTTTGTACCCAAACATACGGTATATCAAACAAACATAAACTTAGCTGTGAACAAAACGCTAAGGTGAAAATCAGTAATCAGTAATTACTTTTTTCAGTGACGAGTGATGTGGGAGATTATAATTTGAAGTTCAGCACACTTAACGATCCCAGCGATGCATTGTGACTTTTAAAGTCTGATGGATGGTTTGTATCATTGCGTGGACAGCAGGATGTTATCCTCAACCAAAAAAGGAAATGTGCTTCTGAGTCACTAAAAAGTTGTCTCATTTGCATATTGCGTCTTCTGGTCACTGGTAGCATGTGTTCAGGCTGTAAGGCTTCCGTAGAGGAGGGGGCTTCTCCGGGGTCCTGTATGCGCTCACTAACTGTGACGTAGTGTAGCTAAACTTCAGCGTTGTTTGTCAAAATTAACTCTATTTTATTTTATTTCATCAAAAACTAAAGCATCCAATGTCAACTTTTAGCAACTAGAAGTTATGCTCATTATTCATTTATCTAGCAAAACGGTGAATGTTTTCCTCTTCCAGGGTGTAGTAGTTCAATGTTATCCCGTCATGTGGACTCCCGCTGAGTGATGGCGTATCGGTGGGCTCACATTGGACGAGGGGTCCCCTGCAGCTGCCACAGGGAGACGCACACAAGCTGCTGGACGGTGCCGAGACCGCTCCCCTCCAGGTCCAGGCTGCCCCTACCCTGCCAGGGGAGGCCGAGGCGGGCCGGGCCCTTGGCCTTCTCCCTCCATGTGGGGAGGTGGGGGCATTAGAGAGGCCGTGCATACGTCTATGAATCACTGTGGCCACGCCCACACATACACACACACACACACACACACACACACACACACACACACCAAAACACTTATTGAAGAGCGATGTCTGACCAAACGTCATTCGAGGTTACTATTTACATTATCTTTCCATCTTTGCGTCGTCTGATATTGAATTTTATATCCATGCTTTACAAACTTCATTTGTTGGCATGATTCCGCAAATGTTGCTGTTAACTGTTCTTTTCCATCTGATGGTCAGGCGTTTTCTAGCTGCATTTTAAAATTTAAATATATGTTCCTACAGCTAACTGAGCAGTTGTTACTGCAAAAAGAATATGTCAGGCCTTGTTCTAGTTGTGTCACACAGACACACACTGCGCACATCATGGCAGTTTTCTATTCTGGCCTTAAACTCCCTGCCTCCTTATTTGGCCAATATGCAGGTAATATGTGGGGTCGCAACATCTCAATTATCACGCCTCCTGTCAGACGCTCCCTATCCTCCGCTCGCCGCTACCTTCCACTTCCAACATGCCTTCACCCCCCCCATCCACCCCCCAGCCCACCACCTCCCCCTCGCCGCTCCCGCAGTGACTTTTATTGCTTCATTAGCATGCTCCACATGCTGCGGTGCACACCCACGCTCCGCGAGCCTCCAAACCCTAACAAGGTTTGGCAGATCAGTGCGTGATGAGGGGATGATGAGGGTCTCTATCTGCTAACAGCCCACCTACCTGGCGCCGCGGCCCATTTTTGTCCAAGGGTGCGCTCGACCTGGTGATGCGGAAAGTAAGGGGAAACAGCTGGACGAGCTGGTGCGAAGGTTTTTCCTGGTGTCACGCCTGAAATCTCATAGCAGATGAGATGACCTGCAGAAGACTTTGTGTTATTTGAAGTCTTCCGATTCCAATTTTGTACCCGAGATTTGGCAACAATATTGTAGTTTGAGGTTGAATGGGTTGCTTTTAAATGTGCAAAAAAGGATGAGTCCCTCGTTTGAATACCCAATTCAGTGGAAACAATACAGAGCTCTACTCAAGAGTTTATGATACATACAGGTCCAAAAGTTGACGTGGAATAATTAAACTAAATTTAAAAAATAGTTAAATTAAAATTCAGATTTTGGACGGGATTATAATGTTGTCACAACATTACAACTTTACGGCCAATGAAAAAAAAAAAGCAAATAAATGATTGAGTCTGATAAAATATGCTACAGACACATTATCACGTATTAGCATCTTGATGTCTCGTCCCCAGACGCGACGCAGATTCCTCACCTGCTCTCCTGTAGTTCTGTCTGGTTTCTGTGTAAAATACCTGTTGGGATGCATGCAACCATGTTCTATTTCCTGTCAAAATAATCCATCTACAGCTAAGCAGGTATGTCCAAGTTGTGTTTAGAGTGTGTGTGTGTGTTGGTGTTCAGCGTGTAGAATAAGACCCCAGAAAATGCTCATTAGAGTTGACCTTGGCACTTGGAGGCTGCGTTTGATGGATCGGGTACAGGGCCAAACAAGCCCCCGGGGAGCCATGATCTTATCTCTTATTGTACACACACACCTCTCCCCCCCCCTTCCCCGTTGACCCTGCCCCCGCTCCGCGCTCACTCACACTCCTCTGCTCTACACGCATCACAGGCAGAATAAATCTGTGTCTGACACCACAGGAAAAGAGAGAGAGAGAGGAGAGGAGCGGGGAGGCCTGAGGGAGTAAAGGAGAGAGTGCTTGAAGAGGGAGAGGAAAGTGGGGGGTGGGGGGGGGGGTGCAGGAGGAGAGGAAAAACCCCCACAGAGGGGGCCGCGGAAAACCAATACTCACTGAGGTGTCATTACCTACATTACTCAGATCTGTGTGAGTGTGTATGTTTAAAACAAAACAACCTGCCGGGCCCACTGAGTTTTAAAGGGAAACTCAGGAAATTGGCTGAGTGGGGGAGGAAGGAAGGAGGGAAGAGGGGTGAGGATCAGTGGAGGATGAGTCTGAGATGAAAGAGGAGACTCTCAGGTGTCTCTGTAGCGCGTTCACAGTTTGTTTTGTTCCTTTTACCTGTCCTTCTTCTCCACAACATACACACACAGAGCAACAAACACACACACACACACACACACACACACACACGCACGCACATTATTGCCACCGCCACCCTTCTGCCTCCCCCTTCTGCTCCCAACTAGGGGACACACCAAAAACACAAAGAGACATGAGGCAACATCCACCGCCAGGATGGCAAAGTTTCTCCCCCAACCACCCAGCATCCCCATATTCACAGGGGTGGCATCACAGGCTCGTGAACTCTTTGTGGTCTCTTCTTCTGCTGCTGCGCTACGGGGAGAAAGTGACACTCTGAAGTCTTAATTGAGGTTTACCTGCTGTGTGTGCGTGTGTCTTTCTTCACCCCCCCCCCCCCCCCCACACACCCCTCCAACCTCCCCCTCGGTGTTGTTGTGTGTTAAAGTGTGGTTAAACTTTATAATCAAGCCTACAGGGTGCTGAAGCGAGGAGAGAGGGGCGTGTGATGACATTACAAACGCTGGTTGTTTACGGCGCTGCTAGCAGCCGCGGCAGCGGGCGGCTAGCTTGCTACCTGCACCTAGCGCGCAACACCAACAACAACAACACAAAACAACGCAAAACTCTTCCACATTATCGCTGTCACTCAACAATCCTCTAAACAAACCTCTTAGTGTTGCCAGTAAGGAGTAAGGAATTTGAGTCAAATGCAACTATTTACTGAATCTTTGGGCATGTTTGAATGGCTCCCTTCGTTTCTCTCTGCACCGTCCCCTTTACCTCGCTTCTGTCTGTCAGTCTGTCTTTGCAGAGATCTGGGAGGGACAGAGAGACTGATGTCTCGGCTCCTCCAGGATCCCACCAGGAACGCCTTTTGACAGTTGCCGGAGCGGCAGGATACAGCGCAAAGATGTTGCTGTAATTGCACCTGGTTGCGTCATGAAAAAGTAATAATTTGCTGTCAAGGACGTCAAGGTGTCAGCGTTCGGCAGGAGTTGATAAGGTATTGACTGCCTCCAGAGGGCTCGCTCACTCACTCTCGCTCATGCTGCTTTCATAAAGTTGACTCCCAGAGAAAGAGGGAGACGGTAGAGGTTGGGGAACAGGGGAGAGGAAGAGGGAAGGGAGGGATATTGAAAAAAAAGGACGAAAGGAGAGAGAAATGAGCAATGAAAATATTAGGCTAAAGACAGCCTGTGTGCTCTGAGCTCTGAGCACATTAATTGCACTCTATTTGCAAACCCTGTTCATTTATAATACATGGCACAGGTTGCCTTAAATTATACATAAGCGATCAACAGGCTAAAGCAGCGTGGCGTGCGCCCTGCAAGTTGAATAATACACAATTACCACCTGGCTCACTCTTCTATTCACTTTGATTGCTGTGGCGCGGGTTGCGACTCGCCACTCATTGATACACAGGCAGCAAAGCGAGCTGGGAAAAAACCTGTGACGCGTTGTTGCAAGGTGGTCCCCGCCGCTCCCAGTGAACCTCGATCTGAGTGTGAACACAAAGCCTCATGGGAAGTTTGACCTCCTCAGCTGAAGGCGAGCCCACAGGTAAGCGTCTTTCAGTCGGGTCGAGAAATAAAAGTGTGTGGTGTCAGGCAGTGGGTAACACGAGTGCACGTACACATGTACTTTTGCATTTCAAATTGTTCCTATTTTGGTTGCAAATGACATATCAATATATGTATTATGATACCTTAGTTCGACAAATAAATGTTTTATGCAGCAAAAAACAAAGTTCTTAAAACCATCGGCACAGTAACTATTGTGAAAGTGTATTCAAATAAGATTTTAATCTGGTAAAAGAATCAACAATCAAGATGAGGTGAGCATTTAAAGATTTCTGCACTAAACAGATTTTGAAAGGCTGCTTTAAACAGTGTTTGGGGACGATAAAACTATTGAGGTTGGATACCGGGCCCGTTGGGCACACCAAGCCGACCTTAATGTAGGAACCTTGGATGCAGCAGTTGGCCCTGGTGCCTGCTTGGATGCCTTCTCTTCCATCAACCTTGATCAACTGACTTCTTTATTTTCAAAGTCTAAATCTTCTACTTGTCTCTTGGATCCGATTCCGACCAAGCTGCTTAAGGACGTTTTTCCTTTAGTTAGCACATCCTTATTAGATATTATGAATCTGTCTTTGTTGACAGGACATGTACCACAGTCCTTCAAGGTAGCTGTAATTAAACCTCTTCTTAATTTAACCTACTCTTGCTCCAGAGGTGTTGGCTAACTACAGACCTATCTCTAATCTTCCCTTCCTCTCTAAGACCCTTGAGAAATCCGTCGCAAATCAATTATGTGACTTTTTACAAAACAATGCTTTGTTCGAGGATTTCCAGTCAGGATTTCGAGCGCATCATAGTACAGAAACAGCACTGGTGAATATTACGAATGATCTTCTACTTGCATCGGACCAAGGACTCATCTCTTTTCTTGTCTTGCTGGACCTCAGTGCCGCATTTGATACCATAGACCATTGTATCCTGTTGCAGAGACTAGAACATTTAATTGGTATCAAAGGAACTGCACTCAGCTGGTTTATATCCTACTTATCGGATCGATCCCAGTTTGTGCTTGTAAACGGTGAATCCTCAAAGACCACCAATGTCGGTCACAGAGTACCACAAGGTTCTGTACTTGGACCAATTTTATTTACCCTCTATATGCTTCCTTTGGGCGATTTTATCAGGAATCAACGCATAAACTTCCATTGTTATGCAGACGATACTCAACTGTATCTGTCGATCAAGCCAGAAGAGATGGATCAGCTAGTTAGACTTCAAGAATGTCTTGGAGACATCCAAACTTGCATGACCGGCAACTTCCTCATGCTAAACTCAGAAAAAACGGAAGTTATCCTGATAGGCCCAGAGCGCCTTCGAAGCCAGCTGTCACGTGATACAGTTTTTATGGACGGAATTGCTCTGGTACCCAGCAGCACCATCGGGAATCTGGGAGTTCTCTTCGACCAGGATATGACCTTCAACTCGCATATAAAGAAGACTTCAAGGACTGCCTATTTTCCTCTACGTAACATATCAAAAATCAGGAACTTCCTGTCTCAAAGTGATGCAGAAAAATTAGTTCATGCGTTTGTCACTTCCAGACTGGACTACTGTAATTCTTTGTTATCAGGCTGGTCTTTTAAATCTCTTAAGCCTCTCCAGTTGATTCAGAATGCTGCAGCACGTGTATTAACAAGAACTAAGAAAAGGGATCATATCACTCCTGTCACGGTGTGGTTCACTTCCTGTTGTATTTTGTAGTTTTCTGCCACTCGTGTCCCCGGGTAACTTCACTTCCTGCCTTATCCCGTCATCCCCTGTGATCGTCTTAATAGTTTCCACCTGTGTCCAATCACCTGCACCTCCCTTGTGTATTTAAGCCGTGTGTCTCCTGTGTCACTTGTCGCGTCATTGTCTTTCGTCACGCATGTCCGTGTCCCTTGTTGTGGGTATCTGTAGTTGCATGCCTGTGTGTTTTTGCCCCTGGGCCTTTTGGATTTTTTACCTTTGACTATTAAAGTCCTTTTGTTCCTGCAAGTCTGCATTTTGAGTCCTGCCTTCCACCCGCTCTCGTGACAACTCCTGTATTAACTTCTCTGCACTGGCTCCCTGGTAAATCAAGAATAGATTTTAAGGTACTTCTCCCCACCTACAAGGCACTTGCTGATGAGGCACCGTCGTATCTTAAAGAGCTTGTAACACCTTATTGCCCTACAAGGCAGCTACGCTCCATAGATTTTGGGGGCCAGAGCCTTCAGTTATCAAGCTCCTCTTTTGTGGAACCAGGTTCCACTTTCAGTCCGGGTGGCAAATTCGGTCAGCTCTTTTAAAGTAAAACTTAAAACTTTCCTCTTTGATTCTGCCTATAGTTAGGGCTGGCTCAGGTTAGCCCGGACCAGCCCTTAGTTAAGCTGCTATAGCCTTAGACTGCCGGGGGACTTCTTAGGACACACCGAGCTCGTTCTCGTTCTACCATAATTCACGTTTTATTAATGCACATGACTAATTCAGCTTCTTTCCGGGAGTTTATTTGGAAGGGTGTTTTCATTTTTGGGGGAGTTTTTCCTGTGCCGATGGTGGGTTTCGGGACAGAGGATGTTGTATGTGTACAGACTGTAAAGCCCTCTGAGGCAAATTTGTAATTTGCGATTTTGGGCTATACAAAATAAAATGAATTGAATTAAAGACTATGTTTGGATCCTAATGTACGTAGGCGGAAATAACTCAAGTAATCATCACAGCGAGGCCACTTGACCCCACTGTCAAGCTGAAAATGTTGTCAAATGCTCCAAATACAACTTGCAAAAAAATTTGAATTATGTAGAATTAAAAAAAAGAAAAACAAAGTTGCTCTGGGCAATGTAAAGTTTTGCTTAACCTTTCTCTGTCAGCCCGCTGTCTGCAGCTTCTGTAGAAAAGTAAAAGGCAGAGGCAAAAAATAAGGAGAAACTGAACTAAAGGGGCGAAGTACCTAATGAGGTCAGCTTAACAGCCAGTCTGAGAGCTCTTACATCTGATGTATACACATTTACAGGTGCAGTCGGCATTTACCAAATGCTTTGACCAATTCAGTAAGCAGCATCTTGTACAATTCAAGGGGAATTCAGCGGCAGTCGAACACCTTCTTCTTGGTGTCTTGGTGCATTCCAGCTGCAAAAGCCTGCACACGGGGTCACAAACTACCTCAAACATGATGAAAATACCGTAAAGACAGTTAAGACAGTCAATTCCACTATCCGCCATGAAGACAAACACTATTTCAAGTCTGTTCTTGTGGAAATTACACCAATTAAAACACAGGCGTTGAAGTATATTCATGCCTAGGCAGCAGGACGGCGGTGATGATGAGCCGAGCGTTTCAACGCTGATGGGCTTACGCGACATAGCGTCGGGCAAATTTAGGCGATATATTTGCGTTGCTACATTCGCTCTTTTACATCCAACAACAATCCACCTCTTGGCCTATTTTGGGATGAGACGATAGTTGGTTGGAGGAGACCGTAGCTTCACAACAGTCCGTCAGAAACTTTTGTGTAACTGCAGGGAGACCCGTGTCCACACCTTAGAAGTCTATGAATGACACCCAAGGGACACGCGGCACGTCAGGGCACTTCAGCAGGTCACTACTACAGCTTTTCATTAACTGGACGATCTCCATTCCACCCAGCTGCTCTGTGATCTTTGTTCGGGGGAAGGCCCTCTGAAGTAGGATGAAGCCCCGGGCTCAAGCTTTGATGTCCAACTTCTATATATCCTCTTGATGTCGTCCAGCCATACTATTGTCATTGGGTGATAGAAATAGGTGGACGATGGTGCGTTTGACCGTTATTAACATGCAACACAGCATCCACATGTGAGAGAGGAGAAACACCTGCTTCACTCTTTGCCTCTTGAATGCCACAACCTGGTTTGGCAAAGGGGAATGCCCCCCCCCCCCACCCCCCATCTCTTTCAAAGCTGGTGTGACGTCAGCTAAAGGCCCTTTCTGAGCGTCAAGCGAAAGCCAGCAATACAGCAATGCAATGGTTATCTGTCCTCATTGTTGCTTAATGAACCGTCAATGGAGCAGCTTGGACCAGCTTATAAACTTCTCATTGTTGCACAGGAGCTCCCAGGGTTGATGGATTCAGCGTCAAGGGTCAGGATTTGCGGAGCTCGAGGCCCAATCCTTCGGATATTTCCCAGAGATCTAAAAGCCAGTTAATCAGCTCTCCGTTCATGATCTGCCTGGCTGTTCATCTTCCCATGGACGCGTTCTATCAGTCTTTTTACCACCAGCCTCCTTGCGCTTTCTGCGCCTTTCTTCTGCCGTGTTTGTGTTTGGGATTTGCAGCAAGTGGCCCCCAGATCAGTTGCCCTGACCCCAGCTTGGCGGAGAATAGTTTGGGTCTTAGCCGCAGCCTCTCGTACATTTTAATCACAGCTCTGTGTTTTTTTCTGTCACGGCCACACACACACACACACACACACAACGAAACACGCACTGTGCTTTTCTTTCCCTTCCGCCGAGGCAAAAATCATCGGCACAGTAGACATGATGATTCTCTTTAACCTGTGCTTCTAAACTGCGGTGAAGATAAACTCATCTTGTCGCAGCGCCTCCTGTAATTAAGCCCAGTGACTTTATTTCTCTTGGATCACCTTGCATTAAAAATGCCCCCCGATATTCTACCCCCCACCTCGTCATTCCTCCTTCAAACTGCATCCCCCCCGCTCACCCTCTCTGTTTGTCAGCTGAAGGGCCTGCCCCCCTCTCCCGCCCCCTCGGTGGCATTTGGCTATTCTCATTTGCATGTACATGTCCTCGCTGTGATTGACCAACAACGCCGTGTTTTATTACTATTTATGCCAGTCGGAAGGGGCTGGTTAATTACCGCACGCCACAGACACGCGTGCAATGCGAGCGGCAGTGGCTGAGCACGACGGGCTCCAACGCGACCAAACGCACATGTGGCTCGTGCTTGGCATGCAGATGTGGACGCTTCACAAACATAACGTGCATACCTGCACACCTGAGACCTGAAGAGGTGTTGAAAACACACACATCTTCTTGGACTGCGCACCCCGCGGGAGTTGATGCGGCTGAGCGTGTGCGAAGCCCGCGTCTCGCGGTTGGTATTTTAGCGGAGCCTAAGCCTTCATCTCCTCATATTACATCTTGAGCTGACAGATATTAATATGCAAAATGGGAGGATGCTGAACAAAATGCTGATAATTAAGCGAAGATGTTCTGGGTAGAATCGGTGCTTAAGGGTGTGCACGTGGGACCAAGCACATGGTAAGCCATATGCCTCTGCGCGGTAAGCGCTACCCTTTGGGGTAGTGTGTGTGTGTGTGTGTGTGTGTGTGTGTGTGGGGGTGGGGGGGTTGTGTATGGTGCCTGTCTCCATGCAGGCACCATACACACCGAGCCTGGAAACCTTTAGCTGTATCCTCAACGCACTTTTATACTCATAAGAGGAGAGAGCTGCTGTCCTCGCTCCAGTTTCATCAGGGAACAAGATGTCGTCTTATGTGACACCCACGCAGGGGTCAAAGGTCAGAGGGATTTCCTCATTCTGACGCCGGGTCGCTTTATGAACATCGGGCGGCGCGTTATGTTTCATAGCCACGTATCTCCCTTCCACCAGGTTGGCTGCCTTACCCACTAGCTCCTTCCTCCCTCCCCTCCCGTCTTCCCTCCCCCGGCTGATCTCTCCCTCCATCCCCCAGAGGGGGTGAGGGAAGTGGGGAGGATTTTCGTGCTGCCGGGGGCGACAGGCTCTCTGTGCCATCCACTTACACAAACGGCAGGATCAGCGCTCCACACAAGAATAATTAGAAGATAATGGGTAGTAATGCGGCCCGATCTGTCCCGATTATCTCCTGGCACCGACCGGCACAGCGCCATCTGGTGCCAGATCTCGGGGCAGCGGCTGCTCTGCCACGTGAAAAGAAGGTGGGCTTAGGCTTAATCTCGCACCCCGTTCTGTTATTGACTGTCTGTATGGTGCTGTACTCAGAAGTGAGCGTGCGCGTGTGCATGCGTGTCAGTGTGTGTAGACGGTCGATACATATCAGAGGGAAAAAGTGAGATTGCATTTATATTACATGTATAGGTGACAGCCGGTGTTGCTGAGTGTCTTGGTGATCGACAGTGAGGCGGAGTGTTGCTGAGAGCCCGGTTTGAGTTTCTGCAGAGCTGTAACATGGACAAGTGTCTGTCACGCTGGGATCTTCTCTCTCAGCTTAACTCCCACCCTGCGTCTTCTTAAACAGCCTCTCTCCCACAGCTGCGGGCCAATTCAATATGACAGTCTATTGTGTGGCCGGTGTGGCCCCGAGGTTTAGTGCGTTAAGGCTCTTTGTGACTCGTGTTTACAGACGCTTTAGGTTCCCGGCAGAATCCCCCCCCCCCCACCCCAAAAAAAGGCCTCACTCATCCCACACCTTTTGCTCAAAACCAAACGGCCTAATTCGCCTAATGCCCCGGCTATTATCCGTGAGGCTGAACGGAGGCGCGCTGCTTCATCAAATGATCCCGTCACGTATTTCACAGACAGTCGGTTTCACTCGGGGGAAGTTGTGGTTTTTACACAGAATGCATGGATTGAATCCTGTCTGAGGGAAGAATTAGTCATCAAATATTTGTCTCACTGTCTCACTGTAAAATTAGTAGTAAAGGACAGTCAGAGAGAGCCACAACATTCCTTTCCATTTTTAATAATATTATTGGAAATTTAATGTCTTTTGCTTTTTGTTTGGCAGCCAATTTGAGATGGAGCCTTGGGCTCTTCGAAATGCTAATTTAAAAAGTGGTTATATTTGGACATTTTGTCTAAACACGTAATCAACTTATCATAAAGATAATGAAGGCATTAATCAATAAAGGATTTCTTTTGGAATTTAAGTCTACGGATTGTGAAGCTGTTGTATTACACATTTTAATAGTAAAGAACTAATGTCTATGAACTATGTTACTGTATATGTAACATAATATGATGGACCTATTGGCGCAGTGGTAAATAGATAAGTTTACTTTCTAGTAGTTTTAACTGCATATTGAGCATTCACATATGTCATTTATGCCTTCTGCTAGCGTTTGTAAAATAATAATAATGATAACAATATGCATCTTTATTATTGCATGATTCTTTGATTTTCACTAATTACTAAATACTTGATTATTTTTTCATATTAATTATAACCATTTCATTATGAACAACAATCTCACTGCAAGTTCTATCTGCTGATGCTTGAATCATATGAATTACATATACAAAACAGCATGAACTTCTCTGTTTGTCATTGATTCATGTTACAATTAAACCACAGCTCAAACTTTGTTATTGATACAAGTTTTTACAACATTGAAGACATTGTCTTTAAATGGTAAATGGTAAATGGAGCCTGGGATCAAACCGACAACCCTCTGATTGTAGGACAACCATGCTCCCCACTCACCCACAGTCGCCTTTACTGTGCCCCCAAACTCCCAAATAGTGGCAGACCTAATAGGAAGAGTTCAGACGTTAGTTCATACTTTTCTGTGACTTAACAGCTCTCAGATTTCCCTGAAGGAGCTCCGTCTCCGTACGGTCCTGGTCAGTGTCCCCCTCCTTCCTCTTTCCAGCTTCCCGCTCCCCCCTCCCACAATCCCTCTAATTTGCTCTCTCCGTACACAACCTTTGCTGTTTATTGAGATGCTAACTCTCTTTATGAGCACCTAATCCCGGGGCAGAGGGGATAATTTATGAAGCATTTACATGAAGAAGCCCAGCTAATTGGAAGCATGTGTCTGGGTAAGCCTCTCCAAGGCAGACACACCGCAGATGAGCAGGCCGGGATTCACGCCGCCAGTCGGCAACGCAGCGTCTTAATCACCGTTTCATCTCCAAATCTAAATTATTCCAGGACACCGCAGGTCCTTAAGAGCGCGTTACAGCGGCGCCATATGTCAAAGAAGCCAAGCTACCGGCGCAGAGGGTCCAGAAAGCTGTCTTTTGTTTGCCTGCACACGTACAGAGGCAGTGTTTTTCTCAGGCTAACTGACCCATCAGCAAAGAAGCGAGCTGGTCCAAGAGGCAACTCTGCGTCTCAAGGCCCGACCCCCAGTCCACTATGTCCAGAGGAGGGGGGGGGGGGGGCAGAGGTCAGGGGGGGCAGGTCTTTGCCAGCCAGCCAAGAGGGCGCCGGCCATTTTCATGGCCTCGTTTCTTTATTTACAGCACCCTGGCATCCGTGGGCCCTTTCACTCCTAAAACCCCGCCTCCCTCAATACACCCCCATCCTCATTTACATCAGGTCGTTTGTTATGACTTTGTGATTATATATGGGGCTTTGTCTGGCTGTGCATGTACCTTCACCACTCCCAGCTGGACCCCATTAATAACAGGGCCCCGGCGCAGACAGAGCTGGAGAGACGGAGGAGCTTGTTAGCGTCATAGCCGAGCGCAGGAGCTCAGCATGTGAGAGAGGAAGGGCCGACAGAACAGGGGGGAGATGTACAGTACTCTCACTTACACACACACACACAAACAGTCACCTGAAGTGTCCTCTCAGACTCCAACCATAAACTTGAAGTACATGACATGTTGTCCGGCATTTGTCCTAGCAATTGCACAAAGCCATTATGGCGTATTTGTGTGAAGCTACATGTGTAAATGTGTCAGTCTGCCGTGTGTCTTTGTGTGTGTGTGTGTGTGTGTGTGTGTGGGCCACTGGGCATGTGTTGGGGTGAAAGCATAATGAGGCCGACTGGCCTGAGTGGGCTACCATGCAGACGGGCTCCATTGTGGGTCCCAAACGGCGGCAGAAGCCCCTAAAAATCTGCGTCCCGTGATCTGCGCTCCAGGAGTCGGTTTGGGAATAAAGGCGTGGAAATAGGATTTATTTAGCACGCCTCATCAAAAGGGAATTAGCAGGGGTTTGGGAGGGAAGACGGAGCTCTGTGTAGAGCGAGGATGAATGGCAGGATCATCTCTGTAATCCTCACCCCCCCACCCCCCCCCTTTCTCTCCCCCTGCACCCAAGAAAAGAAGACAATCACCCACATTAGCTCTAAAGGTGCCTTCTAGCCGCACCCCAAAACCTGAAACCACGATCCTAAAAAGAGAATCCGTTTTGTAAGATCTTAGCAGGTGAGCACCTGGATCTTTTCTTCCACTCTCCCACCCAGCTCCATCTTTTAATTCCTTCCCCACCCTTCAAAACGTGGCCGCCGTAGCTGTCAGACTCGATGGCGGCGAGGCTGACGGCAGAGAGCTGGCGCGCCAACATGCAACAAACAACGAGCGAGCGTGTAAACTAAAGCAAACAAAGCCCCTCTCCGCTCCTCCAAAGGCAGGATCCCTCCCACCTGCCACCCTGCGCCGCTGATGAAACATACAGTAACACAGAACAGCCATTAAATGGGCGAGCGGTAAAAGCAAGTTAAACAATGCGAGAGGGGGTTTTGCGGCGGGGGGGGGGGGGGGGGCTTGTTGTGGCACATCCCGCTCCCCGCCACACACACAAGCTTGTTCATTATCGTCCCTGCTCGTGTTTGTGTTTTTTTCCGACTCCTCAGCCTCAGACAGGGCGGAAGGGTGCATGCTGGGGGATTTGTTACCTGAGAAGATGGTGACAGGCTACAGGGCGCTTGACTGGCAAATCTCTGTCAAATGAGGCAATGAAGAAAAGTTTTGCTCAAGTTCCGGCAAATCTGCCTATTTCAGCATTCCTCCTGATATTCACATAATCCCATTGGTTTAGGGGGGGGTCAATAATTGACAGGGAGCTCAATTCCCAGCAGTTGGAACAAAATAAGGTAACTATCCATTTTTTGGAAAGTCACAGAAGAAAAAATAAGTTGTTCTTCCTCTCTGGGTTTTCTGCTCAATCTCTCCTGTTAAAAAAACAACTACCCGGCTGCCGAGGCTTAAATGAGGCTAAAGTCCACACATTAGACAAATTAAGTTTTAATTGTGGTAAAATATGCACATTTCCTGCTCCCATGGGCTTCATCCTGCTCCTGTTCAGCGTCTCCCTCCTCTTCCTCCTCCTCCTCCTCGTCTCAGGAGCACGGCTGATATAATGGGCTTGGCCAAAATAAGCAATTCTGCCGTGCGCGTGTATATCTCAGGGTAATTCCAGCTCGGTTTATGTGTCCTGTAGACCCATAGCTCCTTTATGTAACACTCAGGAGAATTGCCCCCCCCCCCCCCCCTGCACAGGTACAGGCCTGGGAGAAACAAACACCATCAGTAACCTGTCTGCTGCACACATGGCTGCTGGGCCCATCTTCACCACACCTCCTCCTTCTCCTCCTCTTCGTCCTCCTATACATCTATTTGCTCTTTTCTCTTGTCTCTCTCTCTCTCTCTCTCTTTGCACCCCGCCACCTAATCATCGCCGGCCCCCATTCCCGTGATTTATCACCTTGCGAGCTGCTGGATACCAATAGATCAGGCTTGCGGCGGGGGGGCCCGTGAGGCAGAGAGGTACATGGGATGGGACTGGTGGCGAGGAGGAAGGGGGGCGGGGAGGGGACCTGGAGAAAAACCCACCTATGATGAAGTACTCTGTGACGCAGAGGAAAAGCAGCAGCAACATTACAGCTCGCAGTCGGTGTCCTGCCGTCCGCCCCGAGTGCATTCCTCTTCCTGCCTTTCCTCCATCTCTCTGCAGCCCCCCCCTGCGGTGTCCTCCTCGGTGTCTCTGTTGCCCGCATGTACTTTCTTTATGAATAGCCTCCTGCCTCGTCGCAGCTTTACCCCGTTGAGCCACAAGGACTGAATTCCAACATTAGCACAGAGAGAACTTCCACAATTAGCTCGGATCAGCCGGTCTGCGCTCGGCGAGTCGCTGAACTTGAACAGGGTTTGAGGACTCACGAGTACAACCTCCCCCAATCCCTCCCACCTGTCGGGAGCAAAGGAGTTCCACGTTGTAAAAGAGCCCCAGATGCGGCCGAGGGAGCAGGCCAAGGGTAGTTTGACGGGTCAGCAAAACGTCAACCACTAATCATCAAAGACCACAGTTCACTTCCTGTTTCCTCCCGACAGTGGAAGTTTCCCTCATTGTATCCAAAACTTAACCAAGTCTTTTCATGTGCCCGAACCTACCAAACCTCAATTATGCTGCTCAGAAGGCGCTTTGCATCCTGGATGACAGTTGCAAACAACGTATGTTCGATCTGGAAACAATAGCTTTAGACTAATATATTACGGCTATGTCATTAAGTTAAGACTGAGTGAGAAGATGTTGGATTTTGTTATTCAGATAAAACATTAGACAGTTGGAAAAAGATGAACTAGGTTCTACGTTTAAATGGAATTGCCTGAAGGTACAATGGAAACACACTTTGGGAATAAATGATGACACAATGGAAGCATGTGAATTAAAATGAGCACTGAGGCTTCCGTTCCACTGAGGAGACGACTCATGTTGGCAGACAAAAGTCTACAAGAAACAAATGGAAACGTGGGGATTTCATCTCTTATTTCTTCAGGGTTTCACACCATTTGAGGTCTCACTGTCGCTCTATATCATATTTTGTCCCCTTCTTCTGCTCTACTTGTTGAAAGGCACTCTACTGAATTGAATTGAATTGGCAGCACGAGCGTTTTAGCACCTAATGTGTCCAAGTCCTAATATTTGCCTTAAAATGGTGGATGGAAGCAAACACTCACTTTCCTTTTTGATTGACTTTCATGATATGCAGTTGAAATGTGTACTTCATTTGAATAATAACTTGACTTCTTAATGTTCACACATTGTCATCCTCACAAATTTTCAGCGGGTTATGAAATACAACTTTCAATGATCAAACAAATTGCATTGCATCCAAAGACTATTATGTACTATGTCACAACCTTAATTCCAAATAATTAATAATATATTGCAATGAAGAAATGTAACCGTGCGCATTGGAGGTTGAATGATTCAAAGAAAAGGGGACCTGTAAGGTTTATATTCATGATTTCACACATTAGATGCATATGGTGCATTTAATTGCCCTCACAGCAATCACATGGTTATCCTTTAATTTTCAAAAGCCCTTCTCCAGAAATGCAAATCAGTTTGCATGAAGATGCTTAAATTGTCCTGTGAGTCACCACACGTACATTCAGACATTGTTTGTTTACTTTCATGACGTTTCTATTGTTTTAATTCGGTCCTCGAAAAATGCAATTTTGTAAGTAAGTAAGACAGGTGTAAAATTGACAGTGAGTAAAAAAAACTTCTGAGGCTAAAAGCAGTTAATGATTGGCATATTAGCTTCAAAAATGACTTATGATGAATTGAAGTCAAGGTATAAAAAAGTCTGCATGCTTCTTCATTTTGGTTGATGTTGTCACATCAACATCACGTCAACAACGTTACTTTCATTGGATAAAGATGGTAAACTATCCCGTCAGACAAAATAATATATATATATATAATTTATCACAACGTTTGTCCTTGTCTTCCTTTTAATCAACACATTTGTATATTTCCCATGTAATTGCTTTAACGCTAATGTAACTTTACACTGCAGTTTTAGCCAATTCTGCGGCAAAATAACTAATTACGTCGGCCTATTCAAGACCATCACAGTTTGTTTTCTCACTAACAGAAATGCGATCTGTCAATCTGCGCTCGGACTCGTGCAGGTACGACCCAACACGTGACCCGCGGGCCACCTGGTCTGTTCCCTCTGCGGCGGACTCATGGAGTCGGCCCTCAGAGAGAACACTTCATTACAAACATAGATTGGATTATGTCTTCCCAAACAGACTGAGCGTGTCCAATCACTCTGGTGCGCCTTTCAAAGGGGAATATTCACCTTATGTCTGGACTGGTGGGATGGGGAAGGTTGGTCGGCACACACACACTGTGAGAGCGGCCCTCCTGGGGACTGGTACATGGGGCGGACGGGGAACAGGGGGGCATAAAAGGGAGGGGCGGGGGGGGGCGAGGGGGGCGAGGGAGAAAGAGAAATGTCTTTTAAATGACATCCCCATTGTGAGGCCGAGCAGGACGATGGCACTTTGCAAAACTGCTAACAATGAGCGCAGGAGAAATCCCTCATCCTACAGGGGCCCGGCAGCGTGCTCGCCATTACCATAGTCATTTAAATACAGTAATCTCATTTTCTGCCTCAGCCAAGGGGCCACGCTAAATTTTCAAATGTGACTGAGGGAGGGAGGGGAGCGCGCAGCGTCCAGGGCACGCAGGATTAGTGACTTCTCTCAATCTGTCTTGTGTGGCTGGGTTTGTGCGTTGTCGCACACTGCAAAAAACACATGTCTACTATTCAGTCTTTAGTATACAATCCCGCTTTATAGCTCATTTGGTCAAACGTTGAGTCAGATCAGGAAGGAGAGAAAACAAAGGCCAAATTATTTATTAGTTAAATACTACTTGTCATGCAATGAGGTATGAATCAACCACATTTCTAGGGGTTCTTTTTCATTTTTACGTTCAAGTCCAGTTTCTTGTCCAGTCACCTTTTTTCCTCACATTTCCAAAATCTACGTGGGTATTAAAGTTGTATAATGACAAATAGAAAGTGGACAAAACTAGAGTTGTGACCACCTAAATAATATCAAGAGCCTCAAAAGGCCCCAGCAGGGCAGCATGTTAATGTACTTTGTTTAAATTTTTTAAAATCAAGTCACTATTTTCACAATTGTTGTGTATAATAAACCAGTTTCCTCAGACTTCCTCAAAGGTCTTGTTCACACAAATGCCTGAAACCAATAGATTTACTCACTTTACAACCATGATAGGCAGCAAATCCTCACAGTCGGGAAGCTAGATTCACTGTCACTAAATAAAGAACCACCCCAGCGATTCACTAGTGGGCAGAGGTCCCAGGACAGGTCACGTCCCATAATGCTGCTCAATAGTATCCTCGAGTATCTCTTTTCCTTCCCTTCTGTCTCTCTTGGTGTGAAATGTCGTTGAAGTTCCCCATTAATACTGTCTGTGATAGTTGTTGCAATAATTATGATAGTCGCAATAATAATGAATGTCATTGAAGTTCCCCATTAATACTGTGATGGTTGTTGCAATAATAAAGTGTTCAGTGTTTCGTTTCACACAAATCTTGTTGTGCATTGGCAGATTTGGTCAAGAAAAAACTTTCTGGACTATTGACAGAAATGCTCAATGGCGTTGTATGTTTTATTGTCTATTTCTGCGCCAAAGGGTGTGTGTTTATGTGTTAGTGTGCGTGCGCGGGTGTCTGGGTTGCGGCAGCAGCAGCTTTGGGGATATCATATCAGATCGAACAACAAAAGAGGAGCGGGGGTGGAAAAAGCTGTTTCCACATAAGCTGTTTTCATTCTTCTACGCTTCCGGTCCAGTGGAACAGTTGATGAAGTTTAAATGAAGCAGAATTAGGAGATCAAGCATGCAGGAGCCGGGCCTGATGGTATCCGCGAGGCCCCCCGCGCGTGGGGAAATCGAAACTGGGGGTACAGCTGACTTGGATGAAATCAAGTGAAAGAGAACCGCGGAGAGACCGGGGGGGAAAGAATGAGTGAAAGGAGGGGGGGGGGGGGGGGGGGGGGGGGGGGGGGGTGAATGAGATAAGGGGATGAAGTATCCCCTAAATGTGATAATCTCCAATCACCTCTAATATCAATTCTGCCAAGGCCCGGGTTAATGAGCTCACAACTGATCAAGCGTTATGCACCCCCCCCCCCCCCCCCCCCATTCTGCCTTTCCCCCCTACGCTGTCGCTCTCATCATCATTGTTGTGCTTTTGATTTAATCCCTCTTACTTCAGCTGATTTGAGCAAGATGGGAGAGAGGGATGGAGGGAAGGGAAAAGCCTATTACCCAAGCTCCTCTGCTCTCAACTATCTAAATGCTAACGATGTGAGGGGGCGAGAAGGAGAGGAGGGGAAGAGTGGAGAAGGAGGAAAAGGATGGTGGGGGGGGGGAAGACAACTGGCGAGGGGGTGGAGGGTGGAGGGAGAGCGTGTTGGCAGGAGAGGACAAGATGCAGCGGAGGGGGGCTAATATGTTGCTGCTCGGGGTCTCCGGGAGCAGTTTGGTTATTCTGAAAGCAGGTTAGCTGAGGTGTAAGGCCGGCGTCCCGTGTGCTGACCCCCCCCCCCCAGCCCCCGCCCACGGGATCGAAGCACCCAGGTCCAGCCTCTTCATTTCCGCTCCAGCAGTTATGACACACCAACACGGCAACATCGCCCGTCTATTTTTGAAAAGCTGCTTCATTGATCACGACACGAGGTGAAGCGCGTGCGCCTGCCGCAGCGAATCACACGCTGTGGATGTGATCCGCCTCGGCTGGTGTAGTTGGTCGGAAAAGACCGGGGGTAAAAGCCGCGGGTCACCTTGAACTGGGAGTAATGTCTGTTTTCGATCCGAGGGCCCTGCAGGGATTGTTCAGTTATGACTTCTCGCTCTGCCTCCTGAACAAATGTTTTCTTAGTTAGGCTTCTCGATACAGTTCCCAGAGGCCCTAAAGACAACTGAGTAAATATTTGCCAATTGCTCGAGCTGAAAATGATGATTACGAAGCGCCGTGACGCCTTGTCTGCGGCGCCACAATTCAAACCCCGTTGCTTTAATTGGAACAACAAATTCTCCGAAGAGACCCGGCGGGATCCGTTGTTTCCCTTGTTTAATTGAGCTCTTTTGTGAACTTTGCAATTACGTAGCCTGTCACCTGTGTGCTGCGGATTAATGGCCTCGCTAGTTGACACGGCGGCTCGGCTGATTTACAAATGGCGATACGAGGGAGGGGAACACACTGTTGCAACGTGCCACTCTTTCAACTGCAACAATCATTGTGATTTGTTTTTGGGGGGGTTTTCCCCCCGCCTGTCACTCTGCATTTGCGATTCATCTCGAATCACACAAGAACAATGAGAGGAATTTGCTTGAATAACGCGTGCTCGTTCGCGTCCTCCCCGAGAAGCACAGTCACTGATTCTTGTGCACAGGAGCCGTACCCCTCAGATTCTCCTCTTTCAAGGGACCCGTTTGATTTCATATTGGCCAATGAAACAGTGGAGGGTGAGAGGCAAGTGAACAATCAATCTTTGTAATGTGATCCACGGATTGAGCGCGGCGAGTAAATGTTTGCACAGGCGGCCATCCAAGCCCGCAGTCAAACGAATTCTGCAGAAAAAGGAATGTATCCAGGGCAGGCCTCTCCCTTTATCTCTCGCCTGCCCGACCGCAGCAGGGTATCAAGCACATTATATTCCAGCGCTCTGTGCATTTTTCATATAGGCTGGGCTTTTATGTTTTATGTACGCCAGCTCAGGGGAGAACAGCTGTGTGGGCGCCGCAGCCTGGGTAAGTTTAGGGGGAGAGGCAGAACTCATTTCGGTGGGAGAAGTGGAGCAGAATGCCAAACGCAGCGAGCGCGGTACCTGCGAACAAACAGGAGCTGCAGACCAAGGCCCGCCTCAGCTATCACATTACCATAATACACGGAAACAACACCTCGCATGCTGTTACCGCAGTAATTTGAAAACAGATTGACAGGATTTACAAGTTCTCAGCTTGTCTTGGTTGTGACCTCTGTGACCTCAATCTCCACCGTCAACTTTTGGAGTGAAATCATACGTTGGAAGCTTATTCGCAGTTGTTGCAGACTTTTCCAGGATAATCTGGTATTATATATAATAATGAAATTGAATTTCTTTACACTACATCAAAATGAAAACAAAAAAATATATATATATATATTTATATATAGTGTGATTCTATAATTGACCCTACTTGCTCCTTCACACAGAGCTGACAAATCCCTCAGGCCTTGTGTGTGTATGTCACCCTGTTGGATTATATAAAAACGTATTTTGAAGATACTGTGAACAGATCAACTGCAATATTGTGAATTAGTGTCATCTAATAGATATGTGCCGTCTATGCAAAGTGTTACGTTGAAATGCCATCAGTAAAAACATATGGATACAAAAGGAACCACTGACACAATGTCGAGTTACATTTAAGGATCAAATACTAAAATGTAAAAGTTTTTGTTGATGATGCAGTTTAAGATAATTAATTCTAAGTGGTTTAACAACATTATTCATATTGTATTCCAATAATAAAATCTAGAGTGCAGTTTATGAACTCTTTCAGGAATAAAGATTTAGAAACAACAAACTATCAACAACCTGTTTGACATGCCATTTATATGTCAATATTTTAAATGAATTGCCAAGACCCATTGCTTTTACCTTTACAAATATTCGCAAATCAATTGGATTTCTTTCTGTCTTTTTTTTATTGACTGACTTTAAATGTTGGTTTAACAATAACCATTAAAACATCAGGCATTTGTTTAAAAATGCATACCGCTTCATTTTGTTCTGATTCATAAAAGCAGAAGATGATAATTCCCATTGATTTAGACGGTGCTGAAGCCTCAGAGACTCCTCACACACTGAGCGCCTCTGCTGCTGGAGGTGAAACATTTGTTTAGAGGGACACACTGCCACCCAGTGTTACAGGCTGAGAGGCAGGAAGAGATCAACTATTACTAGTGTGTCCACTTAGCTCTGCACTCCTGTCCCATGTTAACTTGGTCCAGAGAACCACAATAACAGTCGGTCTGCCACCCTGTCTTTTATTCTAGAATGGTGATTATTTCCATCCATTACAGTCCGATTATCCAGAGCGCAAAAAGGATTTGATTGTACATAATTCACATGATCATGTTGTGTAAATACTGCAGCGCCTCTTAAATCCAGCTAAATCAAAAGAAATGTACAGTTGGGGACAGTTTACAGACAATCTCTCCACCCACGTTCCTATTTGAGTGCAAAAACATAAAAGAAACAAAATCCCAAAAGAACAGTTAGAAGTTAAAGACGATTTATTTTCATAGCCCTGCTGTTTTTTTTCTAAAATATTCAATAGACTTCACAATATCATCATTATCATGTTAGTAGAGTGACAGCATGTTTTGAGATATATGCCTATTTCATATACGGGATCTGTATACTAAGCTCAATGAAATGAGCTTAAAATGTAATATTATCCCTAAGCATTACTATATTAGCAATAATACAAGCTTTATAAATAATATTTTTTTAATGTCTGAATGACCTTCAACAAACATCCAACCTGCCTGCCGCCACGGAACCGTGGCGCTTTCAGAGCGTGTCACAGGTGGCAACCGTCTCCTGTGAAGCCCGATTGGCTCCCGTACAGACGTCCAGATTCCTCTACGGGTGGATTCTGACAGACTTTGAAATTGGGCCGTTTCAGTACATCGGTCACAATGTGATTGTTAGAACATGTGAAGTTACACTATGTGGTAAAAGTCACCACACGTATACTACATGTTCTATTTATGTACACATACCCTTTCATGGCACAAACTGCATGAATTATATCTGACTCCATTTGTTCATCAATACTGTTTAACATAATGGTCCGATACATTAACCACAGCTGGATGAAATCTAGAACAAACATCAGTGTTCCTGCTCCCATCGGTTTTCTGATAACATAAACTTAAATCCTTCTCCGATAGAATGAAATCAATGATCTTTTTCAGAATGTTTTACTTTTAGTTCAAATTACGCATTTGTCTCTGCTTTAGTTCCTCTATAAACCAGAAACTCACTGCACCACCCCGGTGACTCCCAGCACTCACTTAAACAACCACTTTTCTAACATCTATGGGCTTCTTCATTGCTCTGCTCTGTTAAACCAAAATATTTTCACTTTTTGTGTCTCCATTTTACCTAAAATCCTGCTAAAAATACAGCAAAAACATCCTGGATTTACAGCTATTTGCAAATGTTCCATAAAACATGTGTATGTGACCTGAAGCATGATAATAATTGTAATCTATATTGATTGTATGACGTTATTTGTGTCGTCAAACGTTAAACTGGCTCGTGTAAGCCCTATTCCTACATTTTTAAAGATCAGAGGGGGCAGTGCAGACTGTCAATCGATTCTTTTGTTCACCCAAATCCTCATCAGCATGAGGCTGAGCCTCCATTATCGACCGGGAACGAGGAGGAGGGACGGAGAAATGGACAGACAGAGCATGAAGAGAGATAGTTAGGGATGGGGAGAGATAACAAGGAGGGCAAAGTACCCTGTAGGATTAGCAAAAAGGGTGGATAAAAGGGAGCAAGTGTGACTGCAGATATAGTCGCATATAGAGGGAGAGGGGGGCCGGGGGGGGCTGAAGATGAGGGAATCATGCGCTGTAACTTATCCCCCCAGTTCACCAAAGACACTTTGGCTCATGGAAGCACGGAGGCCAGACTCCAGGTAGCCGCTGGGAACTGAGAGTGCATTTTTTTCACGCCTAAGAGGCTCTTGCTTGTACCTAACTGGCTACACTGGCCACCGGACCTGTGCACTGGTCCCAGCTTGGTGCTTTGTCTGTGCTGTGACTAATCCAGGGGGGGGGTCCTGCATTTTCTCTCACCCTAATTAAAAGAGGATTAGATGGGATGGAGCTCTGGGCCACTTCAACATGCACAAACCACCATCACTTCACTTTCCCAATATAATCACACTTGCCTGGAATTGCCTGGATTTTCTGTGCACGCCGCCACCTGAACTCCGCGGACGAAGCCGCTACTGAGAATGTAGCTGAGACTAAATGAGGCTTACTCATATGGATTGGTCCATGAAAAAAAGGGCAATGAAGCAAATCCCAAATACACACTGCAAAGCTGGCAAAATAAGATTTACCATATGCCATCATTTTTTAATAACCCCTGCATGTGCTGCCAGGATATATAAACCTTGTAGTGAATGTGACTTCAGCCTATTGATAAAAGAGAGATCTTTATTTTAATCCACTATTCCGTTTTTTCATAATCAGGCCCAGTCTGATGATCAATTGTAATTTAGAGAAACAGCAGTTCATTTAATTGAACAGCAATGTCAGCTGTGATTAGAAAAGACTAAAAAGTGAATTAAACAACCACATCACTGTGACGTGCGGTGACAATTTGTGTCGGTGAGGCAACGACTCTTCTGCTCCTTCTGCAAGACTAAAGAATGTCTCCACATATTTAAAATACATGACCAACAGACAGAGGACATATGATAAAAGTGTCTAGGCGCATAACAGGGGTGACAAGCAATAGGAAAGCAAAAGGCACACGCTCAACCCAGCTGAGGCACAGCTCGATGCCGCCTCACCCCACCTGTCTCCTCTCTCTTTGAACAAGACATGCGCACATTAAACGTTTTTGAATCTAAAAGTGCTTGAAGTCATACAGAAATTATACTTATAGCAGAAGAGAAATATTCATATCTATCCCGTCATTATTTGTTTTTTAGCTTTCATGATGGCCTCACCTGCCCGCATGTCCCCTGACATCCTTTGGGGATTAACTGAATAAACCAGATAAATCCCCCTGCAGGATTATGTTACAGAAGGCCTGCTGAGTGCTTGAGGGCAGTATGTGCCCAGCACGCAGACCTGTAGGCAGCTTGAGCAACCCCCCCCCCCCCAGGCAGCCACATTGGCACCACACCTGCTACTGACCTCATTTTCAACTTGCAACTTTTTCAACTCAAATTTTGAGTTTTGGATTAATAATGACAGCAAGTACCTCACACAAATGTCATGTCCATTGTCACTCCCAGGACCAGAGTGCTCATTGAGTTGCTGTTACGGTTATTTGTTTTATATCAAAGTTTTTTCTTGTGTTGTCCTCCAACATACAATATGTACAGTACATTACAAAACACGTTTGTTTAACAACCTTTTTATCTTCCCTATTTGTTATGTAGCCCATATAGATTTTATTCAAGTTATGTGAAAAACCGCACAGCCCCCTTTATTCTTTATCTGGTGACATTTGATTTTTTTTCCCCTCAACTTGCTTAATAAATTTATAGAAAATATGTGGACTGTGTAGAAAAGGTTGCAGGCACCATATGCCCATGTACGCAAGGGCACAAGGGCGACACAATTATTCTGGTATTACTGGAGGGACAATAAACCTCTTGCATGCTGAATTCTACCTCTGAAAGTTAGTTTGGAAAGGTTTTGAACGGGAGCTGCTTTCAGCTGTTTACTTGTTCTGCAAAATGGCCTATAAATAGTCCTCTCAGTTCAGCCAGTTTATGGTGCTGGCCACTTTAGATCCTAGGTGCCACAGAGAAAACGGTCCAACTGCACGCCGACGTTGGGATTTGGGAACTCTTCTTTTGTGAATGGACCTCTGGGGCCTCGACCTCAATCAGGCACATATCGGCTGCAATGTATTTGGTTGGTGATTGGTGATGTTTGGGGAATGTAGCCTCTACACTCTCGAGACGAAAAGTAAAAATACAAATGCAAGACCTTTACACGACTTCTTCCCCAAAGACAGACCACTAAGATTAATTTCGTGTGTGAATTTGGTCTTCTATTTTGAAGGCGGAAACGCTCCCTGGAAAACATGCCTCCGCTTTACGCGTCACAGCCCCTACAAGTCACGTGAAGGGGTAGAAGCCGAGCAGCGAGGGCATCGACCTGCTCAGCAGCAGACCGCAGGCACGGGTCCACTGCGGCACACACGGGGCAGCTCGCCTCCACCACTGCACATCCGAACCGCTGTATGTTATGGATACCGACAACGAAGAGGTAGCCATGAAAGAATCCAGGAGACGAGAACGCCAAACAGGTGACGCTCGCATACTTCCTAAATGAGGGGGACTTGGAAATAGAAGAAAATAGCAAACACAGGGTCAGCCGTTGACGTCCGCGCGCCGTAGCTAGGGCTGCCTGACGTTAGCATGTTGAGCTAACAGGCTAAAGTTAGCGGTTGTAAACGTACCGTTCCCCAGCTAGCATGCTGGGGTTGAAAAGACGTTTAATTCTTTCATTTCAACCGAATTTCAACGTTGAATTTACGTCTAGTGGTCACTTGGTAGTGAGTTACAGTAAAGTGAAAGATAACTTGGATATATCGACAGCTTGCGTTGCATCCTTCAATTAAGGTCATGTTGGTTGATGGTGTTGTGAGAATGTTAGTGCACCTATATGGTGACATTTACGGTTTTAAACATGTAACCTGAACAAAAGCTATTAATCAATCAATAATTCTCCAAAGCCCTATATTTGTTTGTTCAAAAGGATAATTTCTCAATATTTGCTTTCGAAAGCGTCTTTCTCAATTATTTCAAACAATCCAAAAGCATTCTAGTTTTCAGATGTCCTAAACATGTACATCAATCGTTGCTGTATAATAGTGTGCACAGAGATCCTCAGCACATGTATTAGTCATTTATTGAGAAAACTATTTCTATTGCAGAAATATTTACATTATGTTTTTTAACATACACATTTTTTACTTTTACTTTGGAGGATTCTCTAAATTTGTACAGTAAAAATATTAAATTTTCTGTACAAGAGTTGTCAGAGAGGTCCTGAACACATACTTCAATCATTGTCTGGAATTATTGATTAAATAGCGTTTATTCAGGTTACCTGTTTAATACCGTAAAAGTCAGCACATAGGTGCACTAAAATTCAAGTGTATACCAAGTTGACCACATAAATCCTGCTGTTGTGACAGCTGGGTTGGACCCTCAGACACGTGGTTAGTGGGAAATGACCGCTGACGCCTGACCAGTTAATGTCATTGGCAGGAATTACTCTGACTTCCAGGCTGGGTTGTGCTTGCGAAGCCACATGGTGATCAGTATTGATTAAGTTGGTGATGTAATGTTGGGGATGATGATGAGCAGCAGCCCACCGACCCAGTCCAATCAATGACTGTTTTTTTCATTATTTAAAGCATGTATCCATTATTCAACGTTACTGTTAGTCGTTCTATGGCATCCTGACTTATAACTCTGTCTGTAGGTCCAATGAATTTACATGATCTTGAAGGTAGGGATCTCATCCATTGACTGGCTGCATGTTGTCCATAGCTGATTGTGAATGAGTGAAATGCTGCAGGCAGGAAGGATGATGTGCTTCTTGTGCTAAATCTAATAAGTGCTATAAAGTAGTGTGTGTGTGGGTGGGTTACTAACCATACTCATTTGCAAAAAGCTGGTGTTCACAGATGGATGAATGGGAGAAAATTCCGAGGTCACACCTGAGTGAACATGGTTTTTCTTCAAACAGCTGTTTGAATGCGTGTCAAATTAAGTGTATATTGAGATATTCCCACGAACGTATTTGTCTTCTGCCACCTCGCCCCCCAGCATTGGAGAATTCCGACTCTGACATTGGCTTGTGTGGCTGGCTGCTGGTGTCGCTCTCCATTCTCCTCATGCTGGTCACTCTGCCCGTCTCCGTATGGATGTGCATTAAGGTCAGCGAGCGGTTTGTACCGCAAACGCATATCCAATATTATGTGTCCTTATTCAACAGTCTTCTTCTTGCTTTGGTAAAAGTATCCTCAGTGAGCAGGGTGATTGTCGAATTTTCTAATTACATGTTGAATGTCAAATAAGAGAAACAAAGGACTCTTAGATCATACTGCTATTCTGCCCTCTGTACACAGATTGTGAAGGAGTACGAGCGAGCTATTATCTTTCGTCTGGGGCGCATTTTGCGAGGAGGAGCCAAAGGTCCAGGTTAGTCCTTCTGTATATATATTTTATTGTCACAGCCCGGCTCTCAGACTGCAACAAAACCGGGAGACGAGCGAGCAAGCTAAGAGGAAACAATCAAACAATGTACCGGGAACAGACAACCAAAACCACAGGGAACCCTGGGATATGGGAGGAGGAGGGTCGTCATATATATATATAATTAGTATGTGTGTGTGTATGTGTATATATATTATATATAAAAGCTCAATAACAACACTCCAGTAACACGTTCAGACCACCTTTCCTCCTCCCGGCTCCTCTAGCCAACATTATTGAACGTTAAGTCTCGGAGCGCTGCCGTTGCTCGGCAGTAATCTGCTGTGTCGGCGGAGCGGAGGTCTCTGGGGACGGCAGGAAGACAATAACTCTGTATTAAGGTTCATAAAATGGAACTGATTTTACTTTCATGTGGGATAAAAGTGCTCTGCTGGCTCCTGCTGTTTTCAAAACAACCCAAAACATTTGTGCTGGAGGTGGGCTGCGTGTTCAGTCGGATATGAAACACGGAGGTGAGATCCAATCGAAAGCGATCAACTCCAGACACACTTGGAGACGAACGTAGATGACAGGTCTCCCAGTCTGCGCTCCCCCCCCCCACCCTAATCAGGGACGGGCTCGTCGATGCAGGTTCATCAGCAGACACATGGCATTTTTCCAGCAAATGCTCTGCTGAGATTGTACTGCAGCCCTTTAGTTCTCGTGTGAGGCTTTTTGTCTCACTGCTTGGTTGTATTGAGGTCATTTGACTGACTAAGACAGCCTTGCTTTAATTAACTCTGCAGCTGTTCTTTTAATTGGACAAATATACACACTGATCATCTCTTTTAAAAGGGAACGTCTGTATGCTCCCCTACTGATCATTGCTTGATTGCAGTGTTGGTCTCCAAAGCCAAACCAAATACGGAAATGTCTCAACTTTGAAAGGAAGTTTAGAGGCGTGTTCCCCGTGAAAAACCTTTCATCTTCAGCCGTAAATATCTGATAAGTGTCTGATATTTGTTATTTATGTTGTTGCCTGTGAATATTGATTCTGAACTTTAAAATCACATAGTTTTGCTTTTTAACCCCAACAGGCCTTTGGTGTCTGCAGGGAATCCCCAAATCTGTATTGTTTCACGTATCAATGCTCATGTTGTTTGTACACAATCCAAACTCTGATGCCGTTCATATTTTCAATACACAGTTGAATTTCATGAAAGCTTCACTAAGCTCAATAAAAGAGTAAATACTCTGAGATAAATAAAAAAACATACTTAAGAGTCTCCCGGCACGACGGCCGCTCTGTGAGGTCACACAAGAAACACAATCTTAGTTTGCTACTTGAAACAAAGAAAAAGAGACCAATGAAAATGTTCGTTAGTTCGGCATTTGAACCTAAACCTGACAATCCATTCGTAGCATTTGCGACATTTCACTGCAAACCACAAACGTCTACTCGCTGGTTGACATCTTCATCCTTAGAGCCAGGCTGATAAAATGGCTCGACCTTCTCCGCATGGGAAGACTCGCATGCAGGTGGGGGGCCGCTACCACGTTTTCCCACCCATTCCTTTCCTGCCGGTGCAGGCTGACAAAGTCAAATGCAGATTGCAATTCCAAATTAAAACAGGGAAAATATGTGTGCCCAATAATAGGGAGAAGAAGCTCCACCTCCAGTTAGATGTGCTCCCAGTCCACTGAGCCATATTTCTGGTGATACAAATGCATATGTTTCTGTTCAAAGTCTGAGTGATGAAGTCATTCTATTCTCAGCGACGGGACGGTTTTTGAGAGGCGCTGGACTTGTTTAAGTAAAAAGCAAAATAAACTGCAGACTCCCACGAGGAATAATTTGCATGCATCTCATAACTCGCTGTCTTTTCATCTTTTGATTTCTTGTTTTATGGGATCTAAAAAAAATTAAAAAAAAAAACAGTCTCCTCTCAAACTGCTGAAATGCGACTCCTTGGAGTGCCAAGGGACGCCGTTTATGACAGTGTGCAGCAATAATAGCTCCCCGCCAGCAAACACACCTGAGGAGATGGAGGAACCAGGAGCCACGGCTGAAATCAGCATTTAGTTCCCTGTAACGCAACCCCCCCCCCCCCCCCCTACAATACAGCCTCTTCCTGTAAAATTGCCACTTGGAGCACTTTATTTAGCGCAGTGTAAAACGTAAGGAAAGTGTGTTCGCAAAAGAAAATGCGTTGTTTGTGGAACTCTTTGCATCTGTATACACCCCCCCCCTCTCCCAATGAAATCCTGCTTAATTGAAAGCAGGATTTCTCCAGGATGCTTCCACACGGTCTTGTGTGAGCGCGAGCGAGGCCTCTCCTCTCACCTGACAGGAGCCGCCATCGAGGTGAACGCCGGAAACGTTGCGACGGAGACGCCACCGGGAGACAGCTGTTGTCTCCCCCTCCCCTCCTAAGCAGATGGCTGTGATCTCGCCATTTAAAAACACAATATCCTGACAGGAAGGGCAGCCCCGCTAGTTTTTTTTTTTTTTCAAACTAATGTGGCATTAATGTTTGCTAAATGATTGCACACCTACCACATGTCTGTCTCGCTGCGGCACATGCCACGTGTCGTCTAATGCACTAATTCAATCAGCGCCACTTGAAACCGGCTCATGAAAGCTGCAAACATCCGCGGCTTTGCCTCGCTGTCAGCGCAGCTGCAGTCTTACAAAGAGAGCTCGACTTGGCCTCCTTCCATTCATCCCGGTGTTTTCAAACATTTGCAGAGACGCCGCCTCATTATTCTGTTTACAGGGGCTTTAGTCCTTGTGAAAAACTATTTGCGTTCTTGTGATTTCCGCAGGGCTGTTCTTCATCTTGCCGTGCACTGACAGCTTCATCAATGTGGACATGCGCACCATCACCTTCGACATCCCCCCCCAGGAGGTACGACACGCACACTTCCAATTACATGCAACAAACACTCTGTCGCATTCACAGGACGTCAAATTAATTTTAATCACTGAAGGATTTCTACCTTTTCTTTAAATGTAATGTATTTATTTTCGTGTTTGTAACCCCGTCCCGCTCGCAGGTTTTGACCAAAGACTCGGTGACGGTGAGTGTCGACGGCGTGGTGTACTACCGGGTCCAGAATGCCACTCTGGCCGTGGCTAACATCACTAACGCGGACGCCGCTACCCGGCTGTTGGCCCAGACCACCCTGAGGAACGTCCTGGGCACCAAGAACCTGGCAGAGATCCTGTCTGACCGGGAGGAGATCGCACACAGCATGCAGGTAGAGTCCAGAAGCTGACCTGCTTCCCGAGCTGGGGGGGAGAACCCGTGTGAGTTGGGGGGGGAGAACCCGTGTGAGTTGTGTGACGCCATCCTTTACATCACTGTCAACGCTCTCTCGCACGACCAATCTGTGCGAGTCCAGCGTTCTATCGGCCCAGGTTGAGAAAACAGTCTGTTTCAAAATGATATGTGCAAACCTACAACTTTTTCCCAGTCCAGATACGTCATCTGACCTTTGAGTATCCCCCAACACTGGACAGTTAGAAACAGGAACTGATACTAAACACTGTGACATGGTCTTTATATATGAAATGAACCCATTTCGCCTCCTCAGCCTTGGAGGTGATGTAGACAATTGTGCGGAATTTTGCCGCCGGCTGCAGCGTATTTTGAGAGTTGATTCTGCTTCATGCTGCTAGCTAGTTTATCTCAGGTTAGCTAGAAAGAGGGTGCTTCGGCGTGTTGGGGGAGGGAGGGGGACATGTAAGAGAGACTCTCACTTGGTCTGATGACGTCGGCAAACCACGGAACAGGTTGTTTTAATTCATATTGATTGATTACAGGAATCATGAAAACGAGGGGTTGGTAAACATGTCAGACAGCCACATTAACATGTAGAAGCACAATGAAAGTCAAATTTTCGGAATATATATTTCTTAATATAATATGCCTGAACCCTCCATCGTTTATACTAACAAACTGCGTTTAAAATGTAAATCTGCTGTAAACTAAGAACCTGAGGTGATCGTGTTCCATGGAGAGCACAGCTGCCTTAGAGTTCAATTATTTATTTATTCATTAAAGTTTTACTTCCAGTTTATGTTGAGCTTCTGTAACTGATATAATATTTATTCCTGATGCTCATGCAGTCAGCTGGTAGTTACATGCAATCTGGGCCCGGATAGAGTTTCAGAAGCCAAAGGCCGAGAGATAAATGCTGACATGACAAAAAGGTATGATTTAAGAGTTGTATTTCAGCCTACATACTGCTTTCGTTTTAACGGTATGTAGAGTTTACAAAGCTGTTTATTGGGACTGCATCGGGGAAAAGCTGCATAACTGTGTGAGACCGGCGTGACACAGGCAATGAAAACTCTTTGCTCTGGTCACTGCCTTTTTACGTCCCTTGCTTCCTCCGTCCTCTGCCGTGATGTCCACACTAAGAACACGGGCGGCGCTGTCGTCTCCTGATGGCCAGCTGATGGTGGGTGACGCACTTCTAAGAGAACAGGGATTCAAGTTCATTTAATCATTCTATTATGTGTCAAATGAGGGCTTCTCCAAACCTTCCAGGTCAGCGTCCCCATTGACACGCATTAGAAAAGCCATCAGGGGAATGATTAACCCTCTTCCTCCTCCTGTATGCTGTTCTCATCTGGCGCGGGATTGATCTGGCACTCTATCTACAACATCAGTTTTGAAAATGCATTCACACGATGTCTGAGGTTCATTTGTCAGACTAGTGTGGAGTATCATGTTGTAGTCATTGGTTAAATCTTGGATGGTGTGAACTTACCTGGATTCTTTTGCTGTCTCAGAGTAGGTTCAGACCTTATCATCATTATTTCACAGGAGTCTTTGTCCTATTTTAATTAAATACAACAATAACAAAGCAGCTTCACTGCACTAAGCTGAGACACCAATCTGTTTATACGGTGTCAAGGTTTGAAAAATGTTCCTCTGCTTTAAATACTTGATGCATGATTTCTGTCTGCAAGAGAGAAACATGCGCTAAGTTGTAGCTCCATCTGCTGGACAAAGTGGAAAGAGCAGTTGCTCTTTTTTGCATTGGTCCCCCATCACGGGGCCTCGGTCCGTGGGCCACAGAATAAACGTCGGGCGGCCAGTTATTTTGTTGTGTTTATCTGTCAAACCTTCCAGACCGGTCTGCGAAATATTGTCTGTTTGGAAGAGAAAAGAGTTTCAGGCAAATCTTTAACTTCTTCTTTTTTTCCTTTTATAACACAAGAAATTGTTGACACAGCCGCTGCTGACAAAATGAGATCTTTCGCCAGAGGCACCCGAAGCTTTATAAAACACTTTTTGACCTCTCTGTCTCCTCAGTCCACTCTGGACGATGCCACAGACGACTGGGGGATCAAGGTGGAGCGGGTGGAGATCAAAGACGTCAAGCTGCCCCTTCAGCTGCAGAGAGCCATGGCGGCGGAGGCCGAGGCCAGCCGCGAGGCCAGAGCCAAGGTTACCTTCTCAAGCCGCTTCCTGTAACCACACCGGGGTTCAGTCGCCACTCCTCCAGGTCGCTCACGCAGTCTGTGTTTGTCCTCCCACAGGTGATCGCGGCGGAGGGGGAGATGAACGCGTCGCGGGCGCTAAAGGAGGCCTCCCTGGTGATAGCGGAGTCTCCGTCAGCCCTGCAGCTGCGCTACCTCCAGACCCTCAACACCATTGCCGCCGAGAAGAACTCCACCATCATTTTCCCGCTGCCGCTGGAGATGATGCAGGGCTTCATCAAACACTGAGGAGGAGGAGGAGTCTCAAAACACTGTTGTTCCAATTAGCGGTGTCAGGTTCTGGTTGTTTTGCTTTCAATAAGTCGACACTCGTTGTCAGGTAACCAACTGGTAACATTTTAAAGAAAAAAACACATGAATTTAAAGGGTGGGGTCCTTTTCCTACGGCACGCCATTGATTCAAAGAGCTAAGGCGCCGCATTTCAAGCGTACATCTAATTCTATTGTTTTGTGTTGTAAATGCCTCTGCCCTTTATTTCATGTTCTGTTGGCAATGCAGAAGTTATTTATTATTCAGGTCACACTCAGTGGCCACGGATTGTTATCTCGTACTGTCAGTACGCATCCCTCGTATACATGCAGCATCACTACACACATTCACGCCACTGTGTGTATTAGTTATGCCTCTTTGCAGAGCTACGGTGGTGTTTAGGGAAGTGTTTGTGGATCCTGTTGATGAGAACCAACCGAGGCCGAAAGAAGCAAACGTCTGTCTGTGTGTGCGTGTTGTACTGTGGAAGTTCCGATCAGACAAGGTTTGCGCTGTTTTTAACGAATCAAAGAAACGTGTTGTTTTTCCAAACATTTCAAAGGGAAGTGCCTGCTGGAGTCGTGGCCTTACACTACAAAAACATACACATACATACATATATCATATGATATATATATATATATAATATATATATATATATATATCATATGATATATATATATATATATATATATATATATATATATATATATATCATATGATATATATATTTTATTATAAAACTCACACTAAACTTCCATTGTGACCTTGAAGGCTAAAAGGAGCAACAGCGCGTACGCTCTACTGTGGTGGAGCGGCTACACTCCGGACGCTCTCGTGAAGGGAGATCAGCACCCGTTTGCACTCCGATGGCGTAGTCTTGGTGGATTGGCTCTATCACAATGCTAATTTATCTGTTAATCTTCAGATGGCTAAGTATGACTCTTAAGGTGACATGCAAATAATAACACTGAAACACACACGCAAAAAATGAGTCAAGTTGCTAACACTTCAACAGATGCATAAAACTTAGCTGGCAGTCAGGCTGGAAAGTACGTGTACATGATCACAGTACGGTTCCTATTATTTAGTCCAACCCTGGTCTCAAACCGATCAGCCGAAAGCCTTAATTTGCTGCGATTGATTAATGTTCCGGCCTAATCTCACATTTCTATGCATTTATTTAACACAAGCAACACTATTTGTATGCAATATTTCATCACATGTACGCTCTTTCTAGTGCCAAACAAGCCAAATATTTCAACTTCTTTGTGTTTATCGGACTTTAAATGACATGTAGGTGCTTCATCGTGGTTGTTACATTTCGTTTTGTTCGGGGTGAGTGAGTGATCGCTCCTCTGTGTATGAATGTCTATAATAAGCTAGTGCATGCTCGCCTCTGCCATCAGCGTGTGAGCGGATGCACGAGGATGTGTAGTGTTAAAGTAGTGTGTTTATATAGAGAGGACTTTGTTAGAGGACTCGTGTATGTCTGACTCATAAGTGTTACTATATATGTGTATGTATACAGTTTATATGTGTAAAAACAGCTGTCAAGTTTACTGTCATTTCACTGTGGCTATTCAGGTTTAAACTTTGGCTCTTTTTGCTTTTGTTAAATACAAAGACTGTTACATTGTTTTGACTCCTGCATGTTTGAGTCGCTAAAACAGAAAGAGAGGAAGTATTATTTTGGCTTCAGCTTCATAGCAAAGAATCTGGAGTTGCTTAAGTAGTTTTATGGTTCGTGATGAGTTGGTGATTTTCCATCTCTCTTCTCCACTGTTTGTGTTGAAAGAAGAAACTTTGTTTTTGCTCATTTCTCTTAAAAATTTCTGGTTATTGAAACTAAGTATTTTATCTTTGTTACACACATCAATATTTTATGTTATTAGCAATATGTTTTGTACAGTTTGCTATTTGATATAGTTTTATCCTGACAATACCAATATATGAAGACTTTAAATAAAGACACTAGCAAAAAGCGCGATTGTCTCTGGATTTTATTCTTTTTTTAGATCAGTATATGTTTCTACAAGCAGAGCTGTAAAACACATGCTAAGTTTAATTATGTTTTATTGAAATCATGACCTGGGAAACCTTCAAAGTGTCACAGAAGACGTATCAGGGTTGTAAAGCAGCAAAGCGTTTGCTTCCCATTTAAAGTTGCACAGGAACACATTATATTTAAAAAAAAACATGAAGCGGCATCTCAACAAAGTGCAAAACTCCTGATCTATAAAGGCGTCCATAAATGCAACAGCACTTACTAATAACTTACTACTAACAGTACTAAAAGTAGGTTTACTGTAAACTACAGTAAGAAATATTAAGGCATCGGTTGTGTTTACTTGGCGGGTGTCATTTTTGATGTTGCAGCACACCGAGACTTTGTTTTCATTACATTTCACTAGCTTTCATTTTGTTCCAATATATAAAATAAACTAAAAAAGCAAACTGTTTAGTGCAAACTACAGAATGCCTGAGTATCTGTTAAAGCTCTATTGCTATTGGCCTACTTACACAAAGTATATGAAAACACCACATCAAAGAGTATCCTTCTCAAAGACAACAAAAAGAGATTTTTTGGGTTCATTAGTGGGTAAAAAAGTGTTGACTGGAGCTCAGTGCTTGCAGCGCAGCAGAGGAGGGGGGAGGTCGAAGGTCAGGGCTAACTGGGAGGTGAGATCTCACAGGGCCAGTTCGGCCATGGCGCGTTCCAGGGGGTCGCTGGTCCAGTACTCGTGGTCCCAGCCCAGGAACCAGCCGGTGAAGGTCGGCGGCTCAAAGCCCTGCTTGATCTTGACGATGGGCGTCCTGCGGTCCCTGTTGGCCGGATCCGTCTCGATGTAACGGGCCGCTGAGCAACGTGAGGAAAAGCCCGAATTAGCGCTTGAATCACAAACACAACCCGGGATAATGTGTATCTGATAAATGGGTGCAATCAAAGTAGTAGTGTGTCAAAATTTGAAGATCGCAGGTGTCCTTACCAGACGCCATCGCCTCAGTCTTCTCCTCCTCTTGGGCTTCGTTTCCGATCCAGACGAACACCTAAAAATGGGAGAGTTTTATACGTGTAGACAAGAGTCCAGGCAGTACGGTGCTCAAAGCTCTGGTTTCTTTACCTGGTCCCAGGAGTCCAAGATCATGACATCGTCAGTGGCGAGGTCTTCCTGGGTCATCTCCCCGGGTACCTCCTCAATCTGTGAGGAGGAGAAGGACGTAGTGAAGATGTATTGATTTTTTTTACAATGTCTAGTGAAAACTGCCAAATGTGAGTAACTGCGACAGTATTTCTCCCTTTAATCGGCGTGCAGCAGCACTCAGCTCAAGCTAAAGACTTACGATGAAGTTGCCGGTCTTATTGGAGCAAGCGAAGAGGCGGGGTGGGTGAGCGTCCATCTTGTCCTTGAGTCTAGTGGAAGTGCGATATTCGGTCTTTCCTCCGAGAGCCTCCCAGAAATCATCTGTGAACAGGACAGGAACACTTTGCGTTGTTATAGTTTCGGGGGTCATTCAGGGTGGCCGTGACCTTAGTATTGAGCATGCGGGCTCACTGGAGCGTCTGTCACACTAAATACAATGGGACCGTAACTACGTTTTTCCAAATACACCCTGCTGTGACATGTGAAAAGGAGCCAAGATGGAGAAAAGGTGAAAAACTAGCTTCAGACTCTTATCTAGTTGGGACTCACAGTCCCAGAGAAGTGCTTGAGTTTTTTGAATATACATCAGTCCAATATTCACTGCTACATGCTGGACTATGCTATGCTATGTTTGTGTGCTATTTGGAGGGCTGGTAATGTAAAGAAGAAGAAGATGCTGTAAAGGTGCCAACGCTGTGAGTTTTCATTACCTCATTTGATCTATTGCAAAATATATTATAATATAATGTTTTTAATGTATCCATTTTGATTCCTGATGTTCAAATGTGCCAAAGTTGATACCATTAAAATATACCCGTCTCTTTGTGTTCCTCTATACTTCATGGATTTTGGGTATACAGTACCGGCAACAATATAAAGGAATATAATGTTGAATTTCTGCTCTGGGAGAAGAACACTGTGTTTCAGCCTCGGGTCTGTGTTTGAAATTGTGAGCAGAGAATTCAGTTTCTTCTTGAGCTTTGAGAGCAAACCACGAGATCACTGGTAACATCTAAAGGGGTGATGCAACCGAGTCTGCTTTGTTTTAATATAGATGAACACAAGCACCGACTTCAACTGTGCTGCAAAAAGAAACCTATTTAACTTCACGCTAAACTAATATTTCAAAAGCGTATTCCCAGTTTGCAGCGGACACGGCGGGATATTAACTGCGAGTGGGTTTCAGTCGGTGTTCATTGCGTCTCCTCACCGGTCTCTCCTCCCTCAGGCAGCTCGGAGGCCGACACTCCCAGGATGTCACACAGCTGCTGGGCTCCCTGCTTCTCCGGGTCGCTGGCGCCCTCGCCCACCCACAGGAAGGAGCCGCCCGGCGTCACCAGAATAAAAGCGTCGTTGGAGTTCAGGTTGGACGACGCCGCGTCGACCTGCGGGGGACATTGTTTTTCATTTAGAAAATATTGCACTAGTACAGTAAGACTTCTTAAATAGACCTTCTGTATTAGCAGCAACCAGATGTTACTGTCGTGAAAGATAAATCTACTCACCAAGTAAAAGATATAATATAATAAAGATATAATGTCGTGTGTCCTCTTACCTCCACAGCCCTGGTGTGTCCTGTGGAGTTGGAGCGCACCTGGAACAGTCGCGTCTCTGCGGGGGCGGACTGACCTCCTTCTCTGGACGTCCCTCCCTTGTACACCACCATGGGCTGTCCTCCGAACAGGCTCATCAGATGGGCCGGCTCCTTGCCCTGCACCACCCGCACCTGGCACACAAACAGCAAGATCAGATGCTTTTTAACAGAACCTCGTGCAATTTGGTCGTGTGTTGTGAAGTACGCATCAACACCGCGGGAAACACGTCTGCTACAATAGCTGCTGCTGCCCGCGGACATTTAGTTTGGTTCCTTTACTTCAAATCACTTGATAATTGAATCACTTGTTTTGCACAAACCTCCATAAAGCCAAAAAAAGAAAAACGGTCAAATTCCAAAAGTCACGGCATGACTTCACCAATCTTATATTTATGCAACGGTCTTGCGCTTAGATAACTTCAATTGAGATGTAAGACTATTCCTCTTTTAGTTATTGGTGCCCGATCACCAGGGCTGTAGTGGAGGGTAAACGCACGTAAACGCCGTTTACGCACCTCTAAATAGCGTTTACCCACCTCGAAGTGGCGTTTACGTACTTCAAACTTCCCTGCGCCTTTATTTTTCCGTTGGAATAATCCAAAATAAATTTGGTGTCATTTTAAAACACGAAGACTCTCTTAATGGTTAAGGAGCAGGGGAAGTGTTAACTTGCCGGATGGCTTTGTTCATATTACGCGGTTCACCTGTAACACCTCGGCCTGTTTCCAGACGCCTTCATTTTTTTGAGGCTTACACATACTTTGTTTTCTTGAAATTTAATAAACTGCAAACTACAAACACATTATTGATTGTATATGACTTTAACTGAACTGATGGCGTCGAGGTCTGTGTGATCACAGAATTCATAGTTTACCCACCTCTGGTTTTACCACTTCAGCACTGCCTGTCACCGTAACAACAAGACAATACGACATAAATGAAAGATGCGTTTGACAAACTTTGAGTGCAAAAGTGCCGACACGCGTGCCAGATAGCTTCTCTACTTTGACAACAGGGGAACATCTGGAACGCTCTGGATCCCCTCATTCTGTATGAGAACATGCTCCACAAGTTTGACACACACCCACGGTCATGCCAGAGCACACACACACACACACGCACACGCACACAGCATGCACGTGAAGGTTATGGGTGCAGACTTAAGGTACACATGAGGAGTGAAGTGTGAATGCAGACCACAGAAATGAATGAAGACTCACATGAGTACAGAGTCACGGCTAAATGGCCCAAAGCTAAAACAGTCCCTCTCACACTGGAATCATTCACAGGTTGGGTCACGATGTTGCAGTGAAATCACACCACAGCAGAATTTGAAAAACAGACTTGTTATTATGTGGATGAGGAGGAGGAGGAGGAGGAGGAGGGAGGGGGGGCGGGACTAATGTTCACATACGCATCCGAATCTCCTGTTTTTGTTTGACCCAGATGGTCTCGTTCCAATTGGACTCATTGGCTCATTCATGGAGTCTTGAAGGAGCCAGAAAACTAGGGGCCTTTTTAAAAATCAAGTTATTCACATTTACTTGTGAGGAAAAGAAGGAAATAGGAATCGGCTCTGGACATAATCATATGAGTCCTTTTGTGAAATAGAGGAGCAGAGAAGGGAGGCAGAATACCTGTGTGGTTATAGGAGCACCAACAACCTGGAGACAGAAAAGGACGGAAACCAAGGACAGAAGGACAGCAGGACAGCAGCAGCGCGGGGGACAGAGGAGGAGAGGAGGGGGGGCGTCAGGGAGAGGAGAAACGGTTTGAGGATGTAAAGATCAGAAAGGAGGCGACTGAGCTGAGTAAGCTGGAGGTCGACAGAGACGTCAGTAACGACAGATGAGATGAACATTAAAGGCCTCTAAAGCAACCGAGTGTTTCACCTGCACAGGACCGCCGCCCAGCTCGTCGTCCAGCTGGGAGCCCAGGATCGCAGAGGCCCCGATCTCATCCTGACTGGAGTCCGCCCCCTGCCTGGGAGACATTAGGAAACGCACCACCATCACACCCGAGAGAATATCAAGATGCATGTAGTTACACTTTGCATCTCAAGTCTAAATCTCAGTAGATTCAAAACATAAAACTCCACCCATAGAATTGTTGCTCTTTTGCGCAGTACCACACAAATCATTTGTACAATTTTTTTAGATAGTTAATACATAAAAGGAGGACATTTCCAATTCTAATTATCTCATATAATTGTAAGACACCCCACTGGAGTCCCATAAGGTTTACTTTTGTACACTAATAGCTCGCCCATTGCCGCTGTATCTGAACCGCTTGTCCCTCGTATTCTCACCACATGTAGATAATGTGTCCCTGGCGTCCTCCGTGACTGTAGTTGTAAAGGATGATGTAGCTGTCTCCCCCGTAGAACTGTCCGTACGAGGACAAATCCACCTCCACCTTGTCAGACGCCTCGATACGCCAGATCTGTCAAGAAAAAACTAGAATCATCAGCTGCCGGCAGCTGAGACCTCCATCTATTTCTGTACTCTCATAAAATCAAACTTGAGAAACTGATAAATCAAAGCTATCAGCTGTGAACGAGCAGGTTTCCAGCTCTGTCCCCTCACCTGCTTCTCTCCGCTGCCGTCGTCCACCATGCCGTGCTGGGCGGCCATGGCGGAGGAGTCGTGCAGGCTGGACGCGTCGAAGGGCACCTTCTCGATCTTGGCGATGCTGTTGGCGATGTAGGCCACGCCCAGACCCACCGTCTGCTCCTTGTCCCGCCAGTTTTTGAAGAACTGTTTGAAGAGCGGCGTCTCGCCCATCTCCGGCAGGATCTGGACTTGTGTGTGTTTGGGGTAACCCATCTTCTTGATGAACTCGTCGGCTGCTTTCATCGCCTCCTTTCGCTCGTCCATGTTGGCGTCCTTGCCTGTAAGAAAAGTCGGCGGAGGTGAGGATTGTTTAATCAAGCGGGAATATATGTAGAAACAAATTATATTCTTCATATTTGATTTTCTCTAAGTTGTATGACACGGAAACTTATACTGTATGTCTTTTAAAAAAAGCAACAATATGCCATTTTCTCACGATTGAAGCAGAGTTCAAATATTGTTTGTTTCATCCGTACATTTCAATCTTTGCGCTAAGCTAAATGTATCATGACTCTAACCATTGGTCCAAAATAAGCTTGGACTAAAAGTATTTTTACCATTGAAACAGCTCTAATCCCAAAGTACAGTGTGGCAGATGTGGTCTACGAGTTCTAATTCAACCTGGACCAACCTTTCCAGACGAAGATCTTTCCATCGGATCCGTGGTCCAGAATGAAGCAGTCGCCGGACTCCAGGGCGCTCTGAGCGAACGGGTTCTCCGCTGCCACCAGAGCGATGGTCATGCCTCCACTGGCATTGGACACCTGCAGCGGGACAAAAGGAGAGAGAGTCAATTCATGGCACCGTGGGTCAGAGAAGGTTGCTCTGGGCTTTTCAGCTGCTGTAAAATTACTGTCAAAGAGCACAAACCTTCTGCCATTGTTGTATTGCAAAATCATGTTTCATAGTCTGAAAGTGAACTGATCTTCAAACCAAGTGTTGTCACCTGTCTCACCTTGTACAGCTTGGCCATCTTCCTGTTTGAAGCATCGGCTTTGATGTCGTCAGACGCTCCGGCGGGCAGATCTGGCTTTGGTCCCAACACCTGAGGACAGAAGCAGCTCCAGTCTGACCTCAGAACTCCGCTTCAGGCTTCATTTGTTGTCTCAATGCACTGATCTCACCTCCTCCATCTTCTCTCTCTCCCTTCCCTCGTCGCAGACATAAACCTGGGCCCTCCCGTTGCGCTCGTTGTCACGGATCCCCTTGGCGACCTGAGTAGCCTTGAGCTTCTCGAAGCGGTTGCTCTGGGAGCCGCACCACTGGTAAATCTCCTGTGTGGCAGGAAGGAGAGAGCTGAGCTGCAGGAACATGTTGTGTTCTACAAAAAGCAAGACCGCTTTTGCCACAATCCTTAAACAAACATAACATGTGGTGAATGTCTACCGGGGACAATAACAGGGACAATCGCGCTATATTGTTACGTATCCCTGATATCGATCTGAGCTGCATGACTCACAGCACCCAGGTCCAGGATGAAGCAGTCGCCCTGGTTGAAGCTGTCCCAGCTGACCGCCACCTCCGTTGCCCGGACAGAACGTCGACCTTTGACTTGGAGCAGCCGCTGCATGACCACCTCGTTGGTGACCACGTGCTTGAACCCGGACGCCACGCCCCCTTTCTGTGAGATAAGAGTTGCATTTCAGTACAAAGTTCTCGCTTTTAAATAAAGGCGGCTCCAATTTCCAATACTGTCGTAGCGGACCGCCTATACTGATTGATAATACTTAACACACTTTCCATATTACTTTACAAGATCCAAGGTTTAAAAAGCACCCCAAAACATAAGAATAACAAATCCCACAAACTACATATTTGATTAGAGTTGTAAGGATCTTTTGCAGCTATAAACGTCTTACCATGTATTTGATTCCTGACTTGAAGTAACCGAGGAAGGTTTTGGACTCGTATCCCTGGACCTCGCGGTACTGGATGGGCTTCCCTCCCAGGAAGTCATCCATTTGGACTGTAAAGATGGCCGCCGAGCCGCGCTCATCCTGGGTGCAGAAATCACCTGCGCCATAGTAACACAGACACGCACTGTTGTCAACCCCCATGGGCATTTTATCTCTGAGGTCATTAAAATGTGTTTGACGAATTCCCTCTCTGAGGACTCAGTGATTCAACAACGTTGTTCTACGCCTGGTCGTGCACTCAGCAGAGCGTGGGAGTCTTAACATCAGATCCAGGTTATTAGTAAATGCTGCTCATGATCGATCAAGCCGACTAAAACCAGGACATGAAATCAATAAAAAAAGACACAACTCAGCATCGACACTTTCCTCTTTGCTTTAAGCAAAATCCTTTAAAAAGAAAACCAATCAGACAAGCTGTCTTCTGCCCATGCTCGGCTACAGGAACGATCTTTAAGTTTGGATACCAGCCTGAAACTGATGTTAATTTACCTCGTCTGTCCAGGTAGAACCATGAATGATAACGTGGTAAGCAAATTGGGGTGTGTGCGGGTGAAATTACCCCACTTCCTAGGTAGAAATTCTCACTGAATAATCTAAAAGGAAGTTTTGTTTCTGTAAGATGCGTGGTTTTCATTGGACAATGTGACTTACATAAAAAGTCAACATAATTGGTGCAGTGATTTTTCTAAACTAGCTCCTGTGTTTACATTTAGAGCTTTTAAATGGTGCTTACAGGTCAATTAACTTAAAAATCTAATCTCATATTTTTGGATTATAAATAAGCGTTTGTATACGAGTACTTCCTATTTTTTTATTCTATAAATCGTTAAAAGGATATTTCTGACTTCAGAAATTCAAGGCTTTTGCCTAAAGCTCTGAATACTTAATCTATTAATGATTTGTTCCAGACAAACTCCCTTGTACGGACACAAAATCATCATTTAGATAGTTGGGAGAAAAAATGTCAGCTATAAAATTCCACCACGTCCTTGTCGGCCTTTGAAGTCGGATCACAAAGCACATCTGTCCCAGGAAATAAGGCCTGTCACAATTTCAGACGCTGATCCAAAGCGGGAACATGAGACGCGTCGGCAGCAGTAAGCGCAGCTTTGTCTGCTAATGACGCCGTCGTCTGTGTTCCTACATTAAAGGACAGAAAGCTTTTGCCAACATGTTTTTTAGTTCTCATCCTACCAGAGTCAACGTGTCACGTGCAAATTGTCACACGCAAAGACAAAAAGGATTTCAGAAATGTTTGTCTCTTCTTGCTTTTAAACACTGATTTTTATCATGCTGCCTTGAAGTCAAATCCTTTTTATTGTCACAAGTATCTAATCAGTGTTTTTCACTGTTTAGAGGGTGACATAAGTTAAATCCCTGTTCACCTTAGACTTGGTTAGATTTTACAAAAACAAAATAGTCACAGAAGGAAAAATGCTTCCAATTAGCATACAATAGTGTCCTGTTTTAGACAAAGAACACATATCTAAATACATCTTCCTCTCTCTGCACTCACCCAACCAGAAGTGGAGGTCGAACTGCAGGTTCCCGGAGCGTTGTTTGATGGTGTTGAGGATGAGGTAAGCGTCTCCAGTGTAAAATCCCCCGTACAGGTTTTCGGGGACCGGCACCAGGTCGAAGTTCTCCACCCTCCACACCTGGAGGCCCTGCTTCTGTCCGGCCAGCTCGAACTGTGGGTGTTGCACTGCCATCCTGCCTGCGGGGAAATGAACACACAACTGATGTTTATTGTTTGTTACTGACTGGACCCAAACATACTGTTCCCGTCGCAACACCCTGTGATTTTACCCTCCAGTCGTGGAGTGTGTGTAATAAACCTCAAAAAGGGAGACCGGGACTTCCTCTTTGTAAGATGGCTGCTGTGGAGAGCCGCTCCCCTTTAGGCTGACTTGTTGCCATGGATACGAAGATAAAGTTTAGGGTTATAGTTAGATATTAATGCTACAGCAGGGTGAGTCACAGGAAGAGGAAGTCCTGGCAGTTATGACTCAGGCGTAGTCATAACCGGCGATTGGAAAAGACAGATGTGAGCAGACGCTTCTTCACTTTTGGTCAAACTGGCAGACATGAGTCCAAACAAATACACAAACATTCATGCACACACATACCGCTGCCTCCCAGTAGCATGTGCGGATGTTTGGGACTTTTAAGGAGGAAATTAAGCATCCTGATTACTTATATGGGCTGCGAGCTGTTTGCAGGACTACCGTTCATGAATCAACAATGAGGGGATCCGCTGTTTTAAGGTTTAGAATCTTTTTAAAGGAGTGGTTGTTTGATATGAGTTTGATATCTTGATATTTGCACAATTGCTATTAGGGACAGCATAAAAATAAAAGTTTCAGTCAAGATATTTAATGCATACAGCATTTTGAATCTTAGAAAATGATTATTATCAATACAAAATACTTCAAACATGTATTAAGTAGTTAAAATGCTGTTCTGTGGTGAAGCATTAATGCTTGCAATGTCAGATTAAAGTCCATGTAGTAGCCTACTCGTTTTCATAAAATATGCAACGGTAGATAGATATTTCTTCTGAGATTTTGCAGCAGACTCTGGACCAGCCAGAAAACGGAGCGAGAGCAAACCGTTTCTCTAAAGAGAAGCAGTGTTCCCAAATTAGAGCTTGACCTCTCGGGAAAAAGGGCTTCTGTGAGCTTCCATTGTGCCTTTTTTAATCCTTTATTTCACTCGTTTAATTGAATGAGGACGACCTTCTAAGACATTCCAGCCCTTAATGTTCTAAACTTTGAAACGTTCTCCAAACTGGAGGTCATGCAGTTCAGAATGAAACCAGAACCCAGTTTTCCACAGGAACGCTGCTGTGACCAGCTGCCTTTCTGTCTGCGTGACTAACGTCCACCCTGGAAAACACTCGCCTATTCTTCTAGGCGGCCGTCTATCCACAAACACGGCAGGAATCTGCTCCCGACCCTGGACGAGGGACGTGGCTCCGCATCATGTGACCATCGCACTCAGTCAACAGCAAAGAAAAGGTTTCCAAAACAAATGGGGAGCCTTGAGTCATACTAGATCTGAACTTCCATCGCACTGCAGCTCCTGGGTCCATGTTTGGCCAGACGAAGCAAAACTGAGGCGGATCCACTGGGATCACTTTAACTTGATGGGGGATGTGGAAAGCTGAATTTTCCTAGTGGCTCTGATGGAGGGTTTTGCAGACTGGAGAATCTGAAGCCTCCATGCAGCCAAACAGCGTTAACTCGACGTTAAGCAAGCTCGAAAGATGTGCAATCCCTCACTTCACCAGCCTGAAAACAATATTACAATATAGCAGCCGTTTAAAGTAAGCTGTCACTCACAGGAATAGTGACACAAACAGGTTTCGACGGCCTAGAGTGGTGTCCGTTGCTATGGAAACGTTCCTTTTATTTTCTACAATGCTTTTGCCGTGGATTGCGTATAGCTTTAATCGGATCAGGGACTGTTTGCATGTCTGTTCAGGAAACCAGCCGCTGGTTGGACAAAGTGGAGTGAAAGAGGCAGATGAGACGGTTCACTCCTTTAGGGGACCACAACTTGTGTCTTTAACTGCAACAGCAGAGCACTTCATCCAAGGATGCATCTAAAGTGAGACGACCAACCGCATCCTCCAAACTGGTACTTCCTTAGTACATGAGTAATAAAACAGAAATGAATAAGGATACTATAACTTTCTGTTCCCTAAAACTGGTAATACATTTGTTACTTCTGCTTAAATTGATAGGGATCCATCCAATGACAGCAAAGACTTTTCTCTTTGTTTGAAACCTCCTTAAGGCAACATCGAGCGTATCAACGCCGAAATCTGTCGCCATGACGGAGAAATTGTGCCGGAAAGCTTGAGTAAAGCTTTATTGCTTAAAAAAATTCTGCGACTCTGAACTTGAAAGCAGTTCTCTAAAAGTTTACTCATTGAAGAGGTCTATTTCATGCCGTAGCAGCAGCCAAATACCTTCTACACACACAGAAAAATATCCCTTCTTATTCTGAAGGCCTTTGTTTCTGTGGCACTAAATAAATACGACTGCCTTTGACTGTGATCTTCTTCTCTGATGCAGAGGTGTCTTCCGTCAGTGAAAGATGCTTTGTCCCACAGAAAGACAGTCCTTCTTAGAAACCAGCTTCCCTTTGACCTCCCACTCAGACAAATCAAAGCCTGTATTTAAACATGTGAAAACAGCTGCGACAAAAGGATCATGACAAGAAAATGGAATCTATCGGAGAAGGTTAGTGGAGGATTTTGTCTTTTTTTAAACTAAATCCTTTTGTGCAAAGTTCTATTGAACGGATGGCAGCATTTGGCAGAAACAACCAGACATTAAGTGTTCAATGTTCGAGGCTGGATCAACGGACTCAACACAAACACGGCTGAAATAGAACTGGTCACATGACCATCGAATGGTGCTTCTTCTTGGGCATGCTGGGAAAAACATGTGCAGTCTGCAGGCCGCCCCCCTGCAGAACCGCAATTATTCCGTCCCCTTAGCTTCAGTCTCATGCCCCCCCCCCCACCCTCCAGGCAAACCGCAGTGAGGTTCTGTTCCCCTCCCATATATCCCCCCCTATTCCCCCCTATCCCCCATACACCCCCCCACCTATTCCTCAGCCTTTTGTGTCTGCCTTCAATTGAGGCTTCAACACTCAGAACTTCGGCGTCACATGACATACGTGTGCTGCTACAAACCAATCACACAAGCACGTATGAGTTTCATGTGAGAAATGTAATGTAACTTTACTCTTTGACTATCCAGACCAGTCCTCTGGCACCTCAATCGGAACTGTGGAAACAAGTATACATTAACTGATGCCGTCCGCCCCCCACGCCCAAAAAAAGAGATTCCTCCTTCAGCAGGAGGAATTCCTGATGAGTCATTTTCTCCACGTATGCCACTCTCAGCCTCTGGAGCGCTGACAGGCCGTCCTCTCTCAGGGCCGATAAGAATCTCTTTTCCTGCCGCTCCGCTCTCCCTTCATCTGTTTACACGCCGTCAGGCTAAAACCAGCAAAATGGCTGCTTGTGACTTAGTAAATAACCGACATGATTATTAAAGGAGAGGGGTTGTTAAGGGAACATTCTATCTCGAAGCAGCATGTAAACTCATACATTTTCAATTCAACACATGCTTATTAAAAGAGAGTATGCGTATAACATGTGGTTCCATGTGATATATCCTAATATTGCAAAGTGTTTTCATTGATACCATTCAGGGATACAGAACCCAAAGCTGCCAGAAGCAGAAGTTGTGTTTGCAATGAAAGGTTTGGCCTTTTTATTACCTTGGCTGGAAAGACACTACTATATTAAAGTCAATGTGAAAACCCACAACTTTTCTCTTCATAAAACAAGGTCTGTAAATACAACTCATGCACTTGGGTCACTAACTTCCTCTCTGTGAAGCAGAAGATGTCCAGGCACAGAGAGGTGTATGTTTGAATGCCCCTGCCAACAAGGACCCAACAAGGACCCAACAAGGACCCACTGTGTCCAGAACTCCTGAGAGCCTCCCTGATTACGTCAACGCAAACTACGCGTGTAAGGTTGGGTGAATGTTATACATTTCAATATGTAGTAGTTAGGACGTGGTAATAACGTATATGTAACCATCACTGCCACGGTTGTAAGCCAACGTTTGCTGGGTGTGATCCACCCGACCTCCACCCTGACGCTTTTCTGCTCACGCCACCTCTGCTACTGAGAGGAAATGGAGGCCTGTGATTGGCCAAAAAAGTAAACGTTACTTGTGTTTACAATTAAGCAGAGGGTTTGGGCGCCCCTGTAATCTCCGTCCCTCTGACAGCTGAGTGTGGATGGGGGGGAGAAGCTTTCTGATTGGCCAACACAGACATGTCTTTATCTCTTGCTCTCAAACACACTCAGACTCACTCAGTAACAGCTGCTTTGACTGTAACCACTTAGGGGGAAGCTAAACTAACTTCCTCAGTGGACAGCTGTTTGGTTGACAACGGCAGATGTCCCGAAATAGAGACAGTCATGTTGACAGCTGCCGAGGAAAATTTTAACAGGGATGCTCAAAAAAAACTTGCTTTAGAATGTTTAATTAACTGCAATGCAGCAAAACCTGGGATGTTACGTGCTGCTTTTGGTTTGTTGCCACATCTCTGCAGCCTGAACTCACTCACAAGTGTCCGGGCAGAGCGTTGCTGAGGCCGAGGCCCAGTGCAGATGGAGGCACACGGCATTTTTGAGTCATCGTGTGGTTTTTGGTCTCCATATGTGGCATCCAAATAAGAGTTGTGTTACATTTCAGGTCATTTAGCTGACGCTTTTATCCAAAGCGACTTACATTGCATTTTTAACCCATGGCTTTTTACATTTTTGCCAGCAATTAGGAGTTAGGTGTCTTGCTCAACGACACTTCAACATGGGACATAGGGCAGCTGGGACTCAGACCACCAACCGTGTGGTTCCAAGCGCACTTTCTCTACCCCTGCGCCACGACGACCTCAGATGAGCGCAGGAGCCGAATAAAGAGTGTTTATTATTACCTTTATTCCAACCCTCGCTGCAGACCGTATATAAAAAGTAACGGTTCATTCGTAGTTGCTCCAATATGAAGCGATCGAATCAAATCACCGTCCCGCAATCCGCGCAGCGGCCCGCACCGTCTCGGCGGACGAACGTACCTGGGCGCGCGGTAGCTGGTGATCGGTGGGTCGGGCGGTCGGGGGTCGGACGGTCGAAGGGTACTGTGGAACCTGGATGATCCGCGGTGGGCCCTTCGAGCTGCAGCGGAAGACGAGAGGCGTCGAATCGGCGTGCTGACGGAGTGCGGTGCCGCTGGTTGTGTCCCGGGACACTCCCTGTTCGCGACGCTCCTCCCCCCGGCTGCTGCTGCTGCACCGCCCGCAGAGGGGAGCGGCCGACGCACGGGCGCCCACACGCACGGTGAGGCCTGTGATCATCGGCGTAATCTAATCTGCAGACCACGTAAACAACGACCAGTTTACCTGCCGGGTCCGTATTCTGTATACTGAAGCCCGGCCCATGCTTCTGCGTCTGCGTCGTGTGTTGCAGAGCAATTCACCTCCTGAACAATAGGTGGAGTAACGTGTTTTTGTTGAAGACGACCTAGAGAGTCACGTCTATTTATTTATTTGTTTATTTATTTATCATAGACTTTATTGCCCCGTGCATCGCCACTGCTGCTCCTGCAGGTGTCGGTAATGATTCATAGTTGTGTGCTGCTCTGCGTTATGTAATCATATCGGCCACAGCAACCGCGTTTACATTTTGTAATTTACGCTGTGATTTTATCAACTGCTTTGAACATACTTGAAGAACTGGAATTACATCCCCAATAGTGATTAGATACTGCTTATTCATTACATACTGTCATTTACAGAAGTGCGTTCTGTGTAACCTACACAGCTCTGGAGTTTTTAAAACTTTAATTGGCTTCACTCAACCGTCGCAAGGCATCTTTAATAACAGTTTTTTTTTTAGGTGTAAATGAGAACAAACACCAACAAAGGGAAGAGTTTAACAAAGGCCTTCGAAGGCTGAACCCGTTTCTGGTGGTGCAGAGCCGTCTTGTGGAAGAATCACCTTATGGCATTATAGAAAACAGAAGGTGTGACATGCCCACCATAAATGTAGTAACGTCAGTAGTTACACGTGAGTAAATACAGCCGCCTAGTGGAGCGGCCACACGAGGCTCGCTTCACTTCATGGAGAGAACCCGCCGTTGTTGGTCGCAGCTGAATTCCTCCTGGAAGAGCCTTCGGACATTATTCGTCTGTGAGTGCATGTTTTGTGTTGTTGTATAGATTTAGACAATTTCGAAAGTATGTTGAATTTATGTTTATAAATGTCACAGGAATTCTCAGCTGCGAAATAGCAGCTAAACTATGCTAGCTCTCTGTGTCATGTTATCCTGGTGCCACAGAAGGCCAATTTGTGCCGCCAGTTAGAAGGCAAAGATCTGGCCTTTGATCAGATGGTTTGCGAGCACAAAACAATGCTTTCAGACCACCAGATCCAGGTCCAGAATCTTATTGAGCAGAACAACCATTCCGTTCTGAAGCTCAGAGAGACAGAAGAACATCTCACTGTCAAACTCAAGGTCAACAACCAGACCTGGCAGCAGAAATATGAAGAACTGCAGGAAAAGACATTCAAGGAACTGGATCACCAACAACAGTCCATGGACTCTAAAGTAACAGGGTTACTTTCCGCCAACATTTCTCTTCAAGAGGAGCTGCACAAGCAGCAGGCCAACAACCACCAGTTGGAAGCAGAACACAAACTGCTAAAGATCAAGACAGAGGCTCTGGCTGAGACTATCAGGGAGAACGAGGGTTTATCGCTGAAGCTCACCGAGATCCACAGAACAACTTTCTGTTAAAAGTGCTGAACTCACAGTCAACAACCAGACCTGGCAGCAGTTGGAAGCAGAACATAAACTGCTGTAGACCCAGAGGGATTGTCTGGCTGCTTTTAAAAATAGCCAAGAGGATACCCACCACGAGATGGTCACAAGCAGTGGTTTCACTGAGTTCTGCCTGATCCCTAAGCTCCGACAGGAAAATCAGATCCTTATCAACAGGATCCAGGAGGACGACAAAACAGTCCTTGAGAACATCTGCCTCGACTTAAAAAAAAAGAAAAGAGGCATTTTTGGGAGACGGATGCAAGACCGGCAGACGGAGATGGACAAAATGAGGCGCAAGATGCAGGACAAGGAGACAAAGAAATAGGAGACAGAAGAGAAGAAAAAGGAGACCATCCAGGACGTCACCATCAACGTGCCTGAGACTGGACACCTGTAAGAACACCTTCCTTCATCTACCACTCCATCCTACCTCATCCATCTACCCCCGCTCCCCTTCCACCCGCGCTTCACAGCGCTCAAGCTCAGCTGGCTGGTACTACCCGACCAGGCCCTAATCAACCAGACGTTGGTGTCGTTACTGTGAACCAATTGCATCGGGGCGGGCAAACGTTACAAACTGTACACCTCTCTTTGGCTGTCAGTTGTCATTTCAGCACGCACCAGAGGTGACCCACCACCACCCCTGACACCTCCAATCTACAGCAGAACTGGCATAGCAGGAGATTGGAGCAACCGGCTCTATCACCACCACCAGTCTCTGGACTCCCAAAGGGGGTATATGCCTCATCTCGGCATCCCGGCCCCTTGTCTATCCTTCGGCAGGATGGAGTCCAAGCCCCAAACAACTTGGCAATATAAATATTTATGCCTGTTACAATAAATCATTGTTAAAATGTCAACAAGTCTCTCCGGATTGAAATGGTTCTTACAGCCTAATAGCTATATTTCTAGCCCCAAGCCAGTCTGGTTCTACACAGAACACCTTCTAAAGAACCATTTTATCTATTAGATGGTTCTACATGTTTTTCATATGGTTATTTGAGATATTAAAAGGTTCTTAATTCATGTTTGAGTTGTTGAATGGTGGGCAATAAAAAAAAAGACCTCCGTGCCATGATGTTAGCTAGTTAGCTGCCAGTTGATACACACACTTCATATTTATAATATCATATAACAAATATAGGACTAAAATAACAAAGTATCATACTTCATAGTTCTAATTTCATATAACATAACATCATTTAACTAATATAGCAAACATGGCATCATACTTTTTAATTTCTAATATCATAGAACAATATCATATACAGTGTTTTCCCTAACCCTTACATCTCCCGGCGCACCCCAACGCACACGCCCCTCTCCGGTACGTCCGCCCCCCATAGCTGTGAACCCGGGGGAAACACTGATGTGACGTAATAAAGTAGAACTAATATAGGACTAATATATATATATATATATATATATATATATATATATATATATATATATATATATATATATATATATATATATATATATATATATATATATATAATTATACATTTTGAATAATTTACATTTGCCTGAGCACCTCTCTTTCCCATTTAAAACTGGCTAATATTTATTGTATATGTTAGATAAACAACAGGTCCTTGCTCTCACTACTTTGGTAGTTGGGCCCAAAACAGCCTCTTCCATAATAACTGTTTCTATTCTAAATTCTAAGGGGAAACATAGACCACCAATCATTTTTCTAAATGATTATGTTAAATGGGGAAAAGAGGTGCTCAGGCAAATGTAAATTCTTCAATTCATATGTGTGTATGTGTAATTCCGCATTAAGGTGGGCAGGTGGTCCGTGTAGTTGCGAGTTTTCTGGTTTTTATGGTAAAAGCTTTTGTAGCGATGTCATGAAGGTGAGTGTTTTGTTCTCCGTTGGATGACGAGGTGTTCATCACCCAGATTATTCAAGTATGGATGCAGAGATATGTTTTGTTATGAGTATGCCAATTTTGAGTAGGGGCCTAAAGAAATGGCTTGGTTTTGATGACGTAATTAAAGTTCTTTTTTTTTTTTTTTAGGCCTGATACGGATCACAGTAAAGCTGTTACCGTATTTTATGTCACAGCAATTTCAAGTCTTGGTGTCCCTCTGGTGGACAAAAGACAAAAACAGAACAACACAAGGTGATCTGTGTTCATCCTCACTGGCACGTTTTTTGCAAGGGGCTGTGATTTATTCACGCAATGAAAGGCTTCAGTCAAGATAAAAACATCATAACAAGAAAGTCTTTTGTTTTTGGGGGCCTCGCTGTTTCAGACGGCAGCATAAGCTGCATTCAGCCAGGCAGGAAGCGAGCTAAGTCTCAAATCTCAAGAGTAAAGCTCTTGAGATTTGAGACTTGGACATGAGTTGGACAGCTCAACAAAATAGAACATATTTTCCCAGGGAACCAGCCTTGAGGATAGCCTTTACTTTATTTGGCAAATCATGTTAGCCTGTCCCTAACAGCGCATTGACACATGTGTAGGCATTAGAACACCTTGTTACTTTTTCTATTAATTGCCCCTTCCTTATTTGTTGTTGGCCGTGTTAGCAGCATGTCTTTAGGGACGGCACCGTCAGACCGAAATATCACGACAACTCATGGGGGGAAAAATACAGTATGTATTGACTTAAAAGCAGTGGTGGCTGGCCCATAGAGGGCAATGGGGTGTAGCCACAGGTTGAGCCAAATGTTTTAAAAAATTACAATTCTAAAAAATTATATTAAAAATACATTTTACAAATAGTCAGTATGTGTCTATTTGTGTTTTTGAAACATGGAATACATCCAGTGTTATTTGTAAGTTAATATATCCGTGCAAAATATATGCTTTTCCTGCATGTCCTCGCCGCTCGTCTCAGCTCGGGCCGTGTCCCAATGCGGCGGGTCTAAGAAGCAGTTAGCCAATCACTAATTAAAGTTAATGAGTGACATATCATTTTATAGTCCTAAAATACATTTAGTTTTGGGCATAGTGCTTCGCCGCCCTACGCGGCTCTCGTCAGGGTCTCGCGACGCGCCGTTTAACAACATAACAAGAGCGAGCACGAGCAGTGTCCTTGGAGGTGGAGGTTTAGCTAGCTACCTACGTGCTAACGCCTCATGTGGGCATAACTGTGTTTGGAAGGGGAGGCTGGTTGACCGCAGCGATAATTCCGTCACGTCGCCGTGTTAAAGTTGACATCGCTACCCTGCTGCAACGCACACAGCACTGCCCTGAGGACACACAACCGGATGAAACAGGGACATTTTATCCAAAATAATTAATTGTGTGCAGTTTTGTGGGGCTTTTGAGTTGGTCTTTCCTCAACACACTGATTGGATGTGTCCCCAACAAACTAGGTTCAAAGGTGCATCTCAATAAATATTTAATTTAATAAATTAGGGCTGTCAATATATATAAAAAATTAACTAATTAATCGCACATTTTGAAATTCATTAATCTCGATTAATGGCGATTAATGAATGTTGTTGTTGTTGTTACAATGTTTTTTTTAATGAATGTTTGTTTTTCTTCTAAAGACTAAATCTAAGTAATTACTTTAGAAAGTGTGTATTTTATACACTGTTGTTTAATTGTTAATGTTATTTTAAACACAAAACTATACACATTTGATCATCTTGGAGGCAGAATTCCACCTGGTGGAACATGTTGAACTAGCGACTCTTCCTGCTGTCCTTGTGCACTTTGCTCTCTATTAATTAATTCTATTAATTCTCTTTTAATTACATTACATTACAGGTCATTTAGCTGACGCTTTTATCCGAAGCGACTTACATTGCATTTTTGACCCATGGCTTTTTACATTTTGGCCCGGGGAGCCATTAGGGGTTAGGTGTCTTTCTCAGGGATTAATGCTATCTATCCACAACGTTTTCAATCCACGATCTTTTAGGGACACAGTGGTGGTCCTTTTTTGTATTAAATCATACTGGAATGTTTACTGAAACTGATTGGCTGGCCCTACCAAAAACAATCCACCAGCCGCCACTGCAAAGGAGCCCACCTAGTGGTAGAGATTATAATACATCTTAGTTTGTGTGTTATTATATAGTAGTTATTACATTAGCATGTTAGATAGAATAATTACAATATGAATCACTCACAAGTTTTTTCTACTGTCAGGTAGTGAATGAGTAAAGGATGTAAGATTTGGACCATATAAAACTGAGTTAAACATAATGGTTACGATGTGATGATGATGTAAGATGTGTTATTATTAAAGTGTACTAGCTATTAAATGATAATATTATGAATGCTGTGTTATATTTACATGATGAAGCTTTAAGCCAAAGGTGTGATCATTTAATGTACTGCAGTATTTAAGTGAATTGGGATCGGTCAGGTCATGAGGAATTTCATTTTTGCCCATCAGATGGAGCCAGGAGAGAGCCATGTGACGCTTTCGAGCAGAAAGGAATTCACGAGGGAGGAGCTGGGCCTAAATGTGCAGCCAATCACATATGACAACACCACAAGGGAAACCCCGGGAGATTGGAAGAGCTGAGCTGGAGAAGAGGCAGGCAGGAGCCTCCCGTGAACCGATATTGATGGTCATTTGAGACTGGACTTTCACAAAATATTATACTATACATACTTCATTTCACTTTGCAGCTGTATTGATTATTACTTCTGTTAGTTATTAAATTCTTTATAATTTTTAAACTGAAGCCAGTTGACTCTTAATGACTTCTTGTCTCAGTAAGAGCGAGGTTAACAGTAGCATTCCTTGATCAGAGGTTCAGAACTCCACACAGGCCACAGTCATAGAACGTCCCGCACAAGACTGCCGCAACGACCACACATTTTAAAAAATGACTAATAATATCAAATAGCTGTGTGTTGAAGGGAGCACATGTCAAGTCTGGAAATAGTGAATATATCTAAAAATAGGGGTTGAAATAGACGAATACTGTATATGTGTTGGATACATATTTATACTTCTGATAGCTTGTGACTCATTCACCTGAGTGCAGCTCACAGCAGCTAAGACTAACTGTCATGGCAACATGACATCTTGACAGCATTAAATGAACGGCGCTGTTACAAAACGTTTGGTTTGTAGCACTTTACCTCAGTCTGCATTTATAATTTCTGTATATCCATGCTGCCCGTGTTAATATTGAATACGTTTGTTTAATGTGTAGTCGTAATTACTTTATATTCTTTTCACAAGCTTGCATATTTATAATACATCATAATACATCTAGTGATGTTTAGTGTTTAGTGAATTGTAGTGTGTGTGTGTGTGTGTGTGTGTGTGTGTGTGTGTGTGTGTGTGTGTGTGTGTGTGTGTGTGTGTGTGTGTGTGTGTGTTATTAAATAGTAGTTATTACATTAGCATGTTAGATAAAATAATTACAATATGAATCACAATTTAGAATAATATATGTAATTTACTTAATGTACACATGAAAACATCCTGCCACAATGTAATGTTAAAACCTGGGGACGGATGCTAATTGCCGTCCTTTATGGATCTCTCCCAATTTTCGCCCGAAAGAGTTTTTTTGGGGACTTTTTTCACCTGTCAGGTAGTGACTGAGCAAAGGATGTAAGACAGCCCTATAGCAAACATTCTGATTTTGGACCATATAGAACTGAGTTAAACACAATGATGAAATGTGATGAAATTTTATGTTATTATGCATGCTATGTTATTTATGTTATGTTGACACAACAGGAGAGTCAAGCCAAAATCAGTGGTGGCTGGTGGATTTTTTCGGTAAAGCCAGCCAATCAGTTTCAGTAAACATCCCAGTATGATTGCATCATACTGGGATATCAAAGGGTATCAAACATGCATTATTACTTTGCAGTTAAATATTTAACATTTATTGCAACAGTTTAACATAATAAGGACATCTTATTCAAACAATTTAGTATAGGGGAACAAGACTCCTGCAAAAGCAGAGCGTCCCCCTTTTAACCTCTCATACCTCCGACCACATTGTAGAAATGTAAAGTTTCAGGGCTCAGGGATTTCTCTTTTCTTCAGTGGGACAACTTCCTCAGAAGGATCTGAACTGTCCACACAGGAGGTGAAGCACATCTGGACGCCTCTATTTTTGTGGTGCTGGAACATTTCACAAGCTCTTTAATCCCCCCCCGAGGCCACCAAAGGACTACGTGGACGTGAGAGATCTCTTGTCTAGCAGGGAATTACGGACAGAGCAGAAGTCCATTTTGGATTGTAATGGTCATGCAAGTACACTTTCAGAATGCGCATACCCTTGACTGACAGTCACAATGAGGGATGTGTCAGATAATTTCATGATCAGATCTTAAGTTTACTAACAAAGTGTGCAGCCACAGCCATGCAATGTGTTTTTTCTTTACTATAAGTAGACACTGATGAAAAATAACTGAGACCAACTTGGTTGAGTGTTATTTTCCTGTTTTTTTTTTATTATTTCAGTGAACAATCTGAAACAAGGTACTGTTGATTATTTAAAGCATAGAAGATTCTTCTTTTAAATGAGTTAATAATACATTTCCAGTTATGAAGAAATATTAGGACGTATAAACACAGTATAAACTACAGTATTATGGTAGAGCAAAGAGTACAACTAATAAATACGTACAATTAGTGAGAGCGTGGGCTTATATTCACTCTGCTTGGATGTCAATTTGAGAAACCTTTCGTACAAAACATTTGCCCACAACTTTGGAGAACGGCCCTAAATTGGAAAAGTTGTAATGTTAGTCACATGTGAATGGATACATAAAGGTGGCACATTGGTCCTTTCACTATGACCAAATGTTCAACAAGGGCTTAATGAACTACATTGTATTTTGTCTTGAGTTATTTTCTTCCGTATAATTACTTCCGTAAAATTGTGGCTCCAGCAGCAGCATTAGGCTTCTGCTTTAGTACGACCGTCTGTTACTCCATCTCCTCTGCTTCTTCATCCGCGTGCGCGGGCCTGTGCGTGCGCGTGCCTGAGCATCTGCCGGTATCTGATAAAGTCCCTTTACGTTCACGTGCGGAAAGAGGTGTGGGGAAGAAGCGGCACGTGAGAGAATGTATATGTATTAAATGTATATTTATTCATTGGAGTGCACATGTGTGAGCTATGTACGTACGTTTACGAATTGAAGTTAAGTTAAATAAATATATATTTTCAGTAAGCGCGTGAGAGAGAGAGAGAGAGAGAGAGAGAGAGAGAGAGAGCGAGAGAGAAGGAGGGAGGGAGAGAGAGCGAGAAGGAGGGAGAGAAGGAGCTGGGGGGGATAGTGACTGACACACAGAGTGAAACAACAGCGAGAGGAGCGGGAAGGAGACGAGCGACAAAATACGTCCCGACATTCAGGGTTTGCGGGGACGAGCGGCGGAGATTAAGCGGAAGGAAAAGTTGTGACCCCACTAATCAGTGCGTGGGAGTGGGAGCAGGATCGTGACTGACTGAGACAAGCGCCACTGTCTGTCTCGTCATGGCAGGTAAATCTATTCCACCAGTACACGGATAAATAGCACGAAGAACCCGGTGTTTTATACAGCGCGATGCCGTCCCAGCAAGCTTCCTGCCCCGGGCGGCCGCAGCGTTTCACCAGCTAGCTCAGCCCGGTGTCGGTTGAGCTAGCGGATGCTAGCTAACACGACTTAGCCGCTAGTGCTAATGTTAGCTCGCCCGGAAACTCGAGTGTCATCGCCCGTCTATCTGGCCTGTGTGTGCCGGCTACGGCAAGCTAGCCAGCTGCTGCTAGCCAGCTGCTGCTAGCTAACGACGGCTGTTTATCGGGACCAACGGCCCGGGACCAGTCTCGCTAGCTGCCGGTGCAAACCCCTTTTTTTTAAAGCCAAACGCTGCGAGCCGCTAAACCCCGATCGCTAACTTTGCTTTCTGCCGCAGCGGCTGCTTGTTTGAAGTGTGCGGTGGGTTTTAAAAACCACTGCGTGGAAATCGGATGTGCTGGTGATGGTGAATTAACTAGCTGGGCGGCTTTGGCTCCAGTACACACCTTTCTGAGACATGAGCGGGTTGACAAGCCGGGCTAGCTTACGCTAGCTCAAACTTTGACATTGCCCACATGCAGGCGAGTTCTCCGGGCCTCCCGCACACTGATGATCCATGCAATGTCTCTCTACACGGTCTCTGACCATCGGGACTGAAGAGACTAACTACACATAACTAAGCATGTTATGGGTGGTTCTCCCCTCCCCACATACGATTCAGATAGTTGATATTTCTCGGTTTCTGCAGATTGTTCGCTCTTCATTCATTTGCCAAATGAGTGGCGCCTCCTGACACATCTAGTGCTTAAGTTGGGTTCATTTGGGCGTGGAGATGGCTTTGTTCTTCCGTTTGTGGAAGTCTGAGAAGATTTGAGCGTCTGCATTTGCTGCTTCAAAGAAATGAAAGGCATCTAATGAGTGCTACATTTTGTATTGACCACCAACCCTGTCCTGCCTGTTTTGCTTTCAATCATGATTCACATCTGAATACTGTGTGACGGTGACTCATAAGTGTCCTTGGTTATCCTGCAGAGCGGATCCACTACGTGTTATCGACCAATCGGACCAGTTTACATTGTGTAATAACAAATTATCATTATGAAAATATGCATTTATCTTTATTTTATCTTACGTTGTGCAATCCGCTGTGGGGAGGGAAAACCTGTTGAGGTGAACGATGGAGGTCATCAAACAAGCAGCGTGTTTTTATTCTTATGGATGTATTTTCGTCTTACGAGTCTGACGTGTAACCGGTTCAACTCCACCGTTTTATTTCTATGATCTGAAGAGAAGTATGTGATTTGCAATCAACCCTTCTCTCTAAGCAACAAAACACCCGCACTTGGGCTCAAATTGAAATTCTCAGGTTGTAGATGCATTCAATCTTAATAGATATTTCTTGATAATATAAGTTTTCTGTTGCCTCTTAACGTGGCCATAATACAGTTGGCCCTTCAGGTATCCTGTTTGGAACACTTCAGGAATATCTATATCTTGAGTTTAGTTTTAAAGATTGAAATCTAGAATTTTTCTTGTCATTTTGAGGTTACACCTTTTATAATGTAATAGAATGTGTGCACATGTATGACCGTGCATATTTCGAAATCTCTTGGCACAACAGCATTTCAAAACCCAAATCCCACACTGAAACAAAAACATTCTAGATGTCACACTCGACCGTATTTGAAATAATGTATTTTGTTTCTCTCTGCAGGATCTGGAGGTGACATGCAGTGGTGCTTCTCTCAGGTGAAAGGAGCAATCGATGATGACGTAGCAGAAGGTATGAGCTCCTCAGAGAACATCGTATTTGTAAAGCACAGAAAGGCGCAGTGAGAAACATCATTTTTACCATTCCAACTGGCAAGTTGTAGCTCAATTTACCCGCAAGTCAACGCGTTAGGACAGCAATGTGACCCAACCCTTACTGTCAGTGGCTTGTTCAGTCATCAGGTAAACAACTGGGGGGAATGGGGCATTTTTTTAAAACGCTCACTGTATTTAACTCCCCGCCCACGTTCATTTTTTGCCAGTAGTCACTCAGCACTCCTTGTTTTTATTGGCGCTGTGTGTTAAGCTTCGTCTTGATGCGAACCGATCGCCTCTTCCTGCTTCACATTAACAACTTTACCACCAGCAGGTCCTTATCTGGGCAGGAAGTGCCTTCTTGTTTACCGCTGCGCTTAGTGACTGACCGCTAAGTCTTTGTGTCCAAATACATCTGGAGACAAATTGCAAAAGATGGGCTGTTTTCGTTTTGCAGGGTATACGTCGGCATTTCAGAAACGAACGGTGAAAGTAAGAGCAGCCCGAGTGAGCTGGGTGGATGCAGGGCGTCCAGTGACGGGGGCCACTTTGGCTTTGCCCGCAGGATGGACTCTGGTTTCAGTTGCTCTCGGTGCGGTGCAGGCTTCCAGACAGGAGGGGAGTACTGCAGCGCAGCCCTCAGCAGGCCAGATGGCTGCTGATGGACAGCGGTTCACAGCTTCTGAGTAATGTATCCATGGGTGGGGGTGGGGGGGGGGGGCTTATCAGACACAGCAGTTCATGCTCCTAGTAGACAGGATTTCTGGAGAGTTGACGCTGCAGCAGCAATGCGCCGCTTCTCTCTTAACTCAAGGCAAACGGTAGCATTATTATGAAACTCAGTGCTTCCATGTGTTTTACCTCCGGCCAGTGATGTGTGCATGTGTGTCCTGATGTTGCCAAGTGGATATCATTTATTTTGCTCTCTGATTCAAATGGGGTTGATAAAGTGATAGAAACGCGTATGCACCTTTTTGAGGGAAAATATATGTAAGAATACACATTGTATTTTATTGTCTAATTTAGCCAGCAGTGCAAATGGCCAGGTAATAGTCGGTTATTGTTGAGTGTAGTCTGTTGTAGCGAAACACACAAATGTTGTAAACGGTGACAACACGTTCAAGGCAGTAATGCTGTTCAGCTCCTAAAGCTCTGCAGCAGTCTGTCTTGTTTCAACCATTCAACTCAATTCAATCTATTTAGTACAGCCCAAAATCGCAAATTACAAATTTGCCTCAGAGGGCTTTACAGTCTGTACACATATGACACTAGCGTATTGAAAAGGAACGGACACAATTGGTGCTATCGCTACGAGTGCTGGTACCAATAAGAACCTCTGATAGAGGAATGGTACTTTATCCCTGGCCTACATTTCACTGTTGTGGATTCATGCAGCGGCCACATACAAATCGGGACCTTTTTCCCATTAATATGTAACACGGTTCGTATTTTGTTTTTACACTTTTGATGGATATTCCTCTTTCAAATATGCTGATTATTATTAATATAGTCTATATAATAATAATAGTAGTAGTAATAATAAGTCAGTTGCTTCTGCAGTTCCAGAGCAGCTTTAAGTAGCAATAGCAGCAGTTCAGCAGTTCAAATACTGCACATCACCCTGTACTTTTGGCCTCGGGCTACAAGATCTCCTCCAACCTTCTGCAGCATCGTCCTTCTGCTCCAGCAGGTAACAAAGGGTTAAGCCAGCGTGTAAGCGTGTGTGAGCAAGTATCCACATATAACGCAACATACTACTGCTGGGGGGGGAAAGTAGGTTACTGATCATGTTCCGTCTGCTCTACATGCTCTGGCATCTCTGGCCCACTCGCCCGTTCATCTAGTCTACTCTGATCGCAGCACAGATAAACCCTGGGTTAGTTGGAATTATCTGATTGGCTCCTCATTGTTTCGTCTTGTACCCCCCCCCTCCTCCCCCCTCCCTGCACCCCTCTCCCACACCAATCAGCTAAAACTAGATGTTTGCTTTGTGTTTTTAATACAGCGGACATCATTTCCACGGTGGAGTTTAACCACACAGGGGAGCTGCTAGCGACGGGAGACAAGGGGGGCCGTGTCGTCATTTTCCAGCAGGAAATAGAGGTACAGCTGCAAGTTTGTCTTCTGTTTTATTGCCTGTCTAACAGCTCAAAACTTTTAAGGAAAATTATTTTTGTAGAAACTATTCTGTAAGCAAAACCCCATCTGGACTCCTCTTTGTTTTATAGAGATCTTTGTCACCATGTCCACCCTTTTAATGAGTGTATGCCTGAATCTAGAACCCAAACGGTCATTACTCTGTTTCTCTTCCTTGTCTAACGTCGGCTCCTTGCGTCCTTTTGTCTGATATTTTGCCCGTCTCTCTGGCAGAATAAGAATCAACCTCAGTTCCGGAGCGAATACAATGTTTACAGCACTTTCCAGAGCCATGAGCCAGAGTTTGACTACTTGAAGAGTTTGGAAATAGAAGAGAAGATCAACAAGATCCGTTGGCTTCCTCAAAAGAACGCTGCTCAGTTCCTGTTGTCAACTAACGGTACGTTGGTCCTTCCTGGTTGAGCACTCGGGCCCTACGGCAATCTGTCGGGACATCATATTCATATAGGTGCCATTAAAACTATGATAAACATTTAAAAAGCCCCCTTCAGTGGAATGTGAGTCAGATCTGGAATTAGAAAGTCAGAAAACAAGGTTTCTCTGTGAGACCGCAGAATTCCCAGGAAGCTTCCTGGTGGTTTGAATGTCGATGAGTGATGATTCCTTCAGTCCGCCTCCAACACGGTATCCAGGCTGTCCTCACTTCCATCATATTATTTTGTGTCTTTATAAAATACATCTACAGACCAGCTACTTGCGGACCATGAATCAGTGCTTTTTTCTTCCTAAAACAAAGGCAAAAGGCACTAATATACCAACAAGTGTTAATCATCACTGGGGATGTCCTCAGAAATCTGTTATTGACCATTATTCTTGTCCTCGACAGATAAGACAATCAAGTTGTGGAAAATCAGCGAACGGGACAAGAGACCGGAGGGTTATAATCTCAAGGAGGAGGACGGACGCTACAAAGACCCCAACGCCATCTCGGGACTGCGGGTCAGTCAGACGCACCGCCGCAGCACAGCTTCCAAACTACAACTGAGCATAATCTCGACCCGTTCATTTGACGCTCGGTGCATGGAGAGAGCACGTTTATTGCATCAACACACACTATGACCACGGCAGGCGAGCCGAGCAAACCGGTTTAGCAGCTGGAGTCACTGCGGCTGATGGCACCGGCTCTTTGTAGAGTCCGCTGGCAGTTTGGGTGAGACCGCTGGCAGTTTGCTCAGATCACCAAATTTTGGATTAGGAGCCGCACGTTTTCCTGCCCCAACAGGAACAGGCGTGACAAAACAAACAGGACAAGCAAAGTGTGGGCCAAGCTTTGTCTCAGGTCCACATTCCTGAGAGCAGCTGAAAGGTTCTCAATGACCCCGCCGATGGAAACCGCGTGGCTTATAAACGGAAGGGTGACTCTTTAGGAAAACTAAAGACCAAAGAGCTGGTCGGTGATTTCAAAAGTAAGGAGGAGGAGGAGGAGGTCTGCCCAGTGACTTACTGGTCAGCAGATAGATGATGTCCAACCATATAGATGTCTTTGTCTACCTGGACCGCGAACTAAACCCTCATGCCGTATTTAAAAAGCCTCAGTCCAGATTCTTCTTCTTGAGGTCCTTTGACATTAGCAGAAACCAGGGGATCTTCTCTAATGTCCTCTTCCACGCCGTCCTCTGCTGTAGCAGCTGCATAACCGTGGATTTCAAAAATAGGATCAAAATATGATAAGAAAAGCTGGCTCAGTGATTGGTCTTACACCAGACTCACTCGAGGTCTAAAAACGAGAAACGTGACCTGGCCAGAATCAATAATTTAATAAAATTTTAAAGTATACTATCATTATAAATAAATGCAAAATACTTCAAACTTCAAGACTTCAAATTCAAGCTATGAACAATATATTAACTGTTAACTACCGTATACTTGGTGTTTCCCCTCTGAAAGAGCTGGAAGTGTATATATTAGTTCATAGGAATTTCATTTTAGATTCATGCTCATTGCGCACGTTGCCGTGTTTGTCTCAATGTGTTGACGTCATGATCGCAGCAGGTGCAACACGGAGCTCCATGAGGCACGAGAGCACATCGTTTATCTATTGTGTGACATCATTTATTTGTATATTCGGTGAAGGCGGTGCTGCGTAAAATAAAGCCAAAACGACTCAAACTATCTCTTCCGGCTTAATGAGAAACGACACGGAAGGAACACCGCTACTCCCTCGGTTTACATCTTTGGGGCGGGGAGTTTTGGTCGAGTAGGTAACGGTTTTCGGTACCCAATCCTATTTATCTGTTTATTAGAGTAAAAATGACAGCGTGTGTTGGTCCCAGTTATCCTTATTTCATCTAGTTAATTGGGCCCTGCGTGACACACAAATGAAAGTCTGCGGAGAGATTTGGAACGGACTCTAAACTTGTGCTACACGGAGCCGGTAGAGCTGCACGATGCGTTTCTGACCCCGTTTCCGATCGCGTGCTGGTTGTTCTGCTCGCAGGTACCGGTCTTAATACCCATGGACCTCATGGTGGAAGCCAGTCCACGGCGGGTGTTCGCCAACGCTCACACGTACCATATCAACTCCATCTCGGTCAACAGCGACGATGAGACCTACCTGTCTGCAGACGACCTGCGCATCAACCTGTGGAACCTGGAGATCACCGACCGCAGCTTCAGTATCCTTTGGTCCTTTGGTCGATGTGTTTTTTTTTTTAGTCCTGCACACATCATGACCCCCTGCGAGGCCCCGGGTTAACCACGCAACAGGTTTGTTCCCTAACCCTCACTTTTAAGACATCGTTGACATCAAACCGGCCAACATGGAGGAGCTGACGGAGGTGATCACAGCAGCGGAGTTCCATCCTCTCCAGTGCAACACCTTCGTCTACAGCAGCAGCAAAGGAACCATCCGTCTGTGCGACATGAGGGCGTCGGCGCTGTGCGACAGGCACTCCAAGTGTGAGTGCCCTTCTTTGGTCCCCTAGTTGACCTCCGTCCCTCGACGGGTGGCCGAAGCACTGGATTCATGGAGCCAAGCCCCCCGATCAGCATTAAACTAGCCTCAATCTTCTCCATTTAACAAACAATGGAGTGTGCCTGCAGCTGGCAGCCACCATGTCACGACTTTAGTGCTTAAAACCAGTAAAGTTAATGTTTGGAGGTAAATATGTATGTGGAGGACATTGGTTCCCCCAAGCTGGCCGACAGGATGCACATTCCAGTGGAAAGGGCCGCTAGTAGCAGGGACACTGGTTGTTCCCTCATACGGTACTTTGGTCTGGTACTGTATTTATTATAACGCTATTATCAGTATGTCACTGCATTTAAAAGAGCGAACACATTAACTACTTTTAATGTAAAGACTGGAAACTAACCAGCAGGATGTGCCCCTCATCATCAGGCCCACGTGCCCACTACCATGTAGGTAGTGTACTCATCAACTATAAGCTACTTTTTTGGAAAAATGCATATCAAACTGACTAACTATGTATTGATCACAGAGCATCACAAACATTTGGACAATTCATTAATCATTAATAACAGAAACGGTGCCTTGGGTAGAGGCAGCAGTCGTTTTCAAGATTTTGAATATTAGATTTGCATAATTGCAACTTTATCGGCCGAAATTGAAAATAAATAGTTCTTTTGTGTCCGATGACCTGAAAGTAACGTTTGTTCCCTTTTTCGAATGAGCCCTTGGTAGCTTCATGAGGAGCAGGTTTTGTGTTCGTGTGTTTGCGTGTTTTGAGGTTGATGTCCTGTAGGACGCTGCCCAGCTGAATCCCTCGTGTGATTCATCCTCCGGATCCAGTTTAGAGTTGTTTGTTTTTAACCCTTCAAATGTGGTTTTAGAATAGCCAGGGGCCGGCTCTCCTGCAGCGTGGGGACCAGGTCTATGTGGCATTCAGACTGAATCTCATCTTCATGTCGGTGTCCCGCTCATTCCCCTTGTCCAGTGTTCAAGGAGCCGGAAGATCCCAGCAATCGTTCCTTCTTCTCGGAGATCATATCCTCCATCTCGGATGTAAAGTTCAGCCACAACGGACGCTACATGATGACCAGAGACTACTTGTCTGTGAAGATTTGGGATCTGAACATGGAGAACAGGCCGGTGGAGACGTACCAGGTGAGACTGGCGAGCAGAAGCTCAGTAACCGTGTCGGTGTCGGTTTGTTAACACTGCTTTAGTCTTTAGTTGGTGATGCTGAAGTAACGGCAGCATTAGAAACTGCTTTTAGTGCTGCCGTCACCGCGCCGCTTAGAGATGTGAATTCAACCTAAACAATATGTAATTTAAGAGATTTCACTTAATATATTTAATGGAATATTTCTGGACTTTTTGGCTTTTGCCTTGTGTCTGAATGAACCTTTTTCAAAGTCAGATATTTGCTCAAAAGCTTTTTACAGAAATTACACCATGGCACGATTATACAAAATCAAGATTTCTTTTTCCTTTTAAAAATGATTTCTACCTTTTCATTTGTATTTTAAATGTTGAATGTTTCTAAATTCTATATAAAAGAGAGCTGGTCTTTTTACCTGTAACTCCACATAGTGACCACTTGGGGGCACCATGCATTTTTTTTTAGCTGTGCACTGGCCTTTGTATGAACTGCAGTTTGTCCCATTGTGATGGAAACATCATGCAATAAGCACATGGAGGTCTGACGTGCACGGCGAGCTGCTCTGTCTCCTGGTAGCGCCTTCACACGTGTCTCTGATCCTTCAGGTCCACGAATACCTGAGGAGCAAACTGTGCTCGCTGTACGAGAACGACTGCATCTTTGACAAGTTTGAATGCTGCTGGAATGGCAACGACAGGTGAGGACATGCCGGGGGGGGGACTCAAAAAACTTGTTTAACACTTCATATGTAAACTGTCGTTTACATATGAAATGAACTGGCAAGTGTTGAGTGGAAGGAAGCTCAGTAAGCTGATCAACGGCCTTGCTAGATATCGTGGCAGCAAGCTTTCATAGCTGCCAAGGAAAATAAACAATGTAAGCTAACTATTGATTAGCATGTTACAACGCAGTTCGCTACCGATCGGCTGTTCAGGTCTCAGGGAAAGTTCTTTTTAATTGACAGGTTCACAAGGTGTGTCATAGGCTGAAGTAGTAGGGTTGTGTATTTGCATGTTCCTTATTCCTTACATACCTCCCCCCCCCTGCTCATCAGCGTGGTGATGACCGGCTCGTACAACAACTTCTTCCGGATGTTCGACCGCGGCCAGCGGCGGGACATGACCTTGGAGGCTTCCAGAGAAAACAGCAAGCCGATGCAGGTCCTCAAACCCCGCAAAGTGTGCGCCGGCGGCAAGCGCAAGAAGGATGAAATCAGCGTGGACAGTTTGGACTTCAACAAGAAGATCCTGCACACCGCCTGGCATCCGCAGGACAACATCATCGCCGTGGCGACGACCAACAACCTCTACATATTCCAGGATAAAGTGAACTAACGACGCGGTGAACTTAGCGTGAGATCTGGCGCGGGTAACGTCATCTGTACCCCCCCGCCCCCCACAACAATACCCCCCCGCACCCTCCCGCCACCCCCCCCCCCCCCCCCGCAGCCTCATCCAGGGTGACCCGCGGTAACGCCAACAACCAGCCTCCCTGTCCGCCGCTACTGGGTGACCAGACTTTGCCACTTTGTTCTAGATGTGGACAGAGGAAGCCTCGCTCTTGCCCCACATCAGCCTGTTCGTGGCAGAGTATCACCTGCCTTGTTGTTTCAGTGATGTTGTGCCAATTCCTCCCCTGTCCCCCTTTTTTGGTATGGCTTCCTTTTCTTTGTGTTTTTTTTTGCTAGCCCACCTGCCCCTTTTCTTCCTGTGGGGCATCATGGGTAAACGGGTTTGATTTCCTTAGAATTCTGAATACAGACACCTTTTATTTTTATAACTTCCCCCCCATGGTCCTGTGGTAGAAGATGAAAAACACTTAATTAGTAAGTTACCGTATTGTCCTGTGCCATTGTAATGTTTATTTTTCTAAGAAGAAAAAAAATGCCACTTTTTTTTTTTTTTTGAACACCTTTTTATTCATTCATCTCAGTTGTAACTGTCCCAGTATTCTTTGGGTCTCTTCACATGTCTCCCCTCATTCATTAAACCATGCGTACTCAACCGTCACAACAACCACTTGCTCGCAGTTTCCCTGACTCTCACAAACGGGACGGCAACACCTCAGCGGTTTGCCGGCGGTAGTTTGAGATGTACAGTCAACGCCCGGCCCGTTGAGCAGTCGTCCCGTCCACTGCTGCTGTGCCTCAGCCCCCGGGTTGGTCAAAAAGGTCCAGACTTCACATTAGACATTTTTTCAATTGGCTGTCTCGGCGTCTTTGCTCATCGGTTCCTCCTCCTCCTCTAGCTCGCATTCGACAATAGTCAGGTATGAGAGATGGCCTATTTAAATCTAATTACTATGATTGAACTCTTTTTTTCTTTAATATAAATATGACAAAGGCCACCAGATTTGTTCCGTCCCATTTTGTGAAATTAAACTGGACCTTTAACGTGTTTTTGAGAGATCTTGAGTGTTGTCTTCCCGTGGTGCTCCGAAGCAGAACTTTGCAACTTTGATTTGACACTGGACTCTTGCTGCACCAACTTAAGTACTTGTTGTAGGTTTAAAAGAAAAACGTTTGAGGCACTTAAAAGTGTTTGTTTAAACCACTACAGACATTACTGCTACTGTGTTTACTGGTGCAATAAGCCGCACGAGGATTTGCAGCAGTTGTCTCCACATGTATTTAAAAATGTGGACAGGTCAGAACTATGTTGATGCCTCTGGTAGTGTATAACTACAGTTTTAAACTATGACAGTGAAGATAATAAAGGAACTACTTTTTGCACCCTTGTGATTGCCTGATTGCTGCTGTTTGTCCTGTAGCTCTACCCCATGCGTCCTCCATACTAATAGTGATCTATAATTATCTCGCTTTTAACACCCTACATCCGTGTTAACATCATAATCGCACGCGGGTGGCAGATTTCACAGATTACAGCGGTGTCAGCTGGAGAACCGATGAGTGTTTTTAAAGCTCGAGTGCGGTGATTCTGAATTAGTGTTCCTGCCGTGTTTCATTCGACTAAGAGCAGCGAGCAGCTGGATTAGTGTTGTCACAGCCTGGGATCTGATCCCTGATCGGATTGGTGGCACCAGGGCGAGGCGGCTCGGGCGCGCCTCCTCCCCTGTGGCGTGTCCGCTGGCACGCACGGGCCCGGTACGTGGTACGTGTGGGTTTTTTTTCGTGCCCCTTTACGTAACCCCTCTCCTTTTGTTACCGCCGGCACAGTGCGACGTCATCGCCCAGCTCGGGGGAGGTCTGAGCGGCTTCTCGGTGCGGCCGCTGCTTCCAGACCAGTTAACCTCCGACCGGGCGCGGTAGCATCGCGAGCATCTCTCCGAAGAACTCCACACACCCCCCACCCCCCAAAAAAAACAAAAACAAACGGGGAGTGGGCCGCTCGGGTCAGGTGGACTACCGCGCGTCTGAATGAGTGCAGATACGGTGGTTCCGCACTGACTCGAGCCGTGTTTCATGCGACCCGCCCTGCTCACGAGCCGCTGCCATGTCCGCCGCTGCTGACGCGGCTAACGTTTCTCCTGCGGACCGCGCCGGAGACTCCGGGCTTAACGGTGAGCTAAATGTCCCCGAAGACCGGGACAGGCTGTCGGTGGGTCAGCTACGGGTCGGCTATATATGCTTTGTACGTTTGTGTAGTGTTTTAGTCATTAAATATAGTTTATTCTGGCTGTTTTGTTGGGGGTTTTTCACCCGCGAAGCCACAGTGACCGGAGGGCGGGAGGGAGGGAGGAGGGGAAGGGGACGCTATGTTCCGTGTTTATTGACAGTTGTGGCGCCAATGGCGTTCCGGCAAGCTTGACTGACAGTGAAATAAGCCAATGAGCAACTCACGCGATGAGATAAAGGCGGGTCTAAGCTCCGTAAACAAGCTAAGGAAGAAACAAAAAAGAGTGAAGATAAATGTGGTCCATGTACACATTTAATATCGAAAGAAATAGCAGAAACGGGAGAAGATATCGCACGGTTTTTGTACCCAGCTGAGTCTTTTAGTTTTTAATTTTTTTAATTCGTAAATTATATCTAAATACCATCAACTAACTTACCGTTGAATCGCCATCTGGTTGATGCACATTTTCCACAGTGCATCATTTCACGTGTGTGTTTAAATGCTTCACATGGACCCGCAGTTGATGAAATGGAGCATGTCACATGCAATACGTCGGCTGCATAAGTCAGTAGAGAAAACAAAGGCCTGTTTATCTCACCGAGGGGCTCCGTAGCCTGGCATGCTACTTATGGCCTGTGAGCACGAGGAAAGAGGGCACCGATTATGATGGATTTGGATGGTTTTCATAGAATATTTTTTTATAATAGGGTCGGATAGCCAGTGATTACTAGTTGGGACGAAAGCAAGTGGATGGAAATAGTATTCTACCGTGGCCCCCAACTGTGATTGTACTAAACATCATGTCAGCTTACACGAGGGGAAAAGCAACAAGTGCTGTATTACATCGATTTCCCTTCCTGCTTTCCCATAATCCCTTGCTGACCGAGCCTGAAATAGACCAAAGTTATGAACTAGTTATATGATTGTGGATTTCATTGACTCATTGGCACAAGGACATGCTGGGCAGTACATGCTGAGACTTGAGGGACAATGAGACCTTGCACAGATCTGATGCAAGAGACTTGCGATGTGCTCTGTTATCTGAGACCGCGTTATTTCTGGAGTCCTGTATGTCTAATACCCGGAATCTCCCACATCCTGATCCTCGGAATCAGTAGTTCATAGAGGTCCCACCTGTAAAGCAGGTTTGACGAAATTGCACTTTCCAGTTTCTTGTTCTCCTGGGTTTGTATCCTTATGGTTGAAATGCAATTATTGTAAGTTGCTTTGGATAAAAGCGTCAGCTAAATGACATGTAATGTAAACCCACCCAGCAGCTGATGACCCAGAATGTTCCGAGGCGGTTTGGTTTTACAAACAATGGCTCTGTCGCCAGCAGCTGGCCCGAGGTCCACTGGGCAAGCTGCAGGATGAGTGCGGGTGCAGAGCCGGTTTTACGGGAGGGTGGACAGTAGAAGAAAGGGATTTTTGATGAGGGATCCGACTCCCATGTGTGAAATTCTTGCCCTTGCTGCCCCTCCTCGGTGGTTGCAACTTGCATATCTGACAAGCCGCGGCTCCTCAGCTGCCGGGTCCGTGCCCGACGCCACGTAAGACCCCCAGGAGCGGGCGTCGTGTGTCACAGTGAAGGTCCACAAATCACCGCGGCTCATGCGGCGCTCTGACCGCACCGCATTACAGAGAGCTTCACTCGTGGACTCGACGGACTTCCACACTCGGGCTGTCGTCCTTTTCCTCGGACCAGAAATGTATTTACACATCTTTCCTTTTGTTAACCTTGTTTACACCTCGTAAGCCCCTTCGAGACTTTAACCTTCGCTCCCCACGCTGACAGTTTTCAGATATATGGAATTACAATGATACACTGTAGTGAAGGTTTTTTGTTCTTTGTAATAAATAGATCTCCCGTCTTTTTCTCCACAATATACATTGTAAAACAAATGCAGGACATATTGCAATTAATAATGGATATATTTCCTTCATGTGTGTTGGTTTAGAGCCCAGTTGTTCATGTTTGCTCACTGGGACACTTACCTGCAGCCATATTTCATTCGATTAGTTTCACCTTTTGCAGCTGAGACAAGTCAAAATGTCTCCTGTGTAAAAAGCTTCTAGGGGCCCCGGCTTACTGCTGCGTATATAATCAAAGTGGCGTCTTGGGAAAGACAAATATCAGTGACGATACCAAACATAGGATTAGGTGAGCAGTGCATGAGAGGGGCTTGTTCTCATGGTTCTGGACATGTGACCAAAAAGGCTGCTTAGACGCACCAAGATGGAAAAATAGATCAGTTAAATGACGCATTCCATTTGTATGTCAATGGTTTTCGGGGCCAAAGCAAGCAAAGCCGCTTCTACTTGGGACATATCGGATCTTCTACTGAGCTGGATATTGGCTTTTTGTTTTTTTTATTGACATGACGCACACTGGTCGCGTCTTATCGGCCGGGCCTCACACTTGTTTAAAGTAAACAAGCCTTTTGTAAAGCAATGCTAAAAACAGTGTGGAAAAATATTTCTAGTCTACTCTTTTTTTTAAAAACCATCACCATCTCCCCCTTTCACCGCTCAGGGTCCTGGGTGGAGTTGGAGATGAATAGAGGCACAGCCGGATCGGCCCAGTCGCCCTCCGCGGCCCCGGGCCTGCTGCCCCTCCCTCAGGTGGAGGAAGAGGAGGCCATGGTGGGGGGGCTGGAGCACGTCCCGTCCTCGTCCTCGATACACAATGGGGACATGGAGAAGATTTTGCTGGACGCGCAGCACGAGTCCAGCCGCAGCAACTCCTCCTGCGACAGGTAGACTTAGTGAGCAATTTAAATGTCATTTTTACAATGGAAAGAAGTGAAAAAAAACTGTTTGGAAAGTGTATTTAAGTGAAATAAACCATAAAATCGAAATATATACTCTGAAACTAACAAAATAAAGGTGCTTATACTTCTGTTCTTACTTCTCTTCTTCAGGAATTTCGCCCTCTAGGTAAAAGTTCAGTGAAAGTCCCGAGTTCTTGTGTTCATGCCAGTCTGTGTTTGTGGTTGTGGAGGATTTAGTCGGCGTGCTCTTCTTCCTGTTGACACATAGCGTAGAGCTTTCTGCTTTAGGAGCTACATTTCATTTCATAATCAAAAGAAAATCAATTTGGAGATGAGGATTGATTTGATATTAAGCTCTTTTTTCACAAAATGAATGATCATTTTCCTGTTCTTTCTAAGCTGCTGTGTAACTGCTGCTTCCCACTATGTTCTTCCCTTTTTCCACATTGGCTTCTTGCAGCCCAGAGGTCAGATCATCTGCTGACCCCCCCACACCAGCTCACAGGGGGAAACCAAACTTAATAGATTTTTTTTCCACGAGCGGTGCTTAATATTTTGGTCGCATAGCTCCTATAAAACCATTAACTTTGCTTTAAGTGTTCCAGATGTTATTCCGCCCGTTGATCAGGAGGGGGGGGGGGGGCTCTCTTTGGTAGCGGCCCTCAAAGTGTCGAGTCAGCGCGTTCACTCTGACAGCTGCTCGGGAGTCGAGTCGGCTTCTGCAAATAAGAATCAAAAAAGACCTCCCATTTCACTGAGGACGTGAGAAAAACAACAACTATCCTGACCCCTGAACTCCTCGTCCTATCACTGCGCTTTCACGTTCCCCCCCGAGGGCCGAGATAAAGCGGAGCGGGACAGCCGGGGGGGAGCCAGGGGGGTCAGCTGACAGCAGGTCACTTGAGGATGTTTTTCAACAAGCCGCCTTGAAAATAAGAAGGAGTCCTAACGTCGCACTTTAAGAACAAGCAAAGCGTTGCGTTACACGGTTTTAATTAGCGACGTGTTTTCTTTACTTGTCCTGCCAAAAGACACACACACGCACACACACACACACACACACACACACACACACACACACACAGAGTACCGGAGCAGCGGTAAACACTTGTACTGTCCGCGTCGTGGTGCTCTAAATTTGAGCTGCAATGACTCTTACCAGTGAAGGCAAACTGAAAAAATAAAAATGAATCCCAGTCTTGTTATATGCGTACAGGTTAGTGTGTAACAAAGCAGGCTTACTGCTCATGTTTCCATGGATCCGCACAGATTTGTCCCATTTCAAACAAAATTGAATGTAGTCACACTACATCCAAAATATGAATCAATATTTTAGGCTCAATAAACTTTGTGGATTAAGAGATTATGTTCAGACAACAATACAGGAAATACATACTTACAGGAAACTTTTTTTATTGTCCCTAACTAGCTGTACTTTGTTTCCACAGCCCCCCTCGGCCACACAGCCCCCAGGATGACGGACAGATCATCTTCGACGTGGACCTGAGCGGCCGAAGAGACAGCCTAGTAAGAGCTTGTGTGTCTCCTCTGGTTCTCTAGCACTGTTGTCATGGCAACCCCAACCACTGTCCCTAAAGTGGTGCGTTTGTTTGTGTGCATGAGAACGACAACTGGTGTCTGCCTTTAGTTTCCATGGAGATGCCTTTTCACTCGCTCTTCCTGTCCTTGATCTCTATGTGCATCACACACACACACACACACAGAAATATACAAAATGTGTCTTTTTAAAGAAAGAATTTTGTTAAATGTGTGTGTGTGTGTGTCTTCAGTCAGAAGAGGACGGCTTGGACAAGGAGAGGGACATGGACATCCTGATGAAGGACGCAGACTGGGTGGCTGACTGGTCCAGTCGACCGGAAAACATTCCCCCCAAGTGAGTCTCAAACTCGGCAAACAGCGACGTGATGTTTCCACGGCAACAGAACACACCAAGCTGCTCGTTGGTCCGGGGGAAGTGGCCAGTCAACATTGCCGTGGAGTTTTACTAAAGCACAAACGTAATGCATGCAGCCAGAAGAGTAGACGGTTAAGTGATGTACAACGTTTAGGCCTCTGTCATATAAAAACGTGGTTCATTCAATGATGCAGCAGAAACTTACCGCGTTGCGTCTAAAGCCGCTGAACTTTTTGCAGGGAGTTTCATTTCCGTCACCCTCGCCGCTCCGTAACACTCAGCATGAGGAAGACCGGCGCCATGAAGAAAGGAGGAATCTTCTCTGCCGACTTCCTCAAAGTCTTCATCCCCTCGTTGCTGCTGTCGCACATCCTCGCTGTGGGGCTGGGGTAAGAAACGCCATCTCACAGCGGCTTCATCAAATGCATAGAACTGATACCCATTGATAGTGAACAATGCACATCAATGGTGTTAATTGAATAACTTGACTTTTCCCTGTAAGAAGTCCTCCAAATTCCTATATTTCAAAACAACGTTACCAAACAGTGCGTTTAATTTGAAGTGCGTAGTTGCACGTGAATGCCACTAAGGGGAGCTGCAGCAGCAGACACAAGTCAGCTGTGCCCCCCCCCCTCCCTGCTTCCCTCCTCCCTCCCTCTATCCCTCCCTATCTGGACAAAGAGGGTGCACACCTGCTGTCTTGCCGGGAGCCGCTACTCCCATGAGCCCTTTCTGCTGGGGATGGCGCTCGTTATGGTAACCACGGTTCCAACAGATAATGTCACCGCATGAAGCCTCAGGCAGGAGGCGGGTCTTTGTACGCGGCACGCAGGGAATGTCATTGACATAGTCTCTGTGGGCCAATGGGGTAGTTCCTACGGTTACATAATAACTCTGTGGCGCTCTCGCTCATCAGTGCATTCTTCGTTATTAGGAAAACAACAATACCTGTTTGTTGATGTTTCAGTTTCTCTGGAAAGATACTATAGTTAAAAGACACTAATATAATGTTTCAGTTTCTGTCTTTCATCAGCTGATAAAAGTATTCCAATGTCAGTCTTACTTATAATACAAATAAGGGAAAAGTCAAATGTGTTGAGATTAATTATCTATTTTCTACCGCAAATTAAGATGTTTTTTGGATGAGGTCGAGTTTTTACCCGGTCCGTCTCACCTCAGTCTCACCAGATCCTGCTGTAGCCCGTTTGCAACCCGACAATCGCGAAAACCACCTATCAGCGCGCACGCGGTGATCTGTAACCTGCTCCCCGTCCTCTCGGCAGGGTGTACATCGGCAAGAGGCTGAGCGCCCCCGCCGCCAGCTCCTTCTGAGCCGCCGGCCGGAGCAAAGTGCCTGAGGAGGCACCGCGAGTCAGTCGCCATCGGAGGAGGAAGTTCTGCTGTGTGCGAGAAGAGCGGCCGTCTCTTCTCCCTCTGTCCCGCCTGCCCCCCCCGGCTGTCCCCCTCCTTCGCCCCTGAGATATGCATCTGCCTTTCCCCCTCTCTCTCCTACACCCCCGCCCCCCCTAACTGTCTGTAGATAATCCGCCTTACACCCTTCACTCATTTGTGTGTGCTTTTTAAAGAAGAACGAAAAAGGTCACGTTTCCCTTTCCCCAGTGGGGGGGGGGGGTCCATGTTTATGACGGGTGGGTTTCCAGGGAGCGTCGCAGTGTCAAATCTAACTCCTCTACTACTCAGCTAATTGATCATGTGACTACAGGGGTGGATGTGTAGACGGTTCTGCCACCTGCGCCAGTCGCCCAGCACTCGATCTCCAAAAGGGATCCACCAAATTCCAGTTTGGAAAGTAGCCGATATTCTTTTAGGTTTTTAATTCATTTTACAGAAGTGGTGGTTTATTGAGCAGGTGTAATGAAGTTAAGATAGTGGCCATGCTGAAGGTCGGGCTCTGGGGACATGTCTGACTGTCACGCCAGGCGGGACGGATTCCTTTCACTCTTTCGGAATTAGAACAGACTCTAATCTGCATCTGAATGAATATTTTGCCAAGCAATAATACCTGCAAATAAGGCACCAGATGTGTGTCGCGCAGGCGGGCGGACAGTATTTCACGGTTGGCTGCTATGACGTGATGCCGTGGTCGTTGCGTCATATCCAAAGACATCAAGAAGCATTTAGTTAACTAGAAGTTGTAAAATATGATATCTGAACTTTCGTCCTTTTAATCTGAGGATTGAGTCGTATTATTTTAAAAGTATTTCCTGTAAAATGAGTGAAATATTAAACTGGAATCAGTTGCCTTTTGCTTTCCAAATGGTTCGGTCAGGAGAACACATTTATAACAGCGTTATCTTCGGCCCTGCTTTCTCACAACATGTCTGCAGAACTGACGGAGACTGACTGCAGGTCTTTGACAGGCGAAAAGCGGCCCTCACTTTGAAATTTGTCGTGGTGACACACTACAGATGTTTAGCAGCTTCCAATCCACCGAGGGGGGGTTTGTTTGGACCCGAGCGAGCGCCACGCACACTCGTGGGAGGTCTTCTGCTTCACTGCAGGACTGTGGCCAGTTCGGCTCCAAGTGGACCTTCCACAGTCCAGATCTCCTTAAACAAACCCCACAATATAAAAACTTATGTTTTAGTTACTTGTAAGTAAATTAACTCTCTTTCTTCCACTACATAACAGATGCACAAGTCTTGATTGATGCGCTAAATGATTTTCAGTTTTAAAGGTGGACCTTTTCAAAAGATTGCGGAGTGATTACTACAATTCAGTTTTACATTTCACGGGGCAAGAAAAGAGTTGACAAAAAGGAATAGCTTGCATGAGCTCTGACCGAACGGTGGAGTGTCATCTTTGGGTGAAGTATCTGAAAAACAATCACAAAACTCACCAGAACATTTAGTTGATGACCAAAGGTGATGTTTGAAACTTCACTGCTGGTAATCGAGTACATGTTCAGGGAGGCCTTCATCTGGTGCGCAGACTCCATTTCCTTCTTATAGCTCATTTACTAGCATATGATGATCTCCATTTCAACCACAGCTCTGCAGCACACACACAGTCCCGTTTGACGGTAGTGTTGTGGATCCTTCTTTCCGGATTGAAGTGTCTTTTTTTTCCCTCCCTGATTGTGTACTCGCAGAGAAGGAGTCGAGTTTGAAAGTGTGGAAACAGAAATCTCACTGTTGATGGCAGAGCCTACTGTGAATAGGAGAAGGAAGATGTGAAAGGAGACTTTCCTCAGATTGTGATGGTGAACATTCGTTATTGTAATTATGCGTTTGCTGTGATTTTCTTTTTTCCCCCCACATTGAAAAATGTAATCAATATTTTGCCATTAAATATGACCTGAAGGAAGCTTTTCCCTGACTTGGCCTTTTATTTGTTTCTTTGTTTTATTTATGACCCTTCTGAAGAAATCAGGGTTTGCTTGTTTGATACTTCAACCTTTAAAGAAGTATTACTGAAAATCTTAAAATGATTAGAAACTAACTGGAGAATTTAACTATGCTGCTAAATCATTGTGTGTAAAACTACAAGGGAAATAAAGGATCTAATTTTACTGTGCTTCAATTTACCATATAAGATACGAGAAGCACCCAGAGTCACTAAACTAGAGCTGAAACGGCTACATTGAGGTTGACTCGTTGCCTACTGAAACATCTTTCTGTCAAACATAACAACCTAAGCTCAAGTGTCAAGTTGTTCTTCTTGTAACCCTCCACCCATTCGACCTTTAACCTTGACCTGGATGTTTCAGCTGCCTGAAACCAGAGCAGGAAGACCTTCGGGAGGAGGTCAGGTCGGAGCTGACGTTTAACTATTTGAAGCTGAGCCGCTAAATGTCTCTGTCTGTGCCCGTGGAAGACGCTCCGTAGGGTCCTTTAAGGTGTTTCCCAGCGCTAACCGTGGACTTTGTTCCAACACGCCTCAAAGTATTCAGAGATCACCAATATATTGCTTCTTTTCTTGTTGCCTTGTCTTTGACAACACAAGACAGGTGTATGTATCAAAAAGCCTATTTGAAACGTGATTACAGGATATGACTTAAGCATGACACACTTGTAAGATATTTAGTTTTCATTCTGCAGTCTGCACCTCCAGAAGGGACATTAGTGCTGCCATACGAACAACATGTGTTCAGGTAATGTCGGCCCCGCTGCGCCTTCACCTCTCGCTTATTACTCAGTGTCTTCACTGGGATTTGTTTGCAAATCCTAAACCAGCTGTCGGATATAAAAGCTGAGTTGCTGTTCAGCCCCTCCACACTTTCACCATTGAGATGGAAGATTGTTTGAAAAGGTAGCTGTTTCGTGGCCGAGACGCAGCAGTGATGTCACCGCGCTCGGCATAGAAACAGTCTGGCACATCACACATAGTTTTTATAATTTGATTTCTGTACAGATTAAATAAACAACTTAGCTTCCCATCACATTGAGGCAGAATCAACATGAATCAACATAACTGTGAATTTGACAGTTGTTAGCCAATAAGTTGTTTTCAACAGTATGTCCCTTGATTATATCTTAAATTGTCCATTAAAAGGACAGTAACACGCAGAACTTGATAAGCAGACCGTCGGCACAAGCAGTTAAACTTCAAATTACATTGCAAGATCAACGTAAAACAAGAGACCCAATCTGACCGACAAAAAGACAAGAACATGAAAGCAGAAGCCTGCTGGAGGTACTGACCCGCAGGCCGACACGTCCTCCTTGCTTTTAGGCTTTATGCTAAGCTAAGTGGCTGCTGTATGGATGACATGAGTCAGTCGTCAGTCCATCTCCACATCCAACACTCAACAGGAAAAAATGGAAATCCTTCCCAAAATGAATGTTTCCTTCAAGATTTAGAGGTACTAATCACATTTGAACAATCCTCTTTTACAAAAACGCCCCAGACACAAGTGAAGGTTTTGTTATTGACATTTCAAAAATGAATGTGTAAATTAAAGATATTAGGTGGTCAAGATATGGAAAGTCTGCATCTAATAATTCATAACATAAAGGAAGAGCAAAGTGCAAAAGAGAGTGTTTTCATTCCCAAGAACAGACAAAGCTCTGATAATAATGTTGATTATCAATTATGTCACTGATCTGAACACACACACACACTGAGCCCTGCCTCACCCTCCCTACATGGAACCTCAGAACACCTGTTCCTGGCCAATCCGGACACAGTGAGCAACTCTGCTCCTCCCACTGCAGCTGATGGCGTTACCATGGGTTACAGGGTGGTGGCCGGCTACATCTCCATCCCTCTGGTGAGGAGACTTTTTCCTCCTCGTCTCCTCAGAATCCAGCGGCACCACACTGCAGCTGCTTTACATCAGCTGCAGACAGAGTGGTGACAGTGTACCAATGATGCCTCATAATTCAGTCTGCTTGTGGTGCTCATCTGCATGATGAGCTGCATCCCTACAGCTGTTACAAATGTTAAAACATCAGCTGCGTTCTTGCTTTATTTATAAAGTCAACGAACTGAGCAGCTCGGATTGCAGTCACACGAAGCCATGAAATATGGAAAAAGTCATTTGTCTTTAGTGCGTGACAGAAATGTCCTTTCCTGTTGGCAGGCGGGTTCGTCCCGTTTGTCTTTCATCTTCTTACTCGCTTCCACCTGTCTTCCATGGAGAAGAAATGAGAGTTTCTGCAGTTTAACGATCAAAGGGATGAAAAAAAATGTCAACACTATTTGTATCAATGAAAGAGAGAAGCAAGTTTCAGAGTACTTATTAGAAATGCTGCTTTCTGTCCGGGTGGGCGGGCGGCCTAACAATGATTGATTGACAGCACAAAGTCAACCAACCTACAACTGTACTTCGACAGTGTTTGAGGTTGAGGTCACGACACTTACCATCTGCACCACCACCGTTTTGGCATGCCTGCTAGCAGTGGAGACCTTTTAACGTGGGCTTTCAAACCGGAGGCTTTCTTGTGTTTATGTCTCGGACTGCTGCCAGCAAAAAAAATGTCATGAAAAGAAAAGCAGCATTGGAACGGGGCGACTTTTTTCAGCTATTGGGGGCAGTTCCTCTGGATGCTTACAGAGGTCTGATACATTTATACATACATTTGACATATATATACATTTCAATTTCAATTCAAGTCTCAATTAGTAGTTTTAAGTCTTCTCCAACACGCCATGATGCTTATTTAGTGAATAAGAGTCAGACAAGCATGGGCCCCAAAAGTCCTGGCTTCTCTGTGCATCATTTGGTCTGAAGTTGATTTAGTTTTTTACTTTCTATGTTTAGGAAGCAAAATAAGGGAGCAAAGGGAAGAAGACATGATTTTGAACGGTTCTCCTATTCTTTTCCTTTCTCTGACATTCTTACCTCTCTCCACTTCGGCCTCTCTGGAGACCTCAGTCCTGGCGTCTATGTACACTGAACTGAACCAATAATCTAAACTAATCTAATGAGCAGCTTCTCCATGTCTTCATGGGGAGCGGCCCATTAGAGAGTCCTTCATGCTGCTACATCTGCTCCTGGATGCCAGGGCCGTGCCCTTCCTGTCCAGAGACCGGACTCCCTCCGCCTCTCCCAGCTGTGATCGGGCATGCTGCCAACTTTCCCCTCTAATTGTGAAATGCCCCCCCCCCCCCACGCTTCCCCTGCCCCATCTCTGCCCTCGGCGGAAGACAGTTGTATTGTTTTGCGGCGCTGGCTTAGCCATTGACCGTGGCTGCACCCTCAACATTTTTCCTTTTCGGTATCCAACTTTGACATCCAGACATCAGACTGTTATCTTCTCCTGCAGAGTACCCCCCCCCCACCCCCAACCCCCTACACACACACACACACACACACACTTACAGACTCCAGACTCCAGGGAGGGGAAATTGCAGGAGCAAAGCCATTTGCTGCCCACCGTGTTGTTATAGCAACTGTGTGGACATGGACTCAGTGCTGAAATGTTCTAAACGGACACTTGTGCTGAAGAGCTTTTGTCTGCTGCAACGTGCAGCGTCAACAATGTGAAGCGATTCCTGGCGACTCTCATCGATCATCGTGCAGCACTGATTCATTCACACCACTACATCCCAAATGATGTTCATTACAAAGCATTAATGCAGATATATTTATCAAATGGCAAATTATAATAACTTAAGTGTGAGCAACATGGCATATTGAGGAAGTTCAATCCATAAATGTAGGATATTACCAGTTGCCACAAGTTATTACTTGTAAATGCTGCACCTCAATATGCTTTTGTGTGATGGATCAAATTGCACGGATCCAATTGATTAATGCAACTCATACTCTTGCTCGAAGAGTATGATGTATAGTATATCGATAGTAATAAATACTAAAGTTACAACAAGGAAAAATCCTGGTTTACCGCTGAGCTCAGACAGAAACGTCTTCATGGAGGATAAGCATTCAGAAGTGAAGACTAAGACTTCTATGAAAACGCAAATTTGTCGTGAGAGATGCTAAAGGATTCTGAGAAGCTCCAGCGTCAACAACCGTTGCCTGGCAGACGAGCTGAACGAGTTCTACTGTTGCCCTGATGGACAATGGGACAGTCCATCAACCAGCTCAGGACCATCAGGCCCCCCTCACACGGCTTAACCCCAGAAAGGCCATTGGGCCTGACTCTGTCTCACCTCACACCCTGAAGCACTGTGCTGATCAGCTGTCTGCGGCGTTCACAGACATCTTCAACACCTCGCTGGAGACATGCCACGTACCAGGCAGCTTCAAAAAAACAAACAAGGACCATGACGTTTTTTAACGCATTGGCTTTACCACCTGAAACCACAGACCCACTCCTGGACCCCCTGCAGTTCACCTAGAGAGCCAAGGGTCTGTGTGGGAGGTGAACATCAGCTCCATCACCAAGAAGGCCTCGGCAGAGGATGTACTTCCTGAGGCAGCTGAAGAAATTCGAGCTGCCAAAGACAATGATGGTGTACACAGCCACCATTGAGTCCATCCTCTACACCTCCATCATAGAGCCCAGGACAAGAGCAGGCAGCATGTGTCATTCGCTCTGCTGAGAGGGTGATTGGCTGCAATCTGTGATCCCTGAATGACTTGTTCACTTCAAGGGCCCTGAATCGAACAAGGAGGATTTTCCCCCAATAAAATTGCTTCTTCCCAACATTAGCCAAGCTCATAAATGAAGCCTGGGACCTCCTGATGCAGTTGTATAAAGAAACAATAAGCCTCTCGCAGGCTTTTAACAAATCTTTTGGCGAATTTGCAATGGAAACTAATTTTTCTGTCCTGTGTTTGTGACTATAAGTTAGAAATTGTGTTGTTTACCTGCTTGGATACAGAACATTTAATAGACTTTCACTGACTCCTAACACTACAATAATTCCAGCCCTGGTTACTGAAATATTGATGTGTATTTATCATAGTGGAAGGTTAATGAAACCCATCATCGATGTAAGGCATGGCTTCCTGAATACATTTAATGCATTGTATACTGTAACCACAGTGCAGAGCATTCATTTGCATTGTGACAGCATTGAGTTAAACTCAATATTTAGAAGTTAAAAAATTATCCGAAGCTGGAAAAAGTGTCTGAAAACACCTGACTGAGCAGAAGTTTGGAGTGCAGGAGTTTATCAAGGTAACAAACTATAGTAACTAAGGGTTACTACATTTATTTAGAGTAGCCAATTTCTTTTGATACAAATTGAAGTAGGGAGAAAATTAAACTGAGAATATGATGTGGAAATTGTTGTGTTCAAAAAAGAAAGAAACTCTGGACGGACAGAAGACATCTGGGATTGAAAGTTAAAATCAAATGTATTTAATAAAAGAAAAGGCGGTGCTAAAAAGAGGAGCTGCTGGTCTCTGCAATCAACAGGCTCATTGACTCCCCATAGTGATTGTCTCTTGTTTCCACCAACGAACTCCTAGAACAATGGATGCCTACAGGTATTTATACAGATCAGTAAAGGTATGAAAGACATCCTCTGCTCCTCCATCACCGTCTGGTACGCTGCAGCCACAGCCAAGGACAAGGGCAGGCTGCAGCGTGTCATCCGCTCTGCAGAGAGGGTGATCGGCTGCAATCTGCCGTCCCTGCAGGACTTGTTCGCTTCCAGGTCTCTGAAGCGAGCTAAAAAGATCGTAGCCGACCCCTCGCACCCCGGACAAAAACTGTTTGTGCCCCTTCCATCTGGCAGGAGGCTGAGGTCCATCAGGACTAAGACATCCCGCCACACCAACAGTTTCTTCCCGTCTGCAGTCGTGCTCATCAACAGAGCCCGGTCCCCCACTGACTGACTATAACATTCCATCGGTCACTCCCCTTCACACTGCACATGTCACTTTAACTGTTATTTTTCACTTTGTCGTCACTCGTCACTTTGTTACTTGTTCGCTAGTGCACTTTATGCTTAATATTTTTTAACTTTAATATTTTAAATTTTTAACTAACTTTAATCTCTTGTTGTATACCCATAGGCTTATTCTACTAACCCATTGCATTAGCATTTCATTTTACTTTATTTTATTACTTGTGCACTGCTGTCTTGTTGTCGATTGTTACACTGTCTACTGTCACACATCAACCGCCAAGACAAATTCCTTGTATGTTTGACATATTTTGGCAATAAATGTTTCCTGAGGTTTGCAGACAGAATATTCTGTGGATTACTGCTGTAGCCTGGCAACAAGAAACTAATGTCATTTTAGGTTTAGGTTTGTTCAAAGCAGAAGCTGAGATATGTTGTTTAGTACCCAGGATAAGGTCAAGACACTGCTCCACACTTTCAAATATTGCAACCTACACCCTATTTTCTCCCTATTCGTTTTTTTTGTTTTATTTCCAAGCTTGTACGTCATCATATCTAATATGGGATTGAGAAGCTTTCTCAACTTTTAGTGAGAAGCTTTCTCAACCACAAACTATGTTATTTGTCTCGTTGTCCATTGTCTCATTGTTTTACTGTCCGATGTTATGCACCAACCGCCATGTCAAATTCCTTGTATGTCTAACATATTTTGGCAACAAATGTTCCTGATTCCTGATTCCCTAAACACCACGTCTCTGTTACGTATCTTGGCTTAATGTTCACTATACTTTTTAATTGTAAACTGCTCGACTTCCGTCACACTCACGTTCCTTTGTTCATGACGTCCTCTGTACCTGTCCGGTGCCACACGCGCGCCTGAGACGACCAGAACCCGCTTGGTGCTGAAGGGACAGCGCCGCTCACTGCTGGCTGGGTGTGACTTTTGGGGGGAGCTCTCCGCGGTGCTGAACGCCTCATGACCTCAAACCTTGTGCCATAAAACACACCCTCTGGGACACACAAACACACAGAGACACCAACTGGATGGCACGTTCCACCTATTAGATGACTCAGCGTTTGATGGATTAGAATCTTTGGCGTGGGACCAGAACATGACCCATCACTTCCGGTCACTCATATCAGGTGCTACAGGTAATCCCTCACTCTGCTCCGCATAGCCCATTGGATCTTTAATGTGACACAGCTAGACAGCAGGTCTCTCGCTCGGACTGTATGCTGAGAGCCGTGAAGTCGCAGGAGGATATCGGCTGCAGGCTTGCGGGGCTCATCTGGACCCATGAGTAAGCAAATCCAAACGGTGTGCCGATCATAGAGCGGGGGGGACGGCGGAGGATTGTCTCACACGTCTACCTAAGGACATTACGTAGGTCCACAGTGCATACCTCTCTCCCTTGCGGTGGGAGTGTTTTCACGCAGCATTAGGCGAACAGATCTTTGTCACATCGCGACCACCTGCGCGTGAGTACCGGCAAGAAACAGAGAAAAAAGGCGGTGGCTGTTTAGACGTGCGGAGCTGAAGAAGAGAAAAATAAGCAACTGAGAGAATCTGAGGGTCCGGTCGTATACTTACACAAGAAACCTCGCAGTCCCAATCCGCCCCAACGTCACCGGCAAGGCATGTCGACCACCGGGGAAGTACCAGCCTTCTTCAAAAGCATGGGCTCCGACAGCCCTTCCAGGCCCAGGCAGAAATTCTGTGGCATGTTCTGCCCGGTGGAGGGCTCCTCGGACAGCAAGACGCTGGACTTTGACGCTCTGTCGGCGTGCAGGGGCAAGAGTGACGGGCGAGTCATTGACCGGCAGACCGACATCTCCCAGCCGCGGAAGGTGGAGATCAGGGAGAGCACGGGGAAAGAAGCTCTGCAGAACCTGGACGATAAAAGGGTAATTTCCCCCTTTTTTTCCATGCTTATTGCACATGTTTTTATTTTTTTCCCCATACGCATCCTCTGTTTTTTATTTGGTCTGTCCTCCAACATTCAAGCATTCTGACCTGCGCCATTTCCATTCAACATTTTTTCAATTTACAGCCTCCACTCGTTTGAGTTTATTGAAGCTTGCAGCCCAATGTATGCGAAACAACTTGCCCGGACTACATTTCCCAGAAGGCTTTGCGACGGAGTAGATGGAGGGTCCACCATGCAGAGCAAACAGAGGGAGTGGCTCCTGTTAGTTGGAGCTGCATTAGTGTTGATTTTGCTGCACAGTGCAGCTGATGGTAGAAAGCTGTGTTCAATAAGTGTCTTGAGCATTAAGAGATCTGAATGAGAAACAATATATTCATGTATGAACGGGACACAGATGGTGTGATGTGCGTTTGCTGCGTGATTGTGCATTGAGTTTTTCTCCAGCAGCGTTGAGGGTGTGGGCCTGGTGCAAAAGAGATGGTGGCTTTGAACTGCACTTGGACGAAAAGTCGTCAACTTTTATTTGCTGCTGGTTGGGGCTCACCACCTGGCTGCTAGTTGGGTGGTGAACCTCGTGCTAGTAGTACAATCGCTTCTTTTATACCCAATATCAGCACTCAGGATGCTTTTGGGAGCTTTGCCACTTTGCATATAGTGGTGATCAGCCTCATGTTACATATTGATTGGAAGCATTAATCATCCAAGCTGAGTGTTAAATCTATTGTACTCTCACATGTAGTGGTTGGTTCTGCTCCTCTGGGATGAACAAATATACATTGATATTCGTTGTATTTGTTTTTGCATATTAATGAAAAAAAACTAACCCAATTAAACAATGGGATGTTTAAAGTTGACTTCTTGGCATCCAGCAGACTGCAATGGTGAAAAGTAACCGAGTACATTTACTCATGTACTTACAGTTAAGAAGTATTTACATTTCTACCAATTCTTGTCAGAAGCAAATATTACACTTTTCACTCCACAACAATTACGGACAAGTGATTCGTTTCTTTGCGGATTCAGATTCATAATACAAAATGAACAACTAGTTTATAAAATGATTATAATGAAATTCATGAAATTGACACGCTGTAACTTGTATATTAACATCTAAAAAATAATCCCCATCTTTACACATTAACGTCTCACTAAACATATATCAAACTTATATCTTTGCACTTTTTAACAAAAAGGAAAAGGAAATACATCTTAATATATCCTGAGCTGGCACACAAGCAACGCTTTCTCTCTATTATAAATGAGAAATTGACATAGAAAACATCCAGGACATCCAGGATACAACATAGAAAACATACATACTTATTGTCATGTAGTTTTGCTTTCACAGCTACACCTGGTCTGATATCTTTTATAGCATTATTTGGAAAGTGACCGATTGTGTATCTGAGTTTATTTTGGGACAAATTGTTATTCGAGGTAATGCACTGTATGGTAAATATCACCATGGTGCCCTTCAAAATCACCAATAAGTAGTGATTCAAGAAAATGGCCCTAGAGGTGGTGGAGCTGTCTGAGCACCGACTGAGATTTGATTTATTTCCATAAAAATAAAGGTTTTAAAACACAACAGACGAAGAAGAGCCAATATGGCTGCCGACCGCTTCTTCGTCGGTTCAGCCTGCGCACTCTCTGCCTTCACTAATCCAAAGGGGAGCAAATTGATGGTATTAGCGGCTCTTTCCTGTCAGTGGAGCAGGGCGAGGCTCTGCGCATGCGCCGTGGTGTCCTTTCATCGGGACGAGGCTCGCCAGCGGTCCCTCCCCTCTCTCCCTCCCCTCTCTCCCCTCTCTCTCCGTCTGGGAAAAAAAAAGAAGGTTTGGTGCATCGGCGGAGACCGGGCGGCTGCCAGGACGCGATCCGGAGTTGAGAGACAACTTTCCCTTGTCCATTTGTGGCCTTCCGAGGAATAAGCTGAGTCCTTCCTCCCTCCTTCTTCTCCTTCTTCTTCGACCTCCTTCGAGCAGCGGTAATCCGTAACCTCCGCGAACCACCAGCGAAGATGTCCGGCTACCAGGGCAAGAAGAACATCCCCCGCATCACCGTGAGTGGGGCGGAAAACAACCCTTGTTCTTTAGACGTCGAAGCCGCCGAATGTGAGCTCTCGTCCGCCGCTCCCCCCGGCGCGAGGAGCCGCTGAAGGGCACGCGGCGCCGAAGGGGCCCGCTCCCCCCGGGGTGCAGCGCTCTGCGGACGCCCCTCGGTTGTTGTTCTGTTTAATCGGTGAAATCCGCGCTAGGGTCGACTAATCGACGGGGCCGCGGGTGGCACGGCGGTGGTGTGGTTACAGGAAGGTGTCTCTTTTATGTTTTTTTTTATTATTTTCACCCCCCCCCCCCCCCCCACAGCATCCTCGCGACAAGTGCTCGTCTCCGGTAGTTTAACCCTCGCGAAACGTGTCACCGCTCGATTGTTGCGGTCGCGGCCGGTCTTTGTTACGCTGTGCGCGTGGGAGAGCCGGGTGTCCGTGCACGCCTTCCCCCGCATCCGCTGTAACACACTCGGTACCCGGGCGGGACCGGCCCCCACCCCGCCTCCTCTTCGGCACTTTGGAGGATGTGACTGTGGGCCACAGTATTTCCCTGGGTTCGTAGCGGTATTGCAGAGGGGGGAGGAGGGGGGGCTGTGGTTGAATGGGAAGTAGAGAATAGGGAGGGGAGGGGGGGCGGTGGGTCCTATTTCCTCCCATGTTTCTCTCGTTCAGCTGGCTGAGGATGATGAAGGGAAGTTGCGTGTGCAGGTTGAGCTGATCGGGGTCGATGCTTTGTGCAGATAATAAATGCATCTATTGTATCTCCAAAGGGTTCATCCTCTGCTGTGAGTTCTTTCGGTTGAGCAAAGAATCCAAACGTTCCATTTCCCGCTGGTCAAATGTGAGTAGTTGCCATCTGTCGTAGGTTAAATTTCTCTGGTTTAAACACATTAAGGCATTCGAAGCCTCCGACCTCTGACTCTGGGAGTACACGGAAAACACAAAATGACATTTGTCAAAAAATAGTGGAGAATATTAATGTTCCACTGGTTTCATTTGAGCCGAAATGTATGGCTTGATTGTGTTTTAAGACAGAGGCTGACGTATTATGTCGCTCCCCCCGTGAAGTAAGGCAGCCAACCTCTCAGGGGAATGGTTTTCCTCCTGGACTCTCTTGCAGCCAGTCGGCGGAGAGCTCAGAGGATTAGTAAGGGTTCTAGTCCCAGTGGTGATTAAGTCGGACCTAAATGGATCCAAAGCCTATTCCCGAAGAAGAAGAAGAAGAAGAAGGTCAGCAGCAGAATTTCAAACGTATCTTTCCTCCCGAGAACCGGGCGTGATGAACGTGTTGCATGAGACTGCGGCCGCTGAGCGGGAGATTCTCTTAGTGGCTCAATGGGTGTCGTGTTGCCAGCTGGTCCCGGTCAGAACTACCTGCGTCACCACTGGGCTCCTCCGGGGGAACAGTGTCAGAGTGAAGGAGAAGCTTGTTAAACCAAACAGAGCGGAGAGGAAATTAGGTTAAATTCAATTAAAAAGGGGGTTAATAGGAAAGGCTGCAGCAGGGACAAAGAAGCCCTGTGTTTTCATGACCAATAGAAAAACATGGTAAAGCAGAATTTGAATGTCTCCTCCATCCATCCTCAATCGTTAAGGGTGGAGTGTCCTGGTTTGTGTTGGACAGATGGAGTCGAGTCAGCTTCTCGGGTGGGGACGCTCTAAAGGCGGATCTCATCAAAAATGAATGAACAAGTTCACCACCTGGGTTTAGGAGCATTCAGAGGAGCCACAGCCAAGGTAGAAGCAGGACAAGAGCCAAGTAAAGTTAATACTAAGGATTTTGGGGTGTGGCCCACAAATCTACTAAATCTAATCTACTAAAGTCCAAGATGAGGTCTTCAAATGACTTAATTTGTTTGACATTCAGCTTCTATATACATTCTAACAACTCCGATAATTGACGGCTTTTCCCAGATTTGTAAAATAAATACATTTATTAGACTTTACATTATTGGAGGGAAACATGTGCTCAGTTACAAGACAAAATAAGCAATTCATTAATCAGAGAAATAATCAGCAGCTTCAAAATCACGGTAAAATGTCCTTCTTTTGTTGTATAATTAAACTAATCGACCGATAGATCGTCATTTGACTCATCGTCAAGCCAAAGTAATCCACTGTATCCTCACTTGGCTTTTGCAGCGTAAAGAGAAGGGCACAAATACAGATGACAAAAAAGGCCAGCGTTCCGGTAAAGTCAATGCAGCTCGGCCTCCCACGTTGGAAGGTAAAAATAGACAGCGCCTATAAGAAGACTGTTCCGGATTAACGTCTCTGGGACTCCAATCCTCAGCGGATGAGCGCTCACCGGGGGGGCCTGCTGGCCTACCTGTAGCGTAGCAGCTCGCCGTGTTTTCAGCGAGGCCGCCTCGGTTAGTTCACGCTGTTATCTCACGGTGCTCAGCAGCACACAGCGGGCTGCTCTCCAGTTCGCCCCCTCCCCGCCTCCCCCCTGCCCCCACGCCTCACCCATTTACGAAGCCTTCATCAGCACCTGAACAGAGAATACTGGAGTGCGATCTGTGGCGGGATCGAGGCACCTCCAGCTATTCTTCAAACTGCACAAAGAGGGCAACGAGGACTGGAAGTTGTTTTCTTTTTCACTTGAAGTATATGTGTCCAGTTTCTACGTGAAGTCAAACTGTATTTAGGAAAGTGTTCGGTTACACATTCTGCCCTCTGGCGGTTGTTTCTTTTGTTTCTCGTTTAGCAGGTAACTTTGAAAGATCGGGTCTTATTAAAAACACCTTTTTTTGAAGTGGCGGTGTGCCGATGCCCTCAGCTGATTCTGGGAGCAGGCTGCTTTTAGAATAACCCGGGACGCATAAATCAACGTGACGAATGTCTGGCCTGCCAGCGGTTCTCCACCCGACTCCACAAATGTTCCGTCCGTCTCTGGCGGACGTTTTCATTGCGGCCAATTGGATTGCACCCTGATTTTGTGAAACCTTTTTGTTGACCTTTTATTGAGTCGTCAATATGACTGATCTTTCCAAAGGTGCAATGTTTTAAGATGTTTTTTGTTTATAACCGCCATAAAACACAACGAGATGTACTATATCGACCCAGTGGTGATATGCCGCCTCCTGCTTCTAGGAACCCAACAAAATATGTCACATGACAGCAGTACAAAAGGGGGTCATTCATATAATGATGACCATGCAGAGAACGATCGCCAGGATCGCCAATGTGTCAAGCATGAAATCAGCAACAAAACAAGCTTAAATCTAATCCAAATGAATCCCGCTGGCATTGTTAATTCCCGCATAAAACAAATTCACTGAGTGGTCTTCTCAAGTCATGGCCGACAAATTCTGTCTCTGCTGCGACGTTTACATTAGCGGGGCCGTGCAAACCCAGCGGCACAACAACACGGAGCCCATTGAGCGTTATCCACGTCCTGTTTGCGAGGCTGCGGGAGGTTCCCATGAGGAAAAAGGTCACTGTCATGTTTGGCGTGGAGCCAGTACAATCAGACACTTTCTCTCCCCCGGCCCCTCCGCATAATCCTCCGATTGTTGTGGAGCGCAGTCTGTGTTCAGGGCGCGGCATTGTTCTGCTAATTTTTGCCTGCTTTCTTTTAGTGTTTGCCAGCGGAAGCTGAAGGACCAAACAAAAAAAAAAATCACCTATTGTGATACTTTCCCAAAACATTTGCCTAAAACCCCCAAAACGGGCCCATCTTCAAGGATGAAAAAGAGCAGTAATTGTTTCTGAAAAGGCACTTTGGCCAAGCAGCTTTTGGGCCTGTGTGAGAAGTGGAGCGTCGACTCGAGCGGCCGATGTCTCTCGCCGAGCGCCGCTAAGCACCGGGGTCACGGCGGCCGGTTACGCTCGTGATGTGACGCCATCTTTGGAAGCCGAGTGGTGGCGTCGCCGTCGCAGCACCCGTTCCGTACCACGCGATCTATTTGGGTTAGCTCCATCGGCGCTATCTGAGCGCCGCCGCGCAACTGTGTGTTTGTGTGTGTTTTCCTCCTTTTAGTTCAAAAGCCAAGAGCGGCTGCCCGAGGAAGTACAAGTTTCTTTACAAAAGCAAGCGGGATATCTGTTGGTAAAAGGAGTTTGCCGTTTATGCGTTTGAGGAAATACGCTTGAATGATTGACATAAAATCAAACATTTAGGCACAGGTTCCTACAAATAAAAGTCCAAATGTTTCTTTGTTTCATAAATATATTTCTGTGAGCTTTGGATGGAGACGACTTATCTATGAACACGAGGACCTATAATTCCACGTCACATTGCTTCCAGGTCCTGGTGAGAGCTTCTGCACACGTGAAAGAGCGGAAGTAGTTTGGAACCTTTTATGGCTGCAGAGGGAGCCAGAGGGAATCTGATTTATTGCCTCAACCCCCAAAGGGCCGAAGACCAGAAGTTTGAGAAAGAAAACAAATCTGGGGGCCTCTGACTGAACTGTTGAGAGTTGAGGTGCATTGTGGGTGATGGTGATGACGAGGAAGAAGAGTGCTGGAGGCAATAGCTCCTGTTCTGCTGCATCCATCAGTAGTCTGACAGCGTTGTAAGATTACTTTTGTACCGGAAAGCAAATTCCATCAATGATTAATCCGTTGATTATTGTTGATTATTGTTGTCCCGATGCTGAGGTGAGGCTGAGATGTATTCAGTTGAAACGGTTGAAAAGCAGTTAGATTGAGTGTCTTTAAAGATTTGAACATGTATTCTGTGATATTTGACAAAGCGGAGTAACCGCAGTGCTCAGCTGGTTCGGAAACCGGGCGAGTCTCAGACCGGGGAGGGGGGTGCGGGGAGGGGAAGGGGGGGGGGGGTGCAGAGCGGCAGCAGTTGTGTTCGGGGGGCCAGAGCTGCTGGCCGGCTGCAGCTAGCGGCTCGGAACAGAGCAGCCTTTGTTAGCCGGGGGATGCTGGAGGCCTTGTGACCAGAGCCGCCACTCCCTTTTTGGAAAGAGGACCGGGCGACTCCAGGGAGGAGGCGGTGGTAGGGGGGCGAAGGGTGAGGGGTGGGAGCCTGTGGAGGTGGCAGACTCCCCCCCTGCACAGAGACACAAGTGGCACAGCAGCAGGCGTGGATGATTGATTACACAGTCCGCGCCCCGATTGGTTCTCGCGTGTCAGACGCTGTGAGCCACACGGAGGGGACGGAGGGGACGGAGGGGTGTGTCTGGAGGCGGGTCCCTGTCTCCATTGTTGGATCTGTGAATACTTCACACCCCTCATTTTGTGGCTCACGCCGAGCCGGGATGAACAGATCCTACAACCGTAGCCACACAGACACAAGGAGCTGATCCAAACATCGCAGCTCCGTTCTGTGTGCGTCCTCCACCCAATGGATTAGTAATAGCTGTGTGTGTGTGTGTGTGTGCGTGTGGAGGTGAGAAGAGCCAGTATCTACACACCCATGTGTTCCTTATCGGAATGCATCCTAAAATAAGGCCGAGCGAAGCCTGCTGTGTAACTGTGTGATTTCAGCAGGTTTGGCATATATATATATATATTATATATATATATATATATATATATATATATATGCATGAGATGGAGCCAAAAGGGATTTTAATAGGCGCTTAGAACAACACAACCAACGGCCTTCCTGTGTTCATGTTCGAAGTGTCCGGTACATTCGGCCTCAGCCCCCCCCACCACCCCGCCCAAGTATTTAAAGTAGCCTTCACACGTAATCAAATGTGTAGCGACTGAACGCGTTTAACTATGATTTTCCAGAGTGACCGTCTCCTCATCAAAGGAGGGAAGATCGTGAACGATGACCAGTCCTTCTGCGCTGACATCTACATGGAGGATGGAGTCATCAAGTGAGTCTGCCGACAGGGAAGCGCGTCCGGCGTGTCTCTCTTCTCATTACCCTTGTGACAAAACATACATACACGACAGGATGGACGTGTTACATCATGTCCATTCATGTGCATGGGGACAATGTTTAGGGTTTTCGTGGCGTTCATTTCACCGTTTTATTGATGTCCTACTGTCTTGTCGACAGACAAATCGGGGAGAATCTCATCGTGCCCGGCGGGGTGAAAACCATCGACGCCGGCGGCCGCATGTTGATGCCGGGCGGCATCGACGTGCACACGCGTTTCCAGATGCCCGATCGAGGCATGGTGTCTGCCGACGACTTCTACCAGGGCACCAAGGCTGCGCTGGGCGGAGGCACCACCATGATCAGTGAGTCAGCCAGATGAGGGAAGATCTGGGACCTAGCAGCTGCTTTCTGCAAGGGAGTCAAAGCCTCTCCACTGCAGCGCCTCTTGCTTCCCCGTTTTGGCTTTAACCAAACACGCGGCAGTGGGAACTAACATGTAGAGGTGTCCATCTTCTCTGAGGACTCGGAGCACTCAGTTCATGCTCAAAACAGCATTTCCCTTCGGAGCACATCTTGATTCTCGTTGTTTTTTTAACGTACCGCCATGGATGCTTTTCTTCATTTTTTTGGTTTGCTCTTTTTTAAATTCTCATTTGCATAATTGTCTGACATTTTTCAAGAGTTTTCCAAATATGGTATTATCAGTCTTAGTACAAACCTGGCATCTATAAGCATATTCCCTTTTCTTCTTTTTTTTTCAATATTCCTCATCACTTTCGTTGTTAGGCCCATGAGCTATTTTAGCCTGCTGGGTTCAGTTCTGAAGGTACTGTTGCATTTTGTATCCAGCTTCTGGTAAAATACAGATTCTTTGAGTTTTATCTTTCCCTATTTTGTAAAATTGTTAAATTTAAACCTAAACCGAAGAAGATAGTAGCTGTATTCAGTCCCCAACTAGTTTTAGTTTCATATTTGTGTTATTCAAAACTCAAGACTCTAAATATCCCCCAAAAAACGTAAAGGAGTATTACCTTATTTAGTTATTAAAAAGATAACACAATTAGAGCCTCTGCTGACTCAGCAGTTGAACTCCTCCCCCCCGCAGTAAAACAAACACTCCCAGGGGTTGTTGTCACTTCGTGGGGGAGTGTGGGGGGCGCTGACTGCTGACTGCTGCAGGGTCCGGCACGTGGGAGCCGATGTCCTCTGACTGGAATGCTGGTGTCACATCACAGTCAACAGATGAGCCTGCGCCGCGTTGTTTTACATCGGATTGAGATTTATGCCTTTCTTTTAGAAAAGTGATGTATACATGTATTGTTAATTCTTATGATTATATCAATAGAAAATGATACAATAAATAGCATATGTTGGTTTTTAGGTCGCAGTCTGCAGCCATTTAATGACATCACCATGTGCCATTTAACTCATTTGTTGTTTCACAGACTAAATGTTAAATCATTCGTGAGAGAGACATTGATTAGTTGGATGAAAATGGTTATTCTGCATCCCCAATGTGCTGCCTTATTATTCTAACATTCCACACAGAAGAACCACAGATCAGTGGACTTTCTCTCGTTCGGGTCTGAAAGCTAAAAAAACAAAAGTTTGGCTCTGTGTGGTAGAGACCTTGAGCAGATGCAGCGCACAACGGTTTGGTAATCCTCAAAGATCGATAACACGGTCACATGAGACCAAACCTGGAGCGCGTTTGTCCGCCTGCTGTGACCTACTGTTGGTTCTGGACGCAGCCTCCATGGATGGCACAACGATGACGTCACAACGGGGTCTGAGCCCGCGTGTCCCCTGTTTGTGTGTTCCCAGTCGACCACGTGGTTCCTGAGCCCGGCGTGAGCCTCATCTCGGCCTTCGAGCAGTGGCGCGAGTGGGCCGACAGCAAGTCCTGCTGCGACTACTCGCTGCACGTCGACATCACCGAGTGGCACAAAGGCATCCAGGAGGACATGGAGGCGCTGGTGAAGGATCACGGTACGGGTCGCGCCCAACGCATTCCATACAGAAAAACACTGTCTCGTTATCCAATAGCTGTTTTTTGAGAAAAAATATAATTTCAATAAAAGCACATTTCTGTTCTAAAACATAATTTCCCATCAGCAAAAGAGGAAGAAATCTATGAGCCCTGCTACCGGCTGCGTGGTTCACCCAACCTCCCAATATGGCTGCACGGTTATTGTCAAAACCCTAATAGGACCCGAGCAAAATATTTGTAATGCACATTTAAAGGCAGGGTTGGCAATCTTGAGAAAATAACGTGCGATGACGCTGGATGTATCCATCCAAGTGTGTGGCAGCGCTGGCTACAAAAGTTGTCAAATCCAGCAAGACAGTGAGACTCCAAAATCATCCCAAAAAAGACTATTGTTGGTGCTTATTACTGATGAGCTTGTCACAGGCCTGTTGCAGCCACAGATTTGATTTTTTTTTTGTATCGAGCATTTAATTAATTTATTAAAGTATCTAATGAGAATCTCAAAAGACATATTAAAAAGGTTTTTGAAGATTACCAACTATTCCTCTAAATGTACAGAGCCGTGCTCTGTGACACGTTTCCTACAAATGAACAAATTGTGGATGGATGTTGTTATGGAATTAAATAAGGTTCTTCACCTTATGTGTGTAGACGTGTATATACACACGTATTAATAATATGTATATAAATGTAATAACATCCTGCAGCCACAAGAGTCATTCGTGTTTTTCCCAGGATGCAACTTGATGCCGAACCACCTGGATCGCCCCCTGGTGGCAGAAGCGCTTGACTTGCTACGCTTCACACCATAGACGTCAATGTTGCAGTTTAATCGCGTTCATTTAATTGTGGGAAACCAAAAGCGTGACGGTGGATTTATTTTGGTTTAATTGTACAACTCTATTGCACAATTACCCAAATATTACACTGCCTCTTTTTGTAGAAACGTTATACTTTAATCAATCTCTTGGTTGCATTTCTCTGATCAGATGACTCTGTTATTCCCCACTCATGATTGTGGCGCTCTATGATGTCTTTCTCTATCCGTCCTCTGTTTCCCCCCCTGTGGCTTCCACGCTGACATCCGCTCTTTCTTTTAGGTGTCAACTCTTTCCTGGTCTACCTGGCTTATAAGGATGTTTTCCAGCTATCGGACGCTCAGGTGCGGTTTCCTCTCTTCTCACTGTCTCTCTGTTCGTTTTTTCAACTGACGACTCAAAGGTCAAACGAGAATCCAAAATAACATTTTATATTAGTATGAAACATGGGGCGAGTACGTCATTGACACGGCCTTGTTGCGATGCAGCCTCTCCTACACTGAATTAAAGTTATCCTCTAATACCAAAGTTTTAATCTGATTACAGTCGGCTGGCCATCAGTGTTACATGAAACATGAGACGCGACAGGACACAATAAAACCACAACAACTAACAAACCAACTAACTAAGTCACAACTTATTTACTGGTACAGTCAGCCAGACGTATAATCACGGTAAAACAATTTTTTAGTCATTCCGCCAATTAAGGTTGTTCTTTTTGGCAGAGAACAGCCAGTCAGTCATCGTCTACGCCGCCTGTACTGAGAGGGTTGTGGGTGATTCTCCCATCCAGCCAGACATCTCAGATCAGTCAAATAAAGCCCACTTCAGGAAGAACTCTGCCCTCTGCCAAGCAGCAGTGACACTCCACGTGCTTGTGACTTGCATCGTGTACCATGTGGAAATAAATGGTTATATCATTGCTCCACCTTAATGGACCTCATGTTGGGCTGTGGGAACAAATGAACTAATAATAAATGGCCCGTTCATCCATCACGGTGTGTGTGTGTGTGTGTTAGTGGACAGACCGCGAGGAGTTGATTGCCGTCGTGCACCTGAGGTCACACCTGCGTCTCATTCTGTGTCGCAGGTCTACGAGGTGTTCAGTGTGATCCGCGACCTGGGAGCCATCGCCCAGGTGCACGCTGAGAATGGAGACATAGTCGCCGAGGTACGCCGCTCCTCTCCAGGATGAGAGCCCGGATCTGCTGATGTTGAATTAAAGAGTGTGTGTGTGTGTGTGTGTGTAGGAACAACAGAGGATCCTGGAGCAGGGGATCACTGGGCCTGAGGGACACGTGTTGAGCCGGCCTGAGGAGGTAAGACCAACTGGATGGACCCTGACTGACTCGCTAGGTCTTTAAAGGAAAAAGCCGGCGTGGCTTCAGGAAGGGAGTCCGTCTCCGACTCGTGTTTGAAGCGGATTTGACCTTTCTGACCTCCGCTGTGGTTCGCAGTGGGTTGCTTGACAGTTTTTCTCAGATTCCCCTTCACAAGTTTTAAGCAGTGACCCCACAGGTGTTACAAAAAGGAGCTCATCCTCTCCATAAATCATTGTCGTCACTGTTCTTAGGAAAAACAACGCTGTTCCTGCCAGATGATTCAAATTTAGATACAAATTGTTCTGTTGATTTATAGAATGACTATTAAAAGCCTCAGGAAGGAAGCGAAAAATGAAAAAGTGAGCTGATATGATCTAGAGAAGTGAAGATGAAGAGTCCACTGTTCACCTGGTCAGGTATATTTATCGTAGTCTGGCCTCACTGAATAGATTGCCACAGTTCTCTGAGGCGCTCTGCTGCTGTGGCTGCAAAGGGAAAAGAATGAGCTTGTGGAGGGTAAAACTAAACGCATTCTGTTGCCCCTCCTCTCCTGCAGGTGGAGGCGGAGGCTGTGAATCGCTCCGTGACCGTGGCCAATCAGACCAACTGCCCCCTCTATGTCACAAAGGTGATGAGCAAGAGTGCTGCTGATGTCATCGCCCAGGCCAGGAAGAAGGGTGAGACGCTGATACCTACTCTAAATATACTAAACTAGAGATTTGACATCGACTATCATCGTATAACACACACTCCATCTCCTTAATGTCCAAAAAACGCAGGAATGAGTGTTTGAACGAAACACAGTCCAACTCAATGTCCACCGGCGTCAATGCTTTTGGTTTCCACAGTTCCTTTTAGGTTTTGGACTAGAAAACCACCACTTCCTTGAATTAACTTCAGCTTCAAATCTCGTGTTCATGCAGTTGATTGGATAGAAAACGGAGACAGTAGAGCAGACTCTGGTTTAACTGGGATCGGGCTTTTCAGGCACTGTGGTCTACGGGGAGCCGATCACCGCCAGCCTGGGAACAGACGGCTCTCACTATTGGAGCAAGAACTGGGCCAAGGCAGCGGCCTACGTCACCTCCCCCCCCCTTAGCCCCGACCCAACCACACCAGACTATCTCAACTCCCTGCTCTCCTGGTAAGAGGGACGACTCCAGCTGGACACGCAGTGAGATATGTCTTTATGGACCGCAGCCGCCTCCAACCAACCAACCAACCTGCATGTAAATTCCGTCCTTTCCCTCCTCCTTTCGACACCTTTTGCACAGCGGCGACCTGCAGGTGACGGGAAGCGCACACTGTCCCTTCAACACGGCGCAGCGCGCCGTGGGCAAAGACGACTTCAGCCTGATCCCCGAAGGCGTCAATGGTACCGAGGAGAGGATGTCCATCATCTGGGACAAGTGTGTGGTATGTACATTTCTGAGCTAGGGTTGGACATGTGAATGAATACATCACATTCTATGTATCGGGTTAGAAGTTGTAGCCATAGATCTCAGGAAGTATCACATTTTCTTTCAAATGAATTGATTTTATGGTTGAAGTAACCAGATGGATGTTTCTCTTCAAATTAGCAGGCTGAACTCAGTGTTTAACTATGTATACACATACAATAAAAATAAATAAATGCACATCCGTAAGCAGGCACTGTAGTCTACACAGAGGATGATTATGAGACAACACCCGATTAGAGCCGGAGAGTGACCCTTGTTACTGTCGGCTCCGCTCCGCTTCAGGTGACTGGTAAGATGGACGAAAACCAGTTTGTGGGGGTGACCAGCACCAACGCCGCCAAGATCTTCAACCTGTACCCGCGCAAGGGTCGCATCGCCGTGGGCTCAGACGCCGACCTGGTGCTGTGGGACCCGGACGTCACCAAGATCATCTCTGCCAAGACCCACCACTCGGTACCAGCTCCACCTGTTACTTGGTAGCGGATGACGGGAGAGGGAGGCAAACGTTAAAGCCTCCGTGTGGGGAGTTTCTGAGCGATCGATGTCCATCACATTGTCATCCCCTTTAAGGCCGCTAATTTTGCGGTTGTTTTAAATGCAAACAGTCAAATCTCCAAACTATGAGTGAGCAGCTGGAATGAAAATAATACCTTAGCTCCGAGTCACAGAACAGAATATAAATAAGAAAAATACTGCGGAATAGTCTACACAGTGGAAATATGGTCACAAATGTTGTGTCTATAACGGTCTTTAAAAATAGGAATCCTCAAGGGGTTTTTGGAAAAGAAATGTCTGTCTTTTAAAGAGATGAGAAATATGCTGGCTGACAAAATGCACAAAAAGAAAGAGCTGGCGTTCAGCTTGAGGGGTTTGTTTACATTCAAACAGGAAATGGATCCTTCTGGAATCTAGCTGTTTGAAATATATATACAGTATTATATATATAAAATATCATTGTATGCTGCGGCATAAGATTTCCCTCCATTGAAATTTAAGGGCCCAAAACAGCCACACACAACAAGGTTTCCACATACTCTTTGTATACTTTGCAATTATTTCTTTAAAGCACTAAGTGGGGTAAAGATTCGACATGAAATCATCTCGTACAAAAGTACAAAAGGTAAGCTACTATGTGATAATGATTAATGATACAATCCCGTTAGAGTAATGGAGCAGTCAGAGCGGTTTATTAGTAACAGGCGTGGGCCTCACACAGCGTCAAGGGAGTGATGTCATCCCTAAAATCCGCCACAGAGCTGCAACACATCGTTTCTGATTGTAAGCAGGCGGATCACTTTGTGTGTGTGTTCAGTCAGATATCTGACGGAACTAACGTTCGTGGGAGAAGCGGCTCATTTAGAGTGTGCTTGCATTTGTGTCAGTGTGTGTGTGTGTGTGTGTGTGTCATATGGTGTGTGTGTGTCAAAGAGTGGCCTACTGGTGATCTCATTTGAGAGTCCACCAGATTGCCATGACCTCAACTTCAGCTCCATTAGCTTTTAGGAGTGAGTCCTCAATCAGCAGCTCCACACACACACACACACACACACACACACACACACACACACACACACACACTTGGGCTGAACCGAGGTCTGTGTACCACATTCGGTTTGCTTTTAGACGTTTTAGCCGGAGGGGACACGTTCAACTGTGTGTGCGAATTAACTCTGCTTAGTTCCTCACACGATTGGACCTAAATTCATAAACATTTGGCTGATTTTACGCGGCGGCATCACGTGCAAACGCAAACCGCCCTGGCAAGTCTCCAGAGAAAGACAAAAATCCATGAATCCCAGCAGCTGCAGAATATTAATCATGGTTTATTTCTGTGATGATTTAATGTCTAGTAGGAGGATTAAAGCAGCTTTGCCTCAAAACGGGTCAATTTGAAGAAAAAAAAAAACACGTTCGTAGTTGGATAAGTTTAGTATTATAAGGATGTTTATCAACCTAGAAGACATATTTGTGTTACATGAAATCGTAATATGATTGTAGACAACAGACAATGAATAAAACATGATAATAATTGTGCTGCCCTATTTAAGAGCAAGCCTCAGTTAAACATTAACATGTCTACTCTCATTTCGAAAACGCTTTTGCCGTGTTTTTAAAATGTGAATTTATTTACCTGCATCCGCATGTACATTCATACTGAACCTCCCCTCTTCATTTCCCCTCCGCAGACTGTGGAGTACAACATCTTTGAGGGCACGGAGGTGCGCGGCGGTCCTCTGGTGGTCATCAGCCAGGGCAAGATCGTCTTGGAGGAAGGGAACCTCCACGCCACCGAGGGCTCGGGACGCTTCGTGGCCCGCAAACCCTTCCCCGACTACGTCTACAAGAGGATAAAGGCTCGCAGCAGGGTGCGTCCTGCTGTCCCGCCACCTTGGAGGTGGGAGTGTTTCTTGTTCCTTCCAGCTGACACCAACGTATGTTTCCTCCTTTTCCCGAAAAACGCAGCTGGCTGAGCTGAGGGGCGTGCCCAGGGGGCTGTACGACGGCCCGGTCTGCGAGGTGTCCGTCACCCCCAAGACCATGACTCCTTCCTCCTCCGCCAAGACCTCCCCCGCCAAGCAGCCCAACCAGCCGGTCCGTAACCTGCACCAGTCTGGTTTCAGCCTATCCGGTGAGTGCAGTAGAACCGGGCGGGAGGAACATCGCGTGATGCTTTGGCCTCTCAAGTTCCTCTGCAGCGTCCAGCGAATACATCCAAGAGCTTAATGGTGATGAAGTTGAGTTCATCGTGGTTTTATTGTGGTTGTCACAGGCGCTCAGACCGACGACAACATCCCCCGCCGGAACACCCAGCGCATCGTGGCGCCGCCGGGCGGCAGGGCCAACATCACCAGCCTGGGTTAGAGGTCCGCCCCCCTCGGGCCGCTGGGGAGGAGAACGAAAGAGATCGGACGGAGGTCGGGCGGCCGACAGGAGCTGAGGGGTCCCGGCAAACCAGGGGGCAATTCGCTGGGCGGCGGGGAGGGGGGCGGGGAGGGAGCCGTGACCCTCCGTAGCACCTGGCCGCGCCATCCGTCAGCCTCGATCTCTCACCGCCTCCCGGCGGGCCCACGCTCCTCATCCCCAAACCCCCCTCACCCCCCCATCCCAGAGGACACCGTTAGAAAATAAGACGACAACAAGGAAAAGAAGAAAAAAAAAGAAAAAGAAAACACTCATTTCAGCACTTTTGAATGCATTATTTCATTCATTTTTTTTTACGCCGTACTTCCTCCCTCCCACGTGTCCTGTTGACGTTTGTTTAAATGTTGCTTTAATAGGAGGCCGTCGAGAGACTAAACTGAATTAACCCAGCTAAGAGAAGAGGGACGTTTTCATTTCCACCCTTCCCTTTTCATTTGGGAGAGGAGTCCTAATGGGGCGTCGGTACAAAACCAAACGGTAGCTTGGTTTGGAAACAGTCTCACAGTTCATTCAGCCGACAAGCTGTTGACTTATACTTACACATTAAACTTAACTTCACTTTCCACTACATCCCCATCCGTCACACCATCAATGAGAGGTTATTCTTTTCAGATGGAGGAGCTTCGGCAGGTCCTTATTGGAGTTTGAGAAGTGGGAGAAAGGAAGGGAAAGATTGAGAGGAAAGAAAGTTGTAATCGCTCGTAGCTTGCAGCTCAACTCCTCTTCGCCTCCTTGTGAGAGAACTTTGCGAGAGGCTTTGGTTGAAAGCCTCTCGCAAAGCCTCCGTCTCTCACCTGATCCCCGTCCATCACCATCCAGTGCATTTACATAACGAATGTTTCCCCTCCTTCAAATGGGACTGTTCACCAAAACCCCTCTCTTTCTTTTCTACTCTTTATGTGCCTGAACCCACAGAAGTTGTACCGATAGTTTTTATTTCCTGTTTTGTTATACTTATTGAGGTTAGAGAGGGATGTAAGATAATGAGAAAATGAGAGAGATGCAACATAACGAGGGTGAAACCGATTCAAAGGTGCCAGATTTCACGCTTTCGTGGGGCCCGTCCTGTCGGCGGAGTCCCCGTAACGACGGAAAAATGAAATATTCTAATGTTTTAGGGTTTTTAACTTTGTCGTCAAACTGCTTTTTAGTGTCATTCTGTAACTAGGTGCCCGAGGGCCGCGCACTATTGATTTACGCTTGAAAGTAGACACGAGCTGATGTACTCCTGACTAGTGTGTGAGGGGCGGGACGGCGGCGGCAGCAAACGCCACTTGGTCACAGAATGTGGATGTAACTTTGCTTCCTGGCTGTACATAATTTTTTTTTCTGCATGATCTAGTTTTTATTAAGCCAATCGACTGCTATCCGGTGCCAACGAGGCCTCAGAAACCAGTCACCACCTCTCTCTGGGCCCCCCCCCCCCCCAGTGACTCAACACAGCGCAGCAGGCCTGGCGTGGACGTAGGGACCCGTTCCATACACGCCGATCAAGACTTCGCTCTGCTTTAGACCGCTTTGGCACACTTTAGACTTCTCGGATGAAGACCATCTACTGAACTACTCTCCTGCTAGTCGCCATAGCAACACATATTTATATATACACACACACACACAAACTACATAAACGCTGTGTTTGCGCATTCAACCTTCGTTTTCGAAGCTTCCTCCCCTCTGATCTAACTGGACGCTCTATAAAAGGTTGAGGTCTGTCAGCGTTAGCGATGGTATTTGTGTGTGTTTTTCTTTTTAGGGGTCCGAAGCCGGGGGGAAATTAAGCCCATGTCTGAAGCCACCCAAAATCAGACATGATTGGAATCTCCACGGCAACTTGTGCATCACACAAGGTTTCTGTGAGTCAGGAAGTAGGGAGTTAGACCCCGTCTGTCTGACTACTGTTACCTCTTTTCCCTTTTTTTATCATCCTGATTCACACAAGACTTAAAGTCAAAACACTCCTTATAGACACTGTGCACACATCATAGTCCCTCCCACTACAATATTTCGGTGGGAGAGTATGTAGGCGATGGGAGGCGAAGTCCTCACTCATAGAATTTGGCAGCACAAGCGCAGCTCTTGTGAGGCTAACAGCACGCGTCACTTCGTCCCTTTAGCTTGTCTCTGTCATTCCTTCCCTCCCTCCCTTCCCTCCCTCCCTCCCTCCCTCTCTGGCTCCTTCCTTGTTTCTGGCTGTTGCCGAGGCGACCGATCCCTCCGCTCTCACGCACGGTGGGGGGAAGCTGCTTTTTTTTGTTTTGTCTTGGCAACGCTTGTCAGATCGGAGGTTGCCCATAGCAACTCCTTTTCCTGACCTGGTGCTTTAAGAACAGCTCTGCACCCTGACACACGTTTTTGTAATTATTCCGTGACAGCTGTGCAGCGTTTTCTCCGTGTCCTGCGCCGGGTTACGCGGCTTCCTGGATCCCCGGGTTCACACAACAAACAGCCGTTGCTGTGATGCAGAACCGGTGGCTGAAAGAATTGACATTAGAAACCAGATGTCAAAGCTGGCATCCCCGTCGTGTGTCCCGTGCCTCCTCAACACACACACACACACACACACACACACACAGTTATACTACTTTAAGTAGGGCCTTTTTCTATGCCATATTATGCTAATGATAACTGAGTGATATGTATGTATACGCAATGTGCTGCAGGCTGAGACGAGCTTTCCTTCAGTCGCCCCTCAAACCCCCGCTCTCCCGCTCTTGTAAGCCCCCCCCCCCCTGTGAAAGTGCAAACTGTGTGATGGTACATGTCTTGATGGCTGTAGGGTTTCTTGGATGCTTGCTTAGAATGGAAAAATGATCCAGTCCCGTGAATGGTGATGTCAAAAAAAAAAAGAGCAAGGACTTCAGAGAATTAAAAAAAAATGAGAAAAAAGGGATTCAATCTCTGTTTCTTTTGTTTCGGACATTTTATGGGGAAGTCGTGAAATGTGGACACTGAAGAAAACGAGCACACAGAGAAAACTAAAATAAACTTCCTAGTTTGTGACTTCTAGGATTCACTTTTCTTGGCCCACGTAGGTTATAGTCACAAGTTACTGATTATTCTACGGCACCTTATATTTACTTGAAGAGGTCACCAAGCCTTTTAGAAGAAGCACACGCTTGGAAAAAAGCCCTCTCATTCTCCACCTTTCCCCTCTTCATTTAAACAAACTGAATGTACACAAACTTTTCATACTGGATTCAAGGCGCGCTGCAATTATTAGAGCAATAGGCGAATCCGTTCAGCTGTCATGCAGTATTTTAGTTTACCGGTTCTGATATCAAACGATCACGATAGGAGGTGGTTGTAAAACGCAGCGACACTGACACAGAAGCATCTGTGGCTCGTTGTGTGACCATGGCAACCACAGAAACCAAAAGGAGGGAGACGAAACAGGAGCTGATTTTCACTGGAATCAATAAACCATGTTTATGATGTACAATGCTGTGTTCCACCTGGGCCTTCTGTGCCGTCTTACTACAGTCGAAAAACCTAATAACCTCATTATGACGCCACAGTTACAGCTTAAAATAGCTTTTGTGTAATTCAATAAAATGAAATGAAACTAATTTAATGGGGAAGAATATGTTACATATGTTAATATGTCTACATTAGGCTCAACAACTACAGATACACTAACTGCAGGTACATGAATATGCGCTTCACAGGATGCTGTGTGATTAACTCAATGACGTGAGCACACTCATGAGGACCAGTCAAGTTTATTTAGAACAAAACATGACAAAACAATCCATCAAAACTGTGGCATTGAACCACAGCACACTCAAAATATTTATCACATCAGAGGGAACGATATAATTGTATAATTAATGTAATTAATTAAGTAAACAACACAATAGACAAACGGACATGCTACTGCAGACGTTCACTTTAGTGAACTTTGTCTGTAACTAAATAAATATCTATTCAGAGAATCTGGTTGGATAAAAGCTCTCTTTAATACCTGCTGCACTGAAAGCAGCGCAACAGAGGAAGAGCAATGCGAAAAGGAGCCAATGGGAAATATCCTTATGATACAAGAAGTGTATTTCTAATAAGCGAGCAGAGAAGGCTTAGCTGCCCCTGAAGGCCCCCCACTGACCCCCCACAGCTCTATTTAAGAGGGAATCTGCTCTGTTTAGCAGCTCACGGAGAGACGTTTTTATTTGTATGTAGAAGTGAACCGAGCTTCACTACAGCGCCGATGATCTGTGTGCAGCTGCTGTGTCCTCCCAGTGTTCCACCTCTTTAGGTCACCTGGAAGGGCCAGATCACGTCTAGGTGAGAATGTTTGAGCCCTGAGACACACCAGGATCGGCCCCGCCCTCATGCCCAGTGCATGCTGGGATCGTCTCCTGCCCGATGGGTTAACCAGGTCACAAATATGCCTCAAAAAACAAGCACGGCAGGGTGCGAACACGCAGCACAATGTCACAACGTACTGTGCTCAGCAGATCTCGACCAGGAGGATGCGTTTCGTGTTTCTCCACAAGGTGGCAGTACTGTCATCTCGTTCCCTCGCCGCTCTCCCTTTCCTTTGTCCTCAGCTAATGAAGGAACACTTGTATCAGTGGTAAGATGGTGACATAAGCCAATCTTGTGGTGCTCCTGTTAATGAATTGACTGAGTGAATAAAAAGCATGTTCATTAGCTGCAATAATATTCACGTTTGGTTGATTCCAAATCAGACAGAAACTTGTTGAACGGTCAAAAGGTAACTAGCTTGGGCCGAGAGCACTGACGTGAAAACCTGCACTGTAATGAATAGACACCGCTTCCTACATTAAAGCATTCTTGACATCAGAGGCGCTTTCATGTGCCTACGTAAGAGGCGCGCACGGGGATAAAGTGGGAAAAGATGACAAAATATATACAGAATGTTTGAAATTCACATGAAGAATATGTCTTCTACTTCTGCAAGGTTTGTTTTCTTTGAATCTTAGGGGGGAAAATGCTTAAAGGCCAAGCTCCGGTCCACCTGTAACGAGAGAGAATCCAGCCTAATTTCTCATCCATGAAATGATTGAATATATTATAAATGACAGAGGCAGACTGTGGCTAAACGCACTGCTGGCGTTTCCACAGACATAAAAGTGCAACAGTAAGGGTTACATCCACGACGCTCATTTAAAAGTGAACATACAAACAAACTGTGAAGTCAATTACTGCCCTTTGACTTTGGGGCACAGTGCAACGAAGGCTTTATAGTGCGCATAAAATGTATTAGGGATTTGATCTGATTATAATTAGTACATATAAATTTAAAGGTGAAGCTTTTAAATGCCCTGATAATGCACCACGGGGAAAGTTCCATCAATTCAATGCGCCTCCCACGACGTCCTTAACCGGCATTCTTTCTGGGCCCTCCTCATCATTTTGTCTGAGTTGTCATGAGGTCATATAAATCCTAAATACATTTCTTTCTTTCCCTCCAGGTTTTTCTGAGGGATGGAGATATCTGCATTTAAGCACTAATCCCTTTCCTGCGGTGCCAAGGTCAATGCAAACTGTGTAGACGAGACTTTGCCCTGTTATTTTTATTTCAGCTGTCCCGATCAGACCAGACGATAACGCTGACCAGACAAGCGTGTTGGCCTTTTCAAGCTCAGTATGCCTTTTTTTTTTTTGTTAAGATAAGTTTGCTGCCCTGAGTCGAACTGTGGTCACAAATCAGTGCACAGAATCACATCCCCATAAACGGTTGTGAAAAGGCTTTTGCTGCTGAAGAAACCCAACGCCTTATGAAAGCGCTGGAATCACTTGGCTCACTCACTGTGAAATTGTGCTATTTAGAATTTGACAAGCGCAAAATCAGGCCAACTAACAAAGTATCCAGTCACAATTTGGATAGCTCAGATGTAAAAGTGGTTTTGAAGTTGAGAGCTACTTGCTTGCAGGAAAGAGAACCCAATGTTTCAGATGGCAGCTGAAGGCTGTTTAGACATGTTCAGTGACATGAGTATTACAGTAAATACATCTATCATGTGATCAGCCGCCTCGCACACACCGAGGCTTAAAGTCCTGTCAAAAACATAATTAGTGGTTGTTGTTTTTCAAATCCATTATTTCAAGTCCAGGCGCACACATGCAAGGTTTAACAAAGACTGTAAGCTGTTAACGGCTAATTAAATCATGATGGCACCGTTTTGCATTGTTTACCTCCGGTCAGCTGACTTCACTCTAAAAGAGGGACATTTTATTTAAGATTAAGATAGATTATTTAAGATAATTTTTATTATGGGTAACTAACCAATCATTGTTAACATCAAATAATAATCAGGGGGGCTAACCTTAACGCCAACTATTTTATTGTCAGATCTCTTTCATCTTGCTGCCGTTATTCAGCAACATCTGTGTTCAAACATTTTGAGATGAAACCATCATCGTTAGTGGGAAAAGACAGAGGGCTGCAGTGTTGTCCGTGTATGCTCACGAATAGAAAGGTGCAGGGATGAATTTTTCATTGGATTTTTGGACTCTTGAGTACCCGATGGCATACACTCTTTAATGATACTTAAGACATTTTGTTCAGCGAGATAATCTTCACTAATGAAACACCACTTATCTTTTCCGGCAGGCAAGAATCAGTCCCCCCCTTGTGACACAGATGTGTCACCTAAACGTTCAATGAAACAGAGAATTATTAACGAGAGCGAAGCGGTGGGGACAGTTTGTCAACTTTAATCGCGACACCTAACGCATCGGCGCAGAGACACAGGGATGTTGCATCTGAGGCCATTTTTGCATCAAGCAGTGGTTGGATTTTGTCTATTTTCTTTCACGTAGCTTTCCCACATACAGAGGTTGTGTCTTCCAAACGTGTCAATAGAATATTCACTGTCAGACTGTCAGAAGAAGTTCAGAGGAATCCAGTCAAACGATAATTTCCCCATTGGAAATAATGACGCTCCTTTTGCTTCCTGACGCAGCTACAGATCTGTCAACTGTCTTTGCTCGCTGCCAAACGTAATTATGGATCACGATCACCAATTTGTGATGAAACGGCCCTTTGCTAAGTCGACTCATGGGGTTAAAGGGCACACGTGTGTCTTTGCAGTAATGGGAACCTGCACCCATTCATCACAACGTGCTTTGCCTAAATATGACAAGCTCCTGCGACACGGTTTGAATGAGGTGTTGACAGTGAGAGCCGCTTAATGGGAACCCGATGCTTTATTTCCATTCATGATATATTTGAGCCGATGGGAGGCGGCACCACACCGCTTGACTGGTCTTCACACACACGCACACACACACGCTTTTACGACTTCTGGGTACATTTCATCCCTTTTTGCGCATTGCACATTGTTTTGTTTTACATGAAGTAATTTAGTCCTTGAGGGTTAATTTCCTGGAATTACAGCCACCTTCTGTTAAATTTTTACCCGTAGCTTAATCTTACCCTAAATTCAACCACACCCTAACTTTAAACGATGTCTTTCCTTACTAAAACAATTGACTTTTGAGATTTTCCTGACTTGCCCCCCTAAATAAGACGAGTCCCCACATTGTCACTGTTCTCATAAGACCGTTGATGGTTCCTGATGATTCTCCTTCTTCTAGTCTCCCTGTACTACTGCCGTCGCTTCATGTATCATTAGTTTTTCCACGCTTTCTTTTCTCTTTGAAGGAAGCGTCAGATGTGCAAAGTTGTGAATTTTTGCTTTACAGGAAAAAAGGTGAGGATGAATGGAGTTTGCTTTGACCTTCAAATATGAGAAAAATATTCCTCCCATTCAGCCTCTAATAAAAAGTCACTGCATCGGTTTCTGCCGTACTAGCCGCCTAATGCAGTGAAACACCGAGTGCCTGGCCGCATAATGCCAGACAACAAGAGCTGCATGTTTATTACACAGTTACAGTGATGCAAAGTTTACAAACAGACATTTGTCCCCCTGAACGGTTCACAGTAACATAATGTTTAAGTACAGCAATGCAGAACCAAGGTTACTCCTCTTCCTGCGTTACCTCAGGTGATTCTACAACGACAAAATCATCCGTCTTCAAGGACTCCTCTTGCATTTCCCAGCTGAGCATTCTCAGTATTCATCTGTGATATGATGTCTGCAGGGTAAGAAAGAAATGCCTTTAATCACAGCACAGCAGAGAACAGTAGCTGTGTAACAACACGGGGCAGATGATTCATAGCTCAGAAGAACTTGAAACAGATCGACCGCAACGCAGCTATTAAATTCATGTCCATGAAACGTTCACGCCGTCTCGACACCGGACCACACAACGCTTGTTAATGAATTTGTGTGACATGGTGGCCTGTTTTCTGCCTGATGAACACATCATGCTATACATGCTACACAAGCACCATGCAATGATGGGCACTCAGAGAGGTTTGACTGCTTAAAGTGTTCAATGTTGATAAAGAGCTTCCTGGCTGTTGGCGTATGTCATCAGACTCATAGACGTAGGTTATAGTCCTATATGTGTGTACAGCCTCCATTGCAGCAGGGACATTCAAATATAATGAACCTACCTTTTCATGTTGTGAAGTGTATGTCACCAACCTCACAGCGACGTCTCTCCATCACAACGGCACATTGGTAAAGAATACAAAGATCTGTTCATCAACATTTTATGAATCGACAATAACTCCAATGAGTACTGTATGTCTAATGTGGGAGGGGTGGCTTGTAGTGATGAACCCCAGCAACTCTGCAACGCTTCAGTGTTTTTTGGAGTCTTTAGGTTTGAGCATAAGTGCACTGCATAATTTAGAAAAATGTAAAAGTCTCCTATAAGGCATGCGGGTATGTTAGCTTAATTTCCAGTCCAATGAAAGAAGACAAGAGACCGGCGCTGTGCTGTGCTCGTCATGTAACACAGTGGTTACTGAAAAGCTAAAAAATGAGGGTATGCATCTGTTTTATCACATTACAGTGAATGTCAGTCAGTTTAAAGTTGAACCACTGAATAACTTATAAGGAAGTTTTTAAACAACAGGAAATTATGAAGTATTTTCCGGTGTTTGCACGGGTGAAACACAACTCTGGAGAAATGCACCGGGACGAGAACAGTACTCAAAAATAGAGAGAAAACCATCCAACACCTGTTCATTTATTCAGCAGCACCACAAGCTGCCATGTCAAACATTAAAAGTGGATTTAACGCATCTTTGATGCAGCCTCAACAAAAGTTGGACTGCACTGTACCACGAGGTTGCCCTGTTATTTATCTCACATCCAAATAACCACTGAATGTCTCTCCCCTCCAATAATTCCCAACTGTTTTTTTTACACATTTATTTTAGTTATGAGAGTTCACACGTGTAAAACAGAAAATACCATCTCAGAGCTGTCAGTGTTTGCAAGATTAGCATACAATTTAAGAATGTCTCGCCCCTTTAGGGCTTTTGTACAATCTGCAGGAATACCACTCATGTTTAAAGATATCAGGTCTCTGGAGTTCTGTTAAGATGCCATTTCAATGAGATTATGTTATCAATTGTATTTGCTTTCAAGTGCAGACAGAGATCCCTGCCAGCTGTGTGTCCATTCTTGCATTCAATGCACTTTTGGTCCAAAGACGGTGTGCTCACACCTCACAACCTTCCTCCTGTTGATCACTAAGTAGCTCCTATTTAAAAGTCTTTGACACGTACTGCTCCGGCCTCTTTGTCGAGAGCAGGTTATTTAGCGAAGGCGAAATATTACTCATTCACTTCCCCAAGCCATACCTTTTGACACTCCAGGCATTTACACCGCCATAAAGCCTGTAGGCAACAGAGTTATCGTCTCCCTGCTCTGGAAGCAAATGTCACTGAGTCGGAATGCATCGCGACGCCTCCGGGGGATTTCAATATGCATGCAAAAGAGGTTCCATGAAACACAAGGCGGGAGGCTAAAATATTCCACTGTAGCATCATCACGCGGATCAAACAGCCTCTCCTGTCACGCCGAGAGAAAGGCGTAAGACCTTGGCCGACTCGTGTCCGGAAGGGTTCTGCGGTACCGGCGTTCCACTTGCCGAGAGACACCACGCCTTCAGCAGACTCCTTCTCGGGACTTGAGCCCGATCCGGACAACAGGCCGATGACGAGGAGGTCGACAGCGGCCCACAGCAACCCCACCAGGATGGAGTGACGTGGCTTTGGGCCGGGACGTCGCGCGTATTGGGCGTAGGACCCAAATTGGAGGAGTGGGTGGCGATGTGTCCCTGTGGTTTGGCAGATGGCAGCCCAGTTCTCAGGCAGCGTCCGCGGAGCACGTGGTGGAAGGCTTTCTTGAACTCCCGGCTGAAGCATGGGTAGATGATAGGGTTGATACAACTGTTGAGGTATCCCAGCCAGAAGGTGATCTTGAAGATGGTTTCAGAAGGCTTGCAGGACGGGAAGATTGATCCTAAAGAACAGACACGGACAGCGACAAATCAAAATACGAATGACAATGGACACTTACCCACCACGATAATTTAAGTCTCAGCTGGAAAAAGAAAGCGCAAAGGGAGTCTGCCGTAAAAGCTGAACATTTCTCAACATTTTTTAGTCAATGACTTGTCTCGGTTCAGCTGTCTGCCCCTCCTCTCCAGCCTCATTCCCGATTCAGCAGGCCCCTTCATTACCTCTTCATTAGCATTGCCCACCAGATGCCCTCTGACTTTCCCTCCTTTCCCCATTACCTGACAAGGGCTGATCTACACACGTGTTCCCACATTCCTCATCTGCTCGGATATTACCGGCCCTTCCTCATCTAATTCCGTCATCAGCCTCTCAGTTCATGTACCAGTCCACGTTTAATTTATTACAAGCCATTTCTTCAAGGTTGTAATGTTTTTTTTATTCCAAGCTTCTGTAGCCCGAACTAGACCCTGAACCTGGAACCCGTTTCCACATGTCTAATAAACGTACAGGCTTCATCTGCATTTTGGTCCAATTGTGCATTTTCTGAGTTTTGCATGCAAACTAAAATAATTTTTGGGATCATTTTGGGACAAATCGGAAAAACGATTGAGTATCAATCATTTTGTAAATATGCATTGTAAGAAAGTTCTTCTATATGTTCTGCTATACATGGCTCATGGGATCATTTTAATGAATAAATCAATTTGCTAAACCAATTTCCCACAAAAGCCATGTTTCACAGCAAACCACATGTTTACATGCTCCCGTTGGTGGGCAGCATTCCCCTCCTTTTATGAGCATACTGTGCAAGTGATACCGGCTTTCCGTGTGGCCACAAACATGTGCACGAAACATGCTTCCCACCAGAAGTACTCAGGAGAAATACAAAATGGGTAATTCATCGTGTTTTTTTTCTAACACCTCTCTCATGGAATCTCAGACTATCAGAGCCGTGAAGGTCCGTCTCAATTGAAATGCGTTACTATTCTCCGATGACTGGCTGCCTAGGGAGGCTACAGGGTGACTGAGGCATCACAGCCCATTAGGCCGTGTGCTTGCTATCTATAATAGCTTTCATATGCCGGAGCAATAGTTTGGTTCATTCCATTTCCTCTCACAGTCGAAGCCCATCCTCTCTCTTCTACCTCTACGCTCTTTTATTTGCTCTCTTTGGTCGCTCATAATTGAATTTCTTGAAGTCCCTTCTGAGAAACGCAGAAGGCACAAAGGGGAATAGGAGATGGCGGCCTGTCCTGCCTGCTGTTGTGCTCATAGAGCAAAATGTATCATCAAGCGTCATTATGCCAATGATTCATGCCTCAACGGCTCGTGCATCAGAATAGCTACAATGCTAAGCCGCAGTCGGAGCTATAACAAGGCTCCGTTTGTATTTTTGGCCATGATAGCGGCAGTGCTCTATGGATGGCAATGTTGGTCAGCTGGTTGCTCACTACTTTGGTCTGGACAGAAATAGCTGAACAAATATTAGATCCATTGCCATTAAATCAGATATTCCTTAAGGTTGAATCCAGACTTTGGGGATCCCCTGACCTTTTCTCTAGCGGCCCGATGAAGTGAACACGTGTGTTTTATGTAAAATTACTTGTCAGCTGTTAGACAGATGGCCGGGGAAGCTAATACAAATACTCTGAGGATGGACAAAGGGATGCAAGTATCGACAACAGCAGCCACAAATTCATAATGACATATGAAAAGGATAATGATAACAGTTTACACTTCTCTGTAACTGCATCTGATTCCTTAGTAATATATAAAAAGTATCTTTGCTGGGTATTTCATTCTTCTGATAACCAGTGAATATATATGACATGAAAGAATTACAGTCAGTCAGTGACACGTTCTTAGTCTAGATGCCTTGACACATGGTTCAAGGTGTTCTTAATTCTCGTTTTACAGCCATGTAAAATAGTGTCATGAGACTGTCTGACAACAATACGACTTCAGCATTGACTCAAATTTGACTAAAATCAAAACGGATTTCCCCAGAATAAATCTTCCATTAAATGTAAATCAACACTATCGCAGCACCTTTTCATTGGAATATCTAAACATCTACTGAATAGATTGGCAAAATAACTTTGTACGTGCATACACAGTTCCTAGATGATGAATCCAAATGACTCCGTTGACTTTCCCTGTAGCCCCAGCAGGAGTTAGACCTTTGTGGTCTTATTGTTGACGTTACCAATATATTTGAGCTCAAAACACCACTGTGCACGCATTTAGCCTCATAGTGTTGTTAGACATTTGAGCTTGGTTATACAACTAACGTAAAGACATTGTACATGTCATTATTATTTAAAACGGTGTTTTGCCTAAATAAATCCCTTCAGCAAAATGTTTCATGAAGACTAATGACTTCAGCATGAAAGTTAAACTAAAGTCAAAATAAATAACTTGGTTATTGTGTAGTCTTAATCCCTGTTTCAAAAGACTTGGCAATCAATTCAGCACAGACAGCAGCTCCCGCTTTCTGGTAGAGCGACCCTTTTGTTTACACTGTTTACACATTGAGTCCTTTTTAATAACACCGGTTATGGCAAAAAAAAAAAAAAAAAGAGCGGAAAAGATAAAACGTATTATTTGTAGAGAGGATGCGTTTCACCTGCGTCCGCTCTGTCCGGTGTAATAGATTTTGCCTTCAATAAGACCACAGCTTCTATAACAAAATACACCTTTCAGAATTAACCCCACCGGACCAGCGACGTAACTGCTGAATATCACAGTCACTTGATGAGTGTTACAGTATTTCAGAGGCAATTAAGATTTTGGTTTAGGCGTCATAATGGTTGAGCTTGTCCTCTCGTATATCTCCGAAATCATTGCTGTTATCGCCTTCTTTCACAGGGTCCGATAAAAATGTAGGTGTAGTTAATTGAATATGGAGTCCAGAAAAATGATCTCAAGAGAACGTGGCAACTAATAATGCAATAACGTTGCATAATGTCAGCATATGTGAAATAAAAACTAGTCCAGGTCCTCCATTCCTTAGGAAATATATATCCTAATTTTTCTTCCTAGTGTAGCTCATACGTATCTACCGTAATGTTTGACTTCAACAGCGGAATAATCCTTAATTAGTTCATTTCTATTCAGTCTTACCTTTACCCTAAAAGAAAATGTTTCAAATTAATCATCCAAGCTCTCATTTTGGCATCAATATATTTCTGACTCATTCAAATCCTTTTTTTTTTTTTTTAGAGTCAGATAATACAGCAGATCCATCATTTAATGTTCCTTTTTTGTTATTTGCATTGAAGTTACACCCCGTTTCTTGGCCCTCATTATATTACCATCAATATAATGGAGTCTATGAAAAGCTCATTAGTGTGTTTGACATAAATATAGATATGTATTTAATATTTAAACTTGTGCATTTTGTTGAGGTGTCAAAAGTAAACGTCTCCCACGCTACCGTTTTCTATTTTATTAATGTTGCTCTAATGGATACCTTTGTAACGATGCATGGGATGGCAGTGTGAACATAATGTGAGAGGAGTTGCTCGTAGCGATGAACCTGTTGACTGTTTTCACTCTCACACGAGGAACCGGAGGAATCTTTGAGGATCCCTGTTCTACGTGCAACTCGACAGGAAGTCTTTTTTTCAGATAAGCAGACTATTTTCTTCTTCTATGAATACGATAAGAACAAAATAAGATGCGCACAACGGTGTTCACGCAGAGGTTTAGGTAGGTAGATTCGGTAGGTACCTACCGATGGGTAAAACCAGGAAAAAAGGGAGCCAGCACAGAATAAAGCACCCGACAACAATTCCAAGAGTCTTGGCGGCCTTCTCCTCTCTTGAGAACCTCAGCAGCCTTGGCAGCGAAAAGGTGCTGCGTTTATGTGGTGCAGCCCCCTCGTCGCCCCCCTCGGGCTTCCCCGTCTGAGCAGCGTTCCCCCTGTGTATCCTCAGCATCACCCCTTCCGTCTCCACGCCCCCCCCCTCGCTGCTCTTCCGGAGCGTCGTCGTCTCTCTCTTCGCCACAGTGTACACCCGGCAGTACATGGCCAGGATGATGGCCAGAGGTATGTAGAAGGACCCCAGCGCCGAGAACAAAGCGTAGCCGGGCTCCTCCGTGATGCGGCACACCAACTCGTCTTCTGGCTCGGGCTCCCTCCAGCCAAACAGGGGGCCGACAGATATGGCTGCAGAGAGCCCCCAGAGAGCCGCCACCGCCGCCAGGCCCCGTCGCCCTGTGGCCATGGCAGGGTAGCGCAGAGGGTAGCTGACAGCCAGGTAGCGGTCTATGGAGATCACACACAGGCTGAGGATGGAGGCGGTGCAGCACAGGACGTCCAGAGCGGCCCAGACGCTGCAGAAGGTGCGGCCGAACACCCATCGGCCCAGGGCCTCCGAGGTGGCGGAGAAGGGCAGGACGGCGGAACTGAGCAGCAGGTCCGCCGCAGCCAGGTTGGCGATGAAGTAATGCGTCACGGAGCGCCAGTGCCGGTGGAGCATCACCGACAGGATGACCAGGATGTTGCCAAGGACCCCGAACACGACAAACAGCACGAGCACCAGCCCTAAAACCACCGCCTTGGCCACATCCACCCTCGGGTGGGCGAAGGAGCTGCAGTTGGTACAGCGGGCTGCCCCGGGGAAAACACTGGTGTTCTCAGCAGCAGCCATGGTGATCTGTTGGGGGCATTGAGTTGTGCAGATTGATACCATTCATCTGATCTTAATTACAGCTGCCCCGTTCTGCTCCTTCTAATGCAGCAGGTAAAAGCTTTTCATGCTGCACAGACTGCTCCGCCAGTTAATTTGGAGATGCAGGGACTCTTGCCAACACGCCATCTATCACGAGGTCTCTAGCGGGGTCCCTTGGCATGATGTCATATTCTGAAAGAGAAACAGTGCCAGAGTTTTGTCGTATTTAATACAGAGTATGTTTAACAGAAATGAAAAATATTCACACTAAAAGGCGGCAGAAACAGCTAATTAGCTGGGATTTAGAGTGCTGGATTAGCAGAAATCTATTATAATATTCATAATTATGTTTTCATTCGTGTAGGAGTGCCTTAAACTAACAGAATTTGTGTTCTCATTACTTTAAAATGAATATCTAAATAGGTCCGACATGTTGCACCATTTGAAGCTCTAAAACCAGCAAACTGAACACTGGCTCCAGAGAGTTTCCACGTTGAAGCTAGCCAAGGTTAAGAGGGGGGCTAACGGGGGGGGCGGGGGGGGGGGGACACAGCCTCTAGATGCCGCTGTGTCCTCCACACTGCCTCGTTAAGTAATGGGTTTTTTTCAGCATCGTGGGAACTATTTCAAACGTTCCACATAAAGTAGAATGCATTGATGACAAATTGATAAAAAAAAGCCCTCCCCCAGCCCAGAGTTTATGATTAAAGGGTTTTCCTAGATTCAGTCCAGTCTAGATTCAGTTTACAAATTATTCTCCCCCATAATGCTGCGTTACTGTAAACAGGGGTTATGCTAGAATGAACTACATGGCATTTGCAATTTTCTTATTAATCAAAAAAAAAAAAATCAACTCAGACCATAAAAGTCCCATTACTAACACCTGAGTCTTGTTTAAGATTTATTTAACTAGGCAGATCAATTTTCTCGCCAGAAAATCTATTTACTGGGAGGAGGCAACGGAGCTTGCGAGCAGAAGGGGTGCTGGGTAATAGAAAATAAAAACAATGGGATAGACATAATCAAAAGCAACAGGGGAAAGACGAGGACACCACAGCGGCAGTAATGATCCATGGGTGCACAGCGACAATCATCTGTGGCATTATGAGAAAACCCGCCGGCCATGCTGGGAACACAAAGATAAATCAAAGCAGAGATAATTCCGCCGCAGACTGCGATGGGTTCCTTGAAGGTCTCGTGTCTGCAAGCTGCCCCTAACTCAGACCGCGGATGACAGGCCAGGAATTGAACCTTGGGGAGGGAACTATATTACCGAGACAAAGGCTTCGGCCCGCTGATAGTCCCACTCAGCAGCACTCTCGATGTACGTGTTGGCGATCTGGGATGTCACTGAGTGAGATAAACGGCAGCGAGGGAAGGAAAAAAAGGAAAGCAAAAGCAGCGGGAGATAAAGCCTTTGTAGAGCAGCGGCATCTCGTCACGTGGCCGCGCTCGATCAAAGGCTTTCGCTCGCTGCGCATGCCGTTACGAACGAAATCCGCCAAAGGAAACACTCAATGGCGGGATTTCAGTAGCCGGAGGGAGAATTTGAAAGCGGCGACAAATGGTTGTCTTGGATTGTTTCAGCAGGGGACGGATGAACGGGGTGATACTTGGAGCGGCTTTGTTCACTTGTAATGACATTTCTCGTGTGTGATGAAGTGCCTGCGCCAAAGAGATTAACCGCATCTAAAAAGTGTATTTCCTCAGCCCACCGGTTGTTTGAGGTCTACAGTAAATGAAAAAAAAGGTGTCAGGTGGGAAATAGATTTACATCGCCCCCGAGGCAGAGTTAAAACAGACTTTATTCTGGTAAAAAAAAGGGACATGTGGGAAAGGAGACACGCCGAAGACCCAAAGCTGCCCGGCTGACCTGTATATAATTTGCACATGCCGTGGTGGTTGCTCGCCCTGAGGCTTAAGAAGCAGCTTGATCTTAAAGTTAAAAAAAATCCTCTGATTGTCTTTATGCTTTGTGTTTGATTCATGCATGTCTGAGCAGCGGAGGACCGGGGATAAAGCGATGAAGTGGCGTAGGATGTGTTGAATGACCTTCTCAGACTGTCTCATCTTTTTGGCTTATTTGTTTCATCATTTCCTTCCTCCAGGGAAGTAAGACTATCAGACTAAATGCAAAATTGAGCTGCTCATGTTTTGAGAACAGAACAGGAAATAACAAGAGGAACAGCATGCCGCAGCACCATTGGGTTTTGAATAGTTGCTTACACGTTTTCTTCTGCAACAAACTAGAAAAGTGTTGTTCACTTATAAACACCACTTTTATGATCTGGTAGTGAAATGAAATTAATACAGTTGTCTCATTTCAGGGGTTGTTAGCGACCACCTATTTTAAAAAGCTTAAAAAGGTTGAAATCTCTAAAGCTTGCTATAATACATATAATACATACTTTATCAATGACATACTAATGAAAAATTAAATCAAAAGGACCCATTGCATTGAGGAAAGGGAACCGGAAGTGCAAAAATGCTGACTCATGTTTAAGAATCATTCAGGCGGTTGTAGAACCTTTGCATTTCTCCATCTGTGAAACAATCAGAAGAAAATCCCTACAATACAATAAAAATACAATACATTGGCATATAGGAAAGATGTCCTCATCCAATGTTAAGATGTCTAATTGTCATTTATCAAGCAAAATACCAAATATTTGCCAATTTCAGCAACTTCTGATTGGCTTATTATTATTATTATGACTTTGAAAAATAAGTAATTGAAAAGAATAGAGAAATTAGTAGATGGCCGTCACTAGTTGCGCCCTAAAGAGCATCTCATCCCAGCAGTGAGCCTGTGCACATTTGGATTTCCCTGCAGGGAATATTTGATTAAAAGCCATCCGGGGACATCCTTACTCTCCACTTTACATCAGACATTCACAGGTGCACTGCTCATTTTATTGCATTAGTTCATGGAAAGATGACGCTTTTTCCTTGAAGAAGGGCATCTCAGCTCTGCCACAAACATTACTTTCTACCCCCGCAGCTAAAAGCTTGTTTTACCAAACCAGAATAGTCATTTTCCAACCCTCAAAAACTCTTCCCCATTTCTTCAGACTTCTTCATCCTCCCCCATTTCCCCTCACCCCTAGTTTACAAAAAAGATAATGATACACGCTCCTCATTTTCTAATCCTCCCTGTGACTACATTCCCAGACAAACATTCTACATTGACTTTTCTGCTGCATTTCTACACAGCGAACCGTCAGATCCTTATTTCCTCCCTCCGTGAACTGCGTGTCTCGGGCTCTGCTCTCTCCATAATCTCACATCTCAACAACTGCGCTTACCGCTTAACTTGGAGACGATCTGTGTCTGAACCATGTCCTCTCACCATTGTGTCCTCCAAGGCTCAGTCCTTCTTCTCTTCTCTCTGTACAACAACTGTCTCGGCTTTGTCAATCACTCACATGGCTTCTCCTACTATGCTGATGCTGATGCCTGTATTTTTCCCAATACGAGACAGTTATCAGCATAGGTCAAATCCCTGCCTGTTTGACTGTGGGTGGCTGCACACCACCCGAAAATGTACCCGCCACCGCCATCCGACCTCTGCAGCTCATCCAGAATGCGGCAACTCGACTGGTCCTTAACCTGAATTCACCCACACAGAATATCAGCGAGCGTATTACATTTCTTAATGTAGCCCGACCACATCCTTTTCAGAGCAGCAGCTCACAGGCTCACTATCACAAGCGTAATGTGCAGAATATCAGCAATTCTCCTGACAACATATCCTTTCTGCATTTTGTTTTTCTGGAACATAAACTGTGCTGCCTTGTGTTTCACAAATCCCTCTACATTTGTCATATTTAGCGACACACATTGTGATGTGTTGTGGAAGAAAAGATTACAGCCGCAGCCCTTTGTCTAACCTGCTGCACGTCTGATTTATTGCTGCCTACGAGCCGCAAGCCCGGAAAACAAACAATTATTTTCGACCGATTCATTTATTGATTACCTGAGAAATGTGTCGATTGGTTGATAAATGACGGAGAGGGTGAATGAGTATGGAGAGTTCCCAGAGACCACATCCTTTTCAAGGACGCACATGGATCTCCTCAACATGGTAATGTGTTCAGCTGTCAGCTCCGGCCACTAGACCCACTTAACTAATTGGATTGTTTTACCAACTCTGTAACAGTTTGTGTCACATCTGTGGAGCGGTGCATGACAAATGACTACACTAGAAGTCCATTTGTGAAAGAATGCACTATGTGAAACCGGTTAAATATCATGCATCTTATTAACCTTGAACAGTAGCTGCACATCTCCCTTTTAAAGACAATTATGTGTACTTTCCGGCACGTGCACAGATGCACTCCTGATGGTCAAGCACCTGCCCTTTTGCCCTGGATGAGAAAAGTGCCCCTTCTGCTGGAGCCCATTTTTTTCTTCATTCATTCAATGTTTAAAATAAAAAAAATTACTCTCTCTGTCATCAATTCCCCCCCACGTGTGTTTTGATATCTGATGGGGCATTTATTTGAGTTGTGAGAATTTCGCCTCACAAGCCTCCCTCCTTCGCTTGGCGCCCCCCTCCCCCGACGTTGTTTGGTAATAAATTAACCACATCATTAGCGCCGCTGAAAATATTACGTCCCAACTGGTCCGACGTTTCCTAAAAAATGAACAAACAAAAAAACTCTAAAACTGATTTCAAAGCCTTTTCCTTGACGCTTGTAATGTTTAATGAGGAGAGAGAGGGACAGAGATACAGACATGCAGAGAATTTAAAGGCAGTTTAAATGCACTAGTTTGTTTAATTGAATTCTATTATTGAAATGAAAGGTAGGTCTTAAGCTAAACGGCAGTCTGGTGAAGTATATTGTGGTATGTTATTAGTGTAATGCTGCTTGTGCTTTAAAAATGTGTGTGTGTGTTGTCAGCTTTATTAAGATTAGGTAAATCACTGTTAATTATTATGCACAACATTGTTTATCTCGTTTACAAATTTTGCAGCATAATGCCAAGAAAAGAGAGACTCCAAAAGCAGAAGGTCAGGAAACTGCAGCGGTGTAACCTTAGTTGCCATTTCAGCTTTTAGCTCCGTGGCAATCGCCGAAAAAAAGGACCTGCAAGTAACCGGTTTCGGGCAATACGAGCTTTCGCAGTCGTTTTATGGCACCTTTTAGCTAAAGAGGGCAATTCAAGTGGACGTCGTGAGCAATGTGAATGAATGCATGAATGAGTGCGAGACGAAAGATGTTTTCAGACACACAAATTAATGTCGATCTCCTTGCTAATTATCAACCAACTTCTGGTGCTAGGCTAACAAACTTAAAGTTTTCAATGCTGTTTCTCTGTTGCCTAGCAACAGACGGGACTATTTTCTCTAGGCTACTGAAATGTGATACACAACGTTTGGTGGCTATTTCTGCTGAAAGGCAGCTATTTACTTACTATTTATAGAAAGTTTGAAGGTTGCCGCTAACAACACCCTTGGACTGTAACATTATTGACGATAAAGTACAGCCTCTCGTATTGCTTTCACGAAGTACAATATGGCCTGGTTATGTCTGCTGTCGCCTGTTATTCGTTTATTTATTCAACTTGAGTTAGTTTGTTAACACAAATAAATATATAAGTTGAATAATTTGGGCGGCGGGTGCCCTTTTGTTTTGTTTTGAGCACCTGCCCCCCAAACTTCCATTCCTCTGAGGGGATTGTTTGTTGGAGTTTATTCCCAAATGACTGCTTTATCCCAGAGGTTATTTCATTTCCCGCATCGAACCATGAGCCTTTGCAGCTTTAAACATCCCTCACTTGGTTTTATAATTACAAATCATCTTTATTTACATCCTCTGTGTTTTAGAGATGGCCTACCTGTTGAGGGGGGATGTTCTGGCAATGCATCTAAATGAGGCTGCAAAGGGAAAGTGTTGTTATTCATTATAAAGATGAAACGTGTTTGCTTCACAGTTCACCTGCGAGGACCTCTGAGGTGTGCAGGGAATAAACAGTGACTCAACATCAAGCAGCATGTATCAACTTAACCAAATGATGATGGGAAAAAACAATGTTCATAATGTGCTCATCAGTGGCCAATTAAAACAAAATATCAACTCCAGGTGATTAAAAAATAATCACGAATGAATAGAAAAAAAATAATAATCATAACGATCCATTCAGTAAATTAGAAGTGACGTTAACTCTGCAAATGAAGTGAGCTGCGGGACGGAGGGGAAGAATAAAATAAACGTACCTCTTTCGAAGGGGAGACTTCATAAACACAGAGAACGGCTCATTTTAAAGCCAATCGTTGGTTGTTCTGGCCGTCAGCACGGAGGCTGAAGAGATCCCGACTCTGCTGCCTCCTCTGCGAGGAGTCACCGACGGCGGACCGACTTTACCTTATCGTCCCAGGCCCCGCCCCCTGCCCGCGCGCCCCCAGCCCGGGCTCTCAATCAGTGGACGCGTGTCCACGTGCGCTGCTCGTTTATTAACCACAGATGCCGCTGCTGAATATTAAAAAGTATTACAGCTCAAGCACATTTCTGTGTGTTTGTTACGAGCGTTTGTTTTTTTGCATAATTAACATGTAACATTGGATTTAAAGATGTAACATGGGCTTTGAATCCTACAACTAAAAAGAACTGGGAAATCGGGCTACATTCTTGGTTGATCAATTGTATTGTCACGGTCATCATATTGGCACAGTTTTAAATTTTTGTCTTGTTCATCAACAAGTGCATTTATTCCAACTTCAAACACTTAAAAAACGTTCATTTAAGTTTTCCTCAGATTAACCCATGGGTGGTTTTGGAAAGCAATGATGGCCTTTATTTAAAATATATATATTGAATCAAAGACCCATGGCTGGATTTCCATAAATCCATCATTTTTCATTGTACATATTCATCGTCCCACTGAGGATGAACCATAATGTTTTTGGTGACCTGTGCATTGCCATCTGTTGAAAATATAATTGCTCCACCAGATATGTATGAATCTATAGGACAGAAGGCCACATCTAAAAGACTCATGCTCCCCAAACCATGAACCACTTTTCAATTGTGGATACTTAAGTACCTTAAGTGTTGATTGCAATGAATTTTAATTTGTGGCCACATTCATGCTCCCAAAATTATACCTACTATCAATGCTGTGGTGCAATCTTTTTTTTGTGATCAAAATTTGTATTGATTTTCAGATATGCATTAAAAATCAATAATATCAACAATATATATACATATATACCCACATACCCATATGTATGCGTAGATAACACAAACAGCATCTTAACAATCTGCTGCCATAACAGCCTCCACTTTTCTGGTTTCAGACCCTCCAACAGATTTGGCAACCTGGCTGCAGGGAAACGCTCGGCTCAGCTAAGACGGTTGGTGAGGTCGTTACGGAAATTGGGTGTCTGACAGTCGGGCGTTTTTGTTCATTCCAAGGGTGTTGGATGAGTTTGAGTTCAGGGGTCAGTCACAGGTCAGTCGGGCTCTTACACGTGGGGACAGATATATATATTGTCCCGTTGACGCAGGAGAGGCAATAAGAGAAGCTCTTGCCACAAAGTTAGAAGCACACGGTTTGGAGGAGTTTTTGTGACTCAGATAGAAATAAACAGACGTATCGGTGTAGACTGATTGCGAGGGGTCCAGTATATCACTTACGCCCACAGGATGACAAATTCTTATTGCGGGTTATTGTTTCTGGTTGAGTTATTTATGGCCACGGCTCCGTGACCTGAGCACTGGTGTCACAGATGCTGCCGAGGGCTCCGGCAGCAGCGCTCACTTTGAGACTCTTTTCTTCACTCCTGTCCGGCACGTCAGGGAAATGCATTCATCTTCAAATGGCCGAGCTGTCTCATAAGTCTGCTGCCGCCAGGTGTATTGATCTAGTGTATGGATCCTTCTGGTCTATTGGTTTTTATTGGGATTTTCAGTGGTTTTAGATTGTCCTTGGACTGGCCTGCTCCATGTCCCCGTCTGTATAAAAAAAGTGTCTCGTTTTTCAGAATCTGTGGAAATGATATTGAATAATATTTATAATCATAATTGTAGGCCTTTAAATTGCATTGTATTATTTCTGTGTTTCACATGGAGGGATGAAGGTTGGTTGTTTTAAACGTGTTAGGATTGTGGCTCCATCAATTGCAATCTATGTCTGATGGTTCTCCACTTCGGTCCAGATTAAATGAGCTCAACAGCTATCGGATGAATTGTCAAGCACTATTGTAGAGATGTTCACGATCCTGAGAAGGAATCTTCAAGGTTTATGGGTTAATGAGTGACCTGACTATTAGTTCAAAGTTTTTAAATATCTTAATGCATTAACATTGAGGTTGGTGAGATGTTTTGGCTTCTTGTTCTCCCTGCCCTCGGTCCTGCCTTGTTCTTCGCCTTATTCAGTCAAAATAAATACAAAGTTGCCTCCCAGACACTTAATTAAAGATTTTAACTAATTTAATTAAGGTCTGAATATTCACTCATGGTCAACAAGGGGTACTTAATATAAAAACCACAACGGAGGAACTCAACACACCTCCAAGGTACTGTGAAAATCTAAGCGGATTAAACACAGAGAGCCCTAAAGCGGTTTCTTTTTAGGGTAGAGGGTTTTGCCTCATATCTTCTCGCTGAACCCGTCGGCTCATTTGCACAAGCCATGGAGTTCAATCAGAAGTAAAATAGGAGAGGAAAGGAAATGACATTTTGATTTTTCAAACTTTAGAGGATGACTCACATACTCAAACTGCATTTAAGACTCCAATAAGAGGAGTTTTTCTTCCTGTTCTTGCTATTCCCTCCTCTCCATTAACTTGATCCCAGTGATTATTGAAGGCAATTTGCATCTTGCCAAAGGACACCCCCAGCGCGCTCATGCACTAGTGGAACATTTTGACTGTATCGCCCTGAAATTGACCAATTGGCATAATTTGTTTTACATTTTGAATGTACGCTTTTGATTTGATCAGAACAGTTGGAAGAATCAAAAACCATCAAATTGGATATGCTTTAAAACATTATATAGAAAAACTAGAAAACCGAACATGCTTCAAAAGCCACTGTATAATGTAAAATATTGTAACCCAACACTAGTACCCAGCACCACTGGGAGAGTGACCTTCACTGCTGAGGGATGAAGAAGTAGAGGTTGTGACAATAGTCGCCGAAGCGTTACAACCTGCAGCTCAGAAATACATTACTTGTGCTGCAGCGCTTACGGCATCCTCCTCCTAACTGATGTTCTCTCACATTCGCTGACTTCAAACATCAGCCAGTCATGGCAATTTGGGAGAAAAAAAACAAACTCGGGTGACTGCAGCCTCCGCGCGGTGGAGGGAAATACATTTCGTTGTTATCAGCTTCAGCTGGTTAAATGCTAAATTATTCATGGGAAGGTAAATGCTGCCTCTCATGAGATTAGTGCGCCTAATTGTTCATCCAGTTTGCTGCTTGAATGCAAGAACGAGGCCGGCTGAACACCAGCTTCCTGGATGATTTCATTAACGAGGAAACGAGACGAGACATTCAGAAACTATTTAAATAGCTCCGAAAACTTTTAACAGACTCCGCTGAGCAAAGAATGATGTCTCTCACATGGCAGGTTTAAGGGTGAGCGGCGGCTGATTGACCCTAAACGCAAGACCTGGAGAATGTTCACCCTCGTAACGTTTTTGTGACATTTAAGAAAATGACTATTATCTTTTTCCCCCTGTAAAATAAACCCCCAAAGGCTTTTAAAACAATTTCACATCAGACATCTTTTATTCTCATGAAAACCTCCTGCATTCTTGATTAGTATGACTGAACACCTATCTGAAGCCGTACAGTCCCGCTGGCCTGTTTTCCAGCTCCAGCAGATACATAGAAATTATTTCATAATCTTCCCCAATATGCAGATTTGTTAGCTCCCTCGAGGCATTTTCATTTGAGCAAATCATGGTATTTCCAAACATTTTTCATCCATCAAGGCACATACAATGTTAGGACAGGCCAATGTCATCAAAAATATACAATTGTGTGCAATTTCTGAATTGCAAAAATATGTTGTGTTTATTATGTCTACAATGTTCAGGCATAGCTGCTATAAACATGACAAAATGCAATCCTGCTACAGATGACAAGTACATATAGGGCTCTAAATCGACTGCTCTTAGGCATTTGTACACATGGATTGGGAGACGGGGGATGTGGGAGGAATGGGGGGGGGGTGATACTGCGGCTACTGTTTGCAGTGGATGGATCTATTTCTTTTGGTCACACTCCACCCGATAGCTCTCCCTTGCATCCGTGATTGAGTGTCCATTGCCGTTTCAGTTTCCTGGCTTTTCCCTGCAGCAGACTGCCTAACATTTTGGGTGGCTGCAGGAGCTCTTGTGGTCAGGCTGACGCTCAAAACATTTTTCGTTTTATACTGCAATGCACTGCATGCTGACACCCTGCATAGTGTCTAACATGAAGACTCAGACGACATAAAACACAGCAGCTTGTTTTAGGAGGCCCTGCAGCCCATTAGGGTTGGCAAAGCGGGGGTTTGACATTTCAGGTATTGGGTTGCAGAATATAACCTTTGACATTATGCAGTTCTGAAAATGATCTCATTCAATCCGTACACACCTGTTTCTATGGGTTTGACAGACATGCCTTGTTATTTCCCCAGCATGCTCCTGCTGCCACGTGGAGACACTCTGATAGCCGAGAAGGGAAAATGTCACGCGTCTCACTGCTGTCAATCATTTTCAATAAGGAGATACTGCGGGTATGCTTGCGTTCATCAAATGTTTGACATTCTGTATTCCTCCGCTTGTAGTCAAAGAAAGGAGCAGGTTCAAAGAAAAGATGTCAATCCTAATTTGATTCCTCGGACAGGGCAGCAAGGCTGCACAGATGCTGGTTGATGCCTGGGATCATAGTGGACTTGTCTGGGGAGGAGGTGGAAGAGGGCGGGGGCGGGGGGGTGGGGGGGATTAATCATAGAATGGGCTTAGAAATGGGTAACTGGAATTTGAAATGAGCACTTCTGTTTCATTTACTTACAAAGCTGCTGGGCTTTCCAGTCATCTGGGCTGGATGTGAGAGGTCTGAGCGGGACGGTGAGGTCAGCTTCGTGGCTGGTGAGGCGCTGACTCAGTCAGAGTCATGAATACGTTGGTTATACGTTACCATTACTGCAAAACTAATATTCCTATTTTATCTTTTAATTGGGGTAATGGAACATGATCTTTATTACAGTTCAAGAAAGGATGAACCGAACAAATCGTTGCCAAGACGTCGTGTTCATCACAGGAGTTTCTCTCCATGACTGCAGCGAGCAGATGGAGGCTTGAACATAAATGGGGAACAAAAAACGTAGAGGACGCTTCAGGGCATGGAAGATTTTCCAGGGCAACAGGCACATCTCACTAACAATTTTGATGTACGTCTTCAGTAGAAACTTTGAAGCACTTTCCGATGACCAGCGGTTTTAACGTGTTATTGAAGGGCCACAAAGGAATTGATAGATGATGCACTTTGAATCTCAAAAATCTTTTATTCATTGGATCGTATCTATCTTATTAAATGCACCTGGCGGGTCAGGAATAATGAAGAAGAGTTAAATATAGCTTAATATACTTAATCGGGTGTGTGTAATCTCTGGGAAGCCACGAGTTTCAAGAACAGTTTTCCTCTAGATTTTTCACGTCTGGCATTGATTTACTTGTTTTAAAACTCATTGGGGTATACATGGTATTTCATTCTGTTGGTAATGATGGATGATGGTTGTAATGAAGCTTTTCCCAGAAGTTATTTTTTAAGTGACTTACCCACAGTATTATAGTATTGCCTTGTCTTATTTATGAGAGTTCATGTTTGAGCACAGTCCTCCGCATAGGGCCCTGGTTTCCTGCCATTTGTAGGAAAGGAATCTATGATACGCCTTTTATTATCATAACGCTGCACAAAACTGCTACTCAAAATGCTGTGCACGTCACGTTACAATATGTTTGGGATTTTAATAATGTTAATATGTCAAAAGAAGATGTGATAATCTACAATAAAGCCTAACCTATTACCAGCCATGAAAGTGTGTGATTGGTAATGTTGTCACCTTGTGAGTCTGTAAATGTGTCCACACAGTAAAATGTGGTCCCAGAGACACGCACCAAAGCAGACGAAGAGTTTTGAGTACTTTTCCAGCTGTAAATGTTTCTGTTTGTCTATAGAGAGATTTGTTTTCCTAGAGGGCGTAACAACGGTACAAGATGTGGTCCCAAAACTAGAATTTATTTATTCATGTTCATTATTAAGTGTAGGCCTGTTAGCCTCATTCTTACGCGCTCCCTTATCTGACTGCGATGCTATTCTGCACAGACGTTTGTGTCCCCATTACAATGATTCACTGTGGTGATCACATTACCTTTCACGTGGCACTATCATCAGATGTCAAAATGTCAATGCGTGCAATACTTTGGTTGATGACTGAATTCCTGTGAGCCATCCCGGCGTGAAAAGACAAATTTCTGGTACACAGGAAGGACGGGAATATTTGCTAGTAGCTTCATTTAATTGAATTAATGGTTATTGCTGCTGCACCAAGTTAATTCTCCGTAACACTGATGTGACAAATCATTTCCGCCTTTGGATGACGACAGCTGAAAGGCTGCACTTGCACTGTGAATGTGAGGGTGTCCTCCTGCTTCAGAGACAAAATAATGCTGAAATTTCAGCATTTTTCTTTTCTTTGGTCTTCCATAGTGAGGGTTGTGGAAAAGTAACATACGGTTATTTCATTTGAAGTGGGGTAGTTGCTTTAATACGGTGGTGCTTGGATCAGGTTGCTTAGTTTAGACGCCATTGAATGCTGGAAAATGTTGTTAAGATTAGTTCAGCAGTGAAGCAATAATTCCTCATCATTCCTCATTCCAAATCTGGTGTTAGTACCACAAGGTATTCTCTAACAGCTCTTTACAGCTTCAGAACAAAAACATGAAACATGAACAAGAATTACCCTAATAATGTGACTGAGTGTCACGATGTGCAATCCATTTTGCAGAGAGCCCAAAGGGAAGGGTGTTCTTTCTGAATGTGCACTTCGATTTACTTCCCTCTTAACTAAAAAGCTGCAGAGCCAATCGGCAAATAGACTTATATTCGATTACCAAAAAAAAGATAGGTAAGATAAGTGCAATGGGAAAGGAAGGACGGAACTTGCAAACCCCGCAGTAGTTTCTTTAATAACTGCAAGCCAAGAATTTGAGTGGACGGTGAAGATGCATATCCTTCAGTTACCTTAGTTTTTCTGCACAAGATTCGTGGGCTTAAATATATCTCAAATAAAAACACAACCAGCTAGGACACCATGCATGTAGCAATTTCAGCCTATTTTGGACAGTTATACTTCTTCCTCGTGAATATTTCTACACTGTGTGGTTGTATTATCAGATAACTGTGATCGACCGCGGTGTGCAGGAGCAACTTGGACATGAAGTCTGTGAACTTCTTCAGGACAGGGATCAGTGTAAGACTCTTGTGCGCATGCGCGGGGATCGAAAACAAGGAAGTTGACGCACATTCCCATTGATGAAAAACAAAGTGGACGTGGCCCCGTAGAGGAGCACTGTGCCACAGATTACGACACCGGCGCCGTTAATTATACCCCGAGTGAAGGTAAGAGGTGCCCGAGAGGAAGATACGAGACTAAGTGAAGGTGTCCCGGTGTGTCGCGTTACGTCAGATGGAGTTTGACAGCGCAGCTGCTAAGAAGCTAACGCCGCAGCTAATTAGCGTTATGAACCGCAGAGGTAAACAAAGCGGGTTCAGCCGGCGGTCAGTAGCTTTATTTAAACCTTCTGCTCAACAAAACACTCAGTTACATGATGTGTTAACGCAAGAAGTGTATTAGGCAGTAATTAATGTGTAACCTGACACAATTTCACTTAGCTTACATGCTATCTAAGTTAGGTTAAGGATTGTAAAACTGAACTTTAACGTGAGGTTCCGCTTGTGGGGGAAATGCATCGGTCATTCACACACCGATGAAGTAAAATAGTGACCCCAAACAGCATAGAAGCGCCCGACAAAAAACGTACCATGCATTAAAAGATTAAAGCTGCTTTACTGCGTCACAGAGCACAGGAGGTCTGACGCTGCTGCTTCATAGAAACACACAATCAATTATAATGCAGGACTTGCAAATACACCAACCAGAAATGATCGATATATAACCCTGTGTGTGTGTGTGTGTGTGTGTGTGTGTGTGTGTGTGTGTGTGTGTGTGTGTGTGTGGAGTTATAGGATATACGGGCGACCATGAATGAATATTTAATAAACTCATGTTCCTCTGCTTGATGGACTGATAGATGCAACTGGTTGCTTTTATACATTGCCGGGATTTGACCGTAACAACAACAACAACAAGAACTACATGTAAACAAACAGTGTGCATTTAGATGATAGAATCTGTCCTCAGGGACAGGCGCTAACTGTTATTCATGTTGCCAGAGGCCTTGTGACCAGAGTCTGCAGTGATGGATGTGCATCCCCCTGTTACCAATGATTCCTTCTCTGCACTGCGGACTGTTTGCTGTAGTCTGCCCCCCCCCTCCCCTCCTCTCCCCTACCCTCTCCCTCCTCCCCCCGTCCTGTTTGGTGGCTGATCCAAACGGCACCGTGATGGATGTGCGGAGAACAGACGGAATCATTGCAGTGTAAAATTGGATGTGCAGCTCCTGAGGCAGGTTGAACCTGCTGAGTTGGCGCACAAAACTTTCCTTTTGGTGGGGACTTTTTTTCCTAAACGGGTCCAAAACGGGCCACTTGTGCGAGAGCTTAGGGTTTCTGCCGCAGACACACTGTGTGTTCCAACAGCCATACTACCAATCTATGTAGTACACCAGGAAACCATTTACGCCCCGATGTTCTACTGCACCCGGCCGCTTTTTTACCGTATGAAATATCAGGAGTTTAACAGACGGGTCTCCTGAGGGGCGGTCGTTGGTGTCGAGGACAAAGTGGGGGAGAGCAAGCATCCACGGTGGGGGCGAAGGGGCAACTGGATATGACGCTGGGTGTGATTTTCTCCTTAAACTGCCTCCTCTTGCGTCAGGACGCCTGTGACAAGCGGTGTGCGGAGGCTGGGCGTGAGTTCGGAGCGGAGGACGGCTGCGATGCAGAGCTCAAGTCCCAGTCCCAGATCGATGCATACTTCATGTCCCCCGCCGCAGGATGTAGGCCAGTCACACTTTGAGGGCACCGTCCACTGACCTGTTTGGCCGGAAAGCAAACCACAGGAGGGCCAGCAGGGGTCCCGGGATGTCCTTCAAGCGGACCTGAAGCGGCCTCTCTAAGGATCTCACGACCACACATGACTGAGCGGCAGACGTGTATTCATTAAATTGTGTGATGATCGTGGAGCTTTGAAAGCCGCGTGTCGTCGGCCGGTTGGTTGTCCGCAGTCCGGGGATGTGATCTGCTATATTTAGTGATGCCCTGCAGGCCTCTTCACAATTTAAATGAGTTCATGCAGATCTGGAGCAGCAGCAGCATCAAATGAAATTGAACAGCCGAGGACCTCGGCGTCATCCACAGTTAGTCGGGAACATCCTTTGGAAGACTTGAGCTCTTCGGCTCATACTGTTGTGTGAAAAAGTTTTTTCCCAAAGGTTCTGCCCCCCCCCCCCTTCCCTAAACCAACCCAGATGAATACCAATGAACAATTCCACGTATTTGTAGCTTTTGCTCTCTTTCAGAGGCGCGTATGTTTTTCTCAGATAAAATAGGGACGTGCGGGAAAGCTCCCGTAAACACGTTCCTCCTATTTTTGCCAAATCCACAGCACCTGAAGCTCTCCTCACACTTCTCTCAGTCCCTTTGGGGGGCAGATCAGTGGTACTCTTCTTGTTTCTTTTTCCGTGTGTGTACTGTGCCAACGGCGCCGCTGGCTGGCACCGTGAACTACATCGGTTCTGTTTCAGCAGGTTTTTGGATAGATAAACAAACGCGTTTTGTTGAGGAACAGAAAGATCAGAGGCGACACAAAACCAGTCAGCCGGCGTGCAGCAAACTCCTCATCTTACTAATGAACGGCTTCCTACGGGGGAAGTGGATGTTGAAGAGTTTTTCCGTGACATGAGCGCAGGTCACAGAAATCAGAGATTAACGTGGCGATTTTGTGAATGACGTCCTCTCTGTCTCCGTCCAAACAGCTTCCGAATGAAGGCGGCCAGAGGGAACATGTTGGGTGCTGGAACGTCCAACAACAAGGTCAAGTATTCGCGGCTCGCTGCTGATGACGACGGCTACATAGACTTACAGGTGAGAGTCCTTCTCGTCTGTAAACCGGATGCATTACACCGGCTGCCAGTTTCTGCGTGCCGAAAGAACAAGTCTGCTTAAACCATTTTTCTGTTTAGTGTTTGTCTGGTGTTAGCCGCAGCTAACTTTGGTTCGAAGCGATGCAAATGTTTGTTATGACTGTAACGTATTGACAAAAGTTGAGGCAAGCTACAGTTTCTCTTAAACGTCTGATTTCTGCCCAACAAACAGTTCAAGAAAAGTGCGCCCAAGGTCCCCTACAAGGCGATTGCACTGGCCATATTCCTGTTCGTAATTGGCTCCTCACTGATAATCTTCGGGGCTCTTCTTCTGTCAGGAACCATAAAGGTGGAGGTGAGTTTGGTCGCGCAGCCAAAATCGGTTTCAGTTGGCCAAATTACATCGTCGGGTGTCTTCTCAGTACAGTTGGCCAGCAGCTAAAATGTGTTTTTTTTTTTTTTTTGATTGAAAGATAGTTTTTTTTGTTCTATTGACAAAAAGCCCATTGTGAGGCTTGTCACTTTTTCCCTTTTTTGGGGGGGATCCCCTAAAACTTGTCGGTAAATACCCCTTCAGGCTCGTTCTCCTGAAAATCCATTCCTGACTGAGATGTCTGAGCTGGCCGCCTCCTGTCTGTTATCTATTTCTACATCTAGTCCTATGTGCGAACAAGAAGCTCTTTCATTTACGCTTTCCGAGGTCTTTTTGTGACGGGCACTAGTGCACCTTAGTTACAGCTTATCAGGCTCACACAGACACGGACAGAAAGTTTTGCCAGCAATGTGTTGGATTTAGAGCCAATGAGAACTTATTCTAAGGTATTCAGAAATAAAGAGAGACAGCTTTAGCAGAAATGTTACCCACCAACCATCAGTGCACAGCTATAAATAACAGAAAATACCAAATAATATAACCTATTATAGTTAAAATCAGCTTATTTACAGTTGTTATAGTTTGTAACAATAATAATAAACAATAATACCTGGCTTTCTATGTTTGAATCTCTATGTAATATTACCATGTCTTTCTGCAAGTGATGATCGAAGGCTGAATGCGGCCCGAACAGAAGCAGGCGTCCTAATATCTGCAAGATTATGATTTAAACTAAGTAAACAAGGCAGCTAATCTTCTCAGACATTTAAAGCCAGCTTTGGGTTCGTGACAGTTTGATGCTACAGTATGAAAACATTTCAGTCCTTACTGTGAAAAGTATCTCTGTGATAGCTGGCCCAAGTTTAAGCACATCTAAATCTCCAGCACGTCCTCCACAACGTCAACCCATGCAGTAATTAAAACACTCGCGTCGAGTTAATCTTGTTTTTAAATAGCTGGTGTTGAACCGTTGTCCTGAAATTGCATGCCGCCAGTTTGCTGCCGCGCTCATGGCCTCGTGTTTGCACATAGAGATTTTGATACTTTTTAGCCAACTTCGGCAGATCCCCTGCTGCGTTCTCTGCTTCCTGACATCAGGACTCTACTCTGGCGCATATTGTATTTGTAATTATCAGTGGGCGGTTAATGTGAATGTGTGCGCGTGTGTTGTTTTGTTTTTCCTTCCCCAGTTTGCAGATTGCATTTGTAGAGAATTGGATGTGCCGTGAAGGCAGCATCAGAGCACTTCGCCTTCGTGCCAATTAGCCCACGCGAGTTGAAATAGCATATCTAATACTACAAATGACACCAGGTTGAAGCTGTGGGCAGAGGAAGAGCGGGATGCAGGCGGCTTCTAGTGCAGAGCGCTGCAGCAGTTTGGGGATTTAAGAATGTTGTTTAATTTTCTTTTTTTTTAATTGGGTTGTCGAAAGGGAGCTTGCGTGTGTGTTTTTTTTTGTGTGTTTTGGTGGACTGGATCCACATCAAGGTATTCAGCAAGGAGCACCGTCAACTGAAAGGCGTGTTGGAACACAGAACCTTTGGCTTTACTTAAATGACGCTAATGAAGAAACAGAAAGCTGAAGTCAAGAAGCAGTTAACCAAAATGGAAAAAGGTTATTCCATTTTGAGGTTATTTTCCATTGGGGGGAGAAAAAAAAAAGAATAAACCCAACACAAGGTCTACTGACGAGCTAGAGTGAGAGCCGTCTCCTTGGCAACTGAGCATAAAATGAGATACCGTTGAAGGCTCAGAAAAAAACAACATAAACGATATTTATATATATATAAATATTACCATGGCTTTAATCAGACTACTAAAACAATTCCCCTCGATAAGAAGAGACCCACGGGGCGGGAGGGGGGGGGGTTCGTGCTTCTCTGAGAGAGCCGCAGCAACTCAGCGCACAAGACTGCCATCTGCTGGAGAAATGTGCCACCTGTGCCGATGCCTCCGGGTGGTAAACCGCCCCCGCCTCGTATGTGTGAGATGACTAATGATTTGCCTGAAACCAGATCTCCGACAGGATGAAGTCATCACGTCCGCGCCGCCCTTTTCCCCCATTCAGAACGCGCGTGTGAGTTGTGCTGACAGGCGACGTGGAAATTAAAGCCCGACGCGGTGCTTCTTTCCTCCCCGTGTTTCATTGTGAATAAACAAGAGTTTGATTCACACTCAAAGTAGATTAGTTCTTCGCAAGCTTTTACACACAAAAGGAATGTATACCCCCCCCCCCTCCCTTCCCCCCGCCACAGACTCTCATCTCCTGCTCTTCTTTGGTATGTTCTCAGCACCCGGACCGCACCATTCCCGTCATCATCATAGGAGTGCTCGTTTTCCTTCCCGGGTTTTACCATTTGAGAATCGCCTACTACGCCGCGAAGGGTTACCGGGGTTACTCCTACGATGACATCCCCGATTTCGGCGACTGAGCCGAATGCCAGCTGCTGATTGGTGGAGAGTCACTGTGTAGCCGGAGACTGTTCCCTGCTGTTTTACTCTGAATCAATGTAGCAAAGGGGGCAAAACTTCACATCACTGTTCTGCTGTGGAGAACAGTGATGTGAAGTTTAGTTGATTTTTGATGTCATTATTTCTTGTTTATTCAATGCTCTGGAAAACTGCTCCTAAAACTGATGAGACATTTTAGGACAGCACACGGATGCCTTTGACTTACTAGTGCTAGAAAGTCCAAGGGCTGGACAACAGGTGCTTTGTGCATCTTAAACAAATATTTATTAGCTCGTAGCCTACGGGATTTAATGTAAAGCTGGCGGGGGGGCTGTATTCCTCCTGATGTATTATATTTGCAGTACTATCCAAAGATTGAACGCTTCAATCTGTTTTATACTGAACTGTGTTACTACGTTAAGTATTGCTGTCTGTGCATATTCATTTGTTTTTGAATATCAGATAAAGATGTATTTTTTACATGCATTTACGTGCATTTGCTTAAAAGGAAATATATAAATAAAAGTAGAAATCTGATGTACAATCTGAATGATTTGTTCCTGTGATTCATGATTGCATTTCTGATGGCAAAGTTTTGAAATACATTGTTTTTAAAGCATTGACGGAACAAGGAAGGTAGGAACATTGAGGCGGGGGTTTCACACATCAATAACCCCGAGCATCCCGTCACTATCGACTACGGTCTGGGATAGAAGCGCCATCCACACACACAACAACAAACAAATCAAAGATCATAAACTGCAAACTGAACTCAAAACACAGAAAGCTCCGACTCACAAGAAATCTTTTCCAGTTCAGTGGATAGAAGCACAGAAGCCGGGCGGCTAGGTGTAAACGTGTATGCAGTAACGCGCTGCCCTTTATGTTTGCACTGATGATGCATGTGACGGTCTGTCATAGGAAATCCATCTGCACTCAGACGGAGTCCACCTGCCCAGCCGAGTGGCAATAACAGGCACTCTACAGAACGCACAAACACACCCCACAAGTGCAAAAGCAAAAACTAGAAAAATAGATCTCAAACTTCGTAACTTATGGAAAAAAAATGGAAAAACCTAAATATAGAATAGGAGGTAAGGAAAGCAAACAAATCGGTTTCTTTATTTGTTTGTTTTGTTCAGAGAAGAAATGCAGTCTTTTTAATGGTTGACATCGTTTAAACTGATGAATCCGCAGTAAACACACAGCGCTCCCAGCTGCAGGTTATCAGCACAGGGACCACATTCTCTTCTCCTGGTTCGGCCGCCATCACCAGGTAAAGGACCCCCCCTTGTGGTTACCACTCAACAGGGTGCCATCAGGGGGGATTAAGGGCTAATCATTTTTAGAAAATCGCCTTTCCGCTCTGCGTCTGCACAAACAAAACTCTTAAATTTTAATCCCCACCGGCTTTAAACATTAAAGGGGGCTTACACAACAAGGGCCCCGCGGCAGCAGCCAGAGGAGGGACGAACCGGACGGGAGGGGTGGTGGTGGTGGTGGGGGGGTAACAGGGAGCGGCGCAGCGGGTCGGTGCCTCAGTGTCACCTGTACGTGAAATGAACACCTGTTGCCCGGTGGTCTGCACAGAAAAGCGGCTCGTGTTCCCGGTGCTTTGCGAGTGACGGCTCCCCGTCCGGAGGCCCCGCGGGTCGGACCGACAGGAGCACACCGAGGATGCGCTCCATGAGCGAATAAGCAGGAAGTCTCTCCGCGAGGAACCGACCAACAGGTAGGATTTATATAACTAAATTTAAAAAAAGGTTCTTAATGAGTCCGAAAGTGTTTCTCTCTTCCGGCTGCTTTGAAAAGAAAGAAAAACGATCTGAGCCCGTTCAGGTTTCCTCTCAGTCCTCTGAGCAGTGTTACGCATTTAAACGTGGGAATGGAGTTTTTATGGGGTTAATTGTGTTACATTTGGAATACGCGTCTCAGCGGTTATAACCTGGTAAATCATGCTTAGGAAAGTGCTTGTATGAAAGTCTGGTTTCAGAAATCCTGCCCCAAATTCAGGCTCGATTAATACATTCAATTGGCTCTGAATGAAAAGTGGAAAATGACACGTCATTTCCTCGAATTTCATTCAGTTCAGTGGTTCAAAAAAAGGAGCCGAGTCTGGGAGTTTCTTAATTTCACAGATTGGGAGAGAAATATTCTTCTAACTTTACCCCCCAAAAAGGTTAATTTAATCATCTCAAATTCCATCTCCGGTTCCATGGAGCCAGTTCAGGTGCCAAATGGGTGCGGTCTCCCATAATATTACATATCCCAGAAGGTTCTCATCAACTGAGAGGGAAAGACTTTAAATGACTTTATTGTGAAGGAGAACTACTGACAACCACCACCTGAATTATGTAGAGCCGGAGAACACTTCATATGTGGCACTTCAAGCAGTCTGAAGTCCATGCAAATTACTACCAGCAAGGCTCTCGAGTCCATGCCAGTGTTTTTGCATGCTGCGTCCCTGGGACGAGTCAGTGTTAGTTCAGAATATCATTTATAAAGATTAGAATAAATTGCTTTGTTGATCCATGTCCAGAGTCTTTGTTAAACTGTAATGACATGAATGGAAACTGACATTGGGAAAAGCTAATTAAAAATGTGATTGGCTTTTCAAGGCCCTTGACGTCTCTAAAGGATCACAAAGTTCCTTACAACACTGCCAGTCTCGACTAAGCTAGAAAAAAAAAATCATCATTTACAGTGGCCTCTCCGATGGGTGCTGTGTACGTCTGCTTTGAGCAGGCTTTGATTCAAATGTTGCCAAAATGCCGATTGGTTTGCATGTATGTGTCATCCCCCTTTTCTTAGTAAGCCCCACCCATCTCAAACCAACGAGTACGGCAAAGATAACAACTTCTCTTGTGAAATACAAATACTCTATAATATTTGCAGAAATAGTGTTCACATTGGACACACTCAGCTGACTGGAAAAATGGGGATTATTTCTGCTTTGCTAAAAGGCTCTGCAACAAGTTGCTTGAAAAGATATTACTTGATATACACCATCTTAATAAAATAGAGTTTCGGCTTTCTTTTTGCGCTGTCATGCTTGGCTCCTGTCTTGGAAATGGAAACTTTTAAGGAGTGGACACAACTCAGCATAACTTTGACTTATGATTTGGAACGATTTTTATGTCCTCTCCAAGAGAAAGAAAATGACGCTGTAAAAGCTCTTCGTTTTCCGGCGAGCCGATATGCTTTGATTCCATTTGACGGCAGCCAACCTCGTCTGCGCATCTTTAGGGGGAGGCGGACGTGTCAGTGAAGAGACCGACAGCAGATGATACATCCGATTATCAGACGGAGATGTAAAGACTCAGCTGCAGCTGTCGACAAAAACCAGATGGCTAAAAGCAAAACATCCGCTTTATTACATTACACATAATTGCAAAGAGGTGTTATTAATAGTTTGATTAACATGTTTGGTCTTAAAGAACTACTTTTTTTTGTACTGTTGGACCTTGTCTGTCTTGATTTGGTCATGACTTATAATGGTTTGTCTTGACTTGGAACTTGATTGTCCATGTTGAATTTGAATTTGAGTGGAATATGGACTTTAGACTTTTATGTAACCTACTTGAAGTTGACAACACTGGGACATTGCTCCACCTTTGCTTTCAAACCCCAAAGTCCTTCCTCTGCTGTGTAGTATATTTCACAGATTACAGATTGTGTCTTTTGTCTGGATCTGCTGTCTGATTCACAGGAGAGATACACGAGCAGAAGTCTCTCTATTTTTCAGTCGGTCCTGTTTTCTCTAAAGTGCACATCAAACCAGGCCACATGGATTGTGCCTATTTGTGATGGGAAGCTTCTGTTAGAATTTGAAGTCAAAATGCACACTCACAGGGGGCAGACAAAATGATGTAGCACGATGTGGAGAGAAAACTACAGCGCTGAAGAAAATTAATGCCAATAACATTTATTACGAGCAGCGTTTTATTTTCAGATATGAGAGGCGTCTGGCACTTAGCAATCTGACAAGAGTATTCTCAGCATGTCAGCTGACAGGGCTCCAGGCAGCCGGTGGGAGAACAGATCCACAGAAATATTCTCACCGTGTCCAGAAGAACTGTGTGTGTGTGTTGCAAAATTAGATTATTTGAAAATGCTGGACATTAAATTAAGATTCCAGGTCATGTGTCATAGTCTTTATCAGCACTTTTTAAGTCTTTGCATAGCTGAATTCCCTTTTAAAGATGTGTAGATAATGTTTTTAGCTGATCAGGCACATAAAGCTGTCAGATATTAAACTGCCTTCATGTCTTAGCTTTACTTCTCTTTTATTCCTGTGTATCAAAATTGGAAGCCACCTTCTCACTGACGTAATGCTTTTATGACTCGTCCCATCTTTAACGAGCCAGATATAAAATCCAAAGTTCATATACGATTATAAAGTATTCCTACCAAAGGGTTCGGTGTAGAATCACACTCAGAAACATTTGCCCACTATGGTGGACATACGAGGAATTCGTCATGGTGGGTGGTGCAGGAATGGCATTGGACATATAATTCACGACTCAATTACCACTAGAATGTAAAATACAATTAAAGTGCACAGGTTTTACATTTTATTGGTCAGATATACTAAATGAAGCTGCACATCAATAATATAAATCATTTATGCGCTGATTAACAGCAGTGCTACGCAGGAATTTGGTACGCAATAAGATGATGGTGATTCAAAAAGGGTGTTGAGGTTAGATGTATGCACGATGCCACATGTCACTTGGCCCATGCGTTCTCAAATCTTATCTCTGTAGGGAGTTAAAGAGAAGGGGGACATAAGTGTACCGTGTTTTTGTGCTTTTGGGCTGCATGAATTCTGATATATTGCCTCAAGTGATGTGACTTGACTCAGGTGGGCTGAATACTAGTATATAGTATTGGAGTAAGAATAGAAATTATAAGACCATCCCTGCTCAAGGCCTGCCGCTTACACACCTGTGTTTCCGACCAAATTACCAGCAGTTGCATTGCATTATGGGTAAGTTTGACGTCAGATGAAAGGGTGTAGATGAAAAGCACGGCATCTCAGCTTCTGCTGCATCACTTTGAATCCTTTCCCTTTTTCAACGTAACTCTATTGAATATTTGGAGGAATGTTTTTTTTTATTTCTTTTTTAAACTAAAAGAGAAACTCTCATCCCTAGTGGGTTTTTTTGGTGATCGGATGAAGCCAAACAGCCTTGAAACCATCTTAACCATCATGGGACACAGGACCTGTAGCCGTCTACATCGGCAACAAGCACCTTATAAAGGACGGGTTTTGAGCAGAGACACAAACTAAAGATCCACGCCGATGAAATGGAATTTGATCAGAAAACCAATGTGCAGGAGTCCCATTATCTCCCGGCTTCAAGTGTGTTGGGGAAAGACGAGGCAGAACTGTTGACAAACCTGTTAGTGTGCCCTGCTCGCGATTAATCAGCTGGTCCCCCGTTTCTCTCCCAGCGCAGATTAAAATGGAAACAACGGAGACTTTCAACATCACGCCTGTCACTGGAATTTCTATTTCTGTCGGCTGATGGATCCGCGCCAGACAAGACACTTTGCTTTGTGAGCCACTGGCTCATTTATAAGAGCTTTAAACATTTTCCGGAGTGCTGCGCTGTCACTGTGTTTGTGTGCGATGTCAGAGGGAGGAAAAATGAGTCCACGGGGAGACTTCTGGAGACCTACCGCGTTGCCATGGCTGAGCATTTCACCTGTGCAGGCCGTTGTTAGGCAGCTCGATGACTGCTTGACTCCGATTTAATGACACATATCCTGCAGCTTTTTCTTTCTTCTGGCTGTGTTTGCCACACTTTCCCTGCTCCCTTTTTCTCAACAATTTATCTAATTATTTTCATCACTGTTCCACTTTATTGCCTTGTTATTGTGCCAGACCCACAAATTAGTCTTTACCTTGTCAGAGCAACTAATAACTCTTTTTTTCTGTATTCGGTGGCCAAATAGAGAGCCAATGTGTCTAGTTATATTTCTTTTAATCAGTTACACCACAAACGCCATTATCGATCCCTGTCATCGCCACTCTTCCACTCTGAATTAGCAAGAGAAAGTCGATGAAGAGCGAGGAGAAGATGCTGAGCACGTGTTCATCAAGTGCCAAACACGTGTGTGCTCCTCTCCCATCATCGCCCACCGCGAGCTGTTGACGAACAACACAATCATAATGTCGAAAACGTCTCCGCAAGGACTCGCCTGCCTAATTCAAATGTTCTGGATGAGCCGTGTGTTGTGCTGCTTTGCATGAAGGGCAGAGGAAGTCTGTGGAATAGATGGCATTCAGCAGATTGGGGCCTTATTTATTTTAACTTTCACTTTGATTTTGTGGGGAATCTGTGTATGCAACACTGTTTGCTGAAGCATGGGAGTGTGTTGGCGCAAGGCACTGCAGCTGTTGACAGCCTGCGTAATTGTTTTCCACCGTTTGAGACGTTGACCCAGCCCCGAAATGAAAAAAGAACCTGTATCGTGGTTAGGGAAGGCAGATACGGCCCGCTGGGAGGTTGTGTGTTAGCTGTTCACACTCAGGAAGTGTAGAGAATTCACAGCGGAAGGCAACGGCATCATCATATGACCATACAAATGTATTTATAATGGACTTTTTGAAAACATACCTGACACGTCGAAACAATGCACAAGAAAGTTCACAAAAAGCTACACTGTGTAACAAATAAATGATAAATGAATTTCCAAATACAAACATACGATATACACTGCTGCACTTATAAAGTATGAAACGGCGTATTGCATTTCAATGATGTGTTGAATGAGGTGATGTTATTGTTGCTAAATGTTGCCTGTAGTGCATCAAGTCTGAAGTTTGAAATCAATTATACTGCTTTTGATGTGTTTTTGGTACACATTTAAGCTGTATTGCATTGTACTCGGTGTGCTGCTGTTGACATTCCACTATTGGCAATTGGCATTCAATAAATTAATTATATTACCTTTCAAAGCAGGAAATTGTGAAGCCAGGGCTGTCAATCAATCTGTAACTCCCAATTTAATTGAGGACTCCCAACCAACAGTTCTTCTTTTTTCACGAGCTGTTATTGGAGCTGGTGCCAAAAATGCACTTCTTCCCTGCTGTTGTGCTTTGCATCAAAAAACTAAAGTTGTCATTCAATATCACAAACAGTAATTAAACCGTTTGCATCGGAAATATTACATGTTGAGTTATTCAGTTTCATTTACTAAAGCACTGCTATTAAGAACAGTTATTTACAACAACACGGAGGCTACATGGTGTGAAAACCTCAAGCTTGATTACTCCTTTCCATCCCGACAGTGCAATGCAAACCAGATCCTCTCCGCTCCTAAATATATACTGTACTATACTGTAATCCCCAAGGGAACTCACATTCACTTAGAGCATTTTGCTAAACGGAACCGCAGCGACATAACTCATAACACAGGTTGACTCAAACAGACAGCTTTGGCTCAATCGTCTTTCCCAATTTGCAATGCTGCTGTGAATAGTTTTCCTGTGAAATATGTGCAGGCGGGTATATTTAAATGTTGTTTATTCCCCATTTACTAAACTTTCAGAGTTGGCCTAAAAAATGTACACCTTCGCTACAGCTGTTGCTTAAATTGTGTTGATTTTTTAGCGTAGCTAATTGTTGTGAACAGTCGTGTTGCATTCGGCGTCATCCAGTACTCGCCACTACTACCGCAGCGAGAAAGCTACTTTGACCACTGGACCAGAGTAAACGAACCACATCCGACCACGTGGATCAGACAACTAGCGTCTGCACGGCACAATTCTTCCTGTTGGCCACGAGTGTGTGAAACCTTTGCCCTCTGCATGGTTGCGCTTGGCTTGTGTTATCTCGGCCTAATGGGATGTTGCTGTGGATGTGAGTGGGTTGAAGCGGGCGAGGCCGCAGTGGTCTGTGGCTATAAGAGTTGATACGCATTTCCCGTCGAATCCGACCCAGCAACGAGCTGCGACCTGTTTGTATACGGCCTGCAGCATAGAAGATGGTCCAACAACGTGCGTGGCGTTTACTTATTCATGTATTCATTTCATGGTGGTAGCTTCTACCATAGGAAAAATGATTGATACCCAGTGTGTGTGTGTGTGTGTGTCTCTGACCCTTCATGTGGATTTTCCTTTGATATAGACGGAGGCAGGTGTGGTTTTCTAGGCACTAGGTTGCACTTCCTCGTGCCGCTCCTATCACCTCAACTTATCTCCGTCCTTGAGTGCCGTGCTCTTGCCCAAATGTCTTTATTGATGTGCTCTAAATAAAACACTTAGATGCCACTCCACACGCGACTCTCAAAAGAGATTTATGTGGCATTCATGACATTTACTTCCAGAAAAGGATATAGGGCCGGGGGAGGGGGAGAGGGGGGGGGGGGGTTCTGGCAGCAGACGGCTGCTCTGTCCATTTGTGTAATGATATGGGATAAATTCCAGTTATTTGAAAGCTGTATAAAAATGTGAGCGCTCCGATCCTGCTGTCTGTAAAATGATGACGGAAGTGGCAGTTCTGCTGAAGCCGTTTGAATTTGAAAATCTGTCACAGATGGCTACCCTCTTGCTCACAGCCAAGGAAGTAATGTGATTGTGACAATTGTCTCTTTTTCCAACAGATTGAACATGCTGCAGGTTGCCTGAGTGACAGATATGGGGTCAGCGAGATCATACTTGAAGTCTTCCACAGTGGTTGCGCTTCTTTGCCTTTTTGGTAAGTATCTCCCTTATTTGATAAGATGGATGGTTTTGTATCTTTTGAGCTTACTCTTCGCACAACACACACACACACACACACACACACATCGCTGTCAGTAATAATCCCACCACATATGGTACTATAGTGACTTAAAGTTGTTTCTCCCTTTGCTTCTGACAAACCCCACAGCGACCAAAGGAGGAGCGAGGCCGGATGTGCGTGGACGGGTCGGAGGTGTGGTGGAGTTGGACTGTAGTTTTCCTCCCTCAGAGGCGACCGGTGTGACCCCCGCCTCCCTGCATGTGGTTGAATGGGTCCGGCGGGGACTCGATATCCCCGTCTTGATCAAATTCGGATCCTACACGCCTCGACTCCACCCACAATATGAGGGTAAGCGTTCCTATAAAAGGATTTTATTTTATCCGAGGCAACTTACAGTAAGTACATTTGACCAAGAGGGTAACCGGCAGACAAGAACAGCAAGAATCCAGAAAGCATAATTTCTTAAAGAAAGCCAAACTACAAAGTGCTTTAAGTAAGTGCAGCGAGCTTTAATTGTGTGTGTCTCTTTAGCTTCTATAAATAATGATGGTTATCTTCTTTTGTATTTTATGTTCTTGTGTTTGGTTTACTTAGTTACTGAGTGTAGTGTCCATGTCATGGGGTAAGTGGGATTTCAACGCCTTATTGAAACCTCGGAATTTCCAATATCATTAGAAAATTTCGATAATAACCTATAAAGGTTGGCAATACGAAGATTACCAGCAATGCCAAAGATCTACCTGAAGTTATTTACATACAAGATCCCACTAACATACCTTATCTTGTATAACCTCAGGTTTAAAAATCATTGTATAACACACAATGATTTTTAAATTATTTGGGAAAAAATATTAGCCAATATGTTATTATTAAATCTAAAAGAAACAAGAAATAAAGAACTAAAATTGCTGTAGATATTGGACGGTGTTTTCCTGCAAGTCATATTTATGAATCAAGCACAGACTACAGAGTAGAAAAGGCCACATACCTGCTGTGGGTGGCTTGCGATTACAAGAATGCAGCTGGGGGCCATCGTCTTTGGCCTGGGAAGGGCAGGGCTCAATGGACAATCAGATCAGCTGGTCTTAATAACACCATATATGCATTGTCAGGCCATAGATCATTGGGAATCTTGATGTGTTATTGCACCCTGTGTGTAAAACCAAAAAGTGTGCTTAATTATGTTTTCATCTTAGATTTTAAATTGCAGAACAGAAAATGAGAGTGAATCAGATGAAATCTGCACTCAATCGCGGTTACCTCACCAAAGGGGAATATGGAAATAGTTTGAATGAGGACGGCATGCTTCAGTCCCAGTTTCTTAAAGTGAACGAACGAACCCAAAATTTGAGTTTCACAGTACATTCAATACCTTCCTGTGTGGCCTTTCAAAACAGCTTCAGAGTGATCTGTCACGACCGAACAATGGCCCTGAACCCAAATGCACAACTCCCAAATGCACAACTCCTGACACGATGTTCAACTGGCACAGGACGAAGGGAGAAGCAGACAATATGTACACACACAGGGTAAGGGCACAAGTGGAAACAATCTGGGGCAGGGCGGACAACCGGACCGGCACACAGGGGGAAGGAGCAAGTTACCTGAAAAATAAAACAGGAAATCACGAGACATCATAGCACCACTTCTTGGACACGACAGGAGCAACTTTTAAAGGAGCGAAGACTCTTGCCATGCATCATCATCATCATCATGTGTTGTGCACTGTCTGCACCAAGAACAAAGAGGGTCCATGGGGGAAGCAGGAATACCTTTGTGTAGCTCTTGTTAGTCTTTAAAGTCACCAACAATGGGACCGCTGTGGACAAAAAGGAAAGCATGTGTGGGTGGCTCTGATCTTACTTTTGTCAGAGTAGTTTCTATTTTCCAAAGAGCGGCCTGAAGAGAAATTCAACGTATAATGACCTTCCAAAGGCTATTTGAATTTCTGCTGGAGCACCATGTATGGGTTCTCACAGTTTGAGAAATAAAGTGCCCCAGCAGGCATGATGATACCACTCCAAAGAGGGAAATGTTCAGGTGGGAGCAGAAAGCAGACCGCAAACTACCACTTACCTAACCCTTTTCAGAAGGTTGGATAGTGGTTGATAGTCAACATCAACAAGCAATGTTTCATGTAAGAATAAAGAGTAAGACGTAACTCTATAAACCCTACTTACCTGCTATTAAATGAGACATTATAAATATATGCTGTGCAGTTAAAAACACTCTAGAGGAACTGTTTCAAATAAAAGTTTCCTGACATTCCAATTGTAACAACATTGAACATGCAGTGCCTCTTTTTAATGGATTTTAAAAATGTCACCAAAGTATGTGTGTAATGAGTTGGAATTACTTAGCAAAAAGCCCATTTTCCAGCCCAAGTATCTTGTGAATTAGAGATGCTACACAATTAATATCTGGATCTTCTCAACTTTTTTACTGTTGCTCATGATAAAAACAAAATTTAGGGTGGTCATTAGTCGTCACCAGGCGTTGGTTAAATAGAAAATACATATCAGTTTCAATTCATTGTTGGTTTTGGGATCTGTTGACAATGACTAAAAGTACGGAACATTGCCTCACTTTATTCGTGATATGTAGAAAATTCTTTGGTCAGAGAGATTCTTCAGTTATAAAATGACTGTAAATAACAGTAATTATTCCATAAAGTTATGTGCTTGTCAAAAGATCAGAAGCTGCTTTCAGCTGAGCCGAGGCCTTTCTCAATCGAGTTCAATGGCACTCCTGAACCCAGGACATACTCTGCAGACATTTACACTGCAGTAAAGTCAGAGTTAACCTCGCCTGATGAGCGCGAGCAAGCTTTAATTCCAGCCCGCTGCTCGTAAAATACACTAGACTTTTGTCACAGACTGCGAGGACGATCCCTAAAAAGGTACAATGATGTCACACTTTTACGCTGGATTTGAGTTAAAAAAAAGTAGGGCAATATGCTGGTGGTTAAAAAAAAGAGTAAATGTACCCTTAGGCCTGTAAATGCGCTTAAAAGCCCCTTTTCTTTATCGGACAGGAAGGCTAATAACCGGCCTCTCAGGTAACAAACGGAAAGCTGTTCCTTACTCACACAAAAGGGTGAAAAAGATGCATTGTCCAATCTGATGCTGGGCTCGGACTTTCTCACAGGTACTGGCTGGTGTGGGAGCAACAGGTGCAGCATGGGAAACTAACAATTTAGAGGCGGACGGAGCAGAGTGGATTTCACCCCCTCGGGACGTGGACGTTCTCAGGTGTCCGGCAACCGTTTGACTCGTCCCTTGTTGTTTGGCCGTTGTGAGTCCCCCTGCCACCCAAGTTATCCGAGCGATTCACTCTGCCGAGGCTCTCCGTCTTCCCAGCCGTTTTCCAAGGGTTGGAATCCAACCTCTTTAACGGCACGCCGCCTCGCCTGACCGCATGCTTCGCCTTTTACCGCGCGTGCTGCTCCTGAAGTGTGAGATACTTTAGATGGCTCCCCCGATCATGTTGAGAGCTAAACGGGTTTAAAAAGGTATTTATTGTAAAAGAGCAGTAACGATCAAAGGATTAGCGATTAGGGAAAGTCGTCCCTCAGCACCCGTGCAGCTGCTGACTGCGTGAAGAGTAAACACAGCTGTATAAATGCCACGTTCTCAAGCTCCATCGCATAATCAGCACGAGCAGACTGTGTGCAGGCATGAAAATCCCTCACCTTTCGCTGAGATTCGCCGTTTTGAAACCAAAATAGGTGACCTACGTGAATCGTGTAGATCCGATGAGTTTTTTGGGGGGAGGGTGGGTTACACATTCAGTGAACTGCGAACAGGTGTGCGTGTCAGAAGGGAGCGTGAGATTCAGTGAATTGCGAACAGGGTGAGTGATGGTTTTAATATTTTCTGGTATATCTAAGTTAAGTTACCCAGGAGCTTTGTTGACATAGACTTAGCTAACGTTAGCTACATCTTGATGACATGCCTAGCGTGAGTATCTGAACACATTGCACACAGTAAACGGCGCAGTGGACAAAGGGTTTTGGGCAGGGATCACTCCTCTCTTGATTCAAACTGCACCCACCTCCACCCCCCCGCCTCCACGCTCCATATAGCAACAAGCAGCCAGGAGCGAAACCTTATCTGCCTCTATTTCAAACCCCAAATGCCTCGACGCAGCTTGCCAAGCGCTGACGACATCCTTCAGAGACGATTTGGGCAAACTGCCCCGTGAATATCATCCCCAGGGACATGAGAGCCTTTGCAGCACCGACTGCCATCAGATTTAGATCCGTTATCCTTCGGAGTGCTATCCGAACAGAACGAGACACATCGACTTGCCGTTTAAAACTTCCATTTTCAAAATGTTACATATCCATTTTGTGAGAAAGAAAATCCATATCTGTGGTTTACCCTTCACACTGAATAAAAATGAGAACAAAAGCCTTTTTCCTTTCGTCATTTAGTGGAGTTTGTCTTAGAAATCTTTTGTGAAGCACCAAAAACATGTTATTATTTCTCAAGAACAGTTGACACTGACAAGACATTGGGTGGCACAAAGTACCATCTGCTTCTTTTTCATAAAGGAAGGTGATAAAAAACCCAAAGGTGTGAAAAAAATGAACGTAGCACATAACCGCTAAACCTTTTTAAGGGTATGACATTACTAAAAGGCTAAACGGTTGCAAAAACATGTTTTTCAAAGGCAAAGAAAACAAAAACTTTTCAAATCTCCTTTTAAAAAGCGATTCCCTTCACAAAGATGACGAAAGCCACGTTTGATCTGTTCTGAAACCAGCAGAGCCTGTTGACGAGCTTCTTCATTTTAAAGAGGTTAAAGGGTTTGGTGTTGCTATGTCACCTGAGAGCCTATTAAGGGACAATGCATTTGGAAAGAGGGGGGAGGGACGAGCTTAAGGTGGAGACACATTGTCAAATGAATACATCGGGCAATTGTGTGTCTGTGTTTGTACTGTATTCATGTGGTTGTGGATGAATTGAGCCAATAGAGGATCATTTTTGACAGAATTTGAGTTGAAGAGAACATGAGACGGAGGAGTGTTGTTAGCAGTGGGGGGGTCGGGGCCTCTACCTGTTGACAGTGTGGCTTTCGCTCTTATTTGGTTACCTGCGTCATCATCTGTGGAGTGACTCTTCCTTATTGGCACGATTTTGAAGCCCTTTTCCAAGTTGCATGTAGGAGGAGTTTTTTTCCCCCCTCAGTTGCATAAGAGCAATAATGTTATCGCAATGTTCTAGCAGAGCCGTTTTCTTTAATTTGGTACTTTATAAACAAACGCTAGTTCCAAATATACTATTCAATGTGTTGTGCCTACACATTACAACCGATATTGGATACGAATTTCCACGAGGACGTGTGACATGAAGGTTCTTTGGTTGCTAGGAGTTTGTTTTACTTCTGGAAGGAGAAAAGAGAAATGTTTTATTTACGTCAACGATTCCAAGCTAAATTTACCGAAGTTGACTACACTGTTTGTTCGCACACTGAGAACTGACTAAAACGTGTGTTAAGCTTGTTTCTACACTCTCAGTCGTGCACAGGACAAACACAAACACAAGGGACAGACTTGGGAGTCGTAATGGTTCTTTCTTTCTCTGCTCTCCTTCTCACACTCAATTTACCTCGCATTCAAATCTTTTTTCCCGATCATGCATTTTTCATCCGGCAGTGGCGTTGTGTTTTCGCTCCGCCCTTCCCTTCGGTCTGACGACGTCACGTTTCCTGCCCCAGCACAACCCTCCGCGGCCGGGCCGACACTGACCTACATCCCGCCGAGACAGTAAACACCACAGAGGCGGAAAAAAACAAAACTGCCAGGGGTCAAAGGATAGGATTTTGTAAATGCTCAAATCCACAGAGTGTTTGCGGAGGTGTGTTTTGCTCCACTTTAACCCTCCCTGCTCACCCTCCATTCACCCCTCCACCCTCCATGTGCATTCAGCCCCCTTTGGCTGCTTGGAAAAGTAAATAAGGTGTGTTATCACTGACCACATACCTAACCCGCAGCTTCCTGGTTCTTTTTACTGTCAGGGCTGCTCCCTCAGGGTATTGCAGCCTCTGTTAATAATTACCATCAGCTCACAGTCGATCCGATGGCCCTTTGGCCTCCCTGCTGCAGTGTGTTTGCCGTTTCCACATTTTCATACCGGAGATGGTGCGGAGAGAAAGCCTGTGTGTGTCCTCAATGATGATTTAATTGACAGTTTCACCTCAGCCTCGCCGTTCTACCCTGTTAGGCCACTGCACAATTGTCCGCCTGATAAAGTGTGAAAACTAAAAAAAGGACACCAGGAGGATGTGGGCTGCCGACTGGAAAAGATATAGAGTGATCGTCCAGAGCTGCGCCACGGGCTCAAGGGAACTGTTACCTAGCAACCAGGAGATCCCAGTTACTTACGTTTGTGTGCGTGTGTGTGTGTGTGTGTGTTTGTGTGTGTGCGCGCTTCGTGCGACACGCTTTCCGACATTGCTTGAGGACTCGTCTTTCTTCTCCAGCACAACAACGCTTCACACGGCGCAGACCTGGGAGATGTGAAGTCAGCACCAGCAACATGCATGGCGCGCCCTCTCACGCCCTCTCACACCCTCACCTTTCTACCTACACTGTGTTTCTGCAGGCCGGGTGTCCCTGGTACGGGTGACCGACCTGAGGCTGGAGAACCTGCAGCTGGAGGATGGGGGCTTGTACGAGTGTCGAATTCTCTTATTGGACAAACCAACGGATGAGCTGCAGAACGGCACTTGGGTTGTGCTTTCTGTAACCGGTGAGGTGTAGCTTACTCAGCAGTCTGTTTTTTTGTTATTTGCTCTGTACGATGATGTCAGTGATCCTAATGTCAACAAAAGGAGGATCGATGCCGTTTAATAAAATTGATGAACAGCAGAACTTCTACTCCTCAGTGGAAATCCAATAACTAGCCTCAAGTTGGCTTGTGAAGTGCTATATATGAAAATATTAGTTTGTCTACCCAGCATCCAGAAGCCGACGCGGTCAACTAGCCTGTAGCCCTGATGTGGGCAACCAGGTGGCAACCTCCGGTTCTGAGGCGTGAAGCCCATGTGAAAGTGTCCTAAACTGGCATTCTTTCAAATAGCAAGGAGTTGGCATTTCCTCTGGTTGCAAATGCTAGTTTGATTATATGTATAAAATAACAGTATTTAGTTGATTTATTCATTCAGGAAACATTGTAAATATGTGTTTATGGTCTCAATTTCTAGCTTCAAGTCTCCATACAGCATGATATTGGTGTAGTAAATGCCGTTTAAAGTAAAATAGATTAATCGATTAATTAGGGTATGCTGTAAGGCGGGCTACCATGTGATTGACAGGTCACTACCGCTACTAGAGTTTTAATACCGCCGGTCCGTGCCACTCCGCAGACCAAATATAATGGTGACTGGTCTGTAATGGTCAATTCTGTTCACTTGTTGAAGAAAGTCACGGTGAAATACGAAACGCCAAACTCGAGGCTTCCAAACGGCAGCCCACCACCCAATGGGTGACGTCGCTTCTGATAGACGCTCAAGTCCACGTGGCATTGGACAGCCGTCCTCGCACAGGGTGCTGTTTGCTCGTTCAGTCAAAGTGCCCCGTCTGTTTTGCACGAGATAGAATAATTAGATTTAATGAGCTGTTCATGAAATACGTGAAGAACACAAAGAGACACACACACACACACACACACACACACACACACACACACACACGGACAGACAGACACACAGAGGGTGATCTTTTGCTTTATAGTTGAATGACACTCCATCTTATCCTCATGGTCGGGTTTCATAGTATTCCTTTTTACAAACACTACTCACAACTTGTTTATGTCCTGAGCTACTTTGTGTTGTGTTGACAACTAACTATCTTCACCCCCTCTTCTGTCAGCTTATCACCATCAAGTTTAATTGTGCTACTTCCCCAAATGTCATGTTAGTGTTCTTTATTTTCTCTGATTTTGTTATTGGTCTGTTTCTTTGTTTGTCCAGAAGCACATCACTTTGAGAGATAATTATTAACCATATTGTTGTGTGAACAGAATTGAGACATTGACGTCGGAGAAAATCTATTGATGGCTTTAATGAAAGTATTTTTTTTTTGGTTGGCTTGTTTTTTCTTTTATCAGCAACCTGTTTTCCTATGAAACAGATAAGTCTGATTTATGTATTTTTGAACAAAAAATCTTCCATATTATCTTCCTCACAGTTTTACCGCATATATTCTGTGAAGCGCTGCTTGTTTCCCGACTGGCGCTATATGTACACCCCTTAAACCTAAACCTTTGAAAAGGTTGGAAAAACTAACTTTGTGTCAAAAGTCTTTGGGAGAACTTTTTTCGTGCACGTTTTTTGAGCCGACCTGCCATCACACATTGATAGGTTTAAAATAATAATTCTAAACATGAAATATGCATCATTATCTTTTTCTGCTTTGAAGTCTATCTGCACTTTGGGGAAAACCTTTGCCATGTCTCCGCGCACACAAACCTGCAGAACAAAGTAGCAGCGCCAGCTGCAGATCAAAGTGAGGCGAGTCCGTTACAAAGAGTCGATCTGTGTGCATCATAGATCATAGATTATGCTTGTGTACTTCAGGCCTTGGATGTTACATCAGTGACATGCCCCGAAGGTAGGCTGCGCTCACCCTATTGTTTGCCTCAACAGCCTGTGGCCCCCATGCTGGTAATGCAGAAAATGCATCTATTCTAAATGCAAAAGCTTCAACTTCATGACGACCAGGAGTCAGGATTCAGCAAGTGGTTTTCCCAATTACAGTGCAGAGTTTCACCAGGGCCCGTTCCTTGTACGTGGCTAACGCAGTTTTGCCGGATAATTTCCAGGATAAGATGATATATATATATAGATCAGGCTTTTTCGGTTCCACGAAGCAAGTTTGACAAAATTACCATAGCAACACTTCCATAAACTTAAACCTGCTGGAGAACAGGCAAACGTAAGCTTTCCATTCCCCCGGAAAAAAATGGCAGCTCCATTCCTCAGAGATCCTACTGATAAAAGGAGCGATTTTAGTTAAGATTAACGTTTTTTAGGGAAAGAGTTTGTCCAGATTGCCAAGATTTGTCATCGCGTCACGATGGCTTCCTGTACGAGCGCCATCGGTGCTGCAGACAAGGAATCATTTATTTAGCAGAAGACCTTCTTGAGCCGTACACTGTGAACACCACACGGCGCAGCCGAGCATTGACTTTCTACATTTTTGAACAGTCTCTGCGATGTGGAGAACATCGGGAAAGCCGCTGCATGCCGTGCTGTTGCTGAAAGGTTTATTTGGCCCTCAATAAACTTCTGGAAGTTTCACTGCTTCAATTGATCAACTTTCTGATTATGAAAAATACATACACACTGATCCGCCTACACACATATTCACATACGTATAGATGGACATATATAGTACATGATAGATTCGACCATATATGTAATATATGCTTTTTTGCTGGCAAGATCTCATTGGATGACACATTCCATGAAGCCGTCTGCCAGCAGGAAATAGAATCTGATTGTTTGTGGTACTGAGGCATATTTTACCAACACTTAGGCATTTAACTTGTCTGCAATATTTTGCCATATTTCTTGTCTAGCCCTCGCAGTGGTGGCGGTGTTAGATTTTGCCATGATTATTCAATTCATTTCATTTTCTATAACCCACAATCACAAATTTGCCTCAGAGTGCTTTAGAGTCTGTACACATGAGACATCCTCTGTCCCAAAACCCTCACATCAACGCAGGAAAAACTCCCCAGAATATGAAAAACCCTTTGATGGGGATAAATAAAAAAAGGTGAGAAACCTTAAAGAGAAGGATCCCTCTCCCTGACAGAGTAAAAGATTCCTACGACAGAAATTATTCAAATATACATATTATGGTCTTGAACTCCTTATATGCGTTCACAATCTCCTTCTCCTCAGTGGAGAAAAAAAGAGGCTCGTTCTTTGAGTTTATTTGCTGTGGTACTGTTAGAAAATCATGGTTTTGATGATCGACTCTTGCAATTATCCTGATTACCAAAATCTGGTTTGAATGAATGCCGTGTTGAATTAAGTGCAAAATCAGCCTTTGAGGAACCGAGATAGCATGACTGCAATCAGGAAGTTTGATCAACTTAGTTGAACCACGCACATGGAACGGGGCCCTGGTCTCTCCTGTGTGAAGACAAAGCAAACATTTCAACCTGTAATCCAGATAAGAAAAGAAAAACGACTGATTATTGCAAAACAAAAATACTTAGGCCAATGTTTTCTCCAGTTGTTTATTGTGCAAAGGTACACTAAGGGTACGAGTGAGAAGAATTGGGATAGATTGTTAAAGCTGCAAGGGGTTTATTTTTGTTTGGAGTTGCATGTTGAAAGAAAAAGGGGTAACAAATGAGATCTGAGACTTAAAGTGACTGCCAAATGTTCACATATGGGGATCTAAAAGCGGTATAACTGACATTTTCACTCCAGTTTATGAAATAATAATGTACCTGAATGTCAGTAACCTGAGCAAAGGCTGCTGCTGTTGAATTAACTATAGCTGGAAACAAAATACTTTGCCAGCTAGTCCAACTTTCCTCTTAGCGGGGTTTGGCATCTTGGAAGATGCCGTGAATGTTGTGGGGTGTTTTGGCGCGAGAGTACTGAAAATGCATTATTTAGCCTTTATGCAGTGGAACCTCTATGATTTATTAATTAGGAATTACTGCATTTAAGCTTTGATTGTCTTTCTTCATATGTAGGCATTTCGAAAAAAAAAATTGTGTTATACAGTGGGGGAAAAAATATTTAGTCAGTCACCTGTTGTGCAAGTTCTCCCACTTAAAAAGATGTAATTTTCATTATAGGTACACCTCAACTATGGGAGACAAAATGAGAAAATCACAACGTCTGATTTTTAAAGAATTTATTTGCTAATTATGGTGGAAAATAAGTATTTGGTCAATAACAAAACTCAATCTCAATACTTTGTTTTACACCCATTGTTGGCGATGGCAGAGGTCTTCACAAGGTTTTCACACACGGTTGCTGGTATTTTGGCCAATTCCTCCATGCAGATCTCCTCTAGAGCAGTGATGTTTTAGGGCTGTCGCTGCATGGGCAACACAGACTTTCAACTCCCTCCAAAGATTTTCTATGGGCTTGAGATCTCCAGGACCTTGAAAGGCTTCTTACGAAGCCACTCCTTCGTTGCCCGGGCGGTGTGTTTGGGATCATGGTCATGCTGAAAGACCCAGCCACGTTTCATCTTCAATGCCCTTGCTGATGGAAGGAGGTTTTCACTCAAAATCTCACGATACATGGCCCCATTCATTCTTCCCTTTACACGGATCAGTCGTCCTGGTCCCTTTGCAGAAAAACAGCCCCAAAGCATGATGTTTCCACCCCATGGTTCACAGTAGGTATGATGATCTTTGGACGCAACTCTGCATTCTTTCTCCTCCAAACACGACTAGTTTCCACCAAAAAGTTCTATTTTGGTTTCATCTGACAATGTGACATTCTCCCAATCATCCAAATGCTTTAGCAAACCTCAGATGGGCCTGGAGGTGTACCGGCTTAAGCAGGGGGACACGTCTGGCACTGCAGGATTTGAGGATTTGTAGTGTGTTACTGATGGTAGCCTTTGTCACTTTGGTCCCAGCTCTCTGCAGGTCATTCACTAGGTCCCCCCGTGTGGTTTTGGGATTTTTGCTCACTGATCATTTTGACCCCACGGGGTGAGATCTTGCGTGGAGCCACAGATCAAGGGAGATTATCAGTGGTCTTGTATGTCTTCCATTTTCTACTAATTGCTCCCACAGTTTCTGCACACCAAGCTGTTTACCTATTGCCGATTCCGTCTTCCCAGCCTGGTGCAGGTCTACAATTTTGTTTCTGGTGTCCTTTGACAGCTCATTGGTATTGGCCATAGTGGAGTTTGGAGTGTTACCAAATACTTATTTTACAGAGGAATTTACCAATTAATTCATTAAAATGTGAATTCCTGGATTCTTAGTTGAGGTATGATAAAAATTACAGAAAATTGGTGGCTGACTAAATACTTCTTTCCCCACTGTATGTGATGCAATACAGACATTGATCTTACTAATACTATTAATGACAATGTAAATGATTTCCAATAACCAAGACATGGAATTTCCTATCATTAAAAGCCATCATTTACTTAAATGTCCAAATGTCCTTATTGTTTTGTTCAATAGCCACACCCACCTTCGCTGAATCCCCGCCTCCTGCGATGGACGCTCTGGTTGGAAGTTCGCTTTCTCTTCCCTGTGTTGCTATTGGCAACCCTACCCCAACCATCACTTGGCTGAAGGATGGCAGTGTGATTCCAAGAATAAATTATCAGGTTTGTTTATACAATTGGGATTGCTTAAACAGGAATATAAGTTTATTTTTCTCTGGCTCTCTCCACCATTTCCACCAAATGCATCTGCTGTGTCTTCTGTTGGTACTGTATCCAGTAGCACATTAGCAAAATGACCAAAACGCATTTCCTTTGTTCACCGGCCTCCCCTTGCTCCTTTCATCCCATTATGTGAGTGCAGGGGCAGAATATGTTAACCCAGAATGCCTCTTTCACTTAACGGATGATAATGTAATAACGGTGTGAGAGTAGTTTCCTCTGGCTGATTTAACTTCTGACTGCTCAACTTAAATCCATCCCACAGAACACAGAGATTGGGTTTTCATCACATCATTTAGTGATATCGGACTGAATTATCAGTCTTCATGCCTTCTGTCAATTTCTTTCAGGTGCCAATAATGTTGTTATATATTATGTGCAATATAGAACAACTAATACTGTGTTTTAAAAAAAAGCGTGTAGTGTAAATCACAGTAAGCACACAAATCCGAAAAGTGCCAAGAAGCCCCGACTCCAAGGTGGTTTTTATAAGTGGCCATAATCAAAACACAAAAAACACTGCTTTAATGTTCTAGTTCTACTAGTAGTAACATTGCTCTTTGGTATGTCTAGCTACATAAGGAGCTTGGGTAATGTCTAGCTACATATGTATATGTCTATCACAGGTACAGTATGCGTTTAGCCCCTGGCTGTCTATAAATCAATTATTTACCCATCCTTGTATCCTCCACCCGCATCATATTTACCAGGACGGAGGCTTATTTCTGCGAGCGGTGAGCGTGCAGTCAGCAGGGGAGTACACCTGCCACGCCTCCAACTCGGAGGGAAACGTGACTCGCACAACCAACGTGAAGATCAAAGGTCAGTGTCTGTTCCTTCAGCCTCTGTGAAGTCTTCGTGCCTGACTGGCAGCAAGCCACCGCCATCTACGTCTGTGTTTCTCCGTCTTGCATCAGAAGACGGAGCTTTAACAAAGTTAAACGGAATCCTTCAAAACTGTTTCTGTCCCTGTGTAGATAATACTGATAGCATCAGATATGATACAGGGGCTGCTTTGTCATGATAAAGCTTTTTTGTTTAGCTCAATTTTAAGGTCGCATTTTCAGAGGAGCACGTTGAGCCGCTCTAGCTGACAGAAATGAAGAATATCTGTTTATTAACATAATCACGTCTGTATTAGTTTTGCAAACAGTCCTGGATGAATGGGAAATGCATATTCCTCTTGACAGTGTGGTCAAAATATGTCATGACATTCAGTTTTTTTTAAATAAGTTCACTTACAGATTTACAAACGATTGCCATCCAAGGCAAGGACAAACCCGTGCTGAATCTGCTACTGTGTGTAATAGGGTTACATCGCCTCAGCAGCAGTGCATAAAGAATTTATTTCTGACTCCTTCCTGCACACCTACTCCTACACCTACTGATGATTTTCTCTGGAGAACCAGGACTTAAAATATGTTGTTTTGGCATCGCAGTCCCCTGAGTGTTCACTTCATTTTGAAATCTCTTTAGCCGCAGCAGTCCCATTTTAAATAATAATCACGAGCTCACACTGCCTTAATACTGCTAGGTCGAAGGGACATTATCTGAGCTTTTGGATGTATTTGTGTGCAGCGATTGCCACATGGATGGATTATAGGAGACTAACAGCTATGTGGAGGAAGTCGGACTAAAAGCCTTAAGTAACAACTAAACTGTCGGCCACGCATACAGCCATCAAGCATTTCAAGTTAATAAATCGCTAATGACTGCTTTCATGCGGTTGTTTATTCATAAATCCTGTGGCATGTCGAGCCTTCTTTATTAGATCTTTGCAAAAATCAAACAGGTGTTGGCGTTCGGCACGCTAGGGGGAAGAGATCAATGTGACATTTTAGCACCACGGTATAGTGGTATTAAGTAATTAGTTGCCAAGGAGATGACATCGGTATATTTGACAGCCTAGTGTCTCAGAGATGTGTGTCATTTTACTATTTTGTGAGAAGCTGGTTAACTCTTTTTATTGGTCGCTTTCCATCAACAAAAATCCCTGTTCTCCACGGGGCCGTGTGCAAATTCTCTATTCCGCAGCTCATTCTCTCATGACACGATATGTTGTTCAATATTGCATATCATATTGCTTCAAGACTCATCTGGGTTTTTCAAACCAGGGACTTATTTTCCCAAACAAACCAAGTGTTTATTGGATTTCGACCATGTGGATGTGACGTGTGAGGATTGGGTAGACATGATAGCAGAGTAGACCAAGCCAAAGTTAAAGAGGAAGACGGTAGAATTGGAAGGGGTCTTTTTGTAAGGTTGTCAGACACAACAATTCATGCCAACAAGCATTTTTAGGGGGCGCACATTGATGGTATGGCGTTGCCACGGGTGATTTTATTGCAGCCTACAGCTTTTGTTTACAGCATTATCATGGGAAGATTAGTTGGAAAAATCCCAAAGTTTACCAAGCGACTCTCGCTGGATAACATTACTCTTTAGCACTTTTATCACACTGCTCATTGTGTAGATTCCCACATGCAAAATAATGTGCCCAATAGAACCTTTCAAAATACAAGTGTTTGACATTTTGTATTCATTACTAATAATCTAGCGTTGTTTTAAAGCCACAAGAACTGATACCCAGTGAATCTTCAGATTCAGATAAGTTTCATCCTCAAGCTTCAGTGTGACTGATTATTCTTCCTGAGGTAGAGTTACATAAAAGTGTTTACATTGGTAAGACTTTTACACCTGGCTCCAGTTTATTGTGTAATACAGTGTAAGTTTGCTTCTACCGTGTGATGTATCAGACACCAAAAAGGTGTTGATGCAATGTTGGGCTGAATTTAGAATGGATTGAATGTAAGATATCTTTAGTTTGTTAAAATGGATGGTGCTTGTTTGACTCTGTTACTGTGGCTAAGGGCAAGAAATACGGAGCTTGGGGTAAAATGGCATTTGCGCAACATGAGTTCCTCAGTTAGGTGTACGAGATACTTGATTTATTATTATGGGCGCTGAAGTCACAATGAGGAACGACGTGACCAAAACACGCCGTTTGTGTCTGACAGATATTTGACAGTCTCGACGAAGCGGTGATTAAGGGACATGACATTTTGAAGACTGTGATGCTCTTAAATAGTGGTTTACTTAGCTAATGCTGGCTTTTTTGTGTAACGCTTAACGTGATGTCTTTTGTAACCTGCCTCCCTCTAGGTCCGCCGGTTATTGTCGTCCCTCCAACAAGCGTTTCTCTCAACAAGTCCCAGAATGCACTTCTCCAATGCCTGGCGTTGGCCGACCCCCCCAACATGACCTATGTGTGGCAGAGAGGAGGCGAGAACGTCCATCACATTGAGTGAGTGCAACCTGCACCCTTTGCTGCCGATGTTTTTATACAGTGAGTTTAGTAATTGTGTGTTTTGTTTAAAGTAAAATCGACCCCCTCAGAGGTGTTTGAGGTTTTGGTCCATTGAGCTCCAGTTAATGAGAGCCTGTCTCAACAGGCCGGATGGGCCTAGAAGCGACATTTCTTACAAGACTGTCTGACATGTACTCTTGTGCCGGTCCACTGAAGGATTTGATAACATAAAACTTCTTCTAAAATTGACATGGAGAAAGGGGAGAGATGTTAAACCCTTAGGTATTTATTTATGAAACTCTTTATGCTTCTGGTGCTCACTTTGCTTGTAGGAAGTCCCTCAAAGCAGGATTGCTTTTTCATCCGTGAGTTGGCCAACTTTGGCTTACACTAAAATAGAAACACTTAGCCAGCCATTGTAAAATACACACGGCTCAGTTATGTCAATAGGAAAGACCGAGAAGAATGTCTTTCCCTTGGGTGGGTCTGAGGTGATTCTTGCTTTGGTTGTTGTGGTACTTAAACTAAAATATGTAAAGAGACAATATTTCCCCAATTGTTCAATTTGTTTTGAGAAACATTCTAATTTAAAAACTATTTTCTTTTATTGGACTTCAGGGTTCCCCACAGGTCGACTGACCATGGGTCTAGCAGGCCGTGCTCGACTCCGCTCTTGTTCGATTTTACCGTGTCTCCCAACTGAGCAACAGGGTGCAATAGAGCAACGAATATTCTTAGCATCAAATTAAGCGGACTGCCGAGTGTTTGAATGCACCCTCTAAGCTCCGCAAACAGAACACAGATCATGAAGTTTTGCTTTAACAACAAAACGCTGCAAAGAATGCTGAATTTAATTAGTTTACCTAAATTAAAACACTATGTAGAGGAAACACTGGAGTTAACTTTGGCCGCACAAAAAAGGTGCTCACAGGCCAATACAAATCCAAATGTCACACTAGATCATAGTTGAGATTTCTTTGGTATACCACGACAGAATTTTGGCAATCAAATATTTGTAATGGCTCCAAGAGAAAGAGGGTGGGGGGGCGGGGGGGAGATTGGGCCTGCTCTTTGGAATGTTGGCCCCTAAATACAACGGCATCCACAGGTTGGTGGGATTAGCAGTCAACCAGAAGTCAACATTTGAGTATCGTCTGTTGTCCCTGTGGTGTGACCGCTGAAGGTTGCAGAGCTCCACATTATAATTATTAAATTATAATACTTCTTTTGAAAATGGTAAGGTACAGACACAGAAGCAGTACGACAAACAGCAGCAGTAGTCTTAGTCCCAGTCTATTTTCCACAAGACACACATAGGTGACGGAGTCACAGGGAATCTCGTGGTCAGAAACCGGCGGCTGGGTGAATTACTGGAACCGGCAGGGCCGGCAACAGCAAGAGTGAGTGCTGGCAAGGTCTCGCATTAAAGCGCAGAGGGAGTGGGAGACTGGGGTGTAAATACTTAAGGGAGCGAGCAGGACAGACAGGTGAGTGTGATTGAGCTGACAAGGTGGATGTGACTGGCAGGTGCACTGAATGAACTGATTTGGTGAGTCAGAGGTGGAAATGACAGTGGGTAGAAGTGGCAGCGCTGTGACAAAAATAGTGATTCTAATCCTCCAAATCGATGTCAACATGCATCCCTACATTGATGCAAAATAACAACATAAGAATAACTCAACAAAATGAAGAATTGCCATCAATGTTGCAAGTGACAATAAAACCACATTTTTAGATTTGCGATAAAAACAGACCTTGTACATTTGACAAATTTACAAATATTGTCTGGCAATAGTTTTTGTCATATAATAACCGACCCATAAGTTATGCATACAGCCATCTGTGGCTGTACAGATTGTTCTTCCCCTCACCTGGTGCACTCAATGAAGCGAATTTGCAAAAGGATTATACATCACTTTTCAGCCGCAAAACCTGCACAAATGAGACCAAGAAGAAATGGTCCAATTCTTGATGTCGCTGCTTGATGTCTTGCCTTTCACCCTCATCTCTTGGAAATATCCCACTTCATATCATTGTGGCTCTAAATGATTTCTGAATCACGCTCTCTGTCTCTGGGGCTCGGGGAGCCTTGAAGGAGTGGCCAACTATGCTGTGTTTTTATGAGCAACAGCCGACATTAATAGCATAATGTACCTTTCAAAGCTTGAAGGTATAGGTAAATCAACATTTTCTAGAACAATTGATGAATGACTGATGTAATGTTGAAGCGGTGACACAAGCTCGCTGGGAAGCACCCCCTCAGCTTAAAAGAGGCTTTTTGCCTTTTATAGCTCATTTTCTTTTTCAATATACAGCATGATAACAAAAAACAGAGAAAAAAAGATACAAAGAAGCATTACAAATTTTAGGCTTCAGGCTTGATGAAGATAATATGTAATCATCTGCCTGAAGGACACGTAAAACATGTTTTAAAAAGAAAAATGCTACTTGCAAAGAAAGAAAAAAATAGATTGGCCTGACACCGTGGATGCACCGACTGCGCTTCTCCATGAGGGAGGTTTCACACTGAGGATCCGAGTGAGCTGAGAATGCTTCGTGAATGCCAGCGTATCATTCACCTGAATATTGGTCTCTCTTAGCAAACCGCGCCTAGGCTCAGTTCAGTTTAGCAGCTGCGCGAGTTAATTGGCATTACTTCCACTCCTGAGCATTTCTCCATCAAATACATCATTATCCATCACAGCCACACTCAGGTTAATGCTCAACCCAACTTGAATGAAGTGAGGCATTTAGAGTAGAGTACACCAGGATTATCTGATTGCCTGCTACGACCTTTCAGAAATATATTCTTTTGTAATTGCTTGTTAAAAATAGTGCAGTCCTTTTTACCATTTACTCTCCCTGATGTTTTTTAGGTTCAAAATATTCTCAATTTTGTTTGTTTTTTGTCATTTTCCTCGCATGTATATAATGAAAATCACATCATTTTTTCATTTTTATTTTTTATAGAATTATTATTATCATGCTTAAAGCTGAACAGGGAGGAAGGAACCCTGCTGAGCCTCCCCAACATTTATACAGTGACAATTGCAAAAAGTTACAACGCAAAAGTATCTAGCAAAATAGAGAGAAAAGCTGCTAAACTAAACTCTTCAAAAAAAAGGAAACATCCAATTATTCTGCAGCTGGGGAAAACTGAGGAGGGCAAAGGTCACACAAACCTAAAACTACATTCACTTCCAGTTAGCCATCACGGCAACAAAAAACCCAACCCAATTATTGCGTTTGGGCTGTGGCGGTGGGAACCACAGGGAGTCCCGAGCAAGAAAACTGACCAGCCTGTGGTGGATAATTGATCAGGATCAGCTTTTAGGCGGAGGGCCGTTCACCTAACCACAAGCAAAGGATGAAGGATCAAATCAGTTCTGTTAGTGAAATGAGTGTCACTTTTTGATCACATTTTTCAGGGACGCCCACAACTCTGCGCCAATTCGCCACGGCGCGTCTACGGTTGTTTTAGCGGCACTGTACGCCGTAGCGTTGTGTGCTAAATGCTAATGTCGGCAGACTAAGATGCTGATGCATAACATACAGGTCAACCGTGATCAACATATTTGTTTAGTCTATTAATATGCTAACATTTGCTAATCAGCACAAAACGCAAAGTATTTCTGGGAGGCCTGGATTTCTAAATTTGATGGCAATCCAGGAAATGTTGTTGAAATTTCAATGTAGACCAAAGTGGCGGCCGTGTTAACGTGCAGACTGTTGCTAACTAAGCTATTCTAAAATGTTGTGCTGAAAGAGCCATTAAAGCTCCATAGAGCTTCTCAGTTGGGGATAATTCTTCGTGGACCCCTTTAACATCAACCATTTCATTCGTTGTTAATATACAAGCAGCATTCAGTTACACAGCAGAAATAAACAGGTTGGTTCCAGTACGTCAGTCATCTGACCTGTATGGTAATTAGATTAAATGTGTGACTGAGAAATGTCCCACAAACACCAATCTTCCGTGTGCTTGTGTAACCTGTTAGTAAGGTCTTGCAGCCTGTGAGACGCTTCTGGTTTTCTCAGTGGTCTGTCTTTAAATGTAGAATGTATAAAATGAGTGGGCACTCTTCTTCCCACTCCAACTGAAGCAGAATGAGATTTCCTTAACCTCCATCTGCTCACAGCTGTGAATAACTCACGGCGGAAAAAAAGAAAACACCTACACTGTTGATACGGCGAGCGCCTTGAATATGATGGAAGAGCTGAATTACCTCTCACTCTTATTTTGAAGCAGCTGTTGTGTTCTTGTATATTGAAGAATTCCTGTGTGTGCTTTTTTTTCTCTCTTTCTCTCTGTCCCTCGAGATCTCTGAAGTCGCGAGTGAAGATCATGGTAGATGGAACTCTCCTCATCTCCAGTCTCATCCCCGAGGACTCTGGGAACTACACATGCATGCCGACCAACGGCCTGCCGAACCCCCCGACGGCCTCTGCCAACCTCACAGTGATGCGTACGCTTCCGTGTGTAGTCTGTAGTCGTGAGCCCTCAAAAGAATACGTACTACCTATTCTTCCACACATTGTGATTCAAACATTAACTTAACATTCGTTATTGTGTATTTTGCTTGTTAACACTAAAACGTTGGCATTGTACAATCTAAGAATATTCTCCAGAGAATAATAACTCTTGGAAATAATATACGTTGTGTATATATATATATATGTATAAATGTGAAGATAAGTTACAAGCCGAAATACCCAACAGAAAAGCAGTATTTCTTTGCCCGTTTGAGTTGCTCGTCTGTGTTTAACGTCTCATCCCCTTGATGAGCGTGTTTGTTTGCCCAAAGAACTAAAGGCACGTTAATGTGCCCTTTTCTCAAAGAGAAAAATGCTGTGCGACAATCATCGCTAACACCATTAAGAGCTTATTCATGGAGCTGGAATTCAGATATATGAATTCTAATCATATTTTTGATTGAAATATAGATATAGATTTTTGTGCTTTCTCAACTCATCAAACTGTTTGTGCAAACAAGCCTATAAAAGCTTCAGATAATAGAAATGACTGTGCATTAAACAACGTGTTAATCTGCTGGCCAATAGCAGCAGCAAGTCCATCTCCTGCGTTTCTTATCTCGTGGTCAGCCTATTACCCAGGACTGTTCCTTGGTACAATTCACTGCTATTTTTAGACCTGTGAAACCCTTTGGACACGTTCAGTCAGCTGAATACAGCAGCAGAACCTGTGACAAAAGCAAAGTCGCAGAAAATTGGTTTCAACAAAACAATCTGTTCTTAAAATGAAAAGTTATGGATCGTCTTACAGTTTTTTTGCTCCGGTACTACGCTTGGCATCGTGTCAGTTCTCACAAAGTAAACTACTTTCATTTATTTCCTGTGCTCAGACCCGGCCCAGGCTCTCCCGATGCCACGGAAGACGTACCTCCCCACGGGTATGGAGGGCGTGGTCACCTGCCCAGCGGCTGCTCAGCCCCCGCTGCTCCGGGTGGATTGGACAAAGGACGGAGAACCACTGGACCTGTCCTTGGTAATGCACCTATTCATTTTCCATTGGGGCGCAGTCGCCACAATAGTGCCCGACCTTCACCGTGTAAACACATTTATATTTCTGTCCCCGGCTAGCACCTCCACTCTATTTGTTTATTTCCATTTTATCAGAGAAATGTCGGAACCCTGTTGCTGACTACAGGCGTCAATGAGCAGAAATCAGCAGCTCATCATGCAAAAGCTTTTCTAACAATCATTCTAACTCGCCAGTCGAACCGCATAGAAACCATTTTCCTTCTGTTACAGACAGAGGAGGACGTTATGAAGTTATGAACATTTTTCCAGTTTAATAGGTGCGTCCGGTAATGGAAATCTCCTTTCAGCAGTTCAATTGGTCAGTCACTGAATCCCATAGATCTTAAAGAACAGGGACGGTCAGGGCAAATCCTAAGAGCTTTGGAAGCAATCCCTGAGGGACTCCTTACTGCCCATCGCTCTCCTTTTTTCACTTCCACTTCAATCTCCTGCTCCCTGCGTCTAAGGGATGGCTGTAGGACCCGCATGGATGAGGGAGTGAGAGTGGCATCTCAGCAGTGGCTCACAAGATTTCGTTTCAGCTGTTTTTGTCTTCTCGCTTCTTGCAAAACCATATATGAATGCACTCATGTTTCAAAACAAGATGGTGGCGGTTTATCTCTTTGCACAAGCAAAGGATCCACCCACCTTCTCCTGATTCCCCTCACATGCTGGGTTGACCCCCCACGCCCTTTTGCACTTAGTTGTGAGTGATGGACGTCGGATGTGACGCGCCACAGGACGTGTGACGCAGGCACTGGAGTCAGGCTGTTATCCTGCCAATTATTCCTATCGCACGCTGGATGTCTCAAGCTCTCATACACCCATTACTACAATCTCTCTCAGCCTCATTCTGGGGAGGATAATAGCGGTTTTGACTTCATTAAAAGAAGTGGGAACCTTTTGCACAGTGGAAGCACAACACGTGCCCACTGCTGCGGCTGATTGAGTCTGAAATTTTACAGTCTTTAATGCAAAAGCCTCAAAATTGAATTTGGGGAAGCTCTTCGGTGCACTCGTTTTATGTGTTTAGCGATTCACTTAGGAATAATAATCATAACGCCCAAAAAGGAAAATCAGAAGACCACTTCATCTTTTAAGGTTTCTTTCGATATCATCTTGCGAAAGCTGAAACTACAAAAAGAGTTGTGAAATAATCCTCCTGTGGGGACTCAAGTACCAAGCCACTTCAGGACTGTGAGGGGCAGATATCAAAGAATGAGGTCTTAAAAATCTTCACACATCGCTGAGGAGCTCACACCTCTGGGCTTATTTCCTGCCTTCCTGATCTTCAAGCTTTTTTAACCGCCATTAATGCTTTGCTAAATCATTCAAAACAGAATGTGCAAGTTCCTGGTCAGAGTGGTTTGAGCATTGTGCGTTTCTTTTCAGTATCCAGGATGGACCTTGACACCCGAGGGCTCTTTGTTCATGACCACAGTCAATGACGATACAGCAGGCGTGTACTTGTGTACCCCATACAACAGCTACGGCAGCATGGGTTCATCTGAGCCAACGGACGTTATTCTGCAGGTCAGTATGCACCACGGGGCCTTCTAGCTTACTCAGCGGATGTCATTTAAAAGCTCACAAAACTGCTACTGAGTCTTTACTCGTGGTTCTGCTAAACTGTCTATCTGAACCACCATGCGCGCATTTTAATTATACACAACTGTAGCCGTCACGGCGAATGAAAAACTTATCAGAAACAACATTTTATTGACCTTTTCACGCTGACATTTGAGCCCTCTGGCATTAATAGAAGTCAACTCAGACACACAGCGGTGGCTCCCCTATTGGGGGGGGGGGGGGGGTAATTGTGCGGCTAATCCTATTGTTATTGAGATAATCATAGCGGCAGTAATCCGGTCTTTAAACGACCTTTTCTCAGTTTTTGCAACCTCCTTGAATTTGCCATATTGCTTTGCAAATTTACAGGACCCCCCATCATTCAGCATCGCTCCAGAGGAGCAGTACAGACAGGAAGCTGGTAGAACTCTGCTCATCCCCTGTCAGGGGAACAAGGACTCCACAATGAAAGTGACCTGGAGCAAGGTAAATTGTCCAGTACAGGTTATTCAAGAAGCAGTTTGTTTTGTCTTGTACTATTGTAACCCTCTTACAATAGTCGAAACTTAGATCCTACAGCATTAGTCTAGTATGAATGTCCACATCTTCTAAAAATGACGGCAGGAAAAAAATAATTATCTAGTACCAAATGCATGCAAAAAATAAATCTTTTTTCTGTCTTAAAAAATATATCTTCAGATGCAGTTTGAGGCAGCAAGCTAACCCTATTGAATAAAACTGCACTTGACCACTATCAAGTGGGTCGTGGTGTCTAGCAGAGCAATATTGTGTGCAGGTGGTTGTCAGTTGGTAAAAACTTTGCTAAAGAAGCATGTTGGAGGTAGGTGGTTATGAGGGAGGGGTGGATGGATGCCAACAGTCCTCTACAGCTTGATTGAATTAAATCCTATTTGTAATCGCACCATGCCCACATATTCCTTTTCACTTAGAAATACAGAATATTATGCAAGAGCTGGTGGATCCAACTGACGTCTTCACCGCAACTGTGTGCATAAATGAACGCTTTCAAAGTCAATGGTAACAAACTGGAGCATTTCCATTTTGTTATCCTTAGCGGCAGCTCTTGCAAAAAGTGACACTTGCAGAAGCACAAAACAGTCCCAGGAATGTCGGAATAGATGCCCAGCTCAGAATGCTACAAACTCAAGGGCTGTCTTGAACGTGCTAATCTCCCAGATTTGTCTTATGGCATTTCTATATTAATTAAAAAATGGAGTACGCAAATAATTAGACCAATGGACTTTCCTATTGCACTACATTACAATACATTGTCATACATTTACCTTGTCAGTGCCAAAATTGCTTCCACGTGTGAATGACCTTTGTCTTTTCGGTAGGTCGACTTGGCTCGTCGAACTTCTTACTCCGTAGAACCCAATGGTTCTCTCCTCCTACAGCCTGTCACAAAGGACCATCAAGGGTCGTGGGAGTGCACCGCCACTAACCGCGTAGCCTCGGTGAAAGCCAGCACAAAAGTCTTTGTCCTGGGTGAGTGCAAACAGAAGACGAATACCATTTGTTACCATTTTTCTTCCATGCACATACCTCTGTAGCGCCGCTCAGGTGCCTCCACTCCGCCCCCTGAAAGATGCCTCTGAACTCCAGCAGCATCAGGTGGTTGCTGCTGGCAGTTATCCATCAGCTCCTCACCGTTTCCTTCCGTTACAGGAACAAGTCCCCATGCGGCTACCTCTATGTCCGTCTCTCCAGGGGTGAGGCAGGCCAACGTTTCCTGGGAGGCAGGCTTTGATGGGGGATCAGCACAGACATTTTCAGTTTGGTGGGTGTAAAGCCTCTCACTTTCTTCCTCGGTAACCATGGCAGCCATCGGTTGCACTGGTTTTACTCTATTGATCTCTAAGATGAGGAATTCCTTCATCTAATATCACCTCTTTGCAACTTCAATGGACACTGTTGCAGACCATAGCTGTATAATGCAGTGGCCTTAGCTACAATAGTTAAATAATCTGCACTTCGGTTTATCTCAGATGAATGCCTTTCCTTTACCCAGGGCTACGTGTTGTCCATAGGCCAGTGATGTACAGTAAATCAAGGATGGAAAGGAATGTAAAACTGCAAGCAGCTGGATGAGAGTGAAGCAGAAATGAACGGGTTCTCTTTTCAAGACAAAAGCGGAATAACACTTGTTTTACTGTTGTGTCAGGTGTAATACAGAATAAGGATCTCAGGAGGCAGGTTATATCAGTGAAATTAGGTGTTAAAGAAGCGGGATTACCTTAACTGTACTTAGATTTAGAGGATGTACAGAAAACCTCCTGATGCACTTAATCATATTGTAACCTCGGAGCAATACATAAGATGCTGATGAGATGAGCTATCTTAATCCCTCAGAGGGAACTGGGTCATTACTTCAGCAATAAAATGAATATAAATGGCATAAAAGACCCACATAAAAATAGATTAGCCAATTAGTACAAAAACAACAAAGTATTGTAAGCTACTCGTCACTCTGGCAGCCTGGCATTTAATGACCATATATTATCATGAGACAAAACAATATAAAAATGTATATTACCGTTGACATTTCTCACATTTTTTTCTCTCTCATAAAGCACATCAAATAATTATCATGCAGTTGTTTAAAAAATTTGGAATGTCCGTGGGCAAATATTCACACCCTATCATGTGGGAATCAGCTTTCAACATTTACTCTCAGAAGCGTTGGTTGCTCTTGTATTTTGCGTTATTGATACAACTTACTGTATTCACTGCAATAACATATTCTGAATTAAATTGAAGTGAAGTGAAAGACATCCCAACTATCGACACCATGTTACTGTGAGCTATACTGACCTTTTCTCTTCTCATAATCACTTTAGTTGAGGCAAATAAAAAAATAAAAAAGACACATCAATCATTTCAAAAAGTTCCCCCAAGTAAGTGAATAGTTTTTCTTTCAGCCTCTGGGCCAAGTCATTTGCTCTGTATAAAATAGACACGTACAATCTCAGCTCCAATTGAACACGAAATCAACATAATTTCAGTTGCAAGCGCTTTGTGCAGTAGCGGGGATACATCAACGCTGTCTCCACCACAAAATCTGGAGCTGATGATGAGCATGAATGATTAATCAAACCTACTTTTCTGTCATGTTTCATGAAACCAGACTGCCAGAATCCCCCGCCGCCCTTTTGTTCTCACTTCTCCTTCCTCTCTCCGTCTGCAGGGTGAAGAAGACTACAGCTGGTGATAATGATGGAAGGCAGAACTGGTTCTCCGTACCCGTGCCCTCCTCCTCCGGCTGCAGCCTGCAGGTGAAAGGCCTGTCTCCTGCCACCGAGTACCAGTTCAGCGTCCTGTCGCACAACAAGATGGGCACGGGGCCCTTCAGCGAGATCACCGTGGCACGCACCTCGGGTCAGTACAACTCCCCAGTTTCCCCCAAAACCGTTGAATATAAGGCGGGTTTAGTTGGGATCCAGCTGCAGGTTTGTGAAATACTCAATGAACACATGTCATTTCAATTCCTTCTCTTGTTACATCGCCCCTTTTTTATCTTTACATATGAACATGGCACGTTAAATGCAGATTTCTGCCTTCCTGGCAGATTCAACCCGGTGCTGGATAAGAGTTAAATGAATTGAATTTAGATAACTTTTTTTTAAATTCTCACCAGCTTTAGTGATTGAAATCTACCAATATAACTTTTAGGAATAATCGGTTAACAATATTTCATACTAGGATTATCTACAAAATTGTCATTACAATTATAATCAAACCTTCTGATATTTTACTACGGTGGCGTGGTGGTGTCGCCTCACAGCAAGAAGGTGCTGGTTTCTACTCCGCCCAGTGGCGTTTCTGTGTGGAGTCTGCATGTTCTCCCCGTGTCTGCGTGGGTTCTCTCCGGCTTCCTCCCACAGTCCAAAGACATGCTCTGGGGATCAGGTTGATTGGTGACGCTAAATTGCCCGTAGGTGTGTGGATGTGAGTGCGAATGGTTGTTTGTCTTTGTGTTAGCCTTGCGATTGACAGGGTGCACCCTGTTGCTCGCCCGATGTTAGCCGGGATTGATTACAGGCCCCCGTGACCCTCTATGAAGGATGAGCGGCTTTGAAGATCACTGACTTCACTGTGTTTCATCATATGCAGACCCTGCCAAAGCCTATCTTTGGCAGTAGCAATTTCCTCAACAATAATTCAATTTTTTCACCAGAGCCTGTCAAGCTGAGGTCTTTTATTCCTGTGCATCAGATCCTCCGGCGAGGAGAAGCAAACTCAAACCCCCTGCGTCGCTGTCGGCTAATCGGGGCTCAGCCGGTGTTGTTCTGCAGTGGCCCCTCCCTGAGGCTCAGCACCCTCCCATCTCAGGCTTTGTTCTCCAATCCCGCACCGGCCAAGGGGAGTGGTTTCCTTTGGAGGATGACATCAGTGCCAACCGTAGCGAGATAGTCGTTCCGGGTCTGCACAAGGTAACAAGCCAGTCACGGCGCTCCCTCTGAGACTAATCACTTCGCTGTTAATAATGCACACTTTATGGCAGCCGTCCCTTTTCTGCTGCCTTTCAACCTGTGTGCGCTGCTGATTTTTTTTTCCCAACTCCCATCTCATCCTTCTTTTCCTCTGCTATGTAGGCCTACACATATTCAAATGAACTTCATTACTATTGCAGGCACAGTGCTGTGTTGACAAAGTGTGTGTCCTCCCCAATGTGTGTGTGTGTGTGTGTGTACGCGGATGCTGGTGTCAGGATTGTGTGTATGAGCTGCGGCTACTATCTCGTCGCGGGGAGTTGCTGAGCGAGCCCAGTCCATCAGTCAATGTCTCCACCATGGGTAGGTGTTCAAGTGCAACCTTGCCCCCGATTGCATTCCCACCCCCCTTTTCAACCTGTCCACCTCCTCTTTCAGTCCCTCTTTTTTTCCCTTCCCCCGTCCCTCTTTTCCAGCGTTGGAGCAAAATTAGAGCAGGCCCCGGGGGAACGCTGTCCATTAGAAGCCTGAATAATAGAAATAACTTTGCTAATAACTAACCCAAAAGTGTTAGTGGGAGAATTTGCACTGGTCTTTTTTGATCTCTACAGAGATGTCGAGAGGAGGGATATTCAACTCCCACTGGTACCACGCGAGGGCTGCTACAACAATCACAGCCTTATTTTAAACACACTTACACTTAGTGCATTTGGTTCAATTTAAAGTAATTTAAGTTTAAAAGGGTAGAATTAAATATGATTGCTGTTTTTGTAATTGAAACAGATCAATAGTTTTTCATAATATAAGAATTAGCTTTACTAAAACATTAACAAAACGTTTTATTTAAAATTTAAAATGTATGTAAGTAAAAGAAAAATCTAAATCATGTTGGGTTGGGATTAAATTGGCATTGGAATTAAATTGGCAACTTATTCGTATTGTATATATAAGTGTGTGTATACATATATATCACTGCTGTAATGATTTTAACAGGGATGGAGATCTACCCCGCCACATCCCGACTCCTGGAGCGGGTCCCGGAGCCATTACTGGCCGGCGTGCTGGGCGGGATCGGCTTCATGTGCTCGGCACTGGTCTTGCTGCTGGGGTCCGCCTGTATCATCAGCCGCAAGAGAGACAAGCGTCGCAGCAGGAAGACGCGAGGTAAAACGCCCCTCACTCCAGAGACCCAGTAGACGCGCACTTCGATGAACTGCATCATGAATAATCACCATTTCTTCAATCCAATATTGAAGGCACTTTCAATCCATTATATAAATCATACCCTTCTGCATAGATTTGCCATTCAGCTTGTCGCCCGCTTGTCTATTTACTTGTAAAAGTTATTTATGTCATTTACATTACTTGCTAATTAGAAAGACTTCTCAGTGGCTGGTAATTGTAAAAAAAGTGAAGGTGTAATTAACATTTCTGTCAAGCCGAGATGCCTCAGGCCCTTTTATAGGCCTTATTGGGGTTGGTTATGTTTTCACTGTGGTTGTATCACAGTGTGGTTGTATCCTAATGAGTCAGATACCATCTTCACCCTCTCCCTCCCTTTCAGAGCCCCTCTCTGTCATCTATAAATGCTCCCCATCAATGTAAGTACCGCTTCATCATTTCATTATAATGCCTCCGTTGACCTTTCCCTCAGCTTCCTTTAAAAACAGAATGTGGAGAATGCCAGCACGCATGTTATTTTCCATTTTTTCATCTATTTCTTTCGCCGCTGCTGCTTTAGTCTCTATCTACATCTCTCCCGCCCCCCTTTCTCTCTCTCTCGTTCTCACTCACTGCTTCTATTTCGTTCGCTCTTACACCTACGTTGTTGTTTTTTGGTCTTACATTTTCTTCTTTCACCCCTCCCTCCCCTTCTTTCTCTTTTCCACAGAAGGACTTCCGGCGCTGGCAGTCCAGACAGTGTGTTGAAGACGAGCTTACTCCCAGCCAGCGTCCGTCATCCCACCACTTCCTCCACCACCACCTCCTCATCCTCACAGACAGACTGTTCCTCCTTTGGCGGTGAGAGTCGAGGAAAGCAACTCCCGACCTCCTACGGCAGAGGCCGCCTTACGAGGACAACTTCTTCACCGATTCCTTCCCAAATCGAGTTGATCTCCAGAAGCCCGGATGGGCGCTTTGAACTCCTACCGTATGACCATGACGCCCTAAGTGTTCCCAGCAAGGAGAGTGGAAGGTACGACCATGCTCGTATCCGAAGGTCCGTGTCAATGCACTCCGATAAGATAAACAGGAAGCAGCCAGCATTTGTGCTCTCTGTTGATCTCCCACCTTGCAAACCAGCAGAGGTTGAGGTTGATTCCACAAAGCAAAGAGTTGGCAGGGCCCAATGCTTGTCCTATCATGGTCCTTACATCTCAGATCAGGAGACGAGCTACGTTGGCTTTCCCAACTTCGGCAGCATAGGCTCAAACAGTAGTTTGGTCACCGTTCCTTATGAAGACAGAAGAATAACTCCTACATTTCCAGTGCTCCCACACATCCGGGCCGGTATTGGTCAACCATCCACGACCGCCAGTTCTCTGGTGCTGCAGATGGAGCACGAGCGCGAGAGAGGAAACCTCAGTCGCTGCCTGAATCTGGCTCGGGAGAGAGAGGAGCTGGAGAGGGAGCTGCAGAGGTACACTCTTGAGAGGGGCCCCGTGAGAAAAATGAGGGAGCATTCTGACCTGGAGAGCGTCGGGGCTGGTGGTAATGAGCTTGTGTGGGAATATAAAAGCAGCACTTTACCCCACAGATACCCCCAGGGCAGCAAAGAGCGCTTTGGTCCCTCACGGAGCTCTTCCTCTTCCTCATCTCTGCATTGGGATGTCCGCCCACCTCTGACTCTGATCCCGCCCCGGACCTGTTCCAGTGCATCTTCACCAATGAGTACTTCTTCTTTTAAGTGTGGCGACCTTCATCCCGCTCCATCCTTTGCTGAACAGACCCCCCTCCTATCTCAAGAGGGAGCCACGTTTTCCAGAGGCAGATTAACTCTCCCACATCTCTCCTCAAAGCACCAGAGACATGAAAGGGTAGAGGCAGCCCCACAGGGCTATAATAATTCACCACAATCCACAGTCTTAGCAACGCAAACGAATGATTCATGCTCTGGGACACGGACACAGAACAGTCTTAGTCATGGCAGCCTTTCAACGTTGTTTTTCCATACCAGCGAATACACCGAGGGATCTAGTTGGGCTGCCGATGGAGTGCCAGACTCCGCAAAAGCGGAGGTAGAGTTTCGCCAGCCCACTGATGAAGACGTGTGTGTCGAGATGAGTGTGGACGAGCCAGAGTGGGAGGCGTGTGAGGCACGGCCTGCCAAGCTCATGCTGCACGACAGAATCGCCTCGCATGTGCAACACGGGCGCTCGCTGACTCGCAGAGGTCACCGCGGAGACACAAGCAGGAGCACAAGCTTTCGCTGGGGCGGTCCTGCTTCTGTGGACGATCTTGTCAGGATCCCAGCCGCTTCATATACTCCAAAACCAGAACCCCGGAGAGCCGGGACCCATGGCTCAAAACTCTGGGATTCTAAGCAGCGTAGTCAGAGCCTTGACTCACGGAGGCGGAAGGAAAGCACTTTCCTGCCTCCAGATGCGTGGATAGACTCCCTCAGCCAAGAAAACTGCTCTGTTGCGTCTGCACGCCATGCAGACACTCTGCTCTGTGAGCCCCAGAGCTCACTGAAGAGGAAGATCTCCAAATCTCCAGCAAACTCTGCTTCTCGCACACAAGCTGGCTCCTGGTCAACTCCTGCTGTAGATGCTTTATCTCCAAGGAGCCAGAGGTCGGAAAGGCCCGAACCAAAAGCAGAGATGCCTTATCGCCGCGAGCCAAGAAGAGAGGCGTTTCTCTTTCCCAATGCCGCCAAATGGGCAGTAGACCACACAGAGGCAATGAAAAAGTCAGACGATTCAGACGAGGCCGTGAAAAAAGATTCCGAATGCTTACTGGCCGACGACTATTACCAAGTGGCACTAGGGGTGGAGTCGGGGGGCTACGAGGTGCCAGAGTCTGGGAGCAGTTACAGCAGCTATGCCAGCAGCGGGCGTGGCAGCATGGAGCCCGCCAGCAGACGCTTGTCCCTGTGTTACCTTTCCCCGACCCTCCCCTGCTCACCTGAGACCGTAGAGGAGGGCCAGCATGGCACAGAGGACCGGCACAGTCACCAAATGGAGCTAAGCCAAAGGTAATAGGGACTTGAGGGGAATTAAGCTTTATTGAAGACATTAGAGGGCTAACATTAGTAGCGCTGGAGGGTCCGTTGAGGTCATTATGAGGCTGTCAAGGTGAGCCTATTATACGCCTTATACTAATATAATTTACAGAGGGAAGTACAACAAATTGTTTGGTTTCAGATTGTGATTATTGTTCAAATACCTTGTTAATGTCACCAGCTTGGACTGCTTCAAAGGGTTTATAAACAAACAGAATTTATTTCATGCTGTCTTTTGTACTGTAAGTATGCTGGAGAAATGTCAAAAGAATAAAAAGCATTTGATGTGTCTGAACAAGCGTGGATGAACCATGACATTGCATGTTTCATAGACTTAGTTTCCTTCAGTGTCTCTGGCATTTGAATGCATTTGTATAAACAAAGACACTTTTTATGAAGTCAAGTCGTTAGGTCGGACGTTAAAAGACATGTCAGCACTCATTTTAATGAATGCCATTGATGTATAATTTATTGCGAGGTTCTTTGCCATCGGTAAACAATAATGAGTCCTTCAATGCCTGCAGTCAAAAGCTGTGTTTGTATACTAAGTGATTTTTTGTGACCTTTCCAGGAGAAAAGCCTCAGTTGATGAGAATTATGAGTGGGATGAAGTTGATTTCGGCTCACAGCTTGGAGACCATGACGGTGAGTTTTTCTTTCCTTTATGATGAGCAAGGATTCTGACCCAACAGGCCCTTTTTTCCCCATTCGCCTTGGTCTCCACGGCCAACCTTCATTTTGATCTCAACCAGTAAAATGTGGTGATTGTACCTGCACGCTTTAATCCTACAGTTTAATTGCATATATTTAATAGCATACATCACATACTATTTTGAATGAATATATTTTTAGTGGGAACGACTGCATGCTGTAAGTTGATGACAGTATATAATATACATTTATTTATGACTCATTCTACGTTTTCTTGTAGAAATACTGTTTCCTAGTAGTGAGGTAGTAAGGAACCAAATTTAATAGGCCATACTTGCATCACTTACCAGTTTCTTATCCAACATAGGTGACATTTGTAGCGGTGCTTGAAGAACAATTTAAGAGGGAAGGTCAGACATGTTTTTCGCTCCCAGAAGCCAGTGTTAAATATTCAGCTCATAAGCTTTGATTGTTTGGTATCTATTGCAGTTCAGGCTGTGGACATTTATAGTAACATCTGTGGTAAAACATTAAGAGATCTTTTTACCCACAGACTTGCCTCCTTCAGGGACTCCTCTGAAGCCGACTCCATGCTGCACCCTCCCCAGAATGCAACGCTCCACTAAGGCACAGAAAGATTGCGCTGAGCGCTCTCTGCTCCTGGGGCATCTAAGCAGCCGCTCCGCTGAGTCCGAACCGGACACCGTGCTGTTCTGAGAGTGCCGGCCTTTGGCTCATCTCACCTGGTGTGACGTCTCACTTATTGACGTGTTTTGGGCACCACAAGGCGACAAAAGTGCATGTGTCAGAAAGTGAGCTTTTTGTCTGAATCAATCTAATTCTCCCTTTTCAAACCAAGAAAAAGGGGGTCTGGTAAGGAGAGTCTCCAGCCAGGTCTCTTTTATAAACTTCACCTTGGAAAATAATGGTTTTCAACAATAAGGGTCTTTGTAAAAGCGCTGGAAACACATATAATCACCGTTAGCCTGCTGTAGAGCTTAAAAAGGTTGCTTCCCTTTGTTACCCATCGCCAACTCGCTCTTGGCAATTTCTTTTGAGAGAAGTTTGCCAACTTGCCAATTTCAAAGCTTTTCACTGTGATAATGGCTTCACCAGGTTCCCTGTGTGTGTTTGGAGACGCATTCATCATCCAGGGATGACTCATTGGCCACACGGGAGGAACAACCATCAGAGTCATTATCAAGTGACTGGTTTGCAAAAGAGATGGTTCACTTTTTCTATATCAATCACTTTTGAGTTCAACGTGATGTTGATGAAATGCCAGTAAATAAGCAACACAGAATATAAAAACGCTATTTTGCTAATCAGCTCATATTTTGATGTAGTTCAAAACTGTTTCCAAAAAGGTAAAACCCCAACAGGGATCATTATTTTGCCGTTGAAATACTTTTTTTTTTTTTAACTTTTGGTATCTAACAATCTAACAGCCTCAGCTTAGAACTCTAATTAAGTTTGATAATGAAAGAGGGTTGAACAGACTTGAAGGATTTATTTTCTATGAACATAAAGGGAAATTAGCTTTGGGGTTTTTCTTTTCACTTCAATTTACCAAAGATCAATTCGTTTAAATACTCCCTGCAGCACAGAATACCGGCACAGTTGTTATCAGTGACACTCGGGAGATCTAACTGGGGTGCTGCTAAGTGGCTTCGGTTAAGTGCAACTGCAATGGATACTGCGTAATACTTGATGACAGACTGGCAACAGACTAATTGTCATACAAAATGACCACAATTTCATTTGAATCAGCATTTATAAAGTTTGAGACCCCATTTACCTAATTCCAGGGGAACCATTTGTTCAGTAAAGATGAAACTCGGCCCAAACTCGCCCCCACGCGCTGCAAACCCACAGAGAGAAACACGGTATGTTTCATGCTCCTTTCTCCGTGAACAATGGAAGAAAAAGGCTTTAGTTGGTTGCTCTAGCTCAAGGCCTTCACATTAGTCAACCAAATAATGAACTCAGAGCTGCACAACCTACCAGAGCATTGTTGGGTATCATTCCTATAATTGAAATTCACTCATAGAGGCTACATTCACAGCAAATCAATGTTTCACTTCCGTAGGACATTTTCATTTTCTCGTGCACATACATTGTACCTCCGGCCCGTGAATGATCAAACCCCGTGCGCTGCTGCGGGGACACACAGTCAGCAAGTTTTCCCCCTTTTTTTAAATTCATTTTTTCATTTACTCAATGTGTTTCTTTTTAAGAAAGAATGTTGCCTGTTTCTTACTTTCACGGCTAAAACCTTTTTAGTGGGAACGACTGCATGCTGTAAGTTGATGTGAAGGATTCCATCAAAAAAACATTAGAAACTAGAACAGAAAATGTACACACGCACAAACACACAAACCTCTGGCTGTATAGTAATGTGGATGCACCCAGAGTACTACAGCATGTCAGAATAAAACATCCCAACCGCATATAGTTTATACACCAGCGATGACTCATAAACCCGATTGCTGTACTGCTTTGTTTTTCAGTTATTGTGTGTACTCAGGGGGATCAGCTTTGAAGAAGCACTCTTTGATTATGACCATTAAGCAGCAGATGAAATATTTGACGCTTGTGTTAGCTCGGTAAATTCTATATTCGGCATTATGTTATGAGTGTGTGTCAAGCTATTGAAAAACATTCCCAGTCAAGGTTTTCTGTTTTAAAATCAAATATATGATTAAAGCGAATTTTCTTAAATAATGTTTTTGATAATGTGCATAAATGTTCAGCTCGATTCTGCCCTTTCGACACTGAAGTGGTCTGCCCTCATTGACAGATTAACCACTAGTTTCAGATCTCAACAAGCCACCAATTAGACTAATGGTTTTGGTCCAGCAGACAACATCCCTTTCAAGAAAAGGATTTTAGGAAATGTCGCACTCATCTTTTTTTAACCTTTGCAATACTATTTATTTCAATTTCAATTTCTGTTTAAGAAATCCCTTTGACTTGAGATTAGGAGGTGTGACAAACACATATTGTGTGGTTTTGCTGAGAGCAAACAAAGAAATCAGTAACTTTGAGCGCGTGTTGCGCGCCCCCTTCAGCAGGTATTTGTAACATTCAAACGGAAATCTCCACTGACGGGTTTAGTTTTCCACACTTGCAGGGAGTGAATCCCTCAGCTGTCATTCAGGCTTTGTTCTCAAATCTGTAATTGTCAAACCACCTTGTTTGTTTGATTTTGAAGCCATATTTTTCAGAGAAGACATTTCCTTTATTTATTTACACAAGAAAATACACAATGACAGCTTTATATAGTATTCATATAGCAGTATACCTGAGGTGTAGGAGGCGCGATGTAATCTTTGTTGTGTTCGCTGACCCATGACAAAAATATAGTGTTGATGGCTTGCACTTAGTCTCGGTTAGTTTTATCTTCCAATTATCTCACAATTATGACAACAAAGATGGTTAGAGCCATGATCTATAACAGCTCTGTTACAGGTGATCTGGTGACACCTGTGGTTGCCGTAGCAACAAAATGCAACAAAGTGATGTTTCCAAACACACATGTAATTTTATCAAAATTTTATCAAAAGAATATGCAGATCTGCTGTTGAAAATGCTGTTGCATAGTTTTGTAGAGGCTTTTTTGAATGACAGAAACAGAAATGTCTTCACTGCTTTACAACAAAAGCCCCCCCATGTTTGTTTTTTTCAATGCAATGCATTTAACGCGAAGCCGCGGCACCAGCTGATGGGATAGTGGGCAAACATAACTGCACAAAAGCCTGATTTAAAAGTTGCTGGATTATTTACTCTATATTATCATATGTCTATTATTACAATACTTACATTTGACTTTACTACTTTAAAGTGTCTTAAAACTTTCCCTTTCTCTATTAACCAGAAAAACAACTCTGAAATAACTGATTGTAAAGACGTGTATGAGAAAAGGATCCTACTTCTCACTTGATTTATTACCTCAGAAGTTTATGGTCTCAATCACTAGTTTCAAGTCTTACATTATGGCGTTTGTTTTTTGTTGTTTTTTGTTGTTTACTAAATGACGGTCCAGTTTCAACAGACCATAAAGCAGTGCATGCTCACCACAAAAAATTTGTTTTGATGAAAATCTGAATGATCATTGCTTTATGAAGAGTCTTTAGTAGCTCTAAGTCAGAGTCTCCTCAAATATAACTTTGTTCTATTATCTTAATGCTGCAGCTTGCAACTTTTATTAAATAACTTTATCACATTTGCTCAAACTGTCACCATATCCTGACAGTAATACATTAGACATATATGTAATAAGTGTGTGTGAATAAATCTCTGGGCATTCTATAACGCGGCTGTCAATCACAGGCGGAATATTTTCCAATTTCTTGCCTCAAATGTTTTCAGATACATATTTTAGCGAACCCCACCAGCCTGGAGCAATTCTCCTTTATGTTTCTGATCAAGCGAAACAAGCAAAAGGACATCACTTTGGGGGCAAACACGAGGGGTCATCAACAAAGAAATTGTAAAAGAGAGACACACATGATCAGACGACATTTTCTTGTGGTGTTTGCCGCTGTGACGGAGATGTTCTGTTTCATTAAACCTCGCGCATGTCCTTATTTTTGTGCTTAGCCACCTTCAAGTGGACTACAGCAGGTGTTCTATTTTGCGTGGCAAAAAGAAGTAGGAGGACAATTAGCTCGCGTTGATGAGGATAAGCAGTGACTATTATCTCCTACCAAGTGTAAAATGAGTGTGATTATAATCAGAATTACTGTAGTAATGTGGGCAGACGTGAATCATTTAAAGATTGAAACCTAAATGGAAGTTTTTCATCAGTCTATCTGCACATGCGGCATTCAGTCGGGAGGCGAGAATTCACTACATGTCAGCAAAGTTAATTACTTCACTGAATGCTTCCCAGCAGAGTGGGTAATAATAGCATCAGGGGAGAGAAGGACTTTTCTTTTGTTGTATTGGTTTTATGGCACAGCGGAATCTCTCTTAACCCCTATTTCACTTTAATTAGACATTTTCCCAAGAGACTTACTTTTTGAAAAACATCTGTGTTCTTGTTATCCCAAGGGCACTAACCTACCAGTAAGTGGTGCTTATCCTCTCAATGATTGCAAAGCATGTGCATCCGGAATTGATGACCTTATTATAATGGATGGTTTAACTGTGTCCTTTAAAACACACTTTGACAGAAATCCCGATTGAGCTTCATTTCTCGCAGCGCATGTTAACATTATGGAGCACTTGATGTTCGACTGACATCAAACACCTGACACGACTGTTTGAGCTACGGATTTACTATACTCATTTATATTATTAAAACACGTGGAGATATACAGATTTATATTGTAAAAGTCAAGCAAACGATTCTGTGCAATGTGATTATGTTGCAGTAATGTTTACAATGGTGACAACAAAAGGAAACAAATGGACTCTTTTAAAAATATGTCAAAAGATTTTAATTTAAGTTTTCTTATTAGGAACTATTTGTTTATATTTGGATGAGGAATTCTGTTGTTTTTGTTGATATTGGCTTGTTTTTTAAGGTATATTTTTAATGTGACATTTAAATTTTTTTTACTCTTTTGACTGTTTAAGCTGATTTTGTGATTAATTTGTTTTTTATGTTTTGTGTCTCTCAGCTTTGGGATTAATACAATTTGTATGGAATCAGTCCGGATTTACCTGGTTTCATATAATAATGCAAAATATTTTAGAAATACATGTTCAATGAAATTAGCTCATAGTAAATCTCTTTGGTTTTTCACTGCTTTTTCTATTTTTTCCAGGTAAATCCCAGATTAAGATGGTGGCAATATATGCAATCTATTTCTGTAATTTTAAAGAATAAAGAGTTATGTTTCTATTCCACTAACTTTCAGGCTATTTACATTATTTTGTTCACGGGACACTGGAACCTAGAAGCTGTTCCCAGCGATCGATCGGACTCTCCTCCAATACATGAAGTAACGCGTATTCCTAAACTGATCTTTATTCCCCCATTTTCAGCGTTTTGCATAACAAATACTTTCAAAATCAATAGGATTTATTTGATTTTTTCAGGCCAAGGTCCCCCAAACTGATGGCGAAACGGAGCAGTTTGGTCCGCCACCTTTTATTTTTGAGTTTCGCGCTCTTTAGACGCGATCTGATTGGCTGGTGCTTGTGCGTCAGATAACGTCTTCTCCATCTATTTATCCGTTCGCTACAATATTTGGGATTTATGTAAATGTGTATTTAAAGACAATAAAAATTCTGATTCTGTAGACATTTAAATTTGTGGAAAAAAAAGAAATTAAATTTAAAAGAAAAATTGTCTTATCAACCAAAAATGTTGCGGCCCCCCTGCAGTACCTCAGCAGACCCTCTGTTGAAGACCTCTAATTAGGACCCAATGAAGAATGGGGCTATTTCGGGACAATGTGGCCACTCACTGGCATAGTGACGTCTTTTGATACAGTGAGAAGTTGCTCCGATTCCTCTTCTGATTCCAGAAGCCTCTCAAGAAAGCTGTCGGTTTTAAAAATGATGCTCTTCATTTCTGTCGCCCGAGATGACACAGTTTCCACTTTGGTCCGCCTCTCTCCGTCTCATTTGGATTGAGATCACTACTCGTCGAGGACCACCACTGGAGAGGCACTTAACTTTGTCAGTAGGTAAACCCTTTACCTGGCAAATGCTTTGTTCTTATTGGGTTACACAAACAGAGGCTATTAAGGTCAATGAACACTCGCAGCCCCGTTTGTTAAACTATCACTGCTTCTTTGACCACGATGGCTGACTTTTTCATCCCGACAGTGAGGCACATTGAGCATCTCCATTCACTGGGATTTCTGTTCTGCTTTCGCTGTTCAGGAAATCACTGTCTATTGCGTAACTCAAGAAAAAAAAAGGATGCTATGCCTATAATTTGCACATCATTATTTTTTTTAATTATACGTGTTTAAGCCCCCCCTCCAAACCTCCAACACAGAAATACAAAATGAAAAAGCAACTTGAATTACTTGTGGATACCCACAGTCCCAGCAGGGTTTAGTGGGCATTTTCATGCTTTTTCAGTAATTACAGCAGTAAAATTGGAAAATGTGTCTGTTTAATTATAGCATTGTCAGACAATAAAACAAGGGAAGGACTGGCTGCTGTTACTTCTGTATGAAAAGAACAATGAGGAAAATGACTATTTGTGCATTAATTACGCAAACCTTTTTACATTGAATTTTGAAATTGAAAAAAAAACATTTTTTGGCCTCAACGTCACAACTTCCCAAACACATGCACCTTCATTAAAAACCTCTCTACTTAACACGAGACACCTCAGGCCAAAACATTCTTACCTATTTGCATTACTTGAATCAAACAAATTTCAGAAAAGCTTTTGTGTCTCATGGCCGTGAGAAAATGATCCTGCATCTTAGTTTATTTAATACCTCAGTAAAGTTTGGTAACATGACTTTATGATCTCAATCGTGTCTTTGTAACAGCATGATGTTCATTTAGTAATACTCGTTATAATATACAATAAGCACGCTATGCCTTGGTAGGGAATGACACACTAAGCAACACGCGGTTCTTTTGTTACTAGTGAGACTGCTTAACCTATATCTTTCATTCATTGATGTGTTGAAAATGCATTTTGCCAAATGTTGTCCATTCGTTTGAAAGATCCAAAAAGAAGGTTTTAATCAATTGTACATTTACATGAAACCAGTCACTTTTCTTAGATCTATGCAGAGTTCTTCAGAGACCTGATGCCGACCTTCTGACAGTCATCTTCTCATGCTCATTGCAGCTAATTAAGCTGTACAGATCCAAGAGGGGAATACTTGGGAACGACATGAGGATAGTTAAAGAAAAAAAGAAAAAGGACCTCCACCTTTTTCAATAAAAAGTGGAGGTCCAGTCGAGAATTGCTGGTTTACAATTCAGCCAAGAAAATAATGTAATGTACTGATTGTAGGACGCACGGCAGTGACAGGTTAAAGGGGTGTCTTTTGTAGTTGGGACAAGCAATTTCACAGTGAAAACAATAAAAGAACAAAGAGATTTCCGGTGGCGATGTCAAAAGCAGTGTGACTAAACTGACAACAAAATACCCCTGCACCAGTTATATGCAATAAGCTTCTCTTTTTGTCTTTGTCTTAATCAGTTGCATATGATTTCATACCAAAGGAGCTTTACACACATCTGTATAGTTTATGTACAGGTGACTGTGCATAAAGTGTCATAGTGCTTCTCTGCCATTTCCACCTCTCACTCCACCTAATCAGTTCATTCTGTACACCTGCTACTCACAGTCACCTGGTGAGCCCAATCACACTCACCTGTCTACACTACTCACCCCCTTCAGTTCAACCCCAGTCACTCACTCACTCACTCACTGCCAGCTGTTCTCTGCATTTATTCCAGACCTTCCAGCACTTTCCTTTGGACTGATTCCCGTTGCCGACCCCGTCTCGCCCCTGCCCCGGTAATTCACCCAGTCTTCCGTCCATGTCTTTTCCCAGCGACTCTGTAAACTGTTGGTTTGCACCGAGGATAATAAAATACTCTTATTTAACTATTACTACTGTCTGTCGTATTGCATCTGGGTCCGTTCCTCTCCTGTTACATGAACATTTGATGTAGTCTTTATTAGGGTGTTTTACAATGGTCATTTACATTTGATAGGATCTTAAATCTAGTAAATTGTAGCAAACTTTAAATAAATTAAACAAAACAACATAAATTGTGACTAATGAATAGTGTTGGGCAAGTTACAGAAAATGAGTATTTAGTTAGTTACTTCTTTTAAAGGTAATTGAATTACTTACCAGTTACTGTGTATCAAAAGTAATTACTTACTCTGGAAAGTAACTTTTAAGTCTGCTTTTTAAATGTAATGAATATAAATAGTACTGAACAGTCAATCACAACAAACATATTTTTTAGACCTATTTATTGTAATCAACAGGGCAACAGGCCTTCAAATCAAGCAATAGTACAAAAGTCCTTTTTAATACTTAACTTAAAACAAAATAACTGTTTCAGGCATTTGCCCGAAGGCAACTGACTCGACAGTTGACGGGATGCATCTCATCTTCAACATACCGAGCAATCAATCTACTCAGCTCTGCCCGGTTTATCGGCTGCACTGCAGTCCGTGTAAAGTGGAGCCTTGGTTGTTTGCGTGGAGCGGCGCCTGCAGCATCCGCGGGGCTGCGCTCTTTCGTCATGAGCGACGCGATGCTGTTTACATGCACGTACGGCGACTATTCTGTGACACACAACGTTTGGTGGCCACAACTATTTTGTGCTGACAGGCAGCTATTTACTTACTATTTGCCGGGCCTCTACTTCGCATCAACAAAAGAGAGTAACGCGAGTAACGAACTCATTTCAATTCCAGTAATTGTAACTGCGTTAATTTATTTCAAAAAAATACTTTGTTACATGCTCGTTACCGCTAAAAGTAGTGGAATTACAGTAATGCGTTGCTCTGTAATGCGTTACTCCCAACACTGCTAATGAAATTGCTGAGTGACTCAGCAATTGGTAAACCACTAGCCACAGTGGCCGGGGAGCAAAAATGTTAATGTCAAAGGCTGGTAAACATAAAAATAAATAATAATAAAAATCCTTTAAGCACAGATGACTTGTCGATTGGGGCTTTGAGTATTTGTGGGACTCAGTAAGGATTATTGAATCCTAGGATTATAGAGCCTTTGATCTGGCTAGTTTGTCTTGGTCTTGAACCTGCTCAATTTCATGACAGTTTGACTTTAATAAAATCTGCAACAACATCTCCACAAACAATCTATATCACACCTGTTTCGTCGCTGCGTCTCGTCCCTTCCAATGTCCCAGACAGCAGGCGAGAACAACCAGTGTCCTTGACATGTATTTTCACTTTGATTATGGGATATCCGTGCTGTGTTATGAGATGGATTTAGCTCGTTGGTAGTGGCTTCGAAAGACAGGCACACATTGTTTCCAGTCAAAACTCTTCAAAGATGTAGATGCCAGATGTAAAACAAAACGAGCGCAGGCCTGTCAGTGCAAGCTGTCATTGAGAAATTACCCGAAGAACAAAATGTCCTGCAGGACTTCACAAAGGCGCAGCTTGTTTGTTGTCTCATACTTTATAATTGCTAGTCTAGGGAGGAAAATGCATCATAATCTAACATTTTTCATGATTTCAATGGGACTTTCTTTTTCATGTGCGTAGCCTAAAGTATAGATAATTACAATGTAGATTTCCTATATTCGCCTCCAAATGCAACCGTCGATCGGCCATTCATTACACAATGAATGGCCGCTGCTTCGGGCAAATAGATTATTTCATTAGTCATTCATTACAAATGAGTTAGTGGGGTCGACCGTGTCGGCCATGTGACTGCAGGTCTGCTGAGTTTCATATGTGTTCCTCTCTCCTCTCCTCTCTTATTGCACACCAAATAGAACTGTTCATTTCCTGTCTCGACTGCAAGTTGTCGGTTTGTTGATCACTGTGCTTCCCAGCTGTCTGATGTGCTCATTATCGACGCCCGTTTGTAGCCAGCAGCGCCGTCCCCACAGGCGTTTCTGAGTTTGTCCACGCCGTCCTTTGTCCGCCATCCTTCTCGTTTGTCCATCACTTCCTTCGTTCAGATCACTCCATAACGCCTGTCAAACAGAAAAGAAAACAGCTGCCATTTTAAAAGGCGTCGGACAGAAAGACATGCCACCTTTGCATACGTCCGGCAAAATCTCGGATTACATCATCATCTCCCTTTTGGAACAGTGGTAACATGAAAGAGGAAATTCTGAACGGCGATTAAACCGCGACTGGTGCATGTAACGATTTGTTAGTCAAAGTTTCCCCAATCCTCTGCTGCACTTCGCCTGGCACTGCTCAGCTTGCTGAAACGGGGACAAAAGCCATTTGGCAATGCTGGCGGATAATTCATATGGCTTAGTGCGACAGGATTAAACCAGGAACCACTAATTAAAATGAGAATAAGTCATCTTCAATGCTTCTTTCAGGAATGTCCTTGAACAATTGTGACGCAATGACAGTTGAAGCTGTGGGTGCAAAAAAAAAGGGAGATAATAGGAGCTTCCCATGTCTGTGACACTTATAAAACAAAATAATTTAGGTGTGGATGATTAAAAAAAAAAAAAAAAAACATAAAAAATGATAAATAACAAATAGTAATGGAAGAGAAAGCCCGATGTGGAAATTTGCTGTTTTGCCATGAAATTCAACACTCGTCTTTTTACAATTGCAAATCGACAATCGACAATTGCATCATTACAGAGTCTCAATCAGCCACAGGCCAGTGTGACTTGGGAATCAGAAGGGATGTGGAATCCCTCGAGCTCTGAGAGCTCCTCCTCGTATTCAGAATCATTAGATTTTACTGTGCAGTTGATGATAACAAGAAGGAAGCAAATCAGTCCTGAGCTGGACGTTGTCGTCACTCATCTTTATGCATTTCTGCAGTTGATTAAAAGCCCATAAATATTTATTATGGAAAAAGGAGGCGCTATATAGCCAATTCAACTGCCTGAACCACATTTGTCAGTCGGGATGACATTGCACAACAAAACCAACCATTGGCTTTAGGTGACAAAAACAGTGAGTTAAGTTAAGGAAAACAATTTGGAGACCTAGCACCGGTTAAAATTCATGGGGATAAAAGTCTTTTGTTTTTGCCTATTCACGTCCATATAATCCTTTGAAAAGGATTCCCATGACTTTCTATTAGAAATGAAGTAAAATAATAGGAAAGTAAGCCTGGACTGAAAGAACACCGGTGAAGGTCATTAGGAGCTTTAAAAGGGAGGCCTTAACATCATGCTCAATATGAAGGGGTTATATCATTATACATTACAATCATTATACCTACCCTTTTACTCTAATGGGAATGTTCTTACTAAGTTGGCTTGTCATAAAAGAAGAGCTGAGGCAGCTGAAGAAATTCAACCTGCCAAAGACGATGATGGTCCACTTCTACACGGCCATCATCGAGTCCGTCCTCCGCTCCTCCATCACCGTCCGGTACGCTGCAGCCAGAGCCAAGGACAAGGACGGGGCTGCAGCTGACAGACAACTCGTCACTTTGTCACTTCGATAGTGCACTTTATTTTTTAATATTTTGTAATTTTTTTAATATTTTGTAATTTTTAACTAACTTTATTCTCTTATTTTATACTAACCCATTGCATTAGCGTTTCATTTTATTTTATTACTTGTGTACTGCTGTCTTGTCTATTGTTACACTGTCTACTGTCACGCACCAACCGCCAAGACAAATTCCTTATTCCTGTATGTTTGACATGTTTTGGCAATAAATGTTTCCTGATTCCTGAAGAACATATGTCAGAACATGCCATCATTGAAGATGATGAAAACAAACTACACAATCTCATTACAAAGATCTGATTGTTTCCTTTATTGTGGAACCAAAGGTGTAAAGATTTTCTCTAATCTAATACTAACACGTGTACGCCTACATGTGAATATACTTTTGATGCTCGGTTAATATGTGTTTTTAGCATTGGAGTGGAACCATTTTCCTGAGCTCCTTCAGCCCTGAAAGGAAGGTTAAATATATCTTCCAGTCTTTTTTATTTTGGTTGCAAAATTATTGGTATATTCTTCCAACAGAAATGAAAATGGAAACATATTAATATTCTGTCGGCGTTTGAGGGAAACCAGAGAATCTGCAGTACTTGTAAGGACAATGGCTTGGGAGGTGAGTATCACATTTTGTATATATATTTTGAACAAGTTTGGAACCAAAAATGTTTGTTGCTCTGCTTAGTGTGCGCTGTGTGGAACAGTAACCAGGGCTGTATTCATTATTCTGGCCAGGAATTTCTCGTCTTTGCACCTCTTTTTTTTCCAAAGAGAGGTGCCTTTTTTTTCTTTTATAACATTTGTGAGAAAAGTGGCCGTCCAATATTTTGGTTGTGGCTGCCCACTCCAGGACCTCTCTTTGTTGTGGTGACTCACCCTTTCCAAAAACACCTCTCACTCCCTTTTTGATACCGCTATTGACTGCCTGCTCACTCAATACTGGCCTGTGGCCAGAAGGACCCGCGGGTGACAACACAGAGGAGTGCATAGCCTGCTCTGCGTTGCAGCTTAGCGAGTTTACCCGTGGCACTCAGCAGGTGTTAAAGTAACATGCACCAAGCATTAGCACCTATCCTTCTGCTGTGTGCTAAAGTGCTCATTCAGGGGGAAGTTCACGGAAACACTGTGGAGAGGACGCGAGGTAGGGATTTCTCTGACCTTTTCGCTAACAAGCTGTGGTCATACCGAACTAATTTACTTCATACAGATCTCGGAGACCACATGAATCAAAACACAGGCCTTCACAGGGAAAATAAATCAAGAAATGTGGGGCTCGAGGACGACGCTCATTGCTCGTCTGAGGTTACGGCAGGCTCTGACCACTTGTGAGATGTTTTTCATTTTCTATCCACCACAAGAATCACCCACCCGTAGTGAGACACAGGCCAGACATGACCGAGCAGGGGGAGTTTAAACACTAATTCATAGACTTGTGTGTGTGTGTGTGTGTGTGTGCGAGGTACCCATTTTAAGCTACTTCCCCTTTTCCTACACATGTGGAGTTGTTTTGGTTTTACTTCAAGCCAGCAAGACCATACCGAGTTGTGAGTTTTATGACGCCATTGTGTTTCCTAATGTCACCAATCACCAATTACCAATGTAAAATAATGAATCTCTTGCTGAATTCATTCAGTGTTTCATTTTAATTAGAAAAATACTTTTGATTCCCAAACAGACACAACCAAGCACTTCTGTAGAGTTCATCCTAACAAAACACAGAATTTGTCTCTAGATATAATTTAAAGACAATTGCTTTAGCACACATTATTTCATTTAATCACCTCTTTTAATTGAATTGTCGTTTAGTTAAATAGAAAGAGAACTTTCTCTTCAGTCTGGTTATTGAATCCAAATTTAAAACCGCTCTGAAGATTATAAAAGAAAGGTGTTTAAGCTCATTTGCACAAAATGAATCATGCTAATGCATTTTCTCTCGCTGTGATTGCTATGATTGCCCCTCAGCTGTACTTTTTGTTCATTGCAAATGTTGATACTAAGATGGCAAACATTGCAGAATGTAAAATAAAAGCATGGCTATAGACAATAAACTTTAGCTTAAAAGTGTTGCACAAAGCTTTTATTTTCTTCAAGTTTTCCAATCCAAGTTTTGTACAAATGTCTCTTTGACAAAATTAAAATTGTGTCCTCAACAATAAATATACGCAACTTACTCTCCAAGTATCAATTTAAAATGCTTTTCTTCCATAGCTTTTTCTGTTTGTGATTATGTATAATTAAATATAATCACAATTATCCCCGCTTTACCCAAAATAGAAATAATTTCAACCAATCAAATAGTATCACATGAAATTAGAGGATAAATCTATTTTTTCTGACACCAATTCTCCTTTTCCCCCATCTCTCTGGAGTACACACACACACACACACACACACACACACACACACACACACGTATCTCGCTCCGTCTCGCTCATTCGCCTGCCCCCCCCCCCCCCCCCCTCGGGGAGTTCTTGCTGCTTTAACCTCCACCCGGGTTGTCCAAGCTGTGTACGCTGCATGTCACTCAGTGAACTGCTTGTTTGCCACTCATCGCTCAGCGCCCCCCCCCCCCCCCCCCCCCCTGTCCTCACGCAGCTCCCTGCAGGCCGCACACCGCTGGAGTGATTTCACATCACAGCCCCCTCGAAGCAGCTGGCAATTTCCTCCAGACGAGGGATCTCTGCTCCTATCTGTGAGATAACGCTTTGGTCTTCCTTCCAGACACCCCCCTCCCGCCCTCACCCGTTTCCCTCCTTGTGTCTCTGCTTTTCGCTTCTCGGCAGCCTCATGTGCTCTACGACTGTCATCGGTGATCATACGGCAGCCGCGTATCGCTCCTGCACAATGTGATGTCTTTGCACTTAAAAAGCATCTCAAGTCAACATCAGGCTTGCGATCTTTGCTTGCTTTCTACTTTCTGCCCGTTACCCGGCCGCCCACAAGCCTATACAGCTTCACTTATTCTAAAAGACCAACGGCAGAATCGCATTTCAAACCCATAATGACTGAAATTCCTATTTGGTTTCGTGCCAATGCAACAGTTGGCAGGGAGCAGAATTCAGACAGTTAAGAGTTGGCAGCAACAGCGGGAAAAAAAACCCTGACTACGGCCGCGCGCTGCCACACTGACGCGCTTTGACAAAATAACCTCTGGTTTCACTCTATTGCACGGACAGTTTTTCTCTTATTCTCGCTCTGCATTCCCACCTCAGCCCTCCTCCTCCATGGTTCTCTTGCGTCAAATTGCTTTTAAGCCCTCGCTGCAAAAATCAACATCTTTATCAAATCCTTTCTTGCTATAACAGACTCCTTTCTTCAATCAAGTTTAAAATTCACCAGTGCATTTAGAATATAAATAAACGATTTTAGGAGAGAATGAGTCAGGCTGCCGCAACAGTATCGAGAAAGACCTGGCTTAATGAATACTTAAAAGAAATTGATTTTCCTTGATGAAAGGTTGAAATATTCATACACAACAGTTTCAATACTAGGCCAGAAACTACACCCCAGTTTCAGAACCAATACAATGCTTTTCCACAACTTAATTTTCTTTAAAAAGCCCCATCTCTTCTTTCGCATAGTGAAAGTCCTCAATAACAAGAGTCTACCAACCACACTTGAGCTAAATAGCAGGACTCTTATTTATTACAAGCCAACTTTCAATCTACTGCAAATGCTACTTCACTGAAGCTGGGCTTCTTTGCTTGTAACCAAAACTTTGTTTCGGGACATTTCTCTCTACCTGTAGAGCTTTGTGTTGTCTCGGATGGCTTTCTCATTACTGCCGTTTATCATTGGAATTGCATGCATCTGAGGACCACACAAGATTAACTTAAAACAGTATCTTGACTGGATGATTTATTTTCTACATTTAGAATGTTCCTAATCATGCTGTATATCATGAATGATCACATCCTGTATTAGAATGCAAACTATTCATTCTGTAAACAATAAAATTGCATGTCAACATTTGCTAAAACAACATTGGCAAATTTTTTCACTTGATTTAGATTTAGATTTATTATTGAGCTGACGCTTTTGTCTCAAAGCGACTTACAATAAGTGCATTCAATCAAGAGGAGACAGAACCAGAACAACAAGAAGCAAGAAAGCGCCAATCATCCACGAAAGCCAAACTAGAAAAGTACTATAAATTAATTAAATGTAAGAAATACGGCTTTCCGTGACATTTGAATGCTATTAAAATTTTCTTGAAAGCTGGATTTCCGTCTTGGCAAAACCAACAACTGATCATAGCCATAGTGGAAGAAATGTGTGCATACTCACAGACATTGTTTATTGAACATGTAAGGAAAGTGGAGGATTCCTTTGACTTTAGACTCCTGAGCCACCAAATGTGACTTTGGCTGCACTTTGTCACAGACATACTGTATATTATCATCTTTGTCATCCGCCTCTGCGTTTAGAAAAAAAAAAATTGCTGCAAGGAAGGCAATTAAAAAGATTCCTCGGGCTGTCATGGGATCGTGTTGAGGTCTTTGTTATTCATAGAGCAGCCACCTGATCCATACGGCTGTGCATGCTAAATCGTATGTTGCTGCTGGTTCCTTTGCATAGATTGGCAGGCTCTCACTCTGTGTTGTTTCTTTGCAGATGCTCACTCTAATCCACTCGCTGCTTCCAAAACATGCAATCCATCAGTACAATATGAAAACTGCAAACGAGTATTCAGATATCATGTGGAACTGGATCAAACAAGAGCAGTTTTTCTTCCCCTCATTGGCTCCCTGTCCATGTAAAGCACCTCTAATGACTTACAAAACAGTAAACACACGTCTGGTCTCCTTGTACTCTAATCAGGACTCCCCGCTCTCAGAATCCAGGGCTCTGCCTGGTCGAGGGAGGCCACTGGGGGGTTCCTGTGTGCGAGATCATCAGCCATTGAGAGACCTCCCCTCTCTCCTCCCTCTGCCTGTCGGTGCCTCATCCACATCTGGATCTCCTACATCATGTGCATATGTGCTCACATGGTTTGTACTATTTAATCACATGGTTTGTCGAAGAGCGTTTTTATCTTTTTTTCAAGCAAAGGCCTCACGTTATATCCGGTACATAAACATTGATTTATGTGGCAGATTATTTCTACTGAGCTTTTGGACCTTATTTTTCAGTTAAGATCTATACTTTGTTATCAACATAGTTTGATATCAACAAGCGGAAACAAACGAGCAGAGTCGCATTTAGAGATTTAATTTAGTTAGTTTCCACAATCTCAAGGGGAGATATTTTATAGCACATTTCACTCTCTATCATGTTTTTTTGAAATTGAGGAAAACATTTTAACGCAATAAACAGAAAATGTTGCAGCGATTAAATCTTGATGAAAATCTAAATTACAAAATCATATCAGCTTCTTAATTTCCAGAAGCAGAATTATGTTACCACTGTCTTTGCATCTATTTCTGGGAAACAGTCAACAAGCAGAGGCTGTTTAACATTTCCATTCATCTGCGATGATGCAGCAAACAGAATACATTGTATGTGGTTTATCTGCAAATACAAAGACATGCATTATATAATAATCATGTTAAATATGTAAACATATATTTAAATGCCTGTATGAAAAAAATACCATCCATCTATTTTTCTATCTGTCTAACAACACTGTAAGGCTATAGTGTGTCTTTCTATTTTCTAATATTATCGAAGAGTGAAACACAAACTTCTCATCCCGCCCAGAACAAGCAGAGCAGGAATACACTGCAGTTGGGTCCCTGCTCAATTTCTAACCTTCAGCTTCAAGACAGGTAGAGCATAACCACAGCTTGAAAAAAAATGACATTGTTGTTCGTAGTTCTGTTTATTGAGCATGCCTCATTTTCTGAATTGTGTTGCAATTGACCTTTTTACTATTCTCAATTTGTCTCCAGCCTACTCAAATTAGTCCAAATAGTATATTATGGTCATCTTGCAATTTCCTACAAATTAACAAAAAAAAAAAAGTAAAAAAAATTACAAAATGCAGATTCTGACTGCAAGAAATTCAATTTAACCCCCGGCCTTCTTCCATTCCTGCTCCCTCACCTGCAAAGCATGCTTGAGGCTTTCTGTGGTCGGACGGATGGGCCCACTTGTTCTTCTGCTGCTCTGTCCAACAACTCTCCAACAGCTGCTCGACCTCCTTTAGAGCAGCCATGAACTTACTTTAATTGGCTTTCTGTCGTTCCGGTTGAGCCAGACTGGGGGTCTGTGAATTTCACTGTCTCCTCCTGCACGGTGGTTTAATTCGGTCGAAAGCAGCGCGGCTCAGTCTTCAGCAGATGTTCTGCCTCTTTCAGGGCTGCGGCTCTCTGTTCCTCGGCCCTTGGCTGGGCTCCGTGGTGGACTGAGAATCTTTCTTCTTCTCAGCCTCCTCTCTCTTGATTTTGGAAAGCTTCCCTGCTCGAATTGTTCTTGGTCCTCTAACTTTGCAGATAGTTCTGTCATCTCCAACACCACGATGGATTTAGCCGCTGTGAACAACTTCCTCTTAATCGTCTCCATTTCGCTGTGCTTGGTAACGAAGATCTGCAGCGCTAGATCTTTGGAGGCTTCTGTGGATCTTTTCAAGCTGGTATTTCAGGTATTCTGAATCCCTATTTAGAGAGCGGTCATGTTTGGCCATCATCCAGCTGGCTACAGGGACAAACATCTGCCTCAGCATCAGTTTCTTTTCTTCTCACTACTACACTTATTGTCCCACTATTGGATACCAATTTTATTTTTAATTAAATATGCGTTTGAATTGATGTCATGATTTCTGAAGAAGTACGATCTAAGAAATTACACTTTGGTGTCCTTGCACATGAGGTATGATCTAATGGGTGAAGTCTTCTCTCCAACTCCAGTAACCATGTGCACTCTGCAACTGAGTGTGCATTTAACTCTGGAACAAAACATTTTTTCACTTTCTTCACAATCAGTCCTAGTCTTTAAAAGGCTGTTTAAATCTTACTCAGCTAAGTAGAAATATTTTTGACTTTTCCCTTACTTTCCCTTACTAAATCTTTCATTTTGGTAGAGTAATATGAAGCTTTATCTAAAGATTTTCTTTTATATTATCTTTGTTTTGCTTTTTATCAGGTTTCAACAGTACAGCAGTACTTTGCTCATTTCCTCAGCGATCAACAACAGGAATCTTTTTCCTTGAAGCAGGTTACCCATTGTGCTCAAAGGCATCGCTGTGACTCACAGACATTACGTTACCAAAACAGCGGCCAGATATTTAGTCTTTCTTTGTGGGTCTCAGTAGGTCGAGCTTTGGATGCGGAGCTGCCCCCTCATGTTCTCCCACTCAGTGCTGCTGCCATCTTATCTTTAATATAAGCAAGACACTGAATGATTTGTTTATTGAAAATGTGTTTCTTGCCATTAGTGTTTTGTTGGTAATTTTATTTATTGTGTGATTGATGACAAAGGTCTCCTTCTAGGCTGCTCATCCTTCCTTCACTCTTACCAGAAAAATTGACTGATCTATGGAGACAGCATTGAGACAGCTGTGCCCCTACATCTATTCACATTTTTGAAAAATACAATTTTACAAATAAAATAATAATAACAATAATAATTACAGGTATGCCAAATTAGTCATTAGCAATTCCTGTAAACAATGTACCAGGCTTGGTAAAGTGTGAGACGATGAGATGACACATTGACTCAATGTTTTCAAAACTCATTTGCAGGTTTCCTTGCCAGCTGTTTAACGAGCTGTGAGCAATTCCAGCAAGAAAAACACATTCATAATCTCACGAAAACAATATACGCCTCAAGAATATGTTGCTCATGATGTAAATGATTCTTGAAGGATTCTTTCAGATGATAAAATATGCGCCCCTACCTTTTGATTTTCCTCCCACGAGAGGGACGAGCAGACACATGATGAAAACAATTGTCTAAGCACAATTTGAATTGTTTTAAACAAAAAAAATATCCACAGATTTCCCAATGATTTTTCATTTGGAATGTGTAGTCGGTGTGTGACTTTTCAGTGTGAGCAGCAGAGCAAACCGATGGTTGACTAGTGAAACGTTTTTGAAAGGCTAAACTCCATATTTTTTTTCAAATACATGTTTTTCAAAGAAATTTTGACCCGCAGACTTTACAATGCTCTGGAGCTGTTAGAAATGTTTGGTGCAATAGATGCAAAAAGTCCTGCCGAGCCACTACTGACCTCCAATTCCTCAAATGGTATAATGTTTGAATTATGATGACATTATGATTTAAGCTTTGAACTGGTACACATTAATACATCTGCGCAACACATTCATGTAATGGAATTCACTCATTTAAATGCAGTCAGATAGTCATTCTCTCGACAGGGCAGTAATGTAAAAAGCATGATATGCATTCAGTCGGCCATGTTTTTACCGTCCTGTCTTCATCTTGCCGTTTAAAATGTGTTGCTTGTAATCTGGATTTTTACTTGTGTAGTTCTCTCACGTGCTGCGCCACAAGATTTAATTCATCAGTAGGTTGTGCCTCAGTGCACTTTGAATTTTTATATAACATTTAGAACATATCCTGCTCCGGGAACAGTGCCCTGTTTCAGAAAGAAGATGAATAGACTGAATCTGACCCTGAACTCTAAGGTCACCGACCCATAATGGAATTAGGAGTTTTTAGTCCCAGAACATTTGATCAAGGTTTGTCCAGGCGTCACTGAATTGGTTCACTCTGAGTCAAGCGTGTGTGTTGAATGAAAGAAGCCATCAACGGAGCTCTGTCTCTAACAGTCACCATGGCAACAGTTAAGGCAGAGAGACCATTTTAATACACTGGAAGTAGAAAAATGAATGCAACTGAAAATGAAAGATAGTTAAAACAGAAAATATATAGAGAATGTGAAGAGCGGTCCCAGTCTGATCCACTAGTTATGTTAGTGGTTATTCAATTGAACTGTTTTGGCCTCTGCTCCAAAAATGGCACACCTACGATAAAAGTTGGAACAAACTCTGTAACTACGTTGTCTATCTGGACAATGTTTTTTGCTCTGGGGATAAAGGGGAACCCCTGTGAGTATTCTGATGTGTAAAAATTGTTTTTTATATAACATATGCAAAACAGACATTTTGTGAATCGCCTGAAATGATATCCCTAACAGCCCTATAAAACCTATAAAACATGGAGATACCAGGCTAAAAGCACATCCATGTTACAACCAAGTGTGTTATGTTGTGCAAACGGACCCAAATGCAACACGCAGGACCACCAAGGTTTCTCTTAATCCAACAGGGGTTATTTATTTTGTATTATTATTGTATTATTTATTTTATTTTGTGATAGAGTCAGGATTACCACTCTAGAGGAGGCTTTTGTGAAGGCTTCACGGCCCAGAAATGGGAATTTTTTCCTAACTCCGGGTGGGCCGATCTGCCTGTTTCAACCACTTTTTCGAATCGTCCGATCCTATTAGATTCGACTAAATCCACGCAGAAATGACAGCTTCTTTAGCTACGCAGAACCCAAAATGGGTTGCAAACAATACCTCACCTTTCCGGAAAATACCACACATTGTTACCAGAATATCCAACCAGATTTGAGGCGTTAAACATTCAACAAAGTGGCACACAAGCAGCATTATTGTTGCAGTAGAAGTGGATGAGCAAACTGATATTAGAAACAAGACACCACATATCAACAGCTTTAGTGAGATACAAGAGAAAGCGCCGGTCCTGATTTGATAGAAATATGTATATGCACTATTAACTAACAGTCCAATGAATGTCACGGGTATAACACTTTTTTAAACACACTTTTGTCTGAGGATACAACACTTAGAAGCTGGTCTCAACTCGACCTTCTGACAACGTGTCTGTGGAAAGAACACATTGTCAGAAAACTCTCTTATGCCCATAGCTCGTATTTCCATTAAGGAGACTTCTGAAACTGAACATGACATCTTTTACAAAAATATAAATCCCTGTGCAGTTGTCCAGAGCGATGGTCCACATGAAACAGTAAATTCCTCTTAAAAGCTTAATTCATGACGTTGACTTTCACGTGGACTTTTTTCATTTATTAATGTACAGACTCATTGCATGGAATCATAGGTCTTTTATGTAACCAACATAATATATGATGTATTTATTCAAATGACGTAACCCTTTTTTATTGTCTTTGTGCTTGTTTGATGTTTTGTGTATCCCCCTGCATATATTCATTCGGTGTGGGTGAACATTTGTACAAGCGCATAAGAGGTTTTCTACTGGTGCACTGACACCAAAATGCATCTCACCATTTCCTTTTTCCTTGTGCGCCGTCGCCAGAGGCTCCTTTTTGTGTGGGTGCGCATTGTGTTCAAGTGAATAAGCTTTCACTAACTTATGTCACACCAAGATTTCTCTCGTTTTCTTTATCTTGCTGTAGCTTCACCAAGTGCTCATTGTTAATGAGAACAAGTGGTTTTCTGTTGGTGCGCGGATACAAAAGATCTGGGTTGGCTGTCTGTTTCCGGGTCTTTATGTTACTCTATCTAATGTGTGCTACATATTAGTGTCAGTGTAAAATAGTCATTAATCTATCCATGCGCATTGCAGACATGTGCCACATTGATAGGTCACTGCCTACACAGGCAAGGATTCCTCTGCCTGTTGCTGCCTACAGATGAGCAGAACAAGCAATCATAACGAGCAATCATGCGTCCATTTTTTATTTTTCCATTCTACAAATGACATTTCATGAGAGAGGCTTAACTATTACCTAAAATAAGAGAGTGCATTTAAAAAAAAAGTACTGTCCTTTTGCTTTTGAATTGGTCCTGGGTTGCATCAAACTTTTAGTTCTTTAGTGCAGCACAAGGTTCTTTGAGACAAGTTCCTCTGCCAAACTTTTGAGTCCAGCCCAGTCACCCAAAAATTTGATAAAACTGCAAAATATGTTTAGGAGGTAACGTCGATGTCCCCTGGGAAACATTTGCATTCGGTCACCTCCTATAACGCTTATCATAGAGGGACGCGGGGGGTTGGAGTCAATCCAGGCTGGCATCGGGCGAGAGACACCCTGGATCGGTCGTCTTCCAATTGCAAGACTGACATTCAATCCCAAATTCACACCTACAGGAAATTTAGAGTTCCAAATTAACTTAACCCCCCCGGGCATGTCTTTGGACTCGGGGAAGGGTCCGGAGTAGCCAGAGACAACCCTGGCAGACATGGGGAGAGACACAAAGCCCTCCCTTGCTGTGAGGCCACAGTGCTACCGAGCAGGCAACAGCTGCCATTCACAACCATATGAGCTTTCCAGAAACTGTTTTTAAAGCCTTTGTAGATTTTATTTAAATTCCAGAAATATTGATTTTCAGATGGGTAATCCCTGTGAGACTCAATGTTTTCTCCCACAACAAAGTCTCCATTTCCCTCGAGGGACACTGAATGCATCGCAGAGAACAAACCGGGACACCGAAAGCAAAACGTGTAGGCGAATGTGCGTCTATGTGTGTGAGTGTCTGAGCTGAGCAGCGCGATCACTCGGACAGTTGACGGGTCATCGAAATCGACGAGATAAGAGGCCGGATGAGAGCCGGGACGGGACAGGCGCTCGGTCTGGCTTACCGGCTCTGTGATGTCTGCTGTTAAATGACCAGTTGTCCGTTCAGCCTTTAGCCTGAAGGGGAGATGGATCAAGGTCAAAGGGCTCAATCATCTCAGTCATCACAGGCAGGTAGCTGAATGTTTCCCCCTTTGTGGGAGCAAAAAACCTGCCAGCTGGGATCCTCTTTTGATAGCTGATGTTTGGTTGGATGCACATGCAACCCATGTTGAATTTGCATTGTTCTTGCTGCAGACTTTCCTTTCATTTCTGAACAATTTTTTTACTTCATCTTGTCCCAAGGGGGGGTTGAATTTACGGAGTAATTAGTTGAGTAGAATACACCCTCTAATTTAGCTCCAGCCCTTCCTGCTCTCCTCTGCAGCAAAGTTTACATTTGGTAATGAATTAAGAGCCCTACACTATTAAAAGGAGAGTTCTGCTGACATCTCTATAAGCTTAAGATAAGCTCGGCCTAAATCAAGAAAAATGCAGACCCAGCACTTTGCGGTCCAAGAGAATCTTAGCGAGAGGAGCTTTCAGCAGGAGATAACACTAGGTGCATATATTTTCCTTTGCATTTTTATAAAACATCCTGGTTTATCTTGAAAATGCTTTTAAAAAGAGTCCTATGAAATTAGAAGAAAAAGGATTTCATGTTGCTGCTTCTTCAAAATAAATCTATAGCAACAAGGAATTCATGTGTTATGTAAATCAAAGCGTTAATCATGACAAATCAGTGCAAGATGAATGCAAATTAGCTCCAACGTAGAGGTCAATATGTTAATTATGTCCAAAACAAGCAGTTTCAGAAGAGGGCTATCTTGAGACTTCATTATCCTTGTGCCAAAAACAACTGGTGGCGATAGTATCCCGGAAATTTCACACAACAATCCATCGGTAGGTAGATCCTTGTTTAAGTGTCCTTGAGGAAGACGCACAACTAATTAAAAGAAACTGCAACCACTGGTTTGAGAGAGTACTTCTCCGTTTTGTACCTACTGTACAACCCAGCAGACTGCAGCCTTATTCCACGGCCAATTAAATTTAAGAATGAGGAGGCTAAATGGTTTTAAGATTAAACCACTGTTCTTCTTATCTATTTATGTTATCAGATTGCATTGAAGCGGCTTCAAATTCATCAGAAATTAGTTTTTACATTTCTCTTTTGCAGGTGTGAGTGCTTATTGAAAGTCCTAAGAGCTCTTTCAGGTACATTAATCTCCATCAACAGTAAACCTAGAGATGATGCAGATCTGGTATGCATACTGATGGTGTTAAGCACACATATTGCATAGTCAAAGACTCCGGATGTAAGGATTAGGACCTTGCAGATGGCAGAGAAACAGTCTTTTCAGCACATCCTCCAAAACCATCCATGTGACTAATCTAACTTTTGGAGTGAGAGAAATATCTTCCTTGTGGTGTCTTTGTTATTTTAGCTCTCCATCCTGCAACTAGTGTTTTGAATCCAGCAGTTACGGAGCAACATTAGCATTCATTCTGACAGTAACAGCTGGATGTGAAAGTATCTGTTGCGATGTCGTAGGTAATAATAATAAATAATAATATGTTCAAAAATAAACGCACAACTCATTTTAGTTCTTGCTACAAGTACGTATGGTCTGCTCGTTTAGTCGCTTGAAATACCGGAAGCGAAAACAATAAGTGAACAGGAACTCAACAAGGACACCAATGGGTAACTCGGGTTGAGGGAGCTCGGCACTCGCTGCACTAGATGACTCCCACCGTTCTCCGGAGATGGAAGGTCGTCTACCTGAGCAGGAAGAACTGCACGTCACTTCAGTCACATCATATTTCTGTAACCTGCGCCGCTTACTTAGCCAGTGGCATGCTTGATAAACGCGTTAAAATGAATATTTCATATATCCTAAAAAAAAGTTCCAGAGGATGACTGGTCACGTTTGGGCAAATGTGGATGTGCCTTGTACATGTATTCCGTACTCCTCTGCTTGCAGAAAGAAGTCAGATTTATTAGTCAATAAGAAAATAAGTAAGAAAAAGTAGAGATGAATTTATAGTCTTTATAGCTAGTTTCTTCTTTTCTTGTTATCATGTTTATTTATCAACCATAAAACGGGACATGGCTAACATGATATTTTCACCTTCTATTCTTTTAGGGAAAGTTACAAAGTGACACTGGTGTTCACGTGTCATTGTTCAGGTTTTTTTACTGTTTCATATATCAATTCCTGCATACTGTTTAATACTTGTGGGCCAGCGCTCTTTGAAATGCCAATTGATGAGAAAGATTCACCTAGCAAGTCAGACTGGAAGCCTATTGACTGAAGTCTTACTGGTTCCAGCAGCTTTGACGCATCTGAGGAGGGATGAGTGAAAAGAGGATTTTTTAAGAGCTCAACAGACGATCACATCTTCCTAAATACAGTTCTGATGAGGTTTCAGTGCAGCTCTTTCATTGCATTGTTCTAACACGCTGATCACAGTTTGATCAGCAGGTGAAACATAAAACTCCTGGCAGCTTTAATCCAAAACCACATCCAATACCAGATACGTTGTTATTCCGGAATATTAAACTAGTTTTCAATTCACACAATTGTAAATTAACTTAACTGACTCACATCAAGTATGCACCTCATCTTTAACAGACAAAAAAAATGATATGCATGATGAAATCCCATTGCACACACAGGTAAAAGATTTGTCTACTAATGAGTAATAATTGATATGGACAGAAAACTCATTTAAGATCAGAGATTATGAGCACACCTAAGGCCTCCAGTCCAATGCCGTTCCCTCCTGAAACAGAGAACAGTCTCTAGCCGCTCAATATCTTCTGTGTGCAGCAAACTTTTGTGTGGAATCGGCTCAGGAAAGAGCACAAAGATAACTCTCCATCATCCTCCTCAAGATCCCTAACCTGCATGTTTTCCCTCCCGCTGCTTTTTGCGCTAACAGCTCATTCATGTTTCAGCCACGCTGCTGATTGATCCCAACAAATCTGGCAACCCTGCTCGACTCACATAACCGACGTGTTATGTGAGCCAGCGGCAGTTATGTGAGCCTCCAGATCTGCGTGCAAGTGTAGGAAAGTAGCCGATGCCAACTGAAAATGTCATCGGATTTGTTTCTTGGCTCGTGTGAGGCGTTTAGTCACTAAATGGAGTCTGATAACTTACCAGATCTGGTGAAGCAGTTTCGTGCTTGCTGGGTAAAAAGTAGATTTAGGAAAGAAAGCCGAGAGTGACAGATACAATATATCAAATGTTTGATAAAGGCCTTTTCCCCTGACTGCATGAATAGGCTACTGCCCGTCACAGCAAAGACTGTGTGTACATTTACTCCATGAGGGCAGAGGTCAAATATGAATGGTTTCTATTTTTTGTTGAAAAAAAGAAAACTGTAAAATGATGAATCTCACTCTTTAATGTTTGCCTGCCTTTCTTAAATGTCACCAAAGCATTCAAAGTTGCTCATTCTATCTTTCACCTTTACATTATTATGGCAACCCAATGACATTTACCCTGGTGCCACGGCAAGTCCACCGTTACACTTCTGGTCCCGCATGACCCCTGACTGTCATTTATTCAACCAAACTTGGCTGACTGGAGCGATTTGTAAGCCTCTCACTTTACTGAGTGCATTTGTGTCTTTGGATCCCTCCAAGGCTGACGGCTTTACCATTAAAATGTTTTTATTGTTTAAAAAGGTACTTTTATTTATTTATTTACGACAGCAGATACTGCCGACCGGATCAAGTAGAATAAAACAGCATGGATTCCTAATTGATGTCTTTTGAGGATGGGCAAAATATTTTGTTTTTGTTTTGTTTCTTTTCCTTTTCTTACCTCAGGTTATACTTATTCCATAATATTTCCTTATGGTATCCCTTTTAGAAATAAGCTCTGTGATTGTCTATACTGTATTCGTCCGTCCTTTGTTTGCATCATTAGGTCCCATTAATGACCAGATGGATGCATTAAAATTACATTAGAGTGGCCTCAGATAGGCACAAGCTAAAACAACAGCGTCCGTATTCTCCTGTAGCTTATTATTGCAAGCTGCCAGGCGCTGTGTTGTGGGGCGATACTGTAAAATTGTTTTTCTAAGCGAAGTGCTTTCGAATTTCAAAATATTTATGTAATCCTGGTTGAATTTGCATATGACTATGTATAGCTTTCTAGAGTGGGAGTGAAATCACCCTTCGGGATGATTGCACACTGCCCTCAGGAGGGGGGCGGGGGGGATTCAGAGCGGGAATGCCGCTCGGCCCCCGGCCCCTTTAAACAGTGGAAACAAATTGATGTCTTTGAAATGCCCTCAAGAGTCCCCTTCTTCACCCCCGAAAGGTTTGATAACGGTGTTACCACTTGTGACTGGAGATGCAAAGCGTTTACAGATAGCCACCGCGCCCCTGTTGACATCAAACAATTCATTGAAGAAGAAAAGAGTGGAATGTGTTTCCATATTTTCCGGTGAAAGCACAGGCGGAGATTGATTTTGCAGCATATCATTAGTCCATGAATGAGTGCACATGTTTTGCTAATGAAAGTAAAAGAAAAGTCCCCGGGCTTGTCTCGCTTTCACCCTCCTTTAGGATATGCTTACTCAGCTTTTTCTGGTGCGTGTACTTGTGCACTTGTATGTTGTTGTTGTTTTTACTTATATTCTTCAAGTGTAGAGAGGAATGAAGAGATGATTGTTCACCTTGTGCTGCAAACGTGGGGAAGGTCATACTCTAAGAGAGGTCGAGGAATTTTTTATTTCAATGGCGTGCATTATTTATTCCACTGGCCCCTTTGCAGATTTGATTGTAGACCTTGTCGAGCACACGATTGTGCTCAAAGCGCTTTAACACAACTTCCACCTGAAACAAATGGACATTAACAGCAGAAGAGGGTCACCTTGTCCATAACAACTTCATTTGTATACAGTTTTGTAATCAAGAGATTTCCATAAAACCATGAATATATGTAAAAAATGAACAAATGGTTCCAAATATTACCAAATTCAAAAGTTAGTTTTTTTAATGGGAAAAATACACGTGCTCTTAATGCTTAATAAGTAGAGGTGTTTTATCCCTGTGTCACAGTTACATTTCTGCACTACAGACAGAACGGTTTGCAGCAGCATCCATCACCAAGAGCTCTGAGATACAACGTGTCACTGAACCACAAAGGAGATCAAATACTTCTGGACAAGCAAAGCCCAAGTCGATACTTTTTGGTACACCGCATATTCTTTCATTCTTTCATCCGTTTCAGTTAGAGATTATGTCCATGTTTACCCCAAATGGCAACATCAGGACTGATACTTTGTTCATATCTTTTGAACCATTCTCTATTAGCCGTGTCTCGCATTCCCATACAACCACACTGCATTAGAGACTTAGATTAAGTTTGTTTCTGATGTAGAACGATTCCAATCATGTTATGTGTAAATCTGCACATGTAGCTGAAGCGTCGGAGCAGGCCGGCGCTCAAGCATTCTTGTTGAGTTGTGGGTGCGAACTTGTTGACTAAACAAAACAAAACTCAGCATCTACTTTACTTCCTGCCTGTGTTCAGTCATCAGCCCCACCACTACCTATACCACCCAGCCTCTGCACGGCCTCCCTCCACAGCTGTAAATACACACACAGGCACACATGTAGAAGAAAATGCTACTCTGGCTTCATACGCCACATAGACATAGGAGAGCAGATTCACAACATGTGGAATTTTCTTTTTCCTTGCGAAAAAAACAAGTCATTAGTTTCCATCTACTGAATTAAAGCGCAATCTGTTGAATTTGGAAATGATATTTTTGTAGAATACACGGCCAAATTCAAAGGTTTTGTTTATATTTTTACCGTCAAATATAATTTTGCACAAGCAGATTGGCAACAGAGGGAAATAACACGTTCGTGAGGGTGAGATGCAGGCATTTCTTTAGCCAAAGATTTGGAACAGGTGGTAGGGGAGCCTTGAATTTATTTTGGTGCTACACATGGGATCCTAACCGTGGTATCTCTCGTTAACAAATGTTAACATCTATTGGTGATGAGACAACAGCGGGGGTTCTGTTTTGAATTTCAAGAAGAAAAAAAATTAGTATTTAATGAACTAAGTTAGATGACGAAGCACAGAAGTCCGTTCCTCACATGAACAGGAAGTTTATCTGAGCGGTCTAAGGTGTGTGGAGGTGTAATATCTGGTACATTTTTGTACACGATGTAAAGCAGTCGGTCACGGCACTGTGCTCTGGTCTGGCACTTCTTAAATCACAAGCTGCAGATTTATTAACATATGTGTCGCTGTGCCTTGAGATGGCTGCAGGGATTCAGTGAACTATGGGAGAAGCTGAATAAATGAGCTGGGGACAAAGATAAATTATATTAACCTGGTAGACCGCTCTAACTTCCCGTTTCAGATGGATCTACTGGTTGAAACTAGTTCCATAAAACAACTCAAACACAGAAAAACAGAAAATCCTTTCTGGACAATTCCCCACGGTACAACAGTGGGACTGTTTCAGCAGGTCTTATATGGAAGGATGACAAAAAATAAAATAACTACAAATGAAAATAACTAAATCCACTAAGAAAAAACACCTTCTGCGACAAATCACAGAGAGAAGAGCTCAGGTAAAAAAAAAATGTTTATTTCTATTCCATTGACGAAGAGGTGCTTGATTCATAAACCCTTGTGGACAGACTTGATTCATTGAATGAAGAAATATTGGGCCCCACTTTCTAAAAAAGCTGGTCAATCGAAACAAAAAAACATATTCCAAGTAGTGGTACGACGTGGTGAAACATTGGGATTAATGGGAACATTACAGGTCATTTAGTAGACACTTTTATCCAAAGCGACTTACATTACACTTGAAACCCATGGCTTTTACACATTTTTGCCTGGGGAGCAATTAGGGGTTAGGTGTCTTGCTCAGGGACACTTCGACATGGAACATGGGGGCAGCCTGGAATTGAACCACCAACCTTGTGCTACCCAGCACACCTTCTCTAACCCCTGCGCCACGACAATCTCAGCTGTGACGCTAAGGTTACATTCTCAAACCAGGAATGGACATCAAACCCCCCAAAGCACATTCAGTTTTTACCTGCGTTCTTCACTTGCAAGTCTTTTTGACCAATCGGGAGCGGCGCTACTACAGCGTCTGAACACAAAATCCACAACAATAATTCTATCCGTGTCCGGATTATAGATTGTTTAATGGATTAAATCTGAATTGGCTGGAACAAGAAAACTCTCATCCCCTCCTTATCCTCCCTGTCGCCAGGAAACAACTATGCAGAAAGTTGATGGTGCAGGATCCAAAGGAGAGGAACAGACCCTCAAGCAGCAGATTACAGATAACAGCCATGGTGCAACCCGTCTTTCAGAGATTTAGGTTTCGCTCGTGACTTTCTTATCCTACATTCAACATAATCTGTATTAAAGGTTACATTCTGCATTCCTTTTTAATCAGTAGGCCAGGGATTACATTAGTAACCTGATAATTGGTGGCAATCATTTGTGGAAGTTTAGCAGAAGAAGTACGAATTACTTAGCAGGTAAATGTATGTCCAAACGAGGCCCTCCACATGCGGTGCTGAGGAGTCATTCCACAGATCATATTGTGTTGTAGGTCGCCGACAAGTACATCATAACGTGACTCGCCGAGTTAGCTTCATCTTTTTTGCAAACGAGCGCGTGACAAAAAATAAAAATAGGAGAGATGAAAAGACAAGATACTTCCTGCGGTGTCCCGTAGCTCGGAATACATCGGCCGTTTGGCAGAAGGCAGACTTCCTCGGCCAAGAAATCCGCTGTGTTAAGCTTTGCCCACCACCCCCTGCAGGCTTCTGGGAGTTCCCGCTGTACCCCCGTTAGTTTCTCACAAACAGAACAACAAGCGCACAGAGAGCGCAAACTGTGTGCATGGTCTTTGTTTTGATGGAAGCATTTCCTTCAGCGTGCTCTCAAAAGTGTGTACTTCTGTCTTCGCTTGTGTGGTTTTCACATAGATGTTATTCCTGCATGACGAGAAGCTCCTGCTTCTAAAAAGGTGCGTCCTCTGAAATGCAGGTTGGCAAGCCGAATGTTTATGCAGAGTTTACATCCAAGAGAACAAAGAGCCCAGTGGAGTGCTGCCTGCTTGGTGACATCCAGCAACTAATTCATGATGCGCATTATGGCCCTAGTGCGTAAGTTTTACTGCAGGGACAAAAATAATTTTTATTGTGCAGGTTTGTGTATGTGCGACCATGCAGGTGGACTAAAACTGTTTATTTCCAGTAAACAGGGTTGGCTACGGACATTTTAAATTTCAAAACCACAAATGTTAAAAGAAGGTACCTGCAAGGGCCGATAATGGTCAAACCCTACAGACCCAACAGAATTACCATTGAGAAGAAATAACTACTTATTATTGTTTAGACCACAGCAGTTGCAACAGTAATTTACTACCATTAATATCCAGTTCACATGATTTTGCATTTAAATTGCTTTGAAATTTACTATATTTGCTGTATTCTGTTTAATGAATCACGGAAAGTGCAGTTTGTTTCATTCCTCCTTTTTGTTTCATATACACCCACACTTCTTTTTCAGAGTTAATTAGAGACATTGATCTTAGCCGTGTATCCCAGTCCAGACTCAGCACGTTGACTCCCGAAGCCCTGTCCATCGCTCTGGAAAAATCAAGATTGAGAAGCATGTTAATGAAGAGGCCATCACAGGGTGAGTGCGTATCGTTGTTGAGGTTCTCGCCAGTGTTGACTATTCGCTGACATGTACGACACAGGACACGCGGCGCAGTGACTTCTTCACATGCTTTCCATCACTTGATTGTGGATAACCACAACAAGCTTTGATTCAGAAGGCAGCAAGTGTGTCGGGCCATGGGAGGGAGGGAGAAGTATGAGTGATAATTCTATGTTGGGGAACTAGGGTCATACTTAGCGGTAAAGTAGTTAAAATGGTAAACTTGGATTGTGGGTTCTGTCAACATGTGAATGTAATCGTTGATGATGCTTGAGCGAAACAAACGGGGGACCAGATTTCTTCCAAATGAATGATTGAGGGCGTCGATTTACCAGAGGCACAACAAGACAATGCACTCAAGCTTCATTACTTTTTGAGCAGCTGTGAGAGTCCCGCACTCATTCAGTGCAAAAGTGTCGCAGATGCGATTGTTTCTTCGCCAAAGTTCCACTCAGCATTGTTTCAGAATCCCATTGCACTTTGATTAATTTGAAGAACCATGTTTTAAGTGGCACTAAACGGCATTGTTGCCTTCTACTCATTTATTCATTAATGTAAAAAATGCATGACCAACAACACAGCCAGTTGCTAAATTGCATGTTAAGGTTAATTTAAGCTGAATACTGTGGAAGTACGGCGCAAATTAACATTGCGATGTTCCCTTACGGACTGAAATGTTTTCTAAAATAATCTTATAATAAATTATGTTTATTGGTTTGATCAAATCCTCCTTATAGGCGGATAGGACTGCGCCAGAACATCTCATCTATCATTGTACGGTAAAAAAAACAACACAATGCCATCTTAGTTCAGCCCATGGAGCGGCAATCAAAATGTACATGTTGTTAACCAGCGTTCCGAAAAAGTATGACAACATGCTAATCATTACGTGAGTTCCCATGAGAATAACTTCCTTCTGGTGGTGTTTGCATTCAGCGTCAATTTGGGGTTAAAGTAGATAAACATCTTTATAAAGGTTTCAACTTGTTTTCGTACTAAAACCTGTCAACGACTCTACTAGAATCATAATCCAACATTATAAAATACCGCTCATGCCTTAAAGAAAATCATATTCTCTGGAAATATGATGCTGCCTTTCAGATGGTATCCATAACAACAGCCTAAAAGCCTGCATTGACTAGACAGTGCTAAATCTAGCGTCAATGGCAGAAGCAGTACTGATCCACACATCTGCTTGTGTCACTTTTTTCCTTCTTTGAAAGTATAACAAATATAGACTTTGAAAGTCTGACATCTGTGATTAAAATGTTTTCTTGTATACACGAAGCCATCCTTGGAAACATGCTGTGTTCATGCTTTGCCCTTTCATCCACATCTGGGCTGCGCTGGGGATTTTTACAAAGCACAAAAGCATGTTGTGAGAGACATATTTGAAGTTACTCTGCAGGACTCTATTCAACATTAAATGCTATTAAATCATTCATTGTCACTTGCACGGTCATTGAGACTGAGGTTAAGAATTGTATACATTGCTACTCTGACTTTACTAGCATTTTTCATTTTTCTAACAGTAAACCAAAGGTAATCAAGACTGAGGTGTTGCCGAAAATTGCATGCTAACATACTATTCATACAAGGATTATGATCTTTTGAATATGGTGTGCATTGGACAGTATACGTTTGTATGAGATAATTAAATAGAAACAAGCAAGAATCTCTGACCACAGCTTATATGCTCAGCTGCCCCACAATGCATTGCATGTTAGTGCCGTGGATCATGTGTATTTTGACTGCAGCTAAAAGCCGTCCCTTCAGTTTTACAATGTTTTCATGCTACAGGGGTGTTGATCGGGTACAACAATATTTATCTATTATGGTGTGGAGGTTCTTCAGCAGGAAGATGTTATGTTGAAAAATGTAGTTTTCTCTCAAGAAACTTGAATATATAAATGATATATAGACTATTAACAGCAATATCAAATAGGTAATAGAGTGGATATTATGACAGGTTTAACTTCCTTACACTAACTTGCAGCTAACAGCTAACAGTTATAGTGAGCTCATGTTCAAACGAACTCCATGGACCCACAGCTTATCAATCTTGTCACAGTACTCAGACTAATCGAGTCTGCTCCCAAATGGAAAGTCGATAGAGATTGTTGAGCTGGCGTAGTGAGAATATACAAGATTGTTCACTTTCATTAGCTTTGTCAACAAGTGCTTTTGGTAAAAGGCAAGATGAGACCATCAAATTACAACCATTTATCATAATTTCTCTTGTTGCTGAACAACATAGTTTTTGCTTTTTTGCTCAGCATGTTCTTGCATCAGGAGTCACAGCTTTTAGTTAACAATTGAAGCGTTGCCATACCATGGGTTAATATATTAAATTGTGATGTAGTAAGATTCAAACTATTCGGGACAGCACCGGGCAGTCCTGAGGAAACGGAGAGCCAGAAAATGTAGCGTGTGCCAAGCCGAGTGTAAGGATGAAAACACAACAAGAATACATGTTTGACACCGTGGTTCAAAATAACTTGACACACACACACACACACACACATCAATTTTAGTTGAGTGAAGACCCATTTCTGAATTACTCTCGTACAGATTATATATATATATATATATATATATATATTCTCTTTTGTTGAACTGTGTGTTACTTATTCCAATTGTACATCTTTCCACGTACCTCCTGGGTTATAGTATTGCCTTCGAGGTTTTTTTCTTTAGACATGGTTGGCTGATTGGCTAAGTCACTGTAGTTGTCCCCTGGGCGCCTTCCTTCACTGACACATCATTGAATTACACCCACAACAGTGCAAGAAGGCTTAACGGGGAATTTCAGCTTTCCGGCAACTTACAACCCACAGGGCACAGCCTACCTTTTACAGCCCCGTTTCTACTGCCTCTAAGCTGTGACCTCAGATACCGTAAGCTGACCGAATCCTCCTGTGGCACCATGAGCACTACATCAAACACAGACGGCCGCGAACTGCACCAGTGTTTGAGATCACTATCCTTTAAGGGATTACAATCACCTTCCCCGAATCCCTGACCGTCGGGGGACCTCCTTCTGCACGCCTGGCCTCTTATGAGACAGTCAGAAATATCCGATGGGCTCGTTTGAAAACAATGAATAAAGGGAGCCTGTTTCCATCAGTATATTATAAAATGTGATGATTATTTTTTTCTTTACCTATACCTTTAAAAAAAGCAAAAGCAAAACTTTCTTAAAAAAAAAAAAAACACACCTTTTTTGCCAAAATCTGTTTTCTTTTGTTTGGGACCTTTGTGAAAAATAACACAAATGTAAAAGCTTTCACACGCTGTGCATTACCTAAATCCCTATTGTACGGGATCATCAGTATAACCGAGCTGTTTACTGTAATCCATCTTATCTACAATCATCTCAACATAAGAAGATCAGCAGCATGGTGAAATGTGAGTAGGGCATACAGTACATTCATTAGCGGCTGAAAGAAAAGCCTGCACACTCTTTGCCCTCTGCGGGTATTGATTGGACATCACAGCTGTACGTGAGGAGGTAAAAGGTATTTGACATAATTCATTTTAGAAGGGTTGAGTTCAAACAATGACAGAGGCATGTTGGCACTTGCATGTAGAACCATAACATAGAAGAGGTAGAAGTGTTAGGTATTTCGAGGTCCAAACATCATTTGAGACCACCAATTGAGACTGTTGAACATAATTTGGTGTTCTCCTGAACCACCAGAGCACTGAACAATGATGAATGAGATACTACTTGATTGATGGTTTACAGGAAGATGGAAATAATGATGGTGTGGAAGCTATGATGAGCTAATGACAGCTGTTAGCCTAAAAATGTACACAGTACAAACTGAGTCGAGACATGGCAATAGTTAGCGGACATCTTTTTTTGGTCACTGACATTTTTAAGCTTCATGTATGTATGTATGTATAGAAAGAATAGTACAAACAATGATATTGGCTTGGATATTGACTTAGATAGTAACTATTGCTTAGCTGCTTTACAATAATGTGTGCCGATGGTGGGTTTCGGGACAGAAGATGTCGTATGTGTACGGACTGTAAAGCCCTCTGAGGCAAATTTGTAATTTGCGATTTTGGACTATACAAAATAAAATTAATTGAATTGCCGTTTGTTGGGCCGGTGTGACGCTGTCCATGGGTACTGAAACAGAGCGACGATCGACAGACAGAAAGACAGTTTCTTAACATGCTTTCTGTAGTTGAAATGCAATGTTTCATCCTAATTTAATTTCCCTTCACTGTAGTGATTCACAATCTAAAGGAAATCAACAATTAAGCAAAGGGACGGTCAACTGGAGGGAAAGAGAGCAGCCCGCAAACTGAGAGACGGATGCATTTCGGAATCCCGAACAACTATTACTCTAGCTTTATACTATATATCACAACAGGAAACGGGAGTTTTAAGGACTATAGACCAGAGGTCTTCAACGTTTTTCAAGCCAAGGTCCCCCAAACCGATGGCGAGGTGGAGCAGGGACCCCCTATTCTACGGAGTTTGGTCCGCCATCTTTTATTTTTGAGCTTCACGCTCTTTAGACGTGAGCATAAACGCGATCTGATTGGCTGGTGCCTGCGCTGTCGTATTCGCATGAAAGGAGCAGTGAGTGAACCGGTGCACCGCTTGAGAGCTGCTGAGGGAAGCTGAATGTGTGTGTTGCGGACTGACAGATAACGTCTTCTCCATCAATTTATACGTTCGCTTCAATATGTTGGATTCATGTTAATGTGTATTTAAAGACCATAAATAAAATTCTGATTCTGAAGACATTTACATTTGTGGGGAAAAAAAAAATGTTTTAAAAAATTGTCTTTATCAACCAAAAATTTCACGACCCCCCTGCAGTACCTTCGCGGACCCCTTGGGGGTCACGGACCCCCTGTTGAAGGCCTCTGCTATAGACAATGACAAGCCCAAAACTGTCCCAAGATAGTCGAGGTGACCCAAGGGGTCAAAGCCACAGAGCTGCTACCAGTAGCTCTCCCATTCCATCCTAGACAGGATCCCACCAATTACACCTGGATGCATGGGATTCCAAGGATTTAGTTCCGTGTGTTGATCAACCCAAAAGCTTGTATTTTTGTACGTAAGAAGGACACTATATAATCATCATGTCCCCGATTTCTTCTTTCTTCTGTTAGCATGGCACATCCATCATTCTTTCCCCAAGTCTCCTCTTTGTATGTCCTCTGTAAACTATCTAATGAAGACAGGCTGCCTGATAAGAGAAGATAAGAGATACGAATGCAGTAATTCAGGCTCGAGACCAATTTGTTCCAATAGCCAACTGTGATACAAAAACTCTACCACCAAGTTTTATATAGTGCTTTTCTAAATGTCTCAAAGACGCTTTAACATAGTCGAAGGAGGGACGGCGTGAGGCAGACAGACAGGAGACAAGACACGAGCGGCGACATATACAGGCCGATCGCATACAACTACATAGACTGAAGGGTAGGGGAAGGGAGGGGGCTACGGGTAAGCAGATGGGAAAAGATGTGTTTTGAGGCGGGACTGGAATGTGGTGATGGAGTCGGAGTCTCTGACGAGAATGGGGAGTGAGTTCCAGAGCTTGGGAGCTGCCCTGGAGAATGCGTTGTCCCCAAAGCTGCGGAGTTTGGATGTGGGGGTGAAAAGTAGTCTGGCCGAGGTGGATCTGAGGGACCGATGAGGTTGGTAGGGTGAAAGGAGTTCAGAGAGATAGGGAGGTGCAAGTTGGTGGAGGGCTTTGTAGGTGAGGGTCAAGATTTTGTAGGAGATCCTGTTGATAGGTAGGCTTACTTCTTCGGCCTACCTGCGCGGCGGAACAATGATATTCAGAGAATGAACGGACGTCCAGGCGTTTATCTCTTTAGCCATCCGACTCGTGGCATTCTTTAATGCAAGCACAACATGCTCAACTGCCCGCTCACGGGAGAGACGGGTACACACAGAGAAAGGGGAGGGAACACTGCCCTTATATGGGAATGGTGCTCTTGATATCACGACCCAGGAAACAGTTACAGGTACATGCATTCATACACTCTTAACACTCCCACTTATGAATGACATGTATACTGTGCAACACTTACATGACCAAATAAACAAAAACAGAACAAAAACAAGGCATAGTCGAATATCAACATTTTATACACCAAACATGATTTCCCCAAATTTCTTTAACTTAAGTTTGGAGGCAGGCTTTGTCATAACGTCTGCGACCATGTTGTCGGTGGGACAGTAAACAAGGGACATCTTGTCTTCCCTTATGGTAGACCTGATGAAATGATATTTTATGTCCACATGCTTAAACCGTTGTCTGCACACCGGGTTCCTAACAAGCGCAATTGTCCCCTGGTTATCCTCGTAGACAACCGTTTTCTCATACACATAGGAATCCATCCCTCCCAGTAGTTGCTCCAAGTGAATACAGTCCTGTATTGTTAGAGCTAGAGCCATGTACTCGGCTTCGCATGTGGATAGTGCTACTGTGGGTTGCTTCTTGGTTTTCCAAGATACTAAGGAACTACCTTTACTCATACAATACCCGGTGGTACTGCGTCTGTCACTAACATCCGCAGCCCAGTCTGCGTCGCTATATGCTTGTATGCCTAGGCTTCCTTGGCTTTTTGTGAAACAGAGATGTTTGTCTGCAGTACCTCTGAGGTACCGCAAAACATGTTTCACCGTGACCCAATGTTCATCTGTAGGGTCAGCAAAATGTTGTGATAACTTGTTCACTACGAAACATATGTCTGGGCGTGTACAGGTTGTCAGGTAAATGAGGCTGCCGACAGCCTCCCTGTACTTCTTCACATCAGAGATTTTAGGCGCACCTTCAGAGTATTCTAGCTTTGGTTCACATGGGGTTTCTCTAACCCTACACTCCTGCATGTCGAAACGTTCCAGTAGTTTTTCAACAAACCTCCTTTGTGACACTTTTACCCAGCCGTCAGACTGGCTGAAGTCCATGCCCAGAAAATACTTCAACCTACCTAGGTCCTTCATCTTAAATCTGTTAGAAAGCACGTTTTTCACCCTCTCCAAACTCTGGGTGTTGCTGGCTGCGATGATCAGATCATCCACCCAAATGACCACTATTACCTTCCCTGTCTCTGTAGACTCTTTTGTGTAAACACAGTGGTCTGTCGGGTTCTGAATAAAGTTGTCATCTACTAGGCAGGTGTGGAGCATCTCATTCCAATTTCGCCCCGACTGCTTCAGGCCGTAGATTGACTTCTCTAGTTTACACACCAGCTCATCTCCCTCCTTTTTGTAACCTTCAGGTTGTTCCATGTAGATGTCTCGATCAATGGGGGCATGTAAGTAAGCGGTTTTCACATCCATTTGATGCAGAATCAAATCGTCTTGGGCTGCCTTCTGCATCACTACACGAATACTTGTCAGATTTGCTGTTGGTGAGAATGTCTCGCCATAATCTATCCCTGCTCTCTGGCTGTATCCTTTCGCTACAAACCTAGCTTTGTACTGGTCGTTTCCGTCAATGTCTCCCTTAATCGAATATACCCATTTTCCTCCCACTGTCTTCCTGCCCTCTGGTAGCTTAGTCAGGGTAAAGGTTTGGTTGTCCTCTAGGGACCCCATCTCCTCGTCCATTGCTTTCTTCCACTTTCCTGACTCAGTTGATGTCATGGCCTCTTTAAAGGTCAGAGGCACACCACAAACTGCTCGGTAGCAATAATCTACACTAGTTAGCGTACTGTCGTCATCAGCATCTTCCAGAGAATAATCTCTTAGATACCCCGGGGCTTTACGTTCTCTGGTAGGGTATCTCCCACTGTCGTGTGGCGTCTCCCTAGGATGCTTCTCGCAGTCGTCCTCTGATGCGGATTGTGGACGGTCAGTCAATACATCGGTGTTCGGTACGCTAGGCTGTGAAGTCTCCACTCCCTTATCGCAACCCCCTTTGGGATCCAGTCCTAGCTCCTGAGTCGGAGTCTCATTTTCACAGGTTGTCTTGGTGACAAACTTTACCAGCCTGTGCTTCTGTACTTTTCCTTTACCCGGGTAGTAAACTAGATAGGCGGGACTGCCCTTGTCGTGCCCTACAAAGAATCCTCTGTCACACCTAGAATCTAGTTTGCCTCTGTCTTGCTGGTAGGCATAACACTCTGACCCGAATTTATGCATATCGGCTAAATTACACTTTTTACCTGTCAGTGCTGTGTATGGGGTAGTGCCTGTGTGCTTGTTGAAACACCGGTTCCTGGTATAGGCTGCTTCCTAGATGGCATAGTGCCAAAGGCTCTTAGGTAAGCCACTGTCAATGAGCTTACATCTGGCCATCTCAAAAAGAGTTCGCCCTTCCCTTTCAGCTGTCCCGTTCTGGTGCGGGGAGTAAGGACAGGAAGTCTCGTGCCTGATTTTGTTCTTTCTCAGTAGTGTCTGAAACTCTCGGTTAGTAAATTCAGTCCCGTTATCTGATCTGATGCACTTCACAGTGCCGTAAGGCATCACATCTGCCAGGTACTTCTCTGTAGCCTGAACTGCATCGCTTTTTGCTTTCAGAAAATAGACCAGCACTGCCCCCGTACACACGTCTGTGAAAGACTGCATGTATTTAAAACCATCTATGGACTCATTGTTAATTGGGCCGGTTAGGTCTGTGTTCACCAGCTCAAGCGGTGTCTTTGCTCTGTTAGTCGGGTCTCTGTTTCTCGTCTGCGTGAACTTCCCCTCTATGCATACTGCACATTCTTTATCAGGCCGGCGCTTTGGACCTTTAATGTGCATGCCCTCTGTCACGTCCTGCAGTTTCAAGATATCGTCATAATTACAGTGACCCATTACCTCATGCCATGTCTGAATATCATAGCTGACGTGACACACATCATCTAGATCACACTCGGTTTGCAGGTAGTACATTCTCTTACATACATAGATTTCAAACCTTGTGCCATCCGGTGACTCTACGTCTTTTCCTTCGTCGAAAAACACTTTGGCACCGTGTGCGGTAGCAGACTTCACTGAGAAGAGTTCTTGAGGGTACGAGGGAATGTAGAGAGCGTTCTTTAATGTCACTGTACACCGGTGCCCCCCACTGCTTATGAGACATACCTGTGCGTCTCCCCTGCCTTTCACCACACCGACAGTACGCTTCCCATCTGCGAGCTCCATACTGTGTCTCTCCGGCCTGAAGGTGCTGTCAAAGCTTTTGAACTTGCTCCTATCGTTGATGATGTGGGACGACGCGCCCGTGTCCACGATCATTCCCCTTCTCTGGGTCTGCAGCATTTTCCTTGAGAGACTGGCATCTTCTGTTTGTGCCCTGAAGGTGCGGTCTTCTCCTCCCGCGGCTCCCCGGTCGCCGTCTGGTTCACAATCGGGGCTACGGCCACCGCCACAATCTTGTACACATGCGCACCGGGCGCCCCGCTCACGCTCCTTCTTTGTGCACGCTTTGTCGGTGTGCCCTCTGCTTCTGCAAAAACTGCACCAAACTTTCTCTGTGCAGTCATCCCTTCTGTGGCCCTTTTCTCCGCACCGCCAACACACCATCTCCACTGGTCCAGTCTTTTTCCTCGGCGCCGCTTGAGCCCTCAGCACCCTTTCTCCTGCCTCTTCTAGGACTGGGTCTGTATCTTCTGAAGCCTCAAAATTTCTTAGCTTTGCCTTGAACTCTCCCAGTGTCATGTCGGCTGAACCATGCGTCACCATCAGTGTGAACGGCTTGTACTTCTCCGGTAATCCCCTCATGATCATCGCCATCATTAGACCCTCGCTCGGTGCTTCGCCTGCGCTCCTGAGTGCTGTAATGATCTGCTCAGCTCTGATGATGTATTTGGTTACGGTCTCGTTGTCAGCTTTCTTCAGCGCTGTCATTGTTATGTACAGGGAAACAATCCAGGGCCTACCTTTTCCGATGTAGTGTTCTTTTAACACTCTGAGACTCTCTCGGCCCTTGTCCTTTGTGTCTCTGAATATCAGCCCCAAGCTTGTGTTGTCAAGCAGCGGCGCTAATGCACAGTAGGCGTCCGCATTCAGCTTATCATCTTTAGCCCTGTCTTCCTCCGATAGTGGTTCAGCGGGCTCCGTCAGGATCGTCTGCTTCAGCCCCACCCCGTGCATGCAGCACAGCATCCTCTCTTCCCAGAGCTCATACTCTTCTGCCCTCCCGTCAAAAGTGGGCCACTGGCTCTTGCTTCGGTTTGCCATGGCTGTTTGTAGTTCGGTTTAGCTCCCGTTTATTTAGCCTAGCTTTAGCTTCCCGGTTCTCCCGATGCTAAGCTAGCTCTTTTGGATACTTCTGTATGCTAGCGCGGTCATGCTAGCCATCGACGCGCAAGTCCGTCAAACTTTGGAATCATTCCCGGTTCCTGGGCCCATAACCTGTTGATAGGTAGGCTTACTTCTTCGGCCTACCTGCGCGGCGGAACAATGATATTCAGAGAATGAACGGACGTCCAGGCGTTTATCTCTTTAGCCATCCGACTCGTGGCATTCTTTAATGCAAGCACAACATGCTCAACTGCCCGCTCACGGGAGAGACGGGTACACACCGAGAAAGGGGAGGGAACACTGCCCTTATATGGGAATGGTGCTCTTGATATCACGACCCAGGAAACAGTTACAGGTACATGCATTCATACACTCTTAACAGATCCGGTGGGAGACGGGGAGCCAGTTTTCATCACCCTGAAAACAGTTCAAATTTCCATCTCCGCATCAACCATGGAAGACACAGCGACTATGTACTTATGACCTACTCACGTCGGACCACCACCGTCCGCAACCTCTCACCACAAATATTTTCAGATTGATCTAGCATCAGAAAACAACCAAATTAACCCCCCCTCCCTCATTTTCTTTCAAAGGTTTAATTAATTGGTGCATTACTCCCATCCACCCAAAATCTGGGGCTTTCTGCGTTTATCTTCTCTCAGCCAGTCTGCAGTTGCCACCCGGCCTCCACAGGTGGAACCCATTCCAGTGATGGTAGGAGAGGGGGGGGGGGTCAGGAAGGAAGAAAACGCTACACTTAATTGAAGGATTGGCAAAAACATGTACTGTACATGCAGATTTTACTGCAAACAATTGCATGTATCTGTTGGGGAAAATTATTGAAGAAGATGAAATGTTACACTATTGTTAAAAAAGTCTGTTGTCTAATGCTTCAAGTCAACATTAGCTTATATCCGTATTTGAATAATGTAAAGTGGTTACATTTTTAAGTTTAGTACATTGTTATCATTAAGAATGTGTTTCTCCCAATATGTATTTGCTGTTGCAAATTAGTAGCAAATTTGTTAGTGGTGACCTATATACACAATTCAGTGGGATTTCATGCGCCACACAATAAAGTCAAAGTCAACTTTCTGGTTGTGACAAGGTGACTAACTTTCATTGGAATAAATATACAGCCAATCAAATAATTAATCTCTCATATTACACTCATGTAAAGAAAGCTTAAAAGGCCGGGGTGGAGAAACATGTTATCAACAAGGCCACACACGGGGGGTCAAGACGTTCTGCACGACCTGGTTGACACATGAGACGGCGACGTCTCCCAACACCCACGATAAGCAGCCACTTAATGCAGCGCATGGCATCACGCATGGGTTTTTTGCACTTAAATCTCTTTACACTACAAGAAAGCAGGCCAAATTATGCCATTTCTGTCTGAGTAGCTTAAGTTCTCCCTGAAATAGATTTGAATGCATGCCTGGCTGAAAAATAAAACATTGACTATGCAATTGGCCGAATAATAAAAGAGTGAAATACAGCCTCTGGTTCAAATGGTTAATGTGAGTCATTGGTGAATTTCTGAAAGTGCTCTCACATCACTGTTGAAACAGCATGTATGCGGCGTGTTAAAGCTCCATTGGGAAATTTGGTCGTGTGTCTCCTAACTCCGGCAGTGCGTCTCACACACTACTGTGGAAGTGGACGTAATGATCACTGCTCAGGTCGATAGGGTGAGGCTGTAGCTGGGAACGAATGACGGCCGTAAAAAAACGGACTGGTGTCACTTTGCAAGAGCGGATGGGACGTCCTTCATTTAGGGGGGAATGAGTTTTGTGTCAATGTTCCGTATCGTACTGCTAAGCTGCAGCTATAATGCAGTGCTTGCTGCTGTGCAGGAGGAGGCTACAAAAATACATGGGAAGGAAGGTAGGATGAAACAGCATGGGGAAAAAAGCCTAACGCTGACTGTGTGGCCAACATCCTAGCAACCCACAGAGGTTGTTTGATCCATGATAACAACAAGGAGCCCCTCGGGACAGAAGTGGGAGCCGTATCTGTGCTGTGAAGAAAATATCCTGTCTCTCAAAACAAAATCTATGGAAGCTGTATGGCGCAGTGATATTTTTACTCTCCCCACGAATGAGTGGTGTTAGGAATTACACTTTCCAGTAATAAATTGACATTTATGTAACACAGCGTTTGGATACCAGCTGATCAGTCAATTGCAAGGGAGTAAGTAAAAACTGGATTATTACTCTCCCGAGCACTCATCTATGGTGCTGCGTTTTAGACAGCAGAAGAGATTTTCTATATTTCAGATTTTTTGTTCCTTTAGTTGGCATGGCAACAACATACTCAACAAAGGCTCCTCTCCATTGAATGTATTACTTTAATTGTGTTCTATTCTATCCTTGAATCAGGATACAATTGAAAGCAACCAATGGTTTAATTGTCTCATTTAAAACCTCATCCTTAAAACATCTGGAGCCGCTCAGACAATGTCCTTGTTTCTATAAATACAACATGTACAAAGCAAGCTCTCACCAGATGCTAATGGTCTTAATGCGAGAGGATGATTATATATATATATATATATATGATTATAATCCTCATCCAAGCCATCATCTATTTACTACATGGTTACCATCGGAGCGTTGTTAGTCCCAAACCACCTGCTTTAGGAAGAGCCTTCGTCACTCGGCCCACGGGGTTGCAAATGAGACCACGATATCCTTCACTGATTATTCATTGATGGATTAGTGGATCATGGTGATCCTTAGCTATGTGGCAATTAAAAAAATAGTTACCTCCACAAAAGAACATTTGAATGTTGATGAATCACCACATTTGAGTTATTTTTAAGGTCCAATCTGACTACATGCACATTAACCTTCTAATGTTACTTGTAATATGACAATATATTTTTTTTTGTCATGAGAAAATATTCCGCATGGGTCTTCTAAATTGGCATTTTGCTATAAAACATGCGGCAAATACTGATATTCTAAAGCAGGGGTCAACGTTTTTCAGGCCAAGGACCCCCAAACTGATGGCGAGATGGAGCAGGGACCCCCTATTCTACAGAGTTTCGTCTGCCATCTTTTATTTTTGAGCTTTGCGCTTTTACGTGAGCATGAACGTGATCTGATTGGCTAGTGCCTCTGCTGTCGTATCAGCATGAAAGGAGCTGTGAGTGAACCGGTGCCCAGCTTGAGAGAGCTGCTGTGGGAAGCTGGATGTGTGTTTTGCGGACTGAAAGATAATGTCTTCTCCACTAATTTATCCGTTCGCTACAATATGTTGGGTTTATGTTAATGTGTAACAATAAAGAAGACAATAAATACAATTCTGAAGACATTTAAATTTGTGGAAAAAAAATTCTCTTATCAACAAAAATTTTTGCGACCCCCCTGCAGTACCTCCGCGGATCCGGGATCGCGGACCCCCTGTTGAAGACCTCTGAAGCAGTCTTTGGGCACGTAAGAAGCGCATGACAACGTGTCTCAATTGTTTAGGATACCCCTCCGATGTCTCCCGCTTCCTCTTCTGTTAGTTATACACTGAAAAAACAAGCTTACTATTGAGCTACTACTGAGAAATGCTGAAAAGAAGATCCCACAGTTCGAGTTTAAAGAAGAAGCACGCACACGTTTATTATTAAATTTACGGAGGAGTGAATGGGCAAAAGAAGGGACTTTTAATTTGTCTTGTAAAAATCTGAGTACATAAACATGATTTCTGAATAAAAACAGTTTCAGCATAAAGAAGAAAAAGAAGTGCTTTTGTTCTACTATGCAACACTGTTGGGTTGTAAACTGTCCAGAGGGGTTTTGCCAGGGGAGAACCGGATTGGAAGGCATTACTGTACATTATTATTTTTTTCATTTTGTTATATACGTGTGAGACAATAAACTGAGATGATTCTCTGTCGAGCACTTTGTCCCAGCACCAAGAAAAAAAATAATAGAGAATCCCCAGTCGAGTTGGCCACAAGCCACCCACTTAAATATCAAATATCTGATAACAAGAGTGGTTCCATTCACACATATAGATGAGTAACCAACGGAAGAAAAACACACTAAAAGATAAACATAGATGCGATGCCTCCACACAGGACATGAATAGCTTGCTGAGCATGGAAATGATGTGAGTCATATGCGCTGTATTTTGCTGCCATAAGCCCTAAAAAGAACTGAACACCCTTTGGGGATTCTGGAGCGATAGCTCTCTCCACCACCATCAAAACACAAATTATTTTTGTAGGAATGCTCTTCACCTCTCCAGCAGAGTGTCACATACTTTTCGAATCTATGAGCTTTTTAGTCGCCTTGAACCTCCTTAAATTTGCAAGATATAATATTTGGAGCATTTTGATCATTTGGATCTTCCTTGTCAACTATGATTTGTATATTTCTCTTCTGTTTTTTGACATTTAGCAAAGATTGCTAATCCATTTGTGGAACGATTTATATATTCAAACATAATGCATACAATAGTTGCATCCCTCGTTACTACGAATGCACGAAGAAGGGAGAATTATCGTACTATTTAACTTTCAAACCAGAATGCTTCCCCCAGTCGGTGGGCAGATGTTGGTTTGTTGCTCAATTGTTTTTCCAAATATTGGCTAGATCAAATTTTTACATTTTATAGCTAAACACTATGCAAAATTCATAGGATTAATATTTAATCAATGCTGGCCAGTTCAGTTCAACCAGAATTGAGATGCTTTGTGAACAGCATCAAACATTCGTTTTTATTCAAAGGTCTATTCTATTTCATATCAAATCATGACCACATCTTTAATTTAATTGATTTTTACATACAGGCTGCTTCCATACTTTAGGGTCATTTAACCTCACTCAGGGTGTACAGGAGACAACACAGTTGGAGGGTCACAGCCTTCATGTGGTTCTGTTGTATTTTCATCCTACGCAACTTTCGGGCTAAAGATCTGTGTCCGATCAAAAAGGAGTTTTATTCAATGTTGGCTCATCACAACTAGCTGTACACAGCTTTCTTAGCTATTCATCTCTTTTTCTTGATCTACTTTCTATCCACCTTTCAACATAAAGGAGCTGCTCTCCGGTTTTAAACACACACGTCGGACGGTGCTGGACTCTGTTGCCCCCTACAATGACAAAAGGTTAAGTCTAAAATCCCCAACTTAACCACTCCACAAGCATGTATTCAAAATGGTGGGGGTATTTCATGAGCTGAGAAAGATCTAACAAATATTTATATACAGCAGTTAATGAAGCAAGGACGTCTTTATTCTAAGACTTGAAAACCAAACCAATTCAAATAATTTCATTTTGTATAGCCTCAAATTACAAATTTGCTTCAGAGGGCTTTACAGTCTGTTTACATGCAACATCCTCTGTCCCGAAACCCTCACATCGGCACTGGAAAAACTCCCCAAAAAATGAAAAACCCTTCCATGGGGAAAAAAAAAAAACCATAGGGCTCTACGGAGACCTGTGAGAAAGCCCACAAAACTCTGAAGCTGAATTAGTGAGCTGCAACCCAGGACTTTTATTTAGGACAAGTGCCCCCCAGTCCCACTCTCACTTAATTGACACCTTACAAAAGATGGGCGAGCAGTTTTCAACCCTTTTCTTTTTCTATATAGATTGAAATAGAGCCTTTGATTAGCAAGGCACCGATCCATCTGCTGGTGATTATGATCAGCTGGCTTTCAGCCGATCTTCCATGACCGTTAATTAGTCTCTTCTATGTCGTGTATTCATTTTTTTACACTGATAAATGCCTTTTGACACCACACACGCGCACACACACACACAGCGTGTCCAAAATAAGCCGTGGAGAATCAGCCATTAAACTAACCTCATCAGGCACTTATCACATTGTAATTCATTCCCATCATTCTCCTCAAAGTAATCACAGTGACCAGCTCATCTGGCAACAGGCAGCAACCCCTTTTCTGCAACAAGGAGATAACTTTCACATCAAAATAAAATGTACATATACGTGTTTGTGAGAGAACTATGATCTGTTTAACTATGTACCGCCTTTCTCTTGGCAGCCTGTAATAAAATCTGAAATGACTGGCAATAGAAAACTGCAATCGGCAGGAATTGGAATTTGCCAATCAGACTGACAATATATGTTGATGCATCTTCAGGGTGAAGGCTATTGCTGTCTTTTTAAAAATCTCAAATCATATCAAACATTCTCAATCTTCATATTTGCAAACCACATCCCTGTGTTAATCAGGCGCTGTGCATTGGGCTTTCACATTTAATTTATACAAAACAGCTAATCGTCCTGCATAATGCATTGACGCAAGTGTGGAAACAAGCTCACAGGCTTTGGGTAATGCTAATTGAATTTGAAAATGAAAAAATGAAAATGAAAAATCTTGTAGACAAATTGTTTGTGACTTCATCCTGTGCTATTATTACTCATATTATATGAGGGTGAAACATGGAACAGTATTAAAAATGCATTTCTCCTATAAACAAATCACATTTTAATCTTGTGCCGGGATGTGTCTAAAGCTTTATTGTAATCTATAGTCATTTGATGCTTTTCATCTTCTCTACTGAAAATCTTTGTTTGCCCAAGTTAACTGTATTTTTACATGTTTAGCTTGAGTTTAGTTGATTTTAGTCCCTTGACTTCACCAACAAATTCGATCAGCTATGATCAACTGGGTGCTCTATTTTACATTAATCCCACCAACTGAGGTCCTTGCGGACGCTCGGGCTGACCTTTTCTGTTGCTGCCACAGGCGCTTCATTCCATCAATCCATTTTTGATGACTTTGCCAATCAGTTAGTTCCTGATTACTATGAATGCCATCTTTTTTTAGTGTTAATTAGTTATTTAAAAAATATATATATTTATTAGGATCCTGGGTGTCAACCTATTCTATGTTTTGAAATATCTTCAAGACCATTTATTAAATTAATCCAGGGTCCCAATTTAAAGTCTCACATACCATCAACGGGGAGGCCACTGTGAGTCATTTTGAGGGAGACTGACCAGTTTTCTGTCTATTTTTTTTCATTTACAAAATATGCAAATGTAAAACAATCACTTTATTGACATAACAGCATGGCATGAATTAAATAAGTCTACATTTTTTTATCTGACGGTTAGCTTGTTTTCACATTTAACCAAACTCATTCCTCTTGAAGTGGTTGAAAAAGTGGACTGATAGAAAAGGGAATCTTTTGTTTGTTACTTACTGTCAGATCATTTACAGGTGGAATCTGTTGGGTTTTTGGTTCACTGTGAAGGGGCCTCGTTGCTCTTTCTATTCACTCTAGAAATACGTTGATCACTCAGTGGATCAGTGCTTTCCCCCTCCGTGGATCAGTGCTTTCCCCCTCCGTGGAGTTCTTAGGGGTTTGTCACAGACTTTTCCGCAAATAAGAGTCCAGTTCTAAAGTAAAGGGCCATCTGTCTTATTTGTCAGAGGATTCGCCTAATCAACACAATTTGTTGTCACAATGTTGCGTTATCAGGGATCAGCGACTACAAAGCATTGATGCCAATCACGTGATTGGATTTTTTTGTTTATTAGCTCGTATTGCTTGTTGGTCAATCAACCGGGGCATCCTTGAAAGCAAGTCTGGAGGGTTAAAATACAATGGAAAATAGTAAAGTGTAAGTGAATCTCTTTGTGTTAACAATGCACAGGTTAAATAAACTGGAGTGTTTATAAATGCTGACTAGTTGCTCAGAGTTTGTTGGGAGGGCTGCACAGTGTGACGGCAACATTACAGACCCCATTCTGAAGGTCCCCAAGGAACCCAGTGGGTAGTCCTTGTCCGTTGAATACAGTATGTTGGTATGATGAGGGTTTTTTAACTCCTTCCTCATCGCGGGCATTCCATAAAAGCCCAGCTAATGCTATAAATGTCAGGGTTGGGTAGGAAGGCAGGACTCAAACGCAGACTTTGAACAAAAGAGACTTTAATAGTCAAAACTCCAACAAAGTAAAAGGCCAACGGGCAAAAACACACTTACGAACCGGGGGGGAGGCGGGCAGGACCGAGAGCCATCCAGACGGTAGACAGGGACATCCGTGACAAAAAACAAACAACACACACTGCTTAAATACACTAGGGAGGTGCAGGTGATTGGACACAGGTGGAAACTATCAGACAATCACAGGGGATGACAGGACCAGGTAGGAAGTGAAGTTACCCGGGGACACGAGTGGCAGAAAACTACAAAATAAGACAGGAAGTGCAGCACCCCGTGACAGTACCCCCCCCCTCAAGGGCCGAATCCCAGACAGCCCTAAACTAGCACAGCACAGACAAGGGGCGGGGGGGAGGAAAACCAGAGACGCTGGTCGGACCGCCCGGGAAACTCAGGCGGCCAGCCCGGCGGGCAGCCAGGCAACCGGGGAGCCTCAGGGGGTCGGCCCGGCGGACAGGCAGACGGTCGGGGAGCCTCCGGGGGTTGGCCCGGCGGACGGTCATTTGGCCGGAGAGCCACCGGGGGTCGGCCCGGCTCGGGGACACGGAACACCTCCGCAGTAGTCGGCAGCTCGGGGACACAGAACACCTCCGCAGTCGTAGGTGGCTCGGGGACACGGAATACCTCCTCAGTCGCTGGCGGCTCGGGGACACGGAACACCTCCGCAGTCGGCGGCGGCTCGGGGACAAAGGAAGCCGGAGTTGCCAGCTGGAGGGAGGGAACCTGAGTCAGGGAGCGGGGACCGGGGGTGTCGGAGTCATGAGTCTCGGGGCCGGGACTGGAGGGGTCGGGGCCTGGAGTCTCGGGGACGGTACCGGCGGCGTCGGGGTCATGAGTCTCGGGGCCGGTGGGAGGGGTACAAAATAAGACAGGAAGTGCACCACACCGTGAGAATAAACCCATTCATATAACACGCAAGCATGACTAATACCATAGAAAATGAAGCAGGCTGTCAGGAAAAATAACGCTTTCTCACACCTCCCACCTCCCAAGCAGCTTGGAGCAGACAACATCCATGCAACACACATCTAGGCCATTGCATCTAAACATTAGTCAAGGTAACTGCAGATTGTGGACGTGACCGGCCCAGTTGGCCCCAAAAAAGATTAAACAGATTAACTTTCAACCCAATAAGCATCCCCTCATTGGCTGTCTGTCAGATAAAAACCTCAATTAAACAGTGCGCTCATGGCATTGCAGTAGCCTCTCAGTAAGACAACAAAAAGTGCCCAAATTCGCAGCCCCAAGACCTAGTGAAACTAAAGCAGTGATGGTGACACTGATACACCTTCTGGTTGAGTGGGCGGCCAGAGCCTTTTGCGCAGTGTCCTCTGGTCAACTGGCATCTTTGTCCCTGGACGTCCTTCTTGGGCTGTTTGTAACATCTGGCACGCTACCAGTTCAGCTCATTTTATGGAAATACATATTCCCCTCGAATCTATATTTTGTTTGTATGCAGGGCGAGTCCTTTCAGTTTGCTGCTCCAATGGTAAATTTATCTAATTTAATCTCTGAAAGTTTTACATTCATTCATGATTATTCATAGATTTTTTTCATTGCCCTGTTTCTCTTGTGTTCCAACAAATGTACTATTGTTAATCACAATCGAATGTTTTTTGCCAAAAAACATTGCATATTTTCATTTTGCAAACACATTGTTTTTTTGGGGGGATTTCTGATTTTGGGCTATACAAAATAAAATGAATTGAATTGTTATCCATCTATCGCAATTTTTATATACATGTTTGCTAGCCAGTTTTTCTTACCTTTTTTTCATTTTTTTGCCAACCGTTGATCAGTGGATCAGTGGAGTGTAAAAGCATTGGCAGTAATGTACACTTAAAAGATATTTATTATTAATTATTTTATATATATTCAACACCACTGGAACATTTATATATATATATATATATATATATATATATATATATATATATAAATAATAGAGAGACTAGTATGAAATACAATAAAATATATTGAGATTAGGAATAAAAAAGTATATACTGCATATGAACATCTTCCAATATACCCATATCAAACTTTTTTTTACTCCCAAAAATTCCTGTCGTACTCTTTTTATTGTTGTCCAATAAGCATCAGGTTTTTTCTCTAACTGATAAACAGTCCAACCATATCACCACTACATCAATCTTCTGCTACTTGCTGGGGGTTTCTACCCCAGTGCCACCGTCGTTATTTTGGTCCAATCATAACAAAAACTGACGGCAATTTTGTATTTCTTTGCTGTCTATTAGCCGTCAAAAATACTCAAGAGACATGAGCATTTCCTTTAAAGATCATTCACCAAGAAAAAGCGCAGTGTAGCCATTTGTGCGTGTCTATCTACTGCCAGCTGCTGTGGAGGATCAACCAGATTGCAGTAATTGGTCCAGTTCTTTTTGATGTGTACTTCCAGGATGATTAGTATTGTATGTAACTGGGCTCCTGACATCTGAAAGAAGGTCTTCTTTAGATTGTTTAATGCTCCAGTACAGTAAGTCTTTTCCCCCCACCAATGAGGAATTCAACACTGCTTGAGGGGTACATATCATTCATGGAATTACTTTTTGCAGGAACCTAAAAATGTAGAAAAACAGCATTGCACTCAGTATCCATGGACTCATTTGATGATATGTCGGCCAATCGATTTTTGGGTATCTATGAAAAAAGTTAAATCAGGGTGGATCAAGGTTGTTTCAGGACAATTTCAACAAAATATCACAGTGCGTATTAAGACCTGCTTTATTTACTGCCTGATTTAGTGAGTTGTTAAGTTTAGTAAGTTTGTAGGAAAAGGTCAACACAGATGATGCACTTTACAGCCCACATACATAATGTACTTTGCCTGACAGTTTTGGTAGCTGACAGCACTGGGCAGCTCAATCAGTGACAGGCTGCTTCACCCGAGGTTGATTAAGGAGAGATACCACTGGTTCTTCCAATGCTGCTGCTGTCAGACTGCACAACCAAAACTGCTCCAATACGTACAATATGACAAAAAATGGTGATTCTTTATTGATTTATTTATCAATTTCAATTATAAATCTAATAAAAATGCTGTGCAATTCACACATATATATATATATATATATATATATATATATATATATATATATATATATATATATATATATATATATATATATATATATATATAAAAGAAACAGAAAGTGCTACTTTCCAACTTATTTGACCAAGTTGTAATATAAATTGGAAATATAAATGTCCTATGCCATTCAAGAAATATTCACCATTTTCTATAAAGACATAAGAAAAAAACTCTCATGGGAGCACAACATATTACATGATTTGAATAGACAAAAAAACATTGTAAAGAGATCAAGATAATGCCATATATAAATAAATGATCTTGAATAATTGGCTAATGGGGTAATGCAACATGTTAGAACTACTACAAAATGCGTCAATAAGAGTACTAAAATAGGACATTGCGGCTGCTTGTCTGATTTCCAATACAAGTCCATTACACAGTGGTAGGGAGAGAGTGAGCAACAGCACTGTACAAGCTGAACAGTGAATAAGGTGGATTTACAGATTGATACATCTCTGCATTCTAAAACATACAGTAACAATGATAACAAATGTTACAACAGTGTAAACCTTGACCCGGTATTCCCTGCACTGACACGGAAGAAAAGAAGGCTCTGCCCGACAGGACTGGAACCACTGGACAGCCGTCCCTCACACCCAAAAAGGGCCGTAAATATATTGTTCATCATTAAAAAGTTACAGCATCTGAACTTAGTTGAACATCATTTTACAGTAACCTTGAAGTACAGCATCATTGTGATGGTGGTTTCAAAGGCAGAAATGGATCCTTTCAAAAAGTGCGCGGCCTTTCTATGGACAGCTTTCTCTACGACCTTCGCAAGAAAAAGCAAATGTAATCGTTTTGTCAATTCCTAAGAGCCTAGAGAATAAAAAACATTACAAAGAACTCTACATTATAGGAGAGAAGCATCCAGGGCGATAGATGCTGCTAAAAAAAAAGAGAAACATTTATGAGCTGCTTTCCAAAGATATCTGAGCCCAGACTTCTTGCATAGAAACCTCATTTTAGCAACTTGTATCTATGACCTCATTCCGTTGCTCTCTACCTAGTACATCTTACAATAAATGGGGTTTGAGGGCTGGTAAATTAAAAAATTCAACCTCAGTGTCATGTTCAGCACGACAGTTCTGCATGACTGAAGATGCAGCACCAAACAGCCCTTTGGGCTCATACTCTCTCTTATTCTCATCAAGGTCCTTAACTTGTGGCATCTCCTCACTCCAGAACCCCAGTGGGTTAAAGCTGCATTTCCCTTTTCCTGCAGTCTTTTATCACGTCGCCCCACTGTGTTCTTTAAGATGACTTTAACTTCACAAAGTGTGTGTTTCCTACTTACGGTTGACATTTTCTTGCCTGGATTGTAACATTAATCTTTTCCTTAGAACGCAGAACTTAATTATAGCCAAAAGAGCCGGAACTTGTTTACCTTTTGGCTATTTGCTTGCCTCAGTTTAAACTTGCACATTCCCTTAATTGGTTCTTGAAGTGTGGTAATCCCTCAGAGATAGCTTTATAGTGCTCTATATTCAATAGGCGGGTATTAGAAAGCCAGCGGCAGCACCTTGCCTCCTCCTCTGAGATGGGGAGAAACAGTGGTTGCTTTCTCCAGAGAACAGACCCCCGTATTCATCAGGATATTCAGTGGCACGGAGGGATGGCTGAGAGCAGCTCAGCGACATACAGTGTGCACAGCAACAGTCGAACAAAAAAAGGCCATACTAGTAAAATTATAGGAGTACATCACACACATCTTTGTGAAACAGACATACATGAACATCAGTCATGTAAATTTGTATCCTCTCTCTAAACCGATGTTCCCATTTATTCCTGTAGACCAATTGCAGAGTTGAGGTTTCCCCTGAAGGCCCATAGGGATCCATTCCAAAGGCTGCCTTTACTACTGCACGGCATTCTGTCTAACCTCACCACCACTGTTCAAATTGAGTCAGGCTGCATGTGATTTTAGCTGAGAGAGAGAGAGAGAGATCTTTTGCTTGAGACAGTTATCATGGATACATTCTACATCCATTGGCTGATCCACAGGGGCTACACAAAATATAGTCTCTCCGAAAGAGAAAATGATGCTGCAGCCGACATGCTGCCTTTCTAACCCCTGAGTGGATGTCTTTCTCTTATTTTCTGGATAGAACTGGATTCAAGGATATGTCCTCAATCCTCAAAACACAGGCACGTTATTGCATGGAAGCACACACACACACACACACACACACACACACACAAACATACACCCACATGCACACATCATCCCCTCCTACGTGCCCTCCCCAAGCGTAAAGTGGCATTGTGGTTTGAGCTGCAGCGAGAATTAAATTGATTTGATGAGTATGGTACACTGTTCACTAACAGTCGTCATCAGCGTCCAGTGGGGGAAATAAAAAGCAGTGATGAGCGTGCATGTGCAGGGAGAGTAAGGCAGAGGAAAGGGGACACTGCCATCACTCGCTGTGTCAGTGAGGGAATTAAAAAGCAGAGAAGTGGAAGGAGGAGATATCAAGTGTCAGAAAAAGAAAAGAGGTGACGCAACCTGCTTGCTGCTAGACTGACGAAGAAGAAGGATGTTTTTCTGCCAGTCCAAAGTTCGCCCTGGCGGAGCAAAACACATTTTAAAAACTAACTCAAACACTTTTATATCGTAATTCATTACAATCACGCTACGAGTAATCACAGGCTCGTCTGCCAAAAGCTCAGGTTTCTCCCGAGCACAGTCCCGTTTATAGTTGGCGGAGGTTGCTTTATATTATGATTCATTCAAAACATTCAGAGCAGGAGAACATTGGGCAGAGGTAAATTATAACCCTATTGTGATAAAACTCCCCTCGCATGTCTGACTACACCCAATGGATTTCATCCGTGTCTGGGTGAGTTGGGTTATGTTTGATGTAGTCAGTGTAACATGCAGTGTTATATAATTTGGGGTAATAAACTTAAACGGACACAGTTAATTTAAGGAGATAGAAGGAGAAGGAGCTGTTCACAGCAGTAAAAATACAGGGAACCGTCTGATCCACTTCCCCACACGAGCTCTAAGCAGCTTACAATATGCATTGTTACATACACACGTAATTACAACTGCTAATGCCAATATTTTTCCTTAATCATTGAATTGTGTGTATTTATGATGAAAATGATGATGTTTACAACTGGGTTTACGCTGACCAATCAGAAAATTGGCGTGTGTTTGTGTGTGACCTAATCAAGGTGCATGTGTTTTATGAAGAACGATTGGTTCAGCTTGTGTCTCATTAGGTGAGATGAGATGAGAACAGCTTGCCATCAGAGAAACATCCATGTCACTCTCGCCCCCATACCTTCACCCTGCCCCACCGCCCAGGCTATTATTAGACACCAGAAAGGTTGGACACCACTGACAAATCATTATGGTGTATAGATGAGTGGAAACACATGAATTTATCACACTGACATGTTAGGATTCCATGCGAGTCTAGGTGAGTTTGGCTGTGTTTGGTGCTGTTAGGGTGACATGCATCTAATACATTACAAAAAACACAACAAGAATTATTTTAAATGCTGATTAACAGTCTTCCTGTGGAGTCTGTGGAGTTTTTGTGGCGCTGAATGATATAAAGTAAGAAAGAGCGGAAAGTATGGGGTTAAGTTTGTCCAAAAATGACTGCCAACGTTTGTTACAAAATCTATAAATGAAAAATAAGATATGCAACAACAATTTTGTGTGACATTCGGTATTCATGTCATATAATTCATGTTCATTCAGTCTACAAACAAATACTAATCAGTTATACATGCATACATCACCACCTGAATAAATATACAACACTTTAGGCATACACATATTTAAAATATGTATGTTTGTAATAATGTATGATGTGAGCTCTATGGAGCTTGTAAAGACCCATTGTTGCTTCTTGTGTATAAGATGATGATAGATTGGGATACACAAAATTACACACTTGCAAATATTATTTTCAATTCTAAGATTATGTACTGCACATTTGTGACCCTTTCGGAACTAAATTGACATCCAGTTAAAATGTAATTCACATAGGTAATCAGATAATAATATAATGTTAAACTATGGAAATTTAATCTGTGCCAGGCTCAGATCATTATTGATATTGATGAAATCTGTGCCCTTCTTCCACCTGTTTTGAAAATGATTGCTGACCAATGAGAGTATACGTACAAGAAAGAACAAAGAGTAAAATTTCCAAGTGAATTTGTAATCACTTTTAATTATAAAGTTTATGTATTATTAGGAAGGAACTGCAAATTTGGAGGGTGACAGTGAGTTTTCATAAGATAAAGGAAGCTACCAAATTCCAAATTAATGACCTATGATCCGTTCAAGGAGAACATCATTCATTCTTCATAGACTAGTCCCATTAGTGAAATAAAATCTACTTAAGTAGAATATGCCAAATGGAGAAGGCCAGTTATTATGTACAGTATGAAATAAAATGCCGATGCAGATTTCTATTGGAACAATGACCACAGCGAAGAACTTAAAGTTCTACTGCAACTTGAAGGGCAATGTTTAATTATCAGTTCATGCTCAGTGTTATCGAATAACACTAAAAGTCTACAGACATGCTAACACACCGACCTTTCGCAAGTATTATGTTCATCATCTTAGCTGAGCTTCTGGGCCTGCTAAAATCTAATTTCCAATAAAACACACCGGTACAGCTGAGACTGGTGAATACAACATTAGTTCTCAGGTGAAAAATTAAAACCTCTAGGATGAGAAACAAAGTCTGGAGGATTCATCTCTTGGGGATCACGAATGTCTTTTCAAAAGTTCATGGAAATCCGTCCTTAATTGTGTCAGTGAAGCAAAGTGGTCAAGCCCTAAAAGAATAAACCTGTCATTTCTTTGCGTTTGTAGTCATTCTTTTGGTGTCATCTTTTATGTGATTGTGAATTGATTGAGACATTAGCGAGAGTCTAATTTGTGCTGCAGTTCATAATCTGCAGCGCAGTTTGTGCTCACAAACAAAGATGCAGATGGCGACTGTTGCCTCTCTGTGCAAACTGTCAAAAATATAATGTTTGAACAAATAAAGGGAGACTTACAAAGAGACATTTTTCTTTGTATATTTAATAGACTTCTGCAGAAGGACCAAAACGCAACAGCTTACAAAAAAGCAAACTGCCCCGGAATGGTACCGAGGGCATGGTAAATAAATCTATACAGACTGGGGGATTTTCCAAGAGCTTTCTGAGAAAGAGGGAGACGTGTATGACAGGTGATTTATACACAGTGTTTTCTGCTATTTCCGAGACAGGGGGTTTTAGTTTGAAGGGAGTGAATTCTGAGAAAGATGCACAGAGTCTAATGTTACACCAGATATTATATGGTTAAATCACCAATGAACCTTAGTTGAAGGCCAACAGCTCGCAGCGACTGAGACAAGCGTCAACAAAAGCCACCTGATGGTTGAATAAAGATCAAGGAGCCTTTTTTCTCACAAAGTAGACGGTCTCCTCTGAACAGAGGCTGATGTTACAAAAGTTTACAGGAAGATATGTTTGGTCAACTATACCACTTTGTTATGTTCAGGAAAAGAATGTGTGTGTGTGTGTGTGTGTGTGTGTGTGTGTGTGATGGACGTTAACTGACTGATGACGGAACCAGTGACAAACAAGATTTCTGGAGATAAAGTGTGATATGGTGGAAACAGAGAAACATAATGTGTATTCCACCACTTCTACTACTTTCAACCTTCCTCCAGCCCTGATTGTTTCTGTCGATACTTATTACCCTGAGACACAGCTGGTGAAGGATGTCAAGTGCATAAAGGACGAGGAGGCACTGGTATAGAATAAAGACGGCAAGCAAGGTAGGCATGCACAAACACGGCACCCAGACATGCATACTACTTCTAGTGTTTCAGTATGTCAGTTACGAGGGTTCAAACAAGTTGAAAACATGCATACAAAATCAATTTATTGGATTTCCTTGTGACATCAATAATAATGGACTTTGTTGGCTTGGTTTCCTTTAAAAAAGCCCTATCAAAGACAGAAAGCAAGGTGAATGTAATAGTAGGAGGCAGGTTTGGCTTCTTCAGTGACAGAAGGATTCATGATGAACAGGCAGTAACATAACTTTGGGTAAAGAAAAAGAAGTGTCTCTGTCAACTGTGTTTTGTTCAAGCTGGGAAGACCCATAGAACGCTGCAGGCATAAAAGCAGTTTAAAGACAGAGAATAGAATTTGGGCCGAACAACGAAGTCAGCAAAGCTAAAGTTCACCATTGCCGTCAAAACCAATATTTAGTTTTCAGCACATTCTGGGTTAGGCATTTTGTTTACAGCAATGCAGCATTACCAAAACAAAAACCTGCCATGGATGTGATCACAGACTTGTTTATTCCCCTCGACTGGTTTTCCAATTAAGTGTGAAAGCAATTTTTAGAAGAAAGCTTTGTCAACGAACGATATGCTCAGTTGATCTTTTTTTCCGTTTCATCTACAGAGCTCCCTGTCATTTAATGTTCAAGTGCACGTGCTTTGTGGCCGCAAGTTCCATTTAAAGGTTATGTTGAGAGCATCAGTGTGCAATGCATCGTCCCCCATGAGAAGAGAAAGAAACCACCTTCTGTCCCAGCACAGGAGAGATGGCCGTGTGTCTGTTCAATAGACGGGGCTGTTTTGTACTATGAAAGTGAATTTCTTATCAGCCCAAAGTCCCGTGGGACCTGTCTCACAGTTGAACATTAGGGCATCCTTTATAGCTGCCTACACAAAAACGTTCACACGACCAACTTCATAACACAGTAAACCCCCCCATTGTGACCGAGGTGTAATGGGCGCTGAACGCAGTGGGCTCAACCACACGTAGTTGACGCTTCAATTAGGTCTTCTACGATAGTTGAACATGCAACGCAAATTTGCTTTTAACTGCGTCTTTATAAACAGGAAGCATATGTTCCTGATTGTTAATTTCTCTCATATAACAGTGTCGTGATCCAACAAGCGAATATTCAGAAAAAGGTAATAGAGTAGTATTGGTAAATCATTGATCAATAAGGTAATTCATCAAGAAAGAGGCCAACCACGGCCGACACGTTTCCTCTTTTTTTAGAATTACAGGATTTAATGCTTTTCTCTCCTTGAGAAAAATTGTGAATTAAATATCTTTGGATTTCAGATGGTTGGTCTAACCCTGTTTAGGTTCTTAGAAATTGAGGTGACCGCTGTATATTTTAATCTTTCAATAGTTACTGTGAGCAATTTAACACAAAATGAAACATACTCAATTTAACATTAAGTATTACATTAAGCAGAACCATAGATTGAATAATTGTGGGATTATTTGGGATTATGTGGGAACATATGCTGCACACAATTTGACAGATTAAGTTGACTGTGAAAATGGATTTTGGTTTTCTCTAAAGAACAAACTATATATGACTCAGCAAAAGAGCATCCCAAAAGACACACAAAGAAACCGTTCCTGCAGCCGGAGAGCTGGAGAGAATTTTTAGAAGTAAAAGTGCATTTGGTATAAATGCTTATACAGGCTTATCATTAAGGCACAATGGGAAAGCTGTCCATTGATGCAACTCGTCACAGAGCGTCCAGGAGAAGATTCTTCTATTCATCTCATATTCTACGGGGCTGTGGTGAGAGGGATACGGGGACAATCTGCTGCTTCCATCACCGTGGGGAACCCAGCAATGAGACTTTGCCACATTAATGTGCAACAGTAAATGCCATCCATGATTGATAGGTGCAGTCGCACAACCTGAGAATCCTAAAAAATATCCATCCAGGATACTATTAACCAATGAGCTCCACAGGACTGGAAAAAGATCACTGCGTTGTTAATAAGTTTTATTTAAGTTGTGTTTTTATAGCCTTGATTTCTTTCTTTTTCTAGCTTAAATAGGAACCAGTTTCAGCTAAAATGTCCTTTTTCCAGTTCATTGAAGACAAACCTAGTGCTGTGTCCATCCTGAAATACACTTTATAGCATATATCCATCTATTACATGTAACCTGAAAGGTGTTACGCCCCCTTGACGTAATTCATCCGGCTACATTACTCTCAACATTACACTGTTTGTGTTTGAGGCCAGCCAACGTCCCTCTTCAGTGACGAGCAAACCGAAGACTCATCAAACAATCAAAATGCTGATCAAACCCTCCTCGTCTGCTAATGGTGAGATGCTGTTTTTTTGCTGCTGGGTTTGGAGATTTGGCCTGAAAACAGTCTTATGAGGATTGGTCTGGCTGGCTAGATGTTGGGGAGGTTTTCTAGCAGCCAGCTGTATTACTCATTGGGGGAAGTTTTGTTTACTGCCATTTGTGTTCTGATTCATGTTTTTTTTAGCCTAAATAGGGAGTTCAGCATTGTTTCTCTGTGTTTTGTTGGGTAAGCTGAAGTCTTTATTTTAGTGGGAGAGTTTTGTTACTTTGGTTGGTTTTCTGTTAATCCAGCAATCAATAAATGTCGAGGTTACTGAAGTGTTCCTGCTATACATGCGCTGAGAAGAGAAGAAAAGGCTTGAAAAGTGGGACGAGCGCATGCAATTGGAGAGAAATAAAAATATTTGTATATGTTTTTTTTTATTTTTCGCTGCGGCCTTTTCTCGCACCGCAACTCCATACCCCTTTTGCTGGCATCGGTGGGCCCGAGCAGTGGGTTGCCATGTTCCCCTCCCTTGTGGGAGCTGGAACGTAACACAACCACGATTCATTTTTATTTTATTGCTTTTATCACAGTAGTAGGCTTTAATGAACAGTAAATAAACTTTGGCTTAACGTGATGCTTTTCATACATTGTGTTTCATTTGAGAAGATTTTCAAGGGAATGCCAGATTTGAAGTACTCTGTGTCAAGGAAATTATTAATGAACTCGTCACAGCCGAGTTCCCCCACTTTCTTTCCACGGAACCATTTTGACACACATGTCGCCCCGGTTCATTAACAAGACTGTTCAATTGTACAAAACAGCTGACTTAATTGTACCAGTCAGTTGAAAACTGAAATGTTAATACTGCAAAAGAGGTAAATTATGAAATTCTTGTGATGTTGTAAAGAAATGTCAACCGATATCCATGAAACACTATTTTATGCCGACATCCTTTTGAAGTGAAGCTATAGAGCTGAAGAGTTAACTATAAATAATAAATGGAGAACAAAAGATTTTGACAAATGTGAACAAAAAAACTCCAATGTTTTTATAGTTCTTTAACTTTGCATTGATTTTGTTAGACAGATTAAACTTGAAGTACCACAGAGCACGTGTAATCTGAATTAGACGCCCATAGAGTACATCTGATATGAATGAAGTAATTTAAATATCTAATTTGGTAAATGAGCTATAGGCTGCTATTCTGATTGTGTAATATGCTGAACGGAAGATGAAAATCCCCCGATCATCCTAACTTTACTGTACAAATCCCTTTTGTATGCCCTGTCAGACACACTTGGGTCCTGCACGGAGGACAAACAGGACACGTAAGATTTTCCTTATTAACAGAGAGCAGCGCGGCGGTTATTGTGAGATAAGACTTTGAGAAACTGGGTGTGATGATGGAATTTTATGCTGAAAGTCTCATTATAAGAGAACTGAACATTTGTAACACCACCAGGAAATAAGAAAAGCAGTATCTTTATAATATTTAGAAACTAATACATTCCTGTGAGAAAATGTGGTAGAATATAGAGCCTGGGGTGAAGATGGCTGTTCACTGACAGCGTTCGATCAAGACACATAATTTGTGTCTGAGCTTATTGCGCTTGTGAGATCCCGTTGTATGGATTTTTGCCATTATAACATGCTAGAAGACCAACAAAATTGTCAAACTGTACGGTGGGGCTCGGCATTGGCTGCAATGCTGCCAGAGAACAGCACGCTCAGTTAGATACTGTAGTCTGAGCTAAAGAAAACCTGGCTGGCGGCACAAATATTATATATATTATAAGTGGCTCGGTAAAAATGTCAGCCATACATCCCGAAATAGAGCGGTGCAAGCTGCTCATCTAAAACATTTAATTATATGACAGGCCACTAGTCATCTGATGTGTTCAGATCCAAGGGTAATCATTTGAATACAATGAGCACTCACATGTCCGTGTTGACCTGCTTCGAGCGCGAGCGATATGAAAGGACATGCAGAGTTGAGTTATTGTGAGCAATTATGTTATCTTGAAAAATATCTGGTATAAATGTCTCCCATCTGATTGATCTGTTGTGTTAAAACAATTAAAAAACGACATGTTTCAGTACTACATTGGAAACGTATTACTGAAAAACATATTACCAAACAATAAAGATTATCAAATTTTAGAATTTAGCAAAAGTGGCATGAGTTATGTATGAAAAAATCATCGAAATAAAAGCACTCAATGCTGCAATTGTATTGAGATAATATACAAAAGCGAGACAATGTTATCCACAGTATTGTGTACTATAATGCATGTGTCCACTTCACACAACGCCATTGGTTAAACCCCGTGTGTAAAGGCCTTTTTAAAATGCAGCAATTCAATTAAGGAAATAGTCCAACAGTACCATTTAGTAACAGTTTAAAACTGAATCCTGATCGATGTGTAGAAGTACATGATATCATCTTCTGTGCCACTTTCAAACCCTAAGTACCAGCGTTTTGATGCTTTAGCGAATTGGTGAAAAAAAAGGGACAATAATAAAGACAAACTTCCATTGTGATTTTAACTGACAAACAGCCGCAGCAGGACCAACATCAAGAGCCCAATCCTCCGGTTTCCTGTTCATTTGTCACAATGACTTAACTCACATCATCCAATGGAGGCTCAAGCTTTCTTCCCCACCCCCCGTGCTTACACACACGGGATATAATCAGTGTACTCTTAATTGACTCAAAAAGCGTCTTTAGAGATCACAGCCTAAAGCACCTGCTGCTCAGCCAACATCCTCACCAAAACCATCATCAGCCAACCAGCATCCTCACCAAAACCATCATCAGCCAACCGACATCCTCACCAAAACCATCATCAGCCAACCAGCATCCTCACCAAAACCATCATCAGCCAACCAGCATCCTCACCAAAACCATCATCAGCCAACCGACGTCCTCACCAAAACCATCATCAGCCAACCGACATCCTCACCAAAACCATCATCAACCAACCAGCATCCTCACCAAAACCATCATCAGCCAACCAGCATCCTCACCAAAACCATCATCAGCCAACCGACGTCCTCACCAAAACCATCATCAGCCAACCAGCATCCTCACCAAAACCATCATCAGCCAACCGACATCCTCACCAAAACCATCATCAGCCAACCAGCATCCTCACCAAAACCATCATCAGCCAACCGACGTCCTCACCAAAACCATCATCAGCCAACCAACGTCCTCACCAAAACCATCATCAGCCAACCAACATCCTCACCAAAACCATCATCAGCCAACCAAACCTCCTCACCAAAACCATCATCAGCCAACCGACGTCCTCACCAAAACCATCATCAGCCAACCGACGTCCTCACCAAAACCATCATCAGCCAACCAACATCCTCACCAAAGCCATCATCAGCCAACCGATGTCCTCGCCAAAACCATCATCAGCCAACCAACATCCTCACCAAAACCATCATCAGCCAACCAAACCTCCTCACCAAAACCATCATCAGCCAACCGACCTCCTCACCAAAACCATCATCAGCCAACCGACCTCCTCACCAAAACCATCATCAGCCAACCAACATCCTCACCAAAGCCATCATCAGCCAACCGATGTCCTCGCCAAAACCATCATCAGCCAACCAGCATCTATGCAGTAAAGAGGTTACAGCGCACTGTCAAAAGTCGATATCCTACTTATCTTTCCAAAACCTTAAGCTTTACAGTTTGAGACTTGGTTTATTCTGATCATATTAATGAAGACTCTCTAGAGAAATTTAATCCTGAAGGGACACTCCTTAAGGGTTTATTCTCAAACCGTTTCATGTTTTTTACAGTGGTAATCTTTTTTCTTCATGAAGACCAATTAAATGTCAAATTCTCCACAAGTTGCATCACAGTTGCTGTCATGAAGAACGCCTCTGTAAAATCCTAAAGGGAATAAGTTATGGTCCACCAGCTTGGCCACAAAGTCGAGACCACGGGCCGCCTTTCAGCTGGTGAAAATATTACAGTACCCAATGTTCATATGCATCCATTCTCTGGCAAGCAGAAAAACAAAATAAACCAATTTAGCAGGTCTATGAATAAATTAATGTATTCCATGAAATTGCCATGTGTCTGATCTGCTCCACTACGGGGATTTTATCCTCCGAGAGATAGAAATAAATGAAGTGATGCTATGAGTCTCTCAAAAGTGTTTGCAGAAGTGAATTCATGCAGATTAACAACAGAAATGGTTGCTGGTGTTTGCATGTGTGATTCGGGAAGAACAATACAGAATACGTTTTCAAATTTGCAGACGCAGGTTCAGGTGTGCTTTGAGGTAAACGAACCGGAAGCATCAGCTGAAAAATATTATCCAGGCTCTGGTTCAGCTACAAACAGAGGCTCACCTCTCCGTGAGGCTGTTTGCTGAGCAGATGAGTTTGCCTTTGAGCGCTGGCAAACAAGCATGAAGACAGTTCATAGGTTCAGGGTATTCTGCAGTGTACGTGATATCATCGTTCACCGCTTGCACCCATCTGCTGGCTCATTTTCTATTCAACAGCTGCGGAGCAACGACCGAGCACAACTGCAGCCAGGGAAAGGTTCCCCTCTTAGCCAACGTCCAGAAGGGGGTTGGGGAGGAGGGATCAAAGGCCGGTTATCTTGTCAGCTGTCACGGGACTGGAACAGCGGTTAACAGAGTGCTTTTTCCACACAGACAATGATACATGGGCGGGGAGTTTTAAACGGCAAAGTGTCTGGCCAACGGATTCACTGCAGCCCTGCAGTGTGTGAGGCCGTTAATGGTTTATACTCAGAGGCAACGCTGTCACTCCCTCTTGTTCTCCTTGTCAGCCCGACATGAATGAATCACATCGGGCGCTGGCGAGAGAAAGGAAGTGCAGGTCGGGGTGACGGTTGAAGTCTCGGGGGCACAGTGTGAACTGGAACGTGTGGGGTTCGCACCTTGACAAGTAGCTGCTGTCTCGCTGTCGCGCCGTCCACCAACCGCTCACACGCACAAAAAGGTGATATTTAGAATAATGAGCATAATTTATTCAAGCTGCCTTCCTCGAGTTATAATCAGACAGCCACCAGTGCTTCCTCCCACACAGTGTGACATTAGCACAGTATCAGCTCACACTGTGTTTCAGACCTGACAAACAGCTGGCGGCTGAAAACATCTGTCCAAGCTGCATAATTGATATTTATGCAATTGTTTAGCACGTAATTCTTCCATGTGTTTGCCGTGTAGTTTTTTTTTTTCTGTGCAGCTCCAAGACGTGTAGAGTAGATGTTTTCAAAGCAGACAAACATAAAGAGAGTAAAATAAAAAATGAATGGCATATACACTTGCTCCCAATCAAAGTTGGAAGAAAAGTTTTGAAACTGACTAAAATCAAGATCTGTAGGATAGCACAGGAACACTCCAGTTTATTACTCATTCATATTCTCTGAGCTTTTAGGACCTGCAACTAAATATTTGGAGTTAGAATTAGAGATAAGTACAACTTCCCTTTTTAGAACAAGAGCGTACAGCATATCATACATCCCATGGAAACTCACATTTCTATACATGGCTTGAAAATGTTGTCTGTTTACACACCTCTTTTAAGCTATAACTTGAGTTGTAGCCGTCCAGACTGCTCAGTATGGCCACAAACGGACTCCACTGAGTGCCAATCACACCCAGCCAGCATGGTGTCCTTTAAACACATCTCCAGGTAACAATGTTTATGTAAAACCTGTTTTGATATCATGGCGCATGGATACATTGGTATGGTTAAAGGATGGGTTCACTTTTTCTTAAAATACATCTTGAAAAAAATCCTCACACGTGCACATTGCCAGAACTCTTTTGGTTACTTTAATAGTTTCCTCTGTTCTAGTTGGCCGTGAAAGGTTCCCTTGTTACGCTGGTTACATCGACCAATGACACACATAAGTATATAGAGCATATGAGTCTATGGCAACATTAACGAGACGAGATGGAGGGTAAGCAGAGCCATCAAGGAGGGAAGGGGCCACATACTTTTTTGCGCTTCAAGAGTGGGTTTCCATGTTTTGAGTGCCTTTTCAAAGGTCGCCATTCACAGCTTAGGAACACAGTGTGTGACACCGATGTGAACAGGGGGGAGTTGTCCTGCATTTGTAAGACACAAAAGAAGAATCATGTGATATACAACTTTATTTATGGGGCCCCATGTTGGTTATGGCAGAAGAGCAAAAGGTTGATTGACTTAAGAGAGGAATAAGGGAAGAATTTGATGTTCAGGCACAGCCCTCCTGTGGGGGAGTCTCCATGTAATTTGCACTAGCAAAACTAAAACCAAGAGAGTGCTTGTATAGAAACACTGGCATACACCATGAAACATGAAAATATTTATATCCATTGCAGAATTGCGTTTCCTTTTTGTCACCCCATGCCATTCGTGCACACACCCATAAACGGGGTATTGAGGTGGAAACAGCAATGGCTCTGATGAAAAGAGAAGACAAAGAAACAAAGAGATCAAGAAACGGTGTGTTTCCATCAGCAGTAACTTCCCAGTTCCCGGCAATTCTCCAGCCTTGATTTTCCCCCGTACTTCCATTTGCTTTCATCGAGGAGGGGAACACCCTTGTGGGGGGAAGATAATGTAAGACCTCCATTTGCTGAACTGTTGGATTGTGCACACATGCTGTCCACACTGCAGATCGCCGACTCCATTCCATCCGCTCCATCTCTGCATGTCGCCTCATGGCTGATCCCATTGCGAGCAAAATTCAATCTCAAAGGGAAAAGACTTGGCAGATATGCATCCTGGAATGATCCCATCATAAAAGTCGTATTGGACGCAAATGTGTGACCATGGCCACAGAGACTTAACTATGCCGTTAAGCGCAAACCAGTCAAACTGCATTTCCTGCACTGAGGTTTGGTGATGGTAAAAAGGAAGACTTGGGGCTGGTGAAAGTTCTGTTCCTTTATTCGTATTCGTCCTTATTCTTCTGCAATGGTATAGTTGGCATTTGACTGTAGAATCAGTGTTCATTCATCCCGTAATCAGTTTTGTCCAAATTCCTAGGATTCCATAAAATGTACACTCATTTTGGATTACAACTTCACCGTCAGAAAACACATATTGTAAGATACACTGAAACTTCACTGCGGCTCTCAACTCAGGACCTGAACGAAAGTCAAAAGAGTGACAGCAAAAATGTAACGTAATGGCTCCCCGCAGGTCCAGCCCAGGACCATATAAGTGAAGCAGCCTGAATTGAGGAGGCTCTCGTCTATTTTTGTTTTTAGGAAAATAACTTCCTGGACTGGACAACCACAAAAAAGACTTACTTGTGTTAATTAGTCATTCAGTCGGTTCCGTTTTTGTTGACCTGTCAAGTGTCACTCCTAGAACTTGCTTTTGCTTACATGCTTAAATGGCAAATGGCAGATTCAGGGACTTCACCACCTAATGGGAAAAAAAAATAAACATTTTTCTGATAGATCAATTTTAGCATTGATTTTATCCTCTATATTTAAACCCAGGAGTTTAATTGTTTTTAATCATTTACATATACACACATTTCTCGTAATGCAATGAGAAATATACGCTACTTCCAAACATAATTCAATAGCTGCAGGTTAGCAATCACCTGCTGAGACTTTACAGTTTCCCACTAAGAGCTTAGGTACAAAATATTTGATGTTTGTTTTTGTAAACATGGGCAAATGTAGATCCAACTCGGTCCACGTGTTTGTAGAGGCTACGATCTACTAAATCAATGAATAGAAGTGTTATATGGTTGTGCACTTTGAACCATGCAGTAAAAGTCCGACCTCTCTTGGTTTTCCGCTCAGGTCTGACACAGCCGTGAGAAGTGACAGGCAGTAGGAGGCTGAGGTGTGGCGCTGGCATGGGGGAACAGTGTGGTTCCTGCCTGCAGACACCCTATGGACCTGATTGTTGATTGCAGGCAGAAGTTATATACATGAGTGTTTGGCCTGTCTTAAGTTGTCAAGATGATTTAGTGCCACTAAAACCACCCAAGTAATGTGGTATATAAGCACTTCTGTTTAGTTTAATGCATTTCTGTTTTCTGTCGATTTATATCCACTGAACTGAATGAACACATTTGGCAAAAGCTTGATTTCATCCTCAGTTTCTCCACTGAATCTGATAAAGAATATAAAGCGCACATGTGGACAACAAAGTGAAAATGATTCAATTTATTAGCTAATGTAAACTAGAGGTGGAGGTTGTTTGTGTTTGTACTGAGGACACAACAGTGAGTAAATTCATCTTTACTGCTGCTGCTCCTTGGCTTCCCTTCTTTCTGAGGATCTGCAGCTCATGCACGTAAATAAAGAAGTGGGTCTCCCTCTAAGAGACTAAATAGGTGAGTTGTACTCAAGGCTAGTTAGTTTTTTTTCATTTAAACAACAAAAATAACAGATGTTTCATCCAGGTGCTTTACAGCTTAACTGCTGTTTGACGCAAGAGAGTCATACAAATAGACATTGATGACTGTCTGCTATATTGATTAGAAATATCTTCTTTTCCATTTCTCTTTCCCTGTGATTCTCTCTGTGTCGGATCACTTAAACACACATACACTCTCACACACACAAGATTCTATTAAGATTATCCTGTATGAAATGGTACCAATTGAAAAACTGAAACTTTCTCTCCAGCGCCAAATAAAGTACACAAAGCAAGAGCTTCTCCTTTTATCAGTGGGAAAGGAAGTCCTTGGTTCCTTATCCTCAACAAATTCTAAAGAAATAAAAAAGCATTTCTCTCTGAATATCTACCAAACAACTACAACAGAAGATTTCACTGGTGGATCTATTCTTAAGAAATAAAAGGCATCTTTTTATATTTGTATTTTCGCAGTAGGCATTATGTAAACAATCTTAAAATCACATTCATTGGTTATATTGTTCATGTAAGACAAAATTCACACTGTTCTGTTACAGTCTGCATGTCTTTGTCCTTGTGATTCCTCACTTGTATTTCCTGTCAACCTATATTGACATTTCTTTTGTGTTTGCATCATTATGGTGTTGTGATGTCAACACCATAATATCTCAAACAGCACACACACACACACACACACACACACACACACACACATAAACTGTTTTACAATAATACTGTGTTATTACACAGGAATTATATCAAGTCTACTGTATAAGCCATGTAAATATTTACGTACAATAGTCCATACCTTGGTGACTTCTATGGTGTGAACCGCCATGGTCACTGCTAGTTGTAAGACAATGTAAAAGCATTTTGTATTTCATGGCATACGGCGTATTGTTAAAAAAACAAATCAAAGAACAAGATGAGCATCCCTGAAATCGGTGCTTTCAAATAAAATAAAATTTAATAAAAATCAAATAAAATTATAGCCAGAAATTCACATTAAACACTACCAAGAGGCTTTGATCTGACACGGTTTTCCATCTTTTGGTGCCAAGTATAAAGTACTTTTTTTTTTTTTACAAATGGTGGCAACCAACTTTTTGTGTGGCTCTCATGTTTTCCCTCCAGTCAGCAGTATGTTCTGTTTCATGCTTTCTGACAGCTAGTGATGGTGCTTTAAAGAGTTCGGAGGCCGAGTATCAAAGTTGGCAAGCTGTACTTTTAACTGTGGAATACATCACTCTACCTCCTTCACCAAAATGATTAGAAACTCATAAACACATGTCTGTGTTGTTAAACCTTTCTAAAAGCTGCCATTGGTGTAGCGTCACGTTAGCTGCCATTTAATCTGAAATGCAGCTTTAAATCTTTTGGAGTTTTGTACATATTCATCCTTAAGTCAGTTTAAGCCGGTGGGGAATTTCCGTCGTCTCGACTCTCTCAGAAGAAATGTAATAAAGTGAAGTAGCCGCTGAGTTGAGTAAATCACTGCAACGTATAATAATTTTTTTCAATTCAACATATGTTGTATCAGATTTACAGTACTGGTACCGTACATCTCCTGAAGTGTAAATCTAATGTGTTGTTCGGGGCGACTGTGGGTGAGTGGGGAGCACGGTCGTCCTCCAATCAGAGGGTTGTGGGTTCGATCCCAGGCCCGGCTAACCTGCATGTCGTTGTGTCCTTGGGCAAGACACTTAACCCAACATTGCTCCTGTAGCTGCGACTACAGTGTATGAATGGTAGTTACTGATGGCAGGTGTCACTGTGTATGGTTCTCCTGTCATCAGTGTATGAATGGGTGTGAATGGGTGAATGATGTCATGTAGTGTTAAAGCGCTTTGAGTGGTTGGAAGACTAGAAAAGCGCTATACAAGTACAGTCCATTTACCATTCAACAATTGGTTAAAGGGTCCTTCCACCTACCAGGGATAAAATGTTCTTGGGAGGCAAAGCGGTGTGAAGGAGCGCTGCACAGGCTCTGTCCACAACGTCCATGCCACAATGGGGAGGCTTGTCAGCTGTGATCGATATATCTTCCTTTCCAATTGATTGGGGGGAGCACTTTCAGTCACTTTTGCCTCTTGAGAGCTGGCACTTTGTTGAGGTGAGAGTCCACTGACACAGAAAAGAAGGGTTGATTCCCTGCAGCTAAGTTGCCAATTGAATATATTTTTAAATCGGTTTGAGCTGTGTGCTGATTCAGTAACCTGGCTATTGTGGTCTTTTACGGATGGGCTTTTGGAAAAGTCGCCTGTGATCATCTATGTGTATCCATATGTTTGCTTTGAGAAATGACATTCCATCCTAATTTGTGATCAAGCAGTGAAACCGTTTGGGCTGTCAGTGTTGTGCATTGATAGAGCTTCACTGGATAGGCTGAGTGGTGGTCATTATGATAATGTGACCTTATCTGCTTCTCCGACCTCCATGTAGAACGTTGAATAATTGATATGCATGCTCACAATTTATGTCAAATCTAACATGCACTGTTTAATTTAGTTAAGAGAAAGATTAGGCCTGAAGTCTCTGCATCTATTTCCGAGGGGATTTACAATAAATGACAGCACTTGTACTTAAGTGAAATTGTTCATGTCGTTTCAACCTTCAATATCAACTCCGACATTGTATAACATTAATTAGTTAGACATTCCAGCCCGGTGAAGTATTTCATTTTCTTCTCTTCGTCTTACATCATGTCTTGGATGCCTGAACTGGTAAGTGAGAAAAAAGCTGTCTAAGTCTGATGCACATTGCTTTCTTTTTGTTGACTTCAAAACAGGATGGCAAAAAGACGTTACCAGTACCTGTAATCACAGCTGAAAATAATGCTGGATACAACAACAAAAAAAATCACATACTCTTTGTCGTCTACCATTTGCACTGATTATTCTGTCAAACCTGTTTTTCTCACTGGTTTAAACTTTCAGGCCTTCCGTATACTTTTATTGCTCTCTATACCTAAATCCTCGCTATGGGTTTCCTCAGTTGCAATTTAGCAGCAAGAGGTCCACTGTTTGAATTACTAACCAATGTAACCTTTCGTTTCCATCTTGAAGAAGCGATATTCCATTAATAAATATTCTTCTGGACAAACTAGCAAAAACATCTATCCTTGGGGAATTCATGTTCATTAAGGTTCAGTTTGAAAGACCGTCCAAAGGTCCAGATTAATATCCACGTGAGCTATGATTTCGTTGCCATATTGAAGTACCCTGACCATTGTATTAATGTCTGCATAGAGTCAACATCTGACTGAACGTATATGAAGTTCAATGACACCTTAACAATATTTGTCAGAATGCAAATTGAACTAATATTAAATGATCGCTTTTTGTAAAATAAAGAGCAGATTAAAATTATATATATATTGCATATGTGAAGAAACGGAATTGTAAAAGCATTCCTAATTCAACCGCCTTTCATCTTTTGCGCTGGCCACCTGTAGGTGGGGCATTACATGTATTGCGCAATTGTGCAGGAAGTAGTGACAGAACGCATCTTATTGGTTGGTGTCTTTCTCTGGACAGTTGAGCGGATCACAGGCTGGAGAAGCGGCATGGGTTAAAAATGTATTAATTCCACATCAACCTTTAGTTTCAGGTCTGGATCCGTATACAGCGGCGTCTGAGTTGGTCTTTTAGTGACATCTCATCTATTCTTTAATTATGCAGTATTATGTGATTAACCCCCCACTGTATTTTCTAACCATTATCTGAGTTGTATTTTCTTCATCCTCTTTAGGACATGCTGTTCCCAAGAGGATGGATGAGAAAAGTAATGAATGACGAAATACGATACTGAAATAGAAAAAAAACTAGCATTCTCTCTTCACTCTTCATAAGCTGGTATAAAAGTGCAAGAAATGACTTGAATCACACAAAACAGTAGATATGTCACTTTTCCTTCCTGTCTGTAAATCTATTAAACACAACACAGGGAGCAGACAGCACCCAGCTATCCCCTCTTTGCGGTGTAACGTCTCCTTGGAGGGCTTCAATAAGCTTGTATATGAGCGACTATTGACTTTCCTGCATTTTGAGTTGTCTCCTAAAGATCATGAGATAACACAATTCATGTTGTTTTCCAGCAGTCAATTAAAGGTTATTTTAGAAGGTGCAATAGGGTAGATTGATAAAGTGAAATTAGTATTTATGTTCACAGACATAATACTATTTAACACAGTTAGTGCCACTATTAGTTGAAAAATCCTCAATGACTAATTTAAATAACGTATTTAATGGCAACTTCAAATTTATTTTGTTTTCCGCCATCGAATAATAATAATAATAGAGTGTGATCCTAGATTGTGGAGACCTCATGAATGTAATAATCCACCTATGCAGATCCAACGTAGCAGCACGAGCCTGGTAGCCGGTGTGCATATATGGCTGTGACGTTTCAGCGTGACCTGGAAACCAATTCCTGTGGTATCTTTCACACAACTCACACCATTGTTACCATTCTGACACAACTTTAGGAGCTTATGTCACCAAACGTTTGCAGTCAGCAGCTATCGTAACCTGGTCGGTCTACAAGCATTTCAGAGAACTTCGGTTCCCGTGTAGCATAGAAATCCAAAAGGATCTTCAGATCCAGTGTTTTGTTTGTCAGTTCTGGGCTACATAAGAGAAATGGTGGTGCAACAGTGAAGACTCCATGAAAAAGATCCTCCTCTTATGAAGAAAGGAAGGGCTCATTTTAAGCTGACAAAAACACCTTATTAGTTTTAGGTGACTACACTTATAAAGAGGTAGCTATTACCATTAGATTACATTTCTACTAATGGACTCCAGAAATTCTACGCTGGACCTTTAACAACCGATTAACTATGAAGACAAAACATTAATTAAAAAGACTTTGGGTAAACCTCATTGTATTGTTTCTTTAAAATAAGTTAATAAGTTCACCATATTCAAAAATACGCTTTTTTCATTCATGCAGAAAATGATTAGCTTGGTTTATTTAAAAAGAAATGAGTGAGATAAAACGGCTATCAACATTTGCTTTAAAAATCTGTACACGTCTATTCTTTAAACAGCCAGCGGTTCCAAATACTTTCTGGAGTTTCATTTACTAGACATCCAGTTAAGACTCACGACATTGTGTCAATAAGTCTGGAAAATCCTCCATGTCAACATCTTTTCTATAAAAACTCGGAGCATTGTAATGGAATGGAGCCGGTGGAACCCAATTCAGGATACTCCAGGAAACATTTCTTTAAAAGGTTTTGTAGCAAAACAAATGATTGCAGAACAAAACCAAGGACCCACAGAAAGAAATTAAGAATGTGAAATGAGTTCCAATCTAAACACCCTTATTTTGCAAAACAGTGTTCATTATTAATCACAAACCATCAACTCGAAGGCAACATTAACTGTATTTTCCTGTATACAATAAAATAACGAGTACTGCATGTAAATTGATGTCCAAATATGTTGCAGTGTTGTTAGACAGCTTGTTATGAAAAGCAATCTCTGAAAATGACCATCTCTGCACAAAAGTTGAAGCACAAAGTAGAAAATGTGGAGGCTACTACTGCTGAAGGATCAATTAAGAATTGTCACTGTCAACCATGTTTCTTTTCACATTTCACCAAACATGAGTTGGTTAAACATTCTGGAAGATTGTGAGACCTTGAGTTTCCGGGAAAACACCATAACATTTGGACTCGGATCCCTTCTTCTCAATGTTTTCAGTCCAAGTAGTTTGCTTCGTTAGTACGAAGGTAAACTCTCTGCAAACAGTACAACCAAACACCCACACAGCAAAATTCTTAGAGTTAATTTTCCGGTGTTTAGTGCAGAGTTGAAATCACACTGCAACAAGTTGATTTAACGCTTACAGAGTCAACTGTACAAAAGAGCTGGAGTCATCATCCAGTGTCAAGATCTGATTCATTTGCGACACTTAGTAGAGTTAAATTACTGTAACTCTTTGATAGGTTTGAAATGTAACTGTACAGTGTCACACTTCTTGGTGTTCGGTTTCACTCTACGTTCTATGACGCACAAAGTAAAATGGGTTAAAAATGCAATGTTGCTTTGGATAAAGGTGTCAGCTACATGACATGTAATGTATTTAACACTGGGCAGATTTATTTTTGACACTTATTCCGAGTTAACTTGTTAACATTTCGTTGAGTGTTGATTTAACACTGACAAGATTGGGACAATATAAACAACCGCTTAGACTCAAAATCGAATCCCACAGAGTCAATTTAACTCTCTGAAATTTGCTGTGCATACGTGGAATCCAACTTTCATACGGTGTGCCACCTCTGACGATGCATCCAGTCGTTTTTAAACATCCATGACATTAATGCACACAGCCAGTCCTGTTAGGGACCCGGTTTTCTTAACAGTTTTCCCCCAGTCTGTGCTTTTGTTTTGCTTGTTTTGTTTTTCCACCTAGAGTTTCCAACCGTGTGTTCCAGCCCCACCCCTCTCCCAAGTGCCCAGCTATGGCTCATTCCGGGGATCACTTGTGACGAGCATAAAGGCTCCTGCATTCAGAGGCTCGTCGTCAGTCCGGCCCAGTACCCAAGCTGGTCTCAGGTGCCGTTGAGACTGAGATACAGCAGCCAACCAGTTTTTCATTTTTTTTTTTGTTATTTGTATTAGACCCACGGAGTACCACAGAGTACACGTGACCTGTTTTTGAGTTGGACTGTGAGTATGGTGTTGGGCCTCGGGTTTCCACACCAGACCCTGCTTGATCCGCCCCAGACCGCCAGACGTCGGTGGAGTTTCCCTCCTGACTCCAGTTGAGCCAGAGGAGCGCTTTGTTTCCCTTATTCACCTCGTTTGTTTTTTTGTGGAAAATAAAATCATTTGGGCTGTAAATCCAAGGCTGCTGTGCGTGTGCTTTTGGGTCCACCTAATACACCCCCCCCTAACAAGTCCACTGGTTGATGAACACAGGGGGAATGTCAGTGATTACACCATGTCTGGTGGCGCAGCATTGGGAGCTCCAAGTAGAGATGCTCTCATCTCTGCCTCTCGAACAGAGTTCTCCCCCTGTTGAATGTCAGTAGGAAATACGGAGTCTAGAAAATAGCGCTGCACTTTGATTATATGAGAGTGACAGCAACTGTTTCATGTTTCGGAGAAGTAAAATATTCCATCCCATCAAACTCCTTTTTGCTGAATCAAAAATGCAAACCGTGTTATCTCCTGATCTGCATTATAAGAAAGAGAATATACACCTTGGGTTTTTTATTAAAAATCAAAACGTGGCTTATTTATTCTTCTCTTCAGACCCTCCCACCACAATTTTCATACAGCACATCAGCGTGGGTGTAGGGATAAAGTAAAGTTTAAGACATTTAAAAACTGTCGTTCTTTTTGTGGTCCTAGATATAAGAATTTTTGACTGACTAAACTTGCAACTGATTCACTAACAGAATCCATAACAGATCTTTACCCTAATCACATCAAAACCACAGAGCGCTGAAAAATGTTGTGAAGTCTGATGTCAACTTTAATCCTGAGAGAAAAAGATGTCAAGAGAAAAAGCTCTTTTTCTTGCCATTCTTTTTGTAGCTTTATGTACGAACATAAATATCACGTACAGTGATACTTACACACCTGTAGTTGTTGGCACTGAAGGTAAACTCAACATAAATAACGCAATTAGCCAATTACTTTATCACAATCCTGTTTTGAATTCACTCACAAATGTCAAGGCAGCAGATATTTGCACCTGTGGAAGCCGGTTACATTTGTTATTGTTTTTTTTTATAAGTTCTTTAGTGGGCCCATACAGTGTGGTCATGAAGCTTTACATTAAGTTTGATTATAAACCATATCAAAAATGGAACCTGCAGCATAAAAGATAAAAGATTCTGGACAGTACAATTATATAGAGCCTTATACAAGAAGGTTGCCGTCCAAATGACAACATCCTCCTCTGATTTAAAATGACACTGTTACTGCTATAGGTGTGTAAGAGGTTATATCTTGGTTGGATAAAGGGTACCGAAACAATCCCAAGAAAAACTCACTCGGACTCTTATTGCTACTGTGCCATTTGACAAGCTACAGTGTGCCAATGGTGGCGCACAAGTTTTCCCAATCCTAGTTCAAGGCACCATCTATGCGTGTTTACACACAAAAGACACATAATGGTTTTCTCAATTAAGTCAGAGAAATCGTTTAGATAAAATAGTGATATGGATAAAACCAGATATCTGTAATAACACAGACTCACTTAATGGTCTTCTTTTCATGTGTTTGATAATGGCCGTGACATCGAACAGGGTCTGCTCACTTCCACGAAAGGATACTCCACTACAATGGAGATAAATGGAACATTTCTCAGTGTCCTTATTTTCAAAAGACAGAATGGTATTCAACTAAATGCAAGGCCGGTTAAGTATACAGCATCATTCAAGGGAATCCAAAGTGTTTTACAGCCAGGATTTAACAGTGTCTATACTGTCTTGGCGACAAATATTTTTGGACGCTGGGTGACGTAAGAGGCAATTACTTTTTAACATAAGATACAGCAAAGTGTGAACCCCAGAATAATAGTTTTATTAATAATAATTATCGTCAGAAGCCGACAGCGCTGCATGCGTAAATGTTTCGGCAACAGATTGTAAAAATTAGTGTTGAACCCTTTCTGGAGCAAAGTAATTGTTCTGTCATATTAGTCTTATTTATCCCGCTAGTGCAAGAAGAAATTGATGCACATTTTACAGAACCAGAATTCACAAGCCTCAGTTCCGCTCTGCAACGTTTGGCCGTATGTCACTAGCAGAATATGCTTGGGTTGATGGGTGCACATGATCTGTCTAACTTTGCGTCAAATTATTTGTTCAGTCATCATTTCTGCCGCTAGCACAAGAGAAAATTGATGTGCATTATATGGAATCAGAATTCACAAGCCTCAGTTTGGCTCTGAAGCGTTTAGCTGTATGCGGTTAGCAGTATTGAAAGCTATAAGTTAAGTTATAAGCACCGATCCACTGTAATGTGAATAGAAACACATCCAAACATTTGACACATCATCCAGATGTGCCAATCAATCCGCGAAAGGAAAAGCAAACATTAGTGTTATTCTTATTATAACAATGGAATGGTTAACTTTGCTAACCAAAAAAAAGTACTAAAGGATAGAAATAGGACTTCCCACTTGTAAAATACTTCTTACGGTAAATTTTTTATTTTGAGATTTTAATGCAGAAAATTGTGACATTCCAGGGCTTAAGGTTAAGGTCTAAGTTGCACCTTTTGTTAAGTGGCGATAGTTTGCATCTCTGGTATTGAAGTATGAGACCATTTAGTGTTATATAGACTTATCGTAACTACTCCTTAACTAAAGCATTATTTCTGCCTTCATTTCTACATTTTTGTGCCACAGACTAGAGGTGAATACTTTTTAATCTCTCTTCTTTGTAGCCAAAAGGAATTATTTCCATTTATTTTGTCAATACCCTTAACCCTGTATATCCTCACAGAAGGATTTTCAAAATAAAGAATAAAATGCATTGTAGGTGCATTGTGAGTGTTCTCACAACAACAATATCAGTCATTTCATCAAACGTTGGCAACGTGTTTATGTTCAAATAACAAAGCCCATAGCGGCTGTGGTAATTATGCCTCTTGTCCATCGGGAGCCAAGGTGCGTATTGTTATGGTGCCAAAAACTCTGCAAAGGTAGAGTGCTGCTTGTTTTCCGCGTGACGCTGAGAATCAATGTTGTTTTTGTTCAGCCGCGACGCCAAGCCTGTGACCTCACCTTGATCACGTGTTATGACGGTCAGCAGAGCAACAAAGGTTCCTCTAACCCAAACATATTTCCAAAACCGTTTTACTTTTGGGTCCAAATCTAGTAGAGAACTATAGCTCCTTCACAACATGACTGTCCTCCCTCCTTTGCTCCCGAAGGACAAGCACTGTAATTACTACCGCTGCTACTGGGCTCTGCTACTTAAACAAATGTCGTTTTTGAGAGTTCCATGGAGTGTTTTGGGAGGACAGTCTAACATGCCAATTTGTTCTTACAAGAGGCGCTTCCCACTTAGCCCCCACTATCTGGCCTTGCCATCTCGATGGAAGGGCATCACTTGTACTTTCCACCGTGTTATCACAGTTCCCCCTCTGTCAAGAGGCCCTTCCTTCGTATTTACCTGACATCCCTTTGCTGACACTGCACTTTTTTGCAGTTTAACTCTCCTCCTCTTCACCAGCACCAAGGCCCCATCTGTGGTCAAGGAGGAGGAGGTGGGGAAGGAAAGGGGAGGGATACAAATACTGCTGCTGATTTACAGCCCTGCCTCTTCGTGACAGCAACTTTTGGAACACGGAGCCACAGTCAGACGGACGGCTCAAGGTGCTTGTTACATTCATTTCACGCTCCTTGTCTGAAGCGGCGGCCCTGACTGAGCTACACTGCACTAAATGTTATCAAAATTAGTGTTATCAATCATGTTGTAGGTTAATACCATGGGCACACTTCTAGTAAATATAGCTGGAGCTGTGAGGTTAACGTAGAGCAAAGAGCTGAGGGACTGAATCCCGCACACACCTGGATTCGTTTGTAGGAGAAGTGTTCGGCTTGTTAGGAAAGATCCATCAAAAAAATGAAGGTACGCCGTGAAACAGAACACGGTCTGACGGCCAAAAGAGCTGTGAGCTAAATAAAGAAATAAAGAAATAAAAGACGATTATGACAATGTCTGTTTGGCCACACAGACGAATACTGCAGCTGTTTTTCCCGCAGCAGGAACCCCCCCCCCCCAAAAAAAAAGAACCGGTTTGTATGGGTCCTCTTTGGCTTAGTTTGTATTCCAGTATTTTTAGTTCTTCTTGTTCTATGAGTAGAGATTGAGGTCAAAAGAACAGCCCTCCTGGAGAGAGAGATCTCCTTTAAAGGATCCACGCGGGGACATTAAAGAAATGCTTTGAATTATAATCAATGTGCCTTTGGATAAGTGGCCCAAACGTTCTGGCGTGTAGCAGAAAACGTCATGACATGAAAGATAATGAAAGATTAAACAAGTGAGCACAACATCCATATTGCGAGTGATTGCTAAACATGCCATCCAGATCCACAGGTTTTAATTTGCTGCTATTACAGCCGCCACGTTTTATTCTTGGTGCAAAACTGAAAGCCTGACTGAGGATTGTCTGTGCTTGCTCACTTTGAACCTCATAGTTTCAATGTCATACCGTCATAAAACTTTCACTGAGGCTAACCCAGAAGTCAAGTCAGGCTTTTTCTTATAATGGACACCATTTTTCAATTGACTCTCTTCTTTCCTCTCTTGGGTCCGAATCTTCTGAAGCCATGTACCAATCGAGAGACGAAAGGCCAGCCCTGCAATGGACCACAATGTGACGTGAATGAAGAAGAGAGGGGGGGGGACTAAATCAAATATTTGAAAGTGTAATGGACTGTTGCAGGTATAACCTCAACTGAGCATTTTAAACTAAAGAGAAATGTCATTGCCGTAGGACTTATGTTAGCTAGTGATAACATGTGCGGTGTGAGGAGTGCAACTTTCCGAAAGCAGGTGTTAAAAACAAAACAGAAGGTGCTCTTACAATCCATGGCTATGAGACTTCTACATGGAATAAATAGACTAGTACGGCGTTTCAAAAAGGAAAAAACAACAACAAAAAGGTGTTATGTGACAGCTCACGGAGATACCAAGGCTGCTTGGCAATCAGGGTAGCAATGGATGAAAGAAAAAAGTGCAGTCAAAGAGGTAGGTCTGCATATAAACAGGTCAAATATAGCAACGCTTTAAAATCTTTAAGTTAGAAAGTCCAACATGATGAGTGAAGAGGCCGGTTGTGAGAGGATTGGAGGTTTGAGTCTCTACGGGCATGTGGATGTGTCCTTGGGTGGACACTTAACCCCAACATTGCTAGCGTAGCTGTGACTGGGGTGAATGATATTTACTGATGGGCAGATGGCACCTTGTACGGTAGCTCCTGTCATCAGTGTATGAAGAGGTTTGAATGGGTGGATGTTACTGTAAAAACAATTCGGCAGCCTAATTTACCATTCGGCTCCTTTTATTGCTATTAAAGGCCGAACTACTGCTCAAAAAAGTACTGTGACTTCAATCGACCACAATGACATGGTCCGTGTAATGAGAAAGAAATGCTTCACTCCGGTATCATCCCTCCTCGAACAGGACTCGTTGCGTTTAGCCTTCCCATCCGTAATAATTATGCAACAAGATGTGGGTTCGGGCCGCTACCCACTCATGCTATAAAGATGCCCACATAGAGCCATCAGCATGTCCTCCTCAACACCTGCATAATGGACTTACACAGGAACAGCATGTCAAAAATGGTGAGACGGCTCCTGTTTGTGTTGGTGGTGATGGAGAAGGCAAACAAAAGGCACATCTACACCAAACCAATTCGCATATTCGGCCAAAAGATGCCCACAGCTGTTAGACACAGCATTTGATGCTTTCTCCGTCATGCCTTTTATTTTTTCTCCCACATGCGCGTGCCTGCACACGCGCGCACACGTCCCCCACGCAGCCTGCCGCGTGCACCCGCAGACCTGCTTGCCAATGCACAGCAGTGGAGACCCGGACAGTGCGAGTGGCTGCCGGTGAACGCTGCCTGGCGTCTCTACTGCTCCGCTGGATGTTTGCGCAGAGGACAGCTGCCTGCGCCGCCGACTGCGCCGATCCGACCGCCGCAAAACACACCTTGTGTCCACCTCTTAACTTTTCCAACGAGTGACGGTCTTTTTTTTTTTGCTTTTTTTTTTTTTCTTGTTTCTCACATTTATATTTTTTGCAGCACGCACCTGTTTGAAGATTCTGCTTGCATCTTCAGAGGAAGCCCGCGCAGCCGTGCGTTTTGGCATCCAACTTGGCGCTTGATGGATATTTGTGTGTGACTGGTCTGGAAACTCGAGGAGCATGGACGCGAACTTTAAAAGCTTGTTCCTCTTTTTCAACATCACCTAGAGACAGTGTTCTTCATTAAATGAAGGCAGGTGAATCACCCCTCGCGTGAGAGGCGCGCAGAGCTCAGGGGCTCTCCAGGTACGGACGGAAAGGAGAGACGACGCGGTGGAAGTCGTGATCTGTGAGGCGGATTGCGCCACGGAGGACAGGGAGAGGGGGGTGGGTGGAGCGGACCGATGAGACAATATGGGTAAGTAAGTGAAGGGATTGTGTCGTTTTCACACGATGGCCGCCAGGGAACCACGAACCCCGGGATTCCGCAAATCATGACTATCATTAGTTCGGACGCACTCCGCACAACAGCGTGGGTTGAATCGCCCCTCTGGCGCATCTGTGAGTGTCGGGTTCTTGTGAAAATCTCCCTAAAACATTTCCGCGGTTTATTCCCGCTCCGCAAACTGACATTTCCAGTGATACAGAGAAGCACTTTAGCTCCATTTCTCTCCAATATGTTTTATTTTCCTAATTTGCATAGAAAAAGCATCTTGAATCCCCAATCGTGGCTTCTCCATCTCTACCCCCGAATAAAGAAGCACACAGTCTGCTGCAGGAGGTGCTGGCGCCTCTGCACATCCAGGGGAACAATGATGCTCACCTCAGAAGTCATGCAGCCCGTAATCGTTTTCAGTCGACGCGGGTCTATCTAGTTTAGCTTCCATTGAATGCACAATGCTAAACAATAGTGTACCTGTCCGGTGACATCTTTGTTGTTATTGTAGAAACTTTATTCCCCTCATATCCTTAACTGACTTTAAAAGGGCAAAAATTTGATCATTTTCCATGGCCTCCCCGTCATCTCCCTCATGCCATCCCGTGCTAAACTCGACATGATTTGACTCCATCCGTTTTGTTTTTCTGCCCCCCCCTTCTCCTGACAGATATGAGCACCTACGATCACATCCCACACTGCCTATCACCTCCACCATTTTACTGACTGGGTACTCGGAAGCTAAATTCACCGCTCAGCCTCACAAACCCACACTTCTCTTCAGTGTTTTTTTTTTCCACCACATTTCTTTGAGGGGGGGGGGGGGGGGGGGGGGGTAGGTGGTGCTCAAAGAACTGTGGGTGTTCTGGATTGTCACTCACTATGCGATGGAACCGCGCAGACTTTCAAGCACTCTGCAGCTGTTCCGACAGAACGCTGCACAATGGCTCCGTGTCCTTTCTTCCAGTGGAACTTATGTTGAATATTGTAGTGTTTCATTTTTATTAGGCAGCAGTGGCGCACACACTCGCAATTGTCTGTGTGGTGCAGAGGGAGAGAGAGACGTTTTCCAACTGCACCGTTCATTTTCATTGTGTCGGTCTCGACTTCTCGCTCCATTTATGCTGCCGTTTTGTTTTTTTCCTCTCGAAATGGACTGAAAAGCTGAGACATTCTGAGGAGAGGCCTGTGCAACATCTGTGCAGAAATGTGGCACTTACCCAAGTAATGAGCAGCTTAGTGAAACTAATGACGACATGCTAATACAGTTTTGATTATGTTATCACAATTACTAGAAGCCAAAATAAGAGGCTGCATTTGTTAGGATGTCAACACTTCTGACTGAAGCTCTCTCACAGTCTCCATCCCATCTTCATCCATCGACTTGGTTTTCAATTCAAAATGAGACAAAAGTTCATCATCAAGGGCAGCATCGTCTTTGGCTCTCCTGGAGAGAATAGCAGCACACGTTTTTATATAGTGATAATTAGTGAATAATTCCCATCACAGCTTCCCCCAAATTTCTGGCTTCGCCGAAGAACTCCCAACATCAAGATATCCAATATGAAGTGCTATTAATCAGAGCAAATACTTAGACTTGAGAGGGTGAAACTAGATACATTTTGCCATTTTTGCTTGCTTTCAGCGTATGTGTGGCCTAACCTGGGAAATTTATCTTCAGCTCTGCATTTTTCAACAATATAACTGTGGAAAGGACACAGAAAATGCTGCATTTCCAGCTGGCAGAAAGTAAAGGCAGATAAAAGCAACCAAGGAGTCATTTGGAACAATACCGGGGCTCAATGGTGTCCGATCTCACAGTTACCACATGTCTGCTGCAGTCGTGCTTTGACAGGAGCAACCGGGCAATTACTTTCAAAATAACCTTCAGATAATCCATCAGTTTCTTAGGGCACACGAAGACGGTAATTGGCCCAATGACCACATATCTGGAGAACCTAAGCTGAAGAAAATAATAAGTTACCTGTGGGCATCTTTTTTTCCCATTCCACTTCAAGCTTGTAGTGTAGATAATTAGAAAATGTTATTCACAAGTTTGCCACTGGCACAAAATCTTGTTATTTTCATGCAGACCATTTTGCAGTACGAGAGATGGTGGTTATTGATTCTCAGTTTTACAGGTTTATCGTTCTTAAAACTGGCAATTAGATCAACTAATTACATACAACACCTTTTTGTTTGAAGGTCAAAGTCTTTCTAATCTACAGAATAAAACCACAGCATAAAACGCTGCTACAAAGGCGTGGTTTTCAGAGGGCTTCCTACAGAGAAATGCAATGTAAGAATGCAAAGCCTGCGTTTTTTTGGACTAAGACAAAAAAAATGTACTCAATCACATGACTGTTCTGTGATGAACAGTGATTAACGGCATTATGCGCAAAAGTCTATAAGGAATTAAAAACTAGTGTATTGTACGCTTTTATATTAAAGTAATGTTATCAGAACAATATAACAGGCACTCTCGCAACAACAGCAAGTTAACATACAGTATATACCTCTGTTTTCTTTTTTATTTGAACAGGTACCAGAATAAATATTTGTCTTCTATCAGGGAACTGCATAATGCAGCATTTGTTCAGTATTAAGTGTCCCTGTTGAGTGAGGTAAAGTGGTCTAGCACAAAGAAAAAATACACAGCTGGAATTTACTACGCAGGGGACGTTTCAGTCTATAAAGCCTATGGATTTCCTTTGGAGAATCTTAGTTAAAGAAAGAAAAAAAAACACTTTCAGTGATGTAGGTTGAGCAGTTACACAATGACAAAATTAACTTTTAAGATCCACTTTTTTTATCCATTCATCCAAACTTTTCTTACGTTGGTTTATCGACAGTTCTCCCGCACGCCACATCCAAAGTAGTTTGCCCAAGTTTGGCTCCACTGATTGTTTGGGAAGCTAGTTGGTTGGCATCAATGCTGTGTTACGCATTTAAGTGTTTACCCTTCCATCATAGTGGAACAGTGGTTACAAATGCTTTGCTTTCATCGACCACGCCGTCTGGTAGAGATTTTAAACGAAAATGTTCATTTAACAGTGCCAAACCCATTTTTCTCGGTTAATGTGCACAGCAGTGTTAAGTTCAATATATTAAGTTAAAGATAATGCTCATGATATTTTCAACAATTCATTGTTCTGTATTTTGCACATACAGTGTCATATGTAGTTGATGTTAGTTTGTTTAACAGCCTAAACCTAGCTTGCATTCTACGGTAATTTGGATCTTCCCCACAGCCTTAAATGTTGGTCTAAACAGAGCGACATAACATTACTGATTCAGCTTCCAGAACGTGTTTGGACAGGAACAGGGGAAACTTTGTTTCACCTCCGGGGCCAAAGCTGATGTACTCTGGGAGCTGTAGAGTTTATTCATGGACAAACACTGAACATTTACTACTACTTGACAACTTCACCGTTAATCTCCTCTCTGCTCTGATTGCCAACAGCTGTCTGCTTCTCTCTCTCTCCCGCTCGCCCACACTACGCTAACTCATAGGCTTGGGTCATCCCCTAACAAATAAAAGGTTTGAAACACATAGACGAGAAAACAAACGCGAGGGAGAGAAACTAATATGCCGTATTTATTGAAGAAGTGAAGCAGAGGATTTATCACAGAGGCAAAGACGTCACTTGCGACACACAGTAGTGCCTGTCCATTTTACAAAGAACAACAGCCAATGGGGAAACTCCAACTTGACCGACCAATGGACAATGTTACTTTAGCGTTGATACTGTTAGACTGGCCCCTGCTTTGCTGCGGTCCAGTGAAAACAGACTTAACTAACCTTGAATAGGCTTCAGCTGTGGCTCCCTTTTGGATAGCAAAAGCCATCAATAAGGATTATTCTGTCAGTGTGGCATGATTCCTCATTGCGAGCCTGACTGAAAGCCCCCGTCAGGCACTTTTTGCTGTAGTTTAGTAATATTCACTTCACCCACACATGCCATCAAACCATCATAACACAGCATATCTTTCCCCTGTATACCTCTAGGTCATTCATTTCAGTTAATTTGTCCCTGTCGCTGTGCAGAGTGCTACAATGTTTTGAATAACCACATTTCATCAAATTCCCCTTTTCTTGTATTTCTCTTGAAATTCGGAGACAACTTCCCCAAGCAATGTGTCCTGCACATTGAGGTTATGCGGTAAAATATGGGCAGAGACACATCACTGAGAACAAAGTTTTGCAGTAAGCTGTGGGAGCTGAGCTTGCACATATAGTGTATTGTTTGTATCTGTACCCCCCCCGAGGGACACAACAGCCCACGTTTGCTTGTCATGGTCTTCTAGCCTAAAAGATAAAAAGGATGATTTGTCAGTCCCTTACAAAACAACATAAATGAACTTGTGGTTATGTGTAGGCCATAAAATGACTTCTTGGGTGGGAGAAACTTTTGTTCTTGGATAGATGTAACACACTACTGGTAAGACGTGAAACTACTTCTGCCTTTATTTCTTGGTCATCGTTAAAGGGGTAAATTGGTTACATTAATATAACAAATAACACTCAAAATGAAAGTTCTGAAAACAGCATCTTAATTGTTTATTCAATGGGACAGGGACACAGCTAATCTGCTTAATCATGGCACTGTGTGGTTTGATTAGATTTGATTGACAGTTGCACGGCAGTTGGATTTTCACTATGCCACCGGATTAGGCCAGAATCGCAGGATTCCATGTCACAAGAAAATCCATCTTTTCAGGTTTCAGATGAATAAATGCATTTATGTACAGCAAGCCAGTGCACCGACCAATCAGCATCCCACGAGGACCTGCTAACACTCTTAGGTGTGTGCGCGTGATGACAAGAGAGGCAACTTTTTGTTATTACAACATTGGCGGCTCCTGAGGGAGACTCTTTAATAATGTCAAGTGTGAAAAACAGCACTGAGGGCTTTTCTTGATAAAAAAAGATGTTTTCACCCTGACTTACTTTGGAAAGAGTTTGATTGACAGATGGTTTATCCAGACTTTGTCAGAAAGAAATGTCAGTTCATATTTAGCACCCCATAGCTCACAGTCAGAGGCTGATTTATTAATCAGGTCTACAGGGCTTTTAAACAAATGACCATTGCTTTCATTTTTCTGAGGTTAAGTTTCACTGTCACGTATGAAGCCCCAGAAGGAACATGGAGACAAAAATAGATTTAAAAAAAAGTTATTTTGGTTCAATTAGACATCTGGGTGTCGAGAGGTGAGCTCAGCGCTCACACTAGCAGGTTGAGAATCAGGTGAAGACAAGCATGTATGGCGCCTCCACGTTGCAAAACCTGGTAAAGTAGAACTAGGGAGTAAGGACTGATACGCAAGATGGAAATCCGAAGCAATGCAGAATATACGGTCAGACATTTTGAACAAAAGAGGAATCTTGGGATCCATAACAACGCTAAGCCCCCAAATGAAAAGCACGCTGAGCAAAGTCAGACGTAAAGTGCAGACCAAGAACGTTAGGTGGACGGACGACGAAGTGAAACTAGTCGCCAATCGTCTAAATCGCCAAAGAGGCGGCCCAGTTTATGAACCAAGGTATTTTGGCAAAGTGTCCTATATAATCCCTAGGATAAATCAAGTACAATAGGAAGATCAACCGCCATAAGGACGTTTGAAGGTGACAACAAGCAGAAAATCTAGCAGAACCCCTAAGTGAGGAGGGAGAAGATGTTTTTGCAGATGCAAGTGAAGACTAACCGATGCCGTAGGCAGTAAACTGGGGGACTGGATTGGGGGCGACCTGCAAGTGATGAATTCAGGCATGGGGAGACCAAAAGCAGACATCCAACCATCCAACCTAGTTCCACAGACTACGTAACCATCTGCCTCAGCATAACCAGAACGGACGGCAGCTCAAGGGAGTGGCACCACAGGGTCTACACCACATCAAAAATTCTGCCAGGAAGAAATGGTAGCCTTCTTGTGGAGCATCTTTGAGTGTGCCAAATGAGAAGATCGAAATCGAAACGGTAGCCCAAAAGAGACGTTTCTGGAAGTTAGCGTTGCTGGAGACCCGAGACGGTGCAGGGTTGAAGAAAATCTGCCCTTCAAGCCAGTCAAGTCAGCGACTAAATCAAGACCATCAAGATCTCGGGCAACCTATGGCACACTCAAGCCCGAGGGGCGCGAGGACGAACCTGCCAGGTCGAACCAAGCATCCTGACTGGTGCAGGCATGAGAAAGCCGGACATTGTGGCGATAGACATAGTTGTACTTAACACTGCAATCATAGTGGACTTGTGCGTCCCCGCCGTGGAGGAGGCCTTCCACGACAAAGTCCGGTACTATGACAATCAAGAAATACGGACATGGATTGCCAATGTAAGGGATGTGGAACCACGTGCTTTCCGGTTTTGGGGTATGGTCTTGACGTGGCGTGGGGCTCTACATTCGAGGACGGAACTGGGCCTGACGAAAGCAGATCGAAAGCTGATGGTGGTGAAGACAATCGAGGTGGCTGTACAAATTGCTGAAGTACTTGCCCGAACACGGGCGGTATGAGATGGAACTAAATTAACCCTCTGGGTGGGAAAGAACTACGCACATCTCATTGAATATGAAGGGCGAGATTATATCAAACGCCAATGCAGGACAATCGTCTTAAATCGTAAATCGCATTGGAGGTCAACCTCCCACTTAATAAAAAAGTATTAGAGTAAAGAGTATTTTGATATGTAATCTGTAATGTTTTTGGGGTACACAAATATCAATTTTGATATTGGACATATACTGATTAGGTTTTCAACAAAACAATCAATCAGTTATCTGTAGGATTCTTCCAATGTTGTCAAAATACGGGGTAAAACCCATTCCAGCATGGCACACCTTCCAGGGATGGGTGTCATTTCATTTTTTCCAATACCAGTACCAGTTTTAAAAAGCACAAAATTGTGTTGCGACATTTAAGAAAGTTTTTATTTTTATTCCCAAGGCATATTTTGTCTTAAATGTCTGAATTGTACAATATATTAACTGTTTAAAGTATACTGTACATATGAATAAATACAAAACAGTTAATTTCAAACTAAAGCGTGGGGTAATTGTTGTGGAGGTGTGCGCCGTTGGTGGGAGCATGCGCACCTGTGTGTACACTCAAAAATACATTATTCTCACATTTAGAAAATCATTAACGTAGGTAATTACAAGTTTGTTTTTCTTTTAAAGACTCTTTATTTAAAATTAACCAGTAGTCACTTCAGACAACGTGTATTTTGACACAAAACCTACACACATTTATCATCTCCAAGGCACAATTCTACAAGGTGGAACGTGTTGAACTAGCGACTCTTCCTGCTGTCCTCGTGCATTTGCTGTGCTTTCAACTCTCCATCATTTGACGGCTGTATTTGAAGTGCCAACAATCTCCCAACATTTAGCCAGGACGTTTTCCAAACCACTGTCTTTTAGGGACACAGTGGTGGTCCTCTGCAGACTGTGTTGTTGCACACCGCTGTATGTCACGCCTTTGTTTGTTTTACTTCCAATGCAAAAAGTTCTCTCCATCTTCAACTACCGTCTCGGTCTCTCTTATGTCATGACCCGGCTCAACGGAGATGACAAAAACGGGGAGACACAGTGCAAAGCTGACAAAGTATATTTATTTAAGTAAAGTAGCAAAACCAAAAGTAAAGCATGTCAGTGTGGGTGCTTGATCATGTAAGGTAGAGCGTTGTGAACACAAATGAAACGCAAAGAGACCCAAACAAAGACGCGGACGCTGGCCAGGGAAACCAGCGACACCGGCAGGCAGCAACCATGCGCTTTAATACCGCTGGAACCCCCAGCTGCTCTCAATCAGGTTGATGCTATCACCTCGGAGAAACACAATGACATCACAGACATGGACCAATAGGCAGGGCCGTCACACTAATCTAACTGACTGCAGCACGCAGCGGTTTTGTGGGATCAACGCACACCGGAAGTAAACAAAGTGCAACTCCCAGTAGAGCCGACATCCTCCTTGTGGCAGTGGCAAGTGAGTGGCAACTCTGTGGCAGGCAGCGGCAATCGCCAGTAAATCAGTCGCAAGTCCGCGGCCGGCATCAAAACAGCACGCTGGGTGGGAGGAGCCAAGTATTCTCCGAAACTACTTATTTCAGCTGCTGTAAATAAGTTTATTTTATTTTATTTGAGACACGTGAGGACCCGTCTTCTTATTGCAGAGGCTAATTTTAGGTTTGGACCGGCGGGTTCCGTGTGGGGGGTAGGAGGGCTCATGTGTCTCAAATAATATACAGGGCTCTCAAGTTTGATGCCATTCACTTGCCACTGCCACAAGGAGGATCTCGCTGTCACTCACAAAGTGGCGTTAAGCACATTAAAATATTTTGTCGCATCTCGGCCCCACCAATCCCATAGACTGACTCGGTAATAAAAATATTTATATATATATATATATATATATATACACATAAGAAAAATTCAAACACACCATAATTAGCCCCCTTAAATGATTAAATAGTCTTGAGGCTTTAATCATTTTCAGGGTAAAGTTTTGTATCTCTTTAAAGCGAAGGAATCAAGCCACTGCCATGTTTAAGAAAGATAAGCAGCACACATAAATAGCTGGATAAAGAAGAAGATATGAAAAGCAAAAAGAATATCCGTCCACGGTTTCACAAATGATCTTTTGCTGCAGTTTTGCTATCTTTGATAGATCTTTATCGGGCAACAACTTCCTGTTAGATCAAAACACTGCAGCAAGAGATAATTCTTACGGGAATGCATTGAACTTTTGCGCTGGCCTTTCTTAAGCACCATTATCTTTTTTTTAATTTTTGTGTTTGTTCAGTCACAGACCTTTTCTGTTGTCTAATCTGCCGCTCCGACAGACAGCATTTTTATCCAGGGGAAGACAGAATTAGCAGATCAATTTCACCTGAGGCTAATTGAGCCTCTCCCTGTCACCCCTAATCACTCCACCTATTCTGTTCCCTCTGCAGCTGAGCTCAAACACGCCCTGCCACATACGGTCATGCTGTTTCCATTAGAACAATATCTGGTTTGCCATCTGCGTTAAACTTTTTCAGTGCAGCATTAGGCTGCCTCTTTCCACAGTGGGCCGCTTTCAAAACCATCCAAAACCTTATGGTGTTTCTGCATAACCAAGTAGTCTTCTTGAACATAAAGCGTCCTCCACAAAAGGTCAAATGTATTGATTTCAATGAGACAAATGTTTTACTGTTCACTGTTTCTAAAGATTTGTAATACTTGATTGAGTGTGGCGGGTATGAACAGAAAAAACACACAGTATTAAATAACAGTTGACCTATCATGAAATAATTATTGTTTATTACATGTACTGGTCCTCGCATTGCTGATGTTAGGATTTGCTGCTTTATTCTTATATGTATGTAAATTCAATATCTTAAAGGACCCATCGTATGCCCATTTTACCACAAGTTGATACCGTTCCGTGTGGTCTTAATAAAATGTCTGTAACATACTTTGTTCAAAATATCACAAATATCATTTAAAACAGCAACCTTCTACTCTGTTTAAAACAGCCCTCCATAGAGTCACCTGTTATGGGTGCCTGTTCCTTTAAATGCTAATGAGTCCCTCTGGGCAGAGCTGTGCTGCCGACCACAGCTCATTTTGAGGGCTTGATGCTGCTAGCTAGCTATTCCGAATGTATCCGAGGTTTGCAAAAACAAAGTGCTTTGCCAAATATCGTATTTTAGCGACCCTGTCACTAAAAACTTTATTCACACACTCTGATGACTATGGGGCGCCGTTTGTAAAATGTGGCCCGTTCTAAAATCCTGCGCAGTTTTGCTACATTTAGCATTATCATAAGAACAAAAAAGCACGACAATATTCACATGTCACTTTTTGAAACATTTAGTGAGAAATTCATTAATTTTTTAACACAAGTTGTTAAATAATATAAATGTAAATCTATGTACCTGCCTTAGCAACAAAAAAAACCTTACTTTTACATCAACAATTGATGAAATGAAAGAATCGGTTTAGGCACCGGTAACAGAAAAAACCCAAACGATACCCATCCCTAGTGATTAGGGATCAGGGGAGGCGGGTGTTCCCGTGTTATGGGCTGGTCAAGTTAGGTAGAAGAGTCCCGGTTAATAAATGTAACATTTCAGGATAGCATTCTTCCACTGAAGAAAACTCTCACATCTCATATTCAGATAACTGTCCCTGTTTAAACTGCGTAGTAGGGCTGTCACTATATGACATTTTCACTAGTCTATTATTGGGCCCAAAAGTACTCATGATTGAACATTTTTGGGATTTGCCATAGAAATTAAATATTCACGTGCCTTGAATATACCACAGTTATTGTTAATACCTGATTGGTTATCAACTTAACCTACACCTCCAAACAATAACGCTTAAGATTTCACATTGGCGTTGGTATAGATTAGAATGATAGATGCGTTAGTCAATAGACATAGCGGCGAGTGAGAAGTTGATGCACGTTACAGGCAGCTCTCTTGTGGATAAATAAGAACACTTTTTACCTTATGTTCCCGATCCCATCGATCTGAAACGTTAATGCCTGGATTTAGAATCAATACAACTAATGATGGCATTAGATGTTTAAGTGGTAATAATTTAGGACTCTCTCGTTTTCCTATAGAAGGGGCCAGCAAAGAGCAATCTGTTTGTCTTCATTCCCATTTCACACTTTAGTTCGTTGGTCACAGACTCATCAATTACTGCAGAATAAGTGAGTTCATTAAATCAACCGCTCATTTATTTCATCTTCAAGGTGTTTCAAGGTGTATTCTGCCATTTCTACTGTGATACTCACCAGCCACGTCCTACTATTCCATAAATCCCATGCGCGTTGTAAAGCAGTATGTATTTCAGACTGGCATGTATGTGCATCTCCAATCGTAGCAAAATAATCTTTTATCATGAATCGTTTTGCTTTTACTGCAAGTTCATTAAAGCTGACTCCAATTTTCAGATTAATGAGCAAAAAGTAATATATTTTAAGTGTGTAAAAGCTACTCCATTTTAATATGTAAAGCCAGTGTGTTCAATAAATCTGCGCTGCATGGTGGGCTCTACAACCTGTAATATGTCACATACGTGCCCTGAAACTATTTTAATGTACCTTCTTAAAATAAGCACACTCAATAATGTAGTATGTCACGCAGAATACATGACATACTACATTAGGGAGGGAGTCAGGAAGAGAAGGTTTCATATCCGAGGCTTTGTTATTTAAAAATACAAATTTTATTTTATACAGCTTCTTTGTTCTTTTGTGAGCAGTCTCCACCTGTACATATTTTGGACAGTTTTAGGAAGAGTGGATTAGAGCAATTATAAACCATTTAGTATAATATAGTGCATAATGTCTTAAATTATGCATTCCATCAATTCATGAAAATGTTGAATATACAATTGTGCCAGTAACCTTGAAAAGCTTCCAAAAAGAAGCGGCTCTTTTAAATGTGTATAACCTGTACTACAGTAGTCAATTTAATAAGACTTTTTTTTTTCTTGCGCACTTTTCATTTCTTTCAAGTGCACGAGTGTGCGGCCTTAGCCCTGCTGGCCAGCCAGCTCGGGCACTCTGGGTAATAGCCTCAGCATCAGCTCAGAGCATGGTGCATTCAAATGAAATATCAACTTTGTCGCCCGGCCAAATAAGCAGAGAGCTGAATTTGAAATTGTCCTTAGGTGAGGTAATTGGGAAAAAATATGTATTTTTATGAAGTTATGATTTCACTTTTGCCGTTTTGTGCATTTGCAAGACCAGTTCAGTTGACATTTAGGGTCTAACTGCTCCCAGTTGAGTTGGTGAGTAGTGGAGCCCAGAGGGAAACTGGAGCATACAGCCTGTTCTTCGATGGATATTCTTTGGCTGCAACATCATCTTTTATGAGACGCTAATTGTGTTGAAGCATTGGTCGCTGCACGCAGTGAAAGTAAAAGCAATGTGCCCCAGTTTTTGTGAATCATTACCACCCATCTTCTCCTTCTCCAAGAACTTTGTTCCATTGGATCAAGGGCTATAAGCAAATGTCTCGCACAAAGTTCTAACTCAGGTCAGGTTAGGTACAAAGGTACTGTTGCAATGTGTGTAATTAGGCACCCGATTTTAACATTTGAGAAAAAAGCATTAAATAAAAATTAACCTTTTACTGTCTATCATGAATCTGTCTGTTTTAAGGTTGAGACACTTAATTCCTGCAGTACTTCTATATAACGAATACAGTGTTTTGTAGATGGCTATATCCCTTTTTGGTTACATGTAATATGAGGATTTCATGCAACAACAAAAATACAGTGCAGGCTCAATCCACTGAAGTTCTGTGACTGATATCAATGCAAAACATAGCATCTAAAAGCACTATAATAGCCCCAGCCTACCACACAAACCCCATCCACTGTCAATCATTTAAAAAGAAGTTAAAAAAACACTTGGGACTTGAAAGTTATTAGAAACAGATTCATCTTTGTGATAAGTACACATCCGTATTGCTGCACCTCAAGTTGCTCAAATTTCCAAGATTTAACTTCAACAAGATATGAAATCTCCAAAACCCTGTTGGCTGTGATTGGTCATGCTCTAATAAGAAGAGAAAACCAGGTAAAGAGATGTACGTTGCTTATTAGATTCAATCTTCTATGGCGGGAGCTGATAGCAATGCCTGACTGAACCATGGTTGCGGCATTATTTTTATATTTAGTGTACCTACTATGTGGTATTTTGTTGCAGTGACACAGTTGTTAGGTAATCTCTGTGGAGTTAGATGTAGACCGTTTCAGGCGGCTTTTGTCGGTGTTAGCTGTCGGTCAGACTCAGAGACAAAGGTTTGAAATGATTCATGTGTATTTGGGAGGCTCGCACAGCTTGCCCTGATACACTCTATCCTGATCTGCAGGGGTCCTCCTTTCTTGCTTCTAACTGACTGGGTAATCAATTGTGCTGAGGTGGAAGTCTCCCTTCTTCCTGCTCAGTATAATCTCCCCAGGGAATGTGCTGTACATATGTCTAGTTAGTTGTTATTAGTCTTCAAACTACGCAGGAGTCAATGCTGAACCAATGTGTGCTTATTGAACATTATGTCTTGCGCTCAATAAGCCAGTGTCTGAAGGTTGTGGCTTGCTATCACGCTGTGCAGCCTGTAGTTTTTTTTAAATATGTGTCAACCCCCTTCTCAGTTTGATCCTCTAGTTTTAGGGATATGACAAAATGAGGTTCTCCTAAGGCAGCGATTCCCAAAGTGTGGGCCGCAAATGATAGGTCATTTACAATAAATAAATAAAATGTTTTTTATTTTCAATTTTGAAAAGTTTGAAATTAATTTAAAAATATTTATGATTTAAATTACGTGTTATTCCGGCCTTCTTGCCTTGATTCTTGCCTTGCCCATTTGGATCAGTTTGCTGTGTATATTAGGTACATTAAACCTATTTGTAACACTTGTATATATTGTGCAAGGAGTTTGACGACATTTTCTTTCCTTTTGTCATCTGTTTTTGTTAGATAGGGAGTTAGGGAAGAACGTTGTATATTGATTTCATTTTTTGTTTGCTTAGCTTAGTTAGTTTCCTTTTAAAAGTAAGAGGTGTTTTGTTTTTTATTTCGGCCTTGTTGGCTCCTGAAGCTGTTCTCCTAGCCCCAAATAAATACAAAATAAACAAACGCAAAGTTCGATAGTGGTCTCGCTCGCTCGTGCAAATTTCTGTATTTTACTTAAAACGATTGACAAGATACAAAACGCACATCTTTTTCTCAGTTTAATTATTATTTGAACAATTCTAGCGGCACATTAGTTATGTGAAACATTAATTGATGAAGCACAAACAAATTAAACGAACAGATTAATAAAACAATAAGGCTCTCGCTCGAAACGGCTGCTCTTGTCCGCCTGTCATTTTTCAAAAGGCGCCGCCAAACAAAACAATGTCAAATGGGGCGCCCTCTTGTAGTATTAAAGTAAATATATATGAGCTCCAGATAAAATGTTATACAAAACATACATTGTCGGTTAATACATTTTTAAAAGGGTTAAATTCTTAAGGTCATTTAATCATCCCTAGTTTATGTTTTGATCAGAGTTGTGATTAAAGGTTTGGGTGGGCCGCAAAAGATTTTCAGATTTCAAATTGGGCCGCGGCATTCTTGAGTTTGGGAACCGCTGCCCAAAGGGTTTCGCAACGGACACATGACCTTGGATGCTTTACTTCACAGAGTAATGGAGGTGATGGGTATGGCAGTCCATCTGTTTGGGGAACTCAGGGGATTTATTTATTTTTTTTTTTTTTCAAACTGTGTACATCTACATAAATGTTTAATGTCCTTCTGGAAATTAGAGTTACACTGTAAAAATGTAACTGTTGAAAATATTGGGCGCTGTGGTTGCCAGAACTCCACCATAAAGCATCAACGTATTCGACATTATGGGATTTTTTTTTTTTTATTGTAAATTTGACAGTTCAGAACCGTTATTTGTTTACGGTAATTTGCTTTAGAAACAATATACGGTTCAATACCGGCAGCTGTTGTTGCCAGAACTTCACCGTCAAAACCACAAGATCCTATATACATAAGACATTACGCTATGTTTTTTGGCGGTTGTAAATTTTACAGTTCAAAACTGTTATGTTTACTATTAACGGTATGGTGTTTTAGCCACTTTAAATTTCACAGTTGAGAGGTTTTTCATTTACTCCAAATGAAAATGTGTATTGTAAAAAGCTGTATAAATTACATCGAAATCTGATATCATTTCAAACAGCTGTTATACTGTCTAATTACAGTCCTTGTCAGAGATAAACACAGCACTGTAATATTTACACTTTTTTATTACAAAGTTTAAAGTAAATTGCAGGCAGCTGTGGTTGCCAGAATTTCATTGCAAAAAATAATGGATTTTAACTTCTTTTAGTCAATCACAAAGGAAATAAAGGATAATCCATGAGTAAACATGATTAGTCCTTTGTCCAGAGTTGATCAAGAGTAATGAATCACTGAGTAAAAAATATAGATAAAAACACATTTTAACAATTTAACAGTTTAACAGAATACAAATATCCGCTTGCCCACTTTTAAGGACTGGTAAGTGGAAGAATTGAAAATCCTGCCAGGATTTTAAACCTGGGCCTGAATGCATCAAGGCTGTTCCCCTCCTCACGTGGAGGAGCTCATTGAGCCTCATAATGGCGTTTCAACGGGTTCTAATTATGGTTTAGTGCTGTAGTGGGAAGTATGAACAGAAACGAGTCCGTCCATTGAGGATTAAATGCTCTACTTTCGCTGTCCACTTTTCTCTTTATGGAGAGCGCCATTTGTTTCTCATTTTTCTCACCCGTCGCTTTCTCCGTGCACTCGTCTTTCTCTCAAATTTCGCTATGTTGCTTTCCTTTCTACCATTTTTTTATTTGTAAGTTGCCATTACCTCTCTCGTTTGTCCACAGTATTCAGACGATATCATCGCCCTGCTTGGAATTCAAAGACTCGATTGGCCAAGTGGTATTACGTGGGATGGTCTTACGCGAGGGTCTCGAACTCATATCAGGTGCGGGCCAGATGCAGCCCACTTCCAACGAATGCGGGCCAGACCGTTACGGTCGACGGGGGGGGGTTACCCCAAAGTCGGTACCCCCCGGCGGGCCTGACTTGCATCAGATCATAAAGTTATACTAGTAGGACAACAAAGAGGGTGATGAGGTCCACATGAAGTATAACTTAATAGTTATTATCATACCTGAACGCGAGGGTAAGGATATGAAACACAAAAGGGAGTGACAAATGGCACCACGATGGTCCGTTTATTTAACACTAACAAAATATATTTTTGTGTGTTTGTTGTGAGTACAATTTTTTGTACAATTAACAGTGATAAAATGTATTCATTACACGATAATAATTTTCTGTGCTGACATATTTACATTGCTTCACTGTTAAATAAACTGAATTCAAGCGATTTTAATTTAAAAGTCTGTTACTGTCAGGATTTGACAGCTTTTCACTGTAAATTTTATTGACTATTTTACAGTGTAGGTAACAAACCACTCAGCGAGCTTTAGGAAAGGATGTTAGGAGTACCTCTACTCCTGTTACTTCTCCTCAATGCATCTAGAACGTAATAATTCTCACTTAAGGAAATCATTTCTCTATCTGAAATACAACAATCATGCACACAATTTGAATCATAGTAATTTAACAAACAGTAGTTCTCTCTCCACTCAAATTATAGATGACCTGTATAGCATTTATTATTAGATACCACCAGATCGTGAAACCTCTTATAAAATAAAACTGAAACTGATTAGAAATGAGCTGAAACCGGTACTTCATACATCTCCACAATGCTACTTCTCATCCCGGCCCTAACCTTCTCCATTCTCTGAACCACTCCCACTCCAGCCTGTCCAAACTCAAATTTAAAACTTTACCTCCCTTAATGCCTTTGTAGACAAGCTTCTCATTTTAATTTTTTTTTGCAAAAAATGAACATTGGTGCCCAGGGAAGGTATTTGAAAGCCACTTTGCCAGAGATATGAATATCCTTCGAATAGCATTACTCTGTGTGATACCAGATTAGAGCCCTCACTCAATGATGTGTGTCTTTGAAATATAGTGTAGTCAAAATGTATTACGTAAGTGACACATCCTTTAACCCTTGGCTCAGTACTGGAAGATGTACAATTTGAAATGGTTGTACAGTTGCATTGTCCTACAATTGTGTGGCTATCACAAAAAGGCAACATAAGCCCTCGGCCGTTCACATAGAATAAGCAACCTCAAAACATTTGTGTTTGGTTTTTCAACACTTACTAAATCTGTTGGAAAAATGGTGAATTGTTTTTACTTCACAGGATGCTGCATTTTGAATTGATGCGTCTTTGCATAAACTGTAACATCTGAAAAATGCACTTTGGTGCATTCATTAAATATACCTCTTTCTTCTGTGTCTTATATTCTCTTCTAGGTCTGTTGCTGTGTTATGGAAGACTGAAACACCTCCTTTTCCCTCTTCTCCTTCTCTTGCGGGCTCCCCTGTTGTTCAGCTTTGGTGAACGCACTTGTCCCAATAGCTGCCGATGTGAGGGAAAAACGGTCCATTGTGATTCAGCTGGCTTCTTAGATGTCCCAGAAAACATCTCGGTGGGCTGCCAAGGCCTCTCTCTGCGCTACAATGAACTGCATACCCTTCTGCCATATCAATTTGCTCACCTCGGCCAGCTTCTCTGGATATACTTGGACCATAATCAGATTTCATCTGTTGACAGTCGAGCATTCCAGGGGGTCCGCAGGCTTAAGGAGCTTATACTGAGCTCCAATAGAATCTCATCCCTTCACAACTCAACATTCCATGGAATTCCCAATCTTCGCAGCCTGGACTTGTCCTACAACAAATTGGAAATCCTCCAACCAGGTCAATTCCACGGCTTGCGAAAATTGCAGAACCTGCACCTCCGCTCAAATGGTCTCTCTAACATCCCAATTCGAGCCTTCCTGGAGTGCCGCAGTTTGGAATTTCTGGATTTGGGCTACAATAGAATCAAGGCTCTTACCCGCACTACCTTTTTGGGACTGCAAAAGCTGATGGAATTGCATCTAGAGCACAACCAGTTCTCACGGATCAACTTTTTTCTGTTTCCACGCTTAGCCAATCTAAGATCACTCTATCTGCAGTGGAACCGCATCAGGGTGGTCAACCAGGGCCTTCCATGGACTTGGTATACGCTGCAGAAACTTGATCTGTCTGGAAATGAAATCCAGACCCTGGACCCAGCTGTGTTTCACTGCTTGCCCAACCTTCAAGTCCTAAACCTAGAATCCAATAAGCTGTCCAATGTGTCCCAGGAGGCGGTGTCAGCTTGGATCTCACTGACCACCATCAGTCTAGCAGGAAACATGTGGGATTGTGGAACTGGAATATGCCCCCTTGTGGCTTGGTTGAGGAATTTCCGGGGTAGTAAAGACACCACTATGATATGCAGCAGCCCAAAGAACCTTCAAGGAGAAAAAATTATGGAAGCTACAAGGAATCATGGTATTTGTGAGGAAACTGATTACGTTCTGACTGAAACACCTTCACCAATGTCAGATCTCATTTCTGAAGCCACTGGTGAACCAACCTTTGCCCCCACTAGCGGCTCTCCACCTATGCCACCAGCCAACACATTCGGTCCTGTCCCGCCCTTCAGACCTCGGCCGATTCCTCATCCTACGCTTCCTGGTCATTTGAGCAAAGACCCGAGAGACTCAGTCACTCAAACTAGACCCACTCCTATACCACCCCCAGAGATGGAGCACATGACTCTGCACAAAGTGGTGGTGGGCAGTGTGGCACTCTTCTTTACCATGTCCCTAATCTTGACAGTTATCTATGTGTTCTGGCGCCGCTATCCAGGTGCAACCAGATTACTGCAGCAGCAATCCATGGTGGGACGGAAGCGTCGCAAAAGGAGTCCAGAACCAGAGCAGAACTTGAGCTCCCAGCTCCAAGAGTATTACATGAGCTACAACCCTGCTGCCACACCAGAGGCATTGGAGGTGCTAGGCAATGGCACTGGTTCCTGCACATGCACAATTTCTGGCTCCAGGGAGTGTGAGGTATGATTCATCGCCTCAGCCCTAAAAATAAAAAAGCAAAATCAAAATACAAAGGCTCAACAGAGAGGTAAATCCTTTATCAAGTAAGCCCTAAAAATACACTCTTGCTTCATAGTTAAGCATATTTGACTTAACTTGGCTTAACACACTTCACCTCACATTTTAGATGTGTCCAATTATTCAGGTTTTACTTTTAAAACCTTAAAGTGGAGAAAAAATAATCTGATTTAGGGAAAGCAATATACAACTAGGATTCCGACTAAATTGTTTTGTTCTCTGAAGTTAACTAAGTGTACATTCAATGTGTTAAAGCTATTGTTTTGCAATGTTGTTTATGGTATGTTGACTACACAGGACCATGAATAATTGGACGCTCTCTAACTATTTTGACACTGCATCAGCATGGCATGACCACTAAGCTATTTGTTCGCTGTGTGTTGTTGGACATGTTTATTTTATATATTACAAGGCAACCCTCCATTGTGCCATAACTTTTGTCAATCACTAAGAAACAAATTCATCATTTATGCAACTACACAGTAGGGGATGAACTTGGTTTTGATCAGGATTTGACAGTGTTGCTATCACATGGCAAAGTGAGATATGTTAGCCATATTATGGCACCTAGAAAGCTGAATATGTGAACTTCTTACAGTCTTTCCCCTACCATTGAAGAATATTAGTTTTGACATGGATTTGATGTGCAGAGCCTTAAATCCTGCATATTCTGAATGCATGCAGGCATTAGAGAGTGAATGCACAAAAATGCAACAAATGGCAACATGAAAATGATTTGCATAACACTTGTTCACACACTTTTTTGAAATCATAACTTGCATGATATTGACAATGGAACACATCCAGCCTTTATCACTTTGTATCTATGTTCTCAAGCTACTTGCAGTTATGGGGATTTTTGCTTGTGTCCCATGTTCAGCCGGAGAGCTTGACAGCTACAACAAAGTGGTTTTACTCATTTCCTCGTGATAAGCCTTGGCATTTGAAGCTATAGTGGAATTGTAGAGATAGTTCTGGATTGTGATGTTATGTTCTGCATAAGAAATTTTGAAACAGTATTGTGAGACCAAGTTATTCCGGTTTTATTCTGCTTCACTGAGAGATCCCTTCCGAAATAGAGCAATTCCACTACATACCTCCATATTTTCAAAAGTCTCCATGGCAGGATGGAGAATTTTCCATTTTTCATGTTTGCTGAGAAACACTGTTGTGGCAGGAGATGAGCCACAGCTTGATTCAACAAACGCCAATGTCACCTAGAAAGTATTGAAAACACATAGATTGAAAATGCGAGTTTCTCACATTCTACATATTGCCTGATATGTAAAAGTTAGCTGATTCTCAGAATGGGGAAAAAATAACTTCGTGGTATATTTTTAACAATAAGTAAATACACCCACATGTTTATGTATAATCATCGTCAAGCCGTGCATGAGCAGCCGTTGAATGAGCAAAATCAAACAATGAAAGAACTATTTATTTAAGGCCCGGCTGAAACATGCTGCATTAGCCATGTTTCTGGAGTCAATATGCAGCTTCACAGCATCACACTAAACAAAAGGTGCTGGTCTCTGAATCAGGTTATGATTCCATCCTCCGGCACTGCAGTATTTCTGCAGCAATCAGCGTGATTGTATTATCTCTCTCTAAATAACCGTAATCCAAATCTCATCTCAAAAACAATCTTTTCTTTTCCACATCACTGACAGGTGTCTACAGTAGTTTGTTGCTGGGTGGGCTCTGCACTGTTCCTTATTTCAGGCGTTTAATAATTGAAAAGCGAACGTAAGCCGAGTTTAGTTTGATGAAAGGGACATCTTGCTGGCCAGCCCAGCCGACGGTGCTTTTTATCATGGGCCTGTGCAGCGCCAGCAGCCTCTGTGGATGGCAATGTGGAAGAACAAAAGGCAACACAAAACATCCTCCCTGTTGGAGGATTCAATGAGGTATTGTCAAGACCGGCATTGAATGCTATCAGAGCCCAGCAGGAAAAGAGTTTGAACAGAACACTGTGTGTTTCACTAACCAAACTTAAAAGCCCCCTCAAACCCAGAAAGGGTATCTACTCCGGCTGATTTGGTCTTTTGCCCACTTAAGCATTGGATGCAGCTATACTGGGAGTCAGATCACCAGAATCCATTTACTAATACCTCATTGTCATCATATTGTAAAAATGTAAATGTGAGCCGTTGAATGTGAAATTCAGTTAAGGTCTTCTGAGTAGGAGCAAGTCAAGATATCTCACGAAATGTCTCCACTTGGAGAAAGACACTTCAGAAGTTTGAAGAAATGGATAACAAAGAGACTTTAAAGCCATCGGCTCAGACACTAATCTGATAATTAAAAGATAGCATACACTGGTTAAATCTATTACGGCTGAAAGAGTAATTCACTATTAAAGTGCAGTTTTCAATTTAGCAGAGCCACAATTTGAATTGTTAATTGAATAATTAGCAGTGCTCTTATAAGTGGGTGTGAGGCGAAAAGTTGATTCATGAAGGAGACGCTTGTCTTGTTTATTTCAGAATGAAGAGATTTCAAAAGGTGTTTAATCTCCAAAGTAGGCCAGTGTGATGATTCCGTATAGAAAATAACATTGACATGTTGTGTCAATGTCAGAGATATAAAAACCCTTTTTGCCTGATTATATATATATATATATATATATTATAGACGTCATGACCATACCGTGAAAATTAGTGAAAATAAGCTTATAACTAGACAGTGTGAGCTTTACTTTGTTTGTCTGAAAGTCTATCATGAGTAGATAAAACACATTGGGACGCTCTGTATAAACTGATAAACCAGGTTAGTAGTTAAATATTTAGTTTGGTTTTCAGACAGAAATGTCTTCAGAAAGTCATGGTTCCATTGGGGTTTGTCTAAAGAAATCATGTCATGGAATGACTTCTTAAATTAAGTCTGACTGAATTTCAACCACTATTACTCTAAAGAACACATTATTGTTGTGTTGAAAGATAGAAGATTTTCTCTTGAAAAATAATCCCACCATGTGAGGTTTGTATTAAAAAGGCTGCATTTCACTCTCAGATTATGGAATACCTTTATATTCATTTAGTCCATAAAACAACGGACGAGGTCCCAGCGAGTACGTCAATGTGGTTGAGGAGTTGTAAGGTTGTAACCACCTAGTTTGTGTTACAAGGATATCCATTTGGTTATGGTCAAGGAACAAAACTCTAATTCACTCTACTTTCAATCCCTTTTAAATTAAGGAGTATTTATGAGATTACAGGTCATTGTTATTGATCATGAGCACAGGCATCAATAGAAGTTTCGTTGGAATCCTAGCAACACCCATCCCGAATGATAATTTATCTCATTTTTGACCAATGTCTTAAACTGGACTACAGCATTGAAAACGCTGAAAGCTCTGAAATAGGAGTATATTACATCCAATAAATATGATGTTCTTTTAAAAAACCATCACACAAAGCAGCACCGGTAAAAAATAGATTAGCCAGTTCACCATCTCCCTCCAGTCTTCTCCTCAAGCACTCCCTTCCTCTTGGATATCCTGCGACTGTACGCTTCCTCCCCTCAGACAGCATTGAAGAGAGAAGGATGTCACAACACTCACTTTGCATGTCCCCTAGCTAATTTCCCCCTCCAGTTCCGTTTAACTCCATATGCCTTCTGCCAAAAAACCCTCAGAAGCACACTTTTATTTAACGGGTCCCTCTCGCTTTTACTTCATCAGTTTTAAGAAACCATGAAGAGCTTAAATGCGGCGGGCGTTCGCCACGGAGCGAGTTGCAATTAATATACAGTACGTCTCGGAGGCTAGTTAAGACGTTTGTTCTCCGATCCCAGCCGACCACCGCTTCCCTCGCACGCACTCACACACACTTAACACAAATGATCCCTTCCAGGCAACAGACAGCAGCTGTGAATGTGTACATCATAAAATATTTTTTGTCCTTCAATTATTAAAAGCATCATATCTTTGATCAACCATGATAGAGCTTTAAAATAATGAATTATTGATCATATTTTACAGTTAATATAAAAAGCTTTGTTTCTTTAAGTGCAGTGACCGAGAAAATGCTGCTCCTGTCAGCCAATAAAGGAATTGCTGGTAAAGGAAACGGGGGGGGATAATTAGGGCAAGATGCATGTTTGTGTCCGCTTGGCTCGAGTGTTTTTCTGCTCGACGGAACAGGAAAACTGAAAAAAAAAAACACCTTGTTTCATCATCATATTATCAAACAGCTGCTCGGACGACAATGCCGGCCAACCTCTTGGTGAGAAGTATTTCCAATTATTTAGGGCAAGTGCCTGTTAGATATCTCAGAGGGGTAATTTCATGCCCTCTTCTCTCAATTGCCGGGTCATCCTTTAAAAAACCTCTCCCTGCAGAGGCAGTACTGGATGATGATGCATGTGCTGAAATGTTGTAGACGTGGCTCTTTCTGCCATAGGCGCCCCTCCCTATTGCACATGCAGAAATACAGTCACACGTACACACAAACCCCAATGAGGCGTGTATTATTAGAAGCATCTGGAGCTTGGCTCGGCCCTGCAGCAAAGACAAATAGGGATCTTATGTTTTACTAGATATCAGAAACACGGAAAGAGGAGATTCTACAGCATATTTTTTTGAAACAGTGTCTTTTTATTTCCTGAAAGGGAACGCATTGCTCAACCATATAAAGAAAAAGTCACCACATCTATGGCCCTCTTTATTTTCCCAAATTTAATTTCACCCTCCTTTCCCCTCTTGCCAGAGGCTTCGACAGCCCCCGCGTAGCTCGTCCTCTGACAGCACTATTAACCCACTCACCTTCACTTGTTTTTTCAAAAACCCACAATAGCCTCTTTCCGCCACAGTTCACTGGCATGAACACATAACCGTCTCTAAAACATGCAGGTGCTGTGAGGGGATATGTAACTAGCAGCGACCAGGCTCCAATTCTTGAACACGTACTCTTACACTACTCCACCGAAAAGTGTAAGTGTAATTAAAGTGGACAACACTCTGTGACCACGCACGCTCACACGTCTCTTTTTCTCTAAGTCCATACAACTTCACAGCTCGCAAAGTAGGGATTGTGCAATATAGCGCACAGACAATTAACTGATACAGTGATGAGTTAGTTGAGACAGACCACTGTATTACTTTATAAACGTTCTGGCTTGACACAAAATAATACCGGGGCATAGAAAGATACGGAATAACATGCAACAAAAAGAAACAATTATGTGATTAGCATCTTAAACTCTCTGTCTTGTTTGATGGTAGAGAACATATTTTCAATTAACAACATAAGTAGGTCTATCGTGCTCGAAAACCATCCATGTGAAGGTGTCCCCTGAGGCTTTGGGAAATTGTAATTGCTTTTTGACATTTTCTGACAATTGTGTAGAAACAACATGCTTGCAGACAGCTCTTCTTTCCGTACTAAGTCCAGCCAAGGTAGATATGAGTCAAGCTGTCTTGAGTTTGCAAAATTTAGTGTGTATCCAATATTGCACTCTTGCTGTGTCAGGCATATCTTTAAGCTAAATGCTAAAGCTAGCATTGCAACATGCTTGCAATGACATTGCTAACATGCGGATCTCAAGCAGGGTCAACGTTTACAATGTTCACCAACTGAGTATGCGTATACCAGTCTTTGCCCCGGTGGGAGACTGACTTGCAAACAACTAAAATAATTTATATTGTAATTTATTGAGAAAAAAAGTTTATTTATCATTATGTTCCAGTAAATCATCTCTGAAGACCTCCGATTCAACCTTTGGAAGACTTTATTTAAAAAGTCATAATTTATAATTAAAATGATTTCTTCCCTTATTTTACATCTGCTTGTAGCCCCTTTGATTACTAGATTGCAGTTTTATTTCATAGTTGAGAGGATGAGGGAAAAATAAAGCTTACAAGAAATCAGTTGGTATCACTGAAGAGAAGAAGGCACTATGCTATTTCAATTGATATTAATACCAGTGTGAGGTCGGTAGATAATGTGCAAGAGGTTCTACTGCTGCTCCTTAACAGGGCTTACACCAGTGACCAGTTTACTCTAACTAAGTACAATACAAAGCTTCATTCTTAGACGTGGTCAGGGACAGTAGTAACAAGGGGTCGCAGATTCAGTCAAGACACTCACAGCACTGGAAACCAAAGGGCCGGCCCGCTCGACGAACAGCACGACACAAACTGGCTTCAAACAACACTCACCACGGCTCTTAATCACACAAAGGGAGGGTGAGTTAACGAGATACAGTTGGACACCATTAGGAAGAGGAGCTGCAATCAGCACACTGGGAAGACAGGCGGACGGGGGAGGTCACAGCGCCGAAATGAGAGGGAGACATGGGGAGTATAAAACAGGAATAACAATGAAAACTGAGGTGGATAGTAAAAAGTACATAATTGGCTCGACGAGCCCTGTCAATGTCCAAATAATTTAGTCTCTCAGGAATTTGGTGATACAACCACTTTAAACTAAAACACAACATGCCTATTCAGTTGAAGTAAGAGTTTTAATACATATTACACATTGCTATTCATTCCCTTTGGAAAGCCTCATTCTACGTTGCATGTATTATCATATTACATATAAGCCTGTCTCGATCTATTTGTTGATGCTATTGCAGTACTTTCACATTTATTTTAATTTCACAAGAGTCCGGCTCCTACTCAGCAAAATGTTTGAATTATTAAAGTGTTGTTCTCGGAAGGGAGCCGATAACTTTGTGGAGATCACATATTTCTGAATGGTGCTGCCCTATAGGCATGTTCGTTTTGCTAGAATCAGGCAACAACCACCCACTGTGACCACCGAGTAATTACATCTAAATATGCTTTTTCTACTAAGTTGTAATGTTTGAAAAACTTTTAAGTTAATGCCAACGTTGGGGGAAATAAATGTGGGGAGAAAGTTTAGGTCCCTCTTCCGAAGAACCTCAATTGTTTATATGCTACTTCTGAATTTCAAAAAGACCTCATTAAAATTATATTTGACCATATTAGATTCAAATTAATTAATTAATTTGATGAACGGAGTTGGTGCTTCTCCTTTTAACTCATTTTCACATTCAATTCATATGGTTTTACATTTTAAATAAATGGGAATTGGTCACTGGCAAAACCAAGATCATGATATCATTTACATTCAATATTCTGTTAAATGCCACATTATGTCTGCTACTTTTTAATGAAGTATGACATTGTCGCTATCAGTTGCAGTGTGAGTGCAAACTGCACACCCTCTGGCAAGTGTCAACAGCCAGTCTAATGGGAAGGGAAATTATAAAAGATGTCTCCTTTAAGATCAGTCTGAGCTAAATCGGTACATGTGAACAGGTTGAAGAATTTTTAATAAAGACTAGGAAGACGAAAAAATTCCTATGACTTGTAGTTTTCAGACATTAAACACAGCTACAAACTTTTTCCATTCTGGCTCAGCTTGACATGACAGGTCTCTCTCTGAAATAAAGCCAATTAAATCCTGAAAATAAGGATATTTTCATGAGCATGTATCCCTTAACTTACACAAAACATTAATTAGGGACATCTATTTCTGCGCTAGGAACTATACACTCTCCAAAAGCTTTACAGTTTCATGAAATACTTTCTGGACCTGATCCTTATCATACCGATGGAAATCTTTCATAGATGCCCATTGGATAAAAACAGATTTAGCTTTGGGGGTGTGGAAGTGCATGAGTAACCCTTCGCCCTCTTTTAAAACAAAAAAAGATGAGGCACTATTCACTCTGAGCCTGATCTCTCGTTTCATACCATCTCACCATTCTTTTTAAAGACACCAGCTCGGGGCAACTTCTGTATTATTGTGTGACTCAACTTGCCGGGGGCTCTTTTATGTTATTTTGATAAGACCAGTTTAGTGTAAAAGAGACAGGCTGTTAGTAATTCCATAATATCGGAACACATTGGCTATCGATATGAGGATGTACAGCCCAGTGGGGTTGAGGTGCTGTATTTCATGGACTTGTGATGTAGCCAGTGGAATGCAGCGGACAATGTGCGTTGCCTATTGGTTACAGTCCGATTAGTAACTCGAGATGCTGGATTGGAGTTGGACACGACGTGTACAAACGGATGGTTGCACAAGTAGCCAATTTATAAATCAGTTTCAAACCACTAAAATTATAAATCACTGTCAGATGATAGTCGGTAGGATCCCAGATTGTTTTTCGGCCAATTCAATCCACCTCCATTGCTGTCCACACAGAGAGATTTACCCACAATCAACCAAGGCTTGCTTCACTGTGATCGATTACCACGAATCAGACTGCAAACAGGAACAAGAATGCGTCCAATGCCAACATTGCCCTGTTGCCTGATGATAGAGATTGGAGAGACCAAGTGTGAATTGGATCAATGACACTTATGGTGGGTCAATTTACTCCTTGACTAGGACCTCATATTGGTGAGATATTATAGTATTAAAATGTGATCCTGCCAATTTTCTTACGGTTTACTTTATCTACAGCCAGCTTTAAAACTGCCATCACACAGCTTTCCACATATGTTATTTTGATTTAGCATGGTCAAATATTGAAGACATATACAATGTATACACTATAAACTAAAAATGGCCTTTCCAATACTGTCGACTAGGAATAATGAAAAAAAAGCTCTAATATACTAAATCATATTTAAATGCATTGTATGGCATCTGTACATTGCTGTAATCTGTAATTTCAGATTAGTACAGATTAATATTCATTATAGAGATTTCAGTGTCAGAAGGAAATATACAATTCCCCAAATAAGTGACATTGACTTACTAAAACTATAGATTACTGCACAATTTAGGACACAATCATATGAAGTAATGAACCAATGTGTTGATTTGTAGATTCATTTGGACCAACTTTGAATTTCCTCAATAAGTCATTATTGTGTAACTTCATTACAGCAAGTTGTTATACTCAAATTTCCATCATTTTAACTATGTTAACTATGTAAAAAACTGTAGTCAATAGTAGAAGATCAGAAAAATGTCTTTTTACTTTTAAGACGTCGCTGAAGCAAGGGGTAATCACAGAAAATTGAGGCCTCATTATCTGTTTCCAAATACAACTGTGATGACAGACAAACCAATTGTATTATTCAAAACAAGCTGAAAAAGCCACATGTAGAAACTGAGTGTTAGTTACAAAATAGAACAGGGAACATCCTGGGCTGAGATTAGAGAAAAGCAGGGAGGTGGCGTGGCAAAGAGCAGAACGACTTTCCTGTCACAGTCTAATAGCTTCCCAGTGCACTGTGGGGTTGGATGATGTGATGATTGATGTGAAAAGAAGAGATACATTTGCCGATTACCATTGATTTTTTGTAAATAAATAAATAATATCCATGTAAATATTATATCCTTGTAAATATTTTTGTTTTTTATAGTGACAAGCTCAACACACATCCCTTTTGGTGAACGAAATTGGCAAAGAAGAAGTGATCGCTAGAACAAAATGGGAGATAAAGTCACCTTTTCCTACTTGCGTTAGGAATTTTAATTCCACCTAAAACCACAACATATATTAAGCAATCTACACGCTGAAAGTGTATTCATAGAGTGCAAAAGTGCAAGGCAATGCAATGGATTCAGCAATAACTGTGAGCTGAAAGAGAACCAAGGATATACAGAGGACAGTTCACAAGCCTGATGTCATCCTGTGTCTGTCTGTGATGGATGCAAAGGCATTAGCCCGAGGGGAGAACCTGCAATAGTATATCAATATCGTGGTGAGCGTCCTTCATAATCCTGCTAGTGCTGGTTCTGCACCTTCCGGTGTAAATCCTGCAGAGTTCCGAGTCAGATGGTCATCCACTCTCTTTAGGGCATACGATGCGGTGATGCCTTCTGTTAGAACAAACCGTTCTCACTCGTGTTTGTGTGATAACCACAAGGCGTTCAAACCCCACTGGGTCAGCTTTAGTACGTCCACTTAGAGAGGAGGTTTGGGTGGACAGATCCGTCAGACAAACACAGACTTTGACCCAGGAGCCGGTGTTGGTCACCTGTGCAAAACCATTTATTTTTATGTAAATTAATGCAACGGACACACCTACATACACAAGTTATGAAACAAAAGTAATTGTTGTGAATGAAATGAAACACTTATTTTTAAGACAAAACCTGATGTTTCCTGGCCGTTACAATGTGAGAATGCGTTGGTTAGGATGCCTTCCAAAGCATCAGAGAAGAAGGTTTGTTGGACCCACTCATTTGGTAAACTGCATTTCCTGGCCTTTAGGAAATGGCACCATGTGGGATGTTCTGTGATGGAGTTGGATCACATATCAGTCAGAAAAAAATAGAATAGGGTGCACGTTCAAGAATCAATTGAAATTATTTGAATCTTTTGAATTATTGTTTTATTCTTGATCCTTGATGTATGTTGTAGAGGAAGATGTGTAGATCAACACCCATATGGAAAAAGAAAGTAATCAATAATATATGCCGACTGAACATGTTTTCTTAAATGATTATATGGCTACTAAAAAATAGTTTTTGTACTTTGATGAACATCCCTTTGTCTGAATAAACGAAGGAAACGTGTGTAAGCTACACACTAGAGGTGCACGGGGACAGCGCCCAGCAGTAGGATCAGCACCTTGGAGAGCTCGCTCCTACGAAATCATACAAGGCTCATTGAATTTACATGTGCAGTAGTCTATATGTTCAGTTAACAATGGTATCTGATGAGTGCATTAAGTGAAATACTTTTGTTTTAATACCCCGGGATCCGTGGTGAAACATAATTCTGCATTCTTGTAGATTTTTCATTCATTCAGAGCAGGTGATTCCTGAAAGATCTTTTCAAAGTTGTTCAACAGTTGGACAAAAACAATGACCAGTCGATGTAGTTGTAAAGCTGCTATCAGCCTTTTTGTTTTAAGCTAGGCTACATGCCTTTTTTACACCAACTATTATTTGTGTGATATTTCTGAAAAACGGCTGAGATAAAAAATCGTGGGATTATCAGGGATAATACAAGTAATGGATGTACCACTATGGGTATGATGCCTTAGATGATGACCTTTTTCGAAATATTTGTTTTTGCTCTATGTATACATTTACATCTGTGTTTTATTTCCTTTTCCCGCCTGCACCACAAGTAATATTCAGGGAGAGACTTGGGAGGATGAACCTGCTGCTTCTAATGTGACCATCCATCACCTGCTTGAATCCCAATCATCATAAATCATAAGGCCACAGATAAGCATGCGTGTGTGTGTTACATAAACATGCGCACACAGTGAGACGTGTCCTCAGTTTGCTCCCAGCCACAACACGATAGATCAGATTTCCTTTGGGAGATCTCGGAGCTCTACCTGTTTAGTCTTGTATGACGCATACACATACACAAAATTGCTCTCTGTTTAACTTCAAACGATTCTCTTTTTTAGATTAGCTTACTCTTACTGGCCTTCTTAAATATATGCCCCCTCCTTTTGAAATGTATTTTGTTTCATTTGAGACGGGGATACTGTAGTGTGAAAGCACTTAAGCTCAGTTATGGTTATTTATTTTACTCTCAAATACAGTGGTGACTCAACACACTGACATAATACAATATCAAAAATTAATTTGTGTTTCACAGAATCATGCTAAATGTTTTGCGCAGTATGTGTAAATCAACCCCCATGTTCATGCTTTGTTCAGGCTGGACTTGACCAGCGGCAATAGGGTACAGTGAGTGATTACGTGCAAGTTGTAATATTGCTTGTGTCTCATTATGTCCATACACTTTTCTTACCATATGTTTTCCTTAATTGGTGTCTTGAAGAATGCTTTTGGTGATTCATTATACAGGTACAGTTATGTTCTTAGCCTGTTAATCTGGCCACATATTATCTAAACAGAAATGGGCATGCATTGCACAAATATGGTGGGTTATTCTATTTGTATTAATTTGTTGACTTGACATCTCCTCCCAGATGTTTGTAAAAATAACAACTAGATACAAAAAAGACCATTGAATTTTTCCATTATACAAGTTGTGTACCATTCATGTTTTATGATTCTGATAGACTGGCATGCTGTGGCAGTGCTGCAATCCCAATTAGAATTGTGTCAGACCATTGATCTACCTTTTATTTCCACTCAAAGCTGTCTTGTTATCAAATAGACAATCCCAATTACTCCAAACCAACTTCCACAGACACCTTTGTTCACAGTGGCCCATCCGCCCGTATGTTCTTTTACTGGCAGAGATACATCAGATAAGAGTGAACCAATACTGCGACTGGTAAAGACAGATCGATGGTATAGTTGTATACAGGGGAACAAGGGGATCATGAATCGTCACACCGACATAAAGGCAAAGAAGTGATGAATAGAACAGGCTATTGAATGGCATTGTGAAACTTTGAGAGTGGGTGGTAGAGGCCTACGTCTGCTACTTCCAGCTGCCCTTAATCACAGCAAACTAATTACCCCATGTTTCTAGCACGCTAATACGCTTCCTAATTAGAAGCACATGAAGCCGTAGAGGGCATGTTTGGAAATTGGCACCTGTGTTCTTTGAAAGACCAAAACCTGGGAGTGTTTGTTTTCCTTTTAAGGCATCCATAGAAAAGGAATCGCATTTACATTTATACACCCTTTTAGGATTGATATTGTTTCTTTGTTGTGTAGCACGGTGCACTAGCCAGAAAAGGTTAGTTTTCATTTGTCACTCAACAAATACCTGTTTTTATTGGAGATTAAAAGGTTGATATATTTTTAGCACATATTTTTTGTTACCACAAACCGAAAAAGGTGGTTTCCTGGTAAATAATTTATCACTTTCATTTACTGTAAACAAGGTTATTTTGGTGTTAAGCATCTTGTACGTCTCCAAAGTTAAACATTTTATTGATTATAAATAATGAAGCATGCAAAACATCTAGATATCCAAATTCTATATTCATAAGGGACCTTTCTATATTATACATTTTTTCACAGTCTAGTTTTTAGTATAGTTTCTAGTTTTTGTCCTTGGTTCACTTTATTTTTATATGATTTAGAGGACACAGTAGTGAAAAGAATAAATAGAACAAACAACAACATGGTCAAATCCATATAAATGTCGTTTATGAGGTAGCAGATATAAAATGGCCGCATTGTCTACCCACGTCAGTCTGGTATTGAATTAGTAGGCGTTCTTACTGATGATAAAACAAACTAAAGGCGGGTCTCCCTCGGGTTGTTATTGCGGGGTCTGGGATCCACAGAGGACAGAGGCAGTTTAATCATGCGGAAAATAAATTCTCTGTCTCTAAAACTTATTCTGAGTCCTCCTCAAATGCTCAGGATGCTACTGGCGTGTCTCAGAGGCAGAGCAGACTACTTGTGGCTCGGTAACACAAGTTCTCCAACATCTTGAACGGTGTAAATAACCAAAGGCTACACTTCTACCACGCGCTGCCATGCTACATCGTCGGGAAGGAAGGACCCCTGATCATAAGGTCTGCCAAGTGCACCCTGGGCCCTTGCCAGCTTTTCGTAACTCCCACTTTTGCTATAACCGAGGGAACTACCTTCTCCTTACTGCAGCATTCTTTTAAAGGCTGCCACAGGGAGACAATCGCACCTTCAGACACATTAAAAATGCTGCTCTGTTGTGAAAGGTCACACGTGTAGTCCAGATCCCTCAGATATCAATGCCAGAGAACAGGCAGCAAAACCGCCTCGGAGTGTGCAAGAGGGTCAAAACTAAGAAAACCTCCTTGTGGCTGTGCAGCAGATTCCTTGTCGCCGTGGGCGAGGCGCGCGGTCGGTCTTGACTGCTGTGAGGGTTGCTGGAGTTTGGGGACAGACATATCCACAGTCCTCCATGTGCTTTCATGCAAAGGGATGTGAAAGAAAAGTGCTCTCTTCAACAAATGGCCGAAAGCCATCAAAAGCATTCTGGCTGTGTGCAAGTTTAAAGAGTCACACGCACTCAAGGGAATCCCGGTGCTCCTCATTAACAGAACACTGCTGAAGCATAATGGTTTTTGCAAATAATATTTTTGTACATAGAGCACACATTTGAGTGGGGCGCCAATAACAGCAAGATATATTATGACAACAATCTACAGAAAAGAAGACATTAAAAGAAATTATTGCTCATGTAGTTGTGGGCTTTTACCATAAAGAAAGCACAATGAGGCGACCCTGGAGCCATTATCTTACAAGCAATGCATTCCTGCTCAAAAAGGGGTGGGAGGAACGCTGCCTGAATTCAGACACCAGAGATGTAATGGCAAATTGCTGTCAATTTGCTGCGATGTCACTGCGTTTGACTATCACCGAGTTGATTCACATCCACAATGCGCTGTGGCATTGCGTCAGTGTTCACAACGCAGCCTGCGAGATGTTTTCTGTTTTATTATCTAAAGGATGACAATTTGTGCAGCAAGCTGCCTTTGATTCACTCACATCCACCTGAGATGGAGATAAAGAGTTGAGTGAAGGGCTTATCAGCCTGTTTGATAACTTTTAAATAAAAGCCGTGCTCAGGGCATACTCGTCTGAAACCCCGGGTCACAGAGATCTGCTTCGCACAGACAGCAATCTTGGCTCGAGCAGCAAAGCGTTGAGCAGGGATCCTTTTTGGAGCAGATTCCGGAGGCTTTAGAAATTGCTTAGCCTGGCAGAACTCAGAGCACTTGTGTTGATAAAGGAATGTGGATTTACCTGTTGCTGGACTCTTTCAAAAGGTTAAGTTGTTAAGTGGAGGGTTTTCGCAGCGAGGCTGCCTAGAGGCAAACTTGTATATGCAAGCATTCTACATCATCTAGTGCAAAGATCAATCCGAGGCTCAAGGCGAAAATTCTCACATCATTTGCAATAACCTTTTCAAGAAATTTCAGTTGTTGACCTGTGGGAAGGTGCTCACATTTAAATCTCCCAAATGATTCATTGTCATTATTTCTAATGTACTATTTCTAGTGACAGTAAAGAGCATGTTTATACCCAGTAAATTCATTCCACTGACTGTGGAAATGTCAGGTAACCTCTCTTTACAGCCCTTATGTAATTAACTTGCACAAACTGATATACGTACATCTGCTATTCTCATTCTTCGACGGGAGGATAATTAGAATATCTACTGTTGCTAACAACCTGACGTAATGTGTAACATTTTTAGTCAAGCAGGTAAATTGGAGCCGCTTTTCTTTATTTAACTATTTCATCCCAAGTAATAATGTTCAACACAGATACTTGAACGTGTTCGCTGTGTTGAGCTTTCATTTAATCTCTCTATAAGACATTAGGGAGTTTTTTCCACCTCAGCCTTCTAAGCTATCTAAATACATGAGATTTCATCATCTGTTTAATTGCTTAACCTAATTTGCTTTGCTGGCTCTGTCACAGCCCCATTGTGTCGTTATCAAATCACTGGACACTGCAATTAACTTCACAATGTGAGCACCACCTTTGTTATTGGCACAGAGCAGCTGTTAAATGGGTTTAACTGTATTATCTCTTTTTTTCTTTGCTTCTTTCCCTGCAGAATGAGTACACATGCCCACGCCCCCTACCTGGTGCCTGGCTGGGAGACATGCCTACCATCCATTAATCCCTAAAAGGGGACTGCTTTGGATTTGGTGCAGCAAAATACACAGATGCAAGGAGAGACATTACGCAGAGAACCCATCAACCCCATTCAAGGATACATTTAAAAAAGGTCCTCTACGCTAAGGGCCTCCACTGACTAAGACAAACAGGGGACAATGCAGTCCTTTTCTTTTTCTTAAGATTTTATAATGTCTTCTTTTACTACCTGTGCTCTTTGGTCATATCTGCTTTGCTGCATTAACTCCCGCTTCACAAAAACACTGACCGGACGGTTGTGAACGAGCATTCCTGTGGTGGACAGCAGAGGCTTGGCAGAAGACTCTGGGGCACTACTGGAGGGTTATAACATTGGAGCTTATTGTATGGACGCTAATAGCTTATTGTCTCCACAAGGACAATGAGGCGTTGTGTTAATGAGAGGCATGAATCTGTTCAAGAGGCTTTAAACTGAGCAATGAATCACGTATGAAAATGCACTGAAGAGGTGGCTCTGACTGCTCCGCTAACACAGCTTTGTATCATTTAAAGTGGGTTTACTTATTTTAATTTTGTATTGAGCCTCATGTTATGACCTTATAATACTTATTTTTTGTAAGAAAGACTAATCAAAGGCTACGATGGTGTAAATGTGCCTCACTGGAGCAGAAACATTTTGAAAGTGCACCTTTCAGCTTTGACCAATCTGCTCCATCGGGTGGAAATAAAGGCAGCAGCCGTCCGATAGTTTGACACTCGTGAAAAGTTGCCAGACAGGAAAGCAAACTATCTCCCAAGCTGATGACCTTTGGTAAAAGATTTTTGTTTGATTGTTTGCTTTTTTAAAGAAATGAAGAAAAAAAAAAGACATTCCAAGTTGTTTCTAATTGCAATCAAACCTCAACTGCTTAGTTTGATTTTGTGGACAGTAAGGCAATCAGAAGCAAAGGAGGGAAAAAAGAAAAAGCCCCTATCAAGTGTAAAATGTAATTTTTCTGGAATTATAATGTTGTTAATGTTGTACTTTATGAATATGTGTTTCTACCATTTTCAACACCGAATACTAAAGAGCCAATTGGAGCATTCGGGGCTCTCCTAAGCAGGAGTTACTATCTTAAAGAAATCCACGACGAGTCAAAAGAAGCCTCAGTTTCCCTTCACGGGCAGCGCTGCTCTTTTACCCAATTGTTGTTTTTTACAAGTGTGTAATGTGAACGTCTCTGTGAACAAGATCTCGCTACGGCCGTCATCTTTCAGAGGATCTTATCTGAAAGATAATCTCGAGCACTGTTTACATTTTACGACTTATGTTCAATACATGTTTCACTTTCCTTGAACAAATCCACCAATTTCTCCCTTCAAAGACACTCCAGATGTTGCTGTACACGGCTCCCTTGTGTTTCATCCGTTATGAGTTCTGAATTAAGTTTTGAGACGCACCGAGTTGTTTGTTTCAACCTTCAAACATAATCTTTCTACACTTGAAAATTATGATTTTCTATTGTACATTTCTCTTCTTCCCCCTTAAACTTGTTGATATTTAGTATGCAGACGTATTTGTTCACTTTCAAGAGTATGTTTTATAATGAGAATAATGACATTTTATTGGTGAGCAAATTGAGATGGTCAAATTAAAATATTCATTAATCATTTTCTGCGTTGCGTTTTTAAGTGTGTGTGAAGCATTTCCTTATTGTTTGTGTGTGCTTCATGTCTTCTGTCATTTAAGAAGCTGCTATTCTGTTTTGCATCTCCATTTACACCTCGCCAGCTGTCTTCTCCCCCACAGGTCAATGTTGACAAGGCTGTCACATCAACATTAGCCTCATTAATTTAGAGGGCAGAACACTGATCTCTGCTCGACCGCTTTGTTCATGGCGACTCTTGCTGCTGGCCCCACCAGACCCTTTAATTACGCTTCCTGTGTGATGTGTCGCATATCTCAAGAGGGGGGCCGTCTTGTTGAATTTTCTCAACGTCCGCTGCTCTTGGAACATGTCAAGCTGTCAAGCTCAGAGGTCCAGATGGCCGATCTCTCCCGACGCTCCCTTTGGGATTTTTGCATACTTCTCTCTACCTATCTCCCTCCTTCTGCTGCACTCGCTCATCTTTTGATGAGCACAGTAGCCGAGGGACCAAATCTATACTTTTCATGATGTCTCTAGACAATCTTAGATCATAAACTGATTGTGAACAAATATTTAATTTGACTTTGTAAAGGAAACTTTAGATGAATTGGTGTGGATTGGGGCAGTGTGTATACGACAGCAAAACTACATTGTTATATACACTCACATGATAAAAATGAATAATATTCATTAGTAATTCTAAAAGTAAAAAATATTCTCTTCTTTGAAATATATTGAGTGTTCCTCACCACAATCCAAAAACCCAATGATATTGAATCCACAGAGATATATAAAAGCTGGACAATGACATTCTTTATCACGCAAACGTTCCAAACTCCTCCCTAGAAAATAAATAACTGGGTTTTAGATCTTAGAATCTTTGTTTTGCGGTTTGAAGGACCATGTATAAAATTACCTTTCAGTCAGAAAATATTGAACAAAACACATTCATCAAAAAAAAGATCAGTAGCTCGAGCAGCACATGAGGAATACTTTCTTTTTTCATTTTAGTGAGCTGACCCTGTTGTGATTTTTTGCTACGGAATATTGTACTATCTCTGCACACGGCATTATCTTAGGTCTTTCTGTCTTATCCACTGCTGTTCTCCATTATCTGCCTAACTCGGCCCCCGGTGATCCATGTGCAGTGGCAGCGCAGACAAAGCTGTATGCCCGCGAGCAGACACCATGCATTATTCATGTGGCTTGGGCTCCCTGTTGACCCGAGTCCAAACAGTTGGCAGTCTACAACCCTTCCACATTAAGGCCGCGGGGAGCAGAAGTTAAACTACAAAATACAGAAGTAAAATACACTATCAGGCCACTGCCATGGTACAAACATCCACCTTCTCAGATTAGATACTTCTTTAAACTGTGTCCAAACATTTGAAAAATAACTCATATTCAGTCAAAGGAGCATTTATAAGAAACGTATTAGAATATATATGTTTCAATATGATATTTTAAACATGTATGTACATTGAGACAGTATTCAAGGGAACAGCTTCTGATAGAAATAGAAAATGCCTAAGCTCATGATCCTGACTCACTGACAAATCATTCTTTTCATGTCAGGCATGTTAATTGGATTTGACACTTACTGCAAAATGGGAAGTTTCATTCTCTGGCTATTTTTTTTAACAGAAATTCGTACTTTCTAGGAATGACTTTGAATTGCTCATAACCTCGTATAATCTTGGACTTAGAGGGCAGCTCACTGGGTGGCTTTCATTTCAATTATGACTTTTGAAGCAATTAGTCCGCGACTGCTGAAGAGAAACCAAAACCTTATCATCAACGAACGTCAAGCTTTTATGTAAGCACCAGCTATTTCAATAACAGTCTCCATCACTGGTTTCGCAACCCACACCAGAAGCGACTTTCAACACTTCATGTGCTCCAGCCATCTGCTTCTGATTGGCGGACAGCAGAGTTCCTGTTGAGATCCTCTCTGATGCCATCGTCAGCCAACTGCTGGTGTGGTGCTCTCTCATGACCTGTGACTCCTTTCCCGATCTTCAATCCGGATGAGCGAACACGGTCATGGAAGCCAAGGAAATGTTTGCTCTTTGCCTGTTTATCATTGATTCAAAGAATACAAACTGGGATGCGTGCCTTAATTCTCAGGCATTCATTAAAAACCCAACAACTGTTAGCTTTTTGAGTTGGCCTCCCTAATCAGTGTTTTCAATATGTATTTCCAAATAGTGCATGCATGAGATATGGGCAAAAATGTAAAACCATCAAAAGGAGCCAAATATCAATCAGCTAACTCATAAGGAATGCATTTTTTAGTGAGAGATTAAAGAAAGTATGCTTTTTCGTTACTTACCTTTTGTACCAGATATAAAATTGAACACTTTGTGGAGATTATATACCCTAATACCTTTTCATGCACTTACTACTAGAAGATAGAAACCAAAAGTTTGTCCATGATTTGCAACTGGCCACGTGTTTATGCCTAAGTTACTTTTTCCATATTAGGCTTAACAAATAATTGTTGATTGTGAATTAGTCTCTTTGTCACTATCCACACTTGATGTTGAAATAGTTTTACCAATCATTTTTAATCCGACATTCAGTTAGATTAGATCAGGTTTAGAAATATTGCCCACTGATTTCGGATGAAACATGGACCGTCTCATTTTTTGTTGTAATGCTCTCAGTTGATTGCAGTGTCCAGTGAGATTTCAGTTTTTATTGTAATGCTCTCAGTTGATTGCAGTGTCCAGTCAGATTTCAGTTTTTGTTGTAATGCTCTTAGTAAAGTAAGTGTTCAAACAGGTCGTCAGACTTAAAAGAAAAATCTGTCTCTCATATTTTGACAACATATTTCTTTTCAATTATGGTAAAAAATATTTTTGTAAGTCAAAAAAGCTTTCCATGTCAACCTGATTTTTTCCGTTACCTTTGTGAACCAGATATTCTTATAATAAATATAAGTAAATATTCTTATTGAATTGGTCATTATTTGACTTGTATGACAAGGAAGATACTTTCATCCCATGATTATTTAGGCGTGGTAGCCAAGAATATTGTCACGGTGTGTTTTTTTTTCCTGTTTTATTTTGTAGTTTCCTGCCTCTCGTGTGACTGGGTTTACTTCACTTCGTGTCCTGTTTTCTCCGCCCTCTGTGATTGTCTGCCTTGTCCCTGATTGTTTCCTACTGTGTCCAATCACCTGCACCTCCCCAGTGGATTGAAACCCTGTGTGTCTCCTTGTCTCAGTGTTGGTACGTCGGCCTGTTTTGCTCCATATTTTTTTCAGTTTTTTCAAAATGTATTTTATAATTCAATTATCACCAAAACTATAATAGATGACTTTTTTTAAAATAGTTTCTCTTCTGATTTTGATCTGTATAATCTTACGATGTGCAGACGTATGATTAAGTAGATGTCTGTTATTTTTGTTGCCTTTACCTGAGACATGTTTTCTTCAGATTAGAACGGGCAGTTGCACACCGCCCCTCTGGAGACTGAGGTTGTGAGCTTTTAAGCTCTGTATTTGTCCTCTGACATTTGTGCTGCTCTCCAGAGAATTTTGTCAAAGAAAAGTCATTTCAAGGTCAGCTTAATTAACCTCCAGACTAAAACCATTTAGGAGATTATTATTATTAAAATATCCATGGAAAAAATGATTAGTAATGGTAAAATGAACCAAATATAATTGACTGGACAACACCAACATGAACAAATTCACTTCCATTAAAATACTTAATTTAAGTTTTGAAGATATGATTAAAAAACGGTTTCTTTCACTGCCGAAAGCTTGCAACCTCAAAAGGATAAACTCTATGTGGAATTGGTTTGAGCTTTCTATGAGGTAACCTAAAAGGCCATCTGGCCCATTTTAAGCCTTCAAAACAAGTCAACACAGCGTCGGACAGTAGACAGTGTGAGAATGAAGTACCAAGATAAGGTCATGTTATCTCCCTGAGCAGCAAGAGCTGAGAAGTGAAGTATTTCCACAGCAGCTGTTGACAGGGACAGGAAACCAGGGATGTCAAAAGGGATTTACTTATAGACGGGACACAAATTGTATGACCGAATATAGTTTTATTTAGCTGTAGGGTCCTAGAAGCAAAAGACTGAATGAAAAATGCAAGCAAGCACCATCAGCCATCTGTGATTACCAGACCAAACAGGTCACAGCATCGACGAGGGAGGGGTCAAAGTCATCAACCAAGAGTGAGCAGAGGGCTGGAGGAAGGTCAAGGACTCCAAAAACAAAATAAATATTCCTGACAGGGGTTTTGGTCTCCATTTCACCCCATATAGGAACACTTGTTATCTTGTGACTGAAGTCCTAGGTGGCAAGATGACGCAACCTCCATTTTTGGACGATGACTGTGATGTAGTTGAATGTTCTGACAAATCGATGTAGACCTTAAATTTGAGATTACTGTGTCACTACAACTCAAAACTACAAACCAGCAAGGGGTGGGGAAATACACTGGCTGATGTGGCTTTTTGTGTGAATTAACTGTGTTAACAATTGAGCTGGTAGATGTGGCCCGGGAAAGGGAAGTTTGGGGTCCCCTGCTGGAGCTGTTGTCCCCGCGACCCGACCCCGGATAAGCGGTTGAAAATGGATGGATGGATGGACAATTGAAATGAGGCTGAATTCAATTTAAAAATTGTACTGATTAAAAAAAAAGAAGAAGAAGAAGAAGAAAAACACAAAATAGACAAAATGCATATAATTGTATGTATTGGACTAGGAAAGGTTGTGCTCTCTTTCTCTCTCATAATCATATTCCTTCCTTCGAGCCTCAACGCAAATGACCTTAGAAGTTATTGAAGCAAATAAATGTCACTCACTCTTCAATAATTGGTTATTCAAAGCAACCAAATCCATATTAGGTTAAATAAGTTTAAATGAAAATAGGTATACAAATATCATTATGAAAAGTAGTTTTTCCCCATATGGGCATTTTTGTTTTATTACTGGTATTCAAACTTCAGACTTGGAGGTGATTTGAAATGCGAATCCCATCAGATATCTTCAGGAGCATTTCAGCCAAGACGCTTTGGCTGCTCAAATCGAATTTTAAAGTGTGGAAGTGCTGAGTAGAATCCATGCATACACTAGCAGAGTGTTATGGAGTGCAACATGGAGAAGAACAACAGTCCGTGGACAGACGCCAAAATAAAATCGTCCGCCGGCACTTTCAACGTCTTTGTGCCTACTTGGATGTGAGGATTTTGCCATCGGAGTGTTCTGCCTGGAATATGTGGCTGCCAGAAATGCTTAGGCTTAGGCGACAAACCTCCTTGGTGAGGTTCATGTGGGACAGTAAACCCTTTCTGGCAGCTAGCTCTGAAGGCAAACTTCTCCCTCTTAATGTGCCTACTGACCTCTGACCCTGTCTCATCACCGTACTGCCACAATGTGCACACTGCATCTTGTAGAGGCATAGTACTCATTTAGGAGATGCACAACTAAATATCCAAACTGAAACCACTCTGTAACAATTCAAAATTCATGGGTGTCATGATTCTTTTCATTTTACTCAAAAAACAGTGGGATGATTTCAATGAAGTTAAGTAGTTTAAAACATAAGTATATCAATATTAACGTTAAGGAGGTGTAAGATCATCCTCTGCTCTTATTGTGTTTTCCGTCTGTTTCATGCACTTCCGGTCTTATTTTCCACCCACTGTTTGTCCCTATTCACGATCTTTCGGGCGTACCCGAGGATTACCTGGACTTTAAGGACGTCTTTAACAAGACTAAGGCTACATCATTGCCGCCCCATAGATCGTATGATTGTGCCATAGACTTGTTGCCTGGTACGTCCCCACCTAAGGGGCGACTGTTTTCTCTTTCCCCCCCCCCCCCCCGAGATGGCGGCCATGAAGGATTACGTGGAGACATCAGGGGCTACGGGGATTATCCGTCCTTCCTCGTGCCGGGCAGGAGCCGGTTACTTCTTCGTGGGAAAGAAAGACAAGTCCCTACGACCCTGTATTGATTACAGGGGACTCAACGACATCACGGTGAAGAACAGTTATCCCCTACCCCTTATTTCCACCGCCTTTGAACTGCTTCAGGGGGCCAAGATTTTCACCAAATTGGATCTTCGTAATGCCCACTTGGTGAGAATGAGGAGTGGGGACGAGTGGAAAACTGCTTTTAACACACCCACAGGCCATTACGAGTTTCTAGTAATGCCGTTTGGACTTACGTTTTGGACTAACGCCCCAGCTGTATTTCAATTGCTTGTCAATGACATTCTCAGAGACATGCTCAATCTATTTGTGTTCGTCTACTTGGACGACATCCTCATCTTCTCGCCTGACAAGGACTCTCATGTGCAACACGTTCGCCTGGTGCTGTAGAGGCTTTTGGACAACCAGCATTATGTCAAAGCCGAGAAATGCGAGTTTTACGTGACCACGGTCTCCTTTCTGGGCTTCGTGGTGTCGGAAGGAGTGATCCAGATGGACCCGGAGAAAGTCCGAGCGGTTGCCGAATGGCCGACACCCACGACTCGCAAGCAAGTCCAGAGGTTTCTGGGATTTGCTAACTTTTACCGGAAATTCATCAGGAATTTCAGTACAGTGGCGGCGCCTCTTCACAATCTCACGTCAATCAAGACTCCGTTCCAGTGGTCCCCGGCAGCCGAGCGGGCGTTTTCCCACCTGAAACAGAGCTTCACCACCGCCCCTGTGTTGATGCTGCCTAATCTACCACGCCAGTTTGTGGTGGAGGTGAACGCGTCTGATGTGGGTGTTGGTGCTGTCCTATCCCAACGTTCTCCACAAGATGAGAGACTCCATCCTGTGCGTTCCTGTTCCGTAAGCTGTCTGGACCTGAGAGGAACTATGATGGTGGCAACAGGGAGTTGCTGGCAGTCAAAGTAGCTTTGGAGGAGTGGGATTTAGAAGATCCCGGAGCTCGAGGCAGGCGAGCTAATAGCCCCTGGGACCGAAGCTGAAGTTGGTCTTACGCCGCCAGAAGGGACTTCTTACGTCCAAATACTCAGGTCCCTGGCAGCGGGTCTGCTGAGCCCTTCTTTGGTCGCGTCATTCTGTCAGGGGTGAGTGGGGTGCGTGGAGGAGGCAGGACTCAAATGCAGACTTCTCAAAAAACAAAAGACTTTAATAGTCAAAAGGCAAAAACACACAGGAACCAGGGGAAAAACAGCAGGCAGGAAACTACGAACATCCACGACGATAGACAATGACGCGACAAGTGACACAAGAGACACACGGCTTAAATACACAAGGGAGGTGCAGGCAGGGCTGTAGTGGAGGGTAAACGCACGTAAACGCCGTTTACGCACCTCTAGAATTTTGGAAATAGCGTTTATGCACCTATAAGTGGCGTTTACGCACCTCAAAGTTCCCTGCGCCTTGTATTCTTCCGTAGGAATAATCCGCAATAAACTTGGTGTAATTTTAAAACAGCTAAGACTACGTTTCCTATTGTTGAACATATAAACGCCAAAGTCTGAATCATGTTCATCTGCGCTGTATTACGGTCTGTGAGCATCCAATCAGTGCCTTGCGGCTGCAGCAGCGACACCAATCAGGATCCAGGAGGTGTATAAACATACACGTTGTGGATCAGCCCAGTGGCCCAACCTTTTTAACCTCACGGACCGGTTTCATGTCAGACAATATTTCGCGGACCGGTCGAGAAGGTCCGACGGGGGGGGGGTAGTAGTCGTTGCGGGCGGAACGACCGACGGGGGGTAGTAGTCGCACGCTCTGTGTTCGCTGGTCGTGCACGGTCAAATGACATGAAAAACGCCTGATGACGCGTAGATTAGAAAACAAGTCAGTTCTCAATGTATGATGCATATATGATGACATAGGTAGTACATGAGTGTTCCTTTAACTTATGTTGTCAGTGTAATTGACAGGCTGCTTAACTGGTTAACTCTTAAATTCAACATTTTTTTTCAGGCAGTGAGAGGACAGGCAATGACGCAGAAAGCACAGGGAGAGGAGAAACACCAGGTGCAAAAAGAGAGAGGCACAGGGGAGCCATGAACCCCAGAACGCGTGTTCTGGGGTTCATGGCTCCTCTGTGCAAGGCAGGACCTGACGTGGAGGACAAGGAGGCCCTCTGGGCACTACTGTAAAAAGGAGACTCCGTATGTAGATAGTTCTTAATCTGCAATTGTGTTGTTGTGTTGTGTTGACATACTTTTCTTTACTGTTTTCTTAAATGTAATAAACTACTAAGACATTTATTCATTGTCATTGATTGTATATGACTTTTACTGATAACATAATGCAATATAGCCAGGACAGCCTTACAGAGTCGCGACGCTTTGTGTTGCGTTGCTTCGCATCGCGTTGAGGTCTGTATGATCACAAAATTCAGAGTTTACCCACCTCTAATTTTACCACTACAGCACTGGGTGCAGGTGATTGGACACAGGTGGAAGCTATTAGACGATCACAGGGGATGACAGGACAAGGCAGGAAGTGAAGTTACCCGGGGTCACGAGTGGCAGAAAACGACAAAATAAGACAGGAAGTGAACCACACCGTGACAAAGAGGGCCCAAGATGGTTCAATTGTCCCTGTCGGTAGCCCCCCCCAACCGCCTGTTTCTCCCTGCTGGTCTCAGGGCTCAGGTCATCCATTGGGCACACACATCTCTCCTCTCTTGTCAACCGGGAGTCAAGAGAACCGTTTTTGTAATACGGCAACGCTTCTGGTGGCAGTCTATGGAGAAAGCAGTGGGAGAGTATGTGGCTGCATGTCCAACCTGTGCCCGAAACAAGACCTCACGTCAAGCTCCTGTTGGTCTCCTGCAGCCTCTGCCTATTCCCAAGCGGCCTTGGTCGGACATTTCCCTGGACTTTGTTACTGGCCTGCCCCCTTCTGATAGCAATACAGCGGTACTCACAGCCGTGGACATTTTTTCAAAGATGCTACATTTTATCCCCCTGCCCAAGTTTCCTACCGCAAAAGAAACTGCGGAGGCTTTGCTCACCCATGTTTTCAGGATCCATGGCTTTCCTGCTGATGTAGTTTCTGACCGTGGTCCCCAATTCATATCCCAGTTCTGGAAAGCCTACTGCACATTGATTGGGGACCCGGTCAGCTTATCTTCGGGCTACCACCCGAAATCCAATGAACAGACTGAGCGTCTTAACCAAGAGATGGAGAAGGGCCTTCGCTGCCTGGTTTCTCAGAGTCCGGCAACCTGGTCCAAGATGCTTCTGTGGGTAGAATACGCCCACAACACCCTGCCCTGCTCGTCCTCCGGCTTGTCGCCCTTTCAGTGCGCCTACGGCTACCAACCTCCGCTATTCTCTGCCCTAGAGAGAGAGAGAGAGAGAGAGAGAGAGAGAGAGAGAGAGAGAGATCAAAGGGTCTTTTATTACATCATTTCGGTTAAAATTAAACGGTTACATATAAACGGTCAATGAGGATCTACAACAAGCCTAAATCATGTGAAGAGAACAACATAAATCACAGATGGATGACCAGAGCGTTCTCGCTGACTGAACACAGGAGGTTCTCCAGACCCCAAATGGTAACAAAGAGTTCGGTGTTGTTGGTCAGTTTGTAGTAGCCAAACTCCACCCTGAGCCGAGCGGCCAGCAGCCCTGTCAGCATCAGATTTGCGTCCTCCGACCCTCCACCACGCACACGGTTCTGTCTCGTTTTCCAAATGGCCAGTTTGGACATTCCTGAAAGGAAGTTTAGCAGAGTGTGAACGTTCTTCTTGCGAGCAGAATATTTTGGTCCGTAAATAAATAGAGGTAGAGAGAATTGTTCCCCTAAGCCCCGAAACCATGCCTGTAAACGTTTGAATAGTCCCTTCAGTCTGGAGCACTCAGCAAACAGGTGGTAGACGGTTTCTGGCAGAGGACAGAAAGGACACTTGTCCCCCCCTCCCGGGTCCAGGTGTACCAGATATTTGTTGGTAGCTATGGCTCCATGCACAACCCTCCACTGGAGGTCCCCTGTCCGTTTGTCCACAGGAGGCTTGTACAGAGACCGCCAGCAGCCCCCCGGGGAGCACTTCCTGCCAAAAAAGTCGACCCACCTTGACACCTTCACCCCCGTTAGAGAGCGCAAGTTTGAGACCTTCACGGAGACCTGGTATACTGCCTTTCTCCCCAGAGACTCAAAGTCACCCAGTTGCGGTGTCTTCAGGGACAGCAGGGTATCCTCACCTGCTGTCCACTGTCCTGCAGCCGCAGAGACATCAAGGGGGGGAAGGCGTACTCACACCCACCGTCCCATTGGTCAGAGAGTGATCGGTCTTTTACAAATGACCTGAAACCTTCTGGCAGGGAAGCACAGACCTCCTCCACCAGCCTGAGCAGGAGCCTGTTGGAACGGATGTGGGTCAGCCCTGCCAGGTGAGGGATGGAGATCTTCACCAAGTGACCCAGTTTCACACAGCCGGCCTCTCTCAGTCGGGTTCTTAAGCTGACGGATGTCAGGGCTTGGGATGTGATGAGCTTGCCCCCAAGCAGCGGCTCCTCAAAAAGCCACATCCCTGGTGTTGTCTCACCACTCCGCTTGTGAGTGAGAACCTGCCACGCCTGGAGGACGGACTCGTAGAACACTGTCAGACCAGTTACATCTACTAGCTGGGGCTCAAGCAGGAAAAGATGCTTATCATACCCCATGCGTCCAGCCCTCCTTAGTAGTACACATGCAGCATCAGTCCATGGCAGGCCGGAACTGTAGAGCAGTCTCTGGGCGGTCAGTAGTCTAAAAGCTGTCACCCGTGAGGCGATGTCCACCAGGCCTTGACCCCCCTCCTGGATCGGTAAATACAGCACAGCAGCTTTCAACCAGTGAAGGCCTGACCAGAAGAAGTCCACAACGGTCCTCTGGATCTCAGCAATCAGGTCCCGGGGTGGAGTTAGAGCCGCCAGCCTGTGCCAAAGGGCCGAGGCGACCAGGTTGTTGACAACAAGGACCCTCCCCCTGTAGGACAGCCGAGGCAGCAGCCACCTCCACCTCGACAGTCTAGCGCGCACTCTGTCCAAAGCCCCTTCCCAGTTCTGTTTCTGAAACTCCTCAGTTCCTAGAAAAACACCCAAAACCTTTAACCCCTGCCTACCCCATCTGAGGTTGCCCGGTAGTTTTGGTGCTTCTCCATTGGCCCATTGACCAACCTGCAAGGCCTCACTCTTCCCCCAGTTCACTTTGGCTGAAGAAGCCCTCTCGTAAGTGTTAATACAGCTGCTTAGGAGCAGGATATCCCTCTGATCCTTCACAAACACGTTTACGTCATCAGCATATGCTGACACCATCAGGGGGGGGCGCTGAGGCAGTCCAGGCAACACGACTCCAGACAGACGGGATCTTAAAGTGTTGAGGAGTGGTTCAATGGCTATGGAGTACAGCTGCCCAGAGATGGGACATCCCTGTCTGATGCCTCTCTCGACCTGAACTGGACCGCTCAGCGCGCCCCCCGCCTTCACCAGACAAGTGGCTTTTTTGTACATCGCACCCAACAGTGACATAAACCCTTCACCAAAACCAAAAGCTCTTAAAGTGGAAAAAAGAAAATCATGGTCCACCCTGTCAAAGGCCTTCTCCTGATCTAGGGCAATGACACCAAAATCAATATTACACAGTTTACCAATGTCCAACAGGTCCCTCATAAGAAATATATTGTCCATTATGGATCTGTCTGGCACGCAGTAGGACTGGTCTCTGTGAATAATACAGGCGAGACATTTTTTAAGCCGGTTGGCGAGCACCTTAGAGAAAAGTTTGTAGTCTGTGCACAACAACGCCACCGGTCTCCAGTTCTTTAACAAGGACAGATCTCCCTTCTTAGGTAGCAGGGAGAGTACTGCGTTTCGGCACGATGTTGGTAGCAGGCCTGTCTGCGAGCTCTCCTGCAGCACCTGCCACAGGTCGGCTCCCAAACAGTCCCAGAAGTGTTTATAAAAGTCTGCAGGCAGTCCGTCGAGTCCAGGGGCCTTACCAGCAGCCATCTGACCCGCCGCAACAGTCAGCTCCGCCAGGGAGATGTCAGCATCTAGGAAGGCCTTGTCTTCTGGGCCCAACTGTGGGAGACCTTGAAGCAGTTCTGCAGCACTCTCGCAGTGGTCGGCCTCTTTCCTGTAGAGGGCGCTGTAGAAGGCGACGGCGTGCTGCCTCATCTCAGTCGGATCAGCTGTTATCTTGCCGTCAGGGAGGCGGAGACACACCATTTGTTTGGCCCGAGAGACAGACCGCTCCAGGTTAAAGAAAAAGGATGTAGGAGCATCCATGCCCCTCACACTTATAAACCTTGATCTGACTAGAGCACCTTTAGCCTGTTCCTTTAGGAAGGACCCCAGTCTGTCTTTTTTCTGCTGAAGCTTGTGGGCATCTGTGCTAGTGTGGGGGAAAAAGCTGTGCTCCATGTCCCTGATCTCCTTCTCTAAACACTCAGTGACTTTCTTGACTTTGTAGGTGGAGCCGCTAGTGTACTGCTGCACAAAGACTCGAATGTGGGCCTTTCCCACATCCCACCACAGACTAAGTGACTGAAATTCGCTCTTCCTCTTCCCCCAGATCCCCCAGAAAATCTTAAATTTCTCACAGAAGTCCCTGTCCTGCAACAGCTTCACATTAAAGTGCCAGTAGGAGTTGGATTTTTTGGTTGGTGAGATATGGAAGTCTAGGGTGACCAGGTGATGGTCTGTGAAACCCACTGGGAGAATGTGGCAGTTTAATAGGCGATTACCATAACTGGAGGACACGTAAACCCTGTCCAGCCTGGCTGCTCTGATGTTCCCCTCCAACATTTTCACCCACGTGTACTGCCTCGCCCGAGGATGTTTGACCCTCCATGCATCCTCCACACCTGCCTCAGCAATCACCCGGGACAGAGTGGCAGATGACTGATGGTGAGGCTCCTCCCCTGTCCTGTCTAAAAAAAAGTTAACAGTACAGTTCCAGTCTCCCCCCATCATTATACACTCGTCTTGGTCGTAGTGCAGCAGGGCATCCCTTAATTTGAGGAAGAGGTCTGTTCTAAGAGGGCCTTGATTCGGGGCATATATGTTAATGAACACAAAAATGATGCCAGCTATGGATGCTTTGACCACTAGTGCCCTGCCCGCCTCCACTTCTGTAGAGGAGAGGATGCTAACGTCCAGCCCAGGTGAGAAGAGGACGGCCACACCTGCAGACAGGTTGGTCCCATGAGACAGGACATACTGCCCCCCCCACCACAGACCCCAGTCCACCTCGTTGTGAGGGTCGCTGTGGGTCTCCTGCAGAAAGACAATGTCTAACCTCTTTTGTTTGATTATTTCTGCAGTGACCGCTCTCTTCTGGCGGTCCCTCCCACCATTTATGTTTAAAGAGCCCAAAATCACCTTGTGCATTAGAAAGAGAAAAGAAGCAGTGACGCAGACAAAAACAGGAAACTGTAACACAAAAAAGGAGTGCAGCACATTCATCCCAAAATCAATCACTGGTCCTCAGCCTCTTGGAACCCTTCACTCCGTCTCTCTCCATTATCTTCCTGAGAATAGTTACATGCTTCTTCAGTCTGAAGCGCTTTTTCTTATCCAGAGAGTTATCATCATAAACTTTCTGCAAAAGCACAGCAGTTCTGATGAATTTAGCACCGTCTGGGAAATAATCTAAAACCTTGATGGACTTCCCAAACGTGTCATCCAGGAAGCTGTTTATCTCTTCCAAAGAGTACACGTCTCCATCTGCAGACATGGAGCCCGAGTCAGAGAGGTTATCTGATTCACTGTCGCAGTCCATCGCCTCCTCCTCTTTCTCGGGCGGTGCCCCTCCACCCATTCCACCTGGGGGGTCAGCGCTGCTGCCTACTTCACCTGCTCTGTTACAGTGTGCAACACCTTCAGTCTCTGCCCCCTCTTCCCCCACACAGTTCTTTTCCTCAGCCTTTTTCCCATCATCCTTTTTTCCTTCTCTCTGCTCCCACCTATTGTTTGTTTTCTGAGACTCTTCCTTTCCCTCCTCACTGGTCTTGTCCTCAGCTCCAAGTCTCATCTCCACTCCTGTCCTGTCATCTTCACTCGTTGTTTTGGCCTCTCGATTCTCATCCTCTTCTGCTCCTCTGCCTTCCTCTCTGCACTTTGTGCTTATTCCCTCTGCCACACCTCTCTCCTCCTCCCCTGTCCTTTCCACTTCAACGTTCAGCTCCTCTGCTCTTGTATTTTCTATCTCCCTTTCCCCGTTTTTCACTCCCTCCCTAACTTCCGTCCTGTCTTCCGCTCCTGTTTCCTCTGCTCCTTCCTTCTCCTCCACCCCCCTCCTTTCTGCTGTATTAATACCGGTAGTTGGGCTCTGATCCCTCTCATGTGAGCCCACCTGTCTGCCGTGACTCACCTCCACTCCTGTCTCAGCCGGCGGCGCATCGCCTCCCGCTGGCTCGTCATCCATCGGCACCCCGGCGCCACCGAGCCCTTCTGCCGGTGCGGGCTCCGATTCTGCGCGCTCTTCGGCGGGCTTGTGAGGACAAGCGTCACGCTTGTGCCCCATTCCCCCGCACAGAAAACACTTAATGCTACCCGTATTTGCGTAGATCATATAGTGACCCTCGCCGTGCTTCACTCTGAAGGACACCTCTAGCGTCTGTGAAGGACATGTGAGGAACATGGACACTTGTCTCCTGAAGGATTGGACATGTTTAAGTTTATCGCTCTTGCAGCCCAGTCCCACGGACCGGAAACCACTCGCAAGTTTTCCGAAGCGCAGTAGCTCGCGCTCCAGCACCTGGTTGGGTATGAAGGGGGGGACACCTGACAAGGTAACCCGCGTAGAGGGCACCGCGAGCGGTGACACCTGCAGGTACACCCCGTCTACGGTTACGCCGCTTGCCACTAGCTCCGCCACCAGCCGCTCCTCCTTCAGGAACACCAGCAACCCCCGGTTCATGCGGGAGGCGTGGGACAGGTTAGCGTGCCCCACGCACTCCCCGATGGCCAGCAAGACAGCTTCTACCGGGACGCCGGGGTCGGGCTGGACCCGAACCCCATGCCTCAGAGACGGCGTCTCGGAGGACGCCATTCCCGACACGAGGCACGGTCCTCCGTCCCCTAATCACCACCAAAACCCCAGAACCACTACAGACTACCGTTACTCACTCACCCTGTGAAATAAGAGGAACAGTAGAAAGACAGTCCTAGAAAAGTCACCAAACTCTCCACCAAACTCACCAGCTCACCACGCACCCAACCGCCATAGAGAGAGAGAGAGAGAGAGAGAGAGAGAGAGAGAGAGAGAGAGAGAGATTTTTGATTTTTTAGAAAAACAATTTATTTTACATATTTCAACAACTTTGTCAATGTGTTAAAAAGGTCACAGATTTCCTTCCTTTGTTAAAACAAACAAGACAAAGCAACAACAAAACAAAACAAACAAAGCAAAATTATATTTCATGCCATAAAAACAGGAGCAAACACCAATTCATTCTTTTCCACTGAGCACACAACATTATTAAAACACCAACGTTGTTTAAAAGTGTCTACGTCCCCAATGTGTTTATAAAAGCGGAACTCTAGCCAGAGCCTGGCCCTGATGTTCACCAGCCACACTGCTCTGGCCTCCTGCCCCTCTCTGTCCTTGACTCTGGCCTTCCTGCTTAGATAAATGGCCATTTTGGCTTCCCCTGAAAGATAGTTGAGGAGCTGCCATTTTTCTTTTTCTGCTTTTTTGTAGGCAGCTCCCATGATAAAAATCTTTTCAGTAAAAACCACATTAAAAAGACTAAAAACCGATGTTAAAAGAGAGAAGAAACTCGTAAGTCTCTTGCACTCTGTAAAAACATGATAAATAGTCTCTCGGAGGTCACAGAAGGGGCATGTTATTTAAAAGGTCTGCATCCCTCTGGTCTTTAATAAAAACAACAACATCGTCGGCATACGCCGATAAAATCATTCTTCTACTAAAACCAGGTAAAACCAGGCCCTCCAGGCTAGAGCGTATTTTGCCGAGAAGGGGTTCCAGGGAGAGTGCATAGAGCATCCCGGACAGAGCACAACCCTGCCGGACCCCTCTATACACTCTAAAAGGAGCACACAGACTACCGTTTATCTTCAGCACACTCTCAACCTCGCTGTACAACACTTTGATCTTAGCTATGAAACCAGCGCTGAACCCAAACCTCCCCATGACCTTCCAGAGGAAGCTGTGCTCAACGCGGTCAAAAGCCTTTTCCTGGTCTAGGGAAATCAGACCAGTATTAATACCTAACGAGCTGGCGACCTCCAAAACATCACGAATGAGGTAGACATTGTCTACCATGGACCTGCCGGGCACACAGTAGGTCTGGTCCCGATGGATGACCTGCTCCATAGCTTCCCTCAGCCTGGAGGCAAAGACCCTGGACAGAAGCTTGTAATCCACGCACAGTAGAGACACAGGGCGCCAGTTGCCGATGTCCTGCAGGTTCCCCTTCTTCGGCAGTAGCGTTATGACCGCTCTGCGGCAGGACATCGGCATGGAACCAGAGGCCAGACTCTCGTTAAAAACCTCCAGGACATCAGGTGCAAATATGTCCCAGAATGCCTTAAAAAATTCTGCGGGGAGGCCGTCGATGCCAGGAGCACGCCGTCCCTGCATGCCCTGCAAGGCGGCCTTCAGCTCCTGCACCGTTATGGGTCTGTTGAGCGCTTTGTTGGTCTCCTCAGAGACTTGAGGTAGCCCGCTCACGAACTCCTCCGTCAGTGCTTCCTCCTCCCTGTACTCACTGGTGTAGAGGGAGGAGTAAAAGCTGACCGCTCGCCTCCTAATCTGGCATGGTTCCACCACCGGCAACCCCGTGTCTGCCAACAGCGCGTGGATCACCCTCCCCTGCCCACTCTTCCTCTCCAGGCCGAAGAAAAAACTAGAGGGAGTGTCCATCTCCGTGATGGTCTGGAATCGGGACCTGACCAGTGCACCCTGAGCTTTAACGTCTAACAGGTCGGCCAGAACCATTTTTTTGATCTTGAGGATTTCAAAATGTCCTCGCTCTCCTGTGGACTCGTTTAAACGCTCTAGTTCCACTATATCAGTCTCCAGGTCCTTCATAGATCTGGTGATGTCTCTGGTCACGTTGAGAGTGTGCTGCTGACAAAGAAGCCTAATCTCGATCTTACCGCGGTCCCACCGCGGTCCCACCACTGCCTAAGACTACTACTAAAATCACTCTTCCTCAGCCTAAAAACACTCCAAAAATATGAAAGGACCGCTCTAAAATTCCTATCAAATGTTAAACCGGAGTTAAAATGCCAGTACGCGCTTTTTGGCAAAATGTTCCTAATAAAAACATTACACACTAGCAGGGAATGATCTGAAAAAACAGCCGGTACAATGGTACACATTTTGAAAATATTAAAATGGTGCTTAAAAACATAAAACCGATCAAGCCTGGCTGAGGAGATTCTACCTTCTCTGAGGTGGGACCACGTGTACTGTCGGCAGTCTGCATGCATCCTTCTCCACACATCCACCAGGCCATGAGACCGGACCAGCTGCCTCAGAGCGTGCTGGGAAGCTGGATGTGGCTCTGCGTGGTTGCGGTCTATGGACGCATCTTCTGTGCAGTTAAAATCCCCCCCCAAGAATAAAAAATCCTCCGGGGCACAGCCATCTAAAAGATCATTAACTTTTGTTAAAAAAAGCTTCCTCTCCTCCAGTCGGCCTCGTTGGTGCTGTCGCTGTGCGTCTCTTGCACGAAGAGAACATCAAGACGTTTCATTTTTTTAAATTCATAAATAGATGCCCTCTTCTTGGCATCTCTGGCTCCGTTCACATTCAGGCTTCCCACTTTTAAAGTATCCATGATAAAAATAAATAAAAATAAAACCAATAAATCAATTAAAACACACATTGGGGCTTTTTTCGTGATCATCGATTGCTCGTTTTGCTTTTAGCACAATTTTTTTTAGTCTAAAACCCTCTTGATCTGTGAAGCCAGACTCCTTTCGCTGGCTCATGCGGAGTCTGGCTGAGTTATAAAAACACACCAGGTCTGGGAAAAACTCCTCGATTTTAAGATTTCTCCTGTTTTTGACTTTTTATAAAAACATTTTGATTTGCTCTGCGGAGTAGAGCTTTTCCCGCTGGCTGTGTGTCAGACAGGCGCTGTGGATGTCGCTGCTGTCCGACACACAGCCCTCACTCTCACTGCCGTCAGATTGCCCCTGACCCCCCATGGCCTCCTCTTCCTCCCCCACCTTGCTGGCTTTTGCCTCGCTGCCTGTATCTTGCCTCTTTTTTTTCCTTTTTGTTGCAGCTTTTTGCTCTCCTGCTTCCTCCTCCACCATCTCAACCTCCTCTGCCTGTTCCACCCCCCCATTCAGTCCTCCCCCCAACTGTGCCTCTATGGCACCTGACTCCTGTTCCACACAAACCCCCCCTCCACCCTTTTCCTTTCCTTCCCCCCCATCCTCACCCTGTGCCACCTCACCCAAAGCTCCTCTCTCACCCACCAAAACACCCTCATTTACACTGTGCACATCTTTCATACTCACCCGGTGTAGGTCAGGCACAGCAGCGCAACGGCCCGCGGGCCGCGGAACCGCACATCCCACAGCCCGCGGCACCGGAAACGGAAACGGCCTCATGGACGCCGCAGCCACCTCCGCGGCTGGAGACCCCCCCGCAAGAGCCGCGGCCGGAGGCTCCCCCGCCGCAGCCGCGGCCGGAGACCCCCCCGCCGCAGCCGCGGCGGGAGACCCCCCCGCAAGAACCGCGGCCGGAGGATCCCCCGCCGCAGCCCCGCCAGGCGGAGTCGGGTCCCCGCGCCTCGGGCAGGCACCCACGGTGTGCCCCTCCTCGCCGCAACCGAAACATTTCATCGCCGACGATGATGCAAAAATCACGTACTCGTAATCATCTATCTTAACATGGAAGCGGAGGTTGAGCTCCACATTCCGGTTGTTAAGTATCATATAGAGGTGTCTGCGGTGAGACACTACGTGCTTCAGTAACTGAGACCTGCATCCAGACAAGATCTTTTTGATCGGTGAAACCACCTTCCCGTGCCTGGAGAGATCTCTGCTGAGAAATTCGTCGGTGATGAACGGAGGGACGTTCGATAGAACCACCTTCGTGGCCGGTTGCGTCAGTGGCAACACCTGCACAAACATTTCATTCACCGTGAGGCCCGCCTCGACGACTCGGTTCACCTTCCCCACCTGGTCTAGAAAAATGACTACGGCCCCGTTCATCCGAGCGGCCGACTTAACGCTGCCGTGCCCGACTACTTCCCCCACAGCCAACCCGATGTCCTCCACGCTGCACGGGAAGCCCGCGGCGATCTTAATGCCGTGCTTCCTCGTGAGCTGGGAGAACGTGTCTCCATTTACCATGGCGTCTAGAGACGCCGACCGGCGAGACACCGGCAGGAGAAAAGAAACCCAAAGAAAAAAAAAACCACGACTAACCCCACAACTAAAGTGAAAAACAACCACTAAACCACATTAAATTAATATATATAACTAAGGGAAAAAAAACAAATAGAAAAAACCGCTCAAAGACGCTCACACACGCTCACACACACTCACTCCCAGCATGCACCAAGAGAGAGAGAGAGAGAGAGAGAGGTGGGGGTGCCCTCGGCCATGGCTTTGGTCAGACGTTGTCGACAAACCTGGACGAGAGCAACAGGGACCGCTACAGAGACAGGTTGATCGGCGGAGGTCTGCAGCCCCTCACTACCAGGTGGGCCAGAGGGTGTACCTGGCCACGAAGGATCTCCCTCTGCGCACCGAGACCCGGAAGTTGGCCTCTCGGTTCGTCCTCGGTTCGGACCGTTTCCCGTTTCCAAGGTGATCAATCCTGTGACTGTCCGGTTGAAGCTGCCCAGGGCCATGAGAGTACACCCCACGTTTCATGTGAGCAGAGTCAAGCCAGTCCAGGAGAGCGCACTGGTTCCGGTCACACCCCCCCCCCCCCCCCCCCCCCTCGCCTTATTGGCGGGGGCCCTGTTTATACAGTGCGCAAGCTGTTGGTGGTCAGGAAGAGATGCCGGGGCCGTGAATTCCTGGTGGACTGGGAGGGGTATGGCCCAGAAGAGAGGGAATGGGTGTCTAGGTGTGGACCCTAGTCTCATCCGGGACTTTTACAGGACGCATCCTGACGTGCCTAGGCCGTCCGGGGTTTGGCCCTAGAGGAAGGGGTACTGTAAGATCATCCTCTTCTCTTATTGTGTTTTCCGTCTGTTTTCATGCACTTCCTGTATTATTTTCCATCCACTGTTCGTCCCTATTCACGTCACTTGTCTTCCTGCCTGTTGATTGCCGGTCTTCACTCTGATGATTCTCACCTGTCTAGTTGTCTTCCCCTCCCCCGTGTATATAAGCTCACCTGTGTTCACTGATCCCCTGCCAGATTGTTGTAGCTCCATGTTGACTCACTTTCCAGTGTTCTCTTGTTTTGTCTTCTCGTGTACCTGGACCTATTGCCTGTTTCTACGACCACGTTTACCTGCCTGTTGGACCTGTACTGTTGCCTGCATTACTCTGGGAGGAATATACCGATTACCCTTCTCCCTGTTTCCTGAGTCGTGCATTTGGGTCCGCCATTGTAGCCTGACAGGAGGTTTATGGGTTAGGTTAGGTTCGTAAACCGTCAAACCAGAAAATTTCACTAGAGAAAGTAATAAGAGGGTTAATCATTTTTGTGTCCTTCAGGTGGTTTCATGAGGTTTTACTTGAGTTCACTGCTCCTCTATGGCTTTGGAATTTGTCTAATGTTTTTGTGAGAGTTTCCATGCCACTTCAGATTAAATAATTATTACATGATTTTCAAAATTCAAACCAAATTCAATAAACTCCTGTTGACATACCCTTACGCGGGGCACCATTTTGTTGGGCCCGGCGTAGGGGCAATGTGTTGTTTAATAGCCAGTGTGAGATTAAATCATTGACATCAATAGAATTATTAATACTTTTTCTCATGGTAGGTGAAGCGCATGTTTAACCCTTCGGCTCAGCTGTGGCGTGTGGTGCTGTTGCTTCAGTTGCACGTTGCTCACAACTGTGTTTCGTTAAAGTTGTGGCTCTCCTTGGTGCTGAATCGTGAATGTGGGGGTGTGTTGGGAACTTTTTTTTTTCTATGGCGTGTTGATGGTGTATATCAATGTCTGTTAGTTTTGGGTTTGGTTCCATTTCCTCTTGTTCAATTCAATTCAATTCATTTTATTTTGTATAGCCCATAATCTCAAATTACAAATTTGCCTCAGAGGGCTTTACAGTCTGTACACATACAACATCCTCTGCCCCGAAACCCACCATAGGCACAGGAAAAACTCTCCAAAAAATGAAAAAACCCTTACAAGAGGGAAAAAAGGGAAGAAACCTTAGGGAGAACGTCAGAGGAGGGATCCCACTCCCGGGATGGACAGACTACAATGGATGCCATGTGTACAGAATGAACAATGTATAATACATGCAATTCCTATGACAGAAATGATTCAAGTAATTGTGAGTAGTAAGCCAGGCGCACAGCAGGACCACTGCAGGGGCAACCACCATCAGATAGAACCACCATCCACAGAAGCCTGTGGGGAGGGAGAGCACAGAGACTTTAGGAGAGGGTAATGTCGGTTTATGAGTACAGTAATATGATTAATATCTAAAATAATGATGATGATGGCAGCAGCAGGCGTCAGCATGGCCACGGTAGGTGTCAGGACCAGGGTCCCGAAGGAACCACAATCTACGGAGACCTGATAGGGGAGAAAGCACAAAAAAAAACCCGGAAAGAAGCTGAATTAGTCATGTGCATTAATAAAACTTGAATTATGGTAGAACGAGAGCGTGAGAGAGGAGCTCTGTGTGTCCTAAGAATTCCCCCGGCATTCTAAGCCTATAGCAGCTTAACTAAGGGCTGGTCCGGACTAACCTGAGCCAGCCCTAACTATAGGCAGAATCAAAGAGGAACGTTTTAAGTTTTACTTTAAAAGAGCTGACCGAATCTGCCCCCCGGACTGAAAGTGTAACCTGGTTCCACAAAAGAGGAGCTTGATAACTGAAGGCTCTGGCCCCCAGCCTACTTTTTAAAACCATAGGAACAACAAGTAACCCAGCATCTATGGAGCGCAGTTGCCTTGTAGGGCAATACAGTGTTACAAGCTCTTGAAGATACAACGGTGCCTCACCAGCAAGTGCCTTGTAGGTGAGGAGAAGTATCTTAAAATCTATTCTTGATTTAACAGGGAGCCAGTGAAGAGAAGTTAATACAGGAGTGATATGATCCCTTTTCTTAGTTCTTGTTAATACACGTGCTGCAGCATTCTGAATCAACTGGAGAGGCTTAAGAGATTTAAAAGAGCAGCCTGATAACAAAGAATTACAGTAGTCCAGTCTGGAAGTGACAAACGCATGAACTAATTTTTCTGCATCACTTTGAGACAGGAAGTTCCTGATTTTTGATAAGTTACGTAGATGAAAATAGGCAGTCCTTGAAGTCTTCTTTATATGCGAGTTGAAGGTCATATCCTGGTCGAAGAGAACTCCCAGATTCCTGACGGTGCTGCTGGGTACCAGAGCAATTCCATCCATAAAAACTGTATCACGTGACAGCTGGCTTCGAAGGCGCTCTGGGCCTATCAGGATAACTTCCGTTTTTTAGCATCAGGGAGTTGCCGGTCATCCAAGTTTTGATGTCTCCAAGACATTCTTGAAGTCTAACTAACTGGTCCGTCTCTTCTGGCTTGATCGACAGATACAGTTGAGTATCGTCTGCATAACAATGGAAGTTTATGCGGCGTTTCCTGATAAGATCGCCCAAAGGAAGCATATAGAGGGTAAATAAAATCGGTCCAAGTACAGAACCTTGTGGGACTCCGTGACCAACATTGGTGGTCTTTGAGGATTCACCGTTTACAAGCAGAAACTGGGATCGGTCCGATACGTAGGATTTAAACCAGCTGAGTGCAGTTCCTTTGATACCAATTAAATGTTCTAGTCTCTGCAACAGGATACAATGGTCTATGGTATCAAATGCGGCACTGAGGTCCAGCAAGACAAGAAAAGAGATGAGTCCTTGGTCCGATGCAAGTAGAAGATCATTCGTAATTTTCACCAGTGCTGTTTCTGTACTGTGATGCACTCGAAATCCTGACTGGAAATCCTCGAACAAAGCATTGTTTTGTAGAAAGTCACATAATTGATTTGCGACGGATTTCTCAAGGATCTTAGAGAGGAAGGGAAGATTAGATATAGGTCTGTAGTTAGCCAACACCTCTGGAGCAAGAGTAGGTTTCTTAAGAAGAGGTTTAATTACAGCTACCTTGAAGGACTGTGGTACATGTCCTGTCAATAAAGACAGATTCATAATATCTAATAAGGATGTGCTAACTAAAAGAAAAACTTCCTTAAGCAGTTTGGTCGGAATCGGATCCAAGAGACAAGTAGAAGATTTAGACTTTGAAAATAAAGAAGTCAGTTGATCAAGGTTGATGGAAGAGAAGGCATCCAAACAGGCATCAGGGCCCACTGCTGCATCCAAGGTTCCTACATCGGAGGACAGGTCGGCACTGGTTGAGGGCAGGAGACCATCAATTTTCTCTTTGATAGTCAGAATCTTATCATTGAAGAAGTTCATGAAGTCATTACTAGTGAGGTCCAAAGGAATACACGGCTCGACAGAGCTGTGACTCTCTGTCAGTCGGGCTACAGTGCTGAAGAGAAACCTGGAGTTGTTTTTATTTTTCTCTATTAATGATGAGTAATAAGATGCTCTTGCGTTACGGAGAGCCTTCTTATACGTTTTAAGGCTGTCTTGCCAAATTAGCCTAGATCCTTCTGATTTGGTGGAACGCCATAATCGTTCAAGTTTCCGCACAGTTTGCTTTAGGTTCCGTGTTTGAGGGTTATACCACGGAGCAGACTTCCTTCTTGTTGCTATTCTTCTTTCCATAGGAGCAATAGCATCCAGCGCCACTCTCAAAGAGCCTGTAGCAGTATCGACAAAATTATCGATCTGGGACGGACTGAGGTTCTCACAGGAGTCTTCTTGTATCTTGAGGCAGGCCTCAAGTTGAAAAATAGTTTTTATGTTGCTTCTCCATACATCTTGTTGCTCACATGCAGTGGCGTAATGGATGGGACAATCACGTTCTGTATGGAAATCTGAGTAAAAATTTGATTTGTTTTTCATTTTTTGCACTCTATATAGCGATTGTGTGTTGTTGGCCTTGATTCAGCGCGTACAGGCTTAAGTGAAACCAGGGAGAAAAGGCGGTTGATCCTGTGAAAGCTTGTGATAACAAAGACATATAACCGTGGTGCCAGAGTACTGTTCAAGATCAGTGGGCGTTAGTGATACTCTGCAGAAAATGAAATGGGGCCCCGACAAATCCTCTCAATCAACTGTGCAATCAAAAGATAACCATAATACCACTTTCTCTACAATATCACTTTCTCACAATGTTTCATTGCATGATTGGTTCATGCAGTTCACCTTGGCCAGTTGATCTTGTTGTTTCTGTGTGTTGTGTATTATTTCCTTTGAAAAAACGAAATTCTTCAGATTGCTTTTGTGGTCTCCAGATGGTATGTTGACAATAAACAATTTTTAAAAATCCAGAGGATATTGCATTAAACCAACAATATTTGAGGAATACGATGTTAAATCACACTTTACCTTTTGACTTACTAGATGGAGAATACTGTTAGCACTGTAAGCAAGTTTGTGTTGGAGAATTGTGCAGTGTGAACATAATTCCGACAAATACCTGCCTCTTAACTTTGAGAACTCAACCAAAGAAAGACTCAAATGGCTTCACGTTATGGCGAATGTTAAACACAGGAAAGCTTCTTTGGCATGAGGAGCAGGTGCAACAGTTAAATCCTTTTTGAACGTTAACTAAAAAGTTTGAAATAGGTTGTTTGCAAGGCAATGCTACAAATTGCCATCTTAACACATTACAAGAATGAAATCAACTATTTACTGGAATAATTCCAATAAGACTGTACTAGAGTGTTTGCATTTTTAAAGTATCAAAGTCTGACAGGTACAAAGTGTACAGTACTTGTAAAACCTAATGTATGTAAAATAGAGAACATCATTATACCACCCTTGAGAGCATCAACATATTTATTTTCAGGTTACTCTTAAAACACAATATTGCTTCTGCATGATATGACTATTAAGGAAATGCTTCTGCCTGCTATATAACGAAGAGCCTCTAGAAATAATTCACATTCCTCAGATTCCTCAATTTACTAGTGGGGGATTTATCTTGCTGAAGGCAGACTCACCTCTATTACATATCTCCCTGAAGGGTGTAAGCGCCGGATGTTCTGTGAATGTTCACATAAATCATTGTCATTATGTTGAATATTACTGAATAAATAAGTAGATGACAAATGTAATAAATATGAATTATTATGAATCATTTAAAGAATACCACCTAAAATCTGTTAAAATGTTTTTTTTGTTTGCTGGATTGACTTGATTATTTAAAAAAAGATATGAACATATTAAAATGATATATTGCTTAAAACTGTCAAGATATTATTCATTATCTATATTGGTGAGACACGCTGGCCTGCATGGGCTGTACCATTTATCTTTTAAGGCAGTGGTCCCCAACCTTTTTTACCTCACGGACCGTTTTCATGTCAGACAATATTTCGCGGACCGGTCGAAAAGGTCCGACGGGGGGGGGGGGGGGTAGTCGCGCGCTCTGTGTTCGCTGGTCGGCGAAACTGCCGTGCACGGTAAAAGGACAAGAAAAACGCCTGGTGACGTGTGGGGAATATGCCAGAGGGACGACCGCACATAATTAGGAGAACATTTTCAAAATAAAACTTTTTTCAGAAAAAAAAATATATATAAGCTTTCTGTGGTGCGGCCCGGTACCAAACGGCCCGGTGGTTGGGGACAACTGTTTTAAGGCATACTGATACTAATGCAGTACTTCTATTGATATATCATGTGAATGGATTCTGTCTGTGTAATGGTTAGCTAATTGCTACTGCACTGCATAGCAATAATGACGAGGTAAATGCTGAGTGCGATATTCACACCCACTTCGGTCAAATTGTTATCTACGGGTTAAAGCTCTGTCAGCATCTTTTTAAATATACCAATGCCGAGACATAGTGCTGATGAGTTTTTCTTTCACATTTCCACTTCTAACAGAAGTCAAGATGGTTCCTGATTTAGGGGTCTAACTGCTTGATTGCCATGTCCTGCATTGTAAACAAGTGTTACTGAAAAAAATAATATTTAAATTTCCAAAGCAAGCTTTGATGCTCTCATCTTCAACTGCTTATCCGGGGTCGGGTTGCAGGGACACCTGCTATAGCAGGGGACCCCAAACTTCCCTTTCCCAAGGCGTTCCCAGTCCAGGGTGAAGATACAGGCTGGATTCAAATTGTGCCTGCCCCGGGGCCTCTTCCCAGCTGGCTGTGCCTGAAAACCTCTCTATGGAGGCGCCATGGGGCATCCTCACCAGATGCCCAAACCACGTCAACTGGGTCCTTTACACTCCGAGCTCCCCACGGCTGGCTGAGCTTCTCTTCTCTTCTCTAAGGGAGACGTCAACTGCCCTCGTGCGGAAATCCATTTTGGCTGCTTGGACCAACAACCAGGTTTCTTTCGGTCATGGCCCATCCTCCATGACCATAGGTGAGGGTAGAAACAAAGATGGGTTAGGACACTTTCCCTACCCACTTGTGGCGTACAGGCCTTGGATGGCCTCAAGAAGGGTCCCCCTCACCCCATGCTCCCGCAGCACCTCTCGAGGAACCCAGTCACAGGCCTTGTCCAGGGCCACAATACACATGTAGACCTGGTGAGCAGACTGCCAGGCCACCTCAATTTACATTGCAGAGTAAAGAGCAAAGTAGAGAGCTGGTTTGTTGTGCCACAACCACGATCCACATTGTTCCTCTTCAATCTGTGGTTAGACTATCGCCTGAACCCTCCTTTCCACCACCTTGGAGTCGACTTTACCAGGGAGTCGGAGTGTAATGTGCACACTCTCTGGTGCCCCTTTTTGAAGAAAGAACCACTACCCTGGTCTGACAGGCACTGTCCCAGGCTTGCATGCAATGTTGAAGAGGCGTGTCATCCAAGACAACCCCCCAACACACATTGCCTTCAGCATCTCTGGATGGATCTCATCAATCCCCAAGCCTTTGCCACTGTGTTGTTTGACAACATTAGTGACTTCAACCAGGCAAATTGAGTATGATTCTTTCTCAGCCTCCAGTTTGAGAGTTCCTCAAAAGGGCTACTTCCACCTGCAAATAACCTCCTCTGTTGAAGTCAACAGGGTCCCGTCCTTACTGTACACAGCTAGGATGATTCCTATATACCTTTATTGCTCTCATTGGCGAGGTAAAAGTATAATTCCCTTGTTTACATATGTTGTTGGAATGAGAGCAGCTCAATGTTCATAGCGTGTGTGTTGTTAAGCGACAGAGCGCGAGAGAGAGTGATAGTGGACGCACACATTAAATGTTAAATGTTCAGTTAAGTGACACAATCAAACAACCAAACAATGAGTGATAACGGAATCTGCCATTCCCCCAGATGGCAAGATTAAGCCACGCATGCCTAAGGATGGCACACAGTATATCATGTGACGGAACCTCAAAACAGCACAGAGTCCCTGAAATAGCAGAACAAACTGCTTTACCCTTCGCCTCAGAGTGTTGCATCAAAAGGATCTTTCAGGAAATTTGTTTGGAAACTCCACCGGAAAGCTGATACTCTTGACTGTCAGTCTGAAAAATGACGAGCCAAATGGTGAAAGATACTTTCAAATATCTCCTTTTGAGCGGTTCTGTCTTGATTCAGCTTAGATTGGCTTTAATGACACGAGGGAGAGCAGGCAGCTGATCCACTGCAAGCAAGTGATAACAAAGACAAACAGCCAGCTTTGGCACCAATGAAATCACAGATCACAGTCCTATGACGATCAGTGCACGTTTGACAACTGACAAAATCCTAATAAATCACTTGTGCAATCAAGTGATGGTGATTAAATCAATTTTTCTGGGACGTTATCTGTGTGACTCCATCTTTTGCTAACTCTAATGTCTGTTAGTGGTTCTGTATGTGTACATGCGCATGTGTGGCTCTGTTACGAGCCGGTTTAGGTTCTCTGGGAAACAATGCAAGGCATGCCATGTGAATGTTCCATTTTCCCACTGCAAAGTGGTTTAAACACAACATAATCCCTCTGAAGGCCTAAGCATACAAGCTAAATCTACATTTTCTGACTTTGAAAATGCAAATAGGCTACATTGTGAATGTTCAAGTTTCTTCAAATAAAGTCATATTTGCCATGACCGAATTATTTAAGTCGCCAAAAAAATTGTAAGTGAGGCCCCAGTTTCATTCACATTTTGCAAACAAGAATTAGAAAACACTTCAAGGCCTCCTTTAAAAGAAAAAAAAACAGCATTTATTGTATGAATATCTTTCCTACAACAAATTGAATACATTATCTTATCTGCATTTGGCAGTTATACAATTAATTATAATTATCAATCATACAAGAAACAATATGAGAACAACTCAACTGCTTAAAAGTGCATATTGTGTTTTCTACATGCGGCCACTTTTAAGTGTTTTTGCCATCGTATGCAATTTAGAAATATTAAATAATGTGAAATTTGAATTTCAAAAATGAGAACCGTAAAGAAAAAAACAAAACAGATATCAGCCTTTTTTGCACGCCAAGCGAAGAAAAAGTGATATATAGAAGCATTAAGATTAACTTTTCACTGGAGCCCCAGCAGAACCAACAACGTGGGGTTAATCAAAACCCCACACTTTTTCTACAGGTTTCTATTACATTGGGGACATATAATGCATGGTGTTTAAAAAAAGGCATTTGCCAAGTACGTTTTGACCATTAGCCGTGCATTTTGATTCTGAGCCAGAAATAGGACTGCACCTATTGCCAGTGGTGCTATGACGATAGCTTTGGTTGTGGAGAAGTACGTGAGTTGAAACGTTGGTGTTTGCTCGACAGGATCCTTAACGGTTAAACTGTGCTGAACTGCTTCCTGCTCCTCCTGGGTCAGGGTCAGGGGGAAGAGTTCGGCCAGCACTTCCAGAGCTGCTCGCTGACCAGCTTGTACTGCACCACTCATGTACCCACACCACAGGGTGGCGGTCTCTGTGCCTGCCCAGTGGATCCTGTAAATGAACGGAGATAGTGAGCCAAATACTGAACAAAAAGCCCTATGTTGCTATTTGAAAGAAACAAATATTCAGCCCATAGATGTAAATCTGTTGACACCATGTCTCTGTTCACTGACATTTGCCATTACATTCTTTCCAAGAGAAAAGTTGTTGCACCTGACTGGGGGAGTCTCACACTAAAAAAAGAATAGAACAGGTCCATAAAGGTCAGGCCACCTTACACAAACCTGAAGGGTTGTCGTTGGTGCTTTCAGTTCTTCAGGACAGCCTGAACCATGTACTGCATTGCTAAATTCATGCGTTTAATATTACTCCCAACTTCATGCTTACTGTCGGTCACAGATTACTTTGCCCTGTCTTTCAAGAGAGCGCGATAATGTTAAACACAGCCTGAGCACTAATGCTTCGTTCAGCAGTTTGCTAGTTGTATAACAGATTATCTTGAAACTGCTGCTACTTCTCATCCACCTCTGCTCCATGTAATGAAAACAAAGTTAAAAACTGCCTTTAAGCCACATCAATTCATTTGAAAGCCACGCTAGTTTGTTGTCATTGTCAATCCACAGCCATAGAGTTGTACATACTGCTGTCACAGCAGAGCTGAAGCAAGCACTACAAATAAAACATCGGTAACATAAATAAGAATAAGAATACAGCAAGTCTTTGGAGACAGTAATACCGGTTTACGGAGGGAAGCTAAACCTCTGAGGTATCTGGTTAAAAACAAATGATTCTATTCTTTTACATCTGTATTCCTTGTTTGAAAGATAGCGTACACATGTAGTAGATCATAAGTCATGTATTTACTGGCCCATGATCATAATGTACTACTATACCAGGTCTCACCCTTCTGAATGCACATCAATTAGAAGGTATGCAGATGCACTCCACTCCTGAACATTTAATCTGGCCAAGAAGCATACTTTGGACTCAATGTACCCACTTCTCGAGTGCCCTGAGCTTCACGTGATATGCAAAACACAGACCGCATGGACATTATTTATTTGCTTTCCATTATGCCTACATTCCATCGTAACTTAAATGTATTTTTTACAGTGATGAAAAAATAAATAGTTTTAAAAATGTCCAATTTCTGATTTGTACCCTCTACCTGGTCCTAAAAAATTAATTTGATGAAGTTGCCTGACGTCACCCCTGTCACGAACGCCTCCTCGTGAGTTCTGCTGGTGGGAGGAGCTTCAGTGCCGGGGGTTTACACACCTGCGCCTCATCACAGATTAACAACTGTATAAAGAGGAGGACCTGACCCCCCAGTCCCCGCCGGATTGTTAACTCACTTTTGTGCATGGATAGCCCCTGTACGCTTTTTGGATCTGGCTGTCTACACTGTACACGATTCTGACTCCGCTTTTTTCTGCCCGCAGAGTTGCCACCACGCCCCGGTCCTGACCAGCCGGCCTCCTCACTCCTCACTGTGTTTTTGCTGAATAAACAACCATTTGTCACCACCATTCTCCAGTCCCGGTCTGCTTTTGGGTTCCTTCACAAATTCTGACCATCATCCGGCCATCATGGACCCAGCAGATCTGGACGCCGTTCGCAACGCGGTTTTAGCCCAGGGAGCCTTGTTGGGCCAGCAACAGTACATTACAGTACCGCGCTAGTGGACATTATGGGCAGCCTGCAAAGCCTCTCGGTCAGCATGTCAGCAATACAAGATCGACTAAGTACCCCAGCCACACCTATCACAGCTGCGCCATCACCTGCAGCGTCTAATGAGTCCGATTCGGTGCCCTACCGCAAACCCAAGGTCCCAACCCCCGAGAGTTATGATGGGAATTTAGGAGAGTGTCGCTCCTTTTTGATGCAATGTGGGTAGGTTTTTGATCAACAGCTCCGTACATACTTCACAATCAAGTCGCGGATTGCTTATGTGTTTGGACTTCTGCGGGGGAAAGCCTGGGAATGGGCTACTGCGTTATGGGAACGACAGCACTCAACGGTAAACATCTACAGAGACTTCACAGCCGAGATGAGAAAGCTGAGGTAAGGACCCGGTCCGAGGTAAGGACGCCTCCGCTAGACTGATTTTATTATGTCAGGGAACACGCAGCGTAACTGACTACACCATCGAGTTTCGCACTCTAGCATTGGAGAGCGGCTGGGACGAGGAGGCCCTACAAGCAGTGTACGGTCATGGAATAAGTGACACAATAAAGGATGAGTTGATATCATACCCTGAATGTAATTGCCTAGAGCAGGGGTCTCAAACTCAAGTCAGGTACGGGCCAGATGCAGCCCACCTCGACCGAACGCGGGCCAGACCATTATGGCCGACGGGGGGGATGACACTGACGGTCCGACCGGCGAACGGAACGGTCGGCGCTGGGGTGGAGGTTGTAAGTGGCTGCTAACAGCGAGGTTGCTACAATATGGAACTCGCGGGCCGCACTAACATTACACTTTCATATGAAGGCGGGGGCCACAAAATATCGTCCCGAGGGCCGCAATTGGCCCGCGGGCCGCGAGTTTGAGACCCCTGGCCTAGAGGATCTGATCGCGTTGGCCATTCGGGTGGCTAACCGGGGTCGGGAGAGGAAGAGAGAGAGACAGCGGGGCATTTTTTCGGCCCACAGTCGTAACACGCTGGGAAGGAGCGGCCAGCAACGCGTATTCTGCACCACCAAGCACGGCAAGTGAGCCAAGACTACCCGAACCTATGCAACTCGGACGGTGTCAGCTAGAGGAGGAAGACCAGCGGCGGAGAGACAGCAACAGCTGTCTATATTGTGGTCATTCTGGACATTACATCGCCACCTGTCCTAAGCGGCCGGGAAACCGGCAGGCTCGCTAGACGGAGGGAGGGGAGACTGGAGGGAGGAGACTAGAGGGCCTAACTACTGTTTTTTCCTGTTCCTGTTCCCGTTCCCGTAACCTGTTTCATGTCACCCTCTACATCAAAGGTCAGTGTCTGCAATTCCAGACGTTAATTGATTCTGGGGCTGATGACAGCTTTATAGATTCTGAGTTGGTGGAACAGCCGGGGCTCTCCACAGAAGAGTTGAAGGAGGCCATTGAAGCAACCACCTTAGACGGCAGATTACTGGCCAAAGTCACCACCAGAACTGAGCCCGTCCGTTTACTGTTATCAGGTAACCACTCTGAAGACTTGTGTTTTTTGCTTATCAGTTCACCTCACATCCCCCTGATCCTGTGCCACACCTGGCTGGTAAGGTAGGATCATCAATTGGAGTTCAGCATGCCATGCCAATTGTCTTCTGTCTGTCTGTTCTCAGTCTGTGTGTGGCCAAGAGACCGTCGATCAACCTCCCAATCTTACACCGGTTCCTGCTGTCTATCATGACCTTGGTGAGGTGTTTAATAAACAACGTGCACTCTCACTACCCCCTCATCGTCTTTATGATTGTGCCATTGAATTGATACCGGGCAGAAATGGAGTCAGGCTTCTTCTTTGTGGGAAAGAAGGACGGCACCCTGACGCCCTGTATTGATTTTCGAGGACTCAACAACATCACAATCAAGAATAAGTACCCTCTTCTCCTTATGAACACCGCGTTTGACTCCGTTCAGGAATCCACCTTTTTCACAAAACTGGACCTCCGCAACGCATATCACCTGGTAAGGATAAGGGAAGGTGACGAGTGGCTCACGGGATTTAACACGGCGATGGGTCATTTTGAGTATTTGGTGATGCCATTCGGTCTCACCAATGCTCCCGCAGTTTTTCAATGCCTGGTCAATGACGTACTTAGGGACATGATTAGATGTTTTGTGTTTGTTTATTTAGATGATATTCTAATATTTTCCAAAGACCCCTCTGAGCATGTACGCCAGGTGCTCCAGCGGTTACTGGAGAAACCGCCAAGCCAGGTGGGCCCTGTTTTTCGGTAAATTCCGGTTGTCCCTTACCTACAGGCCTGGCTCCCAGAACCATAAACCAGATGCCCTGTCTCGAATATTCGCCAAGGAGGAGGGGGCCTGTGCCCAGCCAGACACGATTGTGCCCAGGACTTGTGTGGTGGGAGCTGTCTTGTGGAGAGTTGAAGAGGAGGTAAAGGCTGCTCTCCTAAACAACCCCGGCCCAGGTAACGGCCTGCCGGGTCGTCTTTTCGTTTCAGACCCAGTCAGATCGACAGTACTAAAGTGGGCACACACTTCCAAGCTGACATGCTATCCAGGGCTGGCTCAGAAGGTCAGAAGGTGTTTTTGGTGGCCGTCTATGTGGGAAGATGCCAAGTCCTATGTCTCCGCCTGTCCCGTCTGCGTCCAAAGCAAGGTTTCCAACCGACCCAGTCCTGGGCTGCTACGTCCCCTGCCCATGCTTCTACGTCCCTGGTCTCATCTGGCATTGGATTTTGTCACCGGGTTGCGTCCCTCTGAAGGTAATACAGTTGTACTCACCATAGTGGACCGTTTTAGTAAATTTGTGCGTTTCCTGCCTCTGCCCAAGCTCCCCTCAGCGAAAGAGATCGCAGCAGTGCTGGTCAAGGAGATCTTCTGTATCCACTGCCTACCCAAGGACATAGTGTCTGACCGGGGACCGCAGTTCACTTCAGCGGTGTGGAGGGCGTTCTGCATGGCCGTGAGTGCCACAGTCAGTCTCTCCTCTGGATTCCACCCTCAGACAAATGGCCAGGCAGAAAGAGCCAATCGGACACTAGAGACTACACTGCTATGTTTAGTCTCTTCCAACCGTCGGCGCACGCCTGCCCCAGCCTATTCCGTGGGTGACAAGGTATGGCTTTCCACTAAGAACCTGCCATTGAATACCGAATCACAGAAGCTGTCCCAGAGGTACATCGGGCCATTTGTGGTGAAGCGGGACATCAACCCTGCGGTGGTCCGGTTCAAGCTGCCTCAAACTCTCGGGGTCCACCCAGCCTTTCACGTTTCCTGCCTGAAACCGGTTCTGCTCAGTCCCTTGCTTCCTCCTCCTTGAATCATTGACGGGGGTCCCGTATATACAGTACGGCGGATTATGGACTCCCGCTGTCTGGGTCGGGGGTTCCAGTTTCTTGTGGACTGGGCGGGTTATGGACCTGAGGAGAGGTGCTGGATTCCCCAGAGTCAAATTCTAGACACGGGGCTGATTACGGATGTCTACCGTCGTCTGTACATGATTCTGATTCCGCTTTTTTCTGCCCGCAGAGTTGCCACCACGCCCCTGTCCTGACCAGCTGGCCTACTCACTCCTCACAGTGTTTTTTCTGAATAAACCACGATTTGTCACCACCATTCTGAGTCCCGGTCTGCTTTTGGGTTCCATCCCGAATTCTGACAACCCCAAGTGCATGGTCTTCTACAGCAGTGGTCCCCAACCTTTTTTACCTCACGGACCGTTTTTATGTCAGATAATATTTTGCGGACCGGTCGAGAAGGTCCGACGGGGGGGTGAGGGGGTGTAGTAGTCGTTGCGGGCGGAGCGAGCAACGGGGGGGTAGATTTTCAAAATAAAACTTTTTTTCAGAATATATATAAGCTTTCTGTGGTGCGGCCCGGTACCAAACGGCCCTGGGGACCACTGTTCTACAGGATCACATTGATTTGACACTTTTGTTAAAGCATGCTCTGTAAAAGATCTATAAAGCAGTGACTAGGCTAAGAGGGCAACAAATCCAATGACCACTGAGACCATACACAAATGAAAACGAATGAAGCAAGCAATGAATTTACCAAGTTTGGTAATGCCACTTAAAAAAGGCTGCAGTGGTGTAGAATCCCTTAATCCACCAACTCAAATAACAGTAGCCTACAGCAGCCGGCACAACTGTTATAATGGGCACAAATGTTATACTGTTATACACTTATTCAAAAAATAAGCTGTTTGTGCTTGGCCAAATCGAACTGATATCTTTCAAAACATCAGTGCTCTGTGAATATAATGCTAATATGCTAATAATATAATGCTTTGTTTTGTAAATTGTGGAGAGAGGTTAGTAGGTGAACACATTGGTCTACCATTTAAAATCTACAAAATGGAGGATTTCCAATAGTTGGCAAAGGATTAATCTAATCTGTAAAACCAGGAATAAAAGATAAAATAAATCCCTCTGAGCCAACGGGATATCATTGTGACCTCCGCTGTAGACAAACTATTGTGCGGTGTTCAATTTAATCACCTTTCTCGGTGGACGGAGTCTGATACTGCGATCGTTTTTCATGCCCAGTGTTGTGTTCTTGCGGTCGGTTCCCTGCTGCTCTTACTGTCTTTTCACTTGTATTCCCAGTGAGATATACGGTACAATCACCTAAGTACAGGGAAATAAGCAAGGTACATTGATTCAATTGTTTATTGTATGAGACGGTTCTTTGCTTGTTGGTATACGATACAACACTAGTCCACTGCAGCAGAACGGAATCCTTTCATGGCTGTTTAATATACATTTTAGAAGCTAGGCTGCTGCACTATGCCAAGGAGATTTGTGCAGCGGATCTGTGGCCAGCATTCAATACATTCAACTTCTTGAATAGTGTTTCTGTGAGTCCATGCTATGGTCCAAATGCTGTGCAGAGATTGAGCTTCAAGACACCAACAGATGTTTAGTTCAGTGCTCCAATTAGAATTTATTACACTTCAATACATTTTGCCATTAACCTTTTTAAATCTTCAAACATTGCTTGACTGATCTGACTAGACTCTTGTATTAGCATATTCTTTTGTTTTGTTTTACAGCATCATCTCATTAAATTCATTAGACTAACTAGTCTAACATTCTCTTTATTAATGTTTTTTGCCTTTACAGAGACCTCAGGGAAATAAATGGCACACTAGCTGTTAAAGGTTCAGCTATGTTCAGCTACAGTAGTCTCTCTGTTGCTACGTCTCAAAGTCGCCAGGCTGCATCCTTCAGGACGCATTCGTTGACCGCATACGTCACTTCTGCTCCGACTCGGCTGCGACTCGCTTGTAACAACTTTGTGTTACTGCCAAACATTACTCTTGGAAAAGTTATTGCATGAATTTACATGAATTTCTGTTTGAAAAAGTCACATATGAATATTGTCGTGCTTTTTTCCCATGTGATACTGCTGAATGTACCAAAACTGCGCAGGATTTTAGAACGTGCAACATTTTACAAACGGCGGCCAATACAAAGACGACCTAGAGAATGACGTCTTTGTATGTGGAAGTCGAGAAAAGTAGAGACTTTTTTGCCCCGTGCATCGCCACTGCTGCTTTTTATCGCCTTTTTTTCGCGGATATATTTGTCTCGTATTTTCCTCCAAAAATTTGTACACCCCTCAACCGGCAAACCGATGTTTGTGGAGATCTCCCTCCATGAATCGGACGCCATCTGCGCATCCTTATAGTCCGGCAATGACTGGTTTATGTGTATATGTGGTCATATTTACGGATCTTCTGACAAAAGCTCTTCAATCTAAATAATTCTCTCTTCAAAAATCTTCCTTTTAAAAATAGCGGTATTGTGCTATGAAACCGGAAATGTGAGACTCCGGAAAGGATGTAGTTTGCAGACCAATCACAGCCTTGCTGCGTGAAAGCTTGCGTAGCTTTTGACGCTAGTCTAGGAAAATGGGTCGACGCACGCGACCACGCACGAAGGCGTAAAAAAGCACACAAGGGGCTCTTGTGTGTGCGTGTCCCTGCGTTCTCTGAAAATGCATAACTATAAACTAGGCATAAGTGATAACGTTAACTGCCCCCCCACCATACAGCCGCTGACCCAGATTCTCACCTGAACCCCCCCTCCCCCGGGTCCATGTACTGTTCTGAACATCAATGAACCAACAGACTTTCATAACAAATGCACAACGAGCAGCTAATGTTACCGGGAGCCGCTGCAATGTTAACGGCCTGTAGTTATTAGTGAAAAGTCACTTATATGGTTTATACTATACATATACATATTATTACATATTATGAACAGAAATGGATCAACGTGAGCTCAGTTAGACAAGTTATGAACCTGAAATATCACTTAATATACAAAGAAACAACTTGCTTTGCTTTTTTTTTGTGTGATTATAAACTTTTAACAACATTTAGTCGTGCTTTAAGGAGCAGGAGGAAGCAGCATCAAGCTGAAGGAGAAAGATGTGTGTGGTGACATTCAGCTGCTGTAGCTTGGACATATTTTGGAATATCTTATGGTTACAGTTAAAATAGCTTGTATCGGATGCAATAGAAAAATAAGAAGGCCTTGCATACAAGTGAATACATGTGTTTGCTGTGGTATTGACAGTATTGATGGAATCTCCTCTGCCTTGAGATTGCATTGTTACTTTTAGCTGAAAGTACATGGCCTTAATTTGAATTTAAAATAACCAAAACAAGTTCTTCTCTCAGCCTGAAATATATCATGCTCCGGAGGAGCATGAGCATATCTTAGATTAAATAAAATAAGAAGATTATCTTCTTTATCTGTAACTTTGTTTTTGGGGCTTTTACGGCTTTAACTGTCAAGCACACGCAGGATGCTAGGCAACAAGAGCAGCGGAGGTAAAGCTGATAACGCAGGCAGGAAGTCCCCCCGTAGGCCACACCGTCCCATTTCAGAGAACGCTCAGGTTCAGCCTACGCGGTTGTTGGAGGACCCATCCTGGGTCTACTGTGAAGGCTGCTGAAGGCTACAAGGATGCAGCCCAGCGACTTTGAGACACAGTTACTGTCTCTGTCTGAGCAGGTAGTGTGCACTGGGTTACAATGTTCCTATTTCCTCAAAGGGGTCACTGATAGTAAAAGTTTGCAATCCACTGTGCTGAGGATAGGGATTTGTCATGATAAGTCCTTGCATAGCGTTGGGAGTGCACTAAGTAAAGTTTGATGTACATATTGGGATGTAAAGATCTTAACACTTTTAAGACAGAGGTTTGTAAAAAAATGATGAATGAAGATTAACATATTTTTACTCTGCTTCTTTGGGGCTCCCCTACAAATCAGGCTGGTGTTTTGGAATGACCGTATTTCTTTGCTCGGAAGGGAGAAGGCCTAATCCAGAAATAGCAGAATGGATGCAAACTTCACTGTTTGAACACACATGGATGTGGTGCTAAACCCGTAGAAACGTCTAATCCTCAGTATGGGTCCAAAACTAGACTCATGATAAATAATTGTTATTCCGTGCATAGATTTCTGGAAAAAAGAAAACCCTTGACTGAAATAATCCTGTTTTGTTTTTGAAAGAATATCAGCATCCTACAAAGCAAACAGTGTTAGTACAGCATGAATCTATTAAGGTCAATATATCCTGAGATCCTGTTCCTTTCTTCTCACACATTCTTGTCTATACTCTCTTATCCCAACTATTATTGAGTACAGAGGGCCTCTGTGTAAGAACCTTTCATACTGACCTCTCAGGCATGGTATACATGAGAATTATGACCAAAAAAAATACACTGTATTGAGTCATTCTTTCCCAAAACAATTCCAATTCCATCATTCAATAACTCTAATGGAATCCTCCTAGATGTTATACACATTATATTTGAAGTACCACCAGTATTTTTCTCTCCCCAGCATAGGCTGGTCTTCTTACACAGGGTGGATTTGAATCAGAATAAGTCAAGTCAGAACATGCCCTTGGGGATCCATTTTCTAGGGGTAGGAATGTGGATAAGGGCTACTCCCCCATGCTGCTGATTGAGTCACGTCATGTAATGAGCTTCTCCTGCTCCCCACAGACGTAATGTCATTATGGAAATACATTACCTGCATCCTCTTCCCTCCTCCCCCAGACCCTCTCTCACGCTAATTCTTTCAGCTTCATCCATTTCTGAACAGGCCATTAGAAATGGATTATAGGATGTTTTCTTTTGAGACCATTGCTGACGACCTTCTGCCGTTTCATTACAAATGGACTAATGTGTGTCAGGGAAAGGAACAATAACTCCCACGATGCAGGTCAGTAATCTGTAGGCGTTAGGGTGCTCGTAAGAAATGTCAGGTTGGCAGGGTGCAGAAATTATTTCTATGGTTATAAATATGGCATGATCATCCAGCAGCGTCACTCACTATCCATCAAACTGTCTGCAAGTGTAAGGATGCAATCTGCTGAACTATGAATTCAAAATGTTGGTCATTTGGTTGGAGTCTGGAAGACAGGAGACTTTTTTGGGTTCAGGGAGATGGAAACGTGTGAGCGTGTGTTGTATTTGTGATCATTACCTGCCACAAGGCTTCCTCAGACTAGGGTGGTAATATGTTAGCAGACCTGGTGCCATGACATTTACAGGGCAGCCCCCACTGTAGTCCTCCTTAGCCCAGTCCTGAAAAGCAGCAGAAAAGCGAAGTGACATTTACTTGTTTAATGGTGCCGTTCAAAAACATTCCTTCGTTTCATTCAATTGACAGTTCTCAAATCTAGTCGAATTCCATTTGAGCACATTGCACAGCCATCAATTACCAAAATATTACACTATAGCAGTGGGAATTCTACAACATAAAACAGTTTTAATGACTCTTTCAGATGAGTGGAACGAAAGCCTTTAGTATTGGGTATGAATCATACATAAACTGTTATTTCCTCACTGCCATAAAATCAGAACAAATATGTGTGCAGCTTTTTCCTTCTCTTCACTAAGCTTTTGCTTGTTCTATAAAAGTATTGCTTTTTCCTTAACTCTTGTCTTTCAAAAGTGAAATGAGAGGTCAGAGACTACATCCATGTCTCTACATGACTAATACATCTGCATGCTTACTTCAATGATTGCAATATGGACTCCAATATTACACTTTGTCTTCCCGTGTATTTTGTATGATGCTCTTAATTCTGTTAACTCTTCAGCCAATCAAATAGAAGCTTGTTGTTAAGCAGGTTCTAAGAATAAGGATTACCACGTCCAGTGAAAAGCTATGCAGGTTCAGTGAATATAACCAGCCAGTTTTCCGAACTGGACGGTGCTTCTAAAAAGGAGTGAGCCAGCACCATTACTACGTCTGCTCTACTCAGAGATTTGTCTTCTTGCCAAAAGCGAGCCCATCCCCACAGCACACAATGTTAATAAACTTCATAGTAGAAATAAACAAGTTGACAGCTTTGTACAAAAGATGACACTGTTCTCCGTAGAAGACAGGAAATAGATCAATGCGCAGTGAGAATGTGGTTGAGTGAGAGAGATAAAGACGAACGATGGATGCGCTCAGAGCAAAGAAGTGTTGGCTAACGGAGCAGAAAAAGTTGCTAATTTATGTCCAACCTATTACCCCCGCTAAGCCCTGCAGGTCTTCAAGACCCATTTAAATTATGTATACATATTGTGTGTGTGTTTGTTCACATTTCAGATTTTAACAAATAATCGTCACAATAAGTTACTGTACTAGTGGCTTCTTTGGATGTACCATGAGTAGATTGTTTTTGCTCCTCTCTGCTGATTTGAAATAATGAGCAGCCTGCATGGCTGGTGGTGCATTCTGGGACTTTTTACCTGCACATACACTACGTAGCTTTTATGACTAGGATACAAACCCGCTTTAAAAACTAGACTATGAATTTGGGAACCATGTCATTTTTGGTTATTACAGTAGACATCTGCCACTGAACTCACTTTTTCTTCATAGTGGATGAAAGATGCAGCCTCAAGGCCCAGGTATTTGACCAGACTGGAAATCACAGCTTTTCTCCTTTCCCCACCCTGCAAACAGAAGGAAATCCCTTTGCCAACAACACTCTTGCTCATCACAAATAGAACTGCAAGCTGCAAACATCCTAATGCATTTTTAACAAACCGATCCAAGCTGAAGATAGAGAGCAGCTGTCAATTTAAATAAATCATGGTTGGTCAACTTCCTGGTTTTTACTAGTTAACGTGGTGAGTTATGTGCAAAGCTGCTGAGGCGTGACAATAAAAAGGAACAATCTTGATGAAACCTGCAGACATATGCAAAACGGCTAGATTACGTTTTTTCCCCCTCTATACCCTTGTGCAATCATTTCTCTTGGCACACTCTTTTTATAAAAACAAGATTGATTCGAAGCATTGTACCAAATTAACTAGCTCTTATCGTCATGAAATCAAAACCCCAAAATAGTCAATCCAACCATGTACACTGTATACGAATGAAATATTGAAAAAATTAACTTTCCTCTCTTTAGCAGTGGATTAGCATGTGGAGGTAAATTATTTAGCACTGAGCTTGATGGCACAGTAAGCAGACGGCTACGCCTGAGCCCAGTAGCAAGTCAGGCCCATGACTGAAATGCCCAAACACTAGAGACAAGTTGGGATGCTATTTGTTTTATTAGTGTGTTGGCAGGGTGTGGCTGGCTCAGCTGTAGAGGGGGAGAGCGGGGGGAGTGGTGGTTCAGGGAAAGGTGCCGGGAGAGAGTTAATGAGCACAGCTGATGAACATTCTGTGTGATTATGTCTCCATAAAAACAGTGAGCAGGACTCGGATAGGGATTCTCGACTGGACGCTCTGGTGAACGACAAGAAGGGAAAAATTGGAGGTGCAAACCAATAAACCATTTGTGAACCGGCAAGCTCGAAGTGTGCTTGTCCAATGAACCCGCAGGGTTGTGCTGTCACGGCTACATTCAGGTTAAGAATAATCACTCAGAGAGCAGACACGGGAAAGAGGCGATGATGTAGCCTTAGTGCACAACGTGTGTATTCAGTTAGTAGACAATAGCACACATGTGGCTATCTAGCCTGCTTAAATCATACTAAATCTGTTACATACAATATTTGTTGTTAACCGAGTGGACAACCATTAGTGATTAAATTGCAGTGTCTTTGAGACAATTTCTATGTGCAGCTTAAAAGTGTCCAAATAGTGTTGCAAATAATACACCAAAAAAAGGTTTACATTGGGTTGTCAAACCCTTTTTTTCTGTATATATCCCAGTAATAGCTTTTTAAAACAGGCACAACCCTCCCACTCTTTCCAGTCTATAAAATTACTTTTTTCACATCACTTCCACATTATTGTTTTATATTATCAACCGCATCATTTGTGTTGGGGACTCTTCCTAGTCAGAGAATTATTTCTAGAGGGTTTTTTCCCTTTTCTTTTGCATTACCAGCTCAGCAATGTTTCAGCCGTTATTGATTTAGAAGCAGCTAACAAGGAATTGTAGTGCTACTGCTATATTGTTAATGTTACACAATAACTTAATAATCTATTTATAGCCCAACGTCTCATTCAAGTCTCAGAAAAGGAATGTTGACTTGACACCCAGCATTACATTAATCAAAGTTGTCATGACGGTGGTCCAAGTCATGCTGTAAAAGGATTCTAGGGCCATCTAGACTTCTGCTGTATTGGATGAATATACTAAATCAACCATGATTCTACAAGAAACTGCTCTAATTGAGTGGTGGGATTGAGACTCCATCTCTACGCAGAATATACACCATCGGTGTTGATTGGGAGTAAAATCCCCTCCTGCATAAAACGATGCAACATCACCCCAGTCCTCCATTACAGGATTAAGCACCTAAGGGCCATCGCCCTGACGTATGTGGTCATGAAATCCAGCATTAAACACCTTCATCCCAGGGATACTTGAAAAAAATAAACTGTGCCAGCCTCCACTTGTTAGTGGATAACTAACTTCCTGACAGACAGGGCTAAGCAGATGAGGCTATAGGGAAAATCACCTCCAGCAACCGGACCAGCAACAGTGGCGCCCACTAAGGACGTGTGCTCTCCCCATTGCGCTTCAACCGGTACACAAACAACTGCACCTCAGAGGACCCGAGTCTGAGTCTGCATACTGACGGGAGGTTGATCAGCTGGCCCCAGAGTTGGCCTCTACCCCCCCCTTATCACACAATCAGGAAAGAAGCCCAGCAGAGGTTGCACTTCCTGCGTCCTGTTTTATTCCCTCATCATCCAGTGTGTTCTCTGTTCTTCCATCCTTGTGCGGTTCGGGCACCAAACAGGACAGAAATAGACCACAATGGATCATTGGGTTTGCAGAGAGAATAATTGGCTCCAGCACTCCCTCCATCCTGGACTTGTACTCCTCAGAGTCAGGAAAGGGGCAGGTAAGATCCCTGCAGACCCTTCACATCCTGAACACAACCATTTCTAACTGCTTCCTTCTGGTAGGTGCTACGGAGCACTGGATTTTTTGCAGACAGAAGTTGGGTAAAAGGTTTAAAGTGAGGCATATCTCTAGAGTCTCAAGAGATGTTGTAGTGACACACAGATCTCTGCAGGTACTAGAGCCTTGCTTTTGCGATTACCTCTTCGCTGGGGCTCCTACAAAAGGGATGTGGAACAGAGATCTCTGGCTAGCTTGATAACCAGCTTACATACCAAATGAGGATATATGGAACCTGAAGGCGACAGTACAAAGACCGCCATACTGTTCATGGACAAAAATACCTAGTTTCTCTTTCTTGTATTTCAGACATTATATTGTTTATTTGAAAGTGTTCATCGAAACATAGAATTGCCATTAAATAGTTCTTGAAAAATAACTGGTTTGCTCAGAAACTAACCTTGCAAGGCAATACGTTGTTAACTACTAGCCTCCCAAGTTTGCACTGTATAACTTGTTTACAGTAAATGTGACTTTCAGATGATATTGTATATTGCTGTAATCCGTGCTACAGCATTTAGTAATTGTTGGTTTTTATGCCCTTCCTTAGGTGATGCCCATCTACTTAAGCTGATATCCATTATCAACTGAAATATAATTAACATCAACATGATGATGCGAAAAATCAGTTTCAACTATTTTGCTCATTTGCCAGTTCTATGCATTAACAGGATATTTTAATTTATAACGATGAAAATTCAAACTAAGTACTAGATGAATACTTATCATTTAAATCTGTCCCCACACCAATAATCCATTACCTCCTTTGAGCTCCATTGAGAAGCCTGCTGGGCGGAAATGAAGCCTACCAAGGCAGCGTTACCACTAGGGCTGGTGGCATCGAAGGTAACACAGAATGGACACCCGCTAGAGGATCCCGCCACAATTTCCCCAGAGAGGCCCTTCTCTTTCCAAAAAGCCTGTGGAGAAACAGAGATGGTTCATCATACATCAGTTATTTCCAGCATTCTTGTAATCTCATACAGCAGCCCTATTCTCACAAGATCACACAAATAGCCATGTTGGCAGGCTACAAGAAGTGCGTTTACCAATAAGCTTATTTTGAGGGGATTCTGACATTTACAAGCTTGTTTTATATAGGTGTGACGCAACATGTAGAAGATGAGCAATAATGGCAAGGAAGGATTTTCCAAATGACAAGTATGTTTGATACCATTTTCCAGACTGAGAGTTGAATGTCAAGATTTATCTCAATTATCTTTGAAAGTGCTAGCACTTCTTAGATAGCACTTCTTTGACAGGTCAATAACTAAAAGGGGACTTTTTGGTTATCAAGTATTATTTCTGCATTTGTTGGATAGGATTATTCATCGTAGTAGATATAGGCCATGCAATACATGCACAGTTATTGCTGCTGTGGGTTGTACTCGAGCGGGACCATTATTGGTCTGGAACCGAGCCTGAAGCAACAGGAATATCTTGTACTGATCACAAACAATTAAATGAATGCTACACACCGTTCGAGTCTTTGCTACAATATCCACTTATCCATTAGAAAATACTCAACAAGTTAGTGAATATGTTATCGAAATGAGTGCCGAATATGTGCACACAGCAGTGCTTATGTACATTTCATCAGCAAAGCAAGAAGCTAACAAAGAAAACGAGACACCAAATCGCTAGCCGAGACAAAGCCGAAGACGCTGATATAAGTATCAATTCTCTCAGACAAACCTTGCCAAAACCAAAGCCAACATCCAGTGTATGAATCCTGCCACATAAAACACTTGGAACTGCAGTCCCCATAACTTCAATTGAAGGCAGCCATTGCTGCAGCAATTTCTCCTAATCTTTAAATGATGAAACATGAAACTAAGATACATTTATTTTTACTATGGGTCCTTTATTTACCCCAACTGCACTCCTGGAGCACAACCTTAGTTTGTCAAATTAAGAAGGCACTTAGGACAGTGTACAACGAACAAAACAATTGCTTTTTACTAAACTAGAACTTCTGTATGACATGACAACATGGAATAAAGCTAACAGCTGTCTGAAATTATATCATATTTCAATGTACTTTATACAGCTTTATAATACACCTTCGTTTGGAGTAAATGAAAAACCTTTCTCAACTGTAAATGGTAAATGGTAAATGGCCTGTACTTGTATAGCGCTTTTCTAGTCTTCTGACCACTCAAAGCGCTTTAACACTACATGACATCATTCACCCATTCACACCCATTCATACACTGATGACAGGAGAACCATACACAGTGACACCTGCCATCAGTAACTACCATTCACACACTGTAGTCGCAGCTACAGGAGCAATGGTGGGTTAAGTGTCTTGCCCAAGGACACAACGACATGCGGGTTAGCCGGGCCTGGGATCGAACCCACAACCCTCTGATTGGAGGACGACCGTGCTCCCCACTCACCCACAGTCGCCCACTGTGAAATTTACAGTGGCCAAAACACCATACCGTAACGTCTTATACATTTTCACTGTCATTTTTCAGTGCGGTATTTTACCGTATTTTCAACAGATAAGATGTTTTCTTTAATAGCAATTTGCCGTAAAGAAATAACAGTTTTTAACCATGAAATTTACAACGGCAAAAAAGATACCGTAATGTCTTATGTGGACGTTGTTGTTTTTACAGTGAAGTTCTGGCAACCATAGCTGCCGGTATTTTACCGTATATTGTTTTTAAAGCAAATTACCGTAAACAAATAACGGTTCTGAACTGTGAAATTTACAATTTGAAAAAGAAAAATCCTATAATGTCTAATACGCTGGCGCTGTCATTTTTACGGGGGAGTTCTGGCAACCAAAGATGCCAGTATTTCACCATATTAGCTACAGATCTTTTTTTTACAGTGACTTGATTAACGGGGGGGCACCCTCTTTACCTCCACCCTTTCCATATTCTACACAACTGAAGATGATGCAATGCAGTTCATTATGTTAGCCGTTAAAGGTGCATGGCCAGGTATGGCTGATATAACAGATGCCTTCAAGGTCATGACACTTAATCTAAAGAGTAGTGGATTGTCCACAGTCCCGTATGCATTTAGTGCACTCAGGAACACTTTGTTCAATTGTGTTACTCTCTGCACAGAAAACACAAAGCTCACTGAAAGTGATTGCCTTTTAGGCATCGCTTAAGACAGCAATCTTAAGCAAGAGCTATTGCCTCTAAAAGTGGGTTTGTGTTTGATAGGTCATGAAAAGTGACAAAAATACTTTGCTGCCGTTATTAAAACTGCCCTTATAATTATTCCCCAAACCATTTTGTTTGTATCTATATTACTTGACGGTGGACAGACTCCACGGTATTGCTTTCCTTTTATTGCTTATCCTCCCTTCAGATCAACAATCTACAGGCATACTCTGGGGAAACCAATGGCATGATCTTACAATTTCACGTAGATCTTACATGTAGTCCATCTACGTTAAACCTTCAAAGACAGATTTAAAAGTGGAAAAGAAAAAGCTTCTGTCCTCTATCTTCTCCAACCCGGTACCTGCAACGACAAAACCAACTCTTGTTTCTGACTGACAAAGGAAAACCCATGTCCTGGTCATAGTCCAGAACTCGACTCAGTCTCCTCTCTAAACAATATGGACTTAGAGAACCATTTCCCCGCCTTCAGCATCAGTGCAGCTACTTCCGCAACCCCTTGTGGGTCACTGATCCTTCACAGCATCTGAATGTTACATCCACCAAGGAATAATGGAGATATAATTGCAGCTCAAAAGGCTAAGAGAACTACCTTGGAGACAAGCCATTAGTACCTCAATGCACGATAATAAATAAAAATCATTAAATAGATGAACATACTGCATTTTAAAGTGTCTGGCTGGGTTTTCTTCCTTGATGCAGGTAGTGTGGTGTCTCTTGGGATGCATGCTTTAATCCATCCAAAAAAGTGACATACTGACAGATGAGGTCTGCAGCAGGCATGCTGGTACACATCAACTTTCAGAGGCCCACCAAAGGTTAGCATAGGTGTTTGGCCAGACTTGGCTGTGGATTCCATTGTTTTGGGGGTTTGCATGGTGCCCCCTATTTTTGCTTAGTAGGCACTTGGCTAATCTTGAGAGCATGTTTGTCATGGCGAGGCCATGCCTCCTGCGTGGCTCCAAACTGAAGCCCTTTGAGACTCCGTGATTAGAGGTAATTTACTCCTGCGAAAGCAACCAAGCTGCCTTTACTCTACAAATCACCTTGCAGCATATCTACCCCAGTTCCTCATCCCCTTTGATGTAACACATTCTTCTGTGGCCAGGGAAGGTAATAAAGATGTGTGCCAAGGACTTCAGTGCCAAACACACACGGCAAATAATTTTGGCATATAAAAAAATGCCGCTTGTAAGAGATGGTTTCGCGGTGGTCTTCACGTCTGAAAGCACGTCTCAATAGCAGTGCTTCTTCATCCAAAACGTGGTTCAGAAATGGGCATCATGGTGCAGGAAGAAACACAGGTGAATGGGACTTTATATGTCGCCCTCATCACGTTTACAATTGTTCACTCCTCACTGCGCACGTCAGTTTAGCCCACCAACAGACAACCCCCCCACGTCGGTCTGTCGGTCCTCCTGCAACAACTACAAGCCCACTGACGCGTTTTATATCCGCTGGACCTTCTGGACCGGTCTGCGAAATAATGTCTCACATGAAAACGGTCCTGGAAGTATTCACAGCGCTTCACTTTTTCTGTGAATACTTATGTACATGTTATGTTTTCGTTCTTTATTTTTAATAGCTTTGCAAAAATTTGCGAAAAACAGTTTTCACTTTGTCATTATTGTCATGGTGTGGTTCACTTCCTGTCTTATTTTGTAGTTTTCTGCCACTCGTGTCCCAGGGTAACTTCACTTCCTGCCTTGTCCTGTCATCCCCTGTGATCAATAGTTTCCACCTGTGTCCAATCACCTGCACCTCCCTTGTGTATTTAAGCCGTGTGTCTCTTGTCTCACTTGTCGCGTCATTATCTTTCGTTGTGGATGTTCATAGTTTCCTGCCTGCTGTTTTTCCCCTGGTTCCTGTGTGTTTTTGCCCCTTGGCCTTTTGATTTTGCCTTGTGACTATTAAAGTCTTTTGTTTTTTGAGAAGTCTGCGTTTGAGTCCTGCCTCCCCACGCATCCCTGACAATTGTGGGTTGTTGTGTGTAGAATGTTGAGGAAAATAATGAATTTAATCGATTTTGGAATAAGGCTGTAACATAACAACATGTGGAAAAAGTGAAGCGCTGTGAATACTTTCCAGATGCACTGTAATAAGTGTTTGTGTCCCTTTTCGTCTTGCTTTGTATAGCTCGCTGGCAACCTTGATATGCCTCATGTAATAATGAGACTGAAGGCTCTGAAACAGCACAGACTGTTTTGAGTGAGCATCATTTGAAACTTTACTTTCAATCATTTTTTGTTCATGCCTATTTATTCATTGCATATTTTAGTCTTGTTTTTTTATCCTGTAAATACTCACTCAAGAAATGTATTATAGTTGTCTAAGTACATATTTATTAGTTTGAAGAAATACAGCCCAGACCACAAAACATCAATTAAACTTGCAGATATCAAATACAGCAACAATACAGTATTAACGTTGCAACGGGCTTGCACTCTCCCAACTATTGTCTTAAGAGGAGCATTTTTGCCTTACAATTTTACGCTACAATAAAAAAAAAAAAAATTGAAGTCGCAAAAGCACTATAAATTACATTTTCTTTCAAATTATTTGGTCAGGGCCAAACCTAATGACAGGACTCAAAGAAGCTGAGTTTTCACCGAGCATAAAGTATGATGGAATTCCTTCATCCAGTCAGGATCACAGGATACGCTGAGGAGAAGAGGCTGAGCTGATTGACAGAGTTGTAGTTCTGCAAACCCCAGGATCAGAGTTCTGGGCTCAGCTGCCTTGGTGACCTCCCAGGATATAATTACAACATTCCCCGGCTGTAGTTATATCTACAGCTGAAATATATATTGTTGTAAATATTTTTGCTATGATCTTTTTTTATACCTCAAGCTGCCATCTTTAGCCTGACGCATTAGGAGGGATTTACATACATGCTATGCACAAACGGGCACCTTCAGTCAGTATGATTTGCTTTCCCTCAGTGACATAAGACAAAGAATAATGTGGAGATTCAGCTGCTGCAGCTGTTGCCCTGACAAATTAACATTGTGGGGCATTGCAGGTAAGTGAAGAGACAGATGTGATGCCTAACCTGAGGCTGCCTCTGAAGACTTGGATGCGGAGAGGGGGAAGCTGGGACTTCTATTGCCCTCCAATGTTTAGAAGATAAGCCAAGGCAGGAATGCAGACTCAACTATTTCTGCTGAAAACGTGTGTTCTTACACAAGTGATGTGACAAGAGGGTCCCAGGGAACTGCTCACTCAGCTCAGTGTTCTGTTTTATTAGATCTTCTTCCAGAGGTGTCTGCTGCCATCTGCTATCAAAGTAATGTCTTGTGAGATTGGTTTTAAAACACTTTTCGCTAAAATATTTAACGACTGGAGTCAGATGATAGCGTCCAATACTATACTCAGAAAATTTAGCTGTTTTATTCATAGATGATACCATTCAAATGTATATTGGCCCAATTCCAGTGCCATTTTAAAAATGCCATCTGCACTAATGTTGATGGACTTTTGTAAATATTTTATCCCTCTGCAAAAAAGAACTGCCACAGACCCAAAACCGTACTCTGATGCATACATTTTCACTGACGATTTGGCCACTTAAAAAATCGCAAAGGCGAGAGAGCTAATCACTGCCAATCCAGGGAAGCGTGCCGTGTGGACCAACCGATTCTCAGCATCACCCGAAAGCTATTGGAGAGAGAGGCCAGGTACAGCCCAGTGGGAAAGGAGTGCCTGGCCATCCGGTGGGCTTCCTGCGCTATTAACTCCCAGGAGAAAATAGATACCACGGCCTATGGACGACTTCTAAGTGGTCCATAGGCTGGGGGCGCAGATACCCCCCCTTCCCGCTGTCAAGAGTGGGTTGGGGGGTGTTAGGTTGGCTAGTTCGCAGAAAGCGAATCTTCAATGGGCGGGGTGGAGGGCAAGGGGGACGCGCCGAAGGAGTGAAGCGAATTAATTGCTTTAATAAATTCCCCCAACGCTGTCTTGCGAAAAGCGAATCAGCGTTGAGATGCTTCGCTCGTCATCACCGCCGTCCTGCTGCCAAAGCGTGAATACACTTTATGAAACTGCCGCTCACCAGAGACACACACACAGCTGAGACTGAAGGCCTGTAAGTTAGTTGGTGTCTAACCGAGCCGACACAACAAGTCATCAAACCGGCTGCATGGTTAGCCTGAAGTAGCGCTGCAAGCAGCAGTCGTCCTGAGCGCACTTCCAGACGGAGTCTGTGAAATTCACTGAGCTGTGTCCTGCGACTTATGATGTCATGAACCCAAACAAGACAGCATTTGCGGTTCTGACATTTCACACAACACACACAACAAATAAAGAGCAGAAATAGCGGTTATTTCCATGGTGCATAGCAGAAGTGATAACTGTCTTTCCGGAGACAAATCACACAGATAAACCACGTCCCCTTTCAGGCGCAAAATAACTTTAACTAGTTCAACTTTTGGTGTGAATGCAGCATTCAATGCCAATGCAGTCTGGCGGAAGGGGTACGTGTAGGCGGGGCGTGGTTTAGGCTCAGCTGCAGAGGTGATGGAGAAGGGGAGTGGCTCAGTGAACAGTGACGGAGAAAGGGAGTGGCTCAGTGAACAGTGATGGAGAAGGGGAGTGGCTCAGTGAACAGTGCTGGAATGAGGCGTAAATGGCCTCAGCTGCAGCTTGTTGACTGATTTGTGTCGCTCCTTTATAAACAGTAGTGGTGCTTGGGCAATAAAAAGGATAAATGCAGAGCAGACGGAGAGTGCCTGAGAAGGAGCGACGTATGGTTGCTGCGAGCGTCGGTGAATAAATAAAAATGCCGAGCACCAGCAAAGTGTTTTTTTAATCTGTTGACAGCCCTAGGTTATACATCTTTCGGATGACCCTGTGATACATATCAGTCTGCTGCAACTTCCTAGGATGTTATTGTGGTAGGAATGAATAACAGTACTGTCCACTTTTAAAGTAGCCTTTAACAGTTACAGTCAGTCCAGGTGGAGATAGTTTTGCCGACTATATATAGAGCTACCGGATTGACCAAAAACTACTGCTGCCACACTTGTGTCCACCTCCTATCTTCCTCTGTGGAAATAAATGATGAACAAGTATGTGAATAATTCACCAGAATAGCCAGAAATCCCATCGTTTACCAGTGGAATGATTTGTGCATGCCAATCCGTATTAACAGATGCCGCGGCCACAAAGTTAAGTAGAGTGGAAAAAGCACAGCCTGTGATGAGGTTCATGAATGCATCAGTGCATGCTCACCTTTAAATATGCTTTTCAAAGCTGTTTTACCGTGAAAGGTTTCAGACAACATTGCATCAAGATAGCGTTCATTAATATTATCGTCCTGTGCCACCGGCTCGTTTTTGTGTGACCATCGTGTTGCCTGCGTTCCTGAAGTAGGCCTGGAAAAAATCCATGTGTGTTTGAGTACTTTAACACTCATCAGCAATGGGACTACCTCTCCGTTTGTGCCATTCAATGAGCAGTCATTGGAAGCAGGGCTGGTGGAGAGGAATCTGCTCTTTCAGAAAATTGTTTATCAAAGACGCTAACTAAGATTTTTTTTTATTCATTTGGGCAATTGTAATTAATAATTTGTTACTCACCGTCCTGTAGGTAATTATGAATTTTATCATGTGGCCCACAGGCATGTTTTGGGTGAGGAATCCTCTCTGGCTTGGAAGGGCTGGATGGTAGTGGATCTTGGCTGTGGGGAAAACAAAATTATTACACAATGAATCTCAAACTACATTCTCTTTTTAATTCCATTTAATCCACCTTTTCTGTTGCCACTTGCTGTACTAGACATTTTATAAAACATGTAGGACAAATAAAAAAATGTTTTGTCTTAATTCATTGGCGAGCATTAATGGCCTCACCTGAAAATCCCCACGTTTATAATACTTCACTGGCTGTTTCTATGATGCAGAGTACTAATCACAACATTTACATCTGTAAAAGCTCCATCTTACTGATGTGAACGCAGTCAAGGAACTTCATCAGTACAGCTAGATGTACTGTGTGTCACACCTGCTGAGGAGCCGGCTGGCCTGTTTCTGCGCTTGCTCTGGCAAGTAAAGCAACATCTGGCCAAAAGCCAGGCTTTTAACGAATGAACCACTGGAAGATGTGGAACATCATTTAGAAACTGGCATGAGCCTGTCAGCAACCTCAAAATAATGCTCTTAATGCTAAACAAAATTGATGATTCCAAAGCTGTAAAATTGAAAAACAGTGACACAATAAGCGGCTCCAAACTAATTTGACATGGTCACTTAGATGTTCAAATGACAGCACTGTACACATGACATAAGATCTGTCAAATCATGTCATATTCAAAAAGCTGCAGCTTTTGACACAAACGCCATCTAAGTTGATAGCAGGAAATGCCTTCTGCCTCATTTCTTGGTAATCTTTTGATGGTTAAACGAGGCCTATTTCTATCAGTCTTTATAACAACAGGGTGCCGGAGGGTGAGGGCACTGCATTGCAGTTAATTCAGGATGATGTGGATAAACAGGTTCAAAAGGAGGGCAGTTTATATAACTGAAACAAAAGTGCACACTGATTTGATGCTGTGTGCATTTGTGTATTTGAAAATGTGGCAAGCTGATGAATAGCGACTACTACGAGTACTGCTTGTAAACAGACATCAATGACAGAATAAGACCATTGTTATTCATGCCTTGTGGCATGCAGCATTCATTTGACTTGTAACGTGAAAGCTTTTACTTGAGGTTGTAAGGGCCACAGGACGATACTGAGGATGTCCTCTCTGTCAATAAACCTCACAAAATAAAAAGTCTAGTGTTTTTAAGTTATAGCATAGCTTCAAACCGTATAGGCAAACATGTAAGAAGAAGTATACATGGCATTGTCTGATTCTGTAAACCGAAAGAAAAACTAATTAAACTAATCCGAGGTCGAAGAGGTGAGATTGTAGCAGTTCCACCACTTTAGCAATCACATGACTTTTCCTTTAGTGCCACCAACAGGTATAACTTTTGGGCTTTTAGTGAAACAGACAGAAAGGTATTAGAAGTAAAGTAAAAGTATGAAGAAATAAATGTTGTTAAGTATCAGGAGACATCATTTCTTATCCTGAGCCATTTGTTTCGAAACATGTATTCATTATAATTTGACTGCAATGAATGAAATGTGCAAGTGAAAAAAGTCTAGGGTTTATCGTGGAGTACAACCAGTTTCTCCTAAAGCACGGTGACACAATCTTTATCTGCGCACTTCTCTGATAAACTGTCAAATGAGAGCACTTCTGTTCAGACAGCTTTTTGCATCAACCTGTCATCTTTGGAAAACGGCTGCAGGTTAAAGGACGTCTAATGGCTCTGAGGCGATCTGCTGCTTCCTGACCCTTTGCACTCTGACTTTTAAGGACACTGCTTTCCCCACAGTGATTTCTGTCTGTCTATCTAGTTCTCACGTTCTCCTTTTTAGAATACTGCGACATTTGAAAAAAAAACCTCTCCAATTTGTAAATGCCCGCCTGGAAAACTTTGACCTTGCTTTCTCAATTTCCTGTGTCACTGACCTGTGCATTACATCCATGGTAGCCTTCAGCAAAAAGCTTTTCAATTTCCATAACTCTCACTCTGAACCTTTAGCGGAGAGCATGGACACTTTCAGTGTCTTTGACAGTCAGAGAGATGAGGAAAGTAGAACAGGAAAAGCCACTCGAATCGAGACATAACGTCACAGGATGAGGATTCAGAGATGGAGCTTCCAAATGACAAATTATGAAGAGTTATATATAAAAATACTTGAAAAAGAATGAAAATGGCTGGCTAGCTAGAGTTGAAGTTTAGTTTGTGGCTGTGCCTGCATATACTTTGAAATATACCATAAATAAATGGCTTTTCTGAATCTAAAGGGCCGGCAGAAATAGGCGGCGCTATTCACCAACCCCTTAATCCGAATGCTAAAATGGATTCCTTTATCTGTGGGCAGGTTATATCCGAGCCCTTCTATTGAATTACGTGCGTCGCCCCTTGACACTTATTGAAATTGAAGGCACCGTAAGAGCAGCAGACACCCTCCCCCATCCCTCCATACACACACTGCAGTTCCAGCATTACTTATGATATTCTGCTGTTGGTCCTGCTGAAAATAGACTCAAGGAGGATGACCCTTTTGGCTAAATTAATTTAGGAATTTATTTAACTGCAGTTTAATATTGGATGGTAGTTAATATCTTATAAGTAAATGGCGAACTAAGCATAGCGGGAGGACGGAAGATGCATTTGATTCTGATGTATTTTTTTTTATCTCAATCATAAGAGATTTGGTACATGAACATACTATTATAATGCAAAACCGCTTTCAGTTTCATCTGATTTTACCCCAAAACCATGATGAGGTTTTTCTTCCTTCTTTATATGCTGACAATTGAGAAACAAATCTTTTTTTTCAGACTCGTCATCAGAAGATATGCTACATAGAAATAGAGCTTGATTTACTGGTCCATTAGTTCATCATAGATCAGTTCCAGTTCTCATTATGCCCACAATTTGCAGTTCAGACATGCTAAAAATATTTTCATTTGATAGCATTGTTTCTGAATTGCTTCAAAGTATGGCCACCGAGAGTACCACTAATTTTATTATTTATTTATTTTTAAAAGAGTACATATGAGTTAGAATTTTTTGATATCCAAATTTGAAGGATCCTTAATAAGTAATGTTGCCAATGTTATGACAGAAAAAAATAATACATTGTTTAACATGTATTAAGGATTGATTGCAGTGTTAGCCTCGAAATATCACAAAATATCACAAAAAAACAACTTTTTGATTGTGGTGTGTCCATTTTAGTTTTTGAGATACCCACTTGTATGTCCACAAAGCTGAACGTTTTTTTTCATATATCATCATTCATGTAACATTTTCCATATTGAACAAAGCCCTGCAAGCCCATGTACTATATGTGCCTGCTCATCAACACCTGATGAGATGCAAAATACACAAAGATAGCTTAATTCATCCCCGCAGAGTTTAAATTCAGCAAGATAAAAATCACATTGCGTTAGTTATCTTCCCAATCACTTCAGCTCCCATTTAATGTTTAATCCCTAAATGAGGCTCCATTAGTTTCATTCATTGCACAGCAAATTTGTGGCCTAGAATTCTGATTCACATTGTCACTCGGCAATGCACTGCTTACCTGCTTCCTACGACTGTAAACAAGCCTGTGGACTAAACTGTGAGTGGCAGATGTAATAATTTCCTCACCACTGCCCAAGCCTGCTGTCATTACTGCAGCTCCTCCACCGTGAGAAGATAAATAGTAACATCAGATATTGTTTTGTCTGGCTGCCCTGTCAAGTTCACTTGCAATGAGGTGAAGTCTCCCTTTAGTCAGGTACAATGACTTTTTGCAACAGACGTCAAGAACTTTAGCTTCACCCACTTAACAATAAATATCCTTGAACATGCCAACACAGGAACAAATGTGCACACAGAGACAGACAGTTGGGATGCTTTGCAAGAAACTTCCTACCGGGTGAGATTAGACAGAATAACACATTGCTGAATGAAAGACTGTATGGTTAATTGCATTACACTCCCTGTCCATGCGGAAGGAAGCTTACTTAGTATTTGCTATACAATGCAGGCCAATAATAAATTTACATGGGGACTTATTTACCTAGTAATATATACACATACTTCCATCAACTTTGAAATTCAACACATCACATGGTATAAATTGTCATTTCCAGGCTCATGTTTTTCCTTGCATGGCTGTATGAAGTGACTGCAACCAAACAGTTCATAAATCATTGAGGTGAGTGAGAGAAGTGGTAACAAAAAAAAGGAGGGAAGAAATGTGACGGAACTCATTATAAAAGATGGATGATTGAATGGGCAGATAAATCTCAAGTCAAGGGACGTACGTGATAAATTGGGGAACGAACACCTCATATCCAGCGGTTGTGTGTATGTGTGTGTGAATACAGTGGGGAGTGTCGTTTGATGCCAACAACCTCCTGGAGTAGAGAAAGTATTCATTCATTCATCTACCTGTTAATAACCAGAAACAAACATTTATTTCAAAGGGACTAAATATGAGCGGTTATGGATAGTGTAAACAACAATGTACACTTTTACTGTCCAAGCAAGAAATCTTCTATAGTCACAACCACCATCAAAACTCTCTCCAATAACTGGAAGGCTGCTCAACATTATCCATCACCAGATAATTTAAACAAAACATGTCACACAGATGACTTCAATCAGCAATCCTCCCTTTTAATTTATCACGAGAGTCCTTCTGGCCGAGGTGACCTCTCAATCATTGCCCTGACTTTGGCTTTTGGGAAGTCCCTGTCAATCTTCCCACAATGATTTAAGACCAAACGTGGCCCCGTGGCATCCGAGCCAGAGCAATCCATGCTGCATAATTCAACACTGCTTTCAAATTCAAACCTGTCTCATTAAGGCTCCTGGCTATGGTCCATGGCGATGAGTGTGAGGATTTGAGTCACATATCTGTACCGAGTGTAAAGCCCAGCTTAAGATTCTGCTTCAGCTTTTTAAAATCTGGCAATAACTAGGTTCCGCCTCGGCATGAACAAATACGCCTCCTGTCTTAATGTGTGTCAGAACAAAAGTGAAAAGCACCGGCCAGACTGCAAACATAAATTATACTCTGAAGCCTTGCTTTGTTACCCTGTAACTTTGTTTGTAATGCAGGATTTCTAACAATAAGAACAAGAGCAAAAGAAGTTTTTTCCACTCAGTAGTTTGGATATGTCGGAAATGGAAAGATCTTCTCAAACTCACTGCCAAAAATCATTAATTGACAAGCTTTTGTGGTTTTATTATCATGGTAATGGAGGCTACATTGTTTTGGGCATTTACAACTTTCTGACCTTTGTGGACAGTTTACTGTCGGGGTAATTTTCCAATTCTCTTAACTCAATTGCAAGAGAAAGGTCAGTTGTGACATGTTCGTGACTTTCAGCGTCCCACGGGTGACAAAATCTCTCACTTTTGGAGTGGTTCGAAATCCAATATAGGCTATTCCTCAGCCCATATTCGGATCTTTAACCGAGGCGACTGCCAAACCCCAGAACCAAAACGGTTTGGGAAAATCAAAGTCTTCCTTGGTGTGGATGCACAGTTGGCCACATTTGAGTGACGTAGGGAGAGGGAGGAATGTTTGCCTTCTGCATCAGTGATAAATGTCATTTAGCGAGTCGACGGAGGTGGGAAAAGCGCGCTGACCTGCCAAGTGAGGGGGGCAGGTGACAATCACAGCTCTGCCAAAGAAGGTGTTGGTGGAGGTCGTCACTCTGGCCCACTCAGCATCCTGTCGAAACACAGGAACAGAAATGCAGCTTTATTTGATTAGCAAGTTGCACAGATTTGTTATTTTATTACATCCCCTCTTGTCTGATGGACTTATTTATAAGTGGGATTTACCGAGTGATTATGGAAAAAAGCACAATATTTTCAGGCACGGACAAACTAAAGTTAAATCAACTACTTTATGCAACTTTTTTCATACCTAACCCCATATTTCAAGCATCTAACTGTACATATTTCAAATAATTTATTACTTATGTCTATATCTTAGCCTAAATCAGCATTTCTGTGAACAATTACTGCCAGTGTTTTATAATATGTCATATACAAGTTTTACAAAACAAACTTCTATTCTGTATTGTGACCGATGCCCATTCTGAAACAAGAAACAGATAATGTATACAAATGACACGGTGAAATGAAATGAATTGTCATTGTGATAGTGACATGTTCTACCTTAAATCATTGGGTTTTGAATCATTGCAGAGCTCTTATGTTCTTTCTCCCTTTGTCTCATGGACTTAACTTAAGACTCTGGTGATAATTAAACTCGCCCACCACATAGAAGGCAGTTATCCTCCAAAATTGAAAAACAGCTGGATATTTTTGGATGTTGAAAAATTAGAAATTGTATTTATTGAAAATTATCCACATTAAGACATTAAAGCATTAGGTGTTGATATCATCCAGCACCTTTTCAGAGAAGAGATGAAGGTGTCCCAACTTACCATATTTGGACCATCTTTTCCTCAATGTCCCAAAGAAGCCAAAATAGATATTATATATTTGTTTTATTTGAATGGCCTTGCAGCTAGAAGGTCCTTTGTGTGAAGCGGTCCAACTGTGTGAGGTTTGCATGTGTTCCTGGGGCCCTTGTGGGTTTCCTGTATGTCTGCTCCAGTTCAGCTTGGGCAAACTAGAAACCCCTAATGTTCCTGTAGCTGTGAGTGAGTGTGATTTCTGTCAATATGTGTTAGCCCTTGAAAGACTTGACTAAAAGTCAAGGATGTGTCCTCCCTCTCACCCAATATGTGCGACCTGCTAACTCCGACTGTGAATCCGCACAACATGATACTCGATAATGTTTCCTCCATATGTCATCCCTATTCATATTGTTACTGTTTTGCCGTTTGTGATCATTTTATCATTATTATATGATTATATGCTTCATGATGTAAGGGGTCCAAGGCTGTAACAGGTATCTATGGCACTTTTGCTTGGTCGTGAAAATGATGATTCTCGGTCTCTGAGCTGTGGATTCTTAGTTTCTTCTTGCTCTCTGAGCTGTGGATTCTTGGTGTCTTCTTGCTCTCTGAGCTGTACATTCAGGCAGAACTGACCGTGCAGGACACGGCCTGTTTCCCCTCTGTGGTAGCTGTTATATCTCTGTGTCGTGCCTCATCGAACCCTGTGTGAGATCTTACTTTACCTGCCATATGGCCGTCACAGCGGAACTCAGCCGGACATTCTTCCACCCGACGCGTTCTGCCAGACATTGTGAAAGTTGTTGGGTGCCTCCCTGTGGAGAGACAGAAACCAGACCATTGATACCCGGGGTCGGGTTCACAGTGCTTGAAGTTGAAGGATTTCTTCAGCCAAATCATTAAAGCACAAACTCCTTGTGGTGTCTAGCCAGCCATGCAGATAATTCAATTAATTTGGCCTTTTTTAGATGGACCTGCCTATGATAGTGCTGCCGACGTCCCAGTGCAATAAACATAATTTGTGGTCCAATTACAGATGTAGGCAAGATCCTCATCAGTAGCATAGTTTTTTTTGTCATTCTGCAATGAACGGGTCAGTAGGAGCTATTGTCTTCCAATTGTACAAAAATGTACATACATTTGATGCAGCTCTTACTGCATCTATGGTGTTGCCATGCTCATAGTGCTACTTGTAATAATTCCTTCAGAATATAGCTGAAATGCCGCAATAAGAAAATTGCCACGGATGACTCTGAGGGGAGAAAAAAAGTTTGTAACTAGAAAAGCACTCTTGCAATTTTCTCTTTCTTGGCCTGTTGGCCTTTGGCCATTTTATATTCCACCACTCTGTGGAGAGAGAAGGTTTAGAAGCAATGGCTCAAACATAAAAAAAACTAATTGTTTTGAGAGATATTTTAAAATACTTTTACTAAAGGAAATAAGAAATCCATTAGGTTCTTTTAAAAAAAAGTAACTCAAGTGAACAATATGCAGTCTCTGTACCTTTATCTTGAACTCTTGCGCAGAACCTGGAGTGCTTTCCAGCAATGGCAGCACCCCTCCAGCTGCTGCAGCATACATGAGGAAGAACAGGAAGGACATCTGCGATGGCTCCAAGCCAAAGACAGATCTGCTACACACACCCATCTCCTCCTTTAGCTCTGGCAAATGAATGAATACATACTGTCGCTCTCACACATGAAGTAATTAAATGCATCCCTAAACCGCAAGCTGTTTGTCGTGAGTGTGAACTGAAAATACAAGAAGCATTATCTTACTATGAACGTCTTGCATTGTACACCTGGCCAGTCAATAAATCACTATATTGGAGGAGGGTCCTTTTTGTTATCATCTTGTCTAGTGAATTCTTTATTAAGTCTGCAGTCACTCAATCTGGTATTGCAATATCTTCGGTATCACGTAGAAACCTACGCTATTGAAATGTTATGCACTGTGAAAGATTATACTTTCATGGCTCCAGAAATGAGGAAACCACTGAAACAATTCTTGTTGGTTGGACTGGCAATAAATCTGGTACGGCCTTTTAAGATTTTTATATTCACGAAGATGTATGTAAGGCTTAGTAAGTTCATTCTGGAGTTTTTTTTTCCCAAGCCTTATTCAAGAGTGTGGTCTAAATCTCGGGAGCATGACTCATGGATTTCATGTCAATGTTTATTATGCTTTCCAGCAAACCCCCCTCCTCAAACTCAAACAGCTGTAGCGTTCGCTTGGATTTCTGCTCAAACGGGCTGCTTGCACTCAGAGGTACTACTGCTTCCACAGATTTGCCGTGCTCTGGTGTTAGCCCTTCTCCCGGAGGGGCTGCTTATGTGTGCTCGTTAAACATCCTTTCCAAGATTGTTCAGCTACTCTTTACACTTTTTTTTACAGCAACCATGGAAAAATTCCCTAACCAATAGAGGGACAAATGTGAGCAAGCAGCAATATGCCCGTGTGCAAGCATACTGTTTGATTACACTGTAAGTAGAGCCCATCAAAGCACAAAGAAGGGCACATTTTAATGCAGGGACAGGGTTTTCAGTAATTAATAAATCATGTTATTGCAATTTAAAAACTACGCATCGTTAATTTGCATTGAGCAGATATTCGCATGAAACTACACTAATCTTAGATGTTTACCATAACACATCATAAGTTCCTTTGCATGCTAAATGCCACTATACAAACCACCTATTAAAGTACACATTGCCCATCCATATTTTGAAAAAGAAAACGGTGCTTCTGTATCATATGTGAGGAATGTTACATACAGCTCCTTTTAACGATCAGGAATGAACTATTTACCTCCAATGTTACATATCTACATGTTTTTGCCTGAAATGGAGCCTCGCTAAGATGGCTGTAGACTAAAAATACTGTGTATGGAACACCGTATTGAATCTCTTTTTATTTATTAATCTCTATTTATTATTTTATTTATTTTTATCATCATCAAGAATCACTAACTCTGCTCCACATGTCAACACGCTCTATTGAAGGATATACAGGCCCCAATAGCTAAAGCAACTCTTAAACCTCACCTGCAGTCCAAACATGCTGCTTGATGTATGAGTGCAGGGTCATGCTGTCCAGTTCAACAGCGTTTGGAGTCTTGCAGGGATCCTGGACGCATACTGTGGCACACAGTCTGTTCATCTGAGGGAAAAGTAAAGGTACAACAATACACTGACACATGATGCTGTACGACAAACAACGTCCTATTGATTAAATAACACAAACAAACATGAAATCACATTTTCTGCGTCTCGTGCCACTGTAAGCACTTATGCCGGGAATTGCTGGGAATGACATTTTGTGGTACTTTGTTTTGTGATTATTTCATGCTTCATCCATCAATCTGAAAGCAGAGCGCTTTATAAACGTAAAATAGCATTACCACAGCCATGGGTGACTGCTTATTGATTCTGAGCATGGTAAGGATAATGTTAAATAAAGCAGATAGAAATGTATGATTGTAAAACAAAAAATACCTGATAACCGGCGATATGCTGTAGGTTATCTTATTATTGGTATACACGCATTAAGATTACTGCACCAGGGGTTGTGATTATTTGGCCGATCCATTTGGGAACACAGCTGTGATTGAACAGAGTTGGAGGTACAGAATAAGTCTGCCGTCTCACCTTCCACAGGAGCTGGGCAAGGTCCATTAGCACCATTGGCGATAAAGCAGGAATACTTGTTCTGTAGGTGCGAACTTTGGCACCTGGCCCTCCCATGTGGTGAACCTTCTTGCCGATATTGAATTGGGCGAACGTCTCTAAGCCCAGTTCCTTTATGAGCTCAAAGATATGGGTTTGGGTGCTGAGGAATAAAAGAAGCCAATTTATATATTAGGTTTTAAGGGTTTCAGCATTTACTGTAAGGGTTTTCACACAATTAGCTGATACATAATCAGAAATGCAATCTTTCTGAGTTAAGAGAAGTGCATTGAGAATACGATATTGCTTGAGCTAGTCCTTGAACCAAGGGGTAAAAAAAAGCATTCCAAATTGTGAAGTGGCATGAAGGACGTGTGAGATGTCAAAGTGCTCTTGAGCGACGCTCTTCACAACCTTCTCCAGTTGAGCTCTGTTGTTTCCAACGGTTGTTGTAGCCCACTAGTTAGTAACTAGAAGCAAAGTATGCAAGAGCTCCTTATCTGATCAAAGCAGTTTGTGACTGACATTTATCTTAAAGTGTGACTGCACAACAATCTCAGCAAATGAATTAGAGATGGTGAACCTTTGTTGATTGCTTTGTAAGATTGGTAACTTTGGGATGGAAGGTTGAAAGTCCAAGACTTGCTATTGATAACAGACACATTACTAAGGCGGATCCACAAAAACCTTGATAAGCAAGGTTCTGAACAGATTAAAATATCATGTTATTTTCCACATTGGTCACATAATCTGTTGCGCTTATTGATTTGCATATCTGTTACGTGTTACTAGGACAACAGCTACTATTCCATAGGAAAGATTTATTATTTACATTTCATACATCTAAAAAATAGTGCTTATTTTACAAACGCTCCACAGCCATCCATAAATACGTTTTCCTAATCATCATAATGCAGGATACACGTTGCAATCAAAAGACTTGTGACTACAGTACCAGCCTACGAGCACAGCATTCAGCAGAATGCCTTCCTATTCTATTATTATACAAGGAATTATATAAGCTTGGTGTTTGTCATATAATTCTTAAACCTCTGTGACAGATATATTTTTTTCCAAAATATTCTTATTTGAAGACGTTTCTATAATGGGCAGTTGTGAGCATTTTGTGAGTTGTCAAGTGAAGTTAACACAACAAGAATGATTTAAACAGAAAACCATTTTTAGACTCATACAAGGTCCCTCTCAATCATCAATATATGATGCACTTAGTGTGTGGCTGCGTGAGTGTATCTACAAAGACGCCTTCCTCTGGGTTTCCCAAACCCGAATCAACAAATCTTCCTCATTGTGCCCTAGCAACTCATAACCCTCTCCAAGATATGTGTAGGCAAGTGATTAGGATCTTTTCCTGCTAATGCATGACGGGAGCCAATCTTCAATCGCATTCAGTCGGCAATCAAACCCAGAGCCGGAAACATCTAAATACAGCTATCCACTATCCACCGACTGCAATTATCATGTGGATGAAGTTTGCTTGTTTAATTGACATTTACATTTTTGCGGCCCTCAAGTGTTTCAACCGTATCTTATGACTACATAATGAAAGAGGTGAAATATATGTGAAGCTTTCCACCGTTGACTACCGATGGATCAAGAATCCCATATCTTATATGTTGCTCTCTTGTGGAGCTCTGATGCATTTCAATTGCTACTAAACGCTTTTCAGTACAACAAACAAAACAAAATATTTTTAATGCAACCTTCTGTCTTTGTCAACTAGAAACTGTCTGTAAGACATAATGATGTAATGAAATGATGAATATTCTCTTGATCACTCTTGAGCACTTCCACGTTGATGTGCTTACCTTCCTACCCACTGTCCCCCAAAGTCCCAGCGATCAATACCATTGGCGGCTGGTATGTCAGTGGACACTGTGCGACCTCCCACACGATCTGTATGTCAAAACAAAAAATTAGTACGAGAAAATGGCATAGTGAAAGAGTCCAGTAAATTACCCTAATTACAGGTTACCAATTTGCATTTTTAAAAACCTTTTCCTTCCAGTATCAGTATTTTCAGCTTCGCATTCCTTTTTCTCAGCAAGTGAGCGGCACTCAGTCCAGATAGTCCTGCACCGACAATAATAACATCCCAAATTTCTGCAGTCATTGTCAAGCTCAAGTAACGTTTTTTTTTTGTCTCAACATGTGCTGGTAAATCGTGGAGTTAGAAACAGAAGTCCAACTTGTTTTCCCTTTTGTACTCTGTACCAGTTGGGTTATCTTGCAAAGCCTGCTTTCATAAAAGTGCACTTTGGACAGCTGAGCTGTGGAACTACTTGGCAGAGAATTGGCAGTGTAAACTAACACTCCAGCAGTAAAAGTTACAAGAAGGTTTGATATGATAATATAGCAATTAGGTTATTGTGTTAGAAGGCATAATATGGTATATTTAACACCAGTAGGAGTACTTTAATGACTGAGTTGCATTTTACTTTATTATAATGTGACATAAATTTAAAAGGAAATTTTAATGTGAGTCATTCCATTCTGATGGCTATACTGAACCCTAACCTATGGCTATATAACCCTAACCCATATTTACAATTAAGAGATTTTGTTTTTATTGAAAAAGTCAAACTATGGCTCATTCTACACATTCCTTTACCATTAATAATTGACATACACATTTAACCAATTAATTAAACATTTATGCTCTGGAAAAATAATACTTTTGTATTTGTTTTGATTATGTCACATATAAATTAACTTCCAGGCTATCCTTTTTTATACTGAATGATGTCCCGGCAAAGGAATTTTACAACTTCCCCACTGAGTAACCCTTTGAACATTGTAGACTCACCTAAATAGGAAAATTTTAGGGACACTAAAGAACAGTTACAGCTTGTTCAATTGCGAACAAAAATATTGTAATACTGTGCTACATATTGGTCCGTATATGCTCTCATGTAATCACAATTTCTTTTTTACTTTTTCCGTTAACGTTTTTGCATTTTCAATACAATTTTACAAACTGCAGAGAGTAGACTGACAAAAGTAATATGTAAATAAAGGGTTGTTTATTACTACCAAAGAAAAATAGATAAATGTCAGTGAATCAGGTCAGGCGCACAACCCGGTACTGTGCAAATTCTGTTTTATTCTACGAAACAAGATGTACTACCGTGGGTTATATTTGGTAGATCATCCTATTTAAGATTGTTTTCATGCCATCATTTCAACCATGTGGATTCGATAACCACAGGCTCTGAAGTTTTGTGTCGTCTCATTTGTGTCTCACGTTTGAACCAATCTACTCTTCTACAACACCTGCAAACTGGTTACCACACAAGATAAACATGGCACCTCCCTCTGTACCTGCATGCTGGAACTCCTAATCAATGAACCCTAATCCTGGAGGCTAGACTACCACACCTCTTTCCTTTCGGGAAAATAGGACACTGGAGTTCCACAGGGCTTTGTGCTGAGGCCTCTCCAACAGCGTGTACATTTCACTGCTGAGTGCTGACACTAGATTGGCCCAATCAGCAACAAGAAGAGACGTATTCAGGCACCAAATCCAGCACCTGCTGCAGTAGTGTACCAGCACCACCTCCACCTCAAAACATCCTCATTGATCGGATTGCGGCTGCATACAAACCCCCTTTTGCATTGATGGAGCACGCAAGCGTGCCTTAAATGTTGAACGGGTGACTTCACATTTAAGTTCTGCTAGAGCCCTTCCTCCCAGTATATTTTAAAAATGCATTAGGGGAATGCGGGAGGTGTGGCTTCGTGGTCACATAGTACGTGACAGAGGGGTTATGGTGACATGAAGTAAACTGTCCACCTCTATCACCAACCAGCTCTCCCTCTGACGTCGCCCGCTCCAACTATATTCAATGCTTCACAACACTCTTTAAATTTACTCTAATACCTAAACTTGATATTCACTGAGTGACATTTATACTACTCCTTGTAAGCTGTATTCACACTCCTTTACTCATCTAATCTCTTCTTTTAGGTGTCCAGCCAGCAGTACAATTAAGTCCGGTCTGCAAGTAAACATCGTGTGTCTATCATAACTGGCCAGCCGGTCAAGAGGACGCACATGGCCGATACTACAGGAAAAGTGCCAGAAGGCACTGCAACAGTTACTAGAGACACAGCGAGGAATGGCAGGGGAGACATGAAGGGGAATTGTATTGAAACCTGGTATTGTAAGTATTGGGTATCTTGATATTCATGGCAGGTATTGTATCAAAGTCAGAATTTTGGTATTGTGACAATCCTACTGGCATGGCCACCAGCCCTCAACGTACTGCCAGTTTTTAATTTTGTCCCTATCCGTGATGAGTTTGACACCATTGCTCTAGCCTACTCAACACTTGCCTCATCCGCCCGCAGACGAAGCCGCTTTGGAGCGCGAGCCGGCAGCACGGCACCGACACCATGACGTGAATCCATTAATGGGTAAACTGAAAAAGCTCAGGGAGAAAAAAGAGGAGAGGAGAGTGAATGTCTGGCGGAAGGTGTGTCACATTTTTTTTAATCAGACTTTTTGGGGAAACCACTGACTAGTGAAACAAATTATTGCTTTCTTATGCAACTGTAACACCCCTACACACACACACAGAGCATGCAACACCACTGATACCACTGATGTCCACAGTCTATGCTATGTTTTGTACATTTCTACTATATAGCTTGTACTAATTCTACCCTCTGGTTCCAGTATCTTTATTGTGTGGTCCTTTTCTGCTGACATTCATCCTTAAGGCTCTGTATCTATACGTAAAACCATCTGATACTAACCCAGAGTTGAGCACATTCATCGAACAAACTATAGCTGCTTCGGAGTGTTACAATAGCCAGTATATCATTTTATTCCATGTTCCAAGTAGGCCACTGACTAATCGATGCTTTCAGTGGGTCGGTCCGACCAGGCATATATATGTTTGTGTAGGAACAATACACAGTTCTGTTTCTCGCTTCGAAAGAACAAAAGCAAATAGTCAGCAGTTGCCCAGAATGATCCCTGGGTTGCTGTGTCATCAATCCGTAACATATGGATAGTTTATACAATAATATTGCCACATACACATTTTCATTGTACTGGCACCAGCTGTGTGCATTGAAGGTAAAGTTGAATCTATTCTAATTTCAGTTTGGTGGTTGGCATGTAGCGTACATAACTACCGCCTTCTCGGACACTCAAACAGTTATTTTTATCCATATTAAAGTAATTAGGAAAAAGTACCAGCTCCATTCTTTTAAATTTCCTTAAGCAAAGTCCATCTCGTGTCCAGACAAATGTTGCTTCCCAAACAGATTAGTTGGTCTTTAGATGGATCAGATTTTTTTTCAATTCAGTTTCACATTAAAGATGTGATTTTAGATTTGAAAAATGATCCAACAAAAGAAAACAGGCTAGTGTAACAATGAACTCTTTCTTACTGAAAATAGTTCACCAACTCCAAACTATTGATAGTTTCACAACTGTCAGTTCAGCAGCTTGTGGCAGACTCCCGTGATGCACACTGAGTAGTATCAGTGCAGGCTGATGAGGTTACGGTTGGGCCGTCCAGTGACGTTATTCCTGGTGAATGTAAATGCTTGGAAGGGATTATTAAAGTCCTGGGACATCTTCAGGTACCAGAGTTTTTTTTTTCTTTCTTTACTTGAAAGCCATTTGAAATATGAAATGCTGAAGTAATGATTGTTCCAACATATAAAACTTAAAAAAAAAGGTATCTTGAATGTAGTTAGTAATAGTTAGGGTAATAGTTAGGGTTAAAATCAGTTGGAACAATAATTGTTTTATTTAGGCCATGTGAAAGTCATTTGACTATAATATTACTCTAAATTGAAATATTGAATTCAAATGATATATTTCATTGCAGTCAATTCACCGCAAGATGTTCTAAGCTGCCGCATAAACACATGACGTTGAAGGACCCAGTGGGAAAACATGGAGCTGTGTAGCGTTTCTGACCTCGGATTTGTTTTTCCTCTCTCGAGCCTCTGAGGCTTAATGAGCTCTATTGTAACTACCATATGCAATCCGTTTTGTGACTTTTGGCTGCATAACGTTGTGTTTGTGTGGCTTTCTTAGCCAGACCCTCTCTGAGAGAAAAAGGACGCAGAAACAACAGATGTGTTTCTCGGATAATATTCGAGCCCATCCAAAAGGCAAACGGTCTGCAGTCGGTCCAGACACCACGCAGAAAGATCAGATTGTAAATTGCAGAATGAGAATGGTGCAAATTGTACTATAAATGTACAAATAGTGTCTAACACATTATATACGTACAGATTGTAAAGCGAAATTCATCCCTAAAGAAAAGAATCCTCAAAACATCTAATCCTTTGACATATTATATCACTGTAAAGTTATATGCTAATGTGTTTAAAAAACACATTCGGCAGGCAGGAATCAATATTATCGTCACAATGAGACTCAGGGCAACATTAGCGTTGATTTAGGGCTTTGTTTCTGTCCTATCGATCAATGTAACTCCATAACAGTATACACCGTCTTTTTATCTACCTGCATCACTCTCCATAAGCAGAGAGTTGCACAGATGCTCATGAACGTCGTCTTTACGGGGGCCAGACAGGCACTTTTAAAAGGCTATTTTGCCAACATCGGCATCCCGAGGGTACAGTGTTTGCTGTGGATCCTGTGAGAGCTCGCTTGCCGATGTCAGCAGTATATTGCTGGAAACAAGATGGTTGAGCGTGCAGCTACTGAACCCTACAATAAAGCAAAACAATGAGCAACAATAGGTGGAAACCTTCTGCAGAGTTCTAACGTTAGTGCTAATTCTCTGTAAGCGTCTCCTTAAGATACTGGTGTCTCAGAATCAAACGGCTTTCTTTCTCGGTTTTCCTTTTTTTCAGCTCATGTCATCCGTGGCAACCATTCCTCTTGCCAAAGCGCTTAGCTTTGCTGCTAATGACCCCTCAATGGGTGACGCTTCAATCTCATATGCCCCGCTGTCACCTGCTCAAAGTGCTACCTACCAGTGTAAAGTGAGGGAATCACCCGGAGCGCCGGCTCCATTGGTAAGAACGGGCTTCAGGGTTGCATCGTCGGCACATTGACATTTTGGATTTGCCCATTTCAATGATGGTTAAATTTCCATTTCACATGACTGTATACACTACATTTACCAGTTGCCACAAACCGAATTTAAATGTACCTTCTATCAGGTATGTTTCCTTTTTCAAGACTTGTTCTACATCACCTCAATTAAGTGTATCCATTAGTGGTTTGTGGAGGTCAATCATGCTGTTTAGGGCACTTTGAGCTCAGTGAGAAGATAATTACTCCCTGTGTCTGCCGCTTTTACCAGGTAGTAGTGAAATACTGTTTCTAAAAAGAAGATAATTAACTTTTTAAATATAGTTTCTAATAATAAAATATTCTTGCAATCGGAAAACATTATTTTTTTTAGCAGAACCTCACAAACAACACATTGCAAACAAGCATTACCTCTCTTAACCATTTTTTACACATGTTTAACAAAAATGTTCACCTATACAATTACATTTTAGCTGCACAGCGTAATATCAGAAAAAAAGCTATCCTAGGGATTTACAAGCCTTTTTCTTAGGATCCTTCCATGGAATAAAGAACAACCCAAACACTCAAATCACCACCATCTCTAGTGGGCTAGTAGGCCACCACAAGCTCTTTAACTTGTGATGGAGCCTGACCACTAAGGGCTTTGTAGGTGAGGAAAAGGATTTCAAATTATAATGTGGATATTACAGCGAGCAATTTCTTTACCTAGTTTTTGTCAATACGAGTACCGCAGCATTCTGCATCCACTGGAGAATCCAAAGAATCCCCATTAGAGCAGACTGATGATAAGCAACTGCTCATATTTAAAAAAAAATAGAGCATGACAGAACGTGATGGTCTTTGGCATTTTACAAATTTCAAGGCAGTCCTTGAAGCTGTTTTTTTATGGAAGTTAAAAGATATGATCTTGATAACGACAATATTCTTTATGGTTACACTGTAGAACAGGGCGATACCATCTACTGAAACCAGATTATCCAGTTTTTATGTCCAGAAGTCTGTCTTCATCAGCACATTAAGTTACTTCATCTGATGATGAAGCTTTGACATTACATTACATTTGACAAAAGTAGCTGAGTTCACAATTGAAACCACTGTCATCAAACAAACTAACTCAAGGTTAAACGGCAGATATGATTATAAATAACACCTCACTTTGAGGCATTTGCTTGTATATTCATTCTTTATTAATTTCACTTTATTCTCTTCCAACTCATCTTGAATGGAGGAAAAGGTCACCACATTGGCAAGTTTGTAGAAAAACAGATTACATCCCATTTAGCTGACAATTTTATCAAAAGCAACTTACAATAAGTGTATTCAAAAGAGGGTAAAGAACAACAAGAACATCATTTCTTCAAAGCCCAACTTCTAAGTGTTATAAGTGCCACTTAAGCGCAGCCAATTCATGGTAGAGGTGTGTTTTTAGTTTGCCTCTATACAGACAATAATTACCCACAGTAAAAAAAGAAAATGTTCAGAGTTGTTGAAGGTTGTGGAGCACTGATGATGTTGCGTTTCTCAGTACAACCTGTACTGTGCTGCACTGTATACTGGCTGCAAAACTTTGTAAGATGAAGAAGACTCTTCCTTGTTGGAAAAGATGTTGAATTATAATATTTAGCAAAGCCTTCAATACCAGTAGAAGACAGCAAAACAGCACCTTGGTAGTAAGAGTGATTTCATTGGTCAGCTCATTTGTATGATCCTAAGCAGGATGAGAGAATGATTTAGAGAATGCATTAATACTTGAATAGTATTCTGTCTTCAATAATGCAAACGTGAGAAATGTTGTGGACATTCAGGTCATTCTCACCAAGCGTTTTCTGAAATGTAGTTAATTTCACCATAAAAACTATTTCTGTCCTCCTTCAAACGAGGAAAGAACTCCACATCATCTTCTTTGCCATCACCTCAGATTTTTAATATGTTATATATATATATATATATATATTATATTAGTGTAATAAAAAAAAAAGTAGGTATCACCCAACTATGGCGTGATCCCAACTAGGTAATGCCGAAAACTGGGAAATGATTTTTCTAATTTCATTCTAAAGATAGACAGCTTAGCGGTTTTCATAGAAAAATACATGGAAAAGCCGTAATAGAAAGGATGTTGTTGTGATTTCAGTGGACCCGTCCGGCTGGGTGGATGGCCTGTGTCTCTCCACTGCAAGTCTTAAAAATGCCCCCTTACGGGTGGAGGAGAGGGAGTGCATGCCCCCATCCCTGCTGCAACCACACAGAGTAAGTGTGACCTCTGCTGATGTCACAATGCTACTACAGATCAAAGTGTGTGTGTGTGTGTGTGTGCGTGTGTGTGTGTGTGTGTGTGGGGTGGGGGGCTTTGTGTCAAGGTTAGTATTGAATGCTGTATAAGCAAACCCCAATGATTTAATACGTAGTGCAGCTGTCTTACATGATTGTGATCAGCACTGGTGCAATCACTCCCCTCCGGCCCAACACACACACACACACACACACACAGACACACCCAACCTCCAGACGATTCGACGTAGCACCACAGACAGCCACTGAAACCCCAAATTCATGAGCGCTCCTTGGAAAAGCGCCTGGTCCTGGACCCTGAGGCCAAGTGAAACCCCAGACACCGATAGCTGTGCATCTTCCAACATTATGAGAGATAACAATTACACTGCTATAGATTTCAATCACTCATCCCACTCCATAAAAAACAAAGATAAACGGATGTCTGCTCATCGCTTTAAAGTCCATCCCGTGGGCCTTTCGCTCAGCTCAAGTGATTAAGCTGCAAGCGCGGCTCAACAGCCGCTTCCTCTTTGATTAGAATGTACTGTGAATGGGAGTGATGACGACTTTTTGACAGCTCCTGTGCAGCTGCGCCTGTAGCACCCTCAATATTTATGCCGTAGAAACAGTGTGCTTACTCATTTTCTTAGATACAGAAAGAAAGGAATTCATCAGTATTTATTCTGATTTGAAAATATTTTGAAAGTAATAAAGTGCAGCATTCATCAACATGTCATACTGCACCTGAGGCATCATCATCATCGGAATTTTCTTTTCACTCTTTAGTAGCCCAGATATTTCCCAAAATGTGGACAACATGATTTACTGTAAAACCCTTTGACTAGTGTCTTGCAAAAATCTTTGCATCCATGTCTGATGTGTGTCTGATTTTATCCCTGTGAAAGCAGAACACACAATACCAGGTCTTAGTCTTGGGTGGGTGTATTTTTCTCTAAACCTCAGTGTGATCGCGGAGCTGATAAAAACAAATCCCTCACCGAGCTTGGAAGGATTCTACCTCAGTGAGGTGAACACGGCTGATTGAGCCCAACACCGTCGGATCAACCTGTTCATATGCATTGCGCATGACGCACACATCAGACATGGAAGACCTCGATTTCACTTTCAAGTCGTTTCTTTTTTTTGTTGCTGCGCCACATTCTCATCTTTGCTCCACTTCTCACACACGGGGCTTAAACATCGAACCGTTAGCTCTCCTTATTGCGTTATCTAATGATGACAGAATAAGGTCACAGTCAGTGGCCTTATGCAAGCACTTTACTCAGACCAAAACTTTTTATACCATCTGCTCTTCATCTCTGACTTCACCTGCTGCTGATTCACATAATAGAACATAATTAAGGCTGAAAAAAACCTCCTCTGCGTAATACGTCAACAGTACTTATTTACTAGGAATATCAAGGGGTGGCAACAAAAGGCACTTACGGACTCAAGCACCTGATCAACCGTTTAGTTGGCACTGTGTGAAAATGGTTGAATCTATCTGTGAATTTCTTTATGAGGGCAGTCTATACTTGTGAATAGCTCAGACAAAAATGCAAGAGGAGAAATACCAGAGCTGATTCAAATCAGGTCTGGAATCTGGTGACTGAAGGTTATTCAATATGTCTTTATGGAATAAATCAACTGAAATTGACTGAAATCTCAAATAATCCATCTTCATTGTGTGGATCCATTACATTCATTGTTCTTTGTGCGCTCATCTGTTGATGATCGGACCCCTTGTGGTACATTTCTCGGAGTCCAAAATCTTCTGATCGGCAATCATACATTTTTAGTTTCAAGTGCAGCATGCTGAGCTAAAACAGAGATTCCAACCCTTAGGCACAGGACCCCAACTAAAGGGATTACCATATGATTTACGAAGATATTATAGAATTGGATCACGAATGATGAATCTAATTCATTAGATTTTCTTGTGGTATATTTCATTATCATATCATTTACCACCTTCTAATAATATTGAAGTGAAACAATGAGTATGTGGCTTATAAACATGCCAAAATGAGACATGTTTTGAGGATGGACAATTCATTTATATGTCCAAGGTATCTACAAAAAAGTAGCAAAGTAATTGAAGCAGCTGCAAAGCCTTGAGGAAACAATTAAATACGATTATTTCCACCCGAGAAGGACATCAGAAGGTAAATGTACCAAGCCCTCCCAAGAAAAGTCTTGTCACCGCTGTGAGGTTGTAACCAGAAGAGAACATGGTAGAAAGCTGTGAACAAAGACAAAACCACAACTTGGTACAGATTAAAACATAATGTGGCTCTTTCTGTTCCTCTGAGGAAGTTTTCCTGTTTCCAGTCTTTGGACTAAACAATCTACCTCCTTGCTGGCAAGTGCTTTCACACAATATATATATGAAATAATATAAAATGTTAGAATTTTACTTTGTTCATCAATTGACCTAGTTATGACTCAGATCTTTATTCTCACATGATGTAGAACAATTTAATGAAATCCTTTTGATCTGTTTTTAAAGGGATTTTCTCTGGTTTCATTGAAGCAGATATAACTGCTGACATTTTGAGGAATACAAGTTGTGCTTTGGGTTTCATCTGAAAAGCCCGAGTAGAATCTATTAAAAGCTACCAACTCTTTCTTCTCGTCGGCCTTCTCCGTCTTTCTTAACAGGCTGTTATTTCGCCGACACTTTCTTGTGAGTTATTGTCTTCGACTTGCAGTACACATTTGCAGTTCATTAAATCTCAGAACATTGAAAAGAGACATTTCAGAATTCCTCCCCTTTTAAAATACTTTCCTTGCTGCAACTATTGCATTGCTAGTTAATTACCAGTTTTGACGGAATGTGACAGGAATTGTTTTCACCTTGGTGTTGTGTCTGTGTGTGTGTGTGTGTGTGTGCGCGTTTTTGTGCGTCTATGTGATAACGGCAAAGAGAATGTGGAAAATACAGTCACAAAACTTGTTGTAGCAAGTTGTTGAGATCCAAATGAAGGACTAAGATTGATGTGGTCCATGCAAGGACGCCAGAACTAAATGTATAGGAAGTATGAAATGATTCTCAATAGCAATACAAATTCAGGGGTCAATATCAGAAATTTTGCAACAGTGTAATAAGGAAACAAAAACAGAGGGTAATGATTAGAAAACACACTCAATGACTGCAACCAAATACCACTACTACATGTTTTGCTAAGCTAACAACCTGGTAATGTTGCCAACGCACTTCTAAAAATGTCAACTGTTGGTTGATGTCGGAAGAAAATATGTAGTTTCCTCTCTGAGCGGCATCCTCATCCTGCACACAATGCACATATTTCAACATGTCTTTAATTCTCTTCCTTTAGCTGAGCGTGAAGGTTTTATCATTTATGCTCACGTTTAGTGCAGTATCTTTGTGATATATGTCAAGATTAATGGGAAATACCACTCTGAATCAATTATATGGATTTTTGAATCGGGTGATGATGAACAGGCTTCACTGTCAGTGGAGGTTATGTCTTGTTTTTAATCGTATGTGTAGAAGATAATCTACGCACGGCCATGGAAAGAGGGGAAAGCACCCGGTTTCTTATCTGCGGCATCTACCGAGCATCAGCGATGTGTTTAAGGGGAAGTGCCTGTTCAGAGCCCAAAGGAAACTAAAGACAATATTCACCACACAAATGGCATTTCCCCCTGCTGCTGTCTCTGACTCAGAGTACAGATGCGTTTTTCTCCCCGAGCGGTGACACTCTTCATCCTCAGCATTGTACATAGTTTTTGTTTCTGGTGCGGCATAAAGGGACTACAAATTGGGGGGGGGGGGGGTTGCTACCATCCATCACGATGGATGAGCTTTGATGTTTGAAGTTCAAAAATTAAACGCTGGAGCTTCTCTAATAGCAATCCAATGCATTGCAAACACATTGACAATGTTACATCACTAAACAGAGGAGGCCAAACACTACATCTGGTTCCACACAACAAGTTTGTTTTTAAGGCAACAGGAACTGTTCAGCCAGAAAAATGTTTTCCTTTTCTCTAGTGTCATTATATTTATATTCATTAGAGGCTGGCAGGCAGCTCAGTTTGACCCCTTTCAATAAATACTGGCTCGAAGAAAACATTGAACAGATACATATTCGATCAAGGCCACCTCCAAATGTTACATTCAAATTCAAACACGATCAACACATCTCATACTCTTTAAATACTATTTTCTTTCAGGGAAGGTTGCATGAGGTCATTTTGCCGTGAAATTAAAGAGAATTTAGGATACTTTACAAAAGGCCTTTGCATTTTAAAATGTTTACTGTAAGAACAGAAATATATAGATGTAAGTGATACAAATACAATAATTTGCCAAAAGAAGTTGTAAGATATTCATATTTTAATTCAGTAAGTGCTTAAGACATCTTAATCTGTTTAAAATATTCGTTGGCAATTTAGAAATAAATGTATTTATCCTTTACATTCGTGGTAGATGGCCGAGTTAATATTCTAATGCGAACACATAGTTTACGATGTTTGTTTATTATCAGCTGGCTTAAGCATTTAGCTAAATGCCACATTATCATTAGCGGATATTATTTTAGTTAAGTTTCCGGTTATGCACTGAACTATGCAAACTGTATTACTGGTGGAAACATTGTATTTCAAAAGGATGGTCCTGGTTCAGGTTCTATTTGGTCCACTTTGCTAAATCAGTGAGCACAATGCGGAGCTGCAGGTCCAATGTTCAGCAGCTGAGTGCTTGTCCTGAGACCTTGGAGAGAACTTTTGCATATAAACAGTGACTATAGTTGAAATGCAGTTGAAAACAGTCTACATGCATTCAAAGACGACGTTGAGATGGGAGAAGTGAGCGTGGGAGGACAGCGTAAACATGGCATCACAGTGAAGAGCTCTTAGGAGGGGGACAATAGTTTCTCTCACATCAATCGGTGACTCTTGTTCAAGGTAAAAGCAAAAAAGCATTGCAACTTAAGGGAGTCATTAAGAAGCGCAGAGTCGTACACGCACGGTTTGAAATGTGTTAAAGTACTGTATCCTCACCATTTAATAGATCACATTGATATAGGAGACGGCTGCTCTGTATCAGATTACAAATGTAGTATATTAAACAAAATGAAAGGCTGACAGATGGAAAAGTTCATATAATGAGCTAATATATGTCAGTATTTTGTAAATATAAAAAATACAATATCAGGCATTTATCTAATTGGAATTGGCTTTTTTGTTTTGTTTATTAGGTGTCGCTCACTGCATTTTTCCCCATGTAAAAAAAATTGTTACTAATGTATTATCCTGAAATTTCTAAATTGAGTGATTCCCAATTATTGGTTGTAGGTCCAGGGTCCCAATCAAAGTGACTGGGTCCAAACCGCTGACTTTTCACAGCTTTTTTTCAACTTACTATTGAATGGCTTCAGGTTGATCAGTGTGGTAAATGTGCAACAAGGCTGCAGTCTTGTGATGACTATATTATTCATAAAGAAGTTTGAGTCCCACCTGAAAACGCCTGTGTGGTTTTGGGTAACTTTGCGCCCATGGGGCTTTGCCATACTTTAAACATGAACAGAACTATGAACATTATGGGGCCAAATAGGGATTTTTCAGAGCTTATGTGTCAGGATTTGGCTTTTTTGTTTCAGACATACTATAGGAATACTTCATATTAATGGGAAGATATTATTCTATGACTTCTTTGACAATGTTTTAATTGCTTTTATACTTACCTTTTTTGAACATACTATACTTTGACATTTAGACGTTTTCTCATAACTCCATAATAAACTGTCACACATGCATTTGATTGTCATCGTAAACATGTTCGAAATGATTCAGTTTCCAGTTTAAACCAAAAAGAAATATTTATTCCATGATAGACTGCAATTGGAAATACTCAACCATTCAAAAGAATAGACAATTAAGTGCTTGTTTTTTCGGAGGATGTATTGACACTAATTAAAATATCAACAGCCACATGCAATGGGATTTTGTCCACTACACAAACAGTGACTAGATTGCCTCCCCAACATTATAGATAACATTGAGTATTCACGTCCCTTTCAGTGTTGTGACTTTTTGTTTTCCGGTGCGGTCGGCCTCTGCAATAACACACGACAGAGCAGCGTCTTCTGCTCTGTGAGACTCTTACTGATCAACTACAGCGGATAGGCTCAGTTTCTGCATTATACGTCCAATCGGGTGGCAGGTTTCAGTTCAAATTATGACAGACTGGATGATTACCTGTATTACTTTAACAGAAAGTGGTCTGTTAATCTGTATGTATGGCATTAGACAATTACAGGAAGTAAACACTGACACCGCTAACAAAAGAAAATAATGACATCTTATGTCATTTTAAGTTAATTAGCAGATAAAATTGACATCAGATTAAAAGTCTTCTTACATTGTTTAATTCTGACCAGCCTGCACATCACCAAATTACATACATGAAGAATGATTAACATCAGCGGGTAAGGGGAGGTCGGTGGATCCAGTCACCTGACAATCTGTAAAAAATAAGGCAAAGTACAAAACAAACTAATTCCATGCAGACATTTAAAACATTGACGAGTTTGGCTTCAAATGATAAATGGTCCATTTCTTGCAAGAATTAAAAAAGGTATTTCTGTGCAAAAACATTTAAATAAAATCAAACAATAAACTCATGATTTCAAAGTGTAAAGTGGTTGTCCTGTGGAATGTCATGATGCTTCCCTTTTGCATCCAGCTGATTGCACCCATTGACTTCTGATGCCAAGATGGATGTGAACGGTGTGTGTTGTTGGCTATAAAAGCGTCCGACTGTGTCTGTGAGTCCATCCAGTCACCAGTAAAAAATTAAAGTTAGACGCTTCCCTGTGTTGTTTTCTGGGGAGGCGAGTCATCCCCAGTGGTTAGTACAAGTGCCTCTCCTCGTCTTGCCGAAGTCCTCTGGATGTGGACAAGCGGTCTTTTTGGTGATGGCAGTGTTCTCTACTGGCTGATGTTGAGGTTCAGTAAGCAACGACCATTCTTCGAAGGCACCATACTTTACATTGGTCTGTGTGTTGGTGTGGGCCGCACATGGGCACATGCATACATGGAGAATTCAAACCAGTCAACAAAGTCTATTCCCTCCACTGGCGTCAGTCCACAAGGCATAACCATGACAACTAAGGCAAAATCTCGCAACATTAAAACAGAGCATCTGTCTTTTTTTTTTCCTTTCTTATTTTTGTTTTTCTTATTGGATTCCTTGCTGCTGCTAAAATCAACTTCCCCACAATAATCATTAGTAATAATAATCTCTATTCAATAAATTATCTATACTGTACAATTATTTCATCTCGCATGGACCTGCAACCAAGGTGCCTTTTTCAAGCTGTCCTCGCTCAGTGTCTTCTGTGTCCTCAGTTCATTAGAGCACCTGCAGAGCACACACAGGCTAACAGCAAGCCTTTTTTTTTTTTTTACTCTACCTGTACAGAAATTAAAAAGGACGCCCTGCCACATAAAATAAATGTACAAACATTAGCAAAGCTGATGCATAATTGAAGATAGAGAAACATGGTAGAAACACTCACTGAAAAATGAGCATCCAGCAAAAACAACAGCAAAAATGTTCACTTTTTCCTTGTGTTTTTCTCCGGAGAGGGAGTGAGTAATTGTTCACTGAGAGCAGCAGATAGAAGATGCTTCCTGGTTTCAAGCGAGCAAATCAGCAAACATCCAAGCCTTACTGAACACTTTCTTCATCCACATAGGTTGAGGGAAACCATCCAATCTGAAACAAAAAAAAAAAAAAGTTTTTACATCCAATGAAGCTGAACACACATTTGTTTACACTTTGGTGAATCCATTGCATTGCAGCATTAATCTGATTCAATGCCCAAGAGTTAGACCAAGTCCCCTCTGAACACAGCACCTTACAGAACACAGTATGTGCATTATTTCAACATAAGTGCACAGTTCAGATGTAACAAGCTTCACTCTAAAAAGATATGTGACCAGCTATTGCTAGGCAACACTGGCTCCTACTTGATGCTAATCATAGAACATCACGTCTATATGTTGTTGTTTGGACCTGGTGTTCACCAGCACAGCTCACTCGGAGCGTTCAATGTCGGTACTGTAAAACTTTCACTGAATGACGGTTGCCATCTTTGGGACAAGAATCGCGACCTTAAATTGCTTGTAGAAAACTCTTCAGCACATGTTTTATTATTGTCGTTCATTTAACGCGCAGAGAGAGAGGGAGAGATCTGCGGTCTTGGCCATTAGTTAATTTTCATTATTTTTGTGTAGGTAATATGTTGTTAAATATGTTAACTTAAATAAAATTACCTATTTAAGTAGTTATGACCCGTTGTATTAATTTGTCCAGTTATTGACGCCTTATGTGCAACCAGATATTTTTAAAGCGAATATTCAAACGTCATTTTTGACGAGCTCGCTCGTCTACTGAAGCAACGCCGCTTCATGAGCTCTTTGCTGGTTTCTTGGGCTGAAAAAAGGGCTCGGTTTCACATCCTGATTATGGGCTTTATTTCTGCATTTGGCTGTAAATATTGGGTTCATCATTGCACCATGCGCCTTTTGGGCGCCATCTTAAATAAACAAACAGATCCCGCTTCCTCATGTATCCCGTGAGAGAAAGCGTGTACAGAGACGGTAAGAAAACCTCTATGTGAGAGATCGGCACAAAGGAAATGACGCGAGAGTGCGTTGGGTGCTCGAGAACCAAATGTCCCACAGGACGGTTCGCGGATCTTCAGCGTTCGTTTTCTCTGTATTATTGAAAGCGTACTGAAAACAATATGAATGAATATATTACATACGACATAAATGATCTCATTCTGAAAAAAAGCATCCATCCCACGCACACTTTAGACTATTCTGCCCACTCTGCCTGCTGTTAACTCAAGATCCCCCGTCCACTTCCACAAAACCCATCTGCGACATTCATTGAAAATAGCTGAGCGTAACAGCTGTTTGTTTATTTTCGATTTTGAAAATTAAAACATCGCTCTACAGATTTGCATCGAAGAGCGAGGACAGACACACACACACACACACAGGAAATGTGAAACGGAAATCTCTTAAGACACAAATGAAGCTTTCGTAAGTACAACAAACAGGGATCACCCTGCGAAAAACCTTTGCCTTTAAATGGAGAAATTCAGAGTAGAAAAGGAGCTGAAAAAACGCAGGAACTTCCTGTGCAAGGGAATAAAAGTGATCACGAGGTTGATATAAGTGGACCAATTGCCAGGACACACACATTCCGACACATGGCTGACGTCAGCCTCTTCGTGATGCCTCATTTGTTTTTGTTAGAAAAAGGCGTGAATTGACCCTTGATGGCCCTTTGGGTGGCCGTGGGAAACCACTTCCTACAAAAGCTGTCAGCTCTGTCGTTGGGGACGCCTTTTCTGCTCAAGTTGACAGTACTGTTTATGGCACAGAACTGGCACCACCTGAGCAGCACACAGGTGCGCACAGTCAGCAAAGCGAGCATGGACGTGAGGAGAAGGCCACGAGGCCACGAGGAGAAGGCCATGAGGAGAAGGCCACAAGACCACAAGGAGAAGGCCACGAGGAGAAGGCCACGAGGAGAAGGCCACGAGGCCACAAGAAGAAGGCCACGAGGAGAAGGCCACGAGGCCACAAGGAGAAGGCCACGAGGAGAAGGCCACGAGGCCATGAGGAGAAGGCCACGAGGAGAAGGCCATGAGGCCATGAGGCCATGAGGGTGTACGCTTGGCCTTAGGAAGTGGCATCTGTGATGCCCGGCTCTTTACCAGCAGAGTGACTGCATGAAACCCCGTCTTTGTGTCCCCCTGTGGTGAAGGGCTCATCAGGGATGAGGTTGCTGGTTGAGACATATCCAGCTCAAACTGGTATCTGTACGCCCCCCTCCCCTCCCCCCATCTGCCGTCCCCAGTCACCTTCAGCACAAAGCACCGAGGAGGCGTCCGCTCCATCAGAGGCAAGTGTGCACAGAGCTGGCAAGTGGCTCGTGCGGTAAGCTGTAGCTCAGCTTTCACAGCTGGGATGAAGGTCCAAAGGGAGGACCTAGCAGCCAGTATCCAGATGGGCACAGCCCCGTCTCACAGCTGTGTGGACATGGCTAAGGCCCAGGCGAGGCAAAATGGTGTGGAGAAAAAAAATGTCCACGGCAAAAGCTTAGAGGGTGGAGCCGGCACGATGTAGAACAATGAGAGCCAGAGGCTCCAGAAGTGGTCTGGCTAATCCAACAGCATTGTGCCTGCAAAGCGTTTCAACAGATGGGACCGGAACAGAGGCACTTAAATGGAAACAAAACCCCAATTCCTCTTTTCTTGATGAACAAAACAAGATTAATATGCTGTAACAAAATCAAAATGTGACAGTACCTCAACATCAGATTAGCAACAGAACAATATTAACACATCCCCTTAATCCACAGCAACAGAAAAACAATGAATGAAAAAGAATAAAAAGTTCAAAGATTGCGAGCTTTACTGCGAGCCGATTGACTAACAGCAGCCATGTTTTTATGGCTTTTATTATACCAACGATTAGTGTCTGGCTCGGCGAAAAGGAGAGAATAAAATGCCGGACTATGTTCGGCCAAATACCTCAACATTGATGCTATAATATCGGAGGGTTAACCGATAAGACTTCTGTAATGTGGATTAGGTAGGAGGGGTGTGCGTTGTGTACATGCTACAACTTTGTAGCAGTACAATAATACTGTACAAAGATTACAGCCAAACAATGAATGATCGGACTCTGGTGCTTCACTCACTCGTCCGTTGGCCTCTCCCTTCCACCAGCCCTGGTCTCCACCGATCTTGCTGTAGATCTTGACGATGTCTCCTTCCCGCAGCGACAGCTCTCTCATGTCTCGTGCAGCAAAGTTATACCTGGCAATGGCCGTGCTGACCGCCCGGGGCGTGAACACTGAAAGCAGAAGCAGCAGGAGCTCAGTCACACAGCCGGAACGAGACGGAGTTGAAAGGTCATGCTGGATATCCCTGTAATAATTAGTTGTGAATGATGATGAGTACGAAGATGGCCGGTTTAACAAGACACCGTGTAACCACGCAAAGACAAATGAGCTCGATGGGAGAGGACAATTTGTTTCCTCATGAGGGAGGAAATTGGTTTTCTCGACGTGATTTAATGAGTGGTGCGATAACGGGAAGAACTGATATGTTGTAGTTAATGAAACATGCGCCATGGAGAAGAAGCAATGACATCAAGATGATGAAATCCCGTTCAGCGAGGAGCAGGTTGACAACAAGAGCAAGAAAAGAAAGGAAGAACCGAGTACCTGACCAAAATGGAGCGGAACTTTGGGAAGAGAAGTTGAGGCCCTGCGGACTGAGGAAGGAGAAGTTGTAGGAGGCGCAGGTGGCTGCTGAGAGGAGAAGAGAAAGGCGAGGAAATAAAGCGAGAAACGCAGAGCTGGAGCCACAGAAGTAGTTAAAAAGGAGCAAATGTCAGTCGGCTGGTCATGATTTTGATTGCTTGAATGGTGTGATTGAAAACGGCAAAAAGTACAGACATTTGTGGAAAATTTTCACATCAATTGTGCAGAATTACAGTCAACATGAGTGAATGTTGAGTTAAAATGGGTCACCGCGTTGTCTTTGCAGCACATTTTGCCTGCTGTAAATTTGCATATCTCTGCACAGCCTCCTAGATAAGGTTAGTCCAGACTCTAAGTACATACTGGTGCAGACGGCATTGCTTTAAAATGGGAGAAACTGATGGGATTGGCCTCCAGTGTTTATATTATATTTATTTCCAATGCAGACGAAACGGGAGGGAAACCTTTCGCCTGTAATGGCCGGTTCTTCTTGCAGATCAAACCAAGGCAGACACATGTAGAAGCATTTAGACAGACCACAGGCCTCGGCGTCAGATGACAAAGGCCTGCTTTTCCCCTTTCTCTCTACACCTATTTCACAAGTCTTCTCTGCCTTATTCTCCCATCCTCTGTGTACGAGAGAGGGAGTCACTGGCCTGGGGAAGAAAGGAGCGGAGTGCAGACAAAGAGAGCCAAAGGGTCATATTAAGTTGCCCCGTTCTTGCTATATCGACAGCTAACATGGCAAAATGGCATGCAGCTTTGTAAGCCTATTATAACATGTATTAAGTCCAATTAGTTCTGTTATAACCATTGATGGAAGCAGTCAGATGAATACTGTGACGTACAATGTGCCGTTATTTTGTGCCGTTTTTTCCCCCAGTTATCCGATCAGATTTAGTTAGGGCATTCCCCTTAGCTCACCCCCCACTATATAAGCACGGACGTACTTCAGTTTGGCTTTGGAAAGGTTTCATAAGGAGGGACACGCACTCAATACAATTACAGCTTGGTTTATCCATGAACCCAAATTGCATCAGGGTGGTGAAGAGAAAGCGCTATCATCACACGCTATGATGATACCTGATGAAACGCTTGCCCGTGGTTGAATTCCCTCTGCCAACGCGCTTATTGACTGATTCATCAGCTCTCATCAGCGCGCTGTGACTCATTCAGTGAGTGACTTGCAGCACTAATAAAGTATTCACTGTGGTGAGGCGGCGGACTCATCCTGGCTGATATTTGACACCTCACTGGAGATTCTTTCCGCTCTTTGAGTCTGCCGCCCCAGGCTACCTGCTGGGGGAGAGGAATATTTGGAATGCTTACCTGGTGAGCGTGTACTGGCCCGCGTTAGAGAGCGCTCTCTTGATTTGTAGGGGTATCGCAATGTGGTGTCTAACAACTTGAAGCTTTCTTTCAGGGAATGGGCCTGGTAGTACTCCACCAGCTCCTGTTTTGATACACAGAACGGGAGGATTCACACATTCATCTGATCACATGTTTTTATTCTCTTCTATGACATCAAGTAACTGGTCCACAGTTGGTTTAAATATATGACTTACCAAAAGACTCTCAAACTTCTTGGCTTCAGTGATGTGAATCCAGCTGTCTTTTTCAACGACTTTGATGTGTTTTACTTCATCATTAAATCTGTAAAAGAAATATTGATCTTTTGTAATCAATTGCAAAACAATGTTTCTCATTGTTATGTTTTCCTCTTATGTGCCTTTAGTGTAAAAGTGCTGAGCTGCTGTCGACAAATTAAAAGTCATTTTCACAAGCCGAGGTCGACGGTGGGACATAGATTATTTGTCTGAAGGCTGGTCCCTCAAACACTTTGCAACTGTCCTAAAGACTGAAGGAGAAATGTGCTCAGAATGACGGCTCCTGTAAGAACGCAAACATTTATCTTCGTGAGGTTTCCTCTCGGAGCAAACACATACAAAAAGGAGAAGCAATTACCGAGAGGTAATTAGCTGCAGCAAAAAGAAGCTCGGGGGAAATGCTGACTGGAGCATCCCTTGAGAATTTGCATATCCCACGAGATGTGGATTAAAAAGCCTCCTGTGAGATTCTCGTTCAGCTGCACGATGTGAAACACTCACTTGATGCTGATGGCAAACCTCTCCGCCTCAGCCGTCCTCTCTCTGATAAGGTACGTCCCGCTGCTGTGAGATTTTAAAAGGTTATCGGCCTGCTGGCGCTCCATGTTCCCTGCGAACCTACAGAGGAGAAGAGAATAGAAGTTGCATAATCCAATGACATGGTGAAAGCTTTACAAATTGTTGACATCAAACAACTACGCGGTAACTGATCTTTTTACTGCGGACATTGCTCGGGGTGAATTCATTTTTAATTGAACAAGCGCATAAAGTTAGAATTAACATGAATAAATGTGAAGTAATTAAAGGATATCGACCCGAGGACAATAGCATTATATAGTGTACATGAGGATGAAGTGCACAATCTTCAGAAGTTACGGGTCTTACCAAGGATATCCATAGTAGTCTGATTCCCTTGAGCACTGCCGGCCCGATAGTGTCTGAAAGGGCTGTAAAAAACAAAAGACACTGCACATTTAATAGGTTATTAATAGAATAAAGCATTTTAAGTGTGCACTAAAGAGGAGCAGGCCCTCGGCAATCAAACTGCACTGCATCGAATGCCTCTAAATGCAGAACCCTTGGATTACTTACCTTCGGGTCCAAACAGGGTTTTACACAGGAACTGGGGAAGAAGCCACTCTTTTGTGTTTGTATCAGCTTTCCCTGCAAGACAGCAGCGCAAGGAATCTGTAATTACCTTGAGGCAATTAACTGGGCTTAACATGATGCAAACATGCATTAGAATATTTTTAAAAAGGAAACAGAAAAATACTTTATCGGACACCATCATGACACAGTGATGCCAGGTGTTGCGTCTACAATAAAATGAACACATCGGTCGGGAGCCGTCAGGTCTATGAAGAGAGTCAGAGGGACAGTTGCTGTGCAGCTTTGTGGTGGTGTGCACCCAGTACACCCGCTCTAGTGTATTGAGATATTAATCATTTGAGTGTTATGAATTATTCACTTCTCCAATTGAACATTTTCATATTTATGAAGGAAAAGAGAGAGGGAGCAGGGTTTACTTTTTAAGCAATTTTTAACGTAAGGAGAGAATACGTTTGGATCACTCCTGATTTTGCCATATGAGCAGAAATAAACTGGGGGCAAATTTAACCACCTGTCTCAAATTAGTCCCCGAATCTGAGATAAGAAAATGCCTTTGAGGGGGTTGGATCATTGTTCGAGATGTAAGTCTTTAACTCACTTTAGGAAATCAGACACATGATAATGCTAATATCAGAACCAGAACACCTCAAATCCAAGACATTAGTGTTTGCTGTAAGTTCATTTGCATCTGATTTTTATAGACACATGACAATAAATACTACTCCAGTTCTACAAGATAACCTGCAATGTTCCTGTTTTTACATGTCTACATATCGATTTTCTTATCTAACAAATGTAAAATTCTTGACAACAATCATGTGTGCTTCAACTTTCAAAAGGCAAATGAAGTGTAGCTTATAACCAAATCATCCTCTGCACATTATCGGTGTGAAGGGGTGAAAACATGTTACCTGACTGATTTTTACCTGGATGTTGGCAGACTTTTAAAGGAAAGTTTGACATTTAGGAAAAAGAACCTTGGTTTACTGCCAATATTGAGAAGAAAGGAGATTGATATCCCTTTCATGTCTGTACACTAAATATAAGGCTAAGCCAGCTCACTGTATGTCACATTAGGGAAAGGGTCCAAAAGTAACAGAACCCACACCAGCACCGCTCACATTACATCTCATTCATTTAATCCGTACAAAGGAAGTACGCGTCCCACTAGGAGAAAACGTCAGCAAGTACGATCTCTCTTACATCTGTAATGCTAAAGGTCAGCACTTAATCTCAATGTGTTGGATGTACAGCACAAAGCGTCTAAATACCGTATCATCAAATGGAGGAAGTTGGATGCTTTACCTCCCACCACGTGGTGTCAGGGTCTCCCTTCAGAAGCTCGATAAACTCTCCCGTCTGAAAGCTGAGCGCCGCCTTGCCTATCGGTGCTGGTGTGCCGTGGTAGTTCCTCACTGCCACCATCTTGGGACCTGGAAACACAATCCGATGTTTAGTCTCACTAGATGTGAGCAAGTAACAACCATCAGGCGTGCCAACGCGAGGCAGAAGAGGAAAACACGTTCTAACTTTGACTGCGCGCTGCTCGCTGTGGTTCATTGCATTGGGATTCAAGCCCATAAGGGCAGGACTGATTCGCCATTAAAAACCTGCCCACTGACAAATGCAGCAGTTTAAGATTTATAACATGATCACAACATCAAATCCCTTCCAGGATTCTCTCTTTAACTTTAAACCTTGTGCGGCTCTTAAAAGACCAGCTTTGTATTTTTCTAATGCTCCTCATTTCAAGATACTGTAGAAAATGTACGATGCCTCTCGTCTCAATGGTCTTAAAGTTGTGCATGTGCGCACTGCCTCCCACTGTTCTTGGTCAATGATGCTGCTTTGGTGCGTGAGTAGTAGGCATTTCCACAAGATGGCAGTAGAGAGCTGAGCAGCTTAATAACATCTGTCTATAAGTAGCATGTCAGCTGACTGAATATCCTGCCTTGTAGGGAAGAGATCTTACCTGATGACATTCCAGGCTCCTATGAAAGAGAAACAAATACTTGATCAGCAACACCATGACGGACAAATACCTTACTGGTACAATTTGTTGATGAATACAAGATTAAAGGAAACGATAATTGGATGATGACATTACTTCTAATATGTTGAGAATTATAAGATCTACTCACCGAGTCATGAGGATCTGAAACAAGACGAAAGAGAGCGAGTGTCAGGCAAAGCAGCTGAGATATGATATATGTTTGTGCTGCATGGGGCTCTTTTTTATAAGCTTTGGTAAACATTTTCACCTGCTCGGCTGCGCTTTGGTTTCAACCCAGACATAGTGAATTAAAAGCGGTCCTGAATAAAGCTGAAGGAGCCGAGCAATGTGGAGAGGCTCACATATTCTTCATAGTGCCTGAGCACAATATTTGCATCTATACACAGCTGATTCCAATTCGAGAGAGCAGGCCTGTGATTTTCTGAATGCACATTGAGTGAATCTGTGGTACTCGGGCCGGGGGGGTCGAGACCCCAGATAAACCGGTTATGAATCAATTATCAGATGATTGAGGAGTAAAGGAAAGCTAAACAAAATCATACTCTGTTCTGCACATGCTTTTTATTGTGATTATTTGGATCATTTCGACCAACATTTATTCAAATGTATGGATTTGGTGTATACACGGAGGCGATCCTGCTGGGTCACAACTAGGCATTGCTTCGTTCGGAAGTATCTAAATAATCAGGGATACTTCATCTGAAAAAGTGTGTAAAATGATGGACAGGTGGTCCCTCTCTACTCATTTTCCTGCTGAAAAACAAGCCTAAAAACAAGACACCCTTACACTTGTGGAGGTAATCAAATTTCACAATCATTATTAATTTGGTCAAAAAAAAGAATCATCATCACTGTCAATGATGTCCGTCGCGCGACATTGATTAACAATTTCATCCAAACACTTGCTCCGCCCCGACGTATCGACCCTTTCAAAGGTGAACCTGCATTAGACACTCACTGATTTTACAGATGGTGATGACTTCCAGGCACTCTTTGTGTGCTCCTGTTCCACAGCGAGAGCAGTAGTAGCCCTGGTAGAAGATGCCCCTAGAGGGGAGACACACACACACACACGAAAAGTGAAATGAAAATGCCGTAGACATTTTCACAATCCACCTCTCGTAAGTACAACACACAAGAGGAAGTGCTGCTTGGTATTATCACCCTGTGAAGGCGGTTACACAAGCTCCATCATTTCCACTCGGTTATTCTTTACAATGGCAAACTCGACTCGTAGTACTGTATTTGTTCCAGGTCCTGTAACGCTGCACGCTTCGCACACTGCCACCTTCAATAGGAAGTGCCATAAATCACAACGGGATCCGCCGGGGCTGCAGCAGTAATTAGCATCTAGCAGGGAGGGAGAATCAGGTCCCGGCGCCGTTTGGCTCTCTGAATTTGGGTCACCCAAGCCGTGCGATGTGTGAGGTCAACGCGCTGAGTGGAGTTAAGGCCGACTGAGGTGAAAGTGGTGATTCAGAAAAGACTCGGCTGAAGCTGGAAAGGCTTACGTTTAAAAATGACATCCGTCCAACTTTGTCAAATTCAGTAGAATATTTTACATTATTTTGTTGTGTGTGTTGCACACTAAATGTGGTTGAATTTCTCTTCAGTTAGTCACCTCTTCAGTCTTAAGACACGTTTTAAGGTTTGGACTTCACACTAATAGTTAATATGTACATTTTATTTTACTGTTGCATAACTGCAGCGTTTGGAGGTTACAGTGATCTTAAAATCCTTTTTTTTCTGCTTCATAATACTTTACAGAGAGACTGTTTATCTGTGGTGCATTTATGGAACCGTGTAGTTATTATTATCTCTGCACACCTTTCAATGCCAGACCTCCACCTGGTAAAGACTACGTCTATGGTGGGATTTTTATTTGAGTAAATAATCTGACCGCTGGTTTGACCACTGCGTATATCATACGTACATAAATGAGCCATAACTTGTGTCTGAGCGTTCTGACCGGTCCGTCTGCCCAGGTTGTAAAAATAGCTAATGTCCTGTAGTGGTGAACATTGTTGCTTAGGCAATAGGACGAGGACAGTCTGAATAACCGTTCCTCGATTAACAATGTGCTGTTGTGCACATCAGGGTCGTTACCTCAAGAGCATTTTGCAGGCGCGACAGTTGGTGTTCTTATCAAACGTGTGCATTTGGAAGTTATGCTGATTGGCCGTGGCTCTCTCTGGTTTGATGTTGGACCTGGAAGTAATCAACAAATGAGAGGAACAAATGGTTTGCTTTTGCGACAAAGAAGCCGGATATTCTGGTGTTTGGTTCAGCGCACGAGCCGCAAACTTGACACTTTCGCGTGGTTATTCTACAGATGGTTTCTCAATGTGTTTCCATGAAAAGTTACACGCTCGCATTTAATCATACTCACATGGCCATTTCAAACTGCTCCATCCACTTCCTCTTTGTCTCCTCAGTTTTACAAAAGAACTGGAAGCCCTGCTTCCCTTGCAGATGGATCAGGTAGAAACCGTACGACCACTGGATACAAGACATGAGTGATGAACAGATGGCACAGAGATATGGGCACCGCAGCGACAGAAGCTTATTACTCCTGCGTGTTCAAATGAACAGTGTCCAAACTTCTGACTGGTACCGTAAGTACGACAGTATTCTGTAAATATGAATTCAGAGCTAAAAGATGCCCCACGTGCTTTAGCGTTGCGTCTCATCAAAAGCTGGAGGCCAGCTGGGCGCTTTTGCAATCATGACTCAAAAAAAATAACACCACAGCCAAAACACAGGCCAACATGAGAAGATGAGTTCAATAAACGGGTCACTTGAGCTTACCATTTTTCCACTCGACTGGTAAGCATGCAAAAAGAAAGACACCAGTTACACATGCAAACATGGACGGACACGTGCAGATTCAAAACAGAAAAGGGCAGGTTAGACTTGCGCTGCGGTACGATTCCATGAATCCTAAATGAGCTTCGTTGCATTTACATGGAGGTTTTTCCAAGCATGGGAAAGCGCGATGCAAATCGGATACTTCAATGCATTACTCATAAGTTGCAAATGTGGAATTACCATCGACAAGGTTGTTCAGCTCAAGGGCAACATTTGTAATGATTACACGGAATGTTTCATCAGCGGCCTTTTTTTTTAAATGTGATGCAAAGTAAAAGGATGGTTCTCACCTTTTTCACGTCTCTGTTGTTCATGGGGTCGTCGGACATTTTATACGACTGCAGCTCGATAATTTCTTTGAGCTCATAGCAGTAACCTTTCCTCTTGCAGACAATGACCACTTTATCAAACAGGAATATATACCTGGACACACACACACAGTTAACGGCTGTGAGAATACATGTTACTTTATTCCTCATATTTGTCGGGTGGTTGTTTTCCGTAGTGTGGACTCACCGGTCCTGTTTTGTTCGGTTGACGATGGAGGACACTTTCAGCTCTCCATCTATCTTTGGCCTCCCGTACTCCTCCAGTTTCACCTGCTGCTTAGGTCACATGAACACACTGAATGTCAGTCGACTGCTTACTATGACTTCTAGATGTAATGAGGAGACATCAATAATTCAGCATCACTTCATTTTAAAAGAGAATCCAAATAGATATTTAATGATACAGCTCGGAAACTAATGTTTCTAACTGTTCAGTTTCTCTCTTTTTTATTCGATAATTTCCTCTCAGTAGGAAACAACATAAGTAGAGTGGAAGGAAACAATAATAACTGAATAAATGAGAGCCGGCTTTTAGGAATACTATTAGAAATTCACATCAGTCTTCAATGTACACAGCTTCTTTATTTAATGTCCCTGCTGTGGGACTGACATCGGATTATCTGAATACTACAGATCTGTTGGGGTGACGCCAGTGTTCTAAGCAGATGAGAGAGTGCACGGGCTTTATCGAGCGCAGGTACCTTCTCTGTGATGCCCAGTGGCTAATCTCACTGACAAACTTTGAATTGCAGCCTGGGAATAACATCAGTGGCAGAGTATTAGTTTTCATACACTAGATATGACTTCTGCAAAGGTTAAAAACAACAATGAAGTTGGAAAATTGGATTAAAAATGACACACTGTTCAAATGAACTATTCTTAATTATTATCTGTTGAATGGTTGTATCTGATTTCATTTCACTCCAACAGGAAGACGATTCCTAATGGAAAAATTGCTGAGATCTTTTGCTTTAACATTAAAGGCACAATGCCTAGAACTCTGATTGATTTGTGAGTTCTGTTTGCAATCAGAGAAAAGCAGGCTCCTCCTCAGGACGGTGCTCTCCAGCGGGCGAAAGCCAACTCCAGATTCAGTCTTAATTACTTCATTTGGATCCAGCTTTGTAAACTTGGAGCTTCTCCTCGCTTTATTTATATTTTTGGCGCCGCGTCCAGAATATTGACAGCTCTTGGATGGGTGCTGACTGTGTGCATGCTAATGTAGAATCCCACCACTCATCACACCGTTAGCCAGCCTTGACGATCCCGCTGGACGAAAGTGACGGAGCACTTCACAGTACTTACAAGGTTTTCTATGGAACTTTGGAATTCGCTGATTTTCTTCAGCGTCTCGTTGTCCCTCTTGACTTCGTTGATGTACATTGCCAGGTCCTGAGAGGGCAAAGCAAACATTCTTCCTGCCTTACACGGAAATCTTTTTGACATCTGTCATATCATTGTGGATGCACAGCCATCTGAGATGCAGTAGTCTCTGGTCAGGATTATGTAACAATTCATACAGCTCGGGCTTGGAGCACTGCAGAGTTGTATGTCATATTCCTACAAATTCACCCATGAACAAACCTACCTGCATAGCCTCCAGAGCCTCCTTGAGTTGTTGTCTCTCTGGTCGGTCCACTGAATGACTTAAAAGTTCCTGTGGGGGAAGATTATAATCACTATTTTGTTTAAAACACCCCCTTTATATTGTATATAGATGTGTGCTGCAACCATTGACTTCTAGAGTAATTAAAGAAAGCTGAATAGCAAGTATAGCTCCTCTTTATTGTGAATAAGGAATCAGGAAACATTTATTGCCAAAATATGTCAGACATACAAGGAATTTGTCTTGGCGGTTGGAATATGGGTGGATTGTCGGGTGGATTCAGGAAATCCTATTAAATCTAATTGTAGTACCATGAATACAAATGTGATGTTGCCAGCAGGCAGATTCATCAGAGAAAATCATATATGACAAACAAAATGGAGATTTCTTTTTTGTTTTTTCTTTTCTGTTTGACTGAGGCTGAACAGAATGAATCAGCTTTCATTTCCATTTTTCACTTTTTCTTTTCAGTCATTTTTTTTCTGGAATGGCATATGTTGACTTGTCATGCCACAGGTAATTGAACTGAAGAGTTACCACGTTACCAGCGGCACTAGCCTAACCAAGATGAAAGTAACGCTACTCGGCCCTACTTGACTTTAATTACCTTTGATGTTCTAATCTATATTAGATCTAACTGACCAGCTGACTCGACAGATCTCAATACCTCGGTCTGTTACTTTTGCACGACGGCCCATAAAGCTTAAGAGGAAAGATATGATCAGTGCAAAAGAGAATTACCTCTGAGATGACTTTACTAAGAGTGAGGCTACGGTACATAAAAGATAAAGGGAGCTGTGTATTCACAATGTACCAAACAGGGAAACACCACTGTGATGATATATGCAACATCAATTAAGGGACGCATGACTGGACGCACGGTCACAAAAAACACGACTTGTCACTCTGACAGGCCCCGAGGCCCCAGCATGCAGCGGTGTGTCCCTGCAAAGCTGTTGGTAGCAGTGAAATGGGGTGTGTTTAATTGGATTAGCGCGCAGTGGATTTGACCTCGGCGGCTTGCGGTGACTTCCGCAGGGGTTCGATTCAAACTAACGGACAACTCGCAGCACTCCCTCCCACAATCACCCGAAGCAAACACTCGCCTCCATCGCAGTCCATTATGCGCCGCCTCATAAACTCATATGTGTGTCCATAACTGGGATGCAAAGTCAATTAATCATGGGGAATATTACAGTGGTCAGCTAGTTGTGCACACTAGGAGGAGAGCTGCAGGGAGAAATATATGCTTGTGCTTATATAAACGTGGTACTTGTATTAGGGAGTGCAGTGTGCAATTAATGATAATAGCTGCCTGTAGCTTATTATTTCTCCCCAAAAAATTAATAAATCTAAAATAATTGTGAAATGAGCTTAACAATTCCACAAGCAGACATTTTTACAAATGTTTGGCATGATTTTGATAATGATTTGGTCACTGATGAAATTGTCATCAAAATTGCTGTGAATCAATCTTCCATCAATCAACTGAACAACAGAGTGAAAACTGAAACACTTGACCTGAAGCAATTCTATAATTTAACTGACTTTAAAATTATTTAAATTCAATAAGATCAGCATAAATGAACATGTCACATCTAGTTTTACATCGAGGAATGTTGGCAGGGGTTTTGAGATGAGAATAAAAAGTTAAGATTGATTCTGTCAGACCTCTTAGCCCTTTCATTTAAAAAAAGTTTATAGATGTTTTGTTATTGAATAAAAACTCCAAGCTGACAACAACACCCTCCATTTAGAATGGAGCTACGCATATTTCAAAGCCCCCTTGTGAGAGAGAGAGAGAGAGAGAGAGAGAGAGAGAGAGTGACGGGTGTGAAGTAGTAATTTACATTCCATCTGCTGGGGGCCTGGAGGGAGTTCAAAGATTGACTGATCTGCCTCCTACCTTCAGCAGAAGGTGATACTTCAGCACCCTCTGCATTGGAACCACCAGAAGATCCTGCAGCTTGAACTTCCCATCCTGAACTTTCATGGTGCACTCCTGTGGAGCAGGAGGGAGAAGGAGCAGTCCAGTTACCACATGACACATTGCATAAAGCCACATTGACCGTTTCCTGCTGACAGACATTCATGTATTGTTTAATTATTCATCGGGTGTTGTTGCATTGCTGTGATTGCTTCCACACATTCAAGGGCGTCCCATTAGCCAGATTATTCCATCGGAGAGGCTGGGGGGGTGGACACAAAACCTGTGGTTGCTCCAGACATTCGCGACATAATTCCGACCGCTGACTGAGGAATGCCTCATAATTTACACATTTCTATCCATGTGCGAATTCTTTAGTTAGCATCATCTTATAAAAAGGGACAGTATAGCCCCCTTTACACAGGTCATTGTACATACTAAGATAGCGATACGCCGTTTGATTCTGTAACAAAGCTCGAGATTTGGGGATCAATGCCAACTGCTCAGGCTGCGATCACATCAATTCTTCTGTCGACAGCTCCAGCGATTTATCCGGGTTAAAGGCTGATTAACCTGCATCCTACGATTTCAGAAGGGCATCAACCTTATCCTCTTTAATCACTTCAAATGTATCTAAAGAGGGTCATAGAATATGTCGAAAATGACCTGCAGACTATATTTACCCGCTTCAAATCATATATGCAATACAACCTTTTCTTTGCAAGAACTTAAGTAGTTTCAGCACAACCTCTGAGGCGGTTACTACAAATTCTAAACAGAATAAGCTAATTATTTTCCAGTAAATGGGGTAATATCAAGTTCAGTGTAATCCGATATGATGAAATGAGCAGCTCTAGCATATTTGCAAATTACATTATTTGCTCTTCTGATTTCCTCTAACTTTGTATGACCCCGGCTACTTTGGAACACATTTATGTTATTTAATGTCATAATCCATTTACTAGAAAATTTGATTTTTGCACAAATATGATTTTGTAAAATGTCAGATTCTATCAACCCGTTAGAGAAATTTGACTTGCTAATGAAACATGGGTGCTAGGATTGTTAAACCACTTCTTACATCTGCTCAGTGACAGCACTGAAAAACAATTTTTTCTTCGCTCAGTTTGGTATTTTCTGTAACTACACACAGTGGCCATTGATTTGTAAAATCAATGAGGAACAAAATGCAGATGTTTTATTCGTTTGGACGTCTGCATCGTGTTAAATGTGTTGGTCAGCTGTAATTCAGTCAGCCCTTTAAGAAACAACAAATGATCCTTTTAAAGCTCACATATCAAAGGTCATAAGCAACAGCTCAGTCATTTCAATTCAGTATGAAAAAACAAACTTGTGTGTTTCCACAAAAACACACAAGCTCGTTGGCTCGTCCTCTGCTAGTGGTCATTACCTCGACTTTAATCTTGACGTCCTCTCGTGTTGCTATTAGCTCATCCAGTGTCTTCTGCGCGTTCTCCATGTGGCTGCAGTACTGACCGTAGATCAACAGCCTGAGGGACACAATCAACAAACGTGCTGTCACACCCGCATCCACCGCCTGAAGGCTTCCTGCCGCTGAACACGTTTAACAAATGCTACAAAACAGAGGAAAACTCAGCTGAAGATTTGGATTCCGATTTTCTGGGAATACAAGAACATTTAGAAACACTTGGCCTCATAAATTCCCTCCGAACCCGTGTGAATGGTTAGAAATGAGGGTTAATAAACCCTAAAGGGGCTCTTTTAAAAAGCTTGGATATTCATGGCATATCTTTGTAAAAACACTGGGACATAAGAGATTGCTCCACAATTAGGTTGGTGCCTATCCGCAACGTAGTACATATTCATTTAAAAGATTAATAACACAATATGAGAGGTCAGCATGAGAGTCCTTCGGCACTATAGGGGGCAGATAAATGAATATGTGAATAAATATAATTAAGAATGCACGTGAACACCATGAATAGATAATGACTGGATTCTGGTCCCGAGGCATTATGTGGAGGGGCGGCATCCTCCTGCCAATGAGCTGTAATCACAGCGCGCTAATGACAGACGCCGCTATACATCAGATGCTTCGCGCGGCTCCTCTTATCAGCGCGTGAGGAATGCAAAAAGGTCCTGATTCGGAGCGGGGAAGACTTAAGAGCTGTGGTTCATTAGATAATACAACGCTTCAGCTGGAAGGGAGTTCAAAGTCATCCCGCCTGGAGGATGCCACTGCATGTGGCACACATTGCTCGCACTCACAAAGTCAAAGTAGGTCACTGGCAAGGCTGGTAGAGTGTGCCCCCCCCGCTGTAGCACTGGTACTCCAATTTCCTATCTAAATCTTGAGTGGGGTGAGGCGGCGCAGAGAGTGATGGCCCCCCCGGAGTCGAGATCTGTGACACACAGTAGAACTGCTCACAAAGCCAGCAGGAAGGTTGTACTACGAGGGAGTGGAAGTAAAACCACCGCATCACATCCACGTCTGCTCCTTCCAACACACTTTAACGCTCTGTGCCGTCTCCCGTGCATGCGACTCTCTTCAGTGGTGGCGCTTCAGAAGCGGGCAGGAAGCAAGAGGAAATATCCCCAAAACATGTGGAGCATCCAGCTGTGCCAGCTGTGCTCCAGCAGTAGCAAACTTCTGTATACACAGTTGAGTTTATATTTAAACCAATATGTTGTCTATAGAAAGGTCCTCTAGCTACTAGTACAGCTCTTAAATGACAGCAGCTCCAGTCCACTGCTGCAAAACACAACATGACAGCTTCAGTGTATCGTGTGGCAGCAAATGAACATTTTCCTTTTGAACGTAGACTTCCTGTGACGCCCATTCAACAGCTGATCCTCCTCGAACCAGCAGGGCTGATCCCCGGATCTTCACTGGTGCCCAGGCTGACCTCTGACTACGGCCCCCGCAGGGAAGCCCTTACTTAAACCGGCCCTGGGCTAACAAGCCCCTGATTAAGAGCTGATCCAACCCAGGGGAGACAGCTTCCCTCGGCTACTGCCCATCCACAACGACAAAGTGATTGAGATTAATGCGGAGCCCGATCAATTAGACAGCGAGCGGACTGTGCAGCGTAGCCAGAGACACTCGGGCTCCCGCTGCGAATGTGGGAATCATTACAGCAGTTTAAAGGGTTTAAGACAAGATATTATGTTGAGACAAGATAATTAAAAAAGATATGGAAAATGTTAAAGAAATATATTGAAAATTATACAGACATTTAATGAGAAATATTAAAGAAAAGTAAAGATAGACTGATCCGTAAAGTGAAGCAGCTGAGGTCAGACATGCTCAGTGTTCTTAAAAGGACTTGAACAATCTTTATCTTCCAGTGTGTGGACTTAAAAATAATATATACTACAGTATATGTATATTCTGTGATGAGCCCTGGTAACCAGCTGTCTGGTAAAACCTTAAATCAATGCAGTTTACCAGGTTTCCACACGATGCATCAGAACGTTGTTTTCACAATGTTGACACAGCCGAAGGAAAATGGTTTATTTTTCTGTTGCTTCTATTTGTTTCTCCAGCTGAGGCCTGATGAGTAATACTCAACTTCTCTATGTGCAGATTTGTATTTATTTCTGTTCATGTTGCGTCATCGCGTTCAACTGATTTAAATGCATGTTTCTTTTGTCCATCTGCTTCTGCTTCTTATTACCGAGCATTGATTTAGACAGTTTGCTCCCCCTTGACCATCAGAGCAGGTTAAACCAGTTGTTCAACCGGTTTATAATTTCTCATAATTCATATGGACGATGAGTGTTAAGGCATTCATTGTTAACGCATACAATCTAACATGTATAATGAGCATATTTTATTCATCGTTGTCTTTTTTTCATTTGGATGTTGAGGACAGAGGATTTTGTATACAGTGAACAAATTTGTTGGCCATACAAAATGAATTCAATAGTCTTAAAAACCTCAGATGCTACTTTTTCTTAAAAGCAACAAAATGATGTCCGCCCCACAGCATTGGAAGGAGCTGAGCGAATGAAAGTGATTAAAGGGGTGATTTGTTGGCTTATCTGGTCGAGTTCAAGAGAAGGCCATCCTTTAATGTTGCGTGCGCGCGTGTGTGTGTGTGTGTGCGCCTTTGCCACTACCTCACACACAGCACTGTGTGCTTGATGCAAAAGGCCCGTTTTCTGCTGCCTGAGGGCTCCATCTCTTTTTTATGTTTCCATTTGCAGCAAACAAACCAGCAGCCTCCACCATTGTGCTGTAATATCGCTGCCCACTTCAGCCTCTTGGAGAATGCATTTGTGGTTTGACAGTATATCTGCTCTCAGTAATCCGACCAGCCTTGTTCCCGGTTTCTGTTAGGAAACCAAAAGCAGAGCTAAGCAGAATGAATATCAGACTTTCAACTCTAAATGAATGCTAAAGCTCTTTCGCCCAATGTGTAATTAAAACAGTAATGTGTTAAAAGTTTGCCATTGTAGCTTTATAGGTGATTTGTCAGGGAAATGTGTTCTTCCGCTCAGAATGGTTACCCAAAACGGCAAAAGAAAAAACTATGAAGGGAGTCATAGTTAGAAGAATCCACTGGCTTCACTTCCTCGCTTTTCTTTCTTCATAAAAACAAAAAGATGGTCACTTTGTATTTAATAAGACTTTTTTGTTTTGTTTGTGTAGCCAAAAGAGATACTATAGCATGAAAGCCCTTATTTTTGGTGTTTAGTGTGCGTGTTCGATGCGGATGTCCACATGTGTAAGTGTACTAAAGCTGTCTCATACATTGTTTAGTCCGCACATGGACCAAGGTAGGAGCATATTGAGGTGCCCTTGAGCAAGGCACTGGATCCCCATCCGGCTCCTCGGCCACTGTGTGTAGTTACAGCCGCCCACTGCTCCCAATACTAGCATGGCTTAAGGGCAGAGGCCGATTTCCACTGTGTCTGATGGGCTGTGGAGCTATGCGACAATTAAAGTTGGTTTGTTAAGTTGTGTGTTCAACCAAACCAGAAAAAGAAATCTGTAAAATGCTGGTGCATGAATTAAATTAATCAAATAAAGGTTTTTAAGTGTATAAAAACTAAAAAAGCATCAATATCTAGCAGCAAAATATCACAACCAAGGTCAACTCAACTAGTAAAACTATAACCAGATCGTTGGACGTGTGGACACAAATTATACATGTAACAGATTTAACAGCCTTTCGTCTGAGGCCAGTCGGAGGATTGTCCTCCTCTCTGAGAGGCACTGGAACAAAAGAGCGGATGACACACACGCACACTGCAGCATGCCTCCACTCTTGGCGCAGTCGTGCATAATTAGTTTGTGACACGCTGATGAGCACACTTCTAACTTGACACCACGTCTCAACACATCACCGAGGGAGGTAACGACTCACCATGCCCTGTCATCTCCTTCAATTCATACTGGATACTTAGCAAAATAAAATACTGCCTTCTGTTTACGAGAAAAATAAAAAGCAAGAATTAAATACAAGTATTTTACTTCAATTGAATGTAAATTCTACATGGTTGAATTTAGGTGGACGTTTGTGCCAAATTTGAAAAGAAATCCCTCAGTCTAAATGTGCGTATGTACCAAGAGGTGGAAACAGGGACAGACAGCCCTAAAACATGAGGCCCACAGCCTTCAGGAGAGTCTGAAAAGGACGGTTTTCAAACAGGCTATGATGAAGACGAGAAGCTACTCGGCCACCTCGAGACGACAGAGCTCTTTTCAGACCGCTTCTCTTTTATTGGAGTCTTCTGGTGCAGTAAAAACTTGTTTCATTGAATTCCTTTCAGTGCCGTCATGTCGCCCTGTTGTTCTGGCCTCTCGAATAATGAGGACGCTGTCGTGCATGTTATTTCACAGAAAATGCAATTTTGACTAACCGCGCCCTGGGCCTTCACCCCCCCCCCCGCCCTCCGTGCCGAGCCAATCTCCAAGTAAACCAGAAGTGACAGGCCGTGGAGCCAGCTAATATTCTCTGACACGAGGCATTGGGACCCCCTCACCTCCACTCAACATATCCGGCCCAAAGCAAATGGCAAAGACCCCCGATAGAGAAGCTCCCGGTGCCGCCACGATTAGGGACTGCGATCATATCAGCGAACCACGATTACTCCGGAAATGAGTTGGGAGAATGTCGAAAATGAGGACATCAACAAGAGGGCACTTAGATGCCCATTTAGTTTGTAGTGCTCCTACTGGGTGTATTTTCCCTTCAGCCCATTTCTGGCTGTTGGAGGAGTAGTCGAGTTAAACCAGTGACATTTGCAGCATGGCATTCAGTTCAATGACCAATAGAAAAGAAAAGGAAGAAAAGCTCTCTCGCACCCACGTGAGAACAAAAAAAAGAAGGGAAAAAAGGATACAAGCACATTGTTGTAAAGGTCACCTGGACTTACAAGCATAGATAACCAAATGAAGCCCAAGCCCGGTCCTCAGAAAAATCGCCAGGACGCCTGATGAGAGCGTCGCTTTGTCCAAAATCCAAATCCCCTGGCCCCTTCAGCTCATCGCCACGGAGACAAGACACCACGGCGGCTTCTAATGAGCCCGGTATACATGTTAATCACATGCACGGTCAAAGCCTGCAACGCACAGAATCTGCAAATCTAATTAGCCATGTTCTTAAAATAACCGGCTTCTCATGGCTGAGAATGTCAAGGAAGATAAATACTAACAAAGCTCAGTGTGTCATCTGCAAATTTGTTTATGAATAGAAGATAAATGTTGCTTATTTCTGTCAGATAGAAGGTTAACAACAAGGGAGAAGACTGTACGTGTACTTTCATTCTGCGGCTCTTTGGGTTTGGGTGGTTCCAGTGAAAAATCTTAATGCCACAGTAAGCAATGACATTTCAGTTTCCATAAATAAATTGTTTTCCTGGTTCAGGGTGTGAAAGAACTTGACTAGAATGCAAAGCGCCTTCATCTCAACCCTGTGTGATACAAAGTAAATGCCAACTGAGACTTAAGCCACGGCGCTCCTCCTCTAGGAAAGCCTGTGGGTCACGGGATTCCAGCGGGATGGAAGACTTCATCACATGAGCATGTCCGGGTGGGAGTCATTTCAACAATATGCTAGTTTTTGTAATGCACGCTGGGATGGGAGTCATTTTTCTGGGAGTGGAGTTGAAACAGGAAGGAAAACCCACCCCAGTGTTAAATGGGCCGTACTGGTTTAGTGCATTCCGGTCTCATGACCACTCAGACACTCATTATTCACCCATTCATAGCGCCATGCACAGCGCCACCTGCCTATCAGAAACTAGCATTCACACACACACACACACACACACACACACACACACACACACACACACACACACACACACACACACACACACACACACACACACACACACACACACACACACACACACACACACACACACACACCATAGTCACAGCTAGAGGGGCCGTTTGGGTTTAAGTGTTTTTGCCAAAGGACACATCGACATGGACACTATTGGAGCCGGGGACAGAAGTGCTGATTGATCAGATCGAAGTACAAGCCTGCTCTCCACTGGGCCACACCAGCAGATGCTAGAGGATGATCAATAGATGTAATGTTCCACAATCACATATAAGTTCATTAAGTACGTTGTCCACGTACTTCTGGCCATAGAATTTGACTTTGCAAGTAAGGTTCTTTTAATGATAATCTATATATATATATATATATATATATATATATATATATATATATAGATTGTTTGAATATTCAAATCGACAGGACTGTAGGAGCATTTTCCCGTTTCTCTGTCCCCATGCACATCCTCAAGAGAGAAACTCGTCCTTTACTGGAAACGTTGGCTAGTTAGACACTTTCTTTGATTGCCTACAAATGACGGTTTCCAACCGAGGTTCAATCAGCTCAGAGAGAACATGAATTAGACAAGGAAGGAGATGCAGCAGAAGTGTGTGTGTGCGTGTGTGTGTGACAGAGAAACAGCATGTGCCTGCCTGTCAATTAGCAGAAATTTACTTTCAAATGTCCCAGCAACTTCGTGTTACGTGGAAGAAGGAAGACTTCTTAAGTAAGAAGCATGCAACAAGTCCATTACCTATGACCTATGCAAACTGACCTCACCCGAATGCTTGTTTCAGACGGCAAGACGAGGGAAAAAAAGTCTGTTATCAGGATCACGCAGCAGAATATAATACATGCTTATGCATGCAAGACACACACACACACACACACACACACACACATTTGGTCACATGTAACTCAGATTTGCAGTAATGGGGATATCACGCAAGGAGATTGGCATATCAAAGGCTCTGTATGGAATTAGAACCAGGGCCAGATCCTATCATCAGCATCATTACCATTATCTATGAAGAGCCACACTTCTGCACAGCAGGGAGGCAAATCACTGCTCCACATTATAAAAATGATCCCCACGTGTCTCAGCAGCTGGGCAAGACGGGGATCTGAGAGGAAACCACCTTCTAACAATAGACTTCTGCAGAGCGTTTCTTAAACAAGTGGAACGGTGCAGCTACAATACTCTAACTTGTCAAATTTGAAATAAATTAAACATATCCAAATATTTCAGTTAAAAGAAAGAGTAAAATAAAACTATATTCATTCAATATACTTTTTCAAGTAATATATATGGTTTGCATAAAGATACATCCGACAAATATAAACAGTACGCGTTGCATCAATATTAGGGTTTAAAATTGTAGTGCAAATAGAAAAGTGTGGTTATAGTGAGAATGAGAGCAAAACCAGCACCAATGAAAAGTCTGTCATTTATTCATGGTGGATCGCTGGAGATTTGTTTGATCTTGAAACAGAACAAGAAAGGCAGCTGGCTGAACGTGGAAAAAAAAAAGACATTTGATCAAACACTTGAAACCTGTTAAATTGCAGAAACAGGTTAGAATTATTTTGACTGCATATGGAGCACTTGTGTCTGAAGAAATTGGTACATAATATTGAATTATGTTTTGAAACTACAAGTGGATTTTTATACACAATGTAGCCAAAAGAAGAAAACCATCTGCTTGTGAAGGATGAACGAGGTCGACACATTTCAGGTCACTGACCTTTCCTTGAAGTCGAGAAAGATCTTCCCCAGGCCGCTTCCTCCACTGACCATGTTCAGGTCAATGGCTCGCAGGAGGGCAAAGTGGACTTTTATTACATCCTGAGGGCACATCAAAATGAATATTAATGCATTTTGCATCTACCCATTATATTATTATGCATCCTTTATATAGAGTGTTTGAATACAGAGTTTTAACATGGACATAACCACTCAAAATAATCATTAATTATTTTCAACAGTCAAAGCCTTTGTTGCTTTAAACTTAATAACCTTTAATAAAAATTTAAAAAGAGCACTCGAGTTAACGCTCACCCCAGTATTTTTCACTTGTATAACCTGTAATCTTTATATTATTTGGACTACCCATAACGTGAGAGCCAGTTGAGAATGCAACTATATAGAATATATAGCATCTTATGCATGAAAAAAACAGATGTTTCTGTAACATATTGTATAATGTTAGTTGAGCATTAGAATGTTTGAATGAACAAACTCGATTTAAATAAATAAATAATACATGCTGTAGGAAGACCATCCTAATAAAGTGTTACCAAATGGTCCTTTGGGTGCTCCCAGTTAAAACTGAAGTGTTGCTGTTTGCCTGTCTTCTCCATTGACAACAGATCAAACATATAGACTATTGGGAGTTTCTCACCCCCCTTACGATGAGAACATTAAACCGTGACATCAGAATTGCGGCGCAAATTACAGCGTGAAATTTAGCATCCATAATGTACAACACGCGATATCCTTCATCCGGCCACCCACACGCGTATTGAATTATTCACTTAGAGTGCTGGACCTTCTGGCTCGCTGTGTGGAATTATTTTTCTCTGCTTGAGCGGCTACTCACCTCCAGGTTGACAAAGATGGCCTCCATGTCCTGTGGACTCATGACTTGCTTCAACGGGATCATGTAACTCTGAACAGAAACAGACAAATGGGGGGAAAGTTCAAATATAAACTCAAGTCCCTCCAGAGAAACAAATACGCTTCCCAGAATGGTCTGTCTTTACAGTTGGATAAAACGCCGTAAAGTTCTGTCCAGGCTTTTAGCTGATCTGTTCTGCACTCTACTGTCGAAGATGGAGCCACAATATTGTTGTTTACAGGGTGCGCAAGTTATTTGATTTCAGGATAAAACACTGGATCTGCCATGAGCTGATAGCATGAAGCTTTTCCCTGTGCTACACTTATGCTCACAGAAGAGAAAACCAGCTTATTGTGTTTCCCACGTTGTTTTAGGGCTGTCACATTCCATCATCACAAACAACAACAAATAGACCAACTAAGAAGCAATGAAGAAATGAGGCTTTATTAACCCCAACTCAATTAAGCCTAACGAGTCCTCTGATCACGAGAGGGAAACTTATTCCCGTTTAGTATCGCATCGGGCCGACGCGGCCAACACAGGAAGCACATTTAGTTTAATGAAATTAGCAGAGCGGATGATTTGTGGCGCTCCATCAAATCGCGAATGAAATCTGTCAGTGCAGAAAGTGATGTGTTAGCAGCGCCGATCCCAACGTCGGCTCCTCATCACACGGAGTTTGTGACCCTTCACGCGCACATAATTTGCTGTTTTACGTGGATGCACATCGAGTTTGCCGGCTTTTGTCGGCCGTAGAGTGGTAACATTGGGCTCAGTAACTGTGATGGGACCGTGTAGAACGTACCGGTGGGAGGTGAGGAGGAGGAAATAAGGCAATAATTCCATCCAATATCAGGTGATTAAGCATGTGTAATGTGTAAGCGGTAGGTTCTTTTTTTTTTTTATTTAGCGGTTTGCTGGATAGACTCTCAGGGCTGGGATGTGCGTGTCTGTACTTGAAGCCCCGGGGTCTCCAGCTGAGCCAATAACAAACCTATTGATCGGCTCCTGTGACATTTACGCCCTCCAATTAATGCGCAGATAGCTGACATTTCCATGCTGGGACTTGGCCCACAGGCCAGAGACGGCAACAAGGGCAAACTGACAGAAGGTAACTGGGACCCCCACATTTCATGTGATCTCACCTTCTCGATGTCCTCCAAAGTCTTGTAGTACTTTGCTTCCGTCTCCTGGATCTCCACCAAGCAGCAATTCCTCTTGTCGTCTTCCGTCATGCCCATTTTCTATGGTGAGATTAAGGAAATATAATTAGTCAGGATCAATCGATTGGGGATCATTGATTACGTTTCGTACATGGTGCACGTTTGTTACTTTGCGATGTTTTCAGGGGTTGGTTGTCGTGATGATTGCAGGGAATTACATGACGTTCCTACAGAAATGAGTTGCCAGTGATGCCAGTTTCACATTGATTATGAATCAAAATGTGTGATAGTCAAACACGATTGTTTTTTAAGTAGCATTTTATGTTTTAATCAATTCTCAACAGAAATATCACCGCATTTTGCAAACCTCGCTGTTGTGTTTTGGACATGTTCATAATTTATTTGGTATTTACCATTGCAGGCGCTCAATGGTTTCTATTCATTTCCACTGCTTGAGTTGTGTAATCTATGAAATTGCATTACCTGTAATAATAATAATAATAATAATAGATAAAGCAGTTACGACTTTTCCTAATCAGTTTACTCTGCGACCATGATGAAACATTAATAACAATGAATGAGGACATGATGGATTACATGACTCTGGTTTCTAGAGTCCGCTCTACCGTATTTCGACAGGATAATCTATTCACAATCAATCACGCTTTCCACGTAGTCCATGGCAGAACCAGATGATCTTTTATGTAATTTTCATACAGCCTACGCATGAATAAATGCAGTCGTTAGTGCAACCAAAGGAAAAATGTACCCAACAATTGAAACGCGGTCTGTGTTCCAACATGGTCTGCAAAAACGGGTTAACACGAGGCACAATTAGTGAGCTACAGCACCATGCGGCTCCACAAACGACTGCCGTTTGCAATTAACGTCGAGTTATTATAATGTAGTGTTGTTGTGTAACTTCCAGACGTTGCAAACGCCAGTTTGGCAATAAGTGCGGTCATTTAAAAGACTTATTTTAAGCAAAACCACGTTTTCCAAAGCCAAACCAAGACGTTATGTTGTCAGTGCATTTATCTGGAGGGGAAAATGTAGGACTGTAACAAGATGAAATTTGACACGCTGTGCCTGGGTCCAAAACTGTTGCTTGAGGCAGAAGGTCATAGAGATGCTTCATTTCTAGGGGGATTTTCTATGTTGTGGGAGTGAGTTCAGCAGGCCTGATTGTGTGGAGTTACTCACTAAGCCATCTGGAACAAATTTGGCTGTTGAAAAGCACAGCAAGTAATACAAAAAGTGGTATTAGCAATTTAGACATGCAAGTCTAGTCAAGGCCTCCATCCAGAAAGTAATAGGAAGCAGGGCTCAAACCCAGCAGGAAAACGTTTATTTATCTCGGGCTTTCCACGTGGCAGCTGGTGGTCCTCGCTGTCAACACTGCAGTCACCGAGCTCAAGTCACCAGCGACACCAGAGGGCCCCGAGTCGCATTGTGGACCAGATGGGGTTCCCCCCGCCCCACAGGCACGGGTCATTGATCTAAACTGGCAGACCATTCTGTTGGGATGCCACGAGTTTGTTTTAGATGGAAGTGGTCGAGGGAGTTAGCTGACAGGGTCAGTCACAAGCACAGCGCCACTCACCTGCATGTATCTGATCTGCAGCATAGGAAAGGCAAAGCAGCAAAAATCAGAAGTCAAAGAAATCACCACTCGTGTTAGAAAGTGCATTTCGAGAGATGACAAGATGCAAAGGTTTTGTTGGTTCACTGCATCTTTGCTGGTGCCATTGTATTGTCTAATGATCACCAGATGAGGACGGTGTCCCAGGTGACTTTGCTCACCATGGGTTGTCGTACTTCCACCTTAATGATGTCCTCATAGATGTCGTCCCCATCGTCCTCACACGGCACGCAGTCGTAGATGTCATCCTCACCCAAGTCATGCTCGCTGGGGGAAAAGCACACAAGGAGGATGAACAACTTAACTCACAGGATGGATCCTCTTATAGCCCCCGTGTTCATTTCAAACTGCTCCGACAGCAGGAGGGGTTCTGAGGGGGTCACGCCAGCATGCACTCGTTACCTCTCCCGGGCCCTTCCTGCAGAGCGAAACCGCTGTTGCAGACGAGCGGACGCAGCACCCCGTGTTCACAAACCTGCACTGACATGCGTTATTGAGCGGCATTTCCATTCAAGGTACTTATGCACCTTTAATTGGGCAAAGCAGCGAGCAGACGGTCGCTGTGGGGAGGAGCATCTCTCTGGGAAAGACCCTCATACCCACACTTCACCTTCTTTTGTCCTGTAAAAGCAATTATTGTTTGGGGAAAGGCACTGGGGCTGTAGCGAACGCCCAGGCAGGAACAGGCTTTGGCATCGGGCTCACATCTATGTGGCTAATAACCAGAGGGCTTTAATGGTCGCCGAAATAAATGATTAACTACTGTTAATAAATAAAAGTATTGCCATTAATAATGGAGGACCAGGGTTCTAGCTTGGCAGCCGCTCGCTTGTTTTAAGAAAACCTTCCACTCACCTAAAATGACCTGCAGGCCAAATAACACTCACATGTCAGTGTGATGCTGTGAATCACAGCGGCGCGGGAGTGTTATTTGGCCTCTACTTCCTTCTTGTGGTTTACGTTTGGCATTGAGAATTAATTATACCAAATTTGTCAGTAACAAGCGGTTCCTGTTTGCAACTTAACACTATACAAATATGAATGAGTGCGTGGATATTATTGTCAACTTAAAAAACAAAACTTCTCAGGAAGGCTGTGAACTTCAGAGAAGTGTTACTCAATGTACGTAGGCATAGAGAATCTGTTCACACTGAATGTAAGCGTCTCATGTTCTGATTTGGCTTTTAAAAAGTACCGTAAATCGACATTTCACCGCTTTAATGAACGGGCCAAATTAACAGGTGCAATAACCAACTTCCTCTTTTAAGAGCGCCCTTTTCACCGCCACCTTCTTTGTATTCTGTGTAAATGAAGGAATAAATTCTATAAAGAGTGTGCTTTCTAAGCTGCTCAGAAGAGGAGAACCTGGGCTCCAGCTTGCTTAAACGTCCTTGAGCGTGACATTCTGTGCCCTCATGCAGGGGGGCGGCTGTTTGTGCTCTGACCTGCCTGATTGGGGGTAAGTGCCTCATCCAGATGTATCTGTTTGTGTCCCGTTTGAGGAAAATACTTCTCTACTGATGGAGCAAAACATGTACAAAAGAATTTCAACTTGAGATCTCTGAAATGGGATGTCGTGTAAGGACTTCGCAAGATTCATTGATTCATGAATATTATAAAACAGGATTCATGGGCGCGTGTTCAAAAAAGAAAAAAAACACAGGTTACAGGGTTTTCTCCACTGCGACGTGGGCACCTACGACCTTCTGCCTCAGTCATCTTCAGAAGATTTCTCCCTTCAAAGTGTACATGAATAGGGACTGAAAATCAGAGAAGGTAGAAATACGCCAATTGAAATATTCAGCTTTGTCAGTGCTGCGATTGTTTGAGGTTTTAATTGAGGTGGCCTGAGCTGCTTCTTCTCCATCATGACGTTACAGCAGCTCATGTTAAACACAGAGGAGCCGGGTGGCCCCCGCTGCCCCGCAGTGGTCTCCCCTCTGAGCCCTGAGATAACAGCACGCTTCACGCTGACCGAAGTGATGCTCGGAAAAAGATGCTGCTGCACTTCACGGTCCGTTTTAATCCCTCGGAGACGGATTTGTAGCGCAATGATCTGTGACCTATGAGGACCCATGCAAAGACCTAAGAGGGGCTGGGGCTATGGGGGAGGGAAGTGGGGGCTTTTTTTTAATGAAAATATTTATTGTAGGAATAGACCAGAATTAATATTCTAAACAAATTTTAGAAATGTAATAGATAAAATAATGTGAGAGTTTCCTAAACTAAAGCTATTAATCCTGATCTGGTCAAAGGTTAAATATTCCATTGATCCAAGATGAGGATTTAGAAGTAGGTCTTACCGGTTGGTTACTTTGTTATTGTCCAATATTTCTTTGGCTCAATCGGTCAGTTCAGTATAATTGTAATGCTTTTCATCGACGACTGACAGACTATGACTTTACACCACCGGGGCTGAGGCTCAAAAAGAGAAACGGTTCCCATCAACAGCGGATTTCATGTATAGCTCCTGTTCTGCTAATTGTCTACTTTCATAATCCCAAAGTACAGACAACTGGATTCAATTCTTTCCTCTTTCATTGATATTTTTAATGCAATGTGTGCCAAAAACCAACCACATCTGTCTCTGTCTCCAGACCTCTGATTGGTAATGTCATTAACAAGATCCTTAATATACCATCTGTTGTCACAATCAATATGCATTTATTTTAAGGGAAAAATGACCTTGCTTGTTTACAAAATGTAATGAGCTAAAGTTGTATCATGACCATTTAAAGTAATTTGTAAGCAAATGAGTAATTATAAACAAACTTCATTATCACGAGAGCTATACAGGAAAATAGTGAACTACTTATGAACAACACACTCCCTTTTTAGATCGTTAGCTCAAGGTCAGGATTTAGTTATGATGCTTTGGCTTTAGATATGTAGCATCGATGCTGAACGTTTTAGTAATGGTTTAGTGTGTGTTCTTCAATTTATGTTGGTTGGCCCAATGAATCCTATTAATGCACTTTGGGTGAGCTTGTACATATAAATGCATCACATCTGATTAGGTTTCTACCAACATACAGCTCTGTTTTTTAATACAGTAAGGTTTAAAAAAAAGTTTTATTAAAGCTGTAATAGTAACAATCCTTTTAACAGGATTTTATGATCTCAGTCACTACTTTCAAATCTTGATTCAATGAAACATGCAGTTCAGTTAGTAAACAATGATTCCATTTAGAGTAAAACAGACAAAGCGAGTATGATTTAATGCGTTGCTACTTTTTGATTGACAGGTTTGTGTTTTACAACTTTTCAGTGGGTTTTCAATTGATAAAAGTTAATGAAAACCTCTTCACTCACCAAAAAAAGGTCTTATTGAACGTTAGTTAGTTAGTTCCAGCTTCTAGTTCCCTTATGCTGCAAAACAACAACTTGGCCTCCGCCAAACAACTAATGGCCAAACAACGGCAAACAAAAAGTGGAGGCTTCGAAGCAGCAGCCTCACTAAACATCCAAAAATACTTTATCCCGATGGTGGTAATATTCATTTGAATTTAAAATGTGACACATAGTTCCACCCATTGTGAAGACGTTGATGTTCTCCTGCCAAGCTAGTGGCGCAAAAGCCTTATGACAGTGTTTGCTTTAGAAATCCATGTGTGTCTTTCACAGAGGAAAAAAAGTCTCTTGGCTGTACTGTACGACGCCGCCCCCCCCCCCTTTGCCTTCCCCCTGCTTTGTGCTTTGTCAACTCCAGGATGGAGTCATTCCAGACAGGAAGGAGGACACGGAGACTTGACATCACAAAGCCCAGAGGAAGGAAGTGTGGATCGGGTTTACCACATTAACCCAGGAGACCTCAATCAGGTAGAGGCTGGCCTCCAGCGGGCTCCGAAACGCCTGCAAACAGATGTGGTGCAGCAGGAATCAAGCCGGAGCACGCCTCACCAACACACACATACCTGCACCCGTCCTCTCAGTGCCATTCATTTACAGCTGTAGGCCTAAAGCCTCCGTTCACCTCGCCTGACATGAATTATTCTGGCATGAGAGTATGGAAGTCCCCCAGCCAAGGGACCCGGTACAATTATCTTTTTAAATGGTCAAGCACAAACATTCTCACCTAAGCTTAAGGCCAAGCTGCCGGGTGAAGAACGACCATCTAGGAAAGTCTTAAACATCTGTGCAACCAGTACCGTCGTGAAACGCCAGCCTCCGTATCCTTAGTGAGCAGTGAACCTCCACCAGTTCAAGTCTTTTGGATGCTCCCGGTGAAAACGGAAGGTTGATCGATGGCTGCTGGAAACATCCTCCATTGAACGTTTGGTCTGCTGGCATAAACTCTGCTTTTAAATCGCACCGCAAAATCAATTTATATAGATTGCTTTCCATTGCACTTAGTATCCTTTGTCGCCTTATCACTGAACTTAATGATGCCATTATATTGATTTTTATTGTTTGCTATTCCAGACGGGTTACTTTCCTTACACTAAATGTTTTTGGTGACAATATTGCCTTTATTTTATTCCCTACATGCTTTTAATTTTTATGACACCATGTTGACGGTCAGGGTTTTTTTTTCTTCCGAGATACTGTGAAATAGTAAAGCATCCATAAAAAAATGATTATATGTACTGCAGAAAGATCATCCTTGTCCCCTCCCTCACTCTAGCAGTCACTGCCATGCGCCCTTGGTAAATTATGCATACATCAATATTTCAGGCTAATTAATAAGTCTTTCAGGGCAGGGTTATTGCTGGCGTGGCCTATGTGCTAAGTTTGTCCACGTTTAGTGGGTGCAGGACCTGCTGATGAATCAATTATGTGTCCGTCCGTGGATGAAACTAAATGCATACATGTTCTTTGTAAAAGGTCAAGAGCACCCATGGTGCAGAGGAGCATGATTTATTGAATGAGACCAAAGTCCTTTGCACCTACAGGTGACACCAAGAGCACAGCATTGCAACATTGACCATTTCAGAACATATATATAGAAATACTTAGAGCTACTTGAAGCTTTTTTCTATTGGCCTGTGGTTGCGAAAATAAGTCTAAGATCTAACAATTTGTCTCTGAAAAGATTCCCCTCCTCTCTTGATTTATTACCTCAGCAAACACTGTTGACATGCGTTTACTGTCGCAAATTGCAAGACGTTCATATTGTAAATGATAGCTATTTAGGGTAAAAAAGACAATAAGGGTGGGGTTGTGCTTTGGGGCGGGGCCACCTTGTGAATGACAGGACTCTACCGTGGAGAAAAACACAAAACCAAAAGCCATAGAAATACTAAAGTACATAAGACACAAGCTTATGCTCATTTACTTTACTAGTGGACTCTGACACTTATTGCTAAGCATTGCATGGACTCGCTTCCGCCATTTTTTTACAAATTGAATGTAATTCACCGTACTATGCGTTTTTTCATACATTTATTCATGATGCATTTAGGAAGAATATAGATACAATAACTTTTTTAAATCTTTTATGAGCATATTTACATCCTTGTTTTTTTGGTATAGAAAAATCTTTGAATTGACACATTCTTAGTTTGCTAAATGTGTGGCTAACATGCGCTCTAATCCAGCATTAGCCCGCTTGGCTGGCACCCACCTCCCCTAGCAAGAGCACAATCAAGTATTAATCAGGCATATAGCCATGGCGCGCATGGTCTCCTTTCTATCTCCTCTCCTTCCTCCTTTCTTTCTGTGATGAATGACACCCATCTCAGAGCGGTGGACTAATTACTCTCCATTAATCAGAGTTGAGCGGCTGCTGTCACCCTTGCAAAGTCCAAGGTTCTACTTTTCTCTCTTTTGCATTTAGCAAAAGCCCATCTCTCACACACACACACACACACACACACACACACACACACACACACACACACACACACACACACACACACACACACACACACACACACACACACACACACACACACACACACACACACACACGGCGGCCAACGAGTCGGGCGGAGAGGCCGCCGCACCAGAAGACGGAGCAGGGACGGCGTCACCATTGTAACGGGCCGAGTGACACAAGGCTTGACACTTATGTAATGAAGCGGTAAGAGAAAATCATCAATCACGCTGAAACATCACATCAAGATGTCTTCTATACATGATGGGGAGAGAGTTGTTATGGCTGTAGATGTAACATATAGATAATAGATAGATAGATATACATCAACACTTAAACGATTTGGACAAAATTTGAAGCATGATGGGAGACGCGACTTTCTGTACCCAGAAATACGCTGAGCTAAATGTAATAGTAACCAATGACTTTCAGCAGCAAGAAAAATAACCTGTTTAAATCTGCTGCAACGTGAAATGCTTTTTCAAAATTGTAATGTTCTGTGCCGACAGTTGAAAACAATGGTTGTTCTTGATGATAATCTTTGTGTGTGTACGTGCAATTGCATTAATCACAAATATTGGACATTTACAGAGCAGAGCTCCACCTGCTGTTTGGCACACAAGAAGAGCGGGTCCCCACAAGCATTTGGCTCGATGTTTTAGGTGTTTGAAAGGCTTAGTAAAATCGAAGGTCGAGGTCAGGTTAACGCAAAGGGTTTGTGAAGTTTAAGTTTAGAGTTAGGTCTCTCTACGGTCATCCTAAGTGGCAAAAACAAATGTGTGTGTGTGCAGTGTATTTGTTGTGGAATGAACACTTACTCTGCCAGCTCTTCAAGGCTCCTGTACACATCATCCTCATTCAGAGCGGTGTCCTCTGACGGAAAGGGCCTGGCACACGCACACACACACACACACACACACACACACAGATGGGAAGAGGGAGAGAGAATATAAAATATTAGCGGACAAATCATTGCATCCCACGTAGGAAAAATAACCAGTCAGAACACGTGTGTCCTATCCAGCAGGTTCTCACTGTGGCAGCTCGACGGCAGGATTTATTGAACGGAGGAGCCCATCAGTCACAAAACAACATTGTCAAAACACATCAGCACACGGCTACTGACAGTTAAGAAAAGAAACTGCCATCTTCACACGGTCGACATTGGCAGGAATTCTGCCCCTTTTTCCAGACGGATGGCCGGGTGCCTGATAAATCCTCTCAAGGGGGTTTGGGCAGCTTTCAAGGTCCATCAGGGACAACGTGGAGCGTGAATACAAAGTAAATAAAAAAATAAAATCATGTTTACAAGCTTCTTTTTTTTTTTTTTCTTAAACAGAAAAGGCGAGGTTGTTTTTGCGCCCTTCTTTTTCGGCAGGCAAGAGCATAAATACAAAGATTCCTGCGAGCTCTCCCTGCAGTAACCTGAATGATTCCTCTTGGCTTTCTTCTGATTTTCTTATTGCGAGTGTCAACAAACAAAATTACACTCCTGGGAAGTGACAGAGCATAAAAACGCATAACTAATCAATTAGCTCATTAAGCAGGGTGGACTTAGTTCATGTGTTTTTAAAGATAATAGCTTTCTGCAGACATTATTGAGAAGGGTGTGATTAGATTTTGATTTGGCCAATCATGTTTATGGTTTGCTATTTTTCCCCACAGGAATTGATTGCTACAAATTATAGCCTATTAGCTTAATGTTGTGCACAATTGAAGCTCATAAAAAAATCAGCGTGGTCACGAACAGCGCTAATCATCAACCACGCTAATGTTACTGAAAGGGAAATAGCTTGTAATTTTAAACTTAACCGATTGTTTCATCATCTTATATAACATGACAGTCTACAACGTGTAGAGACACAGAAACAAGGGAGAAAGAGGCAAGACATGCAAAAAGGGTCAAACCTGGGACCTCGCTGCAACGTGACGTACAAGCAAAGGCAAAAATTGTAGCAGACACAGATGAAGAGAGGGATGTTTGATGGTGATTTTAATCATAAGAAAAATGTTCAAAACAAAACAGTAAGAGAGTAAAGAAATGTGAAAAAAAGACTAGAAAAACCAGAAGGGGTAAGGCCCAAAAAAAGGATGCAGTTATCACAGTATGAAAAAAAGGATGCTTAGACGACAGCAGGGAACGTACCAGGATGCATTGCGGCGCGGGACCATGCGGCCCAGAGCAGGGTGCATAACACTAACCGAGACTAAGACACACAGGGTTTAAATACACTGACGAGGTGATGAGACACAGGAGGATTCAATCAGGGGGGGGGGGGGGGGGGGGTGGGGCAGACAATCACACAAAGGGAGGAAGTGAAGTGAACAAGGGGTCACAAGAAGCAGGGAAATTCAAAATAAAACAGGAAACACGCAAAACAGAACCTGACACATGGAGTCTATTTCCTATAACGTCCATCTGCAAGGGTGGTGAAATGTCTCAAATGCATCACAATGTACTGCAGCTTCAGCGTACAGAGTTGTTGGTTGCTGGTTTGATTGCAGCATGCTGTTATTGATGTTACCAATCTGAATGATGTAACTACATAATTGGTTTTCTTACTGCCAAAGAGCCACTGGACACACACACACACCATTATTCAAGAAAGTAATGGAGAACGAGGCAGCGATGGTTCAGGGGAAGAGCGCGGTGTGCTTAAGTGTTTGACTTTGTAATCAGAAGGCAGCAACTGCCGGACTGTGATTTATGATAAACCATCATTTCCATCTCCAAAGTGAAGTAGATTTGCAAGACCGTCCGGGGTATTTTCAAGCCGAGAATTCCATTTATACTGAAGTAGAATATCTCTTTTTTTCATTGTGGTAACACGTCAAGCAGCATCAGGTAGAACAGACCGGGATCGTAGTCGTTGCCACATTCCACAATGACGGACAAACCGGATGCAAACTGCTTTTGTGCAAAGTGGGATGAAAAGCATAAGAAAAAGCATATTCATCGACAGATCTTGTTGCTTCTAATCCTTCAAGAGCAGATGAACCGTATATAATACAGACCCGAGACCAACCAGTCCTCTTTACAAACGTTATGGCACATTAAAAGGTCGGTAGAGTTGTAAGCATAGGATGGGAAATGAGTCATATTTTTTCCGAAATTGTTTTTGACAGAGAACCTCCCTGAGGAAGAGCTTTCTCTTTGCGTGTTGATTATGTATTGCTCCAGAAACCCCCATCAATTAATCCATATATCCCAACGACGATATCCCGCCGATGAATTTTAAGCACATCCCCAAAGTAAACGAATGAAAGTCTCTTTCAGTGAGAAGGAGAGGACACTGGGACATTCAAAGCTCTTATAAAAGGCACTCAGCTTTCTGCAAGCACTCATGTGAAACCCCTTAAATGTGTTTAATCCATGATATGAACAGGTGACATTTTACTGTGATATCACCTTCTTGCAATGTTCTTAAAGAGCCAACGGCAGGGACCTGAAGTCTCAGAAAAGCAACCAACCAAATCATCACTATTATAAGGAACCTTTGTTTCCTTGTAATACATTTAATACTTGACGTACTTCTTTGTAGGGCATGTATAAAGGCAACAAAACAGCCCATGGATACGAGTTCCAGTTAATTACAATTCCCCACTCAGCATTTAGGAGGTTGGTTAATGGATTTTGCCGGTAACACTTTTATCTTTATGTTTCTTTGTTTGGACACCCGCTTACTTATAATGGACAAATAGTAACTGATTGAAGATAGTTCAAGTGCACACGGATGGGCCAAACACATGACGGTTAAAGTATGATCTTTTCCTTAACCTTAAGGTGTGCTTTGTTGAAGCACCGGGGTGACAAGGTGTCGATAGCTGTGTGATGCCAGCTCTCGGTCGGCTTTTTGTAATTAAAGCAGGCTGGAAAGAGCGTGTCAGCCACGGAGTTAATGAATGCTGAGCTACAGCCAAAAGGTCTGCCGGTCACCCTCGGGCATCTGGGTCCTGCAAACTCCAGCCTCCTCTGATTCATGAACTTTGCTAACTCTTCCATGTTTGTTTATTAAACACCTCTATTTCCAAGAGCTAATTACAAGTGATATTATTAAGGAATCATAATACAAAAACCGCCTCATCTGATTTATGTTACTATTCTCACTAACTGTTGTGAGAGCAAAGAGAGAGCAGAAGGTGCTTCCTCCAGAGTGCAATAACACACACAATCTCATGACCCCCTACAATGAAATGTGCATTATATTATAAGTTATTAATGGAGTCCCGCAGGGCTAAATTTAATTACGTAGTAGTTTGCAGGGCTTTGCGCTTGTATACATCTCCCCATGGTCTTGCGGAGCCGAGCTCATCCCAACGCTGCCGTTTTCATTTTGGATGAATGAGACCACCAGGTGTAATCGAACTGTGTTCATAATTTCATCAGGACTCCAATGATGAGCCGTCTCTTGGGCAATCAATAATGCTCTATAGTGCTGCTGGCGTTGTTAACTCCTTTACACAGTGCGGTACACCAGACTAGTTGTGCTTTTTCTACAAAGTCTTAGTTTAACTTTTACACCTCTCATTATCCCCTACTCATAAAAATAACTACTATTGGGTTCACCAAGCTGAATGTGTTTAGCAGGACATGTTACAGGAGAATTAGTCCTATTTTAAATCTGAAGAAGCTGTTAGCCTATTACTAAAGGATTCATTTTATGATGTAATCTTCCTTAAACTTTCTTCCTTAAATTTTCCTTCTGGCTTCTTCTGATTATTTTTGTCCAATCTGTTTAGTTGTGTATCTTTTAGTCTGGTTTCAGAAAATGTAAATACGTGGAGTTTATTTTCAGATGGGCATAGAATTCAACCTATTAATATTCTTTTTTTTTTAAAGACTGAAAATGCACTTGAGTGTTTCTTTCAGGGGGAAACAATTCTAAGTAGATAATATGAGCCAAATTATAATTATTTTTCAAGCAAACTTATTATTTTAAAAAACTATGTAGTATAAAATATTAACTGTCATTGTCAGTGAGATTTGTGTGGGTGATTGAATATTTGTTTGCATTTGTGTTGCTTTATTAAAAAAAAAAAATTATTAAAAGAAAAAAAGAAACAGATCCGGCGGCATTTTGCCTGCAGAGCATAAAAAAAAGAGCTACGTAATCTTAATAAGGCATTATCTGGTAAAATAAAGGTTATTAATACAACACTTCCTTATTGTAAAATATAGAACACAGATTTCCCCTCCTAATCGTCTCTGACCCAATCGTTAACTCTTCAAACACCCTCCCTTGCCTTTTCTCACTGGATGTAATGTCTCATTTCTATTTCCGTCCCTCCTGGATGCACGCTGAGGACAGCGCGTGCTGCACAAAGCCACAGTGAGCCGGTGCCATTGATCCAACAGAAGAACAACGGCGTGGTCCTCTGTTGTGTTCATATCCCAGAACACGGCTTCTGTGTCTGCAGGGGTCGATAAATACCCGGAGCTACTGAAAGTGTCTACTTTCTACAGTCATTGTGCCACGCCTGTTTAAACCGCCCCCCCGCGGTGAGATGTGTGTTAAATGAAATAACGAAGAGCCTTTCTTTTGTATGCGTGATGTTTTTTGTCACAACATTTACTAATGGATGTGAGGCATCCAAACATAAGTGAGACATGAGACAATGTGCATTCTAATGCGTGGGATGTAATGCGGTGGCGTGAGGGGGGCCGAGCCGAGCCGACGGGATGAGGAATCATGGAGGGAGGGAGGGAGGAAAAGTGCAAACAGTGATCCTGTCCTAAGCTGCTGTCTACTACAACCTCCTCCTCTTAAATCACGAACAGTGTAAAACCACAAATATGTGTTGACATCTTCTTTCAGTAAAATCTGCTCACTCGCTATTTCTCTCATTATATTCTTCATCTTTTTTCATGGAAGAGTTGGCTTCAGTCATGAATTGCTTTTCATCTGGTATATGGCATATTTAAAATTGAAATGTCAGTGTCATTACAACTTACTTTAGTATAGTATCATCTTTTGGTCTTTGGATTAAATGAATGAAGCAATTTGACTCAGACTTTAGGAAATTCAGATGATGTCATCTGAATTTCATATATTATATATATATATATATATATATATATATATTATATATATATATATATATATATATATATATTAATATTAACCGAATAATGACTGAAAAGCGATGAGTCAGGCAGTTTGGGTATTATTTTGAACCAACCAATTAAACCTGTGATTGTTGAAACAGTGTAAAGAGTTACCAACGTAGTTTTGGTGAATAAATCAGTAATCAGCGTTTGAAAATTTCAACATATCACCCAACCCTAAATCTAGCTATATGAGTGGCTGGAAACATGTTCAGCATCAGATTAAGAGAGTAAATTGAGTTCTAGGTAGCTGCCTTTGTATGGTAACCATTTTTCCTTTTACAATCTGCTCTACCTGCCCACATTCTGTGGCTGAGTATAATTTGGATCAATCTGTAGCATTGAGTAAATACACAAAAAAAGAGGATTTACCATTAATCGAAATCACTACACTGCAGGTTCTCACCCACCCATTGGTGTGGTTGTAGTTGAGTACATTCAGACCTACATAAAGTCATAATTTACCTGATAAACAAACTCCTGAATGTAAAGTCATTCAAACCATTCCTCAAGCAAGAAAGGAAATCATGTTCCTTATCGAAACGTCTCTACAAACTTCCCAGCGCCCACCCGGCAGGACCTGGGACGTTGAAGCATGAGCCAGTTGGAGGTCACGGTGTGGCTTTCTGAGGACAGTGAGGATAAGCAACAGGGTGAGAGGGGGCTGAATAACAGGACGCAGGACGGTCTGGGGTTATACAGTAGATTCTCAGTGAGGAACACGAGGTCAGGTCCTGGGACACATAAAGACATGAGGCCTGAACACAAAGGTTACAGTGTGTGGCTGTGATTGATGTGTTTTACAATAACTGGTTCACAGATGAAGGCCAGGAGACAATATGAAGGAGGAAAATGAAACGCAATTAAGTTAAATGTTCTTTAAAGAGACTGAAGAAGAAATTTTCAATCGTTAAAAGTTGTCACTTATCCTAGTTGATCGATGTTCAATGCATTTCAAATTTGTGCAGAAGAGAGCGGAATAAGTTATTTGGTGAATGGTGTCTGTAAAGCATTGTGTCACTTGTATGAGAGGTGAAACGGAGGACAAATCCACTCATTGTTGCAGAGGAACAATTGAAAGGAAGCTTATCTCCATATTCGTTATTGACTCAGACTCATAAGTATTACGTACAATGGATAGTAAGAGAGCACTTAGAAATATTTGAGTAAGTTAACTCAAGTTAAACTATGAAGTGCCGAAACAATTTTAGGCATGTTGAAGAAAAAGAGGATAATTAAAGCCTGCAGTCCTAAAAGATAAGACAGTGTACTGCGCATCTCTATTGATTGCGAGTCCATCTCTGGACATGCAGAGCAACGTGCAAAATAAATCAAAGGTTTTTCCATCGGGGGCCGGAATGCTGACAGAGTGAATGAGACATGAGCTATCGATGTCTGATTACAGGGACCGTGCATCACAAAGACCAGATCAATGGGCTCCAGCAGAACATCGATGGACAAGCCTGTGGCGCATTGTTACCAACGCGGTCAGGAAGTCTCTCCCCCTTTTCAACACACAATGGACGGCCTCATGCGCTGCCCCGTGCGTTAATGATCGGAGTGTGTGGGACTATCGTCTAGGCATTGTGACCACCCCGCTGAGGGACCGCAGCTTGACTGGATCCATTAAATCACTCTATAGGAGAGTTCAGTTCATTCACCTCTTAAACACCTGTTTAACTTTATGTAACACCACAAGCCTCCAAACTTCACTGACAAGCTGGATCTCTTTCTAGTCTCTCTGAAGATGAAGGGAGACAGAGAAGAGGTCCCTGGTTGAAATGAAGCGTGTAAGCACTATCCTGACATGACGTGACCACACCGTGGTGCCCGTAGACTTGGCGGGCCTCTCTATATGGCTCGCTACTCGCATGGACAGTACGGCATGTGTTCTACGGCCGATCTAAAGCCTGTACATGGTTGACAGGGGCTTTGAAGCGTGACAGAAGACATCTGTCAGGTCCTTGAGCCCTTTGAATGCAGCCGACGTTGCCCTGAGCAGAATTACCGGGGCGAGGGTGAGGGGGACCCTTTAGAAAGGCCGACTGGGGTCAGAGAGCATACGCGTTGTGGAAGTGCTCTGTTCGATATCACACCCTGCTCATGTCAAAATCATACACTAAATGACAGGACGTGAGTGTCAGACCTGCAGCAGATGCATTTAGAGACACACTTTTGTTTAAAGCACCACCACGTGACAACAATCCTGTCAAACGGCAACTGAACTGCGTGCTGCTGAGCACAGCGCATTAGATGAGGGAGGGACAAGGCTGTAAATAGAATGGATTCTTTTTCATGGCATGGTATCTTGGTTATACTGCACACAATACGTTCTTGGGACAGGTGTAAGTCTAGCTGTGATTGTGCTGTTAACACAGAGGTGCAACATGTACAGTATTTATTGCAGTGGAAATCCAGGCTGCAGAAGAAAATATGACAGGAGCAAAAAAACTGCCAGTAACTGCTCAGGGTTCAGCAATGTGTTGGATATTAACAGTGAGTACGGCCTTCTGTCAATGCCGACTGAAAGCCAACGTCTGGCTCTGCAGCTCCTTTCGGTATCCATATATTTGCTAACAGATGGGTCAGCGCCACAGGAAGACCAGACCACACAAGGTCAATGAAGGTCATTGTACCTGCAGTAGAGACGTCCTGTGTGAAAAGGGAGTGAAACATGCAGCAACTTAAAGAGACCCGGACATGTTTCTCGTTGCAGGTTGCAGGGAAAACACACAGCTAGAAGGCGAGTGAATAATTGACTGTTTTATTTGATTTCATGAGATCACTGTACTGGCTACACAAATTCCACCTCTTACACCAGATGAACCGAAATGAACCACCCTGTACATCTATGTCAGGTTTAAAAAGTGGAAACTATATTCAGAACAAATGTGAAGTTGTGATAATTGTGGGTTGCAAATGACTCTTCAAATGTTAAATTGTCTCAGTCCTCAAAGTATGATTGAGAAACAAGAATGATTATCAAGATAATTATTTAGGGTAAGATCATTTTGGCTTTACAATTCCTCTGTTGACACTTGAAAGGACAGTAGTTCAATGTACCATCTAATTGCATGAATGAAATGGCCAAAAGTGACCTTACTTCATAAAGTTGTACTGCCTTTATTCCCATAATGCAGTTGTGTCCTCTTAGTCCCCCACAAAGCAGAGCGAAAGGTCAGGGTTACTCAAGGGCAGAAGGGATTTCTGTGTTTTGCTAAAGGGCACTTCAGTAACGAGGGGCTCGACCCTTGCTGCCCACTAAGGAACCCAGCTTTGTGGAAACATCACATACCTTTTGTCTTACCCCTGGATTCATGGTTCTCACCCCTGACCCTTAGTTTGAAATCATAAACTTTAACAACAGTTGATCAATATTCAGATTAATGGGATTAAAGCATTTTAGGATTGTAGTGATGTATGCTGCTGTCAAACGAACCTCGACTCTGAAACCTCACGGCCAAGCGGTCGGTCCCGGAGAGGCTGTGGAGCCGCCGGCAGGTTGTGTTGTCTTTATTAATGCCGAGGGGCCTGTGCTCTGTCTCCCTCCGTCACTCACCCTCTCTCCTCCCCTCCCTTGCTGGCATGACTCCTAATGGGCTCGCTGCATCTACTCATCACTCAGACGGATAAAATGGCTTTTTATGTGGCGCCGGTGAGCCACCAAGCTCCAAGCGGATTGAGCCCAAGAAGAGAAATTAGAAGTGCATTTGGGGTTTGACGCAGGGATCCTCCCGGCATCACCACCATGCCTGACAAACGACTGCCTCTGCATACAATGTCCTAGTCACACTCGCATTGCAGTGCAATAGACTGAGCGTGACGGATGGAAACGGGTTGCGGGTTATTTCGTTCCCTGGAAGATAACGGTGGCTGAAAACTGCAGCTAATCGCCTAAAAATGTAAAGTGGCTCAGGACCGAGCGGCAGATGTTAATAGTCGCCTGCATCTCAATATGGGCCTACATGCGTTTGTGAAACGCGCTCATCCAAACGGTTTCTCGGCCAGCGATTCGATTGAGCGCGCCGGCTGTCCGGGTGATAAATGAGAGAGTAACGAAGGGGACACATACCTGATGCCTTTGATTTGTGCGATGCTGTGGTGGGAGATCCGTGACACAGCCGAGATTACCTGAGGAAAACAAAGAGATAAACGAAACATCAACGCTGGGTTCTTTATCGGACACGTTTTTTCCCTTAACTTTTTCTGGCTTTGTGGTTTTATTGATGTTTTTTTTTAATGCTGTGATGCTTTATCATTTAATGCACACTTCAGGAAGAAAAGAATACAATTATATAGAACAATAACTAAAAAATAAACCATCGGGGGCAACCGTAAATCAACAGTAGTATCTAAAGGTGGGCTTCTCCTATTTAACATTTGCTGGATTCCTGAAAGACCACAAGGTTGCTTTTTATTCCTCTGCAGATGGAACCCAGACTGTGGTCGTCGAGACCAATAGGGGACCAATAACAAACAACATTTTCCTTAGTTAAAGAAAGACAAAGACAAATAATAGAAAAGGGACATTAGCGATCTGAGACCAAAATTAATTATGAAAGTAACTAAAATCAACTAAAGGTAAACAAGAGTATCCCAGTTTGCAGAAAAAGCAACATGAAACAATGTTACAAAAGTAATATATTCAAGAGGCAGAGCATCATCAAAATGTTTTTCCTTTAGTTCAAAATTCACTGCTCTTCAACGGGGGTTCCTTAGCAACGTCTCCCATGTGGCGCAGTACCACAAAGGACTGTGGGATATATTGCAGGCCGCCGTGTTGAAGCCTAAATTCAAAGACTTCAAAGTCGCGTGTTGTTGTACCACTTTGGGTATTTTACACATAGACACAAAGTCACGAAAGCTCCCTCATTGTACTTGTTTTGTCTGTGGACTATAGATCACGTGCTCTGCAGGGTCCACTGAGGCTGCTTCAGGAAGATGAGGGCACTCACACACACACACACACACACACACACACACACACACACACACACACACATCACCCACTTCTCGGGTGTATTTCGGCTCGCGACACCATGGCAGTGCCAGATGTCTCTGTGACACGGTGGAGAAAATTGTTGTCTCAACCCCTCGTCCTCGGCAGGTGTCTCATCTCGTCGAACTCCCTCTTGTCCAAACACACAATGCGGCGCCCTCAGCAATTACGCCACTTAACATTGCAGATGAGAGGACGTCTGGTGTGAAGAGCGCACCGCCGCTTTAGGACCACGAGGACACTTCAGTTGAATGAAACCTTTTACTCTCTCCATTCAAGCTGTTCTTATATTTAACATAATCAGTTTTTTGGGAGAGCGGAGGCTTTACGCGGGGCACCGTTATGGAGTTTGTGTACATCACATCCATTTACATGTGACCACTCAACATGGGGAAACCTCCACGGGGCTCTCTCTCTTCATGAGGATAAGAGGTTATTTCTCTGTCGCTAAAGACCCGTTTGACAGCCGGTCCAATAGGGAGCCAGTCTGCCATGACACTCCTCCTTGCCATGCATTTTTTACTGAATTTTTATGATGGAGGACAATTAAGAAAAAGAGACGGACAAAGAGGCGGAGGCGAGCGGCGAGGGGGAGGGCGCTAATTAGGCCCAATGTCTGTTTAGCCAACAGTGAGAGTGTCTAATAAATCACTGAGGGTCAAGCCATTGTGCTGCCGGGTGGCATGCTGCTCACCTGGTCCCGCTGCAGGGGGGGGATCACACATGGCACGCTGCCCCAAAATCATTTTGTGGTCTTATCAGCCCACATTGTCTTTGTGGAACATAAAACATAAGAAAAGCAGGAATAAAACATGAACGTCTGTCCGGCTGGATGGATGGGGGCACACATTCAGAATTTAATAGCAACCAATATTCAATGGAGACTAGTGAGATCACATCCAGCTGAATACAGCTGCTGTCAGCCAGGTTTGTCCGCCAGGTTCAAAAGGAAAGCGGAGCTGCCGGCCCCCCGAGCCAGGGAGGTCACAGGGGGGCCGGCACGAGTGTGCCAACGCTGAGCTTGGTAGCCTGACGTTCACACCTCACGTTGTCAAGTCAATTAATAATAAATCACAAATTTCCTTAAGCTAAAGGAATTTGTTCTTGTTTTCAGTTCATTTGCGAGTCACACGCCATGATGTGATGATGTTCGGGACTCCCTCGGGCTCGGAAAAGGAAATGCTGATTTGCAATCTGTTTTTCAAGGCAACCAAAGAGGTAAAAAAATCTGGTCTCGCATTGTAGATGGTAAGACCATTTCTTATTTGTGTCGAGCTAAAGTTTCCCTACAGGCAAAGTATGCGTGAACACAGGGTATTATTCGATTGCATCAAAACCACAAGAATGCTCGATCTACAAGTGATACACAGAAGATCTTCAGTGGAGTATCCCATTGAGCGCAGACCTTATTATCAAGAACACTCTTTTTTGGAGCCATCCTCTTTTATTGCTTTTTGTAATGCCACTCCGCTGTCTGCCTGATTGTTCTCTCCTCTCTCTGGCCATGTTCACCTCTCTGCCTCTAATACACTCTCTACACCCTCTTCTGATCCCTTGGTTCAGCCAAAGCCTTTGAGTCCCGCACATTATTCATTTCCCTCTCATCTGGCTCTCCCCGGGGGGTCTTAACTAGGGGGCAGGCCAGAGAATAAAGCTTCTTCCACCCCTCTAGGAATATGCAAACGACAACGTCACATGATGGAGTGATAGCTTAGATTTCTTAAGCCCCGAACCAATATCTTATCTTAATCATCACTCTGCCGCCCCCTGGCATCCCCTTACCCACATCTGACCCTTGCTGTCAGTCAGGAGGATGTAATTGGAGACATATGTTAAGTCAGACAGATCCACTGATGCTTGCAGTGTCTGCATGAGATTGGCATGGAACATTTTCAATCCATCTACCGCATTTACAACTTTCTGTGCAAGTGAGAGTGTGTGTGTGTGTGTTTAATGCAAAAGAAGGGGAGCAGCGTAGAAGATTCAATCTATGGTTTAACTGCAAGGCGTGGCCAAGTGTTTGCAAACAGACGCCACCCTTACACACATCTCCATGTGGCCCCAGCAGGAGACGAGCGAGGCCTCAGGTGCACACCTTGCTGCCAATCCCACAGTCCATCGTCACCCCTGGCAACTGGGCGTAACTGAATATGCATGGTCATCAAATGAGTCAAATCAGATGAAACCTGCAGCCATATGCTATTAACGGTAGGAGGGCTGCCTGTGATTTGATTTAGATCTGAAAAGATGCAAAAGAGGACTATTGACAGTCCATCAAAGAGCGCACCCCACCGCCAACCCGGTTTGTATCTGACACACTCATGGAACCATTGCACCTTGCACCGCAGATCAATGCACGTGTTGCAAGGCATCCAACAAAAAGCCTGAATTAATGAAGAATTAACCACATTATTGTTACACATTCGTTCCCTCACATCCCTCTCTCTCTCTGGGCTCTTCCTCCAACGATAGCGTGTGATATTTATGAAGAATTCACACATTGATAAGACAGCATTGCTCTGCTTATGCCTGCATGCCAAAGTGGTAGGCATGAAGTAAAAGGGGCACTGAGCGGGAGAACTGAGAACAGATGGCTGAGGGGAAACCCTGCATGCCCAACATCAATAATAGACACACAGAGGAAGGCCGGCTGAGCCCGTCCGTGTGTGTGTGTGTGTGTGTGTGTGTGTGAGTGTGTGTGTGTGTGTGTGTGTGCCCCACTGTCCTACTGCCTCCGGGAGTTTCTGTCTAATACAAGCCTCCTTTTATTCGCCGTCTCTTTTTTTTTGTTCTTTGAGCTCAGCAACTTTCTTCTCCTCTTTCTTGGACTGTTTCTTTATCTTTCTTTATCTATGTTTCAACGCATACTTTTCAAAAATATTAAATATACAGTAAAAAGCCAAAAGGCTCCATTTAGTATGACGGTTCATTCAAGTTAATTGGCTTACTTATAATTACAATAAATAATAAATAAATACAATATGTATTCAAATAACATCTGTCTATGTAGGTTTAAAAAGTCCCCTGAATGAAATGCTGCAAATAGGAAAAAAATGAAACGGTGTGAATAAATAACAAACGGTAAAACATACATAACTACAACTAACTACTATGCCATCACATCCGTTTTTAAATGATAAACAGAGGAAAACAAGCATTTAAAACTAAATGTCATGGGGCGTGTTTGAGTGCACCCGGTACATTTCCAGTGGGACACACGTTGAATCACCCCCATTAGTCTCATGTTGAAGTTGCTGGATGCCATCGGGGCCGGCGCTAATCCTGATAGCCGTCAGATTGGCACCTGCCACGTTGCACTAAATCCCTTCAAGCTGCTTGATTACAGGGGATTTCACTGCCAATGTCCAGACAAGAAAAGCCCCCGGGTTGGCCCGAGGGCCGCAGAGAGGGCCACTGCTGACCCAAAGACCCCATTTACCATCAGTGCCAGGCCAAAATGGCTGTGCGCCTCCAGAGGGCATTCAGGCCACATATACTGAGTCCACTCGGATTGAAATTGTGGGTTATTGCAACATGATGAAAAAGGGTGCTAGAGGTGCTAAAGGTAGAATTGGTCATGGTATGGATCACCATGCCTTTTCTACAACCATCAATACGTGGTATTGATGTGAATGTGTGCATGCAAATCCATTTTAGAGCTTATTTAGCTTTAGCACCCCGAACATCGATTTGATCCGGACCTGTGCTACTTGAAGGAAAAAGGGCAACCGGGGCTAATGTGTGCAAATTTTACTCAATAGATCGCGTCAGCCTGTTCAACACCTGCCAATGCGCCGCAGCCATGTCCATGACCTGTCCCATTTCACGCTAAATCGACATACATGGGTTTGCTCACTTATGCGTGACCACCAGGGATGTTACTACATGTGTGACTCACCGCACGCGCCCAGTTGGAACGCATTCACATGTGCTGTGCACGAGGATACGCTTTCCTTACACACAGGCATCAGCGCGCACACACACACACACACATGGATCAATGGTGCACCAGTATGTGGAGCATGCAACGTTGGTAAAGAGTCCGGTTCTGGAAGAGATGGGACTTTACTCCAGGTCTGGATAAGAGGAGGAAGATGACAAAAAGAGATGGCTCAAGAAAGACGCCATGCGTGAAAGTCGTATGCTGCACAGCCCAGGCACAGCGCCATCAAAGACAATACAAGTTTGATTTGGACGTGACTCCATATGTTAAATATGATATACAGGTATTTTCAACACCGTCGAACCAAAGCTGAATTTCAGCACTTAAACCTCAATTAGATTATTTGATTTACCATCTATTGAGCTGGAGTTGAGTCTTAATACGATGTGACTGCACCGTAAACTGTGGAACAGCAGTGTTGGCCATGGATTTACTCTCTTGTGACCTGCAATTCTTGTCACCATAAACCAAGCTAAATGGTTTGGTTAAGAGGGTGACAGAACCGCCGTGTGAATAGCTCTGCGTTACCACGAAGGAAATCTATATTTAAGCTGTCTGAGCAAACAGGCCTTATTAATCCAAAAAGATGACTACAGATGAAAAACGGGGATGCTCGGGCCCGAGGCTGAGCAGCAGGGTGGGAGGTTTTAGGAGTGAAGGGCTGGCCGAGAGGGACTTGCAGGCATCTAGTGACTCAGAAGAGAAAGTGGGACGCAGGTTCCTCCGCTGGGGGGACTCTGCTGAGCGGGAACAGAAAAAGGTTATGGCACATTTAATACGCCATTGATACTTTCATTAGAGCAAAGATTTGCCGATCAATACCAAGTAGTGCATCTTCAAACAAAGACATTGCCTCTGTGCTCTTGTGGAAGACATTATTCACCGGTAAAGATGCATTTTACTGAAAAAAGATATTATTACACGAATCAATTCATTACGCGTGCATAGTTGAAAGTCTCCAATGTTCCAACACCAAGAGCTGAAGTGTCCCCAAGGGTGTCAAAAGTAATCTCACGAGGATCGGTGTGAGGAGTACGTGAGAGTTCAACTAAATGTTAACGAAAGGCGTGGGTGCTTCTCTGTGTTGTCATGAACGTGTGGCTTTGAGCCCAGCGGGTTCAATCACAGAGCGGAGGAAATAAACCCCTCTCCCATTTTAGTACACCGCTCGATCTGATCCTGCAGGCGCGGCGCACAGCGCATGACATGACTAGAGGCGCGTCTCAATGGCAGCAGGACAACTCTGCAGACGGCAGATCACAGGATGACGCCCCGCATTCACACGTGTTTGAACAAAAAACTGCTCTTTAGGGACACGGTGGCAGCTGACCAAACCGCCAACAGTGTGAACAAGTGATGTAGAACAACCGTCCCCTCATGTGGAGGAGTTCTGGAGCCCAACTGAGCCGATGCCTTTCCCGGGCACACTGAAAGCTGGACACAGAGCATGAAACGATCTCACAATGGGTTGGAAACGCAACAGCGAATGAAAGTGAAAGCTGAGCCAACACAGAAAGGATCAAGTTCTTCTGCAGAGCGAATCTTCTTTATAAAGGGTGTGCTACCACTTGGCTGCAGGTTACCCCGCTGTTAGAAATGAGCATTGATCAGACATGCAATCTGTCCATTGATGCTTCTCAGACAAAACAGCAGGTCAATTTCCGATTTGTTGTACAATTGCTCACCGATGAGAGAAGTCACACCCTAGTTTTGTGTCAAAGTGCCAAAAGGGCTCCACTAAAACAAAAATAGTGCACGTTCATGGGTGTAACGATCCATGACTGCATGCGTGTTTTGGTTGGCCAGTTCTTTTTGTTTTGTTTCCGGTTCTTCTGAAACATGTGTTTGTCATTTTCCTGCTATAAGTGTCACGGTGTGGTTTCACTTCCTGTCTTATTTTGTAGTTTTCTGCCACTCATGTCCCCGGGTAACTTCACTTCCTGCCTTGTCTCGTCATCCCCTGTGTTCGTCTAATAGTTTCCACCTGTGTCCAATCACCTGCACCTCCCTTGTGTATTTAAGCCGTGTGTCTCCTGTGTCACTTGTCGCGTCATTGTCTTTTTTTCACACATGTTGCCTGCTGCGTTTCCTCCCGGTTCCTGTGTTTTTGAACATTGACTATTAAAGTCCTTTGTGTTTCCTGACAACTCTGCGTTTGAGTCCTGCCTTCCACCCGCAACCCTGACAGAATGACGCGACCAAGAAAGGACTCAGCAGAGTTTTTTCCCTTGGACGAGTTCAGGGGAACCCGTCTGGCAATGGGCGGTCCACGGAGTCTCCAGCGGGCTGCCCGTAGTGGGGGAACGGTCCTCCCGGGGGTTCCAGCTGGGTACTTGTACTACTCCGTCTCCCCATCTGGAGCCCTCAGTAGGCATCTGGGTCACCATCCGCTGCCCCCCACATGGCCCCCAGAGATGGAGACCATTTCGTGGTCGTCTGGCGGCGATTCGCACTGGGAGGGGGTAATGGACCTTGCGGTCCGACTACAGGCCACCTATGCTCCCCACGCTCGGCCGCAGCGCACGATGTCCAGCGCTGGGCCGCAGCGACGTCCCGACCCCGCTCGGTCGCAGCGCAAGATGTCCAGCGCTGGGCCGCAGCAACGTCCCGACCCTGCTCGGTCGCAGCGCAAGATGTCCCGCGCTGGGCCGCAGCAGATTCCCGTCCCGGCCTCCCGACCCAAGCCCATGACCCCCGAGCCAGTGCCACGATCCATGCCCCCGACCCCCGAGCCAGTGCCACGATCCATGCCCCCGACCCCCGAGCCAGTGCCACGATCCATGCCCCCGACCCCCGAGCCAGTGCCACGATCCATGTCCCCGACCCCCGAGCCAGCGCCACGATCCATGCCCCCGGTACCAGCACCACGTTCCATGCCCCCGACCCGACCAGTTCCGGCGCCACGTTCCATGCCCCCGACCCGACCAGTTCCGGCGCCACGTTCCATGCCCCCGACCCGACCAGTTCCGGCGCCACGTTCCATGCCCCCGACCCGACCAGTTCCGGCCCCACGCTCCATGCCCCCGACCCGACCGGTTCCGGCGCCACGCTCCATGCCCCTGACCCGACCGGTTCCGGCGCCACGCTCCATGCCCCCGACCCGACCAGTTCCGGCCCCACGCTCCATGCCCCCGACCCGACCAGTTCCGGCCCCACGCTCCATGCCCCCGACCCGACCAGTTCCGGCCCCACGCTCCATGCCCCCGACCCGACCAGTTCCGGCCCCACGCTCCATGCCCCCGACCCGACCAGTACCGGTCCCACGCTCCATGCCCCCAACTCGGCCAGTCCCCGCTCCGAGACTCAGGCTCCCTCCCTCCCATCCCATGGTCCTCTCCCACCCTCCCGTTGGTGATTTGAGGGCCGTCTGGGATCCGGCCCTTGAGGGGGGGGCTACGGGGTGGGTTATGGGGGGGGCTGAGCCGCCGCCGACTGCGGAGGTGTTCCGTGTCCCCGAGCTAGAGCCGACTACGGAGGTGTTCCGTGTCCCCGAGCTGGAGCCGACTACGGAGGTGTTCCGTGTCCCCGAGCTGGAGCCGACTACGGAGGTGTTCCGTGTCCCCGAGCTGGAGCCGACTACGGAGGTGTTCCGTGTCCCCGAGCTGGAGCCGACTACGGAGGTGTTCCGTGTCCCCGAGCTGGAGCCGACTACGGAGGTGTTCCGTGTCCCCGAGCTGGAGCCGACTACGGAGGTGTTCCGTGTCCCCGAGCCGACGGCGACAACCGCGGAGGTGTTCCGTGTCCCCGAGCCGACGGCGACAACCGCGGAGGTGTTCCGTGTCCCCGAGCCGCCGACGGCGACAACCGCGGAGGTGTTCCGTGTCCCCGAGCCGCCGCCGGCGACAACCGCGGAGGTGTTCCGTGTCCCCGAGCCGCCGACGGCGACAACCGCGGAGGTGTTCCGTGTCCCCGAGCCGCCGACGGCGACAACCGCGGAGGTGTTCCGTGTCCCCGAGCCGCCGACGGCGACAACCGCGGAGGTGTTCCGTGTCCCCGAGCCGCCGACGGCGACAACCGCGGAGGTGTTCCGTGTCCCCGAGCCGCCGACGGCGACAACCGCGGAGGTGTTCCGTGTCCCCGAGCCGCCGACGGCTACAACCGCGGAGGTGTTCCGTGTCCCCGAGCCGCCGACGGCGACAACCGCGGAGGTGTTCCGTGTCCCCGAGCCGCCGACGGCGACAACCGCGGAGGTGTTCCGTGTCCCCGAGCCGCCGACGGCGACAACCGCGGAGGTGTTCCGTGTCCCCGAGCCGCCGACGGCGACAACCGCGGAGGTGTTCCGTGTCCCCGAGCCGCCGACGGCGACAACCGCGGAGGTGTTCCGTGTCCCCGAGCTGCCGCCGCCGACCCCGGAGGTTTCCCGTGTCTCCGAGCCCGCCATTCTAGAGACGTTCCGTGCCCTGCAGTCGCCGCTCCGGAGCCGGCTTGGGGACCGCCCGCCGGGCCGACCCCCAGAGGCTCCCCGCTCGTCTGGCCTCCCGCCGGGCCGCCCGCCAGAGTTTCCCGGGTGGTCCGACCAACGTCTCTGGTTTCCCTGCCCCCCCACCCCTTGTTGTGCTCTAGTGTGAGCCGCCTGGAAGTCGGTCCTTGAGGGGGGGGTACTGTCACGGTGTGGTTTCACTTCCTGTCTTATTTTGTAGTTTTCTGCCACTCATGTCCCCGGGTAACTTCACTTCCTGCCTTGTCTCGTCATCCCCTGTGTTCGTCTAATAGTTTCCACCTGTGTCCAATCACCTGCACCTCCCTTGTGTATTTAAGCCGTGTGTCTCCTGTGTCACTTGTCGCGTCATTGTCTTTTTTTCACACATGTTGCCTGCTGCGTTTCCTCCCGGTTCCTGTGTTTTTGAACATTGACTATTAAAGTCCTTTGTGTTTCCTGACAACTCTGCGTTTGAGTCCTGCCTTCCACCCGCAACCCTGACAATAAGGCTCTGGACTTCCCGCTGCGATACAAAGTTACAGTGTCGTGCCATATTATGACATTTTTCAACCAGCTGTTAACAGCCGTTGAAACTACTGGACCGTCATTGCCATTTTAATCAGCGCCATGTGCGAAGGCTCACACTAGGCAACCTATGACACAATGCGTCCTTAAGCACACCGTTTATTTAATTTGTGATTTTGCGCAATGAAGCAAAATGCGTCAGTTGGGTGTGACTCACAGACTTTACTTTGAGCTCTACTGTCTTTTCCTTTATGGCCTGTTGACGTTTGTTTTTTTAAATGACATGACAATAATAGATTGATTGCCAATTGGAGATTCCAGAGGATTTACTGAAGCAAAATTTCAACCGACTGCTGTGGCAGCCATCTCAGCATTGGGAGAACTTGGTTTGGTGCTAATTAGCCGATGTGAGCATGCTAGCAAGCTAAAGTAAGATGTTGAAGAGTTGAATGGATAATATTAGCCTATGTCCACTGCTTTTCCTCAACAAAAAAAGCAGTAGGTTAATTCCTGGATCCAATATTTAAACTAGTTTAAATGTTTTCATAGTTTTTGTAGTTCAATGCTACGATCATCATGTGCTTCCACTACTGAGTTAGCCATCTACTGCTACTCACAAATAAGCAAATTCCTTCTTCACCAAGAACAAATCATTCAGAGGAAGCCAATATAGCTTTGTTTCTTTCTTGGGGAAAAAGAGACTTTCTTCCCCGATCACATATGGCATGGATATGACACTCATCATCATTGATTAAGTGCATGGCACCATGAGACGCTCACCCATTGGGAGTAAACGCATAGATATAGATATGGGAGTTTACCTAACCCACGTCCGCCTGAGGCTATTTTCCCAGCATGCTCTTGGCTAATGGAGCCCAAATCCATTTTATTGCAGCTGTTTACATTCTTCCTTATGTAATTCATGCAAATACCCGATAAGAATGCACTACTTTTTTATGTTGCTTTTGTGAAACAAACCAGCTGAAACAGCAGTATTTGTCGCCACGACCTTGCATAATAACAATAAATGCCCCTTGAATAATTGACCGGCTCACCTCTTTGTCTCCGTTTTTAACGTATCTGTACTCACATGGGGCAGATGCATTTGCAATATGCATGAGGGTCCTGTCATATGCATATTTATACAAATGTGAGTGCATGCCTTGCATCATGTTGGTCTGTGAGCAAATGTTTGTTTATTAGGCTCACCAGACCTGTAATTTGTTTTGTCTGCGAGCTGTTTGCACAGCAGTTATGGTGAGATCGCCATCGAGCGCAACACCGTCTGCTCACATCTCACCAGCAACCAGCTGCTGCCATCAGCCAGTCCGTTAGTTATCGCACAGCCTGTCCTCCTCCTTCCTCAGAAAAATGTGACAAGTAAAAGATGGTTGTGATTTAGGTCAATTATGTAAAATTCCGATAAATAGAATAAAATAAAATGATAATAATAATGAGTAACTAAATAAAAAAGCACATTATCTCTCTCACCCTTTTATAACATACAGATAGAAGGAGCAACTGGCATCAGCATCTAACAGATGGACGGATTCTATCAATATTTCATCTTTAAAGGTCTTGTGTGTCGGATGTAGCAGTATCCAGCTGAGAGTTTGGAGAGTGCAAACTCCTCCGCTCGCCCAAGCGCGTGAGAGACCCAATGTGGCTGTTAAAAAAAAAAAAAAAAAGCAGAAGACCCTCTCTTTAAATAAAAGTGTAGCAGCCTGGTCGTACCACGGATGCTGCTGTCAAGCCCTGCTGTAAAGTGAGGCCACAGACTACCTATTAGAGCCTTTTAAGCTGTAGTGGTCTCTCCATCCTCCCATCCATTCTCATCCGCTTATCCAGGGACAGATAACAGCAGCAGCAGGCGCTGTCGGGTATTTCTGAGGTCCCTCCCCCCAGAGAACACCAAGGACATTTTGGACGATTGTTGGGAGGCGACCCCTTAAGAGCAACAGTGTGCGGCCATGGCAGATGTGTGTGTTCTGAGCATCCTTTTTCCAGCATTAGCACTTGCTATGCTGAAATTAAAGACAGAGGTTGATGTAATGTCTACACTGTGACTATTCATGCAAGTTCTTAAAAGATCACAGGAAGGAACATGACAGAAAATATAAATGCATCATTCAGGTCCTTCGCCTCACCCTTAAGGGATCCTACAAGCAACGCATTGGAGATGGTGGCTGCCATCACCACGGCTTTGCACTCAGATTTTCTTCACAGAATTTGAGGTGATGGCCTTATTACGCCCTTGCACATTACACACTAATAGACCTAACCCTAAACCCACCCACCGGAGATAAGTGACACATTGAACTTTGATTCATCACAAGTTGACAGACCGTTCCGTTACTGACGGCAGTAAGGGACAGAATACGAAGGAGAAATGAAGTCATTCTTCTATTGATGGGTATTTTCACAGGGCCAAACAACTTGGTTTCCCCGTGTATCTGCCTGAGTGTCTGCATTAGAGATGATCCCTCACACAAAGCTGGAACTAGGGGCGTGTGGTGAGACAAGGGATTACGGCTTCGGGAGCAGGTTGTGGCGATAAGGACGGACTGGGGATCAGGGGATGAAACGGGATTTCTCATGATGTGGTGGGACCGGAATGATGAGGCTAATACTTCCGCGTGGTCCTTATCGAACAAAGGCACCTGAGCTTGTGTGTGTGATTGATGTGTGTGATTGATGTGTGCGACTGGGGCACATGATTGCCCAGCACATGTCTGTCCGACAGAGAGCACTGAGAGAATGAATGGGATTAGACGGACACGCGTAATCCAGCTGGCCTGGGGGAGGGAGGTCTGCCCACATCCCTCTGCTGGAGGAGATAAGGACGTTCTCACCAAGGTTTGGACCAAAGCTCATTTCAAATCACAAATTAACCCATTTGACACATTACGCGGATACGAATAAGGCTAAGAAAATAACCCTGATGGTATCGGTGCACACTCGGCGCAATGTCTTTAAAAGATATGGGTCCAAACAAAAGAAGCCAATAGTTGCATTATGGGAAATGTGGTAAATATGGTCTAACCGTTTTGAAGCTGTTGATTTTGACCACTCCTTTTTAATCTGTCAGTTCCCTTTACGAGTGTTTCTTTAAACATTTTGATCATGTGCTGAAAAATCATTCCACACCATGCATCCGTGTGTGCATGCCAATGTACTGCACATGAGCACACATGCATGCATTCTTATCCACAGACGGGTGAGATGACACATTTAACAGTTTGCAAAAATCTAATTCAGCCTCCCCTAAGTCCCCCAAGTCCTGCCCCTTGAATTGAGGCTGGCCACTCATAGCGTAGCATCTGCGACGAGGGTCCGACAGCTTTCATGCTGTGTTCTGACCTTCTTGCCATGGTTCAAAAGTCTCGTTCGCCAGGTCAGGTGATGCTTCAATCTAGCTTCTGTCATTTTCTTTTCAAACTCTATTCACTGCTGCATATTGGACACTCCTCCGATTCTGAAATCTTGTTAGTTTTTTCATTAATTCAGGGAGTGCAGTTGGGATGAGGGTGTGAGGGGATTTAGAAAAGGTTCAATTTCACACAGAAGCTTTTTATTACCTCCGTTAATATTTCCCTGCCAACATAACGTTGTCTGATACATTTCTGACAAACATTTTCACATGCCTGCAGTGTGTGCCAATGCACAATTTTAGTTAAAGCCCCTGAGGAGTGCACAGCTTATTGGTATCCGTATCCTTTTCCTTACACATGCAGAAGAACTGCCCTGGTCCGATTGTAAGTCTAAGCTCCACGGTCTTGAGAGAAGTAGTATTTGTGGAATCCTACAGAGGGCCAATAAGGCTTTACACTCCAACTGGGTACCCGGATACAGATGATCTATTTTCCTACTGTGTCTTCTCAACTCAGCCAATATTCTCTTCTCTTTAAAGCCCTTATCAAGCAACACAGTGTTTACACAGGGGTATAGTCGCTATGCTCCCTATGATTCTTCCTGTGAAAGTCGAGTAGTATTTATGGGAGCTTCTGGTAGAGTCACATAGCCTCTAAAAGGATGAAGTTTTTATTGCATTCATTACCACGGCATAACTTGGCACATCAATACAAAGAGCTGAATATCCTTCCTCCTCTAAGATGCTATTACTTTACTCTGATTTCCCTTTGACTTATCACATCATATATGTATATAAAGTCCATCTGTTAAACATAGTAAAACAAGTGCTGGGTGAAAGAAGAGAGGGCAGGGAGGTGAGGAAGAGGAAGAAACCTTAGTTGAGGAGTGAAGGAAACACAGTAGCTGCTAACCAGAGGGCTCTTCTGATTGGCCAGCAGGATGTTTCCATGGGAGCAGTGGAAGTGACAACTGAACAAAGGGCTTCCATTAGAGGGCATGTCCCCTTTCGCTGTGCTACCATAAGGACTCTGTCTGTGGACACCTTTTCGCTGCTGACCGATGAAGAGGAGCACACGGCAATGGGGAGCAATCGCAACTATCAAGAGTCCATTTTTCCTTCACTGCTGAAATAATGTCAAGAGCTAAAATCGATACAGTGGAGATTGCAGGGTAGAAAGTGCTTCTTTTCTTTTTTGAATGCAGTATATATGGTTTTACACATTTGGAAGCTTTTACAAATGTGTAGATTAACAGTTAAACTCCAACAATATTCAGAGGAAAAGCTTTTTTTAACCTATACTAAATGCGTCCACCCACTTCTTCCATCTTTACTATTATTGATTATACCATGCGACCCAATGGAGAACATACTCATAATCCTCCAGACCTCAATGACTTGGCAGGAAAAAGAAATCACTATGAGAATTGCAATGTGGAACTGAATAATAATCATTAATAAAAGGTAAAAAGGGAAAACAGTCCCACAAAGAGCTGACAAATGGAATAAAATCTGGTTATGAGCTGACCGAGAAACATAAGAGTACCGATTGATTAGAAAATGGTAAATAATACAATCACATTTAACTAAACAAGAGACAATAGTCAACGGGAGAGGAATAAATAAAAAACATTTTTTCTTTTACTGTTTCACCCATTGATGGGTTCTAAGGTTTGTGCAAATGTGCAAAGATTATCAAACTGACTGACCAGATGTATCAACCAATTAGAGATTTATGGAGTCATTCAACAAGTCCACAAACATTTATTAAATCAAGATTTCCTGAAGAACTTGTACTGCCAGAGAAGCTACGAATAGGATCTGCTGTTTGCAAGAAAACCAGAGTAAATGTATTGAAAACAACATATTGAATATGAAAACTGCCGTCATGCAGCTCAAGGCTGAACATCCCTGAATAGCCCCACAGATGATCCCGCTTACCTCACCTTTACACGATCCATGAGCTCAGAGGATCAGGGCGACACAACGCGTCTGCCTCGGCGCGCAACGTGGCTGAAAAGGATGCGGGCATCCGTAGACCACAGACTCGAACCACGTGGTCCACATGCACCTGCTTTGTGAGCCTGTCTGTGGATCGGCAGTACATACATTCCTCACACGTAAAAGTATTTGTGAAAAAGCCCTTTATTTGCCAAATGTAACAGGATGAACGTGAATGTGTCAATCACAGCCAGGACTCACAGTGGGGCGTTGATTGAGTCTCTGTGCACAGGAAGCCAGTACGAGTACTGCATCCCTTCAGAGAGCAAATGACAACATTAAAGTTGAACCCAAACAGGGTGACAAACTGAGATAGCCATCAATCATCAATCCATCAATCATCAATGAAATCATTATGATTTTAACCAAAATGCAAGTAGCTTCATGCTGGTTTTCAAATGAAACCTTCTTCTCAGCGTCATCTATGAGTGCTAATGTGCCAACCAGAAACCAACCGACCAAATACCTTAATGCCTTAAAACCGATGAAGAAATAGTCAGATTCGTTGGCAATGAGTAAGTAAGTAGCTGTTAGATGAAATCAAAGTTTCTATCAAATTCCATTGAGAAATCCGTGTGAGCTGTAAGCGTTTATTACAAAGTGCGTAGCAGGCCAAAATACCAAACAAAATCATTACCACCGGACCAGTTTGGATCAAGCTAAGTTCGGCAAAGGCTCGAGGCAATATGTCCAAGTCTAACAAGGTTTAGTGTTTGTTTGTTTGTTTGTGATGGCCAACACAGGATGTGTGAGAGCAAGTGTTTACAACTGCGCCTGTTCACATGTACCACCTTGGTGTACAGGTGTGACGCAAAACGGACGCACAAATGCATCTTACATGAGGTGTGCTCGGGTAGTGACATGTCTCTCATCAGAGTCAACATACTTTGTCTCAGTGGCCTCAGTGCAGGGGCACACCAAGTACATTGTGACACATGGTGGCACCGCCACGTCCTCCCAGTCAGTCAGAAGAAGAGGGAGGGGGGGGGGGGGGGGGATCTAATACATGCCTGGCAGAGTGGCAAAGAAGGTGGGACGTGTGAAATGAGTCGGGGTGTGTGAGGAGGGGAGCGATGTGCCAAGTCTGTCTTCATCTGTCAGATTGCTGGAGCGCTGTGACGTACCATGGACTGAGTGGGCAATGTGCTTGTGTTTATGTTTACTTATATTATACTTTTTTGTCTCTAAAAATATGATGGCGTTTTCTTCTGCAAGAGCACAGTCATTAGTTTTCACTACAATACTGAGAGTTCAAACAAAGCTCTTTTAATTAAGAAATTATGAGACAATTTTAGAAAATGGAAATGAGGAACTCATTATTTGTCCTTCATGCAGGGTTAAAAAAAAAAGGTTTAATTACCAATGCCATTTCAAATCAAATGACAAAATCAGGACTATAGTAATATACTTTATTACTAAAGTATGAAATATACTGTACGTTGCAAGTCGACATTTGCTGTTTGGCAACAGAACTTGTGACTCTGACAGGAAACCCTCAAGAGGCCTAGAAATGAAAAGAGCGGAGTGAGGGGGAGTAACTACTGTATCACACCGGGGGGGATTCACAGCATGCTACTACTGAGGATCTGTGATGTGTGTGTCAAGTGAAGTGTTACAGTTGTTCAAAGAATCCAGGGGTACGCCCCGGATGTCTGCTGACCCTGGATTCACCCCTCCGTTCTTCAGCGTGTGGGAGAGAGGCGACAGACTGAACTTCACACATGTGCTGCACATCAATTGCAACTCAGGGTGGGGACGTTGCTGCGTTCATCATTAAGGCTGGAATAGTCAAGCAGCCATGTGGGGGGGAGACAGTACAACAACCACATCCATCCTTCACCACAGTGGTTCTAAATCAGAGTCTTGACTGGTAACACTGAAACAACTCGTTGGGTGGGTTGCACCTCGGGGAAGTGTTTTCAGCAGCATCGCTGCTGCGCTTCAACCACGACTCCTTTGTTTGAGCTTACAAGGCAGCGGTGATTGACAGGTGGTGAAAAGGGGGCGTGTGCCAGGTTGGGTCAAAGCATCCTGGTGTGGGGGAGACTGGGTTTTTAGGACAATAGAATATAACAGCGTACTGAATAGTAAATTAAGTTTATCAACTCATATTTATTAATATTAATTAAATAGTGGTATTGCGGAATTTTAAATTCACAAAAAGAATCAGTTCACATACCCCCCCGCGGTGCCTCCCCGAACTCTGAGTTCTAGGATGCTGTAATTAAGCGTCTGAGACATGGGACATTTCTGCCAACTGCGCAATCTCAAAAACTTTCTGCAACCACATCAATAAAACAATATTTGTTCAAAAATGAATAGTAAAAGAAGAGCCAGTCGAAACTGTTTGTTTACTGCTGACATTGTGCGAATGCATCAAACATTCAAAGTGAAGGGAGCGCTGGGTGCAGGGAATGTGTGAAAATAAAGTGTTGCTACAATGTTATTCAGCCAAGTGCGTGGAAACAAAGCAAAAGTACAAAGGATTAGAGAAGTGTCGGGGTAAAGTGCGTCTTCGGAAAGTGGAATGAGGTCCATTTGGATGACCCGTGAAGAGGACACCTCTGAGCACAGTCTTGGAGCCCCTTAAGCACATGCTGAATGTGTGGGAGTGGAATGTTACAAGTGGGTTATTTTTCGGGATGATTGTGTCACTTGGGATTTGACAGTCTATAGCCGCACTTCAAAAGGACCTATTTCTCATTAATATACTCTGTGACAATGCATCTCGGCCCCGGGGGAGGGGTCACCAAGTGCATCATGCAAGTGTGCCGGGTGCACGTGCGCGTGTTCCTCGGCCGCGTGCAGGCACACGCGCACACACGCACACACACACGCCCGATTGATTCTGTGTGTGACAGATCAAAAGGGAGCGAAAGAATTCCAGAAATAATAAATTGGGTCCTCTTTGCTCTGCCACTCTATATGACGTCCTGCGCGACAAGAAAGATCCTTCCGACGGGGCCCCCCCTCCCTTGGGTTCACGCAGCGTGAAAAGGCGCCGCGTCAAACCGGGGCGACGGGAGCGGAGACAGCGGCGCGTCACATCGGACGGAGGGAGCCCGGGCCGCCGCCTGTTAACCTTTCAGCATGGCCAGATGCAATCAGCCGGCGGCGCCAGTCAGCGTGTGTCGTCCCTGCGGCACATCAAGGCCCAACCCTCCCCCCCCCCCGCCATCCCTCCCCTTCACCCCCCCCCGCTCCTTCTCGCTGAATAACTTCACAATCCCTGCCTCTGAAAACACTGTTAACAGCCCGTGCGACAGCAAGGAAGCGTGAGAGTGAGAGAAAGGGTGAGCGGTGTGTGTGATGTGGTTTGAGCTTCAGGCTGAGCCAACCAAATGGCGCTCGTCAGCCAGCGTGAACAGACACCCAAAAAAAGAATAATGCATGCTGATGAGGGGCAGGGCTTGGAAGTTTGGTGGCCATCACTGCATGGCTCCACACTAGTGAATAATTCTCTCTCATGAGGTCGGCTAACGTGTCGCTGGGGAACGCCGTGACATTTTGTTGTCGTCGCACTCAGCAGCTTACATCTCTGTCTCTGCAGACAACAGGTAGAAATACGAATAACTGGATCGATCTCCTGCACGGATCCATGAGGCTTGTGAGGTTAAAACGGGGGATCTGGGGAAATACTTTGAGGTCACTGTTTGAAAGCAGCAGCAAGGCGCTGGCAAAAGAGAAGCAGCTTAGAAGAAGGTGGCTTTTTGCCGTGTGTTTTACAGACATGTGTGGGTGGTCACTTCATCATCGGCGCTCTTATGATGGCTTAAATTGCTTCTATGAATCATGCAATTTGAGAACCATTAATTGTTCATATTGTATTTTATATAAACGGCAGCAATTGTTCACAGCGAAAGATTAAATCAGTTGTTGGAAATAATTGATGGAACATTATTTTTTAGTAGAATACATTCTAAATGTGCCGACGGATCTAAAGCCACATACGGCTTCGTTGGTCGCAACGCAAACACTCACTGCGGTTTGTTTGGGCGCTCGCTAAACTGGATGTGGGCGGTTTGGGTGGGTGCACTCGCACGTGTGTGACAGTATGTCTGCTTGCAAATTTCAATTAGAAAATGTGTGCGTGCGTGTGTGTGCGCGTGTTCCCTCTTCTCAGCATTGGAGAAGAAGATGGTACTGAAAGGGATTCATCGCAGCTTGAGTATTAATCTCAGATGGGCGGGGCCGGCTGAAAAAAAACAAAGAAAAAATGGCTGGTGACCTTTTTTGTTAAAGCCCAAATTATGAAAAAATTCTGCTGGACACGTCAGATGGATACAAATCTCCTGGAGACGATCAGCTTGTGGGAACAACTTGCTGATTCCACCCAGGACAAAAAGAAAAGGAAAACATGGCAAAATAAACCCAGAAAAAACAGAAAATCAAATGCTCCACTGCGCATGTCTTTGTTTTTGAATAAGTGGAGTCTAGTGTGCCTTTTGGGATTAGTTCAAATTTGCTCTTGAACAATGTGCTCACTGTTGGTCGACTACAATCCCCCGGTTGTTACTACTTGGTCATAATAGGCCTGGGACAGTGCTCATATATAGTGAAATACACTTGAACCAGTCTGAGCGGACATAAAAGGGCCGAGGCATTAGCGCCCGCTTCAAACATGAAAGAAATCCATTCTTTATACATTCTGCGATGGCAACGATCCTGGGATGCCATTCATTCTGCGTAGGATCAATAAATAGCATATAATGCACCGTAGAGCAAATACTGAGTGCTTCAGTGTACAATAACCACACTTAGCCGGGTCGATGGATGTTTGACGAGAACTTATCAGTATCGGCACCGAGTAAAAGCCTGGCAGCCGCATCTTTTATGAGCATTCAGAGCTCAATGAAAATGAACTTTTCAGCATTCTTAATTTGTACTTTTGATGGAAACTCCCACGTTACTTTCTTGAATGAAGCAGGTTCAATACTTCAAATGGATTTTTTGATTTGATTTTTTTTTTGGGATCGGAGTGCCTCAAAAACCTTCATGGATCGTGTGACACATTTCCATGCATTTGCCATAATGAAAAAAAACACCTCAAAGTATTATTTTTCCAAACAACATGTATAAATGTGTGTGCTTAAAATGACGTACGAAACCTCTAAATTGGTGTGGACTTAAATGGGACGTCCAACCAACATTTTGTGATGGAAAAAAATACAACTGACAGGAGTCCAACAACAGCTTTAAAGCACCAAACTTTTTGAACTCTCTGGGAAGTGGCGCATGAGTTAATAGAATGTTTTCAGCCCACTTATTCACCTTATAGAGGCACTGACTGCTCTTCCAGATCCAACCTGGCCTCTAGAGCCTTTTCAATATCTCCAACCCATTAAACATTTCTCAGAGGCGTTGAAATTGAAAAAAAAGAGAGCGCTGATCCGTATGCTCCTTCCGACGTAGAGGCAGACGCTGCACTTCCAGGGCCGGGAGCCGTCTGGCTGTCGTCCCTCCTGCTGCTGCCAGACACATGTGTTCTCGCCAACTGCCTCGCTTAACCTAATGAAAAACAAACGCCCTGAACAGTCTGAGTCAAGCATTGCAAGGCTCCCAAAACCGGCAGGAGACACGACAAAGTTGTTTGCCGCGATTGTTTAGAAGAGGTCGGTTGATGAAATCCCCGCAGTGACGTACAGCAGCCACAGCGGGGATGTCGGACACGCCGTCACCCGCCGCCTGGTCGTCTCACGGTTTTAAACAGAGAAAGAGCAATGCTAGGCCCAGAGAGATGGAAACATTACTGTTGTTTAGGGTGTGTGGTGCGTAGTGTAACACACGTCCAGCCCACAAGACCTCACTGGAGGTGGTCTGGATCTCTTCCATCCCCCTGTGGCGATTTGGAGCATTTCTAAGGAGGAATCCCTTCACCAGATGCGGGGGTGAGAGAGAGAGAGAGAGAGAGAGAGAGAGAGAGAGAGAGAGAGAGAGAGAGAGAGAGAGAGAGACTTCACATTTTGAGACAGCTCATTGTGTCGGCTGGAGCAGACAGAAGCTCATTATGGGTCCACATTCAGCACGTCTCACCAGGGACCGCATGGAAGGGCCCGGAGGAGGTGGCAGGATACGGAAACAGGGATCCGCAAAAAGGGTTTTCCAAAAAAAGGATGCAGACAGAGGAGTCCTTGGTGGATCAGAGGCACAATAATAAAGGGGTTGGAACAAGGGTCAGCCCAGAAAGCGGAAAATGCCCTGTGGGTTCTGGAGGAATTACTTGCCCGTTGGGGGCGTGTCCACTCAGAACCGAGTGAAAAATGTCCCTGAGCTTTACTCCCATGGAGTTTCTGAACATTAGTGGTGCCGTACAGAAATGGTTTTAAAAGCTTGACTCTATGAATGCAATGGTGGAAGAAGGATAGCAGTCAAAACAAGGCTTTGCGAATGTGTTTCTTGAGTGCAACCAACTTAAATACCTCATTATGATGAGAACATAATGAAGCCCAAACAGGTTTCCTGGAAAGTCGAGTTTTTTAGCCTTTGTGGCCACATCCCAGAAGGACCTTCTGGTCAATTATTCATTCAGCTTCATTCTTTTTGTAATGTGGAACAAGTAAACTTCCCTTCCTCTAACTGACAACAGATTGTCAGGCTGACGAATGATGAACTCCACGTTTGATGCCTCAACGGGACCTTGTGATAGTGAATGTCTCTTTACCAGAGCTGCTGTCATGCCTGGTCTCATCATCTCACTTGCAAATGCAGGTAACTCCCTCAGTGCCACCATAGCCTTCACTTAAACCTTCTGCAAAAACAGAGAAACACCTCTTTTCTCATGCAGTTTACTCTCGTGACAGGAAAGCAAACAGAAAGGCAGTGCCTCTTCTTTTCCTCTTCTTTCAGGCCAGGGAAACCCATTAGGTTGTCATTTGTCGCAAAGTGCCGGGGAAACAGCACACGCGTCTCACCTGTCTAATTTTATTGCGAAACCATGCTCTTTTTTTCATGAAGCCAGCGCTATTAGAGGTCACGAGAGAGGTTAAGGAACCTCTGCTGCCCGGTAAGGCCATTTCCCTGTACCGCCACAGAGGAACAAAGAGGTATTCACATGTTAAAAATGTAAGACAATATGCAGTGGATCTTATTGGTGAGCGAGTCGTCTTTTGGAAAAGACTTCATTTAGTTTGCTTTATTGGGTGTTCGTCTCTCCAACATATTTGTGCATGTAAGTATGCTAAAATAACAGCTTGTAACAGACCAGATTGTACCGGTCAAAACCGGCCTGTCCTCGTTCCCAGACCTATTTGTACACATGAATACAAGCACTCCTGATGTTGTACTGAGCCTACCTGCTATCACAGCCTGTCTTCCACGATCTTTCTAAAAATGACAAATAATAAACAACGCGCACAGAACAACATTGAAGCAATATAGCGCGCTTCAACTCTCTAGCTGGTGTCGGGGAATGTCGTTGAGTGACCACGAGCAGCGCTTATTGTATTCATTTATTTTTTCCAGACGGTTTTGTCATGTGATGTGACAGCTTTTCTCTCCGAGCGTGACACTGACGTGTAACACAAATGACAACAACCTGGAGTGGACAGGACAGCCACATACACACAGTTCACACACAGGCACGACTGTTGTCAAGAAAATAAGCACACAGAGACGATCCCAAAAAAAAAAAAAGGCCCGGACAGAGGAACACGCACACACAAACTCCCTACTGGGGACAAACTTGAGGAGACAATGACACTCTCAATAACCCTGAATCTAGGGGATGTGCAGGAATCTGACAAGAGTTCATCCAGGAGGGGTTGGAGGCTACTGGGAGATCCATTGGGGGAAACCACTACATGCCAACACGCACAGACGTATATACCTTTTATCTTCGTCCTGATTTATTTATTTGTGCGCTCTGAGACATGTGTGCATGTGCTTCTGAACACATTATAGGTGGCGTGTTCGCGCCGTCCTAATATGCATCTCGTTGCTGCAGGGGAGGGCACTCGGGATGATGCAATCTTGCCATGAGGCTGCTGACATGACACCAGTGGACCGATCTGGATCCCGCGAGCGCCACATCAGCCGAGCGAGTCCGGCCCCAAACACACTCGAGGAGTGGGCCAAAACCACTGCTAAAACAAGAGTGGAGGAAAGGAGGCTGAAGAAAAGCACAGGAGACCAAAGAGAAGTGAACAAAGTCCGGGAAGTAGTTCTGGGTAGAGAGTTCATTGTAAATTTAAGCCTCACTTGATGCAATCTGGCAAAAATGTGACCGCAGGCCCAAAGCAAAAACCCGCGAATAGCATTTTGTGAACTGGAGTACAAATAGCTTCATAGGACGATTGCCATTGGTGGACTAGGGTTATATCACAGCTTTGTTACTGAAATAGCTTCACCCACCAGCTGTGAACCCGTTGATCAGGGCAATGAGACAGAAACATTCACTATATGTGCAGGGAAACCAAAACCACGCAAAGGACCTTTGCAAAGCATCCAGATGGGTGACATTGGGCTCATCATTAAGGTCTTTGCTTGTAAAATATGTTGAATAGCCCCTTAGTAAGGGGCCTCCTTGTGACACTCAGCCAGTCACTGTGACATGAATTATGCGAGAGGCATATCAGAAGGACGCCTTGCGTATTGTGTGTGACGAGAGTGGAAGTGGAGTCAGCAGGTCTCTGATGTGTGCTGTTCTCCAAAAGTCCAAAAGCATGTTTAAGTTGAAGCAATCAACGCCACATTATTCCTTTGTGTCATAGTTATGAAACAGAGTAGTTTAGTTATAGTTTTCACAATATGTGAAAGAGGACCTCATTCCCAGTAACAAAAGACGTTTTTATATTTAGTAGGACAACTGCTTCTTTAGGGATAATATCTTCTCAAGTACTAATGGGAGATTGTCATGTTGTTTCCTTCGGTTTGTTACTGTGCCACATCATCCCCAGGTAAGTCTTTACTTTTCTTTAGCCCTAAAAGTGCCCCACTGGCTTCAGCTCCCATTATTCCGATTAACTCTGTGTACGTTACAGGAATAAGGCTTAATTTGTTTAATGTCCGAGAGAGCACAAGCCAAGCTGTAAGGCAGGGAGAGCTATTACAATAATGTGTCTCCTCCCGTTATGGTCCCACAGGAGCACCCATAGATGTTAGCAGAAACACAGGGCGAATGGAGATATTTGTTATATGGAGGAAAAGGAGAAAAGAATGAAAGGTGAACATTTCCACACCCATGTTTCCGTTCAGTAGCTTTACACAGGACGCCTTGACGCCCCGACGGAGCGTTGCAATGGCCGACGTGGCTGCTACGTTCAAGGACATGATGACAATGCAGGCTCTCGTTTTTCTCATTCCATTTCATAAAACGGTACATTAGCCTAAATGTACCTGAGAGGAGTGGGGGTTGGATTAGGATGGGATGGGCTGGGGGGGTTTGAGGGAGCGGCGGACGTGCCATAGGAGAAATAAAAGCAATAATATAGAGTTTCCAGATCACTGGCCCACAAGCTGCTTCAATTACTTTTTTTTTCTCATCCTATTTTTACCATCCCCCCCCCTCCGCCCTCTCTCTCTCTGTCATATCTTCTTCCCCTCTCCACAACAGCAAAGAGAGAAGCAGTTTTTGTTTCTTATGTATCCTTTTGCATAAGAAACGTGTTGCATCCTGATGAGGCGGAGCCCCCCCGAGTCCACAGAATGTGATTAGTCTCATCGGCACCAGGCGGGACGGACATGAGGGGGCCAGACGCGTGGAAGCACACCGCCCTCGCTGGGCTGTGAATGTAGTACTTACTTCCCCTATTGTTTAATCCCTGCTTCCTGGACCTCACCATGTGTTGCAAAAGGCGCAGACAGAGAGGTAGTGAGGTGTGAAGGGGTGGACGGGAGGGGGGGTTACCCTTTTTCTAGCTCGGTGACATTTGTGTTCCTTGGGGTACCATTATGCTGTATGCCCCCCCCCTCATATGGTTTAGAGTTTATGATTTAATCGGAGACAGTTGAGGGCTGCGGACGCATTATTGTGGCGGGGCCACGCAAACTACTCGTAAAAAAGGGGGAGATGGATGGTTTTAGTCAGAAGGCAGTAGAGGAAACAAACACAAAAACCAGACCTCGCACACGCTCTAATTAGACTATCTACAATACCACATCTCACGCACAATCACACTGCACTACACACGGTTGTTATTTAGCAATAAACCTTACATGAGCAATTATGTTGCCTACAAGTTGTGCGTTCCTCAATGTGTGTTTTACCAGAGCCACCAAGGGCCAGAATCCATCCCACTTGTCACGTGTTCTTCAAGAGTTCTTCAAACATGAAACACAAGAGTGAACCCATTACCCGACCTTTGTGGCACTTCACCCTTTGAAGTTTTAATCTCACACTCCTGAACTCCAGTTGTTTTTTTTCACATGCACTTTCATATGAGATTAAATCCAGCGTATATAATGAGTGAAAATATCCATGCAACACTAATATTGTGCAATGTCACACTCCAACCGCGTTATTCTCTGCAAAACAACATCGAAGGCTTACATGCAACAGCAGCAGATTAAATCTATCTTGGGATACGCCGCCCTGGCTCTGAAGGTGGGATGAGAAATATGACATTTTATTTCATTACAGCTGCACACGGCTAATTCATTCATGGGGCCATTTCCCCTGCTGCTCCAATTTCGCAGCGCCGAAAGAAACCTTTGTTATGAGAGCAAAGCACACAGCTCAGCTTATTAAAAGCTCATCTGAATAACTTTAACGGATTAAAGAAAAAAAACAACAATTAGAAGCTTTAGGACGGTTCTGGAATGTGACTCCGCTTCTTAAAACTGGTCCAACAGCCTGTGGAGATTTCTAAATGATTTAAATGAGTGATGCTAGAAACTCTGGGACTTGTTTGGAAACTCATTAGAGGATTTTGAGCAGTTGATGGTGAATTAGCCTGCTAGACGCTTTACATAATTTGGTGTGAATTTCATGTCTGCAGGAAGTATACACAGCATCGCTGTCACACCGCGGTGAAGTTGTCTGTTGTTTTACTCTGTGGGGCATTTTGTCTTGTCATTTACGGTTTTATTTTGAAATAATAACTCCTCTCGTTTCAGGTCACTTACCCTTCCTCATGTGTCACCAGTCTGATTGTCTTCCCTGATTCCTGATTGTGTCCACCTGTTCCCCATTCCCCTCCATGTGTATTAATAGTCTGCGTCTCCCTTTGTCCTGTGCCAGTGTGTTCGTCATTACCCATGTGTTCTACCTCGTTCTGCCACGTCACAGGTTCCTTTTTGTTGTTATTCAGGATCTTCGATCGGCCCAGTGCCTTCACCTCCACGCAGGTTGTTTTTTTGGTTTTGCTTAAGTTTTGTATTCCTAGGTTAGATGCAACATTAATCTTTCATAGTTCTTTGTTTTTCCTCCTATAAGGAGTGATTTTGTTTTGAGACGTTGCCTCCGTCAATAGAGTGCGTTGGTTACTTTGATAAATTTAAAAGCCTTTTGTTTTCCTCCTAGAGCGGAGTGATTTTGTTTTTTGATAGTTTTATAGCCACACTTCTTCCTGGTTTATTTTATCAGAAGAAGTGTGACCTAGGATAATTTCATAGCCCGCTTTAGACTCTGTCTGGAGGACCTTCGCTGCATAAATAAAGATCTCCTTTCCTACCTGAGAACCCTGCGCCTGCTTCCTATCTTCCTCACGGGCTGACAATCGCGAGCCAAGTAGCTGAATGAGAGGGCATTTCTCCCATTGACTAACTCACTTGTTGAGTCAAATATTCTTTTATTCATTTGCTGTCAGAACATTTAGCAGTTAAGTAATATCATAAGGGCTTTAAAACAGATCATTTAAAATGGCGTAGTCTTTTGCTAGTCCAACCAAAAAAAATAAAAGAACATCCATTAAAGTGAAACATTAGGACAACATAGACAAGAGAAAATGGGCTTTACTGCCAGATTCCATTCGCTCAAATAATATCTTATTCAGTCTATGATGTGATGTCTCAGGCCTTGATGCATGCATGTCTCCTGACATACAGCTCTCTAAATTGCTTATTACCTGTTTTTAAACCAGCGGCGTGGACCCCGTGGGAGCCGGAGCGCGTGCCTGTGAATGAGGGAGGACTTGCTGTGGAACCCGAGGGGTGTAATAACAGCGTGGAGAGATTAGGAGACGCTCTTCCCTAATTGGCAGGTCCAAGAGCTCAGCGGTGTGCTCGTAAAAGCCCGTCCTGTTCCTGAGGAGAGCATGCAGCAGCAGGGCTGCACGCAGGGTTGCATGTAGAGGGAAACTGTCTCGGTTTCAACCTCAAGCGGCTCTGCAAGCTTGGCAAACACACACACACGCACGCACGCGCACGCACGCACGCACAAACACACGTGGACGTGGGAACTTAACTGCAGGGAGAGCTCTTCCCTTCCCATTCAGAGGGTAAAAGAGCTCACGCGCTGTGATCAAAATGGCCAGTGCATTTGTGTGCTCAAGTATGTGTGCATGACATCTTTTCTGCCACCATGTCTCCCTGCTTCCCTCCGGGGGGACCCAAGGTCTGGCAGAGAGCAGACAGAGGCCGCCATGTGTGCTGGTGGCTAAAGTATTGACTTTGGTGCGTGCACTGGAGGCGGCTGCACTATTAGTATATGGAAAAAGGCAGACCTCTGTGCATGTGGGCCACCAACAGCTACGGACAGCAGACGTTTGTTCCCCAGTGACTCATTCTGTGACTCGGCACTTTTGTCTTCTACGTTCATCTCAGACAGTGGCAGGAAGTAGCGGCCTACATTTATTCCATTCATAAAAATAAAAAAAAGTTCTTCTTTAATGAAGGTCAATGTCAAAACGCCAACATGTTCACTTCCAAGCCACAACCAGCACTGTGCGTGTCATGACCTTTGCCGCGGTTTGGTCACATGAGGGTTCTGTCTCCATCCCACTGGGAAGCACAAATGCCAAACATAGCAGTTAGACTCAAGCTGGTGACGACCAGACACAGGATGCACCAATACTCGAGCAGTTTAACCTCGCCATCATGTGACCCTTCCGAGGAGAAGAGGGCAGAGGGCTGCGCGAGAGGAACAGGGACCAACCAATGCCTGAAGGGCCTTCCATTAAATATGGATGAAAAGTACACAGAAATGTGCCACCTGTGGAGCGGAAAGTCGGCCCTGAAAACACAGAGAGCAGCATCCTATTTGAACAAATCAAACTGATCAAACAGTTTGGGCGTGAAACGCGGGGGTGAGGTGAGGGCGAGAAAATGACACAATCTCTTCTTCTTGTTTGTTTGGAGAACTTTTGCTGCGGGGGAGGAAAGAAAAAAGCTTTGCTACGCCGATCAAAGTGGATTTCTTTTGCGTGTGCAAAAATAATTGGAATGCCTTTAAAACAATAGCAGCTGTTAAAAGTAAAGACGGCCTATGATACCTGCATTCATGGTTTTCATAATTAAAGCTGGATACCTTCCCAGCTTTCAAAGGCTGCTTTACATCTTTATGTTATTCAACATCTACAGAAAAGGAAAGTGTCTGTCACGGTGTGGTTCACTTCCTGTCTTATTTTGTAGTTTTCTGCTTCTTGTCTCCCTGGGTAACTTCACTTCCTGCCTTGTCCTGTCATCGTCTGTGATTGTCTGATTGTTTCCACCTGTGTCCAATCACCTGCACCTCCCTAGTGTATTTAAGCTGTGTGCGTGTGTCTCCTCGTCATTGTCTATTGTTCCAGCTGTCCCTGTCTATCGTCCTGGATGTGCAGAGTTCCTGCCCGCCTTTTTGCCCCCCTGTTCCTGTGTGTGTGTGTGTGTGTGTTTTTGCCCCTTGGCCTTTTGTGTTGGAGTTGATGACTATTAAAGTCCTTTTACTTTCGAACTCTGCATTTGAGTCCTGCCTCCCCACGCATCCCTGACAGTATCTTTCGCCCAGCAGCTATGAAATGTTCAACGCATTTATGCCGAATGATAAAGAGCAAGATGACGCTTAAAATGACTGTACGCTTATCTCGTGTAGTTCATATGCAACGGTTATCCTCGGAACAAGCTTCACCGTGCAACAACATAATATTTGGATTGTGAGCTGTGGGCCGCAGGGCTCACCACATCGGTGTGACTGAAAGTCAATCCGACCGGGCCACGGGAGTAATCATGACATCTACCTCCGGAGCAAGAGAACAGAGGGGAGAAGAAAGTCGAATGACCTCAACGATGGCGTGTCAGCTGTGTACTTCATACGGTGGGAAATGAGATCAGTCCAGAGACAATGTATCCAGGGAAGAGCACTACTTACAGTGGTGCCCTCCACTGTGGGAGAGGAGAGTTCCTCCGCAGATAAAAGAGATTTAAAAAAACACAGTAGTCAGAATTTGAAGAAACTCCATTTCAGATTGAATGAAGGAAAAATTGAATTTGTCATAAAAAATATTGGATTCTGTTTCCTTTGATAGAAAAACATCTATGAGTTTGAGTTTTGACAGTTTCCAAGGAACACTTTTTTTCATCAAACTCACACAAATATACTCACATAAAAACATACGCAGGTTGACGTTTCACTTCGCAGAGGTCAATATTGCGAAAACACATACCAGGGGACTCGGCTGCAGTGAAACAGATGACAGGATTAATTGAACGGGCCGACATCAAGCCATGAACAAATGCTTGCTTGGGTCCGAATCCAGATCCTCCAGATTGCGTTGCGAGACGGCTAATTAAAAACCCTCCTTCCAGGTCTTCACTCCAACAAACCTTCCTCCGAGCCTTCGGCAACCACAGGGAACCACGGAGTCATGAGGTAGGGCTCAGGATAAGGACTGAGCCAGTAGAGGGAAGTGATGCAACACATGTGCAACACAGAAAGCTTCTCTTGGTGGTCCAATCCTTTGTGATCCAACGTGTGGGTGAGCGGTTTATGTCATCTGTGTGAGTGGCAGGGAACCCAAACTGGCCTAAGGGGTGTCTGGCCAAAGTCCATCTGTGTGTGGGTGTTTCTTTGTGTCAAGTCACAACAATCCCCTCGGCACCGATGTGCTCTCATGCAGACGGCTGCCTCCGCGTTACGCACAGACAGCAGTCCTTCACTTACAGGAGGAACAACATCATTAAGACACCAAGGTCCAGCTGAGCAACGGCTTTTTCTTCAGCTCCTTAGGACCATGCCACCCATTTCAGGTTGCACAAACCATCGATTGTTTGTTTGGAGTTAAAAACGTAATGAAGTTAAGTGGATAGTTCACTGCAAATCAAGAAATTGTATATTTTGGTTAGCTTGTTTTGGAAAATGTTTGCCGAAGAGATTCCTGCCCTCGATCAAAGGAAATGACTCAGTTTGTGGTGCTCAAAGCACAAAATAAACGCATTTCTGTAAAGAAACTTTACAACTTGCAAAAATGTATCTTGTTTTTTGCCTTAACGCCACAAAACCGTTTGAGTGAAACATACAGTCGTCTGAATTTCTTTCATGGATTTACGATTATCGGCATTACATAACAGATGAAGTGATTAATTAATTCCGCAGCTACACAAATGATAGACCATCCTGCAATCAAGAGCATCAAATATTTAACAGAAGCATAAAAAAGTGAAAAATAACTTGAGGTTAAGCTCGCCTTGACTAAAGAAAATCCTAGATGTGTAACCCTTGTGATTTTGTGTATGATGTATGTTGATTTCATCAAAAGGTCTGTAAAACTGAGTTCCTCAGTCCATAAATTAAGAGGCGGCAGCCCTCGAACAAAGAATCCCATTTTCGGGAGAGTTTTACTTTGTCTACACCTGTGCCTTTGTCTCTATTTCCTCCAGCAGCCTCTCCTTCAGAACCCGATAAGAACATCTAGGGTGGCCCATCGTTTTCTTTCATCCCTCTGCTGTCTCCTCACTGCCACTCACAGAGGGCCTGAGAATGGGATCGTATCTGCTGTGTACACACACACACACACTTGCAGGACCAGCATATCAAGCAGAACCGCCTGAGAGATGGACCACAGAGATACGGTACAAGCGAGCAGGAATACATTAATAGTCGAGTGAGATGAGCCATGCAATATTAATCAGAGCATTATCAAACATCATCGGGGATTGAGTCTCCCATGCCGAGGAGCTGCATAGAAATGTACACACTCTCTAAGAAATCCGGAAGTGGGTCTCCGCGGGGGGTAATTGAGTTTAATTGAAGGAAAATACTTGGGGATTCCATTTGTTGGTATAAGTTTGTCGGCGTATCCAGTTACAGAGAAGTATGGCGACGGTGGCTGCGCCCCAGAGCGTTGGTGAGTCATGTTGTGCCGTGGAGTACGAGCACCGAGCCATAGGAGGGGTGAGGAGACGTTCACGCCGGAGCCTCCGTGGGGGTTAACTCGCTCAAATGAAGCAGAGAGAGAGAAACAGCTTGTTCCCATGATGCCTGGTTCCCTTAGATAAAACACACAGATGCAAGCATCACCACCTCCAGTAGCTCGCGCTTTAGCAGCAGGAGTGAAGTGACATTGGGGGGGAGGGGGGGTGAAGAATGAGGCTTTTGCTTATCGCTCCGCAGAAAAGGCACTGACCTTCATGAGGCCGCAGTCCAGCCGGCTGAGGAGAACAGCATCTCTCAAAATGAATAATGCGGCCAAAATAGACGTGCCATAAAGAATAATGCAGTGGTCACTCTGTCTTTGGTCGGTCATGAATGCAAAAGTTTGCCTCGGATGGCTCACAATATTTACAACGTTGGACATATTCTATCCTTGGATCGTCAATTTGAAGGAAAAGGTCATGATTAATCATGGAATGAATAAACAGAGAAAACCATGGAACAAGGAGCGTGCTCAGGTTTCAGCATCCTCACGACTCCACTCTGGTGCCCTCAAGGCCAAGTCGGAGCCCGTCACCTCACATTGGTCGCTATCCACGTGAGTGGGTGGAGGCAGTAGCCCGCGGCATGCTGCACCTTACACCCGTGAATCTGCAGCAAGGTGGGGGGAGCAGCGGAAGCAGCACAGACAGGAGAGGTGCTTCTGGTCTGCGGGTGAATGTGGGGGTTGAGTGTGAAAACGGGTTCACAGCTAAATATAGGCCCCCTGCGACACCCTGTGTGTGTCAGGTCTGAAGCCACAAGACAGCCCTCCTTTTTGTCCTTTGTAGCTTCTCTTGATCAAAAGCACCCAGATGCACTTTCGATGTTTCCTTGCAAACCACTAAAGTTTTTTGCTGTTTTTTTTTGTATCCTTATCTTGTACGGCCTGACACTCTATGAAGGTTTGAAGATATGTGTGTGAAGATTCGGTCGCTGACCGTGATCCTTCTCTGTATACATGACGGCTTTAATAATTTTTATTTTGCAAAACTACTTCACGAGATTTGTCAAAGATGAAGAATTCAATCAAAGATAAATGAAAGATGCCATTCAGTTATGTCTTTGGTGGCAAACAAGTAAACCATATTCAACAAATAAATATAAAATAAGTACAAGCCTTGAAATGGTCCATAAATCATGAGGAGGAGCGACCTTCACAACGTATGTAGGCAACAAAAAGCCACAGTGCAGATTCTTTATTTAAAATTTCCCAGAAAAAAAGTCAGGGCTGCGCTCTGCCTTTGATGAAATGCACCGCTCTGCAGCAGCCAAATGACTTCCTTTGGGATGAAACTGCACAGTTTGACGGAGCGCTTCACTCAGTAACATCCTGCTCACATTTCACCGACTCAAGTGGGTCGATGGTCTGCGAACGTGTTTACATCCATTATTGCACTTGATCTGATACGCGTGGAAGGGCCGTTTCAGCCGGAAGTTAACCGCCAATTTTTGTTGTTGTTATGACGTCAAGCCGATTAGCTCAACTAATTACGTAGCAAAAGCCCCAGAGAGGAGCAGAGGACCTGATATGCAAACAAATGGGAGCAGGGTGTGCTAAGTCAAACATTGATTGCTGCTTGGCAAGCACAGAGAGAAAAGGCCGTCTCTCATCGCATACAGTTGGGTGGCTTAAATTGAGCCGTCCCGGGGATGCACCAAGCCGTGAATCCCAGATCACTCAGCAGTGCCCTGGAAACGAGCGAGGAAGAACATGAAAGAAAAAAGGATATAACGCCGTGAGCGTTGTTTGCAAATCAGACTTTTACAAAACTGCCTCGTTTTTCGTCCCTGCGTCTTTGTGTGACGGGTCTCTGTGGCAGGAAGTCACCAAACAACCCAGAATATGCTCATTAGAAGCAAGGGGGGGGTTCTATGAAGTATGGCCAAAGCAGAAGCTCCGATACAGGGTTCTTAACGCAAAATTCAGATTGCATACATGGTACCAAAAAGGAAGCAGTTTACTGGAAACTAATATCTCCCCTTCTATATTTCCCATACACTTCCCCTGCTGTCTGAATGTCTCATAAATAGATGGATTTTCCACTACTACGCAGTAGCAATGGATGAATGATGAGCATTTGGGGATATTTCATGTACACGTCTTCACAGTATACACTGCTTATTGAACCGAAACACGGAGGGAACACGAGCTGCGCGTCAAGGTAACAGATGGTGAAAATTGGAATATACGCTCCACTCTCTTCCATTGCTCTCCGGTGCAGATCCCTCTCCTCCCATCGGCTCTCACAGGACCCTGAAGAGTCATTGCTCCAGTCTGTCACAGGGCCCGGGTTGAAAGGACCCCATAAGAAACTGCCATTTATACGGTATATAAATTCATGCGTTTCAGACTTATCGTTTTTCTTTTACTTCTCCATCGCAGAGGCAGAGAAAGTAATTTGGTGCCGGAATATGGAGAGTGTCAGCCATTCGGAGATAAAGACGCAAGTGCCTCTTTTCGCTTCCCGCGGGGTGTGGGGGGGTAGGGATTGGGGGGGAGGGTGGGGATGATATTGGGTTTTCCCAGACAGACACCATGAAGCTGCTGTTGGCTGCTAAGCCGTACACTGTAAGAAGTATTAAACCTCAATAAGCTGTCATGTCGGAGCTGCTGGGTGTTACGGAGACTACGCAACATGGTTCCAACCGTCCACTGTCAAGGGATGTGTGAGCAGCGAGGGGAGGGGTCGGGGGGCCGGGGGGGACTAAAGGACCGTTAGACCACAGCTGCCTTTATGTGAAGGGAATTTCACAGGTGGCCCGACTGCGTACAAAGTCAATGTAAAGACGTGAAGACGACATGAAATGAAGCCATTTGCTCTAGGCAGCAACATGAGACGCATTTTGTGGCCTTAAACATAAAATATACATTCATCCGAAAGCTCTATGGCTTAACTTCACGAGCAAATAATAATTGAAAAACGGTAAATCCTAACAAAAAATAATTTGAATGGTAAGTTTGAAGGTAGGCGGTTATTGGTGCATTCAAACTAGATGTAAAGTTAGTTTTCACATAAATCATAAATAACAATTCTTTATATATGTATGTATTGTTATATTTCGTCTGATATTGCCTTACAGGTAAAACATTGATCCCAGGAGATTCCCTTACATGAGACAAATAATGTCAGACACTCGGTACGGGCCCACACCCAAAGGCCAGGTATCCGTATCTCTTCCAAAAAACACACTTCCTATAATTTCTTTATGGTTCTCGAGTGAAAAGCTTGAGGTGAAACACTAACTCGCACGAATGCTCTTGGTTTAAATCTGCGCCTTCCAGAGCAAATCCACGTTTGTTCATGGCTACTGACGTCATCGACTGACTCCTCCTTAAATCAGAGACATGCCAACAGGACGTGCAGGTCCTATGCTGTAGCATTCCAACACAGTTTCCGACTATATTTTGGGCATTCACGGAACCCAAAACATATCATGTCTCTTTCAGGAGGGAACAATTCAACTTTTACCTGCAGTCCGGATGCTGCTGCCATCAGGATGTGCAGCATTGCAGCGAGCCTTGCTGCCAATTGATCTGATATGCGGCGATAGGCCTGTGTGTGCGTCTCTGTTGTTCTAACCGGGAGATAATCATGATCCATTTCCCAGTCGGCCATCCAGGGCCAACATGTTGCATCCCATTATAATCCATCGAGCGGGGTTTTGTCTGCTCAGATAAGTGCTGTAATGAATTATATTAGCGGCGGAAACTTCATTAGCTGGCTAGACCTCGGCACACCTCAGCCGGAGAAGCTCCTGGATTCACACTCACAATGCACACACGCCAAAGTAATTACTCAGTCACGTGTTCATGTTCATGGTCCCCAGAGGAAAGTAGGAGACGCTGCCGCTTGTCAAATGAGCCGGGCCGGCAACGAGTATTCTAAAAGCATGAAAGGAGACCCTAAAAAGGTAGTCCAGTTGGATTTTTGGATTGCTTTTTGCACCCCATGGTTCTTGTATTTTTATATTTTTTTTTAAAAGCTTTTTGGGCCGAGGCGCGGCTCACTTATATGCTCTTGTATGATGACGTGGATTGAAGCTTTTTATCCATGAATCATTTCATCAATAGGGCCTTTGAGTATATTGAGTAAAAAAAGGAGAGGAGAAGAATTAATAAGGGAGAAGAGATAATTGTTGAATCTTACAGAAAGTGCAAAAAAACATTCACTGCTTTCTTTTGTGTAGTTTTTTTAATCCCCATTTAATCCAACTTTACAAAGGCCCTGTGCTTATTATGTCGAACTGTACTGAAATGTTAGACGTTTGGGAATGGAAAAGTGCACGTGGGCGCTGACCTCTGAAGCATCACATGACCCTCTGGAAAAAACTGCCCCTCATGCAGCTCTACTGTGTGTGCACCTCGACAGACGGCTACTTAAAAAACTCAGCAGGGAATGCACAGGACTTTTCTAAAGCGTACCGTAGGAAAAAGATGTCTAATCCAACACGTTGTACAACAAGTACGATTTGAGGAGCTTTTATGTTTGAGAAAATATTGCCAATTCAATTTTGGAGGACTAACGACCGCCGCTCTACGATTACCAGACATAAAACTTGAAAGTCAGTAGGATATTTTACTTTAGAGACCCCTCACACGTGTACGGCATCGCCGCAGGGGCTTACACTGGCCTGATTGGAGCTCCACCTGTTGGTGCTGGACAACTTACCCTATTGGCATTATTATTACACCATTACTGACATCATGTGATTACAAGCATCAGTGGGCCCAACTAACCCGAGTAACCAGCCAAAATTGTAGTTGTAATTGAAAACACCTGTGTGGACGTGGCGGGCCTTTAATGACAATGGGAGGAACAGGTGAGACTAATTTAGCTAACGAGCGCTCCGTTACGAGAGCTATCGGTTTACGCGCCGATTGACCTGCGGAACGAGGCGCCGTTAGCCAACGTTACAACACAAACAGGTTCTTCTCCCCCATCATCCATGTGCACTATTACGACTAATCACAGATTTTTATTATTGCTCTCTATGGATATTATGTTTAACATACTGGCTTCATCCTGATGCACACTGATAATCAGAGGCTGAGAGAATGTGGAGAGACACACACACACACACACACACACACTTAAAGTGTGAACAAACAGCCTTGAACCCACACGCAGCATGTTAAAGCACCTACTTAACAATGGATGCGACCTAGATGAACTCGCAGGGCACGGGGCTTTGTTGTGCACACACTATATTAATGACACGAGTACACAAGACGGATCAACGGCCGGACTTGCACAATCAATAAAATATTCAGCTGGCGGCTTCACGCTCGGCCGACCAGCAGATCTGTGCTGGTTGCTCATTCAGAGGAGCAGAGACTTGTTTGTCCGTAATGAGCTTCCTCATTAAGGTGTGGGAGGACCGATGGGGAGTGTGTGTGTGTGTGTGTCAGAGACGTGTGCGTTTGTGTGTGAGATGCTGCTGTTTGTTGAGGCCTTAGGTGTGTTTGTCCTGTATGTGTGTGTGTTGTCCTGGGGGTCTCTTTTTGCCACTTGCTCTTCACATGAGAAACAAAAAGCACCGCAACTAAATGCTTGAAATAAAGAACTTTTTATTTTTACAGGGCAAAACCTCACTTACCTTTAATTTCATACAATTGTAAAGAAAAGCCACCAAATCCTTGATGTTCGGTCTGAGCATTTGTCACAAATGTATCAACACAATGTCTCACTGGGATAAGGAGCCCCTCTAAACAATCCATTCCAGTCACAAAAGTTGAGACCATAAGCATACAAATTAGAAGAAAAAAACCCATCAAAGTCTTTAATAAGCATTATTTTAATCTACGCAGTTTTGTGGTTACTTAAACTTGAATGCCGATTAGAATTGAGCTTAAATGATCGATGCCAAATGACAGAAAGTGATGACATACGACATGTTCTGTTTATTAAACTGTCTTTGTGTTTATGGAATCAATGTAATGTTCATCATTTAACCATCAGCCTTCTTCGTCACATCAACTAACCACTCAGCGCTGACTTTCCATTTAATATTCGGTTGCGCTGATTAGTGTCATGTCATTTGACTGACGCTTCCTCTCAGTCTCTTTGTTTACATGCATCCCTCTTTGTTTCACTGAATACAACCCCCCCTCCCCAACCCCTCATTTTGACAGCCGTCTTTCCTCGGGGGTGAAAGTGAAGGCGGGCAGATCGGCTCTGTGCAGAAATTGATCGTTAAGAGGAGGAGGAGGAGAGAATAATGCCAGACAGAAGTTCTGTGGCCCCGCTGGGAAGGCGCTTGGGTTCCAGTCCATTGCAGACAAAAGAAAACACACCAACTTAGACACACAGACACCACTCCTGAGTCAAGGACAGGGCCCAGGCAGAGAACGCGGTCAGCACCGCAGAAGCTCGAATACATAAGCGGTGGCTTTTTTTATTCTCCCCCCTCCTCATCCCTGAGCTAATATACAATGCAGGTTCACCTCGACTGGCAGGGGGGGGAAAAAACAGCGCTCGCCAAGGTCACATTCACACTGAAATAGATTACAGAGCAGTAATCCAAATATAAAGTTGGTTTACGGCATACCCTACGCTTTAAACAAGAAGGTCAGAGGTCAAACCATCCGGGGACGGGCAGAAGCCACTCAAATCGCCAATCTCCTGAGGCTGGCGGGCTCCATAAGGGATTCCAGGGCTATCTATACTGAGCGTGTGATGATAACTCACCTCGCAATAAAGTCTCTATTCCAGGAGGTTTTTACAGGATGGATTACATTTGATAAATTAGTTATTCTAACAACCACTTAATCTGCTCTCCTTTTCCTCCCTCACTTCAACATGTGCAAAGTTACACGTTCTTCTTAAGCACCGTGAAAAAAAAAAATCCATTCTTTATTCCTCATCCCCGAGGGTTCAAATACTGCAGAACCTTTATTAGAGTATTTGGCTGAACAGTAGGCTCCTGTACTCCTCGGGCTACACCTGAAGATAATTCCCTCTCCGCATTCTCTACAAAAGGCTTTATATGGTGCAGCGTGCACACACAGCACGGACAGATGTGCACGGACTGCATGGATTCCTTTAGGTCTGACCCAACAGAACGGCTTTCTGAAAACATGAAAAAACAAATATATACTGTGCACCTATTCCCCCAAATGATACCAATGGATTTTTCCAGCACATTCTCAGCTGTTTGTTTTCAGGCGGCTCAAATGAAATGCACCAGCAGCCTCGTAGAGATTCACATCAGTCAATTCAAGATAATCCCACATGGGACTCATTTTCTCCCAAATATCATCAACAATTTGTGCAAAACAGCAAAGCCTCTGTCAGGAGGAGGAGGGCTGCTTTTGTGTGTTTACTGGAGCTACGCGGGACGAATGAAAGCAAGAGAAGGAAGTCAAGCGCATAGGTTGTTTGTATCCCGACAATTGGCAATAATTATGATCAGGGTGGTACATGGAAGACGTTTGAGGACATGTGCATTTTGATGGCAGTCAGCACTTTTGCACTCTGGACAGTTTCCAGGGGAGCTTCGGCATGTGTGCTGAATCCCAGGGAATCCCCGGACTGGCGGGGGGATGGGGACGTCACAGGGGAGTCTGGGACTTCCAAACTGACAAGGGTCCATCTGGGACTTGTGTGTGCCACCATGTCAGGTCAAAGCTCTCCTCTCCACTGCCCAAAGGTGGGTGGCAGGTGTTTACAAGGCAGCCTGGATTGAGATAGAAGCACCACTTGAAAATCTCCCACTGGTGCAAAAAGCCTTCTCCTGCAGCCACACACCCAGACGCACGGGTTTACTCGTTTCACCCAAATGGAGCGTAATAAAATTTGGGTCATTTCTTGGAAGAATTGGACATCCTCCTGTCCAACTTCCCTGAAAATGGCCCTCGGCTCATCCTCCTGGGAGGCTTTAACATCCAGACAGAGACGACATCTGACCTCTTACTCCTGCTTTCTCCTTTTGCACTGTCACTCAGTCCCTCTCCTCCTGCTCACACTACTACATCTTCACCAGAAACTGCTTTTTCTCTAACCTCACTGTGATTCCACTTCACGTCTCTGACCACTTCTTCATCCCCTACTCTTCTTGCACTTATTGTAAGTCGCTTTGGATAAAAGCGTCAGCTAAATCACTCATGTAATGTAATGATTACTTTATTATTTTGGTCTGCAGATTTGCCTTAACACTGCAGGGCTTATTTAGCTACAGTGAAGACCCAAAATCAATGTCACAGCATTGGGGTCAAACCACATGGAGGGTGCTTATTATTATTTTTTTCTTTAAAAACGGCAGCTCTTCTTTTCCTCTTCCCTGTTCTTTCTTCAAACCGTTTCCGCCAATTCGTCTCTAACAAACTCAAAGATTAACAGTGAGAATCCTAAACATCTCCGTCCCCGGGACCCCCAGCCCCCTCGTGGCCCAGCCGGTCCCTCTGATGTGATGATGTGATGCTGGATCAGCCTCTCCGCTGTATGCTGTGTCCCGTCCTCTACGGGGCATTACATCTGACTGTGGAGCGGCCCATTAGCTCCAGCACTCGCTCACATTGTATGTAATGTGAATCCGGCAGTGGGCGTCAGTCGCTGTCAGCATCATAAGCGGCCTGTGTTCCACCTGTGATCCTCCCACCAAGCCTCATTAAAACGTTTTCGTTCAGCAGCGCCTGCTGCAGTGTGGATTAATTAATTAATCACTGTCTTTCTCTCTCAACAGATCAAGATCTCAAGGTGCTCTATTTGCAAATGTCACTGTAGTTCTGTACAGTTCTGCATTTTCTTTTGCACCTTGACAAACCAAATTTAGATGATTCTATAATGTTTGAATTGGTTATCACCACTTGGAACAACTGCATATCACTGAGCTAAACACACCACTGCAAGCAAGCAACACTTGCAGTCATCCGATCAGCAGCTTTAAAACTAATTCAAAGTCACCATATCATTATCACAGCAACAGGGAAAGGAGCTATAATCACCCTTTTCATATCAGTGAAAGGGGCATCTTATGGCCATTTCACACTTGTGTCATTCAAACAATGATCTAAAACCGAAATACATTCATTTATGAAAAGATAAAATCGAACGGAATTCGCTAATCCTCGCAAGTGAGAAAAGAAGATGGGATAATAAGCTTAAAAGGATAAATGAGAGTGTGGGAAAAAAGCAATAGCATTTTCCTAGAGCACTTGTAAAATGTGAAATATTCTGCCACAGTAATCTCTTAATACCTTTGCACAACCCGTACTGTGTGATATTAACGATGGCCTCGAGACATGAGCACTGATCCACACTCGCTGTAACAGAGCCCGGGTAATGAGGCTCAAAGGTGTCGACATGAAAGACGAATCACGACGCATTTCTTTTTAGATTGTGTCTTCTACTTTTATATTATATTGGCATCCATTACTGACCCCGGCAGGCTGCACCAGTCAGGGCCTCTTTTGTACCCGCTGTGCGACGGCAATCATTCGGTCACCATCGCTTTGATTGAAAGATCAAATAAAAATGAATTCACCGTGAGGGGGAAAACATTGTCTTATCTAGTGACGGCCGATGGATCCAGACAAATTAGAGCTCCCCAATGCGATCAAGACAGCGGACTAAAAATGTCTCCGGGCTTTAAGTGTCTTCAGTACCCTGGAGGACGGCTTGACTGACTTCTGGAGATTGATCTTCTTCAGACGGAGACATAGACAGGGAATATTCTCAGGTGAGAATTGGACTTGTATTGGAAGTGGGGACTCCCCACTTCCTCACTGATCTATAATGGATCAAACCCTCAGAAGAGGAGGAAGAGAAGAGGCAGGGTAGAAAGATGCAAAAATGAGCCAGACGTAGAAGGTGTGTGCGAGAAAGAAAGAAGCCTCTCAGATATCATGGACCATATTCAGCTTTTGTGTGTTTAAGGCACTGAACTACAAGTCGGTAGGTTTGGTTTCCACTTGTTTTAGCACCAGTAAAAAGAAGCAGCAAGTTCCCTACTGAGAACTCTTACCACATACACATTATTGTATTGTCCATAATATGACAAACAACTGGCGTATTATATTTTAGGACTAGACGGATGGCGGTGCAGATTGAACGGAGAGAGCCACGAGTACAGTGAAGATGATAAAGCGCCACAGTAAACAACGGGGAGCGATGCGAGGGAAACTAGAATGTGAAATTTGACAAACTGACAGTAAATGTAGATGCTTTTAAGCGGGGTTGCAGAGAGCTGGCTAGCCATCCCATTAGCGCCGGTACCGAGGCTCTATTGGCTGTGAAGAAGGCAGCGAGCTTCACACCAGGCAAAGCACTATCGAGGCTGTTAACAGGCTTCAGTTTTACAGATGGGGGTTTTAAAAAAAGAGAGAACAGGAATAATGTTTCATTCCACATCATAGAACAGGCAAGCTACATTGTTCTCCACCTTTTGGGATTTGACCGTTTTAACTCCAACTTTTTTGCATTTTCTGCCTCTTGCTTGAATGACACCCAACTGAGGAGTTACGCTACGTCTCGATGCGTTCAATGTCGAAACCACATTAAATGACATTTCCTTTCTATGATTCCTTGGGAATTTGATTAAAAGCTGTGGAACCTAATGACGGAAACCTGACCGCAGAGAGGGGCGAGACCACATTAGCCTCTCAGTGGGCGTGGGTGTCAATCTGTCTGGCCTTCTGTTGAGCGATGCCAGGCGTCCTCTCTCACGCTCCCCTGGGGGGCCAACTGGGGCCCGAATCCCTGCAGCCAGGTTCCAGAATACAGGGGAGCATCTTTCCAGAAATACCGTTGCGGCAGCAGATTAGCCTGCGTGGTTTTGGTTTTGAAGATGTCCAAAGACACGAGGTGTTGTCAATATGCAACTATCACATTCATTATCAATTCATCGGTTGACTATTTCCCTCCTTGATGCATTCCATCTTTTGAAATTGTCAGAAAATAGTGCGGTGCGGGGAGAGCCGTTGCAGGTTGCAGATGTTTACATTTTTAATGAATAGTCTCACACATCAAATGTTGGAGGGGGGGGGGGCACGGCACGACTGTCTTAATTGTCTGAACTGGTGCGTCTGTGTTGTTGTCTTAGCTGCTTATTGGGGCCCGTTCTCTGGGTGCAGCTACACTCGTCACACTCGCTCCTTTTCATCTGTTTCATCTGACTCTCAACTAACACTCATCAAACATGGATGGCCTGTTTTACGCTCCATCGTTAGCTTGACTCCCGTCTATCTTTGTTCCCGCTCGTTCTTTCCCCTCTCTCATCCGTGGACGCCCCCCCAAAACGGCGCCTGACACTCAATTTGGACCTGATTTAGGCGAACACGACGGGGGCCAGAGACAGGCAGCTCCATTATTGGAACATTCTATTAACGCGGTGCGGAGAGAGCGCTGTCGCGCGCGATGACATCGCGCGGTAATTAATGAAGCCATTATTTAGGAAGATAGTTCTCTCGGCAGGTGCAGATTGGTGGGCTCGTACTCATTTTTCCGTCGCTGCAATGATTAACGTCTGAGGAGCATCGTTTGACTTTGCACATGACTAGCGGCTTAATTAATTAGCCTAAAGTGACAACATCCTGAAGGTAGAACCGTCGTTTTGCATGAATGCATTTACTTACTGGTTGAACAGATTTAAGTCAAACGACAAATGCGCATGTCTGAAACAACAGAAAATGTATCCACGGGGTATTTGTTTTAGGGACAGCCTCCACAGACGGCCTGAGTAGCCATTTTCCTGCTGGACTGGGTCATGTGTCAAGTCAGAGGAGGTGTGTATGGCTGTATCACGCTTTTATTTAATGGGACAAATGGTGGCCAGTCAAATCTCAATCCCGAAGGACTTGTCGGGAAAAAGAAGCGAGTGCCTCTTCCTGCGCTGGTGTGCGTTGGGTCAAAACCTGAGAAAAGGTAAAGAGCACATGGACAATAATAGAGTGTGATGCCGCGCCGGGTCAGAGTGCCTCGTGACACAATCTGCTTTTAATGGCTGGTTGGATCCACGGTTAACGGTAGACAACCCAGACCTCCACTGGCTCGCCTCACATTCACATTATGCCTAATGAGAGAAGTGCAGTTTGCTGTACTCATAACTGCATACCATACAAACATGATCCACTGTTTTCGTCTTATCTAGCTTTATTCGAACACGTTACTATTTGTGACTTTTGGTTCAAGGCAATGGCTTCTTGACATGGAGAGCTAGAGAGCTGAACTCTGACTGCACAGTAAATCAACACAGTAGCCCTAAGCATGCTATCGACCTCGGCCATTAGTGTTACTGTGTTTTTCAATAGCATACAAAAACACACAATGTCCTTTACACCGTTATTGAAACCTTCGCTGACACAAACAAACTCAGCGGTCCCTTAACATCACAGCATGCACGCTAATCCTTTTTTTTAAAAGCGTGCAATAAAGCAAATGACCACAGCAGATCAATTAAGACGGGTTGGTGTGTTGCGTGTAATTATGAGTGTATGTGTGTGTCCTTGTAGGGTTTGAGTCATTTCTGGTGCTGCATCCCAGTAATAGGTCACAGAGATTATTACGCTATTACGGCTCACTTAGACGGCCCTTTATGTGTAAATCGTGAGTCAACATGAGAGCCAACATGCAGCCGGCGGGCAGGAGGACGCGGAGGAGGAACCCAGCGGTCCACTGGTTCCCACTAGGTTGGAGACCTGGACGCCGTGGGCCTTTTCACGCCTCAGCAACAAGCTTCTGGGGAGCTGAGCGTTCACTTGGGCCCATGCACTTAGGAGCGCATCGTCATGCGATCCACGAGGAGAGCTTTTAAGGTCGCTTCTTCGATGTTCACAACATCCCGTGAAAGATAAGTTTTCGGAACAATTACTCATTGCATGATAGCTTGGATTCTTCAAGGGACTTTTCTTTTGTCTCTGGGAGATGCTAATATATGGCTATCAGGGCTCACGCTAACTCTAATAGCTGGATTAGGTATACCATTATTTTTGTACACTATATAGGGCTACTTTATATACTGGAATTCACTTTATTGCGTATGTTTTAGTCAATGTGTTGCTGCATTAAAAAGGTTGAAAAGGGTCAATTGTAATTTCTGTTATTTTTATTCTCTGGTGTACAAATAATCATATTAAAATGAAAGATAATAGTTTAGTAAAGCTAAATATTTGTCTTATTTGTTACATATTTCACATTTGCAATGTTAATAAAGCTACATCTGACACATAAAATAAGGATTCCAGTAACTTCCTACGGTGGAGCGCACAGCTTATAAGCTAAACACTGCTTTGGGTATCGGCCAATCTACATCTGCCATTCCTAATATGCATATCAAAAATATGTTCCCAAACTCCTACGCAACTGGTGCCGTATGATCTAACTCTCATGTACTTCTCGCCCAGACCTGCAGCACCCAATGTGAGACTGTGGAATGCAGAAGTGTTATGAAGAGTAAGATGTCAACATAGATGCCTGCGTTTTGAATCGTAGGACTCGATTAATGAGACTTGGATTGTAGCACACAAACGGTAGGAGAGTTATGCTTCGATACCATTTTACTGTTGTTGAACTCAACCTCCATTTGCTTCTATTCTGTTTTCACTCCATTTACGGATACTGGAAAAACAACGTTTCTTCTGGCAATTGGTGAAGAAGAAATGGTCATTTGGTGAATGAAGTATTTGTTCAAACTAACAATTTCAGCAATACTCAAAAAGAAATTGCCTTGAGCCTACAGGGAGCTTGTTTGGCACTCAATGCCGAGGTTTCGGGAAGCGTTTCAAAGATTGCAGACGTGACAACTCACGAAAGAAAAACACGTCTTCAGTGCAGATTAGAGGCTGGCGCCACAGCAGATAACCGTCAGGTCTGTGCTTCCCTGTTTGGGACGAAGGAGGCCCATTTACACTTTGCAGCAAGTGGGTCAAGAACCAATGGAGGCTCAGGGCCCTTTGTGAGTCACCCAGGCCGCCATCACTGTCAGCTCGGTCAGAACGAACGCGTTCTGAGGAGAAAAAGTCCATCTTATCTCCAGTGCGAGTGCGAACATTAGAAAGCCAGCTGCCGTCAAACAGCCGCTGCTGCACGTGGCTTGATTCTGGCACATTGACGCCTCTGGGGAAAGGACGGGATGAAGGATGACCATCGCTGCAATGGAGGCGACAAGGGCGCAGATCTTGTAGCGTATGTACCGTCTCAGCTCGGCAGACTGAGTGAGGTGGAACTCTGTACTCGCTCCATGACAAGGGCATTTCCCCAGTGGGGTCGCACACGGCTGTGTACCTGCAGGCTGCCACAGCTTCCCCAGGCATTACTAAGACAGGAACAGCATGTTTCAAAGAAACAGCAATATGTGGAGGAAACACAATATGGTTATGGAGGCCCAGGGATATGATGGAGAACACGCACATTGCACGGCGCCCTTACTATGTGTGACATGTTTCTGAGAGCCCTGCACTTCACGATACAACGCGTCACAGGAAACATGCCTTTTCTCTTGTACAGTGTAAATGCTGCAGCTCCAATAAAGCCTTTATCTGTGAATGTCATCTTGTGGTTGCTATGACAAAGATGTTCATGCATTATGAGTGGGTTCTGACACATTCAAAGAAGGGTGTTAAACAATCGTGAGCTGTGATATTAACGATAAAAAAAAAAATGGGAAAACAAGACTAAAAGATCCTTCCAGCGACGATTTCTAATAATGTCCCGATGACACGTCTTGACTGAAACTTGGAAGATTGATCTAAACGAGGTCCCTTCTCCGGGCTGCGAATTACAGCCTGCCATCGATTTCCACTTTATGGTCCTGCAGACAATGGCTCCTTCTCTCAGGGACAAATGAAATATATAAATAAAGTAAACCAAAACAAATTTGGCCACCGCGCTGTGCTTAAGCCTGAGGTTATTACTTCACGGGGGAGATATTTCTATTCCCCCTCACCCGGGAGGAGCATCGCAAATCAGCATCTCACACGCGGCTCCAAATCAAGAGCCAACACAAATTCATTCATGCACACGCACACGGACAGCCGACCCGGCTCTGTGTCCTCGTAATGTCAGAGATCCCGGGGTGTCTGATCTAATCAGTATTTAAGTGATGGACTTAATAAACACGGCTGAAGCTGATGCTTCTGTGGAAGACAAAGGAGGGTTCGAAGCTGTCGCCGCCAAAAACAGGTTGACGGGACATAATGAAGTACATCCCACATGCCAGCGGGAGATCAATCGTTTGAGCTTATAGGAGATCAAAAGAAAAGGTTTACACTCACAAAATACTTCCCATCTATATAAATGAATAGTTTGAATTGTAGGAGAAATACACACTTCACATAGAATATATAGAAATAATTAGCAAACAAAGAAAGCTACACTTCATTCTTCGATTTCCTATTGTGTGTACAAGTAATTGTATGTTTTAGAATTTTAGCAAATATTTATTACGTATTCCCGGCATATAAATGTTACACATAAAGTTGTGATCTGCATATTCACAGGGCAGACAGTCAGTGGAATTACATGTAATAAAAAAGGGAAAACCTGCAGTGGTAATGAATATTTATGCTGCAAAGATATAGAACTAGAGAGACAAACCTGGCAATGACTTGTGACTTTAAATAAAAAGACAAGTGATAATAGGAAATGTGAGAATTGCACTAGTTGCCATTTGTTGGATTCCAGGGAGCAGCTTCCTTGTCCCTGATTGTCTGTCAAAATGCACAGCCGCACAGCGAGACAGCATTAGAACAAGTAGGACTGCTTGCATGCATTTTTGGTGTGACTGAACCAGACGGAACATGTGCACCCGGGCGTCCGCGTGCCCTTGTGTTGAATATGCAGGCGCATGTATCAGCGCGTCAATGTATGCACACGAGAGCGCGTCCATGTGAAGTGGTGAGCCTCCCTCGCAGAGAGCCTGTAGTCCGGAGGGCAGAACGACAACGAGACGCCCGTCACTTCCCTCTGACCTCCGCTACGGAAAACACACCCGGACCGCCTCTCCCCCCTCTCGGAGAATTCCCCTCCTCTCCTCTTTGGGCTGCAGTGAGACCTCCTCCCAGGGCCGCCACCCTGCTACAACCTTCCTGAGAGCGGAGGAACCTGAGAGGGACGCCCGGCTGATGAATTGTTGGACATGTTTGAGACAGCTAAATTAGGATCTGTAACTAGCAATTTACGAGGGGCTGGTGTTGGCTGACATGCCTGTCAGGTTGCTGTCTGCCCGGGAGGTTTCGCACTGATCACCAGCCGTCTTCGCTTGCGCCGAACGACCTCGGAAACTTGCACGCGCTGAGTTTCCAGGGGGGCGGCGAGGATCCCTGAAGGTCCATCAGGACAGAGTGACGGGTGGCTATTTGTGGTGTGTTGGGGTATAAAAGTCAAGGATCAGGGGAATCAGCACAGATATGTGTAATCTATCCCCATCTTTGTCACTGGCACATCTAAACATACTCTGAATCTAATAATCACAACTCTATTGGATCACACTTTTACATTTTGTACACATATTTACGATGTATCAGAATTATTTTGCCCATCCCCTGACTTTCCCTCGAGCACAACAATGAGGTCTGTATCCGTGGTTTTAGGTAATAGTTGTTGTCTAAGTAACTATTCTATGAGATTTGACGCAGACATTCATGTTTCCCTGATGAATAGTGACATTGAACTATTGGCTATTGCGATCACTCATTATATCTAAATTGCTATCTGTACTTTTACACAGTTACATTGAAATAATAATAATAAAGTGCAGAACTGGTGATGTGTAATTACCCGATAAGTACAATTAGAAGGTTACTAACACTGCGCGGGTAGAAAATGAGAACTAATCCCTTTTAGGGCTCATTAAAAAAAGGCCCACTTGTTCGGCCTGTGATTGTGTGTGCTAATTGTGTGCTGCTGCAGGTAAATACGGCGTGGCCTTTGTCATTCGCTTGCTGACTCATTATCCCACAGAATTAGAAAGCCAATTACAGGGCATTTACCTCGACAGCAGGATGGCCGCGTCCCCTCCACCGTTACATGTGGAGCTTCAAATGTCACACGGAGGCTGGAGGTTTGATGACCTGTTAGCTTTGTCAAGCATAAAGTCCTGTTGTTAAACATCTCAACTGATGGAAGAACTATTTATACACTTGGTAAATTAGCTCTACTGGCAATGCGACAGCTATTGATGGCTTAACTTTAGTAACCTCTGGTGAGGAACAAAGAGGGGACGACGCTTAGAATAAATATGGGGATTTCCTTCTAATGAGCCTTCAGTCTCTTGGACAAAACCCGTGTTGGACCACGGCAACAGCAGCTTCAAGCAGAAAAAAGAAAAACATTTCAGCTTGCTACATCAAAACAGACCAGATGTGAACATGAGCGCGCACACACACACACACACACATTAAACGCGGGGCTCTGATGATGGGAAAGGTCATTGATGGTGACCGAGCTCTTCATTAAATCACTGGTTCCAGGAACGGAGGGACGGGGGGGGAGGGGGGGGAACAAAGAGGCCCAGAGCGAGCGGGGGACATAGAGCAGTCATGTCCCCCGGGAGCAGTATTAACAGACAGATGAGACGAACAAAGAAGAACATGGCAGCTCCGGTCAGGTGAGGTCATTATGAGGACAACAAAGACATCCTCAGGCGCGACTCCTGTGTACATTTAAGACTCACCGCAATCTAACCTTTGCCCTTTGCAACCCAAAACTCACAGCGTCCTGGCTGATAAAAGGGGGGGGGGGCTGGAACAGTTTTTGTATTTTTGTTCTGTCTTATTTTACCACAATCCATTATTTTATCCAGATCACACATTTTGATTTCATAATATGCGATTGCCACGGGAACTTACATTAAATATGATGCGCTTATTGAAATCATTTATTTTCCTCGGCCAGATGGTTGAAGGATACTTCATCTTTTTATTTTTTCCCAGTGAGTAAATCTTGGTTCATTCACAGTGAGAAGTTGAAACCTTCTAGCTTTGGCACAATGGATTTACAATCGAAGCTTAAGTGCATCCATCAAAAGCCGTGTGCACTTTATGAAACAGACATTTGAAGCCACTCTCCTTGCTGGCAGGCGAGGTGTGTCATAAACAAAGTAATCGATGTGTTGCATTGGAATACATTTTCATCCAAACCCGACCAGCTGTGCAGGACAATAAGTATCAGCTGTCGGGCCGCTAATGCCAGGTGAGCAGGAACGACGGAGACGCTGCAGAGACCCAGTATGGGAACCACGGGCGCGTCCAACCAGGAGTCTTTCAGTGCCCAGCAGAGCGGCACGGACACGGTGCCTTTTCCACAAACCACACAACAGGGAGGAGCACCACCCGTAACCATGGTAACAGTCAAAAACGAAGACGCCAGCAGTTGAAGTGACTAAAACCTCACTGATGGAAGAGTAGACGGAGGTTTCTTTTGTTTAGTTTTTTCTGTCTAATGGCTCAATTGTGACAGAAACGAATAGAGGTTTTTATCCCAAAAAGTAGAACTAAGTCAAAATCGCACGCCACGATGAACGCTGGTGATGCGTGTGCGTGAGTTCTTAGCGAGCGCTTACGCGGAGGCTCCTCTCCGTGCCATCGCTGAGCCGGGGTCACAATGTGTAAGTGCTGCTTCGGTTTACGCTAGATCACATTACACCCTTTTGAACTCTCAGCATTTCAAAAGAAAAAAAGCTACAACATCCATCTTGTACAAGTCAGTGGATATTTATTTTAAAAAAAAGAAAAGAAAATAACAATAGACAACAGGATTACAGATTGCATTGCTGCGCCGTGTAGACTATTACCGGCCAGACATGAGTGCACACGCGTGCCCTCTGCATAACAATGCCTCCACGTGCTCGGCTGCAGCCCTATTTGTATTTTACTGTCAGATTTGATCAGTAATCTATGACTCGCTTCAGATGCGGCCTCTCGAGCATTTAAAAAAAACCTTACAGCCCATTTTCCTCCTGGTCTGTCCACGCTCGCGCACCCGTAGTGCCCAAAATGAGCTCTGATCCAACCTGATGTGAATGAATATATGCTCGGGCTTTAAAAAAAAAATGTCATCCCCTTTTTACTTTGCCTAATTTCACTACACACCAAGTTAACAAACTGATCCGCTGCGGGCGATACAGTTGTATCGTCGCAGATCGAGCACTGACAGAGGATGTGGCCCGAGCCAATCAAGGTGCTTGTATGCATGTGTACGTATGTTAATTTGGAGGTCTGCCGCCTGCCTGTCAGTCCCTGATAAATGATTCCATGTGAAATATCTCCATTAAATCTGCCTTTATCAGGGACACAAGGCCGCTCTTCCGCGACATTAGCATTGCAATTTATGGGCCAGCTCCCAGGCTCAACAAAGCCATTCCCCAGTGTACCTGCAGCCAATTCAGGCCGGATTAGTCAAAATTAGGCAGGGCAGGTTTTTAATAATGCGTCGTATGATTACTGCGGCGGTGAGCTATCTTTGGTTTCACGGCCAGACTCACACACTGCTCCTTTGTAGCTTGTGAACAAATGCCCCACGGTGGCATTTTCTCATTCTTTGTGGTTTCAGAGTCGATTTACAGCTGCAACTGATGCTGCAATGTCAGCACTGACGATAGGAGTGTGTTTGTGCTTTCAATAGGGAACGCACTGGGATTACAATGCTGAAGTGAACTCGGCAATTTGTCGGCAAAAAAACAAAACGCCACAATCTTGTAGTCCTTGGGCTTAATGAAGGGTTGTTTTGTGTCCTATTCACTGTAAGACATGTGCTGTCAGACGGAAGAAGACACAAAGTCTTTGCCACCTTCACAAACAGCATCGTTGGAAGACAACCCAAAGCCTTTTTTGTTGATTTTGAATTCATTTGTGTCAGGAACAACCCGGCAATCTGTTGACCCCGTCTCATCTCGTCTCTGCTTCTTATATCCTCCCCATGATGACCACGCTGAGGGTGGATGACATTGTGTAGAAATCAGATATTAGTCTGGATAACGCAGACATAGACATTAAAAATGTACATTTATACAGTGTATCTGACATGTTGGCCATCTCTCTATGGGAGGCCATAGACTTGGTTCAGCCCAGTGCTAATTTGAGAGGCATAATACAACATAAATGATTTGATTCTTCCACGTGTTCCTACTGATTGTAGAGGAAGGGTTAAGCAAAGGACAGCATCAGTGTATCATCCAACTAGAATTTAAGCCCATGAAAAAGCTGTTTCCAAGCAGTTTAACGATCATACTGCAAAATAATGGCGATTATATTATTTTATATATAAAGTGTTTCAATCAGACCTAATGACGCTTTTGCTCTGTGACCCCTGCATATGATTTTTTAATCAGCCTCTCCATCCTAGTGGCTTTTTTAGAAAACCAGGGCAATGGAGCAAAATGGGCTAATAAAGTAGACAAGTCATTATGCATGTGCAGCTTGGGGATGAAGATGCCCCAGATGATGACGAAAAGGGTCACAGCAACCTGTGAGAAATGGTGGGCCCTGACATGGAGAGATGGTAGATCAATCTGGAAGGTTAACAGTTCCCTTGACTAAGAGGGAAGCTCCTCCTGTGCTGCTCTTTCACACGAGACGCTAAAAAGCACCAAGGTGTCCACGTGATGAGTCACGGCACGCGCTGCGGACTGTGTGTGTGTGTGTGTGTGTGTTATATATTTCCCAGTCAGAGGGGAAAGAGGATGCTATTAAGGTCAGGGGCCACGGGGAAAGGGAGATGGAGAGGTGAAAAAGAGGAGAAGGAGTTGAGGAAGCAGCAAGGGGAAGCAGTGTTGAGTGCTGTCCCCTTGTCTCTCGTCACAGGAGAAAGCGAGAGTCCTTTGCTCTGATCGTACCTTGACGAGAGCATGGCTGCACAGCTCGACCAACGAACACTTGCTTATACATTATAGGCATGCAAGTAAACCAGCATTAATTGCCGGCTTAATTACAAAATACTACGCTGCCAAATTCTGGCATCAAAACTATTCATACGGTCAGCTATTCTGAATAATTCGTCAGTGGGTGTTCACGGGGCTTTTTTTGGGTAAGCACATAAAGCGAGGATCAGGGTTCGGCTGCCTTTGTAGAGGTTTAACAAAGTTTTCGGACCTAGTTTGTTGTACACCACAGTGTACGTTTTGAGTATGCCCATTACAGAATACTTTATTTGTGAATGCCTTTATCCTCTCTTATATTTGCTCCACCAAAAAACCTACTTCCTACCTGTTTTAGCTCCATTACAAGTAAATAAGTAAAACAGAGGTTCATATATTGTATACTTCACCCTGTGTTGGCCGGGCTCTGTGGGGAACGTGGGATCGATGCCACAGCAGGTCCACTAAAACCCGCAGCTTTCTGACATAAGAATGCACTGTAAAGGAGAACATCTCAGTTTGCATCAGCATCAAAACGCATTCATACGATAGGTGACTCAGTAAGTGCGTCGAGGTCCCCGTCTGAGCTCCCTCTGGTACCCTGCATGTGTGGAGCTGCAAGAAGTCCTGACCTCCCCATGCAGCCGGATTAGCTCATCTTAGCTGACTCCGGGTCGGCCTGCATAATAATAATAATAATGAGGCGGGGCGGACGGGACGGGACGGACGTCAGCCGGGAGGGACTCGCCTCCATTCCACGACAGAAAAGTATCTTCATACTCAGCCGGCGCGGTTCTGTAAAGAAAATGAACTGTCTTTCAAGGATAAAGAGTCTACACCGATAGGAACAAAAACCCACTCAACCCTTTTCAAGTGCGTGGTACAGCGGAGCGGAGCGGGGACGCACAGCGAAACACCGGGGAGGGAGGCTGTCAAAAACAAGACGTTAGGAGTTTGAGAAAGTCACTTCCCCGGGCTACATTACTCTCATTACATCCTCCCCCATTGCCTCAGCCTAGGAGGAGAAATATCAATGCATTCTACAACCAAGTGCAGATAAACACAAAAGTACGGCAGCTGCTTTTCGGGGCAGATGAAAAATGTTTATGAGCGTGAACGTGTTTTTAAAGGGACGACTCCGAATGTTATCACGCTAAACAGCATCTGCACTGTTCTGTAGACAAGTTAAGGGAGGAAAAGAAGGTGGTAGCTCACCACATCGTTTAGAAGAGGCTACGCATTATGTTGTGGTTATTACATTTTGTATTTAACATCATTGTCAAGCCCTGCTTTGTTTTCAACTTCCCGTTGCAAACTGCCGCGTGGCGTCGGGTAGCAAATCATTCAGCTCCTGGTTACGCTCTCTAAAGGTGCGCTGGACAAAGAGCCCCTTCCTGGCCGTTTGAGTCACACACCCACACTGCAGGCCAAAGACATGGGGTCCTCTGCAACTGAGGGGCTGAGTCAAAAGGAGAGCCGTCGGAGCGATGAAAGGTCAGAAAGTGAATGTGGGACGTCATGACTGATTATTTCTACGTGGATGATGGAACTAAATGCGGATTACGGTGTGCGCCATTGTTTGTGAGCCCTGTGTTAATGAGCAATATCAAACCCCCCCCCCTCCTCAACTGGCTCTCTGGACTCTTGGTGTCCGCACTGCGATAGGAGGGTTGCTTTCACTCGGGTAGAAAGAGGAAATGGCTCTCATAAGCCCATAAGGCGTTCTGCATATATATATATATATATATATCTCCATTCATGGGAGCCAGACTTCACACACAACATCCTACAATAAACAGAAAATAAAACGCTGAGCAGGGAAGTTTGAAATGCCACTCAGCACCAAATGAGCTCAGAAAACCCTTCTGAAAACAATAAGAAGCAAGTGATATTGGAAAAGCCAGGAGGAGGAGGTGATATATTGAGCCTCCAGCAGAACTGTGCCGCACAGCAGCAAGCTTGCTTACTAGGGACGTGTGTGTAAAAACTAAAAGTTTCCCTTAGTTTCCGTTTCACATTAAACATTCATGCTATGGATAGTGTTCCTGGTTTCTTTCCCCCCCATCAGACCTGCATGTACCAGACTCAAAAAGCATCATGGAATACCCGTAATTACATACGTCAAATAAAACATTTTTTTGACGGCAACTAGCAATTGATGTTCATTCAAACGACAATTGTCAATCTGTCAATCAATACAATGTTGAGGACTTCTGCAAAAGCAGCAATATTTGCTTCATTTCTCTAATGTGTTGTAATTTTCTGAGTGAGGCTGTGTCTTTACTCACTGGCAGTGAACTATGCTAAGTGGTGGTCTGCAGCCACCCGTCTGGAATGAATGCGATCAAGTGTGACGACAAGCTGCATGTTCTGCATCCGCACAATGCTGCAGCCGCACCCACAACGGCTGCACTGTTCTAAGCCGTGCTGGGAAGCATGACTGGGCCCACAAGGTCTCCACTGTGTGTGTGTGTGTCTGTGTGCATTCAGAGTGAATTGGGTGTCTAAAAACCCTCCAGCCCATACTGCAGCAGTGTTGCAGCTGTGGCCTGATGGCTTTTAGACTTTGGTCTTTAATGTTGCGCACCGTTAAGCACGATATGCTGCATGGTGCGATTGTGCGATAAACTTAACAAGGCATGTTTCTCTTACCAAGAGGAAGTATGTATGAAAAGGAAGGAAAAAACAGGCAACAAGCATCACTGCACCAGTGAAGGTCTGACTGCAGGGTCGCACCTAATGAAGCACTTGTACTGTAGCACATCGTTGTAGGATGTTTGCCAAGCAGTGGTTCCATACATGGATCCTTTCAAGCAAAAAAGTATTTATGGTGCTAAAACCATGAGTAAAAAAAAAAAATACTACAAGACAGTAAAATAACAATAAGTCGGTAACTGCAGCCCTATCCAGTATATCACAAGATTAAAAATCAATCAGTCGTGTGCATCATCTCAGCTCCAGGGATTGTTGACCGTCAGCACTCGGTGTGACGGTGTGTGACGGTGATCTGCCCACCCCAGTCTGCACGGCAGCCACTGTCCTTCATCACAACGATGAGAACAAACCAACTCCCACTCCCACGCCGCTGCCGTCGATGTCACTCTTTTCATTGTCTTCGTCTGTTCTTTGTCTCCATTGCGGCCTCGGGCGTGTTTTCATCTTTCTTTTTCCTCTTTAATTTCTTTTTCTGCCATCAGCTTGTCTATTTCCGTCCGTGTCTCTTTCTTCCCACCTGTAGAACTTTGTTCCTACATTGTCTCTCCTGTCAAACACTTGATCTCTTGTCTGGGAGTGTTTTCGCTCTCGGCTTTAGCCTTTAACCTCTGGCTCATTGTTCCTCTGTGTGTGTCCTCTCACTTCTCACCTCGCTCTCGGTCCCTCTTAGACTCGTGTAGTCTCTTTGGTCTCTTTCGGAGTAACCACGCCACCCAAACTGGGCTTTAAATAAGGGCGGAAATACAAAAGTTTCCTTTACATTGTTTATGTAGAGTCAAATTATTTTTCAAAAGGTCCATCTCATGTTTTCTTAACCAAATATGATAATTAATTGATAATCAAAATTATGATCAATTTACAAGGAAAAAAAAACAGAAAAGCAGCAGATCCTGTCACCAGAAGGGAATGTTCGGTTTTCTTTTGCTTGACAGATGTCCACCCAATATTTGTTGATTATTTTTCCCAGATGTTTCATTACTGCTCCAGACCTCTGCCAGGCTGACGATACAAATACCTGACTGAGCAAGATTAGCCTCCGTCTCTCCCTCTTCCTTTCCTCTCCTAATCCCTGCTCCTTCTCTCCCCTTCCTCCTGGGGGCGGGTCCAGAAGCAAGCGAATTTTCCCTTCCCCGAAGCCTCAACTTGTCTCCACCACCTCCCTCTGCCTCTCTGTCAATCTCTCACCCTAATCTCCATAATGCAGTTTCTGGCAGGAGCTGCCGTGTTTGCTTTGTCCAGGGCCGGGCTCCGGCTCCGGCTCCGGCATGATGAGCAGGTAGCTACGGCCACTCGGTAATTGCAGCTGAGGGAGACGGAAGAAAGTGCAGGGGGGGGGTGGCGAAGATGAGCGCACCCGCTCACGCAAGCAGACAGGGACGCCGCCGGACACGAGTATCGTGCCCTGCAGGGGCGGAGGATGTCAGAAATGGGCTTTTGCTGCCTCCAGATTACGCCCATTCCTTCTCAAACACGTGGTCAAGTGTCGGTGTGCAGTCAGAGGCCGGTACAGTGTTATAGTGCTTCATTCTGTCACTGAAAGCACACTCCCACCGTGTTTACTGTCAACTCTTCAACTTCAGCAGCAAAAAGTCGAGTCCTTTTTCTTGATGGATTAGAGTAAACTGAGTTATACGAATCTATTAAAAGCGAATGAATGCATGTACTGGTGGATGTAATGAGCCAATAATGGTGTTCGTGTTAGCATAGATGGTTGGAGAGAGAAGTAAACTGAGGGAATATGTGAATTATTGTCACTAATTTGTTAAATATATTTGACATTAAAGACCCCGATGGAGTATTTGATGTTTGTGTTTGTTTTGTCTCATGCCTTTGGTCAATTGTACAGGCAAAAGTAAAAGCTCATTCTATGTTGTTGATTACTCACAAAAAGCCTGGAAGAACCTATTATAGGAAGGACCTATTTGATTGGCTGTCATTTTTTCTTAATTTTCTTGTAAATATATATATTTTTTATTTATAAAGTAAAAGTATTTATTTTATTAGAAAAATATGTTTGATATCTTTTTGAACTTCTTCTACGTTCCTTTTTTTTCTATTTCTCTGTATATTGCAAATTGGGCTCTCAAGCAATCGGTACCATTGTCCATCTAAATGTCCTACAGACACAGAATATATTCAGCGTATTCCCTTAAGTGGTGAAAGTTTAACCTTTACCTACACATCAGACGTCCACCCCACTGGCCACATATGGGGCTGTGCATCATTACTACCTGCTGTGAGCCACCTGCAGGGAAATAAATGAAAAGAGGCATGGAGAAGGGCATCAGTTTACTGTCCGCTGCAGGGGGGGGGCGTTTGTAACACCTGGCGAGCTCCGCGCAATAAGGGCGCCGGCTGCTATCTGTTTTCTTTATCGTCTGTGTCAAATTACCACGCGCAATGATGAACGCAGGCCACTGTGAGCAAAAGGCCCAACAGGAAGTCGGGCGAGAAGAACAGATTGGCGATGAGAGCGCGATGGGAGGAGAGGGTGAGAAAACGAAGCCGTGAGGGGAATATCTGCATCGCGGGATGCAGAATCTGGCAGAGGAAAGCCGCACAGCAGTGGGGGGGCGTGTGGATGAATAGGGTCTGTGAGAAGGTAAGTGGGCCGGAGCGTCTCGCCGCCATCCGTCGCCATCGGCTCGAGTCAAACGCGTTACTACAAACTTCCTATAACGCCGCGGGTAACGAGGGGCCGTGTCATCCATTCAGTCTCATCTCCATTTTACAGCCCATTCAGAGAGCAATGGCTCCGGCGGCAACTTAATGGTCCCGAGAAGCGTGTGTGTGTGTGTGTCATCTAACACTATCCTCCTGTTGATGACCTGGGCCGTGTAAAAAGCAATGACAAATTTAATGGCTTGCATAGACAGAGATGTCAATGTTCCAAATGGGTTGACTGGTTATTTCCTCTTCCAGTCAGGTAAATCGGACACATCCGGTCAGAGCAGGTGATAATCCTGCGTTTATGTCGTCCAAAGTTCAACGATAGATAAGCTTCATGGTTTCTGCAGCTAGCGGTCGATTCATGCAGCTTAAAAGGCCATCGCCATATTAATTGTAATGTGTGAGGGTAGAGCGTGGTAGCTTATGTTGGTAGATTAGAACTCTTAAGTCCCTGAACACAACACATGGAAATAAAGGAAAAGAAAGCGTGCCCGTGATTGGAAGACCTTCTAACGTTGTGGGATTCCAGTGGGGAGACACTACATAGTCTAGACACAATCACCACGTATAGTGTGATTGATGAAGTAATGTTTAACTCAAATTTTCAAGGAGGAGCATTATACACATGGTCGTCAAAGCCAAACCCCCAGTGAACACACGGCAGTCGCAGGGTGCAAAGAACTGACATCTAATGCTGCCAATCTGTTGCTCTTTCCACTTAACACCAATGTTGACAGCGTGCCACTCAAAAAATATATAAATATGATTTAGAGAGCGGTCTGTGCAATCTGCGTGTGTTTTTCTACTGCAGCATTTTGCCAGATAAACTCCCACGTCAACGAACAGGGAGGATTCTTTTCACGTGACACGTCACTATTTGGAAACTCTTATGATGCAATCATGTTTTTCCTCCTTTTTTTTATGGCAGCTTATTCCGATGATCCGCCAAAGCTACCTCGACATTCTGCGTTTTGTGTTCGAAATGTCTCCGAAAAATAATATCGTCTACGATGTGCTTATCTTGCGTTTACAGCACAACCCAGATTAATGTTTTGGAAATGATCTGCAGTTTGAGAGCAAATGGGATATTATTGCGTAATCCAAAGTGTACACTGAAATACACATCCCAATGTGTGCACGATAAGTGGGTTTGCCTTTCAGCTCCATGGGTGAGCAACACAATCCCTCCGTCATGAAAAGAAGTTATGATTGAGGACAAACTCCTTTTCCTCTTAATATTCGTGCCAGCGATTCCTCCGAGAATGTACCTGTCCATCAAAGTCGTGCCTGTGGGTCCTCGGAGGGAGGAGAAATAATGAGAGCTCACACCGGCTGCAAGGAATCCAACGACTCCTGCTAAGCAGGGGCGCTTCCTATTTATACCCCAACGCTTTAGTCCTGCAGCGCCACCATCCCCCAACGACAGAGGCACGCCCTCCAGTGATCACAATCCAGGGTTGTGATCGCACCTCGGGAGCCTTTCGGGGCAGTCGCCAGGGAAAACGTCAAAGTGTGATGACAGACTTCAAAAGGAGTGCGGATTGTTGGCCGAAGCGAATCAGTTTGTCCAGCGGCACACGGTGACGCTCACTGTCACCCAAAACAAAAAGCGGTCAATAAATGTTTTTTATAGCTCATCCCTTCTTGCTTTTAATCTGATGGATTAAATATTACACTATTGTAATGCTTGGAGAGAGGTGAAAGGGCTACCAAAACAAAGAGACCCATCCATGTCTCCAAGAGACATCAGGAATCAGGAAACATTTATTGCCAAAATATGTCAAACAGACAAGGAATTTGTCTTGGCGGTTGGTGCGTGACAGTAGACAGTAACAATAGACAACAAGACAGCAGTGCACAAGTAATAAAATAAAGTAAAATGAAATGCTAATGCAATGGGTTAGTAGAATAAGGCTATGGGTTAGTATAAAACAAGAGAATAAAGTTAAAGTTAAAAATATTAAATATTAAAAAAGTTAAAAAATATTATTATTATTTATTAATTATTATCTGATGTTGGATTCATTATTGATTACAGATGCGTTTCTTTGAACTGATTTAAAACAATATATTGATAATAATAATTATGAGACCTTTTCCAGACCATGTATGGAACCACTGCTTGGCAAACTTCCTTATATGTTAGCATGTTTTACACTGTGCCTATCATGATGACAACGGAAGGTGCATGATGCATCACACAAACCTTGCAATCAAGACCTAGTTTCTAAAAATGGTGATATTTTAAGTCAAATTGATGGGTTATGAAATGTATCATTGCGAGAACACGACCCCTCATGTTCCCTCCCTTTGGCTGTAGGGTGCTTCCAACGAATTGGACACTCACGTGTGACAAAAAAATCAAAATTAAGCAGTTGGCCAAAGAACAGCTGCAGGGAATCCAGACGGCACTTGGCTTCCCTCCGAGTGGCATTCTGGGTCATATGGACCTCCAGCTTTCCCATTAGTCACGCAAACCACCGACACTTTGGGCAGAATAGGACCAGATGCCACCACCGATTCCATCACATCTCTGCTGTCACTGGAAGTGTGAATTCAGGCACCTAGCGGACGTGAAGTGCCAACCCCCGCGCCCCAAAACAGTCACCATCGGTGAGCAACGCACAGACTAGGGGCTGAAACCCAGGACAACCAGCTATTGCTCGGCAACCACCTGTTTCCCCGGATGTCACGGTAACGAGCTGCAGGGATAATGAGGACGAGGGAGCGTGGAAGGGAGGGAAGGAAGGGGGTCCAAGGGAGGGAGAGGAAGTTCCACATTTATAATTCATGTCATCATCAGCACCGTGGCATTTGAAATGAATTATTGATCGCGTCTCGGAAGCTTTATGTAAAAGAAATTCAGTCGGGGGGTCCTGATGGACAGGGTGTGAAGAAAGAACATAGAAGAAGACGACACAAAACTGCCTGCTGAGGCACAAGGCTGTGTTTTCAGAGAAGGTTATGGAGATAAATTATCTCTTTGGGGAGCACTGCATGAGATCATGGGGCATGGTCTGCAGCAGTGGAGGAGACACCTATGTTTTATTTAAGTGGTAATACCAAATTATAACAACACAGTGCAATAAGTGTGGGGGGAAATTGTTTGATAATTCAGTCTATAGATCATCATATTTTATGAACTCATCATGGATTTTGAATAAAGAATATTGGGTAAAAAACTAAAATCAGAGTGTAGATGTGAAATACTCTTAACTAAAGTTAATTAAGTAGAAAGTTCCTCCCCAGCGTATTGGTCAGCGGAGGTACACATATTAAAACACTTGTCTTTATCCCTGAATGTTAAATTTCTCATCAAATTGGCAAAATCCGTCTTTCGTTTCAGGCAACACGGACGAACACATGGGGAAATACTGATGTGAAAACATTAAAATAAGAGTTGAAACGGCAGAAGCATCACATTCTGCAATAAACCGGTTTAAAGCGCTGGTCGACATAGGAAGGGGAATCGGGCCTTTAGAACACCTGCTGCCGGGGACGGGGCCACTAATGGAAGGGGACAAGCTAACCCCAGAGAGGGGCCCTCGGCCGCCTGACGCTTGAACCTCCCTCCATCACTTACTGCAGTCTCCCCCGTCTGAGCCCGACAGCCGTGGGTCTCTGCCTTATCCACAGCTCTGACTCTTGTCATTCCATAACCAGCGTGTGAATCAATACCAATACCAGCGTGTGATCATCCACAGTGTACGGCCATCGTTCAGTCGCCCTTGTAATTTGTCTTGTCAAAACAGTGACACACACTTTTTCCAAGGTGAAAAATGAATGAGCCAAAGGAGACCGTTAGCAGCCCACTCGCCATGACTTTACAATGGTGCATATTTAGCCAAAATTCTAAACAGAACCGACCAAAACCGACCTCTTTGTAGCTCACCACCAACTCGTTGTCACCGAGGCGAAATAACACTTCAAAAACACAAGGAAAATTACAAAGAAAAGGTAGATAATCAGTGAAACACAGCCAAGTAAAATATATTGGACTGCTTAACCCTGTACATATCTTTTACACCGAGCACAGACAGCAACGGTCCAATGTGCTGCTGCATGCAACATGTCCACAGATCAAGTGAGCACGGAGCCGTGCTGACCGCGTCTGACTGAGGTTAACTCCAACTTCAGTAAACGGCATCCAGGCCGGCCGGCCCAACGGCGCATGAGGCACGTTCCAGATGTTAGCGGCGCTGGGCGTGGATTCTAAGCAACTCGCTATTTTTAGCGCGGGGCGGAAATGAAAAGAGCAGAGTTCAGCGTGCGCGGGATTCCGAGTCAGCGGATGAGGGAGAGGGTAATCAAACGCTGCTCCCCAACGGCAATCGCGCTGCCCTGACACAATGGTGGCTTCGGCACGCCGCGGCCTTAGTCTTGTCACAACACACTCGCACAGCGGCTGTGAGATGAATGAGTGGCGAGGGCAGGAGAGGGAGGAAAGGGGAAGGGATGGATGGGGGCGGCGAGGAGGGAAGAAAAGCGGCAGAAATGGGAGCAGTTAGTGCAAATCAAATCAGGGGATTGGTGCGTCTCCCGCAGGTTACGACTCCCCATCTGTTCCGAGGTGCGCTGGATATAAGGTACGCCGATGATGAGCCGTGATGCGGATCAAACGTCTGGTAAAGAGGTACTTTGGCTACAGAGTGGAAGGAATAAATACCTGTGCTGCCTACTGTCAGCGGAACCAGCCTCCAAGTCGTCTGTTTCATGCAAACAATGCGCCCAAGTCGGGGGACCCGTTCCATCCGGAAGAGGCGCACAAATAAAACCCACTCTCCGTGACGCTGTGCTGTGAAGTCGACGCGCACGGGGGGCTCCAATGGCCCCCGACCCGGGTAGCCAGAGCCTGTTCAGGTGCGTTCGAAATTCACGCGAGCAACGCTGTCTGCATTCCGAAAAATAGCCTTGATTAAATGAAGACGAAGAATCCGGCAAAAAAACGTACTTCGTTCATTCCTTCCTGTCTCCCTTCCTTCGCCGCTCGGCACTCACAGACGGAAAATTAGCAAACTGTTGATGGATGGCTAACAGGTGCGAGCTAATTATGCTAATCATGGCAACAGCCAAATAAACTGATTGCCATGTTCATTTAAATGACAGCAATGTTCCTTTGGTGGCTAATTAAAACGGGTCGGGGGAGAGCAGGAAGCGAGGCGGCCGGGTTCTCGGATGGAGGGAGGCGTTTAAATAGAAGCCTCCTCTGGGGCCCACTGCAATACGCTGTATTTCATTGGTTTAATGATGTCATAATGAATCCCTCGCGATGGGTGAGGGTGTGAGGAGGAGCGCCCCCATGCGTTTAAGAGGAGGCGACAAGGGAGCCCTGGCCCGCGTTGTGTGGCACAGGGTGACCCCCCCCCCCGGTTGGAACGACTTGACGGGCAATGAGAATAAAAATCAGTCGAGGACATCTAGCGGGATATGTGCTCCATCTGTTTCAACACTGGAACGGGTAGGGGAGGGTTTTAAAGGGGTAATTACTTTTTTTTTCTCCCCCTTTTAGCACTGGAGACCATTTGGCCCCAGCCCCGGTTTTGCATGTGACCCGGGAAAAGGCATCATTAGAAGCAGGGATGGCGGTCAGAGGCCGGGGGAGATGAACCCCGGGGCCCCCGACAGCCACTGTGGAGGTATGAAAGGTGCATGGAGGCTGATTAATGTTGGCAGCTGCTATCGAACCCCTCCATCGCACCTCCTCCCCCTAAAGTCCTACCATCTAATTCCACTCTTCCAGAGGACATTGAAAATCCGCAGTTTGGGCTCTTTGGTTTGTTTTTAAAAGGAGGGACACAGTTTGCGTTCCATCTTTCCTTTGACTTTAGAAGCCGCTGCTTTTCCTCGGCTCTCCTATTATTCTTTCTTCGTCATCCCCTTCACAAGTGGCAAACCATTAGGAGAAACAACAGCTTTTGTCCTTCATCTTCAAAACACTATCACTAAGAGCTTGATTCTTAGCCATAGCAGAAAAAAATAGAAGTATGTCCCACATTTGTGTACGGTGGAATCAAAGCAGTGATAAAACAACAATATGGGAAGAATAGACAAATGATACCGCGCTGCGATGTATATGACGGTGGTTAGACTTCCTTTTGTGTGCATTCCGATGTGCACACAAAGAAAGTCAAAGTAACAAAAGAGAAAGGAGCACATTCATTGACACGAGCTACAAAAAGAGGAAAAAAGGAACGAGAGAGGCATGAACCAGCCGGCTTTTCTCTTCCGTTTTATGAGGCATTCTCACTATTTAAATGTATGCCACATTAGTAGGGATCTGCCCAATTCAATATATTATAATGTGATGTTTGGCCTTAATGGAAAATCAATGGCCAGACAAGTCCGCCGCCGCTGCCACCATGCAAAAGCAATTTCCAAATTGACATATGGAGAGCCGGTGTGATTGATTCTGACTGCTCTTGGATTTTAATACCGTTCACTGCAAGCTCATTGACTCTCAGGCATCGTCCCGCGGTTTATCTACAACCTGCCAGTTGAGTCCTTGTCTCCTTTTTCTCCTCTCTCATCTTTTCTCCATGCGTCTTTCTTCGCGGCCCCCTCATCTCGGCCAGGAGCGGGGGGAGAGTGGATAATGCCGAATTAGATGCGTTAGATAAATGAGGGGATGGCTCTCCGCAAACGCGCCCCCCCCCTCGCCGCGATTGATCACGCGGCGGTGTTGATACAGTTCATTCAGTTCTCACTTCCTCCACATTCTACGAGTTCCCTCCATCAGCGGAAACAGCAGTCGCTGACAGGCCGCCACAAACGATCATCTATCCAATGACATGGTGCTACTCTTCCGTCTGCAGCCACGGACAAACACTCAATTCATTTACAGTAACTGACTGTCTTCTCTCCTGCAGCTACCTGCTCGGTGTGTCAGTCACAGGCCAAAAGCAGGAAACTGCTAAGGACACCTAAGAGGGGCCTCCAGGTCTCCTTCCTGATGTCTATATACCTTGTGAATTGGCCTTATGAATACCCATTTAATAAACACTAAAATACCACATGAAATGCCTCCACACAGCTTATATGATGTGCGAGTGAGTCAGCCAGATGTGCTGCCGGGCCGACACACACACACACACACACACACACACACACACACACTGACAGACAGACATCAGCTGGAAAGCGGAGTCACGTTTTAAATGCAGTCACTTTGTGACATGTGATGAAATGTCAGACCCTGAAGTGTCTCATCGCTCCCTACTGATATTAATGCAAATGACAGATTTGACTTTGAACCGTCTTTAAACCCAAAAGGATCCCACACACACACGCAAGTAGTCTTCCACCGCGCACACACAGACACACGCGCCACATGTATGTCGGCCCATCGAAACCGTGGCGACACCACCGCATGTTGCCTTCTTCATCTGGCAACTGAAGGACATCGGTTCCGCTGTTTCGAGGCGTGATCAGGGACACGGGCAGCGACGCGTCTCTAAGCAGTTACAATGTAGCCTTTGGGCTGCATAATTGTTCAGCGGATCACAGTGTCGGATCAAGCGCCGGGTCAGGCGTCTGAACTCACCTTGCCGAAGTCCCTGACGTCGAAGAGGTCAAAGGGGTCGAACAGCTCGCTGTTGCGCAGGCCAAACTTGTCGTGGCACACCTTGAGAAACGTCCGGATGTTCTTCAGACACAGGAACTACAGAAGAGGGGAGACACACACACAAAAAGAAAAACGTAAACGCACGCTCGTGCTCAATCTCGGCTATCGTGTTGTAACGCCATGATTAAACCCGCAGCCTGTTTTCCCTGAGAAACATGTTCCTACAGTCTGTTTGGTGTCCCCTATCAAGGCCTCAGCATTTGCGTTAAGTATTTCATTTCCTGGTTGATGATTGGCAGGCTCTTCACTTCCTCCTCTCCCGGCGTGTGTGTGTGATTACTCAGCGGGCTGATTTGGGCTCCCGGGGCTGATGGGCTGCCTCTCCTAGGTCCAGATAAGGTGGAGCTCGTCTCCTGACATCAGAGCACAGACACACGCGACCAGCGGCTAAGAACTACCCCGGTTGAGTCCCTGACCTCAGACTGAAACGGAAATGATTTTAAGAATCAGAGTCAAGGCCTTTTAGTGATTGAAAATTGGTTGTGATATTCATGAGAGAGAACAAGGGAGAAAATCACGCATCTATATACTTTCATGTCACCTAAAGGCAGCCTTATAATAGCAGCACAAGAACACACTTCTTAGTCTCGTATGAAGATATTGACATATCGATTTATTTGCCCAGCCCGGGGAACAAGAGCCGATCACTTCAGGGTATTCAGTAATGGAGATAAGATGATGTCAAATGGGCATAGGATGAGAAAACAAAAGTAAAATAAAAAACAAGTACAGCATCCTCTCTTAATCCCAACGTTCAACACGACATTCGGTGTAAAAACGTGTTCATATTTGCAATCTAAAAAAAAAAGTAAACCAATACGTGTAATATGCAAATGCAATAAAAAGAACCTAACAACTGACAGATACAACGGCCCGGCCATTATAACGAACCATTTGGAGATCAATATCAGCTTTTTCATCATCGGCTATTTTCCAGTCCTGCAAACAAAGCATATGATAACCAAAAGGAGGCAGAATGGTGGCGAGAATACTCATAACAAAACAGCATAATAAATGCTGTCTGGTCACGGATGTCGACGGTCTCGGCCCCTCAAATATTCCATCGCACAGATGAACCCTGAGGCCCGTTGAAATATTAACGATGAGCGTAAACCTGTCTGCCATCTTCCAATGTGAGAAGAACACGTAACCGTTCATGTAAATTCAGACGCGCCTGTTGGTGGTATGACAGCATCCAGTCTTGCAAAGTCATGCTCCATCTTTGGCAATTGTGTTTGGGTATTCCAGGTCTAAAAGTCTCATTTGAACGCATATTGCTGCTTGATAAGCCACCGTGTTTCCCGTTGCAATGATTGACCGTACGGGACATCCCCTCTGCATCCGCCTTCTGCACTAGGGTAGAAAACTGCAAAATAAAATCAACTCGTTGTCCCGCTTCCAGTGCGGAAGAAGAGGCACAGGTTCATCCGATTTGCCTCCCTGCTATTCAGTGGCATTTCGGTTGCGTTCTCTCCGGGCCACACCTGAGAGCACCCGCTGACTCATTCTCATTCATGTGAGCGCATCGGCACGGGGCCCTCCAGAGCCGTGGGTGTGTGTACCCCCATAAAAGAGCCCCGCCCCTGGACAACCACGGGGAACGCCATTGGTCGGCGAGCCCAAGTGACATTTGCAGTTCGCCGGCGAGGGTTATCGTGACTGCAGATCCTCACATGCAGTGGATGAAAAAAAAAAAAGGAGGAGTGTATTCCAAGCCCACATATCAAAGGGTAATATTTGCCAGAGTGGTATGTGGGGAGGGAAGGGAGAGACTCTGCAGATAGGGATCAGTACGGGAGGAGATGTGTATGACATTCTAATAAAGGTTTGCTGATGAGAGAGCCGGGATAGGGGCAGGGAGCCTTGATGGGGAAAGAAAGAAAGAAAAACACAGCAGAGTGGAGGGCGCAAGGGCACCTGGGAATAAACAGGAGGCGGTCATCTCCTTCGGCTCAGCACAACCCTTCTGGAATTACCTCTCTGTGCTGTGCAACATGCTCAGGGATACACGCACGGGCATTCCTCCATCTCTCAGGGGGGCGAGTGCATCTTACCCGCACAGCAATTTCAGCCACATGGACTGAACTAAAGTGAATACAATGCTGTTGAATTTAAAGGTTAAAATTGTATAGGCAAGTATGCATTTTATACAAAAAAAAGATCCATATTGAATGTCTATCTGAGCATACAACTAAGAACATCTCCTTTTAACCGGGATAGCAGATTGGATCACCGTTGCAAGACTTGGAAAAAAAAGAAATCAAATCTCATTACTCCAGAACTTCTCCAGGTTGCTATTACAAGAAACAAAAAAGAAGCGCCCCCCCTCCCCCTCCACCCTCCACACAAGTGGGGTTTTAGGACAAAGACATTGCAATAAAGTTGACTGCAAGTGAAGACGCCTTGCGGGTGTTTTTATTCCCTTTCGAGAATTACATTATTGATTCTGGTTTTCGTGCACCTGTTGCCTCAATCGCTTTTACGGCTGCAAAGCAATCTAGTGTTTTGTATAACAACATCTTCCCGCACAGACCAGAAAAGAAAAGTCCCTGCGTGTGATAGAGCGCCAAGTGTTTACCTCTTGCTTTGAGTGGATGTCATTTGAACTACCAATGCGTCAGCCCCTCTACTCGCTGGCTGCTCAAATTGCAATTCTTAAGGCCTTTTGGTGGGAGCAGAATGCAGAGTATTCATCCGATCCCCCCTATGAATGTGTGTACTGAGTCTGGCTTTTTACGAATTATAAAACGTTCCTTTAGGCTGAGGGAAAAGCACGGCATGAAGAGGAGATGTGATGCGAGTTGAAAAGGGAAAGACAGAGACAGCGAGAAAGCGCCTGTGGTCTCAGCTTTAACGTGGCAGCAGCATCTTTTTTTTTTTTTTTTCTAACAAGGTGCCTTGTGTGCTCCACTGGAGCGACGGCGCCGATTTTTTTTTACTTCTCAGTTGAGAGCAAACAACTCTTAAAAGAGGCAGGCTTGTTGTATTCGAGGGGGAGGGAGAAGAGGGGAGAGTGCGGGAACCGGGACGGAAGCGGGAGGGAGAAAGAGGGGAGTAAAGAGTCGGGTGACAAAGACCCGTCACATCCCTGACAATCCCTTCAATCACACCACCGCGCCATATCACACCCAGAATATCGCCTTGTTCCTCAGGGAAGGCGCGTTATCTGCACACGCTCCTGCAAGCTCCCAACCCAGTGGATACAAATTGGAGCCTTCTAGTAAAAAAAAAATGTCTAAATAAAGAATTGAGGAAATGTGGGTGAGGAAGATCAGGGGAACGAGGAGGGGAAGCCGGGTTCTTTTGCCAAAAGTGAAGCTCAGGTGTCAAAGACGCCGCGAGGGAGAGCACAGAGAGAGAGAACATGGCAAGGGGAAATAGCAAAAGAGGCGGAAGCTGCACTCGATGGCGGAGGGACTACAGCGGGAACCCTTCCAGGGCTGATCTCAGAACCGATTGCCTCATATTGATTCACACACAGGATGCAAAAAAACAATGAATGCTGTGGGCTTTGTGTCCGGCGGCGCACAGCGACACCTTGCACATGAAACGACAGTGCCTGGTCCAAAACCCCACAAAGGTGCCATGCGTATGTAGTATGTGTCGAATTGTTTTTAACACGTGCGATTTGATAAACCGTATGAAGACACAATGGGTAAACATAAAGAGCAGCGAGAGAAAAGAAATCACGCCTTACTGGGGGAACCCGGATGTATTCCTGCGATGGCTGACGCTGCCACAACAAGTCCACTCATGAGACGAATACAGAAACAAAGAAAACTGAACAATTCTCAAGAGTCCAAAATGTCTGACGCATCCCCTCGATCCCAGCTGAGAACATATATCGTCCACCTTGCTGGCACATTTGCATAGCTAGCGAGATGCACAATTCAGATCTGCTTTGTAGAGAATGAATTCCTAGTTTATTCAATACTCCTACTTTCTGCATCATTCCAGGATCATAATGTGAAAGGAGGGTGGATGATTAGACAGTAGAGGAAAGAAGAGAAAAAGAAGGATGGGAGGTGATACGAAGGGAAGCAAGAGGAGAGGATAGAGGGAGGAGGGGTGATGATATCATAGGAAAGAAGAGGAGAGAAGGATTTCTAACCATCACAGAGGTGAGTCAGACAGATCATCAAATACTCAGACAGCCAGTCAGAGAATTGGAGTCAATGAAAGAGACTGAATTCTGTCTGGGACCTGTGAGGCAGCCAGCACACTTACACACTCTCTCTATATCACACACACACACACACACACACACACACAATACCCCCGTGTTGTGTCTCGCGCAGGCAACCTTTCCACACCTTCCGAAAACAGGAAGGGAGCTCTCAGCAGGTGAGACCGCAGCAACAGCAAGCACACGTGGCCACAAGAAAAGGCTGACGATCCACACACACACACACACACACACACACGCTCCGCGGCAGGTAGAGGAGGTGATGGATCTCGTAAACCTCCAAGTTTGGTTATTGATGCCGCAGGCAGGGTGGTGATTGCTTCCTGGTAAGCAGAGATTTATGCTTCATGGCGGTGATCAGCACTCAGGCTTTCCAAACAAGACGCCCAGGTGTCTACGGAGCAGCAAAAGTCCGGTACACTAGCCGGGTAATATCGCACTCAGTGGGAAAAGCTAGCAGTTGCTCAACAATAACCGAAAAAAAGAATATACACTCTTGAAAAAAAAAACAACCTTAGTAGTCTACTTTAACAGAGCAAATAGGACCATCTATCCTAGAGGTGCAGTAGTGAAGTGACTGCAGATATATAACATTTAATTGAGAGTTAAAAACAAGTATTATCTTCTCTTTCCACTAAATAAATAAAAACCCAATTGTTACGTCCTTGACTATTGCTGCATTATACTTTCTAATGTGCTGCAGATTAACTGTGACATAACTGCAGTTAAAGGAGGAAGCTTTTCTTTTTCACTACAACATTATAAATCTGTTGGAAACACAATGTCAACCCAAAGGTCCGTTTTATGTTGAAAGATTTATTTTTCTAATACCACAGATAAAGAAAAGTAACAATTATATATTTCTGGGGGGGGGGGAGTTGTCACAGTATCGCATACTACACGAGACGATGTATAATCTTGACCTTCATTTTGTGGCCCACATGTCACCAACAGGTGTAAAACCAATGACGCCCTGCCAGCCTGCCGAGTATCTCCAATGTAACCAATCGATCCATCTATCAAAATCCCTTCATTAGAATCAATATCCACTGAATATTTTAAACCACTCAAGACAACGTAAAAAAACATGTTGGATGAGCTTCCAATAAAAAAATGCTTCAATGGTTCATTCAAATTTTTGGAAGTGTGAGCTCTTGCTGTTAAAAACCCTCGGTGCCGAGTCAGTGGATGTTTAGGTGGAACGTGCCGGGGTGACACAGAGGGGGGATTAATAGCCCCCGGGGTCCTTTCAGGTCACCCAGATGTTTAAGACAGTGAGGGGAAAGGCCCTGCTCTTGCAAATTAGAGAAGACGACGCTCCATGAATAATGCATCGCAATAGAATGCAAATGTGTTAACCCCATCCTATTACCCCCTAGAAGCCTGTAAGCGGGCGCGGATTGACCACAGATTTAAATCTGGTGTAACCCTCAGCAGAACTGCTGCGGTGGCGACGGCCGCGTGGCTTATGTTAAAATGTGGAAGTTGAGTACGCTAATCTCCATCACAAAGGAGATAAATCAGCTCGGAGCATTAGACTGTGGAGGGAGAGAGACACAGCGGCTTTTAGAGCAGGACTACATCATTTAATCAAGTCCACCTTCACCTTTTACACCGGCCACTCGAGAAAAAAAGTAAATAAGCACAAGTGCACTCTCTAATTGCATGTAGCGCAGAGCCCGGTGTAATCAGCACGCTACGCGTTAGGTCATCCGTGAGAACGGAGAAGCCTGAAGCCAACTAGAAAAAGAAAGGAAATGAAACACAAAAGTGGGATAAAAGATAAGATGAAGCGATGCGTCTCGTTGGTTGGCCCACACTGCAATACCTCAACCACTACTGGATGGATTGGTGGGTAATCATGGCGCCAGAGGGTGAGCCCGAGTGTCGCTGAGTGATCACCAGTGATCACCAGACCTCTACGACACTAGCGGGTTGACCTGTTGATGGTTTTTGCACAACATGTTGTACCCGGTCGTGGAGGAATAGGGTAGGAATCAGCACATCTTTCTTCCGAGTCCCACCAGCAGGTTGACAGATTGGGCTTTTAGGAAAATGCACATTGGGTGGTTTTGTGAAACATTTAGTTGACTCTCGTGGTTCCCGTTAGATGAACCACCGGCCGGTCTTGTTTAGCAAGCAGCTTTTGTGTTTCTCCAGAATTTTAATATTTCAAAATGAGAGGTCGCCTTCTCACTCATCACTGCATGCAAAGGACTCTCCAGATAATTTGGTAGAAACAGTACCAGTCAAAAACTTTTGACTGGTACTGTATGTAAATACTAAACAAGAGATGCACATTAATTTATTTGCGAGCCCCTTTGACTATGCTGGTACCTGTCCATTTTATACAACAGGTATTTGTAGTTTTTGTGGGTGAAAATGAACCTTCCTCTGCAGTTAAGTTTGAGCGACGGTATGAAATTGGAAGCGCTCGGCAAACAGCTAAACAAGGTCCATCGAGATGAGTAAGAGTTCACCGCTGAGTTACGCAGCCGTGTAAATCTGCTCTGGGAAAAGGTGTGTTTATAGACACGACTCCGATGCAGAGATGAAAGAGAAAGAAGAGTGCAGCAGTTAAACCTAAAGTGTGGCGGTTCGCTACTATCATCTTAATTCTGACCTGAGTTTTCAAACTCTTCTGACATTCAGTATTGTTATTCTCTGCGGTACAGTAATATTCCATAAAGCGCTTTCCCTCTAAAGTCTTAGAAGCCGCACACACGCTTCCTACTTTTGTTTATTGGTATTTCTGTTTTTTACAAGACAGGCTTCACCTTTGCATGACCGGATCCATCTCCATTTGGACTTTTAAAACAGAGGGAGCTGGTTCTCACAACAGCATGCAATAAATCTCATCATGATCTACATGGATGGCCTGGGAGGCGCCCGACGTTTCATTCCTAGGTGGTCGCTGGTGCAGCCTAGCGATAGAAAAATGTTCTTTACCAAACTCTTGTTAAGGAACAGGAACAAATTCATTTGTGGGGATTAGCAGGAAATAAAATTAATTAAACACAAGTAGCGGCGATTTGCTCTGGCTGTTCACCGTGTCATATGTGCACAGAAACATACTTTAAACCATATCATGGTGTTAAAGCTTGTAAAGCTTTTTAATATGTTTTTAAAATGTTTTTCCATTAAATGAATGTTTTAAACTCCTAAAATGATGTCACCTAAGTAAATTTATAAAAGAATGATTGGAAAGCCACATCTCACATTGTAACAGCTGGCAAGCAAAAACTAGCAAATGAGCATTATGCTCAATTTTCAAAACGAGTTTGACTTCCGCTGGAAAATAAGAAAATGTAGCAGAAATGTGCAGATGCTTGGCAACCCTAATTCAGCCAATAGAAAATCCAACCTCCAACGCATTCCAGAATGATAAAACATATTGGTGTATAACTCAGTCGCCAAGGTTCTATTACCGCAAACAAGTAAATACAAATATGTGTTGTATCCAAGCAACAAGCCGTGCCTCCGGGACTCAGACGAGGAGTGTGTGTCTGAGGCGTTTCCCAGCGGGCTCAGCTGCAGCCTCTAGGCCTGATGAATGTGAGGAGAAGGTCCTCCGAATCTCCCAGACACCCAGGGATCGATGGCCAGGTAATTTATGACATCAGACCCGGAAGAAGAAGACTGCATCTGTCTTTTTCGTAACTTGAGGCTCACTGGGTTCATTTAGATCCCCCATAAGATGGGTTGCCTGTCCCCCGTTGTCCCTTCGGACAAAGCGAACGCTGTTCCCATTAACATAAGGAAGACATTACTTAGACAAACAAAGAAGTATTTAAATGTGAGACTCAATGGGCTGTGAATGTCCAGTTGGATCCTAGCTGGACTTTCACAGCCCATTGAGTCGTTGTAAATCATGTGTGAGCTCGGGGCCGATGCCGAAGTGGCCCAAAGAACAACTAGGGATTTTTAACCTGTACAGATTTAAAATTCGCGCACTGGAGTTTTATAAATACGGCTACGGCAATTACTCAACACTTTTAAAATTCATCTTACCTTGCTCATCTCTACATGGCAAAAATATGCAACGCAAGTCACCAAAAATTCTTCCTCAGTGTCACTTGCACATTTGTTATAAGGTCCCTCCACTTATTGTAGCTAACCGAAAGGGCAGAACTTGAGAGCGTTGGCAGTGGCGGTGGGATGTGCGCCAGTCCTTTGTTTAAGGAGGCCATCAGGGACACAGGAGGCCGCGGATCTCTCCACTTGATGGCTGTGATTATCTCCAAGGTGACTAATGCCATTAACGTGGAGAACAGCCTGTTAATTACCCGACCGGCTTTAATCATCAGACCCACAGCTTGGATAAACAATCATCACCACACAATACAGCAATCGGCCAATTTGACAGATTAAGTGATTGGACCGGGTGGGTACTGAAGGACGCAGTTTGAATCCACTCAGTGGACAGTGGAGAGATTCACAATGGCCACTCGGCCAGAGTGAGGCCACTATGAAGCCACCGCAGTAGACGGTGAAATGTGCTTTTCAGCTGGGTTTCAAGTTAAGCAGCCTCAGAGACAAACGCACTGGGAAGAGTCGACAATGGCTTTTGCGCACGCTGCACTCTCTGATAATATCCCATTTGAAAAGAACAGAATTGCAGAAACCTGCATCCCAATGCTGCCATTCCAGCCATCATAGGCTGATATGTCAAGTCACCAGGGTTAATAGTAGTTTCTGATTGGCTGAAAGGTAAAGGTTAACACCTCTAATAATAATAATAATAATAATAACAGTTTGAAAACTGACCATGAGTTGAAAAGACAACAAAAGCTTTGATTGTGATTTAAACCCGGGAGGATTGAACTTGAGACTCCGTTGGTAGATGTATCATATCTGATGAAAGGCATATCGTTCAGCATCAACCATAGTTGAGATGTACCAACGGTCATTATTTTCATTTCAATTCAAAGCCTCTACTGACGTGTCCGAATGAAGCGTTACATTTCTGTAGTTCTATTTTATGATGCCAGCTCCCTAAAGCAGAAAGTCCTCAAACACAATCCTCAATTGGATCAACGGGATTCTTCAGATTAAATGAGCCCGTCTCTTTTCAATAAAAACGGCTTGTGCAGCAAGTGGGACAGCCAAGCGTTTTGTGTTTGAAAGACTTAATGTCAACAAATATGAATTGAAAATGAATTGTTCTTGAAACCATCTGGTGTATTTAGGCAGAATTACGGTGCTTAAACAGAGTGAGCGAATGTGAAAGAAAATAATCTGCAAAGCACTTAAAGGATGATTTAGAAAGGAAACGTCAGCGTTATACATGAAGCTATAGAACGATGTCCGATTCAGACCAGTGAATTGTTACGTTTGTATTCATTTGATCAGCCAGTTCCTGATTTAAATCAACATTCTGCCAATTTAGGACTATTCAAGGAGTTGTTAAATGAAAAGTTTTATATTTCTCAAACAGTGCAAGAAAGCATTGCTCACTAACCTGCACCTATACATATTTCTATACATACATGCATATATGTGTCTATGTATATACACACATGCTGAGTGCAGTAGGCAGAGAGCTAAATGTGCTTACTGTGAGAGTGAAACTGTCTGCAGGCTCTATGCTTCTGTAGCATCGTTATCCTCTCTAATCACTGTGCAGGGTATTGCAGTGCAGAGCAACGGACCGGAGCGAAGGGGCACGCTCACATGCGCTCACACGCACTAAAAGCACACGGCTAGGTCAACCAAGCAAGGGGATGCTCGGATTGCGACACACGCAGAGACGGAGGGACTTGCTCCTCTGCAGGTGGACGTCACTCCACTACATCTTTAAACAGACACGTTTGTGTTGCTGCTACATTAACCCTCTGAAAATAGAATGAAGCACCTTTAACAATAATTGCGAGCTCTTCTGCAGCGGATTTCTGCACGTAAACACGCTGCGACCTGTGTCAGTTTGAATGAGTCACAGTTAGCCGGTGTTTCCAGGGCGCTTTGTGACCCGGTAGAGGGGCAGAGGGCTATTTTGGGGGTGATTTTCCTTGAGTCAAACCTGTCAACACTCTCACCTAAATATTGTTTATGCTTTAGCGTGACAGCTTAAGGTCAGTGAATACTGTCCTCTGTCACATTGCATCACAGAGTCACAACCTTTGTCTTTGGCCCGTGTCACCCTCTGCGGCCGCAGACTAGAGCGCCGTGCGCCGGGAGAACACTTCCTGTTAAGACTACCTCTGCAGTCCGCATCGAAACGCTTGTTGCCACTGTCCCCTGCAATTACTCACTGTCGAGATAAACGTATTGTGGGAAGAAGTGGAGCGGCTCAAGTGGGAGGGGGGGCGCAAAGGACTGTGAAGTGTACGTTTCTTTTTGTGTATAAATGTGCATTACACAAAAGACATCGAGAGAGTATTGGTTGTGAAATCCTCTCATCTTCATGACAGTTAATTATCAATTTCACATTGGTCCTCCTGCGTTATCTAAGGGAATGCTCATACATTACCCACAGCTGTCTCTGTGATCCTCCGGGTGGAAATTGAATGAACACCTCACCTATCTGTGACCCAGCTGCCATGACACACCCAGGCAGACTACTGGTGAATCCCAGACATCAAACAGCCAAAAAAGAAGCTTAACTCTTATCTTTGATATAAAAAATACACAGTCAGTAAGACACAGAGAGGGAAGTCTGGAAGAGAAAAGAGATACAGAAAGCCTTGTCGGATGGATAGACCAGCAGTGGATAGCAAGGCAGGATCAAACGTCGAGTTGCTGCCGGTAATCCTCCTCAAAGAGTACGAGGAGGAGGAGGAGGGTGGGTGGGTGGGTGGAAGATGGGGGGGGGAGGAGGAGAGGGGATGGTGGTGGAGAGCAGAGGCTTGTTGCTGTGCCACAGAAAACTGGCTTTTTTTTTCCTGATCCACAGGGCGAGGCCCTCCACTGCTCCACAGACAGTCTGGCACGCGAGCCGCAGGAGGAAACCTTTGGAAAGATCACAGCCCCCCCCCTCCCCCCACTCACCCCCTCCCCCTGCCTAAAGCATGGAGAGAGTGTAAATTTGGTGTTTGTGTGAGAGAGAGAAAGAGAGGGAGCGTGAATGTGCCCTAATGCAGCCGCTTCGCGCATGCAACGCTGTGCCCGTACTATAATTAGAGGTTTTAGTCGGAAAGGCGCGACATGGCAGCAGTGCGAAACACGGCAGCGCTCTCCTTCTCTGCTCCTCAAGGAAACAACCTGGAATGTGTGCTGCCGTACTTAGATATTCAACAGATATGTCGAAATGCTGCATCATCAGGGAGCGCTTCACATGCGAGCTATGAAACATTCAACGGCTAAAAATAAATCAGGAAGCATGTTTTTTTTCTTTCATTTCTTTCATGGTGTGCTGCGCTGGTTGTGAGTCCACAGAGATTTATTCACGCACGGTCAGATAACAGACACTTTATCAGATCATTCAAATGTCATTTTACAATACCTATAAAAAGGTAAAGTGCAACCTCAGTTGAGACTACATGAACATGTCATGTGACTCTCGTAATAGTTGACCACGGGGGGGGAAGTGTGTTTTACTGTGGCAGGTATTTTATATATGAGGCACATGTGTAACTGGCAGAGATAACGTTGCATGTGTGACGGGGAGGTCGCGTGTTTTTTTTTTTTTTTACCACAAACTAAGACACACACAGCGATACCAGGAAGCTAAGCTACACAAAGTTGTGTGTTAGAATTCCTCCTCAATTTAACTTCCACGGCAGACTTCTCAGGTGACCGAGCTTGGCCGCTTCCGAGAGTGAGCCGTTTATGAATTAATACCTTAATCTCACCATGTGTTTTGGGGAGCCTGCCGCCATGTTGCCCCTTCATTAGAATTACCGCACACGGACTAAATAGAGGGATTTGCAAAAGCCTCCCTAATTTCCAAGAAAGTTTTCAGCAAAGCAAAAAAAAAAAAAAAGCAGTTTATTCTCATCAGAACACGACCACGAACCCCTGGAGGGATCAACGAACGACCGGCGACAGCTGAAGTGACGCTACGAGCTTTCGGTTTTCAGGAGGTCGAGGTGAGAGGAACTCGGAGGCGGAAGCAGCTTGATAAGCCGGCGCTCTCCTCTCCGTCTCCCACGCAGTTGGACACTGCCTGCGGCGCCTCTTTAAAAATAGGAGGGAAGAGAGAGAGAAAAAAAAACGTCACTCTGGATTTAGCCTACTTTCCAACATGCCCATTAATTTCAGAGCAGATGGCGGGAAAAAAAAAAAAAAGGAGAGTGAGTTTAAGGGAGGGGCGTCCGCTAAACTGCAGAATAACTGAGCGGAGAGCGTGGGGGGGGGGGGGCTGAGGAAACGGGGGCTAGGCAGTCGTTTTAAAGCAGATTAGAGCCTTATCGCGTTTGAAGATGGCTATTAGGAGGCGTTTCTCGCTAGCGCTGCGCGCGGCTCGGGGGGTTAGCGCCGCCGACGGGTGGGACTGCGTGAAGCCAGCAACTCGCTGCAAAGTATTACTCTGGCCGAACCTTCATCGATCTGTGTATCCCCACTTCCCCTTGCAGGCAGTCCTCATCCGAGCCGGCCTGGGGGAGGAGGGGGGGGGGGAGTGGGTATATAAACCAAAAGACATGTTCTGAAATAGGAGATGGAGTATAAGGCCGGGGGGGGTAGATACATCTCCGGTGTGCAGCGTGATGGAAACAATCCCCGGCGGGGGGCCAGACAAATTGCCGGCAGTAAAACGGCGGCGGCCTAAAGGCCCTTAAAGAGCGGCCTGATGAGGCTCCTCCTGTAAGCGGCGAGCGGAGCGTTCAGCGGCAATCAGTCCTCTGCGATTAATTAACCGGCCGAGCCCGGCGCGGGTCTGGCTATCGCCCTCCGACTTCCGCTCAATCACAACACAAACAAGACCGTTAACCACCCCACCATCACGGGGCGTCGGGGGGGGGGGTTGAGCGTCCTTGGGGCATTCCTGCATTACCAGCTTCGATGATGGCGTTCACGCAACCGCCCCCGCCTGCCGCCGTGCAAATCTTCCCACGTGCTCCTTTTTCACAAGGCCGCCGAAGCGCCGTGGCGGCTTTTGTCGCCAGACAACGCCGGGAGAGGATGCTTGTGAGTAGGAGGAAAGGGTGAGGAGTAACGGGGAGGGGAGGATGAAGCTACGTGGAGGCGATGACAGGTGGTGGAGGAGGAGGAGGTGGAGGACGAATGTAGGAATTCCTCTGTTTGTCTCCAAGAGGAGCGACGCGCCCCAGGGGGGGGGGGGGGGTCTCGGGCCTTCTAAAGTGATCCAACGCGGCTCGACCACGTCAAAGAGGAGAGCAGCAGCTGAGCGCGGCGGGAGGGGGGTGGGGGGGGCGACATGGAGCAAATGTCTGCACACTGCTGCGCCAAATCGTTCGATGTGATTCTAAAAGCCACTCCAGTGGGAAAAGATTAAACAATAAAACCGTGACTCGACAGGTATTGGATGCTAAAACACGGCACACGTTTCATGTTTTTTTATATTTTAAAACTCTTAAACAAGTTGTTTTATGAGTGTGAGTGTATGCTCTTTTATAAAAACCCAATATTTACCCCCATCTTTAGTGCGTTTTAAACCCCGCGAGAGATGTACCTGACTTCCGACCCCTGGAGCAGGGACGCCCGAGGGTTTCTTTATGAAGATCAATAAAACATCATATCTGCCTCAACATCTCCACTCACACACACACAATAAAGAGCCCACACCTCAGGTTCTTCTTCGGGTGAAATAACAGCAAGCGGCTTCCCACAAAATCCTACGAGGACTCCAGGAAACAAAGTAGAATAAAAAATAAAATAAACATTAAGCGACACAAAGCAGCGTCCTCATCCACGCTGCGACAGATGGACGCGGGCGTTGTGTGAACATTGTACCACGACGGAGCAATCCCTGCCATCAGCCCGGAGTCCACACGAGGTGCAGCCGGCTGCTGCGGGCAGATGTAATTATTTGCATGCTGTTTCCACAGAGTGGGAGTCTAATGCTGTTTGGACATGGATCCGGTCCCCTCTATTACAAGAAGGGGAGCCGAGCTCAGTGAGGACATATTTGATGATAACAGCTTAAACAATGCGGGGCTAATATCTGGAATGTGGGACAAGTTATATATTTGATTATGCCGTCAAGTGTACGAGAATAGACTAAACTAACCTGACAGAGTCTACAATAGACATTATACAATACCTTCCTCTCCCCATGGAAGGGTTTTTCATTTCTTGGGGAGTTTTTCCTGTGCCGATGTGAGAGTTTCGGGACAGAGGATGTCGCATGTGTACAGACTGTAAAGCCCTCTGAGGCAAATTTGTAATTTTGGGCTGTACAAAATAAAATGAATGAATTCACTTGTAACATGAGTTCAGGTCCACCACTTTCAACTAGGGCTGAATATCTAATATCAGAATGAAGGGTCAAACAAACACGGTGTGTGTGTGTGTGTGTGTGTGAGACTGTTGTCCCAAAGTGTTACCTCATTGACATGTGTTACACACTTGTTACAAAATGACAAGGTTTATGAACATATTTGATTTAGTTTGCGGATGGGAGCCTGTGCCACAAGTGTACTAATGTGTTTGTGTACGAGTGTCTGTATGCTGATGTCACATCTACAAAGGCCAGTACGATTTATTCAACTACAATAAAGTCATTTGATCTACGTTCCCCTGTCACGCTTTGAGCTCCTCGCATAAAATAACTCAACAACTGCATTCATCTTAGATTAAAAATTCCATGGACTCATTCATTAGGAAAATAGAATGTTAAAAAAAAAAGAAAAAAGTAAGTTAGCCCAAATCCAGAACACTGATGTGCAGACCACACAAGATAATACAAGGTCATCCAGATGAGGCCTCCTGTCCTCTCAGGCTCTCAACCGCATCTCTCCTCTGTCCAACACTTTGTTATCGGCTCAACACTGGAGGGAACACACAGCTGCACTTACTGAGGAATGTCTGCGCCTGTAGCCGGGTATGAGGGCGTGCAGTGATTCACCTGAGACAGGAGATGACAGGTCGCATGAACACAGGAATTTGTGGACACATTGTACAAATATTTCTTCATTAAAAGGACCCATCGTATGGCCATTTTACCACAAGTTGATATGGTTCCTTGTAGGGGTGTAACGATTCATTTTAACAACGATTCAATTCGAATCTCGATTCATGGTTGCCGATTCGATTCATGGACGATCTGGGTTCATTTAGAACGATTCGATTCGATTCAGTGACTTGAAATCGATTCAGTTACTTTACTGGACAGTGCAGGCAAAGTTTCTGAGATCCCTGTTCTTTCTTCTAAGGAAATCAGGTTTAAATTAATTATGGATATTATAAACAAGCAAACAACAATTGATGGCAAATGTATTAACCTTTTATTTGAATCAAGTGTCATTTTCAATGTAAACATTACTCAATAATTACACAATGTTTGGATCAATTTACAGAACCCCGGATTTTCAACCACATTGTAGGGTCGCATGTCTTTACAGATAAACTTGGCAATTGTTACTGTGATGAGTTTGGTGCTGGCGAGGCCTGAGGCGTCTGCAGAGCTGCAGTTACCTGCTGCTGCAGCGGTGACGCTGCTAGAGGTGCCTGACTGTCGGCGTTGTTTAATCCCACGGCGCCTTAGTAGAAGGCCGGAAAGATTCGTCGTGTTTCCGTATTTTTTATTTGTCTTCTACATATTCTACAAACAGCAACCGACTTATTTAGAACACCTCCGTGTTTGCAAAAGCCAAAATGTTTCCACACGCTGGATCGATAAGTTGGTTTGTAAATGTCTCGCTCGCAGTCGCCTCCTCCATGCTGTGTTTTGTTGTTGTTCAGAGTTTCGCACGGCTGCCGCTGCGTACTGATGACGTCACAGACAGGCAGACTGCATCGAGTAACGTGTCTAAAGTGCTAAAAAACAAACAAACACAAATCCATACCGTTTTTGTGCTTAAATCCAATGTGCAGTTTCCAAGTATCGATACAAAAAGCGATTATGTACCATTTCAAATCGATTTGTAATCGATATATGTCGTCCGGAATGCCGATTTGCGGAGCACAAATTTTCTAAATTTTCTCAAATCTGAGTTTGCTACTAAGAGGTTGCTAATCACTTCCTACTTTATTTGACAATTAAAGAAAATCAACAGATGAATTACCTTCTCTAATTTTTTATAAGAGAAAAAAAATCTTTGTCACAAATATGATTTTCTATCAACAATGCAAGAACCAATGCAGCTCGCATTTCAACACAATATGGAAGTAGCCTATGTAAAAAAAATATTAAACAGATTCATTTTTCTTTTAAATGAAGAAAAAGCTGCTCTTTTATACGGTCTCAGTCTCAGACCGGTCCGTATTTGTAAAAAAACGGAAAAAAGTCCAAATCTGTGATTATCTTGACAACTTTCAATACGGATCGACTTTTTGGAAAATGGAAATAATGAGGTAAGATCTGCGCAGGCTCCTCCATAGTTCGGTAAAGTTATTAGATATTCAGATTCAGACTGACGGACCGGTCTGCGAGCTGGACGCATTGCTCTTAATGTGCCGGTAATGATGGTAAATGATGGTTGTAGCTGGTTGTCATCTATGGTCCACTACGGTTACCGAAGGGGGGCGTTTGTTTTTTGACAACGTTTTATCTCATAATTTCGATTATCCCCCCCTAACCCTCCCCCCCATTAGTGCGGAAATGGGCTTCTATAGTTGTGTGAATGCATCACTCCAGCCAATCCACAGACGGGGTTTGTAACCAATCAGGTGTAGAGACCATGGTGACTGGCTCCGCCCCCTTACTGTCAAAAAGAAAAACAGCGAGCGCGTAGAAAACACCTTCGAGCAGAGACTAACCTTGCGAGCGAGGAAGTTCACGCTCCGCGAGAAAGCAAATATCTCGCGCGAGACAAACTTTTTTTTATTATTTTTTTTATTCCGATTATTAACTTTCCTGAATCGAGACCGAATCGTTCTAGAGAGAATCGAGAGAAATCGGAAAAAAAATTCCCCCACCCCTGCGTTACACCCCTAGTTCCTTGGGCTCTTAATGAAATGTCTGTAACATTCTTTGGTCAAAACACCACAAGGATCATTTAAAACAGCCCTCCACAGAGTGGCCTGTTTTGAGTGCCTGTTCCTTTATATGCTAATAAGCCAGCAACAAATCGCGGTTTGGTTTTTATTCCACCGTTTTTAGGTCGGTAGACATGCCAGATACCCAAAGGAATGTGTAGAAGCACTAAAAAAAGTGGAATTTTTATCATACGTCCCCTTTAAGTCAATGAGAACGAGAACATTTGAATACAGTATCAGGGCTTAATCACATCAAAATCTGCCTTGTACAAATGATTATTTTCCTGGGCTGCCTACCCAAATATTCTGGAGTGGCTGCTGTGAGTGAGCGTCCGTTGCAAGTATGTGCGGTATGTGTGCGTCCGCTTTGATGTGGCCGAGATAACACGGGAGACAAACAGCCCATTTTGCCTTATCCGAGGCCTAATCGTGCTGACCAAGAGAAACACACACACACACACAAAGAGTATCTCCATATTGTCGCCCACTCCACTTGGACAAAACTTTCATCCCCGCTGTAGGCACGGGGCGGACGCAGCCCTCCAGTGGACTCCGGATAAGGTGGATAAGGCAGCCGCGTGTCCACCCAGGTGAGCGGAGCACAGAGCCTCTGTGGCTCACACTGCGATAGTTAACAGGGCCGGACACAAAAGCAGAATACTGCAAACAAAAGAGTTCCCTTCAAGTGCAAAATACAGCATTTGCGTCAGCGTGTATTCATTTCATGTTTAAAACCCCCACTGGGAAGGAGACGTTTGTAGTGCGTGTATGTGTTGGTTAAACAGGCAAGTACAAGTGAGGCTGAAGGAGAGAGTTCTCTGTATTGAGCAGATCAGAAGGAGTGAAAAATAAATGTATACTGCCAAATACAGCTGAACAGCAGCAGTTTTATTTTGCATCCCGGGGAACGTGTTTTGCTCCCCCCCTTCAATATTCTTTGTAGAGCCACAGGCCAGATAAAGCATACGTGTCTACATAAAAAGACTGTGTGTACCACACTGTACAAAAAGAATGTACCGTGAGAATATGTATAGACCTCTGGGCACGCTTCCACCAAGAGAAAAAAAACAGCTCCATGTGGGCAAAGAAATGTTTTTTTGCAGGAGGTTTAGATCACTTTCAAACAATCACGTTATCACAAACACTGACAGCTATTTGAAACCGTGATTAGCATGTATTATCATATAAATAAATGAAAACCCAACGTTTTATGCTGTTGCTGCTTCAAAATAAAAGCAGTGGGGAAAAAAAGAGGGGACATTTGTTGTGAAGAATTTGCAGAAATATTTCTTCATCACCGTATTAGAGCGAAGTTAGCGACAATTGTATGCAAAAATAACAGGGGACTTTAATTGTGAAGTGTTTTACGAGAAAAGTCTTTGTCCTCTGTTTTTACATCCCGCCTTTGACCCCATAATGCATCTAATCATTACCCGGTCGGGCTGGTCAGATTGTAGTGCACACAACAACAGACACATCCAACACGTGCACAAGAATCAGTGGCAAAAATTGGCTGGATGGCATTATTCATGTGTTTATGCATGACTATCAAACTACTACACATGTCTCATTTCGGCTTACTTCAGTTCCTATTCTGTGTATTGTTAAGTTATTTCAAGGAGCTTTTCTTTTGCGTTGATTTTGGCGGTCCCTGTGTAGGAAAAGTGTAATGTTTCTGAGCTCCAGATATCCTTTAGGAACCTTTCATCTTGAAGTAGCAGGGGAGTGACAGTCTTCTCCCCCAACAGGCCCACCAATGCAGCCTGGATCTCCCGCTTTGTGGCTTCCAACTCATGGCTTTGCTAAAAAAAAAACTTCTGAATTTTATTGTGAAAGAAAGTCCTCATCTCATTGGCTCAGCATAACAGCCTGAGTCCCCATTACAGCAGGCATTCCTCTCCGGGGGGCTAACGATAATCAGACATATACTACCGTCTGCGCATCCATCACACGGCAGGGAGCGGGACATGGAGCCCTCCGCTGTACCAGCCGGCTTCCTTTTTATAAGGCGCACACGTTGTGATTTAGGTGGTTCTGGTGCGCGTGCTGCGTAATGTTTGGATGAAGGCAACACATTTTGATGATTACACTCCCACGGTCACCCTGGGGCTTGGCTGCTGCTGATCCATGAAAGCCCGTACACATCTGGTGTAACAACGTGATGACCGGGGCATAATGCGTTAAGTGGATTTACGCTGAACTCATAACATCCATTCTGTCAACAATTCCCTTTTCTTCGGGTGAAACTGCAGCCATCAAACGAGCGAGCGGCGTTCATTAACATGTAACGACAAACACTCCAAGCTAACAGCCCCCCCCACCATGTTTTTTTAAATCAGTCTTGTAAATTTTTATCCGGATGCTAATTACAAACGAGTCCTATCCATCTCGTGACTGTCGGATAACAAGTATTTTTCTGCGGCAGCTCCGTTGTTATTCCCCTCAGCGTTGCCAAACGGCATCACTCACTGGAGTCGACGTTCGCCGGCAAATTAACTACCTGATGAACCCTTGAGCACCACAGGAGCTCATGCAGCTGTCATCGAAATGAACCACAATCCTTCTGTCTTGATTCCGTTTTTTTATCTTCTTCAGCCTTTTCTTCAGCAGCTGCATTCAAATTGACTCTGCTGCACCCAACGAGATGTATTACACAACAATAAGGGAAAGTTAAATTAACGTTAATGTTGTAAATTAAGTACTTTTGTTTGGTTTTAATTGCTGGGATATTGCCACTGGGGTACGGAAATTTGAAGACAAACAAAACGATTGTTCATGTTCTTCACTGTCGGCCACTTGGGTTGTTGTTTCATATTGTGCAATTTGTGGATGCAACTACAGGGCAAAATGCCTAGTGAGTGCGAGCATATTACAAAACAGCATGGTGGCACAGTGTTTACTGAGGAAATTGCACATTATGCTGCTGTGTCCCATAAGAACATTTTTCAATTACACTTTTCATTACATTTGTTGACGCGCATTTTCCTGAAAATGAATCTTAATGGCTGTTGGGGTTAGAGAATTAAAAGATAGATAGAAAGGGGAGTGGGGTGGGGTCAAATGCACGGATGGAGGTCAAGCTTCTTTATTTTGGTGCCACCTTATAAAATGGGACTAGCGTGAAAGATGTGGAAAAATAAACGAGGTGCAGAAGAGACCTTGTGAAAGAGGCAGAGAAGTATAACCACAGATGGGGGGAGGACGGGGGGGGGGTCTAAATGATGAAAGGTATTCTGTGTGACCAGCAGGGGACTTCTCATTCTCAGTAGCCAGGAGCGAAATGTTCTTATCCATGTACAGTATCGGCATGAACATATTAACCAGCTCTCAGGGCTTCTAGAAGGAGTCACTAAATTATTAGCTGCAGCCAGTGGAGCAGATATGCACTCTGAAAACTTTTAAAGTTTTTAATGTTTAATCCGACTTCATGCAGGAATTTGTAGGTCAAAAACAAAGTTTGGACATTAACCTAAAAGTTACAGGGGAGTGACCTAGCTGAGTGAGTTCAAAGGATTTTGATCATTAACATTGTATGACGCACAATATTGCACAACGATATGGTTAGAATAAACAGCCGTGTGCGGTTACTAACCGGTCAACTGTCATCAAGACAGGCATCACAATAACAACCACCTTACTATATGCAAGAGAAAATAAAGAACACTTGTGTTTTGCATTTAAAAGGTACAAGTAAAACAAACATGAGAGATTTCAATCCTCCATGCTAATGCTATGTTACATTTTCTATAGAAAACTCCCTACAAGAAGTGAGCTTTTGAGCTAACGTTGACGCAAGCTTGCAATGTGAGGCTAATTTCATGAGCTGCATTACCCTACAGCTTAAATCGAGCTAATCTTTACAAGCTGGGGATAGTTTAGCTCAAACTGGCTTACAGTTCCCCTTGAAGGTTGAGGTGTAAGTGATGGAGATGTGTAAAGTTTTTAGTTTGGTGAGCAGGACAGAAGAATTGGCCCCTCAGTCACCTGTGTTTAACTGCACTTACATTTGTAGCTGTGCGCCACTAGTTTTGATGATCCCACAGAGTGTTTATGCCATTTTTGGCCTATTGCAAAGTCTGTAAGATTGTCCTGGAACCATGTCACATAGAGTTTATTTAGCGGCAATGCCACAGTTTATGATGAAGAAATGGACTTCCCATGGACATATAGTGCTATGCTGAATGTATTGAATGTATGGTACAGCAAAAGAATATATCATCTATTAGCAGTACCATGCCAGCCTCTTAGTCTGATAAGGGTTTAGAAAACTTTATAAATCAAGTGACTTTTCAAAATGGGACTGGACCTCCGGAGGAAAGATTACCTCGGCACCGTCCAGTTAACGGTGTGTTGAGGCAGACTGTGTCCCTGAGTGCAAGTGATGATGTGTTACGGACTGACTGAAATCGGCCAATTTGCTTGGCTTTCGGGGGTGCACTCAGCACTTAAGCCCGGGTTGAACGGCGCATTGTACTGTGAACGCGAGTGTTTGTCGGGGGGTTAACAAATGCATTCCGCTCTTTCTTGTGGCTCCTGCCCGGCTATCTGGGTGTTGCAGAGCTATAACAAACTGGCTCTCTGTGCTATCAGCCCTAGTTATCGGCCCGTCACACTGTATGGGGAAGATAAATCTAGCCAATTAAAATTTAAATTGCTGTGTTCACTGCCGTGACTTCCCCCTTTCCGCACGTCTACACGTCTCTCTCCGGCACCCGGCTGGGCGGCTTGAGGCCCCTGTCGGGGGCGGGAGGGAAGGGTGGGCCGCCAGCGGTGGAGACCATGGTGGTCAAACACAGATATATCTCACCATGCGGATTCATCCAGAAGCAGGGTTTCATTTTGCTGGTTCTTCCATTCTGCCAGTGGTCTGTTAAGTGCTTTCCCCCCGAAAAAGTAAAATGAAGGGTTTATCAGAGTGAATCTGCAGAGGAAATGAGATTTGGGGGATTGCATTGAATTCAACCCCAAACTACACAAGTGGAGATGCTCATTGATTTTGTTATTCAAGTAAGTCAAATCAATTTTTAGTTGATTGAAATTGAACATTGACCCTTTTGGTCTTGCATCATTGGATTCAGGTCTACTAAGTATCATTACGTAATCATATTAGTTTACCAGTTTGTTTGGATCGGCTGATACTAATAGCATCACACCACTTTTGCTTTTGTCATGTGAGTTTGCTTTTAACATCTCTCTAAAGTTTACATTTTTACTTATCTCCTTGTATTAGTTTGACATTCAGCTCTCTCTAAATATGTACTTTTACGTACCGCAGTAACCTCCTTTCCCCACTGGGGGCAAAAAAATATTTATCTTATCGTTCCAAATTTCCGTCGTCTAAACATCTCATTTTTTCACCAACCCTCTTGTAAGATCCGTTTGAAATGCGAGACTTTGTACAGCTCACCCCAAACCGCTCCTTAATAGTGGCTCCTTAATAGTGAGCTTGATGGAAGTGTTTCCCAATCTGGTCAGAGCAGCCAGTTTGCATTTGGCTACAGAGACACTCAGACGGCTGGAAATAACAATTGCATGTGCGGTATTGTTTTAGTGCAGCGCGGCTCTTAGCAAGCTGTCGGCTTCCTGCAGTCCAAAGACAGGCTCTGTAGGTGTGTGAATGTGAGAGTGAACACAAATTATGAGTAACTGTATTCCGTTACAGTTACAATTTAAATAGATGGTATTCCGAATACATTTTACATGGCATGACGGTAACTTCTCAGTTTATTCACTCTCTAAAAAACTTCGGACTAGTACAATCATATGGAGGTGAGGCGCTGACGATCCGACCGGCAAGCGGTACAGCCGACGATACGGATCGCTGGCGGCGCGGCGCGGCAGTCACCCAGCGGGCCGCACTTCCTCCTACGTGCGGATTTACGAGCCCTGGAGCCGTTGAAAGACTCATTAGCCCTGTTTGACATGCTAGCTAACGTTAGCTAAAATGAGCGTGTGTTCTTATAAACAGCGGTTAGATTTTTGTAGTATGCAGTTTGTGACAACAAACACAAAAATGTGTTAGACTTGGGCCTAACACAGTTGGAACAGATGAACACACCAGAATAGGCCTGTTTAGTAAGCAGGATTTGATTCCCGCAGTCCTACACTTATAAAAGGCAATTCAATGTGGAAGTAAGTAAGTAAGAACTAATACTTAGTTAATGTATCGGAATACGTTACAGATTACATTTTAGGACATGTATGCTGTAACGGAATACGTTTTGAAAGGATCCTTCCCAACACTGCTTGTGTGTTAGCCTTGTCGTTGACTGGCAACCAGTCCAGTGTTTACCTGGTTAACTGTTAACTGACCGGACTCGAGAAAATATTACAATCGTTTTTTACAATTGTCAATACTGAATTATTAGGCTATATGGTATAGAAAACCCTCCTATTTGAGCAGCCAAAATAACAATGAACAGCTATAGTTCTAAAAGTATTAACATATTTGTCTTTCCGACTCATTTTCTATCCGTTACCCACACATTTCAGCACTGATTAATTAGAAATCACTTTTAAGAGAACAAATTGAGTTGTGTTGTCCAATCACCTCGCCAGTCATCATGAAATCCAGCGGGACATCGCTTGTTGTTTCCGGCTGAGTGAGATTCTCCCCTCTCTCCTTTATCGTTCCTCCTGCTGGCGGAGGCGGCTGTGTCTCTATTCAACTCTCTGATCAATAGCAATAGATCCCAGCCTGGAGCTGCTCTCACTGTTATCACTGCACATATTGACAAAGTGGTGGCTCAGCGTCAGCAACCAATTCAGGTCCAGAGTCAACATTATTTAATGGTTAGGGATAATGCACATGTAGTTCCTTTTATTCTCTGCTTTCTTTCTTGTGAGAGAGCTTGAGTTTCCACCCAAGCAGGGTTTATGGGGTGGGAATTAGCCATTTTTAACCAGCCCGCTCTCATATTGACCATTCAATCCTTGCAAGTCTGGACAAAGAATGAAACCACAGTCTGGTACGTCAGCATTTGAATAACAGACACACGCACACACACACACACACACACACACACACACACACGCACTAATAAATTGCCTCTAAGCCTCAAGTGAGGCAAAGCTGCTCCCTGAATTTTCACGTGCGTTTGCTTTTCCATCATCGGGTAGACAATCTTTGATCTTTAAACCATGACAATGGTTTGGTCTTTTTGCCTGTGCCCCCCCCCCCCTCCACCCCCCACCTCCCCCCTCCTCCTCCCCTGCGCTGTCGCCATCCATGTGGAATAACAACAGTAACGTCTCACTACCAGCAATCAGCAAATCCAACACAATCCCGTCGCTGTGCCCGGATAATGCAAGCGACCAGATAAGCATTAGAGTGATAACCTCACGCACACAGACAAACACACACACACACACACACACACACACACACACACACACAGGATCCAAAGACGCAAAGAGTCGGGCGGTGGAACACAACACGGGGCCTCTATGAGGCGGCAGATATGAGGATGATGGAGTCTCAGCGGTGCACTGGGGATCTGCGATAGTAAGGGGAGCTTTTCCATCTGCTGGAGGGAGGGCCAGGAGCTCAGGCGTGACGGAGCAGCAGCAGCAGGCCACGCCCCGGCAAGGCCAAGGCTATATGCAAAAGAGAATGAATGGAAACATGGGGATCGAAAAAGAGACGTCCCTCTTCTGTCTTTTTCACACACACACGGGGCTTTGGCTCGGCAATAAATCCCCACTCACTTTGCAACAATCCATCTTGCTAATGGCACCGCACACTTACCCAAACTGCTATGTAAATATCATCCGTTATAGCCCGTGGGTAAGCAGCGCCAACAAAGCATTTGTATCTGTTTGTGTGTGTGTGTGTGTGTGTGTGTTTGTTACTGTTGCGATATGGCTGTTTTAGTGGGTTTGTGTTTGCAAGATCGAGCAGAGCAGTAAAGCAGAGCGAAGGGTTTCATTGAGGGCCGACTTGGTTCAAATAGTTTCCACCTGATTTGGTTTATAGGCTCAGATGATGCAGTAAAATGCACTTCCTCTGAAATTCCCTGCAGGAAAAGAAATCCCCCCAGAAACCTTTTCTCCCGGTGTTTGTGTGTCTTTCCCGCCATTGCCCCACGCAGGGATGGACTGAATGCTAATTGTAAACACACTGTGTGTCGTTGTCACGGTGACGGTCGCGGGAGCTGGAGAAGTCCTCTGGAGGCGTGACTGCCTATGTGCTAACCTCAATTTAGGCAAGCAGAACTGCCAGCGAGAACTCCCTGATCTCATCACAGAGCGCTGGGGGGGGGGCGGAATCGAGTCCACTCGATCGCCTTGAAGCTCTTTCAGGTTTTTTCCCCTCTCAGCCAAGATGCATTGCACTAGGCGGACGTGTTTTTAAAAAATGGGAATCACGTCTCTGGGTGCTATTAATTGGGTATAACGGCTAATGCAGAGCAACCGTAAAACATGAGCGGCGCTCCACTGCTTGGAAGAGTGTCGCCTAAAAAGACATAAAAGAAATGCGGCCGAGGCAGATGACCTCAGCAGCAGAGCGGGGTTTTTCTCACAGCAAAGGGAGCAGTGCAAGACTCAGGGACGTCTCTAGTACAGCAGCTACGGTTGAATCTGCAAAGTGAGCCACATGCCGAGACATGAAATCATCTATGAGACTTCCTCTGGCTGTTTGTTTGACTCTGGGAGTTTCACAGAGAAGGGAAAGACCTCCCTGCCCCGTAAATAAACAAGGCTCTGTCCCGACTTCCTCCGCCCCCACATGCAGGGGGGGGCATCGCGAAGACCCGCTGACCAATTCCAAGTTCCACAACGCCGGGGATGAGCTTGGTTAGCCTCGTCGGAAAATAAGATCTAAGAGCAGGGAAGGACATAAATGGAACCATGGTTAAGAAGTATTATATAAATCCTGGGCTCTAATGAAGCGGCCGGGTGATGCGGCACTAAACAAGTCCCATGTCAGTCCTTTAGAGCAGTGATTCTCAACTGGTGGGCCGCGACCTTTGCTTGGGAAAATAAAAATTAGAATTAACAGCTGGCGGTTTAGTTTTTTCATTAAACTTGTTTTGTGTTTGCATACGTATTCTGTCTCCATACTATCTCAGGTTCAAACTGCACCATGTTTTCATTAAATAAATTTGAGATGTTGAGAATGTTCCTCGATTTGGGCTTGTCATTAAGGGGTGATGGTGGGTCCCGGGGCCAGACCAGTTGAGAACCACTGCCTTAGAGGGTCGCGGGGGGGGGGGGGGGGGACTTTTGAAATATGGGGTCAAAGAATCGGTTCTATTATTACCCATCAACCAATTTAAAAAGGATAAGCCATTCTTTATTGTTGTAACTCATTTCCACAAAGAATGTTGTTTTTAAAAAGGGAACAGATTGATTTGAATAGCTTTTAAGCTTCTCTTGTGTTTCCTGTAACAAATTTCCATTCTTGATTAAATTTTTTCCAATTATCCGATTGGTTGTTTGGTCAACGTCAGACTATGGTGAAAAACATCTATCACAGAATATATAATTGCTATAATGTCTTAGTGACTTATGTTACGTTTTTTCAGCAGTCCAAAACCCAAAACAAGAATCCGCCACATAATAAATCAAAATGTCAAAATAGTTGTTGATGTACAGCTTAATTAGCTAATGGTTTCGGCAGCACTTTGCAGTAGCAATGAACGGTGAATGTATCACATTGCAACTTTAACTCATTTTTATTTGGCAATCTTCAAAAAGGAAGACGTGCCTGACCTTGTTTGCCGTCGTCTTGCTTCTACTAATCTGCTCATCTGAGCGTCCTAGTTGAAAACCATTCCTCACCCTCTCCCCACCAAACGAAACATCAAGTCGACATTCATCAACGTGACTCCAAATCTAATCTGCTAGAGCTCGTCCCGCAGGGGTTACATCACCGCTTCCTCCCGGCAGGGTCAACAGTCCCCATGGTCACTGTAGTCCGGCACGTCAACTTCTGCGACCCCACAAACCGGAAACCACCTCCAACCACACACACGCACACACACACACACACCCTCCCTGTTCCTGATTATTTTAGCACTGCATTAGGAGCCAGGCCATTAGACGGATGGGCTTGTTTTCTCCCCTCGTCCATTAGAGGCTCGGCCTGCAGCGGTGGACGGGATCGGCAAGGAGGGACTAACAGCTCCTCGCATTAAATCAAAGCAGCCGCTCATCCAAACACAGACATGCGGAGAGAGAGCAGCGCTGTGGTTACTCCACAACTCTTAGCTCAAAATAGAATCAAGGCTTTATAATAGAAAGGACGAGATCTCAGGCTTTGCCTTTGACTGTGGAGATCTTATCACTACCTATAGAGAGGGTACGGGGACCAGTAATGGATGATTCCAGCTCGGCGCGTGTGTGTATGTGTGTGTTTAAGGGCTACAACAGCTGATTACAGGGGCCGTTTAGGACTTAACTACTGAGACACTCTTACACGTACCAATGTCCGTTGGTGAAGTTAGTTGTTTAAGTAACATTTCTTCGGCTTCGGGTTAGGAAACGGACCGCGGCCTTTGTTACCTGCACTCTTTGCTTCCGCCTTGCCTTCTGTATGCTAGTGAGATTCATACACACACTAGTGAGATGCTCTTACATGGACTAGTGAGATTACCTTTGTAATCATATGCATTACCGATCATTTAGCTGACACTTTGATCCAAAGCTGTTTTTTTTATTTTTTTTGGGAGCAATTAGGGGTTGGGTGTCTTGCTCAGGGACACTTCCACATGGGACATGGAGCAGCCAGGATTCGAACCGCCAACCTTGCGGTTCCTTCCGCACCCTCTCTGCCACCGTTATGAATGTATAAGTGTTCAACAATGAATGTACAACCTTTTCATATGTGCATGTGTTTCAGATAGATATGTATAAATGTTTCACTTGCATGTAAGCATTTCATATGTGTGTGTTAATATGACACAGCAGTATATATGTACGCGTGTGACTTTCTCATATGTACGTGTGTTTCAGATGAGTATGTATAATGTTTTATATATGCGCGTGCATGGGAGTATGTATGTACGTGTGAGTGTCTCAATAGTTAAGTCCTAAACGGCCCCTCATGGTTTTTGATTTGTTAAATTATTGCTTAAAAATTTCCCAGAGAACTTAATAACATCTTGAGATTTGTAAAGAGCAAACCGTTACGGTTGGGTAGCTCCTCAACAGGTGACCCATCCGAATAAATTGTTAATCAAAAAGGTTTGATCCAACGATCACACCCTTTCAGTCATGCAGCAGTCCATTTCACTCCGAGTCGGCTCTCAGGCAGAAACCATCACAATTTGGCATTGTTGCTGGCCTCAAAGATGTTTTTAGTCATTTGTGAATTTCCTTCCTGGCCTGGACCTTTTGTGACAATACACGGGCAAGTTGCCGAGGCTGATGACCGCTTGCAGACATTCTGTGAGCTGGTCATTTATTTTTGGATGCGATGCAGCCTGTCCGATAGGTATGTTTCAACGCCGACATTCCTCTGGCATCTGGCCCCGAAGATAAATAACTCTTTAGAAGGCTGAAGAAAACATCCGCTTGTGAGAATGGAGAATGATAAAGATGTTTTGTGTGACCATAGAAGTGTTATCAGTTAAAGGGAGGTCGCAGAAATATATTTTCAATGGAACTTCCGCGCTTCCTGAAGGTTTGTGTAAATAAACTGTATAAAACAATGATGTATTTAATCCCACAGGAATCCGCATTTCCCGCCCTTTCCTTTTTCTGAACGTTCCGCCTTTAAACAAAATACACTTTATTGGATTTTACTGTATATATTGAAACGGAGGCAAATACAGCTACTACCGCTGAGTCATCATCCACATTTAAATTATTCATTAAACCTCGAGCCACGTCCGCCCGCTGAAGCTTTCCGATCAATTTCCTGGTGTAACTGGTCCTCGATCGGCCTGCTGGCGCATTTCCCCTCCGTCCCACCACCAGCGACCAATCACCACGTCGGCTTTTCCAGCCGGAAAACCATCCATCACACTCTGGCAACCCACGCGCGCGCTCCGGGAGAGGCGCAACCTACTGTTGGTGGTGTGCGTGGTTTCAAATCGGCCCCGTTCCTTGTGTTTACACCTCGTCTTTAGGGATATTGGTAGGTGTGTTGTACTGAATAAATACGCATAAAAAAAGTAAGACGAATTGCACGCGAGTTGCTCGGTAACGGGTTCAAAGCGTACCTGTGCAGCTGATAATTGGATTCACGGTTTACGGACGTCCCGGCGCGATGTGAATTTGCACCCGTCCACGATTCCCCGCTTGGCCGGGCATGTTGCCCCCCCCCCCCCGCCCCCCTCCCTCCCTCCAGGCCCTCCCAGTCGTTGATCTGCCGGATATGTGGGCGCTAATCGTCTCGTCGCTCTGCGGCTGTGATCTAATTTGACTGTTTTGGGTGCTCAGCGGGCTCCGTAATGGACGACAAAAACTGGGGGTGTTCATCCTGAGGAGGAAGCCAACGGCAACAGATGGCTTTAATATTCAGCAAATGAAGAGTCGGATCCCTCACGCAGGCGCTTCGGACGTGGGGCCAAATGAGATAGAAATGCAAACTACCCCAATAACTCCGGCGCTCTTTGATTGGCTAAAACGGCTGCAGTCGGTCCAGGGGGGAAGAGGGTCCGGCTAATGTTCAATCCATCACTCGCTGTGCTTTGATGGCTGGATTCTAAAGACCGCTCAACCACTCGACACATTCGGATCCGTGTGAATGAACCGTTTACTTTGAAATCCTAAACAAATGAAATGAACATCGGAATGTGTGTTGTGAGCTTATCTGGCAAGTGAGCGCCTCACCTCATCAACTTCAATATTTCATGGAGTCGGCTTGAGAAGATTGATTTGCTGCGCGGTCACACAAGGTTTAATAAACCTTTAGAATTCTATTCTATGATGCAAATTTGTCAACCACCAAAGTACTGCAACTGCAAGGACGCGTTTAGTTGATGTGAAGAGGAGGGACTATTCACGTTTCATTCTGTACCATTTTGCCCCACAGGACACGTAGTAATACATCAACTCAACTCATGGACTGAACATTAATCCTTAACTGCCAGACGGCGATCAATAAGCATTATGTGCGTCTGCCGAGGAAGTAGCTGCACTGTCGCTCTTCTCTCCTCTTAAATTTTGCAGATGCACAAACCGTGCCTTCTATTCCCCCCCCCAGTTCTTCACTCTGATAGACGACTACTCACACCACCTTCGGGTTGAACCTTTCTGACGTGAGCGGCTTGGCTGTCCGCCGCTGGTCAGGGTCGCGCTGTGCAGCTCCTTTGAAGCCTCGGGTGGGCCGCAGTGGACACATTTGTTTGTTCCTTTTAGCTAACAGCACCACCCATTTGCAAGATATCAAAAGGCAACAGATGTAGCCTTAAAAAGCACCCGGCATCCCTTTGAAAGCCGCACGTATTATTGTAGTCACTTGAACTCTTGATTATTATCATCTCCGCCAGTAAGATTTGGCTATGACACAGAGGTGTGTGTGTGTGTGTGTGTGTGTGTGTGTGTGTTCACCTCTGTGTTTTGGCTTATCTCGCATCCTGCTGCATCAAACAGTACAATATTTTGTGTGGACGGATCTCTCGAGGTTGCAGTAACCCCCCCGCCCCCGAATTGCTTAGCTGTTCAATATCATGATAAACCGGTCTGCCAATCAGAGGAAGCCCTTTTACAGATTTCACGTAATCGACCATGAACAATGAAATAGTATTGATGTGACTCCGTCCCCCTTTGCTCACGGCACCACGGCCCGTTTGAAGCAGGCATTGTGCGTTTGGGTCCAGTGATTAATGGAGCCACGTTCTGGGCCGTCTGAAAAAGTACACTTTCCTCAGTCCATTCAATAAGAAGCGAGTCTCACGCAGCTGTAATGGCAGATTGTTGCTGCGCAAACCACAAACACACCTAATAATCTCGGGCAGCTCAATAATTCAAGAAGCAGATGCTGCAGTGAGGAGTGAAGTCATGCAGTTCCTATGGCGATATCTGGCTCCATCGACTGTTTGGGGACGCAGCTGTTGTAAAAACACGGCACACCGTCATGAAGATGAAAGTTTGACGCTGCCTTGCCCCGGGGCGGTGCGATTGAAAACGGCATTAAAACAAAATAGCCAATTAATCAAGTCCATCGTTAAAGTCGGCGTAAAGGAAATGGCGGGGAATCCGGTGTTCCCATCACGTTGTGTTGTTGCTGTTGTTGTTGCAAGATGTCCCATTGTTTTTTTCTCATTACTGCGCTCTCGTCTGGTCCCGAGGCGTTTGAAACCTGTCATTAAGAAGATGAGAAAATGGAAATGTGTTCTCGCCATTCCGCCGGCTTGAAGAAAAAAAGTTCTGCGCAGGATCCCGTTCATCCTCAGAACTACGCGGCTCTTGGTTTTAATTCGCCACGAGCTCTCTGAGGTGTTCCCTGGTTTACCCTCCGGATCGCACCATGGTGCAAATTAGGGCAGATCAGAATGTGTGTCGTCTCTCAACCGAGATAACTGTGCGCACCCGTCACAAAAAGACAATGCTGTGATCGGAAAGGAGCCACTGCCGGTGGTGGCGTGTACTAAAAGGCTGCCGTTGATGACTAGGCAAACGGTAAAATGGGCGATTACCACCGGAGAACTGGAAGACTCTAAAAGATCTTACATTTGGGAAGACTTGTAGATGTTTAAGAAGTCTCAGGTTTTCTGAACCCGAGTTAATGTAAAAACACTTAATATTTCAGGAGCCTTTGCTCTCTTGGAGGAGTGTCAGCATGGGTGGAGAGGTTCCGCGGGCTAAAAGTCAGCTGTCAGGTTTCACGGAGTTCATCCAATTACACCCGTGTTGGTTTGTTGTAGGAGAGGAACTTGAATTAAGGAGGTTGCTCACAGACGGAGATCCATCCCCGAGTAGCGTGCTGCTGGCATGGCTGAAAAGCGAAAGGTTGGTCCACAATAAAGCTTTGACCTCTGACTCACAGGGCCGCCGACCTGTGAGCAGCGAGCAGTTCTCACAGCAAAGACACGACAACTAGATCTAATGTGGCTCACCACCACCACCGGACACAGCAGCATTTGTGGAGATGAAACAACAGCTCTAAGCGGTTAGAATTTCTCACACACACACAGGATTTCCTGAAATAGAACACTGTGGGGTCCTAACCACCAGAATTAAGTAGCAACATAGTAATAGATTAATCACTACCAATAAAGACCATGAACTGAATTTTGTGGTTCCTTTACGATATTTAAAGATGTTTCAGTTCTGGAACAGGCAGAATTTTGTCTGTTTCCCACTGAATGAACCAGAGCACGACTGCGCAAGATCACGGCCCAAAGCAGAGCTGCAGCTATCAATCAACGATGCTTTGGGTTGATAAAAGGTTGCCTCCCCGATTACACAAATGAAATTCCGGCGGGTGAATATGCATCAGCTCTGCCAGTCAGCCGCCTGGTTAGAAGTAAGCGTGTTTAAGCCGGCGAGGCTGGTGATGATCTCCTATTTAAAGATAATTAAACACCCAAGGAGGTGCAGCGTGTCCGCGTGCAGCCTCTGAAGCGATACATGATGTGAACCGGGAGCATCATCAAACTCCACTGAGAGAAGACGCTCACCTTGTTATCATCCAGGAGGATTAAGTGGTGGCCAGCGTGTCATGTGTTTACCTCAATGGTTAATGGGAGGGAGTCAAAACACTGCGGACTTGTCCGCTGCAGCTCAGCCGCAGTGGGGTCGGGTTCATTTGGTTTGATTGACACTAGATTGCATGGTGTGCGTTATACGCCAACTCCGGGCCTGTTGCCTGCATCCATCAGCGCTGGTTTCGGAGTTGTGGGCTATTTTACAACGCCCGTGTTGCATTTACTTATTCACAGAATGCAGTTGTTGCAGACACGCCAGAGAAGTGTCCTCTACCTTTCAATATCTTCTATTATCTCGAATATAATTCGTTTCAACAATGGTTCTCTATCTCGCCGGAGTTTCATTATTTTTTCAGAGGGCAAAGTTTTCATTTCCTCCGCATCTGAGCCGGAAACAAAGACAACCGAGAGGGAGGGAAAGAGAGAGAGAGAGAGAGAGAGAGAGAGAGAGCTGTTGAGAGAAAAGGGGGCTGTGCGGGTGGGAAAGATGAATGTGAGCCGGCCCTCCACTTCATCATCTCAAAGGGCGATCTGAGGGTGGCAGTCAGGGAAAACGCGATCCCGTACTCCCCTTGTACTCCGTCAAGGTCAAGTCATATTGGAAAGAATAAGGTACGGCTGAGAGAAATGAAAGAGCACCGCCGGGGGGGCAAAGGCGAGCCAGTCAAACCCCGACGTACATCCAACCCCTCGGCTAAATGGTAGCCGGCAAAGTGGAAACAGTCACACGTCTCCAACGCGCGCTGAAGGCTACGACCTCAGCTGCGAAGGTGGAGACCGCAGAAGGTTTTCAGGAATCCAAATGATTTTTTTTTTTTTTGCAAGACAGAGGCCTGTTGTCAGTGAGTTAATGAATCCACGGTGGCAAAACTCGAGGGAGCGAAAGATCCATTTCCATTGTGTGACAAATGTGAAGACACATTGTGTTGGAACGGTGGGGAAACCTGTAGCCGTGTGGTAGAAGCATAGAGCTACCGGTTACCCCCGTTTGCAGCAGCTGGAGAGGGAGACATTTGAATTGCAAATAACATCTCGGGTCCATGACCACTGGAATTGGGTAAAATACATTAGCAGCTTGTCGATGAAGTACTCGATGAAGGGTTTTTGCTGGCGCGAAAATACTGAAAAGTTTGACATATTTAGAAGCTGAAGCTGGCGGACACGATGATCGTGGCGCTGCTCAGCGCTCTGAATGACGGGGGCCCCTGATTCAGACTCAGAGGAACTACAGTGATAAGCTGAATGATCCAATAAGCGAGGACCTGCAATAAGTGATGCTGGCAGAAACCAGCGGTGACCAGAACATTGTTGTCTTTAACTGGATATGACAAGTAGTATTATCAGACCAACATGAAGCAACATTATTGAAATGATTTTCACTATGGGTAATGTCAGTTTTGGTTTCTATCAACTCCTGAGGAAAATATCACCAGAAATTTCACCAACGCTGATATGCGTCCGATGCATAGCTCGGGCTGCAGGTCTTAAAACACGATTGCCTAAAGTACCACATAACCCACAGATTTGACAGCACATTTCACCAATAAAGCAGGAAACAGGAACAGGAAGTACTTGTGTGGGTTTGGGTGAAACTCATCCTCTGCATCCAGGCAGGCTGAATCAATGGGAACTGAAACCGACGTGGTTGAACGAAAAGGCAAATAAAACTAAAAGCAGAACCCTCCTTTGTTTTATTCTACAGTTACAATTCAGACTCCAGCACCTGCAAAACGAATTCTCATGTGGAACCAATGACGTAGAAAAGTGACATCAACAAAGGTCCTAAACCTCCTAAAATATCTGAGATGCACACGCAGCACTTCTACTGTGATTTTCAAGATGCCACGGCGGAGGAAACATTACGATCTATTCTCTAACTGAAGGACTGAAGTGAAAAACCACTCGAGATGTGAAAATGAGTAAGAAAACAAGAAAGTGACGACACACAGCACGGAGACCTCCGGGGAAACTGTTCCAGGTTGTCAGCATTGAAATGCAGAGAGGATAATAACAGCGTTTTTCTTTTTCAACCCCACAGAGTGAAAGAAAAATACACACTTCGCACAAAACAGTGAGCACTCAACAACTGAACACACCCACGCGGTCTTCTCAGAAATCCCAAAGTCAGGATAAGAATGCAACCCGTGCACAGGGGGGGGGGGGCTCGGTTTCGATAACAGCCTGGCCGAACATGGCTGGAGATGGGTGCGCTCTGAACTCTCTGTTCTCCCTCCAGATGTTTCTCGCTGTCTGGCAAAGCGCACGGGGAGCGCAGGAGTGGCGATTACACAACTCTTTGTCTCGCTGAGGGAGAGTGGGAAGTTGTGAATATCCAAAGGGGGGAAGGGGGTGGGGGGGGGGGGGTCAACTTGGATCAACCGGTCATTGCAAACTGCATTTTACTCAGTACGTTTTTTTTCCACAACCAACACCTCTCCAAAACCTTCGGACATGAATAAACAGGGTTTATCGCAAGACTATAATAAACAGTGTAGTTGTACCTGATTAACTCTTTATTTATGATGAATGAAGCGTTTTACTGTTACTTTACAGTTTGCCAAGAATGAGCAGAGGATGGCTATGGTTTTCATGTTATTTTGCTGAAAGATTAAGCGATAGCCACTAGGAGCTTAGTTTAGCATAAATAATGGAAGCGGAGGGATGCAGAGAGTTTGGCTGTGTATAAAAGATCAAGATGTATATCTTCTTTGCTTAATGCCTCTTTAAACAGGAATAAAGGACTGGCCTTGGACCACGAGCCACAGGCCTCTTTTGCCCTTTTTCCAATGCAAAGCTAAATGGCTGCTGATCACTAGCTTACATTCCTCTCCTTGGACTCTTGGCACTAAAGGAAAATATTAATTAGTGACTTCTACTTATCTACCCGATTAAAGTACACGTGGTAAACGATTTGTAGAAGCTTTCCAAAAGTACAAAGGGAACTAGTGCACCACTCGTGGTGTATAAATTATTGACTAAAACTTGACTACAACGTGCCCACCGTTTGCAGCGGCCGCGCCCGTCCATCCCGGCCGCGTGTGGTCAAGGCGAACGTGTGTCTGCTAATGGACGGCCCCTCGCCAAGAAGCAGATGAGCGCCGAGCGTCATTGCGAGGGACATGCTCAATTTCACCGGAGAAAGCTACTAAAAGCTTCCTCTCAATCACGTTCTCTGTGTGTCTCTCTCTCTCGCGGCTTTTCCCCGGGAGCTTCGGTTCAATTAATTCCAAATTGTTTAGCTCTCGCGTGTTCACGGGCCGTTGCTTTCATTATGCGAACACCAAACCGGTGGCAGGTTTGTGTTTTTCTTCAGAGATGTGAAATGGGATTGAGGGAGCTCACCTGCATACCTCTGGCTGCAACTCTGAAATGGGTGTTTTTTAGGAATATCATCAATCAGATATTCCGTTGCGTTTGAAAAAAATGTAATAAAAAAGATAAACACTTTCATTCCCCCTGCAAACGGATCGCATTGCGTCTGAAGTTGGTGAACTTGCTGAAACAGCTGCAAGCGGCCCTCACACGGCGCTGCGGGTCAGTAGACTAAATAGAAACACAACTGTGCATAAACACTTTGGAGGTATTTGTTTCTGTGTTAAAGCGCATAGTGGAAATAAAAAATATACATTCTCAGAAACATCTGCTTTCTCTTTTTCCCCTCCAGCTGTTTCTTTTGTTGGCTACTTTTCCTGCTGAAAGCGTCTAGTTTTATCGTTCCTGTCCGCCATGGCAGAATTTGTTAAATTGCTGTGGAAATTTGGCAAGATAACTTCCCAGAGTAGATAAAAGCTTAATATACGGCTTCCCTGGCTTTTGTTAACAGTGACAATTGGGACGTCATTAGTATGCAAGACAGAAGCACATTTCAGATTAATGGGGGGAGAAAACTTGGAATGAAACCCGCAGAATACAAATGCAGGTTTGTGAGAGTCCCACATGGCGCTTGTGTTTCCTCTGGATCGGGATGGTCGGGTGGGTCAAAGTGCACCAACCCTCCACCGGACCACTCGGGTCTCCTCCCGCCTGTGTCTTAATGACAGACACTGGGGGCGGGTCTTCAACGTTATGATCAGATTGCTTCTCTATAACTACAATGTGTGATTCATTTCCTGTGTGTATATAACCAACAAGAGAATGGAATTAAAGGCCCGTGTTCGTGCTGTGAAGTTCATTAGTGGTAAACGGACTAGTTGACGAGCAACAGTTTTTACCCAACTGTCAGATGAAAACAGAAAGCCCTGTTGGTTTTTAGCTCAGCGCAACACTGGCTGCATTTTCTTTCATTTGTCTGTCATCATGTCGTACTTTGGGGGACTGAGACAAACTAAAACAAAACTCGGACTAACACACACGACCCACAACCACACATTGTATCACGACTGAAATAATGCCGGTTAAACTGCGAGGTGAATTCAGTACAGAGGTGGTGACTTGCAGGGTCACCAACCAATAAAGAAAGGCCCAGAGGCCCACAACAGGAAGCCTAACAAGGTAACCAAAATAGGTACTTGTTTTTAGTGCATTTCACAGCTGATGTAAGACCCGTTAACAGAAAGCCAACACAAGACGCAGGTTAATGAAATACTGTAGTTTGTTCCCGTGACCAAAAACACCAAGAACACACTCGGGAAGGGGGCCGTGGGGGAGTTCGATCCCAAATCACCGAGCAGCGGTCTCTGACCTAAAAGGTTGAGCACGGAAACAATCTCTTCCACCCTGTGCAACCGGCGACACACTGTTCCACTTTGTTTGCATGATTAACTAGAGACTGAGCCGCGAAGAGGATCAATACGCGCTGTAACCCTGCCTCTGTGCCCTTCCCCTTCCGCAGCCAATTATGTGATATGATCAATACGCATCGGTAATTGGATATCGGCCGCTTGGCGCAGCGACTCCGAGGCAAAGGCCCTGAGAAAATCCATGGCTAGTGCAACGTATAAACACCCCTTCTCTACTTAGCTGTGCGTCACAACGGGTTCCTATTATCCATTTCCTCTGGTGGAGAGAGAGGACGTATAAAACGGTTTACCCCCCCAGAAAGAAGCAGCTAAAGTGTTACAGTGTGTGTGTGTACAGTTGGGGTTGGAGGTGTCCCCGGTGCTGCTGTGCCCCCCCCCCCCTTCCCAGATGCACAACCCAGATCCTAATCTGTTGTCTGCGGCAAGACGCAGCCGCGATCCGTCTGGCAGCAGCTGGAATCAGACTGTGGCACCGCCCCGACTGCAGCTCGCCGCGGCACGGGCCGGGTGCCGCCGCCGCCGCTGGACGGCGGACAGATGCCAGTCTCTGGAAGGACGGACCCACTGGCTGATTAACAACCAAAGAGCCAAAAATCAATTCTTTAAAATAGAAAAAGGGGGGCGGAGGCCTTGTTTGAGGAGAGCTACAGGGGAGCGATTCAGCCATCTGGCTACAACACTACAGAGTCTCTCTCTCTCTCTCGGCCTCTGCAGAGCGACGGCGCCCAGCAGAGCGTAGCTGGCTCCACGAGGATCCAGGCGCCATTCCACCGCATGCCCGTGCTAATCGCCCACAACAACCGCCATGCAGACGGAGCCTCTTTGGAAATCAGACGGTGTCCATAAGGCTGCGTGATCCCTTTTGTCCGTCTCTATTGCGACGGCATGTTGTCATGGCGGCTCGCTTTCCTTCGACGCGTAATGCGTCCCCTGACAGCTCGTTAAGTAAGATAATTATGAGAGGAAGGCTAATGGAGGGAGCCCCAAGTCGCCAGTGTTTTCACACATGGACGATTCGGAGTTAAAAAAGAAAGTAATAAATAAAGCCCTCAGTGAAATGCTTACTAGATTAGCTGTAAACTGCCTTGACATGACATCACTTAAAGTCTCCCAAGCAAAGATTAGGTCAGCTCAGAGTTCCCCGCTTGCATTTCTGACTTCCCTGAATGTGGGGAAGAGAGGGAGACTTTAGGTGGAGACTTTTTGTTGGGTTTTTTATCCTTATTAAATACACATGATGAAACGGCGTGGCCCCCCCGCTGAGTCACACCGAGCGGCTGAGTCACGTACAAGCCACCGTAGGACACCAAGCAAAGAAGAGCCTCACTGGGCAGAAACGCCGAGCTCCATCTGCTGTAATGACTCAAATTACAGCCAAAGCTAGTTTCCCTTTTAGAAGGTTAATAATACAAAAAGAAAAAGACAAAAAGAAGTAAGTTGTTTATTCTATCTCGTTTGGTCTCACAATAATTGCTTCCCCTCACTTGCCCGCGGGATACATTTTATCGTTTGCACCAAATCGGATAGGAGATTGGAGGCTTATCACCTCTGATCTTACATAAGCCGAGATCAAATCTGCGCTCCACTTCCCTGTTTGTCAGTCCTCTGGTGAACGAAATCGAGGCGAGAGATTAATACGCGCTCCCATCCCTACAATGCAGGCTCTCTGGTGATTTCAGAACTCAACGTTTGATTGTTCTGTGGCAGCCTTTCCGCCCGAATTGTCACATCACGGCCCACGTGGCCCACATGCAGAGTGTGAGGCCTGTGCAGCAGAGTGTGCACCGCTCTGGGTGCAGGACCCTCATGGACTCTTCTCCTCTCGAGTGGAGGGAGCTAAGCTTGTGCGCCAATCAAGTGCTGGGCTTTTACTGGAATCAACAGTTAAGCTGCAGGAGCTAAATTACTTAACATTAAATCGTTCCTAGTCAATGATCATCTGATCATTTATTGAGCGGAGTGATTCCTCAAATCTGCATTTACATATTTTTTTTTGTATTGGTTTATTCCCAATGCAAACACGTGAATTTCTAATGTTTCCTTGCTTGAAATGGTGTAACAGCACTTTGCAGTCACGTCACCATGGCAATGTCAAAAATCCGATTTACAATTGAGGGTATATGTTTCATATGTTTTACTCTGAATACAGGATAATAGGTCATTTTATTTCATTTTGTATTTTATAAATGAATTGATAAATATTGTCTGATTTCATGAGGGTTTTTTACATCTTTAACCAACGTTTTAAATGTATACATTTTATTATGACGGTCTGACGGTCGTCCTCTTTGTTTACTCCTCCTCCAAGCTTTCCCTGGTAATCTCGTTTTTAACTCACATTGCAATGACTTGTGGGTAATTCCCTTGGGCTAAGTCAGCATCCAATGCTGAATCACAGGAAGGTTTCATAAAGAGCTCAAAATGTCCGTGAGGGGGAGATTGGGACCCGATATATAATACGTGGAAAGAAAGAGGTAAAGGGGCTTGCTTGAATTCCACATCCACTTCCTGTTCCTGCTTCTTTAAGCAGTCACATGGATGGATTTGAAGACAATGGGCCCCTGTGCACAGCGCTTACAAGCCCCCTCAATGAGACATGGTTTTGGTCAGTTTGCCTCTCTTTTCACAAGTTGTGTGTCTCTTTATGGTCATTTTGTCGTCTTTTTTTCAGCCATTTTGCATCTGTTTTTAGTTTATGTAGCCCTACTGTGTCTCCTTTTTGAATCTTTTTTGCTTCCCTTTACGACTACCAAACAATAAGTGTTGTGGCCCCCCATCTCTTTGGTTGCTATGTATCACTTTTTGGTCTTTTTGCGTCTCTTATTGTTCCTTTGGTGTCTTTTTTTGCTGGTTGTGCATCTCTGTGATAGTTTTGAGTCTCTTCAGCACTTCCCAACATTGGGATTGTGTCAAACTGCCTCGGGCCCGAGCCCAGCGGGCCCGTTCAGTAATCCGGCCATGAGCAGAAGCCGTGCAGAGCTGCTGCATCACTCCACGTGTGACCGGTCATTTGAAATGAATTAATATTGACCTTGACTACTCATTATTTGACTGCTGCCTTACACAATGACTACATCGTTCTCCCATTCATGACTGAGGTGTGAGTTCTTCCCCAGCTGAATGCCTTCATTTATTCACTAGTTAATTATTTCTTGGCAGATGTTATCTTAATAATAACATCTGCAGATGACAATCTGATACATTAATATAGAGCCAAATCCGGGTCAAATGTTTTGATCATTTGAAAAACTAAAAATAACGTCTTTGGTTTTGGTCTTGAACATTTGAAAATAGAACAATGTATTCTAAATAAAAATGAGTGGACAAAAAGTATTTTTGGCTTGAATATGTTTTACTCGGTTCACTGAAAAGTGTTTTTTTCCCCATTCTTCAGTATATCTTTTTGATATTCGATGCATTATACTTTTTGGTTGCAGATTTCAGATTTTCAGATTTAAAGCTTGTTTTGTTAAATGATGAAAACTTTTGACCTGGATTTGTATGTATGGAGATACATTTAGAGGTAGAACGGTATTTCTAAAAAGGACCATTTTCCTCTTTGAGATCAATGACAGCATAGCGTTACATCGTAAATGATATGACAAATATGAATAGCAAGTCCGTTTGGGTTTTGGTTCTATTGAACAATAACCAGGAAGTAATACTGAATTCGCTAAATTACAGAATGGACTTTGTGCCGTCTCGGTCAGCCTCAAACACTCATCTCCACTTCTTGTTTACCGCAGGACATTTTTTTGTTTTAAAAAAGAGACAGATGTTCACACATGGATGGCAACACTAGATAATATGGTACAAAGCGATTTAATTTAGAGGGTGAGCGTTGTATAATAATCCCGAAGCACTACGGAGAAGTGAAGCAAGTCATAATATAGTCTTCATCTAATTCCTTTTTTACACCCCTCGTTCAATGTTCAGCCGACCTTATCATGCGCTGAATGTCAGGCGCCCGCTACGCTGTGGAAGCCGGCAGCGCTGAGGTGTGAACACACCTCTAAACTCTTGTCAGCTGTTCTAACACCGTTCCGGACAGCTCTCGGGACGCTCTTCTTCTCCTTGAGGATATTTGAATGTTCTGTTTGCACAGCTGACACGCAGGGCACAGGCCAACTCCCTTATCTGATCCTCATTCGACCCGCGCTACTGTCTGGAGCCGTGAAGTGGGAGGCTGCTCAGAGGCCGCATGAGCGGAGACGCCACGCTTTTAACGTCGAAAAGACGCTGCAGCTAAACCGGATTGTGCAGTGGTATTGCACTGCTGCCGCTATTATTTTGGAGAGTGCACGCTATCCAGATGTTCGTCGTCAACACGCGCGAACATCGCTTCGGATGAAAGTGAGTTTTAATTCTGCATCCTCCCCTCACATTTGTCCACGGGAGGACACAAGAAAAAAAGCCCAAGTGAAAAGAACGTGGATGCAGCTCAGGATATTGGCATGCACACACAGAGCGGCTTTATTTTAAGAGGATAAATTCTTTTTCAGCTTACAAGAAAGTGTCATGACTTAAACAGGCGCAGCTGTACAGAAGCATTTATATACCTCACTGTTTTTTTTTACTTCTGTTTCTAAGGGGAGGGAGCTTTTATTCTTAAGGCCAAGACCGTCCTTCAACTGAAGAAAGTACGAGCTCCCTGCTGTGGCATCCACATTGGCTCAAACCAAGTGACCTTGAACTGAATCGATAGCAGCTCGGGGAAATATTACCCTGTTTTATGCAATCTTACCTCAGAGTGAAAGAGGCAAGATCCCCTACAGACCGATGCAGTGATTCCTGTTGGTTAGGCTTATCATTTTGCTTACAATAGTTCATTAACAACGTGATGGGCCGTGATTGACAGTGGATGAATACTGCATTTTAAGTCAACTTTGTTTGTCGTTCATTGCAAATAAGTGGGTGAGATCATCAAAGATTTCGAGGGGCCGATTATGATGGTTCATTGTGAAAAACGAATCTGTGTAGAAATCGAGTTCAGGCAACGTTGGCTGCGTAGGGAGCTAACGGCTAACTTACGCCGGTTCCAGTCATTTGATGATGCAGTTCAGTAAAAGCTTGTTTGGCTGAAGGTACATTTTTTACAAGATTTTATGAAGAAACTTTTCATTCAAAATTCAGTTGTTTCAATTATTTCTCAGTACTACTTTGCTTTCCTCTATCTTCATTACTATAAAGTGTTTGTTTTTTATTCTACAAAAGCAATCTTTTATTTCATAATATTTATATCATATCACATCTACATATAAAATATTCAGTGTATTGGTATTCAAACCAGTCTTTTATGAGAAATGTTTCGTAGCTCAAATAGAACTACAGCCCACTGAACGGTTACTGGGACGCTTTGGAAGGTTAATACAAAGGCCGTTTCAATCCCCTCAAGAAATGTCACAGTTTTGATGCCAGTTGTGGATAATGTCAGCACAGCACACAAGCCACACGGATATCAAAAGTTACACTTCAAATGCGTTCTGTGACCTTAGGAGAGGGATTCATTCACACAAAGGGTTGGGTGTCCCCGGTCTGGTCCCCCCTCTGGTCCCCATCCCCCCCCCTTACCCTCCTTCCTTTGTCCATCCCATTAGCATCCAGAACCGACGCCCCATCTGTGTAGCACAGGACGTGTGCCTAACGAGCTCCATTAGCAGTATTACCTGCATCCGGCTCACGCTGGGGTCACGGGGTCAGCGCTCGGCGGAATGCAGATATTAAATAACCCCTGGGGGAGGCGGGGGTGGGTGGTTGTCCACAGTGGTCGCCGACCCTTTCGCACTACTGGACAAAAGCAAGAGATTGCAGAATGGTGGGTGGGCTGGCGTATTGTGCTTTGCACACTTCCTGTGATCTGATTTCAAGAGCTGCAGAGCTCTGTGAGATGGGAATTCAAGTGTTCACTTCACTTCGCCTCAAATGCTGATGTTTCAATCAGAGATGCTTCAAAAAAAGTCTTATTTTCCGCTATATACAGAGATGTCAATGCAGCAGATTCTTCTGATAATTCTAAATGAATTATCCAGCTCTTCTTTAACCACGAAGAAATAGCCAGAACTCAGTGGCCCATTGTGTATGTGACCAAACCGTCACGCTGGTCAATCAATCGCGGGTTTGCAGCTCTGTATGTATAGCCGTTGGCGACGTAGTATGAATAGCCGGATTTATAAATAAATAAAAGAAATCACATTCAAACCATCTCCTGCGAGTTGCCGGCGGCAGCCAATTTAGAGGGCGGGAGCCGGACGGAGAGGGAGGGCCCCCGGCAGTGGCGGCAGGTGGATTGTTTTGGGGGGAGGGCCAGCCAATCCTTTTCAGCAAACATCCCAGTGTTATTCAATGCATTACTTTGCAATTAAATATTTAACATTTATTCCAACAGTTTAACATTATTAGGACATCTTATTTAAACAGTTCAGTAATTATGTTATATATATTTATTATGGAGATGCACCTATGAACCTAGTTTGTTGGGCAAACACCCAATTGGTGTGTTGAGGAAGGACCAACTCAAAAGACCCACAAAACTTCACAGAATGAATTATTTTGGGGTAAATGTCCCTGTTTTTATCCAGGTCCTGGTTGTGTATCCTCACTGCAGTCCTGTTTGTGTCGCAGATGGTAGCAACGGCGTTATCGCTGCGGTCAACCAGCCTCCACTTACAAACACAGGCCTGCACGCGGTGCGCGTATATACAGCGTTAGCACGTAGCTTACTAGCTAGCTAAACATACCGGTGTAGCATCGGTTAAGAAGCGTCGGCTTTCCTTTCACGCCGGTCCGTTGTCTGATTGTAACGTCAGGCTGATCTGGTCCAGCTGTTTTACCTCTAGTTTCTCCGGCAAAGTTCGGGTTCGGTACAGAGTTCGGGTCGGGTCTTCTTGGAAGGACACTGCCGGCGGTCGCTCTTGTTATGTTATTAAATGGCGCGGCACGAGACTCACCTGATGAGAGCGCGGCGAAGGGCGGCGAGAGCAATGCCCAAAACTCAATACATTTTGAGACGCTAAAAATATAACGTCACTCATTAACTTTCGTGAGTGTGCAGGAAAAGCATATTATATGCGCAGATATCTTAATTTACAAATATTACTGGGTATATTCCATGTATCAAAAACAGAAATAGACACAAATTGACTATTTGTAAAATGTATTTTTAATATTTTTTTAAAAGATTTCTCACGCAGCCAGCTCTGCGTGAGATGTGGAAGGAGCCCTCGCAGCTCAGCCAACCGGGAATCAGGTCTGAGAACAGGTTGCTGTACCATCTCTCACTCACACTGCAATCCGCACACATTGATATCTGGCTGAGTCATCCCAAAGGCTTTCACAACCACCTCACTAACAGCAGAAAAAAAAATGAGAAACGCTAAGTGAAAGGGGGGAAAAAAAGCAAAACATACAAAAGGCTTCAGAGAGCATGGCTCGGTCTCATCTTTCACACGCAGCCCGAGGCGTTGGATTCTGGGTATGTGCACACTCTGGAGCTCCGAAGCACCGGAGCTCATTAAGCGCCCGTTTCTCGGCCTGGAGGTAGAGAGGCCAGCCTTGCTGAGCATTCAGAAACAAATACAAGTAGAGATTTATCTGACCGCCTTCGCGAAGGTCGTCTTGAACCAGCTCCTGAGAAGGAAGGAGGAAGAGGAAGTGGTACTTCACGCCTCCTTTCAGCGATGAGTTACGCGAAAAAGAAATATTCGCACATACGAAATAGGGCTGGTCGGAATGGCCAAAAATTAATTTCACTGTATTTTAATTGATTTTGGCAGTATTTTTTTTAACACATTCATTGCGGCAGAAAGGACCGCTGGCCACCTGAACAGCTGCTCCCGCCCATTGTCCACCGCTCGCAACCGGGCAGCAAGTTAGCGTGTTAGCTGTTGTGGCTGCTTGTGTTGCAATGAATCGTTTTCTGATCCAACTTACGTCGGGTTTTTCAAAAATGAAAAAACTCCACTCCAGCACACAGCTCCTCTCTTGGGGCCCAACTTGTATCGGTTCATCTCATCTCCCGTCTCTCGTTTTGCTGCCTGCTGAAGAAACCGTCGTTTCTAGCTATGCACCGGTGTGTGAAAAATTCTTACTAAAAGGATATTTGATTCCACCCAGCACTAATAAAAAAAAAGAAAATCCACACTAAAACATAAGAAATGAAAATCTTATTCCCCCACCTCTTGTGATCAGCCATGATATGATATATATATATGATATACAAAGTGTAGCCCGATAAGATGTGCTACAGATCCATGAAAGTACCTGGGTCCTGACATATCTACTGTTTTCCTTGGTGTAGCCACGGTCCTTCGCTCACTTAAATATACACTGTACACCTCAATGTGTACACTGCTCAGAACGCATTTTTCGGACCCTCATTTATTTCTTAAAGATGTGAGAAAATCCCAGATAAGACCTCCACCTTCAAATGCTGCTTACCAGTATGTTGTCAGTGTACAAATATTACAGAAAAAACACATTACATTGTAGATACAAGAATTAGATGTGTTACTTCTTAATAAATGCCTTTCACACTGTATAGATTATCAAAACATTTAATAATCAGCTATAAAAACAACCAACACACACGAGGAGAACTTGGCCCCCTTTGTGACATTTCTGTGTTGGAAACCCAGGATCTTCTTGAGTCTATTGTGTTGGCTCGGTGCAGGAGGGACAAATCAAAAGCCCCCCTTTACAGTCTCAAACTGCTCGCTAAGACATCCGCCCTAGAAAACGTTGAAAAGCTACAAATCACAAAGCTCATGTTAAAGAGCTACGGTTGTTGTGCGTACTCAACATTCATACGCCCACATGCCGTTTTATGGACACCTCATCAAAAATGACCTCAGTGTTGCTACGACTTCCCTCCGAGCTGCAGAAAGCGATGAGGCCCAGAGGTAAAGCTCCGCAGGGCTCACTCCCAATAGCTAAACTGGGATTAGGGTCTGTTAACAGCAGCCACTGGGCCAAACGTGTGGGTCAGGAGAATGAAAAGAATCCCTTCTGGCTGGATGCTTCTCTCGGAGGCTGGGGGGGGGGGGGGTCACGCAGCATTAAAACTTCCCCGGTAGCACCTGGGTCAAACACACCGAGACTAACTGTTTAACAAGCAGGGCATATTTCGAGACTAAACTCAATTTGAGAACGCATCAATCAGGACCGAATGATGTCATCGCTCCGCCTCACCTTGTCTTCATGTGGCCCGCCGACTCCGCTGGCTAAAAATCACCCGCTCTCTGACCTTTTTGCTTATCATAAATCACACACAGGCACACACACACACACACCACTGTTCTGCTGCCAGGATTTGGTTTAACCCAATTTGTCACTGAGGACTACCCCCACTTCCACCCTCGCTGAGGATTCACACTCAGTGGGAGCATGGGATTAGGGGGCGGATCAAAGTGTGCCATCCAGACCCTCTCTCCCTCTCTCCCTCTCGCTCGCCCAGTAATCACAGAAGTCAGTGGCCTCTGAGCTGTTAAGTCTCGGCTACTGGTTGTTACTAGGCAAAACAGAGAGGAGGACAAGATTTGCCACTAACGTGAATTATTTTAACCATTTGGTCCTATCAATGCCGATATGCCCATTACGTCTTCCCAGAGCCAACGACCAGGCGCGGCCCCTCTTCTGGGTTCAATGCAACAGAACCGGGCCCAAGGAACTGCTGAACATGTGTGTGTGTGTGCTCCTGATTGCAAACACAGAATGGTTTTAGATATTAATCTTTTTTTACCTGCAAGCGGACAAGTTGTATCTTTTCAAGTTATTTGTCCCCACAATCTGGTTAGCGATTACAAAGCCCTCTATCGAGCTCGGGGTCAATGGATTATCAGAAGTGTGGAGGGCATTTCTGGTGATGGACTACAGGATGTTTCATCACTCAAAACACCAAAAAAGAGGCAGCCAGCCAGACAGATGCAACACACACATTCACTCACTCGTTATTGTGATAGAAAGGGGTCAGGGAAGGTGTGCCAGGGAATATCACACCAATGAGCTACAGGAGGTCAATGGCTACGTTGCCATCGCAGCTTTCGGCCTGCGAGAGGGCGTGACTGGGAGAATACCTGGAACTATCTATTCACAGACTTAAATCCCTGTGCGTTGAGGGGAGGCTCAGCTGTACTGAATCGGCCGAGGGGAGCATTTGCCACGGAAGACTTTCAATCCTCCGCTGAGGTTGTCTGCACTTCCTCGTGTTCACCCAACACTTCCTCGCATTATTTTTCTGGAAACAAGAATGAGCTCAAGAGGAGAGGCACCTCCATAGAGACTTCGGCAACGGTGATTCAAAACCGCCAAACAATCTAAACTCTGAACTGTTCCTCTACTGGAAAAGGACTTGTAGGGGACTTTACGATGTTGTTTCCATCCAGTCCCTTCTGCAATGCGACACGGGTAACATTTACAAAAGCAAACAACAAGCGGTCCTCAGCGCTGGATTTCAAAGGGAGACCATACAGGTGGCGTTTCCTAAGACAAGAAGACTTTCAAGGATTGTGCTTTCGTTTGTCCACGTGGAGCTGCCACAGCCGGCTCCATGGCGGCAGAAAAAGGACGACTAAAGTAGAACACCGAATTACCACCTTGGGTTTGACTGGATAATACTCAATTACCACCCACTCATCGTCTTGACAGCGAGCGTCCTACAGACCACTGCCCCTTGTTGGGGTACTCGAGACAATGTCACGCTTCTTCGCGTTAGGCGAAACAACAAGAGAACAAGGCAACCGGAGACGAGATTAAACTTGAGGTGTGGCGGCAGCACCGTAGCTCCTCCAGCCTGGTGCTGCTTGTGTTACAGTGTGCACATCTGTGCGTCTGAGAGTGGATCTTCTGAGGGTGTGTGTGTGTGTGAGGGGGGGGGGGGGGTCCAAAAATCCAGGAGTGGGATGCTGTAAAATGCCGTTCCCAACCTCCCAAACAATGCATGGAACATGGGAGTGGATGAGGAATAGAGCAATCCAAAGACCAGCATGTAAGAGTGTTTGTATGCGTTGGCTACGGTCACAGCACGCATAGCCCGGAGGGGTGTGTGCGCGTGCGTGCGTGCGTGCGCGCTTACATGAATCAAAACGGAGGTTCGCGACTCACCTGTGACATCTGGGGTCTGAAATTGATCTCCTTCAGGTCCACCGAACCCGGCGAGAGGTTGTGCAACATCTGGCACAGCAGCACCCCGTCTCGCAGCGCCTGCGCCAGGTCGAAGACGGCCGCCGAGGGCCACACGACCCGGTGGTTCTGGGGCAGGACCTTGCAGTCTATCAACCACCGCCCGCATTGTCTCCACTCCTCCATAGCGGCTCCGGGGTTTGGCGGGCACTCCCCGCGCACACAAAAGTACTGAAGACGGATCCCCGAAGTGGCTCGGCGGCGGAGCTGAGGTTGCGCGAGCGGGCGGACGAGGGCTCCTTACCTGCGCCCGGAACCTATTGTAATCATTCACTATCAGCTAATCGGGCGATTTCGCAACCGTGCCTCCCCGCGGTTACACCCCCCCTCCCAGACGCATGTCAACTGTGCCGTCTCCGCGACGTGGAAGGGAAGGCTCGGAAGGGACGGAGCGGAGCACTCACGCGGGTCCCGTTGAGCGCGCGCGGCGGCGGCGATGGACGACAGAGACGTGCTACGGGAATTTTCTCCTCTTCATTGTCAAAAAGTTTGCTTCGCATATCCAATCCGAGGGGGTGGGAGGGGGGAAATACTTGGTTTTAGAACAGTTGAACGGCGGGTTGGAGCGGGGGGCGCGGGGAAACAGCTGGGGGCAGCGGGTTTGTCATGTACGGACTTCGGTGCAGCGGCTCACATTTCGGGGAGCCGGACAGCGTCGCGGCGGGCGCGCGGAGCCCGCGTGTCCAACCGAAGCCCGGGCTCGCCGGTTCAGCGTCTCACGTTTTTCCCGAAAAGTTAGACGTCAAAAACAAACACACACACACCAAAAAAACTTCCCGTAATATCCACAGCAAATGAGTCCGGTGGTCGTGGGGTGAGGAGGGGGGGGGGGGGGGGGGGGGGTGTTTGCAGAACGCCGGAGCCCTCTTTTCCACAACACACGGGCTAAACGCCGCACTCCGCCAGCGGAAATATTTCCATTTAAGGGGGGGCTGGGGGCGGGGGGGTAAAAACAACAAACAGCCGTGTTCACGCTTATCCGGTAAACGCTACTTTGTTTGGCGCCTTTCTGCACGCCCCCAAACAGCGCCGCTGCGCGTGTGTGCAGCTGGGCATGTCTGTGATTCCTGCTTCCCTTTCGTTCGTGTCTCCCCCCCCTCTCTCTCTCTCTCTCTCTCTCTCTCACTCTCTCTCTGACCCCCCCCCCCCCCTCTCTCCTTGTCTCCCTCTCCCACGGGGACGTCCACCGAGGAGACAGCGTCCAGGCTTCTCGCAGGATGCGGGATGCGGGGACACAGAGGGACACAGAGGGACACGTTGTGGGACAGACTGTTGACCCGGTGTCCGTTCGCAGTGACTGTGGGGAACGTGTATGTTGTTGCATTAAATGAAGGATTAGGGGTTGTGGGCTTTTATTAAAGGGGCAGTTCTATATTGTGTCATGGCCCATAACACGTCGGCCTACACGGGCACAACAACAACAACAAAACACACATCCAGATTTAAAAAAAATGCGTTTAAAAGGCGTTGGCAAGGGAATAACTATAAAACAGATCTGAGTTGCATTATGGGAAATGTAGGATCGACCGTTTCCAGGTATTTACCCGTATAACCGATAAATCAGGATATATAGGCCTCTGCTGCTTCAATTTTCACAGTTTCATCGTAAAAGTTTCACTTATCTTGCAAGTCAGAACATAATGCACATTAATAAACTGCTGGACTGACATTTTACGGTAATTATGAAGCATCCTCACAAACCACTCAGGTACTACTGTTGATGGACCGTGGGAGGGACGTAATAGAAATGCATTTATTATTTATTAATGAATGTTTTATCTAATCTGTAGGCCAGTCTACTCATGAGGTAAATGGATTCCGTGTTGTCCTAATCATACCTGTGTTTGGTTTTTGCTTTTTTCATTACCTGATAGCATAAAGTCTTAGCCAACACTTTGACTTTTGTTTTTTTTCTTGCTATGATAACTTATAGAAAAGATTTGGCTAATGGAAGTTATTCTCCGAGAATTGCATGGGTTGATTTGGGCCTTCAAACCAGTGACATTACATGCTTAACTTTACCGTGAAAGGTGCCGCTCGTAGTGCGAGAAATATCACAGAATCGGCACGTCTGCTCCGTTTTCGCTCAGCATTTCAGCATCCTTCAACTAAATGGTTTCTTTTGCTCAAACTATCGGTTCGACTCGCACCGCTTTCATTCAGCATCGCTCACGGGACGCAGTCACAAACAGCACCAGTTATTCTTAAAGTGTCCTCTGCCATTTTGAGACATTACATTTCATTTTGTTCCTTTTTTTAAAATCTTGCTGTTCCCTTATTTTTATTTCCCGGTCTTCAGTAGATTACCCAATGTCAGCCCTTGTTAGGAAAATAATCTAAATTGGTCAATTAATCACTTTATTGTCACTAGAATCAATACGCCACCTGTTTCTTGTTAAACCCTCTGTGTCATGTCTCATTACCCGGCCAACCTCAGTCATAATCGTCCCTGCTCACCTTCACATTTCCTCTGGGATGTAACACATTTGGCAAATTCATCTCCGGGCATAAAATAGAGCGGCGCTGTCTGATGTCATGAGTTTCTTTAGAAAGGGAATGTGTTTCGAGACAGTGCTGGCTGCACTTCAGCGCAACGTTTCCCATGATAGCTGCCGCCCATCATCGGTGACCCGGAGGTACAAGCCTGCACTTAAACAATGTTCACTTAGTAAGTCAACATTTTAAACAGAACCCTGTTCAGCACAGGCATTGTATCATTCACATGCCGCGTACCACACACCTTCAGAATAGCCTTCTCCTGCAGTTTCACACATCTGCTGGCGAGGTGAGTGCATGACAGCCTGTGGGGCCCGGGGGCGCTTTTGCTTTTGTTCACGGTGACCCTGTGGTACATTCACCAGGGCAGGCTGTGTTCATCCTCAGGCCTGTGAGCCCCCGGATGGAGTAGCAGCAACCAGCAGACTGAAAGTCACCATGGAGTACTAGCTCCAGAGCAAGATGGATAAAAAGGCAAAAGCGTGATCGAACAGCTTTGCTAGATGTTCCCACTGGAACACGCAGATATGCCGACAAAATCATAAGCGACAAACAAAAAAAAACCTGCCCAGGACCTAAATGGCAGAGAGACGGGGCGACAGGTAGGTTGGCCATTAGCTGATCCAGGAATACTGCCGAGTATAAACCTAGGGAAAACGAATGCACATGCAAAATGTATGTGATGCAGTGCAGCGCTGCAAAACCACACTCAGCAATCTCCTTGGATATATAATGGTTTTAAATTAGATTAGTATGCATTATATATATATATATATATATATATATATATATATATATATATATATATATATATATATTTTACCAATTGAGCATTAACAAAAGAGAGGGCATTTACTTTAACTGTTAACAGTGCCGGCAAATAAGATTCTTGATGTATTTTAGTTTTGCGTAGCTCACCGAACAGAAGTGTAAACATGTGCAGGTCGCTCTACATACTTTGATCTAAATGTACTGCCTGTTTTTTGTTTTTTTGCACTGAATGTTCTTCCAAGAGTTGGTGAAACTAAAATGAAAACCAGGGATCCATTAATCAAAGCGAACACACACCCACACACAGACTGGTCCAATGTGGCTGCAGGGCTGCATACGTGTGGTCCTTTTATCGGCTCCATGCGTCATGAGCGATGAACTCAAGTGGCAGAAATGACTTGTTGTCATTGAAGTCGCGGCGTTGATCAATCACGCAGCGCAAGAACAGGGGAAAAATACAAATGGTATGTGTGGTCGGGGCCCAGCACTGATGCACGGCTAATATGCACTATTCTTTAGTAAGAAAAACCTTGAGCACGTTCCGTCAAGTGAGGAATGTCTGTCCCCCTTTCTGTGTGCTCCTCCACACACCTCAAATACAGATACTCCCAATAAGGTGAAGTAAAACTACGACCTGTCAAAAGTGTAGTAGGAGGGGTCCAGGGTTGAAATGTTTTACTTCAAGGGAAGAGTCAGATATATGTGTGCCTCATGCTCGTTTGTGTGGCTCAAATGACGTTAAACAGGCCTCTCTTAATAAGGAATTTGTTTATTTGCCTTGTTATGTGGATCTCAGCATTTTTACAATTAAATAAATTGTGTTGATATAGAAGTCAAATGCTTATACAACTGGAATTTAAGATATATTTGTATCACTCGCCAAATACTTTCAAGAGCAATGGAAAAATTGTTTTTTTTGCCATGTTTTGATCAAATCTATTAGAATTTAGGCTGTGAATGATATATGAACAAAGCCCTCAATAACACATCTGGAATACCCGCAGCAGCTGAAGAGGAGATTTATTTCTCAAGGGTCTGAGAGATCTTTTTTTTAAGTATATGGTCTTTAAACATATGTTTAATAAAATCGCAAGCATTTTGCAAGACACTTCAGGTATTAAACTAAAGACACCACCATGCAACTTCCCCAGTGGGATGATTACATTTGCTAATACTTTGTGTTCAAATATTCAAATAAGGCATCATTTCATGCTAATCTTCAAGAACTTAAAGGATAAAATTAGTCAAATACACAGCTAAATATGTCATTTGGATGTTCATTTTCTACAAGTCTGAGAGGACATTGAAATAAAAGCAAAATTGACCAAGGTATGAAAAGCAATATCCCGGTCCCAATGTCCACCCTGACCCTGAACCCCCAGGGACCTCACTGAGGTCACGCGCTAAACGGTGGTTTAAGGGGTTGAGTGAGAGCGAGGGCTTGAAATGGTGTAAATATAAATGGGACAGCACTGCTGCCACATCTAAATACAATTTTCAATTGAGCGTATTTATTTCACACTTTTCATTCTTTGATGTGCATCTTCCAGGCTATGTCCTCATAAGAGGTCATTTAAAATAATGTTATACTGTTTTCCGTCAAAATAGCTTGAATGACAAAATTAAATATTTGACGAAGAACTGAGTAAATAAAGTATGCATGATTTACTTCTCCATCTTAATGCTTTAAACGTATACATTTTAATATGACTAACATAAAAAAGGTAACCAAAAGACGACGGCACTTTTGCGGTCTCCATGCAGTCACTGGTTATCCATTTTTAATGTGACATTGCAATGAATTGTGGGTAATTCTCTGGAGCAGAAAGGGTTCATAGGGTACTCAAAATACCCGAGAGCCCACTAACACTCGCCAGCGGGACAGTGGGACGGACCCAAACCCTCACGGGGTTTGCCGGAAGTTTGGGATTGGCCCAAAATGTCTCCCCTTAAATTCATGTTCTTTCAAAAATACTTTTTAGTCTTTGATGGAAATCACTAAGCTTTGTTTTAATAGTGATAATGAAATGCATGTATAGAGATTTGCATAAGGGATATATAAATCGATCCTGACTGCAGTATCCACGTATTAAATACCACAGCCAAACCACAACAAGTCATCAAAGTATATTAAGAGTAGTGCACGAGGGCCACCTGCTGGTTGATCCACTGAACTGCAGCTCTCACACAGATCTCCAGTTTATATTCTCTGCCACCATGTCAGCGCCCCACGGACACAAACACACTACGTATGCTGAACAAACACATCGACACCTTTGTGCTTTTACTTTTATTAACGTAACAAAACAGTAAATGGAATATTATTTGATCACAAATGTTGTCATTATTATTAGCAACCAAATAGTAAAAAAAAAACATAGTTGGAAACAAGAGCATATAAAGCGTTAATATAAAGATGGCATTTTGGATATCTAGAGACTTAAACACAAAGTAGGTTGTTAGCGTTTTAACAGGTTTGAAAAAGCAGCAATGAAACGGCGTGCAACAGGGAAGGGGGGGTAGGGGGGGGGGCGTGAAGAACAGCAGGCATGATGTTTACATCAATGAACTCAAGTTGACTTCCATACCATGTTAGGAAGCCTGGGGGGGGAAACACACTTACAGCTCTGCATTATGCCCCAAACATTCAACAGAGGTGATTACTGCTTGACGGACGGCTCGACACTAGCAGTGTGTACGAGCAGTATTTTATATCGCGGATGACACCCAAAAAAAAGTGGAAGTCAAAGAAAATAAACAAAATATTTTAAAAAGGTAGAAAATAAAATTGGCACATGCATTTAGTGCTGAACAGCAAAACATAGATAATGGTTCCTCCACACCTGATACGGAGTAAAGGTTTAGACTACATGACTATATGGTCACCATGAAGGTCTCAGACAGCACAGCAGCCCTCATAACTGTGCAACGTGCTTGAGGTTGTTTCTTACACAACATCCTTCATAAACTACTATAGAAAGTGGTCTGCTGCAAAAAATGATGTTGAGAAGAATATTACTTCATTTCAATGGCGTGTTTTGAAAAGGGCCCGTCTTGTAATTAAAGAGCGCGGGCAAAATGAGTGACAGAAACAGGATATTAAACTCCCATGTTATGAAATATGCCCCATTCAATTTATAACCGCTGATAAGAAATACCATTGCCGGATATTACGATGTACAAGGAATGAGTGAGAAAGGCAGAGTACAATCAAATTCCCATACCTAAATATTTAAACATTTGGAAAATAGGCATGTTCGACAGTTTCGCAGAGCTCTCTTTTGATAATAAACAAAGAAATAAATATAAATATAAATATTACAGCCGTCAGGAGTCGCTGTTTTCTGAACTGGAGTCACTGGAGGTGCTGGCGGCAGAATCTGAGGAAGTGCTGCGGCTGATGAGATGAGGCGCTGAGCGACTGCTTAACTCTGGATGGAGGGGAGCGAAGGAAGCACCATCACCAATTCAACTCTGCCCAGTGGAGGGGAAGCACTCAGCACCGTGTGCTGGTGGTTCTGTTAACCAAACTCACTCTCTGGCCGTTGTGCTGCAGCTTGGGTCAGACATGCACTAGCCGCTTGGGTCAGACGCGCACTAGCCGCTTGGGTCAGACGCGCACTAGCCGCTTGGGTCAGACGCGCACTAGCCGCTTGGGTCAGACGCGCACTAGCAGCTTGGGTCAGACGCGCACTAGCAGCTTGGGTCAGACGCGCACTAGCAGCTTGGGTCAGACGCGCACTAGCAGCTTGGGTCAGACACGCACTAGCAGCTTGGGTCAGACACGCACTAGCAGCTTGGGTCAGACACGCACTAGCAGCTTGGGTCAGACACGCACTAGCAGCTTGGGTCAGACGCGCACTAGCAGCTTGGGTCAGACGCGCACTAGCAGCTTGGGTCAGACGCGCACTAGCAGCTTGGGTCAGACGCGCACTAGCAGCTTGGGTCAGACGCGCACTAGCAGCTGTGAGCTCGACCGCACGGGTTCATGAGTGTTAATCGCAGTATAAAACAGGTACGTGTGAGTCACTGTAACAAGAGGTCCTTCAGCATAAAGCCTGGTCTACCTGCACACAAAATACGCATCTTGCTGCCTCAGAGGTGTCCACATACCAACAATAATACGAACGATTCCAGGGAAGCTGGGACCATGGCCCCTACTTACTTTGAAATTTCTTGAACTTCTTATACAGACACGACTTGACGTATCGCTGCAGCTCCCGGAGAGTGGACGGCTTCAGTATCTCAAAGTCGATCTCGATCTCGTCTGGGTTGGTGTCGTGCGCCGAGGGCTCTCGCCTCTGGATGATGTGCACCACGCGGCCCAGCTTCAGCCCGGGTAGGCGGTTGATGTCGAGGCTCAGCTGTTGCTTCTCGTCATACGTCATCTGCAGACTTTCGTCCTCTGAATCCCAGACGTCGCTCCCCAACCACGAGCACCTGACATTTTGAGCGAAAGCGATCAGCACGTGGGAGTGACATTCTTTGATAATACTTTGAATTCTGTGAAACATCCTACCTGGAGTTGGGATTCGCGCTGCCTTCTTGTTGCCTGTTGTCCTCTTTCGTGTCCTTGTCGTTCCCCTTATTGGGTGGACGCGCAGAGACGTCACAGTAGGCAGACAGCTGTCCATAAACAGTTTGAAGCCGTATCAACACAGAGATAAATTGGTTTTGTGGTGCCACATATGGTCGTTTGGAAAAGTGCCAAAAAAATTAGTAAGAGCAGGAAATCCTGTCAGGGTAGCTTCTGTGTGGTGGAGGGACATAACGACAAGGAAGTCTCATTGAGAGATTTACCCTTTCAAGCTCTCATTGAACAAGGTTGCTTCCTGTGTTGTGCATAACGTGTTAATATATGATGATATGATGTCATAGGCTGGATATGTACAGTATTCTGCCATATGCCTGTGGGGAAACCTGACATTTCGGCGTACAAAACATAATGTCTGCTCCAGAGAACTCTCAGCACAGCGGAAAATGAAATAACGCTTCGGCTCACTGTAGTAAAAAGGTTACATAATTGAACTAGAAGTCAATGACCCCATCAGGAATTCAGAGGCATCGCAAAACAAAGAGGAACCGTGAGAGTTGAAACCCACCGGCTGTTGAAACCCAGCGCGTCGGGCGGGTTCGGCCCACTCGTCCCCCAAGTCTGATTTTTCGGCGTTGTAGGAGCCGTTCCCACTAAAACCCGCCCTCCTGGCCGGCGACGGCAACTCCACCGGCTCCTCTGGGATCTTTGCAAACCTCTTCTCGAACAAAGCCTGAAGTAAACGCATGCACAGTGACGAAAAGACAAACAAGTGACATAAAAACCCTGCAAAACTTGTTCGATTCATTAGTTGATTCATTCATTCAAAAAGCACCTGAAGCTTTATGGCCTTAGAGACAAAATCGTGACGTGGCGGGTTGTATTTGTAGCAATTGGAGAAAATGAGCCGAACGTCTGCGGCGAAGCCTTGTGCATCCGCGTACTCTCCTCCGTTCAACTTTTTCTGGAAATGGAAAAAGTCATCAGGACAACATCAAGGTGACCGTGGAGGAAAAAGTCCCCGCGCAGCTCGTACCTTCACCGTGGTCAGGTCCATGGGGTACTTGATGATGTGGTGGTAGTCGTCCAGCTGCAGAGCTTCAGCGTCGACGGGCTTGTAGAAAGGCCACGCGTAGACCAGGTTCTTCTTGGACAGCATCTCCTTCAGGATATCGTTGCAGTGCTGGAGCTGTTCGGACCCCTTCTGTTGGGCCGCGTCTTTAGGGGTTACAGCTTCTGTGGAGAGGTTGGTGGCGCCCTCCACCTTCCGCTTCAGCCCTTTCTTCTCCATCAAAAAAAACAACAAAAAACACCACAATAAGGGGAAAGCTCACCTCGTGATCTGCGATTCTTATGCCGACACCAGAGGAAGGCGACTCACTTTTGCGGCGGCGTGTGAAGGCCGTTTGGGCACGGAGGATGAGCTGGAGGGCAGCTTGCTGGGGCTCGGCTGAGTGGCGGGCGTCGCGGCCGATGGACACGTGGTCTCGGCTCCCTTCTGTCCGCCTGCAGCTGTGGATCAAACACACGACATTTCCCAGGACCTTTTCAGTGATGTTGCTGCTATGATGGACCGGCCCATCGCAGTATGCAATGAATGCTGGTGAGAGTTTGGCCTGTTTTTCTTTACTATCCAACTCTCTGGACAAAGCCTGACGCACCTTTAGAACCACTTCTCTTGGACAGAGTTGAAGCACAAACCTTCAAATCTCTGCCGCCCCAAACCAGCTAGCAACTTTTAGCAACACAATCAATTCTTCAGCGCTCTAAAACTGAATTGGAAAGAGAGAAGATGACGTATTGTCACCCAACCTGCTACCACATGACGGGAGGCCGGTTCAGTTATTCCACAGCATAACCCACAGGAGCCTGTTCAAAGCATACCATACTTTTTTGCAAAGTGCATTTTGTCACGTTGCTTAACTAATAAAATGAAACCAAAGTGAAAGCAGGGCATGCATGCATTTGTGTTTCGATTGAAACCAAAAGTAAGAACAGTGGCCTGAAGCAGTGTTTCCTGTTCGTACCACAGCCTGTACGTTACCTGGGGTGCTATTTTTTCTGCCCTTCCTTTTCGGGGCGTGAGGAATGATCTCCACTTCCATCTGCGGCATCTGTGCCACTTTTTGCAAGAAAACCTTTTCCACGGCGAGCGCCATCAGCACGATGTCATCTGTGGGCTAGAGGACAGGAGGTGTGGGGGGGGGGGGGCGTGAGCATTCAGCCCGATGTGAGGCGAGCCGCCGCGTGGCGTTCCCAGACCTCCTTACCTTGTTGTAGATGTAGCAGTTGGTGAACATGGTGTTGAAGTCCTGCAAACATTCACTCGCACTCCAGTAGTAGTCGTTCTCCAGTCGCTTCTTGATGGTTCCCAGGTCCATGGGAAATGTTATGATCTGATGGTAATCCTGACGGAGAGAGAGAGAGAAAAAACGGGTCACATGAAGGTCAAACTTTCTTTTTGTTTCCTTCCCACATTTTCTGAATAAATCAAAAGAGGAAAAGTATTAGCGCGGGATTGCTATATTTAAATAGTCGCCGTTTCCGGTATGATTCCAGTTTCTAATCATTTGGATAATGTAGAGATCTAGAAACAGAGCGACATTGATCAAAAGAAACAGAACTGCAGACGAGCCACATTTATCTAGAACTTTATACGAGCACGAAGGTGACCTGTGAAAACGTCTGAGTTCAGTGGTTCATGCACATTTTTCCTCTGCATGGGGGGGCGCGTTAGCAACGTTTAATTCTCAGATTCACCTCCTCACAAAGTGGTTTGGATCATCCAGCTAGAAGGTTTGCTTATTCACACGCCTACAATGTGGTCACAGTGACAAATATAACAGACAAATTGTAATAACCTGGAATTGGAAACAAAGTATCCAGGCACAGAAGATGTTTTTGGTTTTATTTTGTACTTTTGCATATCCGCCTCAGAGATTTGGAAATCCATGTTGGATGAAGGAATGGTTGGAAACCCCGTTCTGAAATCGACATCACACCAACATATCGCTGAAAAAGATGGATCATCACTCAGGGTCTTTCCCCGGTTTTAATTGGGACAAAAAAGGAGCTACAGTGTAGAATATGTAAGAAAAGTTGGGATACATTAGTTGATACAATTAAGTTTCCATAGAATTCCATAATTAGTGTGACTGCTTAAAAGTATAAAGTCAAGTTTGTCACATGTATGGGCTCAGTAAATAATGGATGGGACGAGTGACTATGAGGTCTGCGAGTTATTACGAAACCAAAAAAAGAAACGATTGAAAACGGTGTTGAAAGAAACGAGATTAATAGTGGCAACAAAAGAATGACAAAAGAAAGAAGATTTAGGAATTCAGAAGCAGTTTTACTTCAGTGAAAGAAAAGCGAGGAAGCGAGAAAACATACAAAACATTACAGACGGGTATAATAGACACAAGGGAGTTCATGTGCACAAAGAATGAACCTTTTTCGGGCCACATTAGTTTGTTTGGAATAAAATAAATGTATTTCACAAAAATACACCTGCCTATATCAGGAATAAGTAAATACCTTATAACGAAGTCCTCTGAAAGCCTCACTATTTGTCCAATCATGATTTGAAATAACTTAATACCTTAAAAAATATTTAGATTTATGTTTTTGAAGACGTAAATAATAAATTGATACAAATGTTTCAAATATTTTTTTTTCCAACCCTTTGGACATTTTTGAAATCTCTTTCCAACTACTCACTGGTAGCCCAAGAGCGACTGCATCAACGGGCTGGTGGAAAGGCCACGAGAACTGGTGCCTCCACAGGGATTTCATCACTACGTTGTGCATGTACTGCAGCTGGTTGGTCCTCCGGCGGGGCCCCACGGGGTTGGTGACCTCAGGAGGCGGAGGGTTCACGAACGGCGGAGGCTCCTCTGACATGGCTGCGACGGGGCCCCTGAGACGCCAACGCCGTTATCTCCTGGGAACGCCGTTTCATCCGTCAGCCCATCAAAAGGCTCTGAAGGCTCAATCGTTTCGTAGAGTTCTGTGAGTGGTGGGAGAGGGATCATTCGTGGATCTTTATGAAGAGATATATGAAGTACAAGCTGTATTCTTCAATTCTACTATTCTGCATCTACGAGCCAAATAAAAATGAAAGAGCTCATCGAACACACTGACTTGCCAACACAGTAAGTGTAGTAACAGGCGCGCACACTAAAGCCCAACAGACTCCGTGCCGGGTTGAAGCTGTCCGGTTGCAGTCCATTTAAGTGGGGGGACACGTGTCTGCATGGTGTCCCCACTGCGGCTGATGATTCGGGACGTGTGACGACTGGAATGTGAGTAACAGGTGTTTGTTGTTATTTTAATACATAATTAAGGCTTCCCCTTTTTTTTGGAATACATTCTGGTTGTGATGCGTTTTATAGTCAGTTTACACGTGAAAAGGCGGTCAGGGTTTGGACAGTGAAGATTCACAGGTAGCGTCAATGAAGTGAAACTTTACAGCAGCACGCACGACAACGCCACTGGCTTTAACGGTATTAACGGCAGCTAGCTAGCTAGCTAGCTAGCAAGGGAAAGTAACGTAAACGTGCACAGCGTCATCACAAGACGCCGTTTCAAAATAACGAATAGTCTTTCGAATAAAGTCGCAAATCACCCATTTGAAGATTTGGCATTCAATGTTGCTTCGCTGAAACGCTTTGACGCGGAGTGAACTTAACGTTAGTTAACGTTCCCTCACGAGCTCACGTTACCTGTTGTCCTCACATAACGGCCCGGTAAACGGTCTCCCGGGGGGAGCGGCGGGGGGGGGGACACATTCAGGAGAACTGGCGTTACGGGAGGTTTCACTAACTCCCTTTCTTAAGAAAGCAGGTTAAAGCGATGGTTCACGGGCACTGAGCACATGACATCAAACAAGCAAACTGATTTAGCGACTAGACGAAAGGCGCCGTTTGACCAACTTTCCAAACCAAACAACAAACCTGAGGCCACGAACGTGCGCTCCTCTGCGCCGGAACTGTGCACCAACGCACACACACGCCGCCTGCTGGAGTGGAGGGTTTTGGGGCCGTATGGTGTCGGGAGAAGACTGATTTCCTTTCCAGTATTGTACTTGCCAACAGCATATTCGTTTGCGTTCGAGTAACATCATCGCGCTGGATCTGCCCTGAGGTAACGTTAGATGAAACCGCATAATATAAAATTATATTATAATTTAAACATTTTCAAACTAACATCCAACCCTAACATGGCACCTTAGCTTTGCGAATATATGTATATATATTTCACCAAGGTAAACTGAAAGTTATATTACGTTGCCCTTCATATTTATGTCCCTCATTAGCTTCCGTCACTTCTGCTGGCGAGGCGCATGCGCAGACACGCACCAACGCACCACATTCCCCGCTTCTCCTTAGCTTCTCCTCGCAGGCGAGCAGCCAGCAACCAGCCTATTGATAAATGTGCCTCCAATGGTCGTCTGAATCAAAACTACGCGCATTTCTCCCTCCAATCTTTACGAGGAGTAACAATCGGACCGCGAAGCTGCATTAAATCCCTGTGAGTATCGACTTATGACCGATTCTTCATCGTTTGAATGGAGGGCCCCGTCCGTGGCGGCTCAACCAATTTGTCAACAGCGTTAATGCTCCGCAGGCAGACGGCTACACGTTCGCACTCCTGTTAGCGCTGTTGTTGAAACGGCAGGTTGAAGATGGAGTTGTTCTCGCTCTTTGTCGGGCTTCAAATCATCCAGATGCGCAACAGTCCGGTGGTCGCTCCTGTCAGCGGAATGGTTCCGTGTCGCCCTTTGTTTAACATCGCTCCTGTTATCATTTTCGTCGCGTTTAAACGCGGTCACGCGTTCACGTGTTTGGTATTTATTACCTAGTAGCGGACGTCTGGTGCTGACTGTCTATATTAAAGGTTTCCTTTCGGTCCCTTCAGCTGTAACAGGCCAGATAGCGTTAGCTAGCTAATTGCTAGCTTAGGTTGCTAAATCCAAAAAATCCGCCGTGCTAAAGTAGAAAGCAGCCACACAGTTCATATGTTGTTAACTAGTGAAGACGACGCCTGTACATCTACCGGCCGCTTTCATGGAGAATGACGGTGTCAAACCCCGGTGTTTCCTTGTGTTTGTTTGTGCCTGATACATTGTAGGGATACGTATCCGTGGCATCGCGTCATACAGAAAACGGCACAAGCTCAGCATTACTTTTATACGTCAATGAATAAAACTATCCACGCGGAATCGGTGCCCCACTTTGAATCAGCTCGAAGAGCACAATGACCTTAATAATCCCACTTTCTAAATGACTCCATGTTCACTTCCATCTGTCTGCAGGATCGTACTCAGTGGATGCTCATTTTCTCACCATGGCAACGGAAGACAAGAAACCAGAGACCGACACGAAACCTCCCGTTGTTCCATCAGCGTCCGCCAGTCAAAGCAAGGTATGGACCCCCCCACTCCCCCCTCACTCAATGGTTAATTGTGGGACTGCTGAGAAGATTTCCAGTTAACGTTTGTCGTCCGCTTTCCTGATCCGCAGTCTGCTCCCGCCAAGCCCAACTACAGTCTGAAGTTCACACTAGCAGGCCACACTAAGGCCGTCTCCTCCGTCAAATTCAGTCCCAGCGGAGAGTGGCTCGCCAGCTCCTGTGAGTCCCCCCCCCCACTTCCATTTCCTGTCACGTTATTATTATTTATATTAAACCACATGTGGGACCACGGAAATGATTATATTTTAATCGGCCTGCTACATTCTCGATTCAGAGTTTCCTTCATTGATATCAATTTTTGAGAAGTCACATTTACAATTCTAGTTTTCACTTTATTGGAAGCAAAAATCAACCAATCGACAAAAGTTTAACTTATTCCTTTTTTTTCATTGTCTGTTAAGCAGTGATCTCCGATTCACAGACTCGTCACTTTTTTCCTTTCTCCTCCACAGCCGCTGACAAACTCATCAAAATCTGGGGGGCGTACGACGGCAAGTTTGAGAAAACCATATCGGGACACAAGCTGGTGAGTCGGGCGGCTCGCGGCCGTGTTGTCTGATTCCCTCCGTGGCGTCGTCAGCGGAGCCTTTCTCTCTGTCGCCTTCCTAATCACCCCCCCGTGAACCTCGCAGGGCATATCCGACGTGGCCTGGTCCTCCGACTCCAACCTGCTGGTGTCCGCCTCTGACGACAAAACCCTCAAGATCTGGGACGTCAGCTCGGTGAGGGAGCGCGTGGAGCCGCCGCTCGTTTGTCCTCCTTGTTACCAGCGAGAATGTGACGTTACAACTTTTTTTTCTCCATCTAGGGGAAAGGCTTAAAAACTCTTAAAGGTCACAGCAACTACGTGTTCTGCTGCAACTTCAACCCTCAGTCCAACCTCATCGTGTCCGGATCGGTGAGTACGGAGCTTCGCCTACCGATAGGCTCCTTCTAAAGATGGCTTCTTATTTACGTCCCTTTGCTTCCAGTTCGATGAGAGTGTAAGGATATGGGACGTGAAGACCGGGAAGTGTTTGAAAACATTGCCGGCTCACTCCGACCCGGTCTCCGCTGTGAGTTTGCGTTTCCATGTTCCTGTATTCTTCTGTAAGAAAATGTCAGTTACATGAAAGTTTCCACGGAGAGTGACGGCGTGTCTCGGCCCCGCAGGTTCACTTCAACAGAGACGGCTCCCTGATCGTGTCCAGCAGCTACGACGGACTTTGGTGAGAACTGCCCCACTCGTCTACATCATGAGTTCACCTCGATAATCCCCAGAAAGTCCCGGCTGTCATTAGTGAAAAGTAATTGCTCATTAAAGTAAGTCGTGCAGTAACACCTGACCGCTTGTTTTGGTTTGTATTCCCAGCCGGATCTGGGACACGGCGTCGGGGCAGTGTTTGAAGACCCTCATAGGTAAGGTGCCCCGGGCCTCTCTACCCCCCTGCTGCATACGTGCACCTTCCCACCAGGTTTACTACGGGGAAAGAAATCTGATTTAAAAATCATTTCGAATTGCGTTGTGTTACACCCAAGGTTTTGTAAAGCGTTTTGGGTTGTTGGGCTGACGTTGTGTGTTGTCCATGTCAGATGACGACAACCCTCCCGTGTCCTTTGTGAAGTTCTCCCCCAACGGGAAATACATCCTGGCCGCCACGCTGGACAAGTGAGTGTTAGCAGGCCGTCGTTGGCGCTGCTCACCAGCAGAGGGCGGCGCTGCGCCGCCGTGGGCTCAGCTCCAGGTTTATTAAAGAGTGTTTAATATCAGTCATGTGATTGGTGATTCTGTGTCCTCAGCACGCTGAAGCTGTGGGACTACAGCAAAGGGAAGGTGAGCAGCTTCTTTCACATTTCATCATTTTATTTTTTTACAATTTAAAGCAGTGTGTGAGTGTAGGCGAGATGCAGTTAGTCCGCTTACATTCTTTTTTTCATTATGTTTCAGTGCTTGAAAACGTACACCGGCCACAAAAATGAGAAGTACTGCATATTTGCAAACTTCTCCGTCACCGGCGGAAAGGTGAGCGCTCTTTCACTTTGATGACGGCTCACAGGTTCTGCTTCGTGCTCCTGATAATCCACTTTCTGGTGTTTGATGCCGCGTGTGTGTTCATGAAGCCTCTCTGCTCTGTCCTCCAGTGGATCGTGTCCGGCTCCGAGGACAACATGGTTTATATCTGGAACCTACAGACGAAGGAAATCGTGCAGAAACTCCAGAGCCACACAGGTACGGCAACGAGCGCGAGCCAAATCACCACTAGCCCACCGCCCGCTTTGAGTAAACTCATTTGTATTATTTAAGAGACGACGGACGTCTCCACATTACTAAATGACACTACGGGTAAAACCACTTTATTTGGTGTGAAGTGTCCCCTTTAGTCTCCACACTCTGTCTGACCTGGTGTTCTGTCCGATGTGTAAAGCAGCCTTTCAACTCTCCCCTTCCTTCCCCAGACGTCGTCATCTCGACCGCCTGCCACCCGACAGAGAACATCATCGCGTCCGCGGCTTTAGAAAACGACAAAACCATCAAGCTATGGAGAAGCGACTGCTAAGCTCCTGCTTTGGGATTCTTTGCGCCATTCAACTTGTTTTTTTTCCCTTCTGTTTTGTTGTAAGAAAAGAGGACATTTTTTTTTTCTAACGGAGCTCCTGTGTGACGCAGAGGGAATGAGACCCGTCGACCACGTTCAGTTTCCCAGAGCCCACATCCGGGGTCACATCACTCTCCTAATGTGAAGCTGGAGACTTTTTTTTTCTTGATGCTGTGTTCTGGTGCTTCAGTATTTTTGACACTGCTTTAAACTTCCCCCCCCGGTGTTACAGTTCCGTACCAACTCGCGTTCATTTGTGGTCCCTTTGGATAATGTTAAGCTTATTCGGCCTTTTTAATGATTTGATCATTTGTGTTCTGCCTTTTATTTTTGAGTAACTGTAGCGTCGTCATTATGACTTTACGGTGAAGTGACGTTAACATCAAGCTTCAGGTATTAAAAACAAAACAAAGACATCTTATGGCTGTTTATTATTCAAGGCCTTACAAATAGGGACGTTTGGTCTTAATATTCAATTGCCAGGTTTCAAATATACATTTACTGTTTAAATCCTTTTGGGCAACAAACCAGGTTTTAACTAAATTAAAAAAGCTGAAAATGTGATGTATGAAATCACAGAATAGTTTGAACAATTGCACACAAAAAACCCCCAGTTAGTTTGAAGATGTGTACAGATGCTGATTTGATTACTGCAGCTGTCCGTCTTGGTTCTTTGTCTTCTGCACGCAGCCACCAGCATCTGTAGTCTGGATTCATTCTGACAATTCTGACAATTGACAGCTTAATAAACCCAGTTTTTGTACGTTTCACGTGACCGAGTCGTGAGTTTAACATTCACGTGTATCTGGAACATGACACACAATATACTGCCAGCAGCTCAGCGTTCATTATTTTTTTTAATAACTTTTTTTGTTTTTCTCGGTCCATGAAAGATAAGAACATCGGAAAAACAACCCACAAAAAACAGAAGACAAATTTCATCTCTTAAAAATTGATGAAAATATAATTAAAGACAATCCCCGTCGTTGCAGCGGCGGGCAAAAAATGGCAAAGTGTTTGCACGACGTATGCAGAAGAAAACAACACAAGTCAGATAAAATTACCTTTGTACAAAAATAGATCATTTTCCAAGTGTTTTTTTTGTTTTACCACTGATGCAACAATGAAAGCATTGATTGTGTCACAAGTTCAGCTGTTCCTGATTATTACACTTATTGAACATACAATTGCCAAGCAACACAGACACACATTTCAGGGGATTTAGAGTCATTTTTTTTTTCTTTCACTGTTTTATTGAGCTGGTATTTTTTTTTTTTAGCTTAGAGCTGCTGTGATTCTGCTGGTTCAACAAGTCCAGGTCTGAAAGCAACAAAAGAAAAAAAAGTGTAACTTGTCATGGAACACTTTTTGGTCTTAAAAGACTCGTCTTCCTCAGAAATACTCAAAGAACAGATCTGTTGAAATATATTTATAAATATTTACACATTTACATATTAACAAAATAGAACTTTGTTTTATAAAGCGTTCATGGAGGTGATCTTTCTTTGCTGGACACAGGATTTTTTTGGGGGGTGGGGGGGATCTCACACGTCCACTTTATGGCTTAAGAGACCTGTGCTCGGCGGATCACAGTTCACTTAGAAGGGGGGGTCCATTTTAAAGTTGAACAAAAGACCCGCTTAGATCGCTCAACGTCTGCTTTCCTATAATAAAAAAAGTAGCTGTAGCTCCATGATTAAATTGTAAAACTTATCAGAAAAATAAGCTTGTCTTTGTTTGAAAAGACAAACACCAGAATATAAATACTGTAAACTGAGCTCAGACCAGCAGGTGGTTCTGAGATGGTAACAGGCCGCCTCCCTGAAACGCTCCAATAAGAACTAATACCACAAGCCGGAACTTGAACGCTGGACTTATTACTTCTCCCCACACGACTCAAGGAGGGTTTGTGTCCGAGCACAGCGATGAAAGTACCATCTTCTTGTCGGATGAAATACTTGTAGAAAACAGAATTCAAGTAAAGCTGCAGCGGCGCCGCTCCTCCACCAGAGGGAGCTCCCGACACTTAAATGTCCTCCGACCCAAACAGACAGCAATCATGAGGAAAACGTTCACTCCGGTCTCTGCGGGGCCCTGATGGTGCCATCAGAATATTCTCAGCATTTCATATCTTAGCAATTCATAAATTGAGGGGATTTAAAAACTAAGTGCTGATAAAATAACCGGCCGGCCAATAGGAGCTCCGGCTGCCGGGCTTCGTTTCATATTTATGTGAAATGTATCTCCTGTGAGAGATTCCTCGTGATGTAGAAGTATTACCATTACATTTGTAGTGAAATCCTCAATGATTTTAAGTGATTAAAAGTTAAATGTCATACTCTTTTCTTATGACGCAGGATTGAAATGCATGTGTAAATGAATATTTAGGTACATTTACTAAAATATATTAATCGGTGAAGACTTAAAAACTGAGTATTGAAGTAGCACATCCAAGGCTCCATTCACCCACGTTAACCCGTTCAGTTCATCTCAGGGGGATGACGACACAGCGCTCAGGGGTCCAAGTCGCTCACATAACATGACCAATCAGCAGAAATAGGAAGAAGAAAATCCTTCATTTCATTTTCATCTGGGCCTTTTTCTGGTATCCGACTTGACGCACAGCCTTGAACTCACTTTCAGAGGTGAATCAACCGGTACAGAATGTCTGTCCTGTGTCCCAATAGTGTGGAGGAGAGATGAAAGCCGAACGAGCAGGTTACTCGGTCCAGGAGAGAAACACCACGGCTCACCAACACTCTGTGGACCATCTTTGGAAACGCACTGGATGCATAGTATCGCAGCGGCCGCAGCATTTAGAGAAAAGCAACAAACAGCATATGAGCATAAAGCATAATCACACACAAAATGGAGGTATCCATATCTAATTTCACTTAAATGACTCCAGCTCGTCCAGAGAAGTGCAGGGAGAGCGAGTGTGTGTGTGTGTGTGTGTGTCCCGCTGAATGGTGCGTCCCCAATCGGGGTCAGATTCCCCTCAAGAGGTCCGTTGCGGGAGCCTGACTGCACCGAGGTTAAGTGCCGAGAAAGGGGCCGCCGGCGGGACGGATGGAGAACAGAGGTAAGTCAGAGTAAGGTCAATACTGCGTGCGGCTGTAGCTGTCTGTACAGGTAGATGTGGGTGTGTGAGGATAGCATCCCGCCGCGGGGGCGGGAGTTGAAAGTTACGTGACACGAGACGGGGAGAGGTCCAAGAAGGGTACAGAAAAAAAAAGGTCCCCCCCCCATAAGACAGAGGTGACGACAGAAGGCCCAAACAAAGTCTTCTTCATCTTCCCTCGCCATGCGTAGCCACCAAGCAATGGGCTGATTTGACTAAAATGCCCCCCCCCCCCATCTGATGGCGCACAGTGCTAACGGAGTAACGCGCAGGTGCTATTTGGTGGAATCGAGCAGACACCTGAGGTTGTTTCATTTATTTTTTAAGCGCTTGCCGCCCCATAAGCCGTCACAGCGGCTAGTGCAAGACCGGACGTCGAGTCGGGCGGAGAAAGGACGGGCTCCTTCAAACGGGCGTCTACCCTTTCCTCTGCCTCCAAGTCCCCCACGAAGTGAGTTCAGAGTCCTGATAAAGAGAGAGAGAAGGCTCAGGTCCGGACGGCCTCAGGCTCTCCCGCTCCTCGATGGGGCCGATCACAACGCAGAGGGTCCTTTTTTAAAAATGTCTGGTTGATGTTTTCTCAAAATACCTGCAACTGTGGGCGTTCAAACCCTGATCGTCTTTTTCTTGTCTTGTCGCCGTGTGGGGAAAGAGGATGAAAACAACAGCTCAACGCGCTTCTTCTGAAGTCCACTGTTGTCACCCGTGTCGCAGTGTGATTTCCATACCTATATCTATATATACTGTATATCTATATATTTCTTATTTATATATGTTTTACAAGGTATAAAACAGACTCAAAGGGAGGATGAATTCATTGTCTTGGAACACATCCAACAGGGAGCCGGTGTGGAGGGACGGGTGGAACAGCTTCTCCATCCGTCACATGATCCACCCCTCACTGTCCCGATCAAGCATCTCTGCTACTATGTCATTTGATGCGGGGCTTCTAGCATCTCCATGAGGAAGGTGTCGATGGGCGTGTCCCCGATGAGCTTGAAGAAGAACAAGTGCTCCAGACACTTGAGGCCGATGGAGCGCAGCGCCGGTAACCGCAGCAACAGTTTGGCAAACCTGTCACGACACAAGGTGGAAGTTAGACCAAAGGACGAGCAGGAGGGGATCCGACCTCAAGCTTAACCTCCCACAGCACCAAGGAAGACTTCAGTAACAATGCAAAGAGCTGAAGAGGAAAACACTAATCACATATTAACGCCCGCCCTAATAAGGAGGATTTGCGTTCCTACCTGCCAGGCTGGTCGGGGTACTTCTGTTTGCAGTAGGCCTCTAAAGACGCGTACACCTTCTCTCTCAGAGCTTCTACCTCACCCGGATTGGACAACCCTTTGGAGTCTGTGGACAAGAAGGGAACAGAGCAATCAAAGAGCCGCCCGATGCTGCTGGTCGGCCTCGTTATGGTAAAAGCAGTGTTTTCCTGCCTTTCGGCCCTCTTGGCTGTGACAAAGTATGGCCGCTCCCGCCTCGCTCAAAGGCCCCTTGCGGTTGAGTTTTAACCCCGCAGGTCCGGCGCGGTCGTGTGGCGCCACATTCCGCGTGAGCCCAATTAGGCCGGCGCTAAGCTAAGCATGGCTGAAAGCCCCGGCACAAGCGTGTCATTGAGTCACGTCTCGGGTGTTCAAAGCGACGCGCGGTTGATCAACAAAGAATGAACATTTGTTGTGAGCGGCTGGACTCTGCAAACCCAGTGTGGGAACGGCAGGACTGAAGGCCCTGCAGCCCCCTTCCCCCAAACCACCACCCACTGCTTTATTCCATCAGACCAGTGTAATTAACAAAGAATCAGGAGATGTGGGTCCGGATGGGGCCTGAACCCAATGAGGGACACAGGGGATGACAGTGGCCCCCGGGGGGGGGGCGCAGGGATACTCCCACACAGGGTCATGGGAGGACCCGGGTCACATTCACTGGTTGCTTTAGCTTACTTTGATACTGTGTGGAGGAGGTTTAAAACCCAGCGTGACAAGACGAGGGCTTCGACTAAATAAAGGCCGCTGCCATGTGCTTTCTTTGCCATTTATTTGCCATTATTAATATTATCCCTGCCAGGGGACGCACGTAATAGGTCAGTGTTTGTCTATGAGCAAGTGGGAGTTCCCCCCGGTGGCCATCCACGACTAATCTGCAGCCTAAAACTGCATAATGTTTTTGAACTCTGTTGTTTAGCTAACGTAACCGCTAAGCACGGGTGCTGCAGAGTACCTCTCGGATGCTAATATCTATTGAATGGTGGAACTCCAGGCCTCTGACAGACCTACCAGCACACACGCTGCTGTATCGGCTCACTTTTAATGTTTTGAACCGTGTGCATGGCTAAGGGATAACGCAGCTACTAGTTAGCATACTGCTAACTGGGCTGACACATTTGGAGTTTGGTTTTAAATGAAGTGGGATTCCTGATGTGTGAGTGCAGCTGTTATTGTAAAATAAACACTTGGTTTGTATGTATCACATCAATATAATATATAAGTGTGAGCTTTTGCTCTGCAGACTCGATTTAAGTCCAAAGACGAGTTCAAAGAAAACAGGTAAAAGTGATAAGCCAGTTCCCGATTCTCAAGTTGAATCAACACGGTCCAGCACCAACACTTTGAGTGATCTTCTTGGGAAAAGAAATCTGAGTAATGAATGCTCAGTACATTGAGAACATATGTCTGATTACACTGCTACTCTGCCCTGCAAGTGAAGCTATAAAGCTCCAAACAAGTGGTGCATTTATCCACCACGTTTTGTTCAAATACTTGGAACTCTGATGGTCATAGGAGCGACATGATCATACTGCAAAGGCTCTTCGGGGAGGTCCTCTGCAGGTTTTGATACTTTTATAATCATATTGGAGTGTGATTTTAGGTGCAGTACTACTAAGCTCCAAGTCCTGAATGAGCCAATCTATTATAGAAATATGAATATCAGTTGAATGTTGTTTTTCTTGGTTATAGCTGAAGGCAATAGTGATGTAAAAAAAGAAAAAGGTATCCAGACAAGCAAAGTTGCTCAGCAACACTGTGGCTCTGAGAGAACAATCCCACATTGGGTAAATGTCAACAGTGCAGTGGATTCTTAACATGCAGCTTGGTAAATCATTCCACTGTTATCTTTAAATCAAAGAAGAACCGAGCATCTTCAGAAACACCTCATCTCCAGCTTCCTTCAGCTCACACACGGCCATAGTTACCTGGGTTGAAAAGGACTATCGCTCGAAGGCACCCCAACTCCGTCTTATCCATCTGCATGTCCCTCATCTTTGACACCAGCTCTGTGAGCACTCTGCACAAAAGAGACAACATCAAAAGGTGCGTCAGAGCTGTGGTCGATTCCCAATCAAACCCTTTCGTCATATTATGGTGTTACATCAGATAACACGGGTACCAGGGATGTCAAGATCATTTCTTTTGTTTTTGTGAACAAGAGCTCTGTGTGCGCCATGTGAATTATCCACATCCAGACGGGCACGTTAAAAATAGGGTTTAATGACCGTCTATCCAGCTCAAATCTGTACACAAAAAAAATAATAAAAAACACACTCATGCACATGTAGGCGCGTAGGAGCCGTTTACAACCCTGCACAAAGCCATTATGTTTAGTACGTGGTTTAAAGAGAGGAAAAGCCACAGTGTAAACACAAGCTGCGTGTGACATCATCGCGTCGGTGAGCCGAGTCTCTCGAACTCCTCACCCCTCTTTGACTCGGTCACACCCTCCTCGTCTGCTCTCTCACTCTATTTCTGCCCCCTCCCCCTCCTTCCCTGCGATAGTAAAGTCAATTGTGGCTCTCAGCTCCTTCTAATTCAATTCTTTCCAAGGAGGAACAATGGGGCTGGAGAAAAAAAAAGAAAAAGAAGACTCAAGTGTTTAAGTTAATCAGCGTCTTAACTTGTATGGCGAGAGGGAGGGAGGGAGGGAGACACTATCGGCTCCCTGCATCTTAATGCCTGCCACAGTTACTGCCACAGATGGGATATGTCCCGTGGCTGTGAGCGACCCATGAGAGGCTCGAGAGATAGAGACAGGCTGCCGGCTTCCCTTTGAGAAGCTTCCGCATGGATCTGTTTCATTTTTACAATTCGGTCTGGTGTTTCTGTGGTTTCCCTTGCGTGTACATATTCACAGTTTGATCTACTGGAATCGATCGATAGTTCTCGTCTTGATTTGCCTTTCGCGGTGCCTTTGCCAGTGAGCTGTTGATGTTTCAGTGGAAGAAACCCACATGATTCTTCCTTCAGTAGTCAATACATGATTTGTTAAGGCTTTATAGATCATTAACACATTATTAATAATGGTTGGGCTTCTTACAGCAACTTATGTCGCCGGAGTGCATACACAAGTTTTCTGCGAGCATTATGGCATTACCATTGAAGTTTCATTGACTGTATACTCATTGATGCAAGATTGATTGCAACAGTAAGAAAACATCATCTGTGTCTTATATTTACCTAAAATGTTGCCACTTTCAAACAAGGCTCACCTACTGATTGATAAAACATTTATAATTAATTAACATCAGCAAAACCTTTCGTTACAATTTATGAAAATGCTAATAAGATATTATCGCTTTCTAATGAGTCTGGGTATATATGTTTAAAGTAGTAAATAATAATGCTGTATGAATGCTTAATAAATCATTAACAAGCCAATGTCGTTAGCCAAAGAACATATTTTTCCAAATCTGGTAATGTTATGCTTTATACATAATTTATTAATGAACTATTAACCACTAATCCAGCCACTACTTTACTAATTCATAAACCACTAGTTCATTGATATAATTCAAAGTGACGGCTGAAGTTTGCCCTTGCATGTCCGTATGAACACAATTTGATAAAAGTCCAGTAGTATGGAGTGAGGACCTGTCAAAGATGGCCCCCACCCCGGCGCTGTGGGCGCTGTTGCGGTGGACGTGCAGCCCGGTCGCCAGCAGGATCCCGTCTTTGATCGATATCGAGCGGTGCGAAAACGACGCGATGAGAAGTTCGTTCCAGCCTGTGGCAGAGACGGGGAGAAGGATCCAGGGAGAAAGGATGAGCACAAGAAAGAAAAAGAGGGAGAGAGAAAAAAACAACAGGCAAATCCCGGTACAAAAGTTCACACAGCATTCAGGCAAAATGAAACTGACAACAAAAGGGGGGAGGGGGGGGGGGGGGGTTCCAATGAATCAATTAGGCCGCGCGGTGAGAGCGTGCAGCTTTCTCAGGCATGGGGTTATTACCAAGACGTTTGAATCACGCGTTCTGGGGAGACAAGCGTGTAAAGGGGATGAACTGCGCCTGCCACCACGATGAAGGCGGCGGGCTTGACGCGCCAAAGCAGGGGCCTGACGCGGGGGAAGCGGTGGAGACACGGCGACGACACCTTCTGAGCGACGGGGCTCCTTTAACTGTTCTGCCTGGCAACGCTCTCCTCTCCTCCCCAGAGTGGGAGTCGGGTATGAGAGGAGCCCGTGAAGCTTTTATCTCTGATACAGCAGAACCAAAGTGGTTATTTATAGAAAACCTGAGAGCCCAGCTCTCTCTCTCTCTCTCTCTCTCTCTGCTGACGTCTCTCCATCTTTGTGCTGAGGAGGACAAGTGACGGGAGGAGGTTTTCTCACAGGGTGTGTGATGGCAACCCCTCCATCCCCCCTCAAGGTGAATCTAGAATATATGTTAATATCGAGCGACAAGCAGGCGACGAGGGCGACGTGTTGAGAGAAACACCTTTGGTCCGTTACAGAAGAAGAGAAGTGACGGCTGAGTCACGGGCTTCTGAGCAGACACACAGGCGGAGCGAGCCGCTCTGACCTCGGCGGGTCCGACATCTCGCCTCAGTCACATGACGAGAAGCCGAGGTTTCTACCTCGATACACGGTCGGCACGGTGACACGGTGGTTGGCACGGTCGCCTCAAAACAAGAAGGCCCTGGGTTTAAACCCACCCAGCGGCCTTCCTGTCTCAGAAGAAACACAGTATTGTGAACGTGATTGATCGTTTATAATGAAAATATTTGTGGCAGACTGCTGCTCGGAATGCACAAAAAGTAGCTCTTTTATGTCGGGGGTTTGAATGCAGAGGCAGATCCCACAGCTCCAATTGCATCCTTTATGCAACTCAAGACTTTATGCAAATGGCATGTGTGCTCTTCATAGCGTCTCAGTTTTGCAGTGAACTAAATCAAGCTGAATCCTTTCATAACAACTGTGGTTTTATCTTTGTTTAGACACAAGAAGATTAAATCACATCCATGTGTACCCTCTGTTCACCACTGTGCCTGATGGATAATCATCCGGGTCGTCGTGGGGCGTTTGGAGGAGTCATTATGGAATAATAAGCGGCTTTTCATTTTCTCGTTGTTGACCGACCTGCTCGTAGAAGGATGACCTGGTCGTCCAGTGGCAGCTCAGAGAAGTGGGGGATCCTCTTGGCCCACTCCACCAGGGTGAAGAGCTGCTTGTCAGCCGCCTGACAGATATTTGTCACCGGGTCGTTAGGCTGTGGGGAAACACACAAACGGACACCAGTCAATCAAAGTGACAAATTTAGACGGACAACGGATGAAAGGAAAAGCTGGTCCACATTTACTTTTGCGTCTCTTATTTGGCTGCGAGCCTGGTGTCGGCTCGCGCCAGCTATCAACGCACACGCACGCGCACACTTAACACATCAGGACTATGCTATGAATGATAAGCTCCTAAAGGGAGCAAGTAGCAACACTAAACAGACTGTGATGCTTTTCCCAGCTCGAGGAGGAAATACCTGCAGAGCTGCTGCAGAGAAAAAAAAATAAAAAAATCACCAAGCAGGATCTTTCTTTGGGGACCCTTTTAGTCGACGCACAAGTCCGCCTTTGAGGCGGGCGAGCGGAGCTCAAGAGGCCCCCCCCCCCCCCCCCCCCCCCCCGACACCTCACACACATAACAAGTTGAGCTCCACTGGGACTCATCAGCCAACTCTAATGTGCAATGGTGTTCATATTTACTCACAGTAAAACATACACATGACATTATCCATCAGCCAATGCAATAACCGGAAATAGTGACGTATAGTTAGTGATACCACTTATATTTTAAGTTCATTGTTTGATTGATTATTATTCTGCTAAACGATGAAAGTGAGCAGTTCTCCGCGGTGGATCGGCCCGTCTAAAGGACGTCAGAGTGGGTTGTGTTCAGAATTAGAGTGCTGACTGTCTCCTCTGTGAAATAAAAAAGTGGGCCAAGGAGAAAGCTTCAATCCCTCATTGATCTCTCTGCATTAGATGTATTAGGCCTCGCCGAGAGAAGAGCATAAAAGCCGGAGTAAAGGCCAAAGCCAGATCTCAAGTGTGCATATCTATTATTTTAATGTATGCTACGTGTGTACGTTAAGAAAAAGGAGGGGGAAAAAGCGCCCCTCTTCTCTGGTTGGTTTTAAGTGTCATCTTAACGCTGAATGCACAGAACATGTGACCTCTTCAAGAACACATTTACATGAGATGAAAAGCTCCGACTCAAGCATACGCACATTTACCAGCGAGCCGCGCTGCATTGCAGAAAATACACTACGGAGTTCGCTCATCTTTAGTCTGCAGATGTTTTGTCCTCAATAAATCGAGATTCTAAAAAACACAGTTGAGCCAGAAGCTCGGCGTTCGCAGGAACAAATGAAAAGTGTAAGATCTCGGTTTTCTTAAGATCAGCTGGGCTGCTGCACCTGAGGAGCACTGTTTAAATCATCACTTCTGTGCTCGTCTTTCACCGTCACAAGGCAGCTCATTGGGAGCCGTTATCCTCCCATGAACTGTGGTGGAATACTAATGTGTACGTACAGTACGACTAACTGACTACTATGTAAATCCATCTGGGTAGAGGTTAAAAAAAAAAGAACAATACCATCCGTCTCTGTTGAGAAATCTATTTTCATCCCAGGAGCAAAAGCCTTGATGTGCGTGTGTGTAAACAAAGACTCTGCACACGCGTTGCTGCATAATTTGGAAAAAATCAAGGAAACATCTTTACATTCTAAGTATCCCTGTGTGCACTCGAAACCTCACCCCCCAAAAAAACAGCAACTTCTCCCCAAACTTTCTTGTGCTCAAATCCCCGTGATCGACGGTAAAAAGCTGGGAGGATCGGCGCATCGACGGCGTCTCTCCGGAGAAGATTAGTTCGAGATGAAGGAGAAGGCGTCCCTGCGCTCTCCTCTCGCAGCGCGCAGGCCAAAGAGCATCGCTCCCTACGGGCCGAGACTCACACTGACACAAAGCCTACACTGTTTATTGAGGGGGGGGGTTATACAGGGGAAGAAAACAGGCATCTTATGAATATTTCTGATCTCTGTGGGAGACGAGCACGGCGACAGATTTTAAAGCGAGCTGCGTTTGCACAAACCCCCCCCCCCCTCGTAGGGACACACGTCCCGGGGTTGTCGTTAAACACGGCGGGCCTCATGAATGTTGAATGGCGATCTTAGTCGTGTTTAGGCCGGCCTGCTTTCTTCCGCTCCTGCCCTGTGTGAGGTGACAGGGGGCCGAGGGGGGAGCTTACATAATCCTGCAGGCGTCACATTACTGTACTCACTGTTTAAGATGATGTTATCGGAGAGGGGGGGGGGGATCCAAATGGTAATATATCTCACAGCTTTAGAATAGGGAGCTTGTGGAAGACATGAAACTAGAGAGAGAAAGCTGGGCCTCTTTAGCATCTCTAAATGCCACCAAAACAGCAAAGAGAGGAAGAGTCTTCGTCCCAGCCAATCAGGAAAGGCGCCCCCCACCATGGTCAATCGCCCCCATAACTGGCCGGGGTTGCATACTTTCCTATGAAATTTTCAGCGCTCTCCGAGAGGGAGACGACTGAGATTTACCTTTTCAATTTTTCATTCCTCAGCTCGGATCAGACTGCGCTGGCGTGACAGGCGAGCGAAACTGGGGTACTCGTGCGGACCGGTGGGAAAACGAGTTACTCGAGTGTCCCACATCTTTAGAACTAACATTTGAAAAAAGAATCAAATTAAACAAGGTTCTTTTATGCTGGATGAGTCATCTACTAATTACCGTCTAAGTAGCAGAAAGGCTTCCTGCCCTGAGCTCGGGGGAAAGATAGCAAACTACATTTTTAGAAAAGTGAGGTCGCACCTCTTCTCCTCGTCATGAGATCTGCTCCCCCCCGTCCGACTGGCAGCGCATTACTGACGCATGTTTGACTCCTCTTCTAGGTCGCCAAGAGATAAACTCACTTCATTCACCCCGGCCATTAGGCAGTGACTGGTGAACTATTCATGGCGTACACTCATGGCCCTGTGATTAATTACAGCACGGGGCGCTGCTTCTCAATGGAGGCTGACCCTCTGCCAACATGCAGCGGCTTCAGGGTGGCAGACTCCTAGTTTCACCTCTGAATGTGTGCGTGGATGGTTGTTTGTCTCTGTGTGCCCCCCTGCCATTGTCCATGGGGATTACTGTCTCCCGCCCCATGCTAGCTGGTATTGACTCCACCCCCTTCCCTCCACTCCTATGTGACCCTATAAATACAAGCGGTATAGACACTTGACTGATGACTGACTGAGTGATTTTAAACAAATAGTATGAACACATAACACATGAATGACGAGAGGAATGATGGGTCCCCGGTCAGCATGACCTGCACAGTCCGGATCCATTTGGGTGGATGTCACCATGTGGATCCTGGTGTCAATAGAGGCGGCTCCGTTCTGTACATACGTGTGTTTGTGCGGCGGGCACCGAGAGACGCGCCAGGGCTGTGCCAAAAAAACCACACTCAGTGCATTAGTGTGTCTGAGCATCCAGCCGATCCCCCGTGAAACCCCCCCGCCCCGCCCCCTTCTCCCGCTCCCTAATGTCAGGGCTCATCTCCTACATTTCCATCTGCCTCCCCCCCAAAATAGCTCCCATTTACTCACATAACAGCCCTCACTTTTCTACCTTCACTTCATAGGACACTTCCATCCCCTGGAGCAGATGAATCCCAGAAGAAGTCCTCCCTCCCCCTCCTCCAGTCTCTGTTCCCCTCCCTCCCTCCCTCCTTTGCTGGGCCGCCGCGCAGCTCCCCTGTTTCTCATGTTGCAGCAGAATTCCTGAGGAAGCTGAGGCTTTGTGGGAAGCTTTCAGGAACAGTCTGCCTGTTGCATTATTCATCACTGTTTAAAAGACAGCCCTCAGTGCCCAGCCGATACGAAAGGGGGAGAGGGGGGGGGGGGGGTGTGAACAGCTGAGCGAAGGAGATACTGCAAGGTGCACAGGTAAAGCAGCACTGCAGACTACAAGCAGCCACCTCCAAAGGGACTGAAAGACGGAGGACAAACGGTAACCGCGGCGATCTTTACCGGCTGACAGAGGAGACGCTCCTCAAGCAGCAAGTATAATCACACGATGAGCACCACGACCGCACTGCAACATGACAAATATGTAAATAGATGCTAACCTGTCAGCACGCAAACCAGGAGGTAACTGTTTCCTTCTAAAAAAGTGTCTTAAACTTCCATTCTCTCAGCTAGCCACCAGAGGGCGACTCCAATAGTTGCAAAAAAAGCTTTTTTGCAAAACACCTTTTCACAGGTTGTTTTCAGTTCATGCAAAAAAAGAAAAGAAAAACTAGCATGGCGACAGCCCAAATGTCCACAAACCAATGGCTGAGGTCACGGATGACTGCATTCCTTTTTTTACATACACACTATGATACAGTGTGCCTTAACTCTGCAATTTAAAAGTGAGATATACTACATGCAGCTGGAAGGTTGAGACCACATGTGGACAATGGTGGGACCGCTCCAGGAAGATTTGGGAGAGCAGAAAAAAAAAAAGCATGAGCCATAAATCTGAAAAACATTTAGCTTTCTCCTCCATGAGCGTACAGCGGTGCAGTTGAACCCAGTCAAGAGTCCTGTACCATTACGTATTAGTTCTTAACAATGCATTGCGTTTCTTTCCCCATAGTAATTCCAATAGAAAAACAACATTACACAATCCATCCCCATTAACCAACAACCCAAATCAGAAGCTTTAAGGCACAGTTGTGTGCTGCATGGTTTCAACACTGAGCAATCGCAGAAGGACAGCGTGTGAGTATTTGGGGAAAGGGAATGATGGGAGGGGGAGGGGGGGGGGGGGGGAAGCCCACTCACCGAATTGGATGGCACGCCGAGGTTGGTCTCGATGTAGGTCTCCGTTTTGGGTTCCACCGCCTGCTCGGCCTCCAGAATCTTCTCCACGGGCATGTCCTCGTTGGCGCAGCTGGAGGACTCTACCTCGCTCTCGTTTCTCTCCTTGGCTCGCTGGCGCTCCTCCTGAACGGCTGCATGTAACAAAACTGGTTCCGGTCACTACTGCTGTTTTTGGTTTTGTTTTAGTGCTTTTACAGCGGGCTGACTGATACGGTTTCATGTTTATAGAATGCCAATATACTGCAGTTAGTGGCATCTGATAAAAACAACTCAATGTATGAAGTGTTATGTATTTAACGCTGTTATTTGTCTGCAGGGCACCTACTTTCAAATTCTCTAAACAAACAGATTCAGTGTGAAGTCTGCAGAATGGATTGTAAAACATAATTTCATCCATCATTTGTGAGAAAAACGTAGTGTGGCGGCTGTCACTTTTTCTTTTCTACAATGACAATGTCTGGTTTGAGATAATGAACACAACTTAAACTCCACTGGGAACCAAACTGGAATCTTCCCTACGATTAGACATCATCATTGTGTTCCCTTGCCTGCTACAGGCGTTGTGTACCCAGTCAATGGTGACATGACCCAATGTGCTTTCTGCAAGTAAGCATGTCCAAGAGTTCCGGCCTTAATAATTGCTTCTTCTGACCTAAAGCTCGACATAATGCACAAAACTAGCGTGGAGGTGTTTTTCTGTGTTGAGTGTAAAAATAAAAAATAAACGTTTGTAGCATAAGATTGCCGGCTCTGCTGATTGGCTTGGCGGAGGAGACACAGGAAGTGGTTTGTGTGCCGAGCAGACACCGAGACTCACTGCGGCGGAGGCAAAAGAAACCGCAGCTCCGCCCCCATGCAGGAAAAGCTGTGTGTATGTATGTGTGTGCGTTTTGTCTTTTCATAACGCTATAATTTACTTAACCACAGAAATAAAAGTGCTGCGTTTTTTTTTATTTTATAGGTTCGTCCTGCGCACACATAAGGAAAAAAAAAAGTAAAAGTTTGTGAAACGATGTGTTGGATGATAAAGTGCTTTGGTAAACGGGACGTTGACATGCTAGCTTACGTACACACCTGGGGAACCGTCCCAGCGCGCACACACACACACAATAATCTGTCTGATCTGTTCCAAGTCCTGAATCAGAGGCCAGGGTCTTGTTGTGGGGGGAGGGGGGTTGTTGGAAGAGGAGAGGGGAAAGGGGCCCCATTTTAGAGGAACTGCTGTCTGGCGGTGGAGGTCAGCCCAAGGGCAGAATGCTTGTGTTGGAGTCAGCGAGAGGTGAGGAGGGCTGAAATCATGTTAGCTTTATTCCGCCTCCACGTCGTCGTCGTCCTCCTCCTCTCCCGACTGGGAGGGCATAAATTCATTTAATCCTGTTTTTCAATAGATTCGCTTACCCTTTTGGGCTACTGCTGTTCTCTCACCGCGGCCCTCGAGGTACAGTGTTGGTGGGGGGGGGTGGTGGGCTTAGGCAGAGAGGCGGTAAATTATGATATCCTTGAAAGGAGTAAAATGGCCTAACAATGATAAAAATAATAAGGGGGGAAGGGAGGGGAGGCCAAGTAAAGGTCAAGACAAATTGGCCTTGGATTAAAAATAGCTTCACCCCAGTTCTTGTGCACACCTGGTTCACACCCCCTCCGCCCCGCACCACCGATTCACTCCGTATCTGCATCCTGTGGCCGCGTGGCGCCCGTGAAGGGGAGGGGCACCGATTGATCCGTTCAATGTGTGAAAGGGTGCTTACCAGCACTGCTGAGAGCGCTCATATTTTTTTAACAGCCTCGTGAGGTGTTAAAACTCACACCTCACTGCCAGTGAACCCCCCCCCCACCCTCCCCGATCATTCCTCAAGGTGCCTCTTTGTGTCCAATAATCACACGAGGGATTCAACTCGGAGAGCCTTCTTCAGTGCAGGGAAGCGATCGGGACTTCTCCAGTGAAAAGGCTTCCTCCTCACATAACCAGTGTGTCCTACATGACGCCTTTACGTTTTTGATACGAGGGCCTCTTTGGTATTTGGGTTTGCCCTCGCACTCGCTAGATTCTCTTAGCGCCTTCATTTCTAAAAAGCCACCCCGAGCCACTAGAAATCGAGTCGTGGAGGATTCAAACTGAGCGGTATGAGTTGTTAGGCTAGGATCAATCACAAACTACCTCTCCTCCGCTGAGACAAGCTATAAATGTGACGTGATGCCTTGTTAAAGTACTCATCAGCTGGCCTCCCCCGGGAACGCTGACCAAGGTAAGACTGTCCTTCATAAGATAATTATTTCGTTGGCCTATTTTAAACTCATTGGACGTGGAAGTTGCAAGAAGGAGGTTTAAAAGCTCAATGTCGGAGGACTTGTAGCGGAGAGGGACTCCAGCATGACATTCACGGTAGTCACACCTTAAATGTCACAGTTGAGGACAGGCTGTACTATGAGAGGACGGGGTTTCTGTACTATGAGAAGAGTCATTTAAGTTTGCAGGAACGTTGCATCATGAACAACTCCTTTCAAACTATCGATAATGCACTGGTTGCTGTGCTGCTGTCCTCCTCCCAGAGGTTTAGAAACCACACTTGCTAAAGAAGACTAAAGATGTGATTTCAAAGCGAATGTTTAATGAGTGGCCTCGTCCTCCGCGGTCGCATGTTCTGTACATGTGGGCTCGCCGTGCGACTGATTAGGTCCCTGCGTCCTTTCGCAGCGGTAGGCGCGGCCCATCGGCGGCCTCTAATTTGAGAGATGCGCTGCACGCTTTCCCCCCCATGCCGTACAAAACAATATGATATCCAATATGACTGAGTTGGGCTTTTTCAGTATCTTAAGCACAAGAAATCTGTTGTTTGTGGGAGCGAGTGTGTTCACCGCGGATCGCCAGGCAGTCCCACGCAAACGTCGAGTTCATGCAAGTAATCGGGAGTGCGAGGGCGCCACTGGTATGTTTTCATTTCTCTGCCAGGTCTCACGGAGCCCCGCTCGGCAACCAGCACGCCGGCGTTCCTGTAGCTGGTACGGCCAAACGCATCATTTCCTTTCAAAAGAAGTGCTTGAAGGAGAAGTCTCCTTTGAAGAGGGGCGAGACGGCAGAGCCAATGGCTGCAACGCACTGCGTATGATGTATTAAAGTATTGCTGGAAGTTTACGTGTAATAATTAGATACAGGTGCTTCACTTCTAGGAAGCCAGAGAAAAGTCACGTCTCCGGTGCGCCACATTTGCCCCTCTGCATACAGTTTCATCATGTCCACTTTTAACCCACATTGAACTGACGGAGCCACAACGTGTGCACGGTGAAAATGTCTACGTGGATTAGTAGATACGTGAGGGGTGGTGGGTAAGTGGGACTTTATCCTCTACGGTATGTGCTGTACCTTCTCTCTTCATGCCCATGGCTAAACACTTTTGGTAGCGGCAGTACTGGCAGCGGTTCCTCTGGCGCTTGTCGATGACACAGTTCTTGTTGTCGCGGCAGGTGTAGGTGAGGTCTTTGCGTACCGTCCGCTTGAAAAACCCTTTGCAGCCCTCGCAGCTGTAAACCCCGTAGTGTTTACCTGTGGAGGGGGGGGGGGGGGGGGGGATGGTTCGTCAAAAAGAACAACAGTGGGATCTGTGATGGAGAAACACATCAGAAACGTACAAAGCCTCCGAGCACTGTTAAATAAAGCGGGATTTGCTACTCAACAATGTTTTGATTCCCCCCCCCCCCCCGCACCCGTCATCGGTTTCCTTTCTCATCCGTGATAAAGGCCATTTCCTGCCTCTCGATGTCAGTTTCGGTCATGGGCCTTCTGCACATGCTGCTGTGTGCAGTTTCTCAGGAGCGGCTTCTTTCCGGCCTCCTCGACATCCATCCTAGAACTGACTGACTGTTGTCCTTCCACAGCAAAGGAAGTGCGGCGCATTGCTCTGCCAGAGGGGCTGTCCTCTGACCGGAGCTCTTCCGAGGAGGTTTCTCGGTGCGGTCAGAGCCCCAGCTTGAGGGAGGAGCTGCATAGGCCCAGCTGTTGAGATTATTTTTGTACTTTCTCCCACGATGCCACCCTAAATCTTACATGATTCCTGGTGTGGCTGCGACTCATGTCCCCTTTTAGATAGTTACCTCAAATGAACTCCCATCTTTAGAACCTGAGTATATTTATAGGGTCGAATAATTCAACCTCACACACTTTTACACTGTGCACCCTTCACACGGCTTTCCATGCTGACGCCGCACCGGGTCGCGCGGCGGGCGCCTCTCACCTGAGGATCGGTCGCCGCAGATGGCGCAGATGTGTTTGGTGAGCGACAGGACCGTGCCAGAGGGCTGGGCGGGCACCTTCATCACGCCGTTGAGGCCCAGCGGGGGCTTGATGTCCTCCGTGCTGCTGACCGAGTTCATCGGGGAGTTCAGCTGGAACATCAACACACACAAAACACAAACAGACGACCGGTCACAATGCAGAAGTGATACAGAAACGCACGCGCCTTAGCACAGTTAGCGCATGACTTCTATCTATTGGGTGCGGGCTAGAGGAGTGCTTGAATGCACGCACAACTAGATCTGGACACTCAATGCAGATGGTTTCCTCACTCGGGTTTCTGATCTAAATCTGGCACAGCAGGATCCCGCACCGCTCCGGCCCGGCTTGTCTTTTATTCATGCCCCAGACAAGCCCCGCTTGCTCCCCAAATGTTCGGCGCTAGCATAAGTCCTGCAAAATTCAACAGTACAGCGGAATAAAGAGGCGGCATTTGTTTTAGCGGCGGTGAGAGCTGCAGCCCAGAGTCGGTGTTACGTTTCTGCCTCCCTCCCTCCCAAAGTGACCTGTGATTTTAAAGGGGAGAGCGAAAGGAGGCTAAGTATCCTAACTAGCACCATGCTGGGAGGATGAGGAGGGTCATACTAAAACACTAGATGTAGCAAATGAGACAGGAGCCTTTGAAGCTCGCGATTGGCACCATCCTGTTAAAGGGAAGAAGTGGACATTGCACCTGGGGCAGAAAAGGTTGAATACACAACTAATAAATAAGGCTAAATTCATTTAAGGAGAAACTTTACCAGGGGCTCGAGTTAACGAAGATGTGTATTTTTTTGGACTGTTTTCTGACTATAAACTATTATATTAAAAAAAGCATGCACGTGATTTAGCGTGTGTGAGAATGTGAGAAATGATGACACCACCTCAGCAATTTACTAGAACAACTTAGAACATCCCTGGCCTACGTATACGACATAAATCTCCTCCAGAGCCACAGACGACATCCACCACTGTTTTATTAAGTATGATACGCTAAAACCTGTTTGGGCGTATAAACTTTTGTTGGGCAAACAAGTAGTACAGATTTTCTGATATAATTATGGCGTATTTGACTCTCATAATTGACATCATGCTTTATTGAAGAAAACTTGAAACTAGAGATAGAACCATAAACTCATGTTTACAGTGTTTACTGAGTTAGTCCATCAAGAGAAAAGTGGGGTCAATTTCCCATATACTTCTACATAATCTGACTCCTTTCTACAGTCGCCCCCTGGTGGCCATCAGAGAGAATGCAAGTTCAGGGCACTTCGGCATTAGCTTTACCGTCTGATGCAGACTCAGATACACTACATGGACGTGCATTTGTACACACAGGAATGTACACACACTCTCTGCCGTGGCTCCTCGCATTCCAATTCACCTCACACTTGGATTTTTGATTCCTTTTAAATGGCTTAAAAGTCAAAAAAGAGATGTCCTTGCTTGAAGCTAGGATCCATGGATCGCTTCCATTGAATGACGTTCTCCAAACACGTGGTGCTTTACCATCACATCAAACTGATAATTTGAGATGCCGTCGACGTCCTGCCGCGTGACATAATTCAACTTGGCATGTGTGGTGTCATGGTAACTTTTAGGATTTTTTAACATATAAAGCTGATGCCGGTTTGAGTGTGTTGGTTTCGGCGGGTTGAAAAGGTTAAAGAAAGCCCACCGCCACATGAGACTGTTTGATTCACACCCCGACACCCCCACCGGCCTGCTCTTCACACCGCGTTTACACAAGTACACACTGAACTGTACGCAAACACACACGCAAAGCTTAAGCTTGGGGAGAAAAAAAAAAGATTATTTTATTACGCTGCAGAGCTTTCTCCCTGGTATTTTACACATAATTGTATTATTATTATTACCAAGGAGGGCATCATTTTCATACATCACAGGAGAAGCCAAGGTTTATGTTAACTAAGGGTGTTATTTGTCATCAAATGTGCACCATTTCAATGTATCCAGACAGGAAGAGGCATTATTCCAATCATATCTTGGCCAAATACGGCCTTTCTTGCGAGTAAGACTAAGTAAGAGATTTCTGTGCAGCACACCAAAAAAGATGATGACAAAAAAGCATCATTGTGTGTTTAGAACCAGCTGCAACAGCATGCGCACAAACACACACACACTTCTCTGCACATTTGCCCACACAAACACACAGCATGAGGTCTTACCTCAGTCAAATGTCTGATTTAATTTTGATTTAGTTTTCTCCTGTGCAGTTTCTACCAAACCTCCCGTCTGTGAGCCCACGGTGCTTTTCCTGTCAGGGAATCTATTTTTGGTAAACCTGCAACTCAATCCCTGCAACTCCTTGGTGGGGTAGGCTAACTTTTTTTTTTTTGGGGGGGGGGGACTTTCTTTCTCTTCTGCCCCATGGTGGAGGAGGAAAGGAAGGGGGGATTAAAGTGGCTCAGCATGGGTTCTGGAAATAGAATACATGCGCCCTCCCCTTGGAACACACACACATGTGACCCGTCGCTGGGAAAAATGCCAGCTGCGTGCTCCTCAACGCTCTTTTACATACATTTATTTATTTCTAGAGGAGCAAAGGGCTCCGATTCAAAACTTTTAACAGACCGAGAGAAAGACAAACAAGAGCCGTTTCACATCGAGGACTGGAAAATGTGGCACACGAGATTTCCTGCAGCACAACGCACAGCGCGAGCGCCTGGAAGCGCTCCGGCTGAATAACTCTGAATAGCTGTTACGTAACGATCGGTACTTCCAGTGCAGAAACGATACATGTGATTACATGTCCCGTGCCGGTAAGAGCTGGCTGCAGCGTGCAGTAAGAGCTGGAATATTTCAGACGTGTTAACGGAGGACGGATTAATACTCTGAATGGAATGCAAACACACGGTGCAAAAAGAGCTGCTTCAAACTACCAATTATAGTCTTTGCCGATAAATCTATCCAGAATTCTAGTTTCCAGAGGCCACTGGGAATCTTCTCACATTTGAGTACCTGGAACCAGCAAATGTATGACTATTAGAATCAATTAGAGTCAATTAAGTATTGCTGTTTGTATTTTATATCCATCAAATCATTGATTAAAAAAACCCACAATGGAATCTTGAGATGAAAGGCAACAATCAGCGAGCCGTGTTATTGTGATAAAACAAATGGTTAATAAGCCATGATCTCACCAACAAACCATCAAACGGGCGCCGTTAGTCGGCCTGGTTCTCGGCGGCCTCCACAACCCTCCTTCTTTTTAATATATAGAACCCACGCTGGCTCCTTTTAAACCATTAGTATGCTGTGGCAGCACACAAGGTGGTGAAACAGAAAGCAAGCCTTCCCCCGGAGGGAGCAGGGGAGGAGAAGGCAGGAGGAGACAGCCCGGGCCTCTGCTTAAGACGGGCTTAGCTCGACTCAGGGAGTCAGAGCACAGACTCCGCTCAGGAAAGACACTTCAAACGGAGACTTCAAATCCGGGCCGGCGCACCACTCCTCGGCGCTTCAGAAGCATCTGCAGTTCAAGGGCACCTTTTCCAGGACGCCGAGAAAGTTCTCTTCGCAGTGTTCTTTCAGAACTCCTTCTGCTCCCCCCGCCCGCACCACCCCACCCCTAAAAAACAACTCCATCAACCCCCCAAACCCCCGAACCGTGAGTCATTTTTAACGTAGGCTATATGCCAGGAAAGTGCTGAGTGGACAGAATACAAATCCCGCGTTGTTACTTGGCGTCCGCCTCCTGAGAGGGGAGGACAGGGACGAGGTCGCTAACGTTGCGTCACCTTTTCACCTCGGGACACGACCGCTTCCTCCCCAAAAGCAAAACTCTAACTTTATTTACTTCTGCACCCTATCCATTTGGTTTGAACAAACTTTAATGTTTAGTGCTATTTGTAGGGGCTTGTGGGACAACTGTCAAACTGTGGCGTAAACTAACCCAAGAAAAAAAAGGAAATCGTGGTGGAAGTGGTGACCCGTCATTAAAGGCAGTATGAGTGAGCTCCTCAGTCGGGAGGTGAAAAGGTGTGTGCTACACGTATCCAATTCAGTTTTTTTGAGTCTCTTTTCAGCACTTATGAGGCACAAGCTCCCGCCTACATCTCAGCGCTACTAACGCCATCCACCACGCAGCGCCCACTTACATTATCAATTATAAAACCTGTTGCCTGAACGGCATTCCAAGAGGTAAATTAAAGCCCCCCTCTGCTCTCCAGATAAGACTTTGGAACAACCTCCGGCACTACCACAGGGATTCATTTCTGAGGGAGCTCTACGTGTAGCGACGGACCAAAGTTGCCCAAAGCTGAGAGAATGACTCATTAATTGTAATTGTATAATTGTAATAAAAAGTCTTAATTTATCTCTTCTCCTAAAATATGCATCTTCCCTAGAAGCTGAAATGCTACTATGACAGTACAGTTTTATTTGGACCAATTACTCTTTTACCATATTTTTGGATCTTACGTTTGGCTGTCAACAACAAAGGTGGAGTGACGACGTACCCTGACTCCATGGACCCGGCCCCACCACTGTGCTCAGTGTCCTTCTGTGATCGATGGCAGTGTTTCTACTGGCATTAGCAAGTCCTACAGCCATTAGCTGCCTCTCCATTTCCTTTGTCCAATAAGCGGTTAGCCTCCATTGTCCAACCCTAAATCTTAACGAGAGTATTCCACTGTCCACTGGAGTGTCCTCCAGCGGTTCATTGAAAATTGTCCAACACGGATCAAAGAGGGTTTTCAGATTACAAAATAGGATAATATTGAAATAGTATACATAAAAAAATATTCCTAAATAAGTTTCCCACAGGTGGAGGACATGTTGGGCCGTGTGACCACGGCCTCCCTCTCCCTCCCCCTACTAACAACCTGTTCATTGGCTGGCTGCTCTGTGTTCAGCGCATGTTGAAAGCAGGAGAAAGGCCAAGAGAAACTCCAGTTGACAAATATTCCAAGTGCACTGTATCTAAAGATAACATCCTATCCTTATCCTAAAAAAATCTTCTTTCAGAATATAATAGTAGAATAAGCTGTTTGCATGACCCACAGCAATTAATAGTATACTACGAGTCTGAATGTTAACATTCAACAATGTATCATAATGCTGAACGCTCCATGTGTGCTTCTCATGTGCCTTCACAGTTGCTGTGTTGACAGACGTCCATAACTCTAAGTTCTGTGCAATCGGTCCCATGGTTGGAGTCCATACACTTTGCAGACATGCCACGGCGAACACGTCTTTCCACAGGCTGTATTGAGTTACAGTAAGATCACACCGCCAGATGCAATTAAAAGCCATACAGCGATTATTCAGAGCGTTAGAAGAATGCCTGCTCCCCGAGGCATTTCAACCGCAGCGCCTCGAGCGTCCGTTAGGTGGCTGCTCTCTGAAACCTAACGCCAATCCCACCGTTTCTATCCCTCATAGCCGCCACCTCCTAAATGGCTGGTCTCCTGTGCGGCCCCAACCCCGCCGGGCCCCCGCGCTGTCACATTACATACATCGACTTTTCTCAAAGCCCGGCCTGCAGTCTCCCAAAGAAAGGTAATGGCGACCGCAAAGAAATACCTTTGGAAAGTACCTGTGCTGAGGCTGCCACAGGACGAGCTCTTTGCTGTATTTATTGATGTTCTTGTCGACCGGCCCTGCCTTCTGTGCTTCAGTGGCTTTTCACAAAGAAAAACTTCCCCCCGAAGTTTCAGAAATAAAAGCCTAATGGGGAAGAAAAGGAGATTTGCTTCCTTAACAGCTGGAACAGTTTTAATACAAAAACAGATGCGGGAAACCGGCTCCAACACAGTGACATTTTGAAATAAAATTGGCAACTTTGGTCGACAAAGATCTAAGAACTAAAGGAGCTGTGTACTAAATTAACGGTGCGGTCTCTTAAACTGCTTCTAATTGCTACCTGGAGACAGTCTTTGGCTAACAACATTCTTCTCCCCCGTCCATTTGAGGGTTGATTGACGTCGGAGAGCCTTAACCGTTCCCCTGGGACGCCACACACAGCCTCTTTGTGCGGCCATTAGAGCCGTGCCACCGTGATGTCATGCGGAGCGACTGCAGCGGGCTCCATCGAAGACCACAGCGGCGGAATGGACCTTTATTGCTCCCACACAGGAAGAGGCTGGGGTCCACTCCCCCCACCCCTCTTTCCCTTTTGAGTGTGTGTTGTGCTCCGGTCTCCTAGCGACCCTCGCCCAAATGCGACGTGCCCGGAGGCGGCGCATGACATCAGCGCCGATTCTCATTTAGAACTTATTAAAGCTGGTGTTGTGCGCAAGTTTCTACGGCGCATTGAAAGACGCTGGAGGCCTGTTGCTGGTTTAGGATTCCCAGCGAGGTTTCCATGGGACAGGGCGGAAAGCCAGAGGGCGTGCTTTTTTTTTTTTGACAGCCAGACAACTCTCACCATTGTCACTGGAAGTGCAAAATGTGTGTAATCCGTCCCAGATGCTCGGGGAGTTGCGGAGTCTGTGATGGAGAGACGGTCTGTATCGTCAGTGAGTTTAAGCCTGCGGACGCGACAACTGAAGCGTCTCATCCTATTGGACATCAGCAGTGGTTTGGCCGGGACATTCTTTAAATAAGATGACAAACACAATAATGGCGAAAGACAAAGTATGCAATTTCGCAATGTATTTCTGTCAAAATGAGTGTGTGTCCTTCATCAGAACAACGCAAAGGCCAGCTGCAGCGTAGCCAGCAGATACCCGGGACGCAAACAATAAACGCGACTAACCCAGAAGGACGCACAGCGCTTGTGTTGCTGGGTCTGGATGCTCAAGGAGAAGAAGTACTGTTGCTTGAGATAAAAGAACTGGCTGACGATAAAAGGAGAGTTTCTGTCTGTGGTTTGGCCGGCGCAGGATGTGAGATCTCGACGAGAAAGGGAGTTTTGTTCATTCCTTCTTCTGCTCTCATCTTGTTGTCATTTGCATCTTTGATGTGGTGGACAGTTAAGGCCCATTGTTTTGGCTTTTCTCATTGGATATCCCGCAAGTTTTAATGAGGACCATAGTGGGGGATTTCCACTGTGGGGTTTATATTCCTGTGAATCTAAAGAACTCTTTTTCTCCTTTGTTCTTTTACGAGGTCAGGTCTCGTCTCCTGCGTTTAACCTCCGAGCTGCGTTCTTCGCATCCTACCGCTGCCCTCGCTCGATCCGTCCGCAGCATCCACACTCTAAAGGCTCACATTGATAGCATCAAGTTTAACATTGTCAAGAAGAGATGGATTAAGTGATTTTTCGGATGCACATTGAGACTGTAACTACGTAGGGGTTTATATACACCTTAAGATGAAAAGGGAAACGAATGTACCAACGTTGGTACCGGTGGGAGTTGCAGGCTGGGTCAAATGTTTCAACCCTTCCCTGACACTAATAGAATAGTATAAGTATAGTACTTGACGGACACAGAGTATACATGTATATACATTCATTTCCCAACAATTTTAATGTGAAGGCTTGTGTATGAACATAAAATTAGGAAGGAACTATTGCAGAAAATAGTAAAAATGAGTAAAAACTAAAATTAGCATCATTAAAGAGTTTAAAATTGTTATCAGAAATATAAAAATTGTGACTGAAGCAATGCCAACTTGCATTACCGTCTGTAATAAATATTCAATTTTTACCCCAAAACTATAACCATTTTTTCTTGCCTTCAGTCTGACTGAGGAGTGAGAGATACGAATTTAACACACACTGGCTTATTGGAACGGGAGGGGAGCCTTAGCGTGACGGGTGTTGCCCATTTCCTCACCCTCACCAGCACGCACTAAACCGGAAAACTGCATTTGTATTTCTCGAAGGAAGACTACAGGTACTAAAATTTCAGTTATGGTTTTGGAAAAGGTATCTTTTTTTTGTTAAGGAGCTTATTTTAGGTTCACAGGTTGCAACCATTTGTCTATATTTGACAACTCAAAGAATGAAATGGTAAACAAGAGTAGAAATGAAAACTGGTGGTGGTAATGATCCTTTTGCACCAGCTGTTTCTGCAACTTCAAAAATCGCAGCAGTGATAACGAGTGGAAAGCACACAGGAGCCCCAGCACAAGGCTGAACACACGCTGTAATTACTGCACGTACCGCAGCACACAAACAGCTGTTACCTGCTTTTCCCACCGCTGTGCCAAAAGGGGCAGGACGGGCCCAGAGGAAGCCAGCATAAGTACACAGAAAACACAAGCTTTCGTGATACTTTTCATGATAGCCATAATTCAGACGTATTAGCCTGGTGCATCAGTATGTGTTAAGATCCCTAAAGCTCCCGTTTAAGATTTTTTGACAAGAGACGGCCTATCAGCTCTTAACAAGTGCTAGCGTCCGTCCTGCATACAGAGCGGCGCAGATGAAAGTGTCGGAATTAAAAAGTGTGGGGGAATCAGGATGGGGGAGGGGCGGTTGTGGGGGTCTTTCCAGCAATGAGAGAATGTCCGCCTTCTGAAAGTGCCCCTAATCCGCCCATAACTCCATTACACGTGGGACACTCTGCCGATAAGCCCAACAATAGCGATGAGAGAGAGAATCAAATAGCATCACGCTGACAAACACAATTATTTGCAAACACAAAAAAAAGGGGGTCCGTTTGCAGGGGGGCGGGGGGACAATTTCAATTTTAGATATGGCTACAGACAGAAACTGGGCCACTGCAGGCTTTGATGTCTTAATTGTGCGTGTTTTTTTTTATTCATACCAAAGAAACTGAGGCTTATTGATGAACAAAAACAGAGGAAGAGACCAGAAATGGAGATGGTGTGAAAGAGACATGCAATAAGAAATACAGGGAAAAGGGACAGCGAGAGGGAAGAAGAATGAAAGGATAGAGGAGACTGCTTTAATATGGCGTCAGCGAGTGACAAATGGGCCTCAGTCACAGGAGGGAGAGTGACAGAGCAAAGTACTGTGGAATCCCTGCTGAATGGGTCTTGATTAACTGTGGCATGGGGTCAAGCAGGGCCTCTGTCTGCTGGGGCCTGGCTTAGGAAAACTGTGTGTGTGTGTGTGTGTGTGTGTGCGCGCAACTGTAAGCGACTGAAATCTGCACTTCTGAGACGGCTGCACACTGTTTGAAAGGTAATAAGCTGCCACTATGGGGTTTTGTACGTTGTCATTCTTTTTTGTAACTAGTTAATGGAGATGATCATAATTGGACAGTGGAGGAGGGACTTTACATGGTAGTGGTAGCATAAAGCTTTATTCAGGAATCAGGAAACATTCATTGCCAAAATATGTCAAACATACAAGGAATTTGTCTTGGCGGTTGGTGCGTGACAGTAGACAGTGTAACAATAGACAACAAGACAGCAGTGCACAAGTAATAAAATAAAGTAAAATGAAATGCTAATGCAATGGGTTAGTAGAATAAGGCTATGGGTTAGTATAAAACAAGAGAATAAAGTTAGAAAAGAGAAAAAAATTTAAAATATTAAAGTTAAAAAATATTAAGCATAAAGTGCACTAGCGAACAAGTAACAAAGTGACGAGTGACGACAAAGTGAAAAATTGCAGTTAAAGTGACGTGTGCAGTGCGAAGGGGAGTGACCGGTGGAATGTTATAGTCAGTCAGTGGGGGACCGGGCTCTGTTGATGAGCCCGACTGCAGACGGGAAGAAACTGTTTGTGTGGCGGGAGGTCTTAGTCCTGATGGACCTCAGCCTCCTGCCAGATGGAAGGGGCACAAACAGTTTTTGTCCGGGGTGTGAGGGGTCGGCTACGATCTTTTTAGCTCGCTTCAGAGACCTGAAAGCGAACAAGTCCTGCAGGGACGGAAGTTTGCAGCCAATCACCCTCTCTGCAGAGCGGATGACACGCTGCAGCCTGCCCTTGTCCTTGGCTGTGGCTGCAGCGTACCAGACGGTGATGGAGGAGCAGAGGATGGACTCGATGATGGCCGTGTAGAAGTGGACCATCATCGTCTTTGGCAGGTTGAATTTCTTCAGCTGCCTCAGGAAGAACAACCTCTGCTGAGCCTTCTTGGTGATGGAGCTGATGTTCAGCTCCCACTTGAGGTCCTGGGTGATGATGGAGCCCAGGAAACGGAAGGAATCCACAATAGTGACGGGGGAGTCGCACAGGGTGATGGGGGAGGGTGGGGCTCTGTTCTGCCGGAAATCCACAACCATCTCCACTGTCTTTAGAGCGTTGAGCTCCAGGTTGTTCTGGCTGCACCACGACACCAGATGATCAGACTCCCTCCTGTAGGCGGACTCGTCCCCACCAGAGATTAGTCCAATGAGGGTGGTGTCATCCGCAAACTTCAGGAGCTTGACGGACTGGTGACTGGAGGTGCAGCTGTTGGTGTACAGGGAGAAGAGCAGAGGGGAAAGAACGCCGCCTTGGGGGGAACCGGTGCTGATGGTCCGAGAGGCTGAGACATGTTTCCCCAGCTTCACGTGCTGCTTCCTCTCAGACAGGAAGTCTGCGATCCACTTGCAGGTGGAGTCGGGCACGTGCAGCTGGGAGAGTTTGTCCTGCAGCAGAGACGGGATGATGGTGTTGAAGGCAGAGCTGAAGTCCACAAACAGGATCCTGGCGTAGGTTCCTGGGGAGTCCAGATGCTGGAGGATGTAGTGGAGGGCCATGTTGACATCATCGTCCACAGACATGTTGGCTCTGTAGGCGAACTGCAGGGGGTCGGTGAGGGACTTCAGGTGGGTCAGGATTAGCCGTTCAAAAGACTTCATGACTACAGAGGTCAGGGCGACAGGCCTGTAGTCATTGAGTCCTGTGATCCTGGGCTTCTCGGGAACAGGGATGATGGTGGAGGCCTTGAAGCAGGCTGGTACGTGGCATGTCTCCAGGGAGGTGTTGAAGATGTCAGTGAACACCGGAGACAGCTGGTCAGCACAATGCTTCAGGGTGTGAGGGGAAACGGAGTCCGGACCGGCTGCCTTACGGGGATTTTGTCTTTTAAAGAGCGTCTCTCTCCAGAATAGAGAGGGTCGTTTCGAATCTGCAGTAGAACTCGTTCAGCTCGTCTGCCAGGCGGAGGTTATTCATGGAGTGGGGGTTTTTTGGCTTGTAGTTGGTGAGGTGTTTGAGGCCTCTCCAAACCGAAGCAGAGTCACTTGCTGAGAACTGTTGTTGGAGTTTCTCAGAGTACAGTCGTTTAGCATCTCTCACCTTGCCTTGCTATTTTGACTCTGTGTACCAATCTTTGTCCCCACTCCTAAATGCCTGATCCTTCTGCAGGCGTAGTGTTCTGAGTTCCGCTGTGAACCAGGGATTGTCGTTGTTGTAACTCACCATGCTGCATGATGGTACACAGCTGTCCTCACAGAATTGTCGGATGCACTTTAAATGGACCATAATATAATGCAGTTTTGATGATGACTTCAAACCAGACACCATAAACTCATGTTTACAATGTTTACTGGTAATAATCAAGAGAGAAGTAGAGTCATTTGCTCAAAACCTGATATAAAATCCCTTTGTTGCAGCACTCAAATCTTCCCAAAGCTTGCAAAACTGCAATCTTCCACTTCAACCCAACATGTAACATTCAAACTAATTAACTAACATGATCTAACTCAGACAAAGTAGCACGCCAGGGGCTCTTATAGTCTAAAACCATCCAACTTGTGATGGATGAGGTCAGGTTAATCGTGTCCCGGAGCTGGGGTGTCAGTAACAAAATGAGAAATGTACTTTTCCCATCCGTGGGTCTGTCACGGGCCTCACCTGGGGGCTGACGCTGGGGCCGTACCCCATGCCGGGGGAGCTCATGGAGTGGGGACCCATAGGCGAGCTGATGACGGAGAAGGGCGAGCCGAGGCCGTTCATGGGCGAACTCAGCGTGCTGATGGGGGAGTGGAGGGAGCCCGAGGGCCCCATGGAGGTCGGGCTGAGCAGAGACGGGTGCATCCCCCGGTGGGACGTGGGGGAGCCCAGGGGCGAGGAGGACAAGTGGCCCGACGAGTCTGGTCGGAGGGGGGGAACAAACATAGACATTAGGGTTTGATCATTTTTAATGATATCATCAATTTTAACATTGATAGATGGATTAGGTGATGTTTCTGATGCACATATATATATATGTATATAACTACGTAGGGGTTTATATACACCGTAAGGTGAAAAAGGAAAGAAAAAGAATTACATTTTCAGAGCTATTTGAAGAAGAAAAGAAAAGTCAAGAAAGTTATTGACACCGAGAATCCAGCACATCTGGTTAAGTGTTAAAGCAGTTGTTAAATCAGAGTGTGGTAGTTTCTTTTTTAATATAAATGTAAGAGTTCAGCCAAAGAAACCTGACACAACTAAACCCAGCGGTTCATTCTCTCGCACAAATATGCAACGGAGCCTTTGTGAAGAGTTTGACTCATCGCAGGCGCTTCCCTCAGGGATGTAGATGTATATCTATAATGGATGTGCTTGCCGAGTGGGGCAGTGGATATATAATACATAATAATAGGTGAGGGGAAAGGGTGCTGTCCTCTCATCTACACAGGAGTTATGGGACAGGCACGAGTGCCAGCACAGATAGAGGACGCTTTGTTAAGTCACTGGTAGCCACACTAAGTAGATCAACAGAAAATCATTTAACAGGACATTTATTAAATAATTGTTTGCGAACAGGAGCCTTGACAACATACAGTGTTAATCGTCAAATTACATAAACAATTTTGTTCCAAACAACCCCCCCCTGCCCTCAGTCCACCTCTGATAAGTCCACGTCTTATAAGCGACCAGACCCCTCGGTTTTCTCGCGCGTTGGACCCGACCCGACCTGATGGCCGGCTGATTGACAGCTGAGAGTTCCTGGAGCGCTCCGTCTCCGTCCCAGCTGACTGCACGTGTTCTCTGAAAAAGAGGCGGGTAATCTCCGTCCCTTGCATCATCAGTAACCCTCAGAGCAGCCGGCCGGCTGGCAGCTCGCCCGTGCGAAAACTCTTCCTGCACGTCCTGCTTGCCTCACAAGAAGCGCCTACACACACATCGGCCCAATCCTTTTGAAAACAAACACACAGCCTTAATAAAGGGCTCACAACGGCTCTGCATGTAGCGGTTTTAGTTCAGTGTTTAATCCTCTGCTTGATACCCCTCCAGCTTCTCTCCCTCTGATTACATTTCCTCACCCCCTTGAAACTCGCCCCCACACATCATTCCTGAAGAGTTAAATAAATAAATAGATTAATAAATAACGCGGCCTGAGAAAACAATTCCCATAACCCTTCTCAATTGGGTTTAATTCGGGCCGATAAAGAGAGCGCTATTAGGGTTGGTCTCAGCAGAGGGGGCGTGATAGAGCAAGTGGGAACAAGTGACCCAGCAAGTCCCCACCTCGAGGGGGGGCGATGGAGACTGGGCTGGGAGGGGCGTTCAGGCTGTTCAGCTCTTGCACCTCTGATGCAATTTGTGTGGAGAAGCTAATAGATATACAAGGTGAAGATGGGAAAAAGCAAGAAGAGCAAAGAGGGGTCAACAAGGACGGGAGAAAAGAGGATAGGAAAGGAAAGAGGAGGATGGAACAAGATAGCAAAATAAATGATAAATGTGGTCTGGAACACAGGTCCCCCCCCCACAATCACGCTCCTGGATGCTTCATGCACCCCAGTTCACCCCAACCTGTTGGACTGGGGGAACGTGTTTCCCCAGCAGTTTTCAGAGAACACGTGGCAGCCAGACACAGAAAAAAGCAGACTCATGTTTAGATAGGGCTTGAGGCGCCCTGGTTTGGCCTGCGCAGTCACTGGGCACACAAAAGGCCCAACTGACAGCTACAAATAAGCAAATTAGGGACAGCTCTACCGGCGGGCGCAGGCGGATTTGTGCTATTATCACGTCACCGCTCCATACAGGCGTCTCCTGTTTCCAAACAGCGCTTCCCTTCCTCGCTCTTTTGTTTTCGACGTTGGGTGTGATTACACAGAGGAAGAAATGTGCCAATTTGTTTTTCCGGCCTCGTGCCTTTAGAATATGATAAATGGGTGATTGAGATGCGGGTGGGTGATGAGACGAAAGGAAAGGGGACGGCGTTCATCCAAAGCGCTTGAAACGAGCTTTGTTTACGCAGTTTGTGTTTTCCTCTCCTGACGGGCGACGTCGTGATTAATGGCCGTCCTCTCCACAACGATGACGCCATCTGTCACAGGCTCGGCGGCGAAGGAGGAAATAACTGTAATAGGATGCTCAGGTCGGTTTCAGGATGAAAGCAAAGGGAGTTTTGGAGACGTCCATGGAGAGGCGGCTGTAGATGCAGGTTTGATCCAGGCGGTGAGATTTGTGACAAAATAACAAGCTGGAAATACAATTAGTACTACTTCAAATCTGCTTCCGCAACTTTTTGCCACTGAATAAAGACAGACCACTGGTGTGAAAGGTTTGGCAAACAAAGCACCCGACAGTCCGTCAACATGGTTTCCCTTCACCTCAACAAAGGAGCTGCAGACGGCAGAACTCAACCGCACCCCAGCTGCAGAGGCACGTAAAATGAATCATATTCTGAACAGCCAGTCCAGTCCTTTTTGGAGAGGAACTGACAAACAATCTGGTTAGCCACTGAGGCAGGTGGAAGCATCAAGAGGCGAGTTAGCGAGACATAAACGGAGAATTCAAACTCGTAAATCTTGTGCGAGCAGAATCCCACCAGGTGCTTCGGTTTCTTGAAGAGAGCGTGTAAACTGGGGGCTTTTGGTCCAATGCGTCGGTGGTTGCTCGTGGCAACTTGCGCTAAGATGGCAAACGTTTTCTTAACAAGGTGGGAAGGCTTCTGCAAGGACACCCACCGTTACCATGAGCAACCGCTTTAAAACGAAACCCTGACCCTGAGTTTACGTCGGCGTCTATTTGTCCTGTTGACTATTAACTGGAACACCGGCTTCACATCTCTGTCAGGACACTCAGAACGTAATTTCAGATTTAGCACACGGATCTGGAAAGTCTATGTGTTTGTGTTGTATTGAGCATTTTTGTTGGTCTAAGGTCTCTATTGCAGTCCAGTGCACGGCCTCCTTCTTTACAAACTGTAGAAAGAGTCTGTAAGGCCGAGTTGAATGAACAAGTGGTTGAAGAGGAGGATGTTCTGGTCTCTATAGTTACACTGAGTCACTGATCTTCAGGGGCACTGTACAGAGCGTCCTGAATAGGCACGGCTGAACAGAGCAGGCGGTGAATGGGGGACTGTGCTGGAGGGAAATCTATCATATATATAAAAAATAGCTGTATCTGAATTGTAGCCCATGCTTTCTACCGTAAAAAAACACTGGGTTGGGCATTAGCTACAAAACCTTTTTTTGTTTTTCATGCCCTACATGACTCAAATTGAATGCAGTGGATCTCTTCCTCCTCTTCATACTGAAGTGAATCAACAGCAGCAGAGGAAATCTCCCACTGAGATGTCAACAGCTTTTATGGAGTCTACGAATGACTCAGCAGGCTGCAGAGGTGCAGTTATACCAACAGTTGTTCGAACTGGCTCATGAGTTTGTGTGGCCTCTGCCAACAGTAAGGGACTACTGTTTGCATTTTCTTCCTTTGCCCCGTTTCCTTCTGGTCTTCTGTCTTCTCCTTCCTCTTTTTTTTCAAACGTTTAAAGTCACAAAGCAGACTGATGCTCACTTTTTAGTCCGCGGCCAACTCTGCTCTTCTATTATTCATCTGTTGTTGCCTCGTGCCGCCATTAAATCTCTTTTTAGCTCCAGTTCACCGTGGCCGACTGCCGATGGCCGCGTCGTAATGATTTCTTCGAGAAGTCCCAAAACAAAAAAACTGGGCGGCGCCGGTTTGTTGTCAACACACGTGTGGCTCCTCTCCGATACCGCGTTCTTTTCCTTTTTGTCCGTTTGTTTTTTTCCTCACTTTGTCAGAGCAGAGTAAACAAATACACCAAACAAACAAAAAACTATTTTCAGAACGGCTTTGTGTAGAGCCATGAGCACACAGAGGAGGGATTGTGGGGGCCAGGGGGGTTGAAATGAAACATTTGTGAGTCGTTTGCTCCATACCAAACTATGGTTCCTCACTCACAAACAGAGAGAGACACACATCTGGGTGAAGTTGCCGCCTGTCAACGATAAGACTGCCTCCATTTTCTTTATTCCCTCTGTTGATTTGAGACGTTTTTCATTTTTTTTCCAGAGGTTTTTTAGCAGGAAGCAGGAGTTTGCTTTTCATTACTATTTCTCACAATTCGTTAGGATAGAAGAGGAGAAAAACATTCAACAGGAAAGAGGATAGAAAACTCCAGTTCCAGATTGCTGACGCTGGTGGGAGTGTGCACACCTGTGTGTGCCCATCGGGGAAAGAGAGCAGTGGAGAATCGTGAAACGTAAAAAAACGTTATAAAGAAACACTATATAGGGAGGGACACGGCACCATGACGAGAGCAGGCTGATGTTTTTACTCAATGGCCCGTGTGTGTGTGTCTGCGTGTCTGGACTATAAGACCCTTACACGGCTTGTTTTTCAGACTGTACCAAGTACCAACGTCAACGTGCTTTAAATGATACGTTATGTGTGTCATTACTGTTCCCCACTACACAACCACACTGATCTGGGGCCTTCAGTTAAGGTCCGCAGGGTGAATAATCCAGACTGCTGTGTCTACTCCATGGATAGGGGAGAGGGGGTGGGAATGGGTAGGAGGGGCCGAAAAGGTCATTTATTCACATGACAGCATTCGTGTCACAAAAAAAATGAATATGCAAACCGGGGAGTGATCAAATTCATTGGAATGGACATCCAAACTCGGAAGCAGGACATTCCAGCCTTAATGCACAGACTGAAGATGAACATTTTCACAAAATAAACATTTTCAAACAAACTCTTACCCCTTTGCCCCCCCCTCCCCCCCCCATGTTCATCCCAGTCAGCGAGAAGGCGCGATGATGAGGGCATTTGTTCCTGTAAAAGGAGAGATATGATCTGACGGGCAGCTGCGACTGGAGCTGCACCTTTGTGACAGCTCATATCAAAAGCAACCCTCTGCCTGCCGGCAAACACAAGCAGACTAAAAGAGAGCAAAAAAAAAGAAGGGGGGCCTTAATGGCAGAAAAGAGCCAAAACAGGCCACCCGCAATTTCACAGTAGGTGGGCCACTTACAGCCATCATTTGATATGGCGTTGATATAACCTCATTCTTTTTCCCCGTGAAACCACTGCCGTCATTAAAAGATGTAATTCCTCCCTTATAGTCCTCTCAGTCTATCGCCTGCCCCCTACTCCCCCATTGAATTCATCAACCCGATTGCGTGCGGGTAAATGTGCAGGCTCCTGGGGCATGCCGGAGCCCTTGGTGGCTCCTGAGGTGTCTGAAGGTACAGCGGGGGCCACCACACAGCACAGTGCTTTAAGTCACATTTTGGGTGACCTATATACCGCAACCTCAACTCACCTCAACTAAAATGTATCTCCGATCTGAGGCGAGAAATGCAGTACGAGAATCTTGATTCATATCTGACAGATGAGATTCACAGACCCGTCGGCTCTGATTGGTTCTATTCCTTTATTTTAGATGACGTGTCTCATATAGTGGAGTAGGGTTGTCAATTTGAGCTTTATCCAACTTTAATTTAATGAATGCAATTTGTGCAAAACAAGCCATGGAGGAACAATGTTAAAAACAGTGTATTAGTGTAGTAGTAGTAAATAGTTCAGACTCTATTATGAGGAGGTATCTCCTAAGGTCAGATCTGTAAATGATCCAAGTCTGGCTGTGAGAATCTACTCTGCGTTCAGAAACTCGCACGCCTTGAGTGACCTCAACGCGATGGAGTTCTGCTGTGGGAAGCGTCCTCGCGGAAACAAGTAACTGTTAAGAAGATGTGTCGACTCGTTTATTCTCCGTTATAGATTAAAAAAAAATAGGAAAAAAAATAAATAATTGTATGTGTTTGTGCTGTCAAGGCCCTGCGAGGGAAATGCGAAGCGGGCCGTGATTCATCGAGCTTCCTCTTTTGCCCCTAGAGATGGAAATCACGACACGAGCCCTTATCTAGCTCGCCCCGCTGCCAAACAACACTTGAAGGCACGTGTCCGAGCATAAACACACACTCAGTGAGCGACGACTGCAGAAACGCACATGTAGTTTCACAGCGGGAGCTATCTGATGTCTGCTTTCGGTTATTTTTGTGCGCCAACATCAAACCAGGCACGTTTCTGCAAGATTACCTTTCTGTACTGAACTGAAACAAAGGCCTTTTCTTTTCTCTTCTATTTTTTATTTTTTAAAAGGTAGGCAATGATAACAAAATGACACCATTTTAAACTAGAGTGCTTACTTACTTTAACAATTCACACTGTCATTTATCAGAACACGTCGTTATGAATATTTCCGCTATGGTTAACCGGTTAATAAAGCCATGAGTCAGCGGGGGAGAATAATTATGCCAATTACTGAGGAGGGGAAAAAAAACAAAAAGTGTCCGCTCCCTCCGGTGACAGAGTGAGGAATTTGCCACTTGATGCGTTGTTCTGAGGCAGCAGGGAGACGGATGCAATCCATTGAGATCGGCCAAACACACATAGTGTCAAGTGTGTTTGATCAACCCCGCCCCCCCTTCCCCTTCCCGGGCTTTGTACAGACATGGGTAGTGCTGCTGTGATTTAGGGCGACGGGTCGTTCTCAGGTGGTGTTTGCTCTCACACATCCCGGTTCTGGGAAACAGAAACAATATCGAACCCTTTTTTCTGCGCTTGAATTCATCGATGATAATACAGCCTTTGAAACCTCCGCCCCCCCTCCCTCCCCACACCCCCACATTATCATGCTGCCGTGACACACTTGTCTGTTTGTCGGAAAGTCCAAATGGATAAAAGGTTCTGGCGCAGGAACCCGTTGCCCCCCCCTCCTTCCCTTGCTCTCCCTAGCCTAGGATAAGATGAGAGCATGTAACAGATGGATTAATGGAAGGACACATAAAAAGGTTCACAGATACAAGGGATGTGAACTTGGGAGGGGAGACAACGTGCCAGAGAAAGCCGAGACACTGGGGGCCAGTCGGAGGGGGAGGGGGATGTCGATGGGAAACTGTGTGTACGTGCTGCAGGAAGCTGGGGGGAGGCGGGAAACGATAGTCACCAGAGGAGTGTACTTTGGATCGGCGTGCCGACTCACAGCAAACAAATAACAGAAAAACCCGCAGGATCAAGGGAGGGGGATGATCACAAACAACTCTCGAAGATACAGTCAGCATTGACTTTTGACGGCCGGCCCCCCCGCCCAGCCGTCCCAGACAGACGGTCTGTCCGGTTCACACAAAATCAATTACCCTTTGGCCCATTATCAACTCAATAAGTCCCATGGACAGCAGCTCGTGTCAGCAGAGCCTGGTTCCACTCAATGCTGCGCTTAGAACTCACGTCCCCTTCGGTTGCAAAGTTCCCGATGAGCTGCTCGCCGAAGCACCGCGGGGGTGTCTTCGTCTTAGGCGAGCTTTAGTCCGTTATTGAGTCCAAAAAGCATGTTAAACGAAAGAAATCACTCTGGAACATTCTTGACTTTCTGGCTGCAGCCGACAATTCTTTTCAGACTTAATTCATTTCTATTATTTCATTGTCGAGTCCTTCAGCAAGTAACATCTTCAACCAATGTTCCAAAACCCAGAGACATTCCCCACATCAAACAGAGAAAACGCTGTTTCTAAAGCTGGAAATGGAAACATATTTAGCATTTTTGTTTGATAAAACCCCAAGGTAGCCTTGCCCTGGAGCATACCTTACTTTAGGGTCTATTTGATTATAAATGGACCATCAATTGACTTGAAACTAGCGATTGAGACCATAAACTCATGTCTCCAATGTTTACCATTGAGAAGTCCCTTTCTCAGACTTTTAACCAATCAGACTTCTTTTTGGAAGCAGAATTCCCCCCCTTAACCGAGGCAGCCCTCAAACACACAAATGTATGAGCAAAAGCACAGAAACTGAAACACTGAAACTGGCTCTATACTTAATACGTCCCTTTTGAATGATCATTTAATCATAATTCATCTTTTTTCTCTTGACCAAATCCCTTAATTGTCTCCACGTTTCAAATCAGCGACCTTTCAGTATTTATATATTTATATTTAAACAGACAGCTGTGCTAGGATAAAGAAAAAGAAAAGCCCCTTATTACAGAAAAGGAAGAAAACTGATGGGAGATTTTCTCTTGCAGCGGCGATCATCTGCTGCAACTGCGTCACATGGTCTGAGCTTGCTGTGTGGATTTTTAGGATGGATTCGGATCAAACAACAACACAAATCTCTAGTGAAATAGCAGCCCGGTCCATTCTTCAAGTTGGCGGGAGGAAAGAAAAAAAAAAAGCTGTGGTCCACTGAAGCACCGTGAGCATCAGCTGAGTCCTGTGGATCTCCCCTTTGCATCTCTCTCCAGCCACTCGGCCTCAGGTTTTCAATTCAAATTTTCTCCACCGTCTCCTGTTTCCTTCCATTTCCCTCCACGTCTTCTCCTCTGCCTTCTCCGCTCATCGCTGGGACTCCCCTGAGGAGGAGGAGGAGGAGTGGGGGGGGTAATCCCGGTTTGGAGCAGAGAGTCTTTCATGCCCTGAGAAGACGAGCTGCCAGCACGTCACTTTCTCCTCTCCGCAAGGATACCTGCATCAGCTTTGCTGTCTCTCCCTCTCTCTGATGGAGTTCTTCTTCATTATGGAGCTCATTGGTTATGCTGGGGACGGGGTCTGGTCGCTGGCGTGTGGGTCTCCGCTCTGCAGTCTCGAATAACACCAGAAAGAGTCGCTGGAATATTTGTCGCTTGCCGCTTTTGACAAATAAGTCGCCAAGAGGGTGAAGGATGAAAAGTTCTCAAGAAATCTCAATGCTGAAGGCTGTTTTATTGCAAAGATCACGACATCACCTTTTCTCACTCAACGCCCCCAAAATAAAAATTATTCTATGACCTATTTCGATTTCAAAACAGCAAATTTTGCCAAAAAGCATCAAGTTTACATACATACACACATTTGGGAGCTGCGCGCACACACACACAAACACACAGGTGACGCTTAAAAAAAAAAAGAGTGAGTCATGTTTCCAGGGTCTCTGAACAATGATCCTCAGTCCCATCAAAAGGTCGCTTTGCTGCTCATTTTCCGATGACTCGATGACGCAACCCACATCTGCTGTGACATTAGTGCTGGGAAAGTGGTTTTGTAGACGGTCCGTTTCCCGGCGATGAAATCCACATTCACGTTGTGCCCTGGAAGTAGGTGTTGGGGTTGGCTTCAGGACGGAGGGTGAATGAAGCGGGTGTTATGGTTGGCAAGGGGGGGGGCATGCTGGACAGAAACAGGTGCTGTTCATTGGCTCACACCGGTGTGGCCATGGCCAAGGAGGCTCGCCATTGGTTGGAGGGGAGACACCGCCGCATTGGGTAGGACATCGTCGATGCCGGATGTGGGCACGAGGTGGCTGAGGGCGGGAGGGGGTGGGGGGGGTCAGACCACCTGGCACAAGTGCCTCAAAGGCTGGCCTGACAGAGTCAATCTGAACAGTGAACAGAAGACAGCCAGTCTGCTGACTCCCCCCCAACAACCCCCTTTCTCGCATTTTCACTGGCTGCTTTCCAACACACACACACACACACACACACACACACACACACACACACACACACTCTGTTCAGCAGAAGACTTTCAAAAAGAGCTTCGACAGGGTTTTTCCACCAAGTTATGGGGGATTTTTTTTCTTAAACTCTGTCCATTGAAGAGCGAAAGCGAAAGAAAAGGTGCTAAAGCACAAAGAATCGCCAAGAAACGGTACTGCATCTAAAAAGGATGGTGGTGTGATCGTAGAGTAACTATCCAGGTACAACAAACAGCAATCTTCAGAGTCAGGAGACACACGCGGCTTATGGCGAATACATGAGATTCATGTCATAAGGTCCCTTGACTGAATAATAGAACTCTCATGGGTCTATTGTATCAGGTAACACTAAAAAGTCCTGTACACCTTCAAAAGGTAGCTTCAGTTTGGATCTTTTCACCAAACCACAGGCGGAATGTCCTTGGCTTTGTCCAGTGTAGGGTTCAAACACCAAGAATGGACACATTGCTGGTCTCATAGGCAACGCTTTCCTGTTCCAATGTACCAATGTTAGAGCGACACACGTTAAAGGTAGAAGGGTTCTGGTTCACAGTTCAGAACTGACCAGTTACCCAGTTTGTGTTTCTACATGTGCATTAAGGGTGGCGGTATGAAGTGTATTCATGCAGTTTGTGGTCAACGTGGGCCGTCACTCAACAACAAGCCCCCCTCCTCCCCCACGTACATTACCGAGCGCTGCTGACCCAGACCCAGGCACTGGGTCAAGGCGAGAAGGCTTCGGATGCGGTGCAATGGGTGTTATTCCTCGCATCGACTCGTTGCTCCCCCCTCTCTTCTCTCGACATTTCTGTCTTTTGACAGAGCTTATTTTTCCTGCCCTCGTGACCCCCGCATCCTCCTCCATGAGCTCACTCTGCCGTGACTAACAGGGGTGCTCGGGTGTGGGACTCCTCCTCCTTTTCCTCAGTGCCTTCAAGAGCACTGTGTAGGAGGGGAACAAGAGAAAACAACCAAACATCAACAGAAGTAAAAAATAAAAAAGAGGAAAAAAAGGGGCTCAGCCAAGTCAAGGCAAACTAACAGATAACCCGCACATAAACACACAGCTTCCTCATTACCACACATATGCTGGAGTGTTTTATTTGGACTCCCCATGTGACCGGCCGGGGCCCGGGGTCCGCTCGCCGTGGGAGCGTTGGTAGAGGACCCGCCGCCTCCACAGGGGAGTCGCCGATCCTTCATCGCCCATTAAACAAGGCCTCCTTTTATTCTTCATTTAGCCGTAAGTAGAATTCAACCACACCATATCGATGCAAAAGCCATGCATGGAGGATCATTACCCTCAAAGGGTTAACTGATAACCTCACAGCTTGTACGCATTTAGGCTGAAGAGAGAAACAAGATCTGCTCCCAATAACTAAGTCTCTGAAACATAGATCCATGTCGGGTGATAGGGGACGGGGCTGAATCAATCAATCACGGAAATGACGGATGTCATTAACAACAGCTACAGGCCACTTCTCCATAGGGCCACAGCTATGGTGGCAAATCTATCATGGCAGCAGGTGGGGGGCACCACTTTAATTTCCTACTTCCACCAGGGAACAGTTTTAATTTGACCTTCCTCACGGCCACCCTTATGAATGAGTACATTACATGACTTCTCGCCCAATGGAGGCACCAGAAATTGGTCCATAAACTGACAGACTGGCTGAGTAATTCCAAAACCTCTTCTTTCAGAGTTCCTCCTGCTATAGAAAAGCTCTCATTTACACATTCTTCCATTTCAGAAGCTGCACCAAGTTTGGCATCGTCACACAATAAATCATCAACAACGACCAACTAACGAACAAAATCCTGTTAAATTACTGTTACAACTCTGTTATCGCAGACTCCTGTTGGTTTACACCCAGACACACAAGTAGGAATAGTGAACTGGAAGGGTGACACCCAAATAAACAACAATGAAAACAAGGGGCTTCATGGTGGACTGTGGTAGCGCCATCCAAGGGACAGAAAACTGAGCCGAGCACCTTGTCCCTCCCTGCAGACAGCGGCCTGGGGCTGACTGATGGCTAGCTGCAGATCCTGAGGGGCACCGAGAGTTTAATCACCCATAACTGCAATTACAGACGTACACGTCAGACTCATAAAGCGCTGCAACAAGATGAGCGCCTCCCTGATCTGCCCCCCCCCTCCCGGTGCGCATCGGCAAAATTCCACTAAAGCTTGAGGAGGAGCAATGGGAGCGAGAGAGAGAGAGAGAGCTACCCAGTGCACCGCATTAGAGGGAGGATTGCTGCGCATTAATTAGTGCTTTTAATACACTCACGAAGCTATAAAACAGTCGTTAGGCCGCGTCGTGGCGCCGCCGCGTTGTCGAAGCGAAGAGGGGGTGCCGAGTTTCCCGCTAAAGACATTCAGAGCTCTCTAACAGATTTGTTATGCGAGATTCAAAAAGGGACGGCGCGATTGCGCGATAAAGCGAACCTTAGCGTTTCAAATACACAGGAAAAAAAAAAAAAAAAGTTACACAACGCACACACACACACACACACACACACCAAAAGCGCGCATGCAGGCCGTGCTCATGAGCCCACACTCTTAATGATCACATAAAAGCTCATAGTACAGCGTAAGACAGGCCTTAGGATGGATTAAGACGCACGCCTTTATCACTGGGTTCCCACAATCCCCTGTAGGACAGCACAGCTTTCTCTTTTGCTGTTATTGTTTGCATTCGATCCACTCCATCTCTCTCCGTCTCCTCCGTACCTCGGGGATCGAGCTGGGAGGAAAAGCGGAAGAAAAAAAAGCCACAACGGACAAGCAGAAGAGAATGACGAAGGATAAAATAGTAGGAGCGAGCACGATTTCTGACAGCAAACAGGATCCCATAGTCTTCGGCGTTGTCATCATGAAGAGAGCATTATTGAGGCCGAGCTACTGATGTGTCTGCCAGGGGTCACAGGGTCAAATGGTTGCCATGCGCACAGAGGAACGATGAAACAGTGAAGACGGAGTCACGGAGAGAAGAAGAGAAAACAGATCAGCATTTACCCATCAGCGTGTACCCTGGATCCGCTTCAGGGTTGTGGAGACAACAAACAACTGGAATGCTTCCAGTCAAAAGTCCAAAAGAGCTCATCTCAAGGCAAATTGTTTCAACATTTAAGCGGTAATTAAATGGAAGAAACAAGGAGCTGCTCAGAACATGCATCCTCGTGACACCCCCCCCCCCCACCCCCACCCCACAATGATGTCGAAGTTCAGCTCAGAGACAAGCTTCAGAGACCACCTTTGAACTCCAAAATTCAACACCGCCTCCGTCTCCCACACGGGGGCCCCTTTTCAACCACGGGCCATGAAACTATATGGCACGTGAACGTGAACATCAGAGGAAAACAAAACCCTGGTTCCCCGGCCTGAGCAATCGGTGCGAGAGCGACGAGGAGGGGCGAGCCCCCCGCCTGTGTGAGAGGTCAACGTGTCGTTGCTCGCCGTGTAAACAAGACGGGCAGAAGGATCAATCCCGCAGGCCACAGTTATTGGCTTAGCTGGCCGGGGAGGACATCCGCTGGAAACATGATTCGGGGCTAATCGCATGCAAGAAGAAAAAAAGAAGGGAAGGGAGGAGGGACAGAAAAACAGACGGGGAGAAGAGTGAAGAGAGTGAAAGGGGACGGGAGAGGAAGAGAGGAAAGTGTAGGACGATACATTGTGCGTTGAAAAACCAAATGTAACAGTGGACATCAGACATTTTATTAAAAAGGGTACAGAAAAAATATATTTGTCCCAATTAAAAAACAAAACAAACAACCAATGTTTGATTAAACATTAACATGCGTGTCCTCTCGAGTAAACTCCTACCAAAAGGTAGCCGATGGAAACCCTCTCATTCGCATTTCCTCTGGCACAGTTTACACAGAAATAAAGCTCCAGTAAGCAGCAAGCCGGTTGGCGCACATCAGCCTTCGTTACGCTGAGAAATGTCTCGGCGGTAAAGTAACGAGGTGAAACCGGTGGAAAGTCGAATCGCAGAGAAGACGCCACAGCAACAACAAACCCCACGGTGCGCTCAAACAGAGGGCCCGATGGAAGATCAATACAACACAAGCGCCTTGTCATGTTTGATTTCCACGTTCATGATGACTCTGCCTCTTTCTGACCCCCCCGCCCCCCTCCACACACACACACACACACACACACATAGATACACACACCCTTCCCAGCAGCATACAAACAGGAAGACAGGGCCTTTGTCTTCCTGGTTTTGTGGCGCTGGGGGACTAACATAGAACACGGACGTAAATATGCAGGGGAACAACAAACTGGTCACGCCGTTTCATCCTGTACACAGGTACAGGGGTCCCACCCCACATTACATAACACAGACGTGTCCATTGGCCGGGGAAGCAGCACATGGGAAACTAATCAAAAATATCCGTTGTACAAAATTACACAAATGTTGTGTTTAAGTACTGAAAAGGAAACGTTTTATCCCTATAAACACAGGTACCAGACGCCACAAAAGGGAAAATATTGACGACAGGTCCCAGGTTTACTCATTTGTAAAATATAATATGTGCGCAAAATATCATTGTTTCTTCAACCTCAAGATTGCTCGCAGAAGGCGGGTCTAAGAAGCACAACCAATTGCTAATTAAATTTAAAAATGTGTGACATACAATCAAGCCAATAAGCGTCCTTGAATACACTGGGGCAACACATGGTTTTGCCCAAAGCTTGTGCGTTCTTGTCGAGGCTGGTATCGGCAGGCGGAGGAGCGCACGGATTTTATCGCTATTAACATTTATTCCAACATGAAAAAAAGTCTGCAATAAAGAGAAGGATACCGTAATTGTTTTGCATAAATCAACCTGGTATGTTTGCTGAAATTGATTTTACCTAGAACATTTTATCTCCTTTACAGGATTTGGTTAAGAAAAGGTTTATTCGCAATGGTATTTGAAATGAGGCATGTGGAATCAAACGTTTCTATGCATCATTTGGCATGCGTTTACTGACGGAACGGTTCTTAGGATTTGTGGATATTGGCTGTTTCCACATCTTGTGTGTCTGTTTAAACTGTTTAAAGAAAAGCTGCTTTTGTATCCCCTCTGTGGCTTCTGGAGTTCAGGGTGGGTTATTTGGGCAAATCTGTTGCCCCCCCCGTGTGAGACTTATTCCCGGGATACTTTAATATTTCATACGCCGCCATCTGTGAAAACGTCCCCGCTGCTGGGAACGTCTTCCAGAGCCTGGAATCCGCCAGACGCCCTGTATGTTGCTCGGTGAGATGTTTCTGGGCCTGCTTTCATGTCGCTCACGTCAGTGACGATTTGTCGCGGGACAACTTGGCGGATAGACGGGTGATGTAGACGACCCCGCTTGTCCCGACGCGTCCGTCCTGGCGTCTGTCACAGTGGTTCTTTGGATGCGTGATGGCCGGTGGGAGCGTATTTCATATGTGACAGGCATGTGATTGTTCACGGTTTGATGTCTCCGGCTTTGTTCTGGCGGGAATCGGGGGACCACCAGACAGTCGCCGCAGGAGGCCGCGTCAGTAGAATTCCATCTTCAGCCAGAATTTGAAACTTTTAGAGCATAATGCTGCTTTTGTTTGAATGGGCCTTAACAGAGAGACGGCTGGGGCCCTGTCGAACATCTTGAAAATCACCCAGTGAGGTCACGATTCTGTGTTTAGTTTGTTGAAACCAAAAAGGTTGAGATTCTCCAGTCTTGCACTTGCAGTCACCTGCTTTTTTTGCCGTTTGCTGATTAAAAGTTAACATAGAATTCAGTTTGGTTGGTTTCCAAACTGGGAACAACTCCATCCCGCTGCATCATGGTCAGGATCGCTTGGCATTTAATCTACTGATTTGTTAGTGTAATCATTTTCCAGTAGCCTGCTCCCCCCAAACACTAAATCACGGAAGAGCCCCTTCAAATGCAACATCAGAACAGAATGGATCTCCACAATCATAATCAACAGTTTTACTGCTAAAACTTTCAGCAATAACATTCAATAAAAATCTATCATGGATGTATATACACATTTGACATATAAGGCTTGTTACTCAAAGTAATAGAAATTATGGAATTTCGTTCTGCAGACATGCCGACAGCACTGTCTTCTGTGGTCACATATCAGGTAATCCTACAAGATAAGATTATTTTCCAGCCATTAAAGCCGGCCAAAGTCAACGTGTGGTATCTCCCCTTCAAACAGCATCGACGTCTTTCACATGTAAGAAGTGCCGTAGAGTTGAGAGTCGGATTACGAGCAGCGTTTTCAGGCAACATGTGTGAGCGGGTCACAAATAACAACCAGTCAGACAAGCTAAGGTTTAATGATCGTGTCACGCAGAGTTGATAATGGCCTTGTTTGTTTTTCCACAAACGCTCTTTTAACCCCTGCGACCCTCGCCTGACAGACGGGGGACAGGAAGGCTCCGGTTGCATTGAGCAGCGCGTGCTGATCGCGTTGCTGTAAGCGCTGCGTGTCCCCGTTCATACATGTGCATTGTGTACTGGACGCTGTTCGTTTCGAATGTGTGAATAATGGAAGTTGTGGCTCGGCGCGTACGCACGCACGTGCATCGCCTGTGTATCACACTACATGGAGCAGATGGCGGGGAGGGTGTTTAATAAACACAAATGCATGCTCACACACTGCTCGGGTTACAGCTGCTCCTGCCTCAGAATAAAAAAATAAAAAAGATCACGCGGCAATGAACTCTTTACCCAGAGTGGAGAGTTACAAAGTCTTTTTTTCCCTCTTCTCTCTTCCCAATCACTCATCTGGGTGGCACTTACATCTAAAAGGCCGTGGAGCACAGCGGGTGACGTTTTGGAAGAAAGACACGAGCACCCAAACGCCTTCAAAACCACACACGTGCTCAGACACATTAGGTTTTATTTCAGGTGCTTGAGACCCGTCGCAATGAGCTTATCACTCAGAGCACTAACAGATAGGGAGGAAATGTCCCGGGGTCTCCACGTGGCTTCATGATAATTTAATGCAAACCTGTCACGTGAATGATTAACACCTACCTGAAGCTCGGGGAGGCTGCAGGTGTGAGACATATCCGCGGGGTGTAGAGAATGTTGGTGAAACAAGCTGTGCTTCCGCTCAGCTGTCACGGATATTTTGAGAAATATAATGAATGTCCCAACAAAAACACTTTTCAGGAATATGTTTCAATTGTTCCGTCGTGTTTCATTCCGCCCGGAGACCAAGACGAGCTTTTGTACGGACAGATCACAAAAGATGCAGCCGGCAGAAACAGCCGGTCAGTCAAGTGCGTTAAATGTTTGCAGCGTCAATGTATTTTTTCAAGGCGATACATCCAAAAGTGTGAGGATATGAGTGATTTAGGAACACGGCCATTGACTGTTTTCACAGAGCTGAAGGTGAAGCTCACGCTTCTTTTGGCTCAATAAATTACTTCATCGTCAATTGACAGATCATTCGAGCAGCGCTCTAAACGAGCCCCCCCGTCAGCACGCGGTACCGGGCCCTCTGTACGTCATGCTGCCCCTCCAATCACCTCAGAAGGATTGTGAACCAGCAAATCTTAATAGTATGCATAAAAAGGTTGAGTACACACGTCAATGCTGAGCCATTCAGTTTGGATTCCCCCCCATTCTCTTTCTGGGAAAAGATCCTTCGACCCAGGACTTGATGGTTAACTTTGGCAACTCCGTGTTATCGCCCACTTTGACTGCTAGGATCCTCGGTGTCACACTCAGCCAACTCTCCCTGACTCCCAACATCACTGCGACAACACGATCCTGCAGATACACGCTCTACAACATCAGGAGAATACGTCCCCTTCTCACTCAGAAGGCAGCGCAGGTCCTGATTCAGGCTCTTGTCATCTCCCGCCTGGACTACTGCAACTCGCTCCTGCAGGTCTCCCCGCTATCGCCATTCCACCTCTGCAGCTCATGCAGAACGCAGCAGCTCGTTAGCAGTTCTAAACATTGGTGCTCACGTACCATGCTGTGAATGGATCGGGTCTTGTTTTGTAAAGTGGCTTATTGGATGAAATTGCACTTTCTTGTTTCTTGCTCTTCAGAGTTTGTACCCCAATGGTTGAATGCACTTATTGTAAGTTGCTTTGGATAAAAGCGTCAGCTAAATGACATGTAATGTACCCCCGGTCCAAGTTCTCCTATTGGCCGAGGGCACGGCTGGTTTGAGGATGATTACGGTTCCAGCGGTGAAGCAGAATGCAGATGCATTAATAGTGATCTCAGGGAAAGTGACGACAAAACTGAAGACAATATCTTTCTAAAAGCAGCCGCGATTAGACGTCTCTACAGTAGTCCCATATGTTGGTGAAAAGTGTCCCCAACAAGACATTTCCATTAACCGCTGAATTACCATCGCCTCCCTCTCCTCCCTTCCCCCCCCGCATCCCTGAGGAGAAAGCGCGTGGCAGTTCCCCCTCCCTCGCCCGCCCTGCTCTCACATCCCAGCATGTAGCGGCCTGCATTAGCACACTCGGATGGGCCTGTTGCTGTGCGCCGTGAGACATGTGACATCGGGTCGGGGGAGCAGCCTCGCTCGTCCACTCATCTTCCGCGGACCTCTGCGACCGCTGTCCCTGAACCCTTCACCCCGGACCCCTCTGTAGCCCCGGTCCGCGGGGTGGGTGGGGCCTGGGCTAAGCCGGGGTAGCAGGTGCTACGTTTCTGACCTTCCACTTCGTGAGATCGGCTTTGTTGACATTCGGGTCAAGCGCCCGCCTCCCCCCTCCTCCCCCCCACCGCATTGCCGAGCCAGCTATAATGCCAAACGTGTCAAATCACTTAGCATCAAAATACTCTACACCCCCCCCACCGTCCTTTCTCCTCACCCCTTTTCGGTCCTCTCCCTCTCACTAACCCAACAACCCTGACCGTGTGTCTCGTTCCCTCTTCTCCTCTCCCCTGCTGTGGGGGGGCTGACAATCTGTGGCCGACGTTGCCCATCAAAGCTCCCATCTAGGAGGCAGCTGACCGCGGGGACTCTGAGAGGACACCTGGGCTCCCTCCCCGGCGACTCAGCACACGGGCTGGTGAACAAACAGGAAGTGGGCCGAGTGGACACGCAGACACTCTGCTGTCACATTACGGATTACAGGCGCAGAACGCTAAGGGGCATAAGAAAAGGGTTTTACCGCAAAAATAACAAAAAACAAACACTGTCCCCAAGTACGAAAACGCAGAAGGAACATTGACTAGTTACAAAAGGCCAAGGAGGATGTTCCCGCATTCCTGCGCTGTTGTTTTTCAGCGTCGGATGTCACAAGCGAAGCATAACAACCAGGAGGAGCACGGCTCTGAGAAAATAAGACACCATAAATAAATCACAGAAATTGGCCTCTTCCTTTGGTCTGGCCTTGTGCAAATATCTGGCCCTGCTGCCGTTAGCTGATCCAGATGTTTCATGCAAACTATTTTTTTGGGGGGGGGCTCCACACACCCCAAAAACAAAAAGAGGCACCGCAACCGGCAATTGTCAAACTTGCTCTTCGTCATTTCCATCCCTTATAATACACATACACGGCAGCTTTTCTTTCCCCTTTTGGAACGAGAGTAAATACTTTGGTCACCGTCCCGCTTCTGGTGATTTATGGATTTTTTAGCTCGCAGCACGAGAATAAAACGTTTCCTGCTGTTTGTTTGCACAGTGACGCCGGCACGACTGCCATTATGCAAAAGTGAAACCAATGACAGTCCATTGCTTCCCAGTTACATGGTTCGCCCCCGGGGGCGGACAAGCCCGGTGCCCGTCCACACTAAAGTGGGCGTGGCCCCCAGCAGAAGGAGGACTCTGGGAATCTGGGTTAAGACGCACGTCTTCATTTATATTCATGGCATTCGTTAATTTGCCCGTGTGTTTCAGCGGCACACCAGGCCCGCTTCATTGTGATTAACATACTGTTCCGTGTTAGGCAACATGGGGCCCAAGAATGAGAACTTGCTTATTCATGTTTAATTGATGGCAATAAAAAATGCAGGGTTTCGTTTCTTTTCTTTGCTGTTTTTTCTCTCTCTCTCTCTCTCTCTCTCTCTCTCTCTCTCCTCTTCCAGTAGGCGCTGCACTGTAAACCTCACTCGAGGGGTCAGGATCAACTCCAGTGGGAGCTGGAATCTGTGGCACAGAGAAGTTTCACCTCATCTGCGTGCACTGCCTCGGAGAGAATACATTACCAACGTGCTAAATATAACAGGATGCGACTGAAAACCAATTTTAAAACAACAACTGTTTTTCTGCTTGAAAACCCTTTCTGATTTGAAGAGGCAAAACAATGGGTGCATTTGTATTCCGCTCACGAATTCATTAAGCATTAAATTATGCTGTACTCCTGAGCGTTTACATTTAATTGTTGCTTTCCTTGCGCTGGCATGAATCAACTTAAATTCAAAAAAAGTCTGTTAACCCTGAACTGTACCACCCTGAATGACCCCGCAGAGATGACGGCCACTTCCTGCCTGTCCCCTGGCGTCCCCGGCTCTCCGGCCCAGTTGGAGCTGTAACAATGAGATAGCATTTCACTGTGATGGTGCTGCTGCGGGGATTATCGGCTCAGAGAGTTATCAAAGGCTTAGTCGCTCTGATTTCTGGTGACCCGCCGTGGACGGCTGCCATCGCTCTGTGCCAGCGCAGAGACCTCCATCCCTGCTGCTGCTGTGGCAGCGGGCCACCAGGGGCCACGTCGCTTTAGGGGGGATCCCAGTGGCAGACATGATGGACAGGTGTAATGGATATTTAGTGAGGCCCTATTAGATAAAGGGAATGGTGTTTTTCATGTAAGAGTACAAAGATAAATAGGAATGACGGAATTGTGAAACTTTCATTGTTGGACAAATGAGAACTTCTTGTTAAGTCAATCAAAGTTACTACTTACTATTATTACAGCAACGGATCAGTTTGGAAACCAGAAAAGCGTCTTTCAGTTTGTCATTTTGATTCCCAGAATATCACAGAGAAGCTCAGCCAAGCCCGCCGTGTGATTCCTTCTGGCACCAAAAGACACGGGCAAAGCCTGAGAGACCAAGTGGTGAAGGTAGTGGAGCCTTTTAGCACCGTCGTTCCCTCAGGAGACAGTGATGTCCAACAACAGAGCTAAGAGTAGACCTCGTCAGGTGGAAGAAAAAACGTCAACGTCTGTGCTGTTTATATCACGCTGCACACAGAAGCACTGAGAAAAACAAGCAATCACAGTAGCTCTCTGCTTAAGCAACAACTAGAAAACATACTAGAAAGTATGATATATTGCTTCAAACATGTAAACCAAAGAGTTGTGACATTTAAGTTTAAATTAAGATAAATGTTTGCTTCAATTCTTGATGTTGGGAAAATGCGATGAAATGATTTTCTACCATCCGACAATATGTAGTTTAAGAATTACGCTGGAAAAATGCTCAAGGGAGTGATATTAATCAGGCCGGATGTTAGCTGGCTAACATTGTGTCCATGTTTACGTATGACACCAGCAATGATCATATCATTCATGGGATTATACTTCTGGGTTGTCAAACAGAATGTTTGTATATCTGGGTAAACTACAACCAATACATCCCACAGTATCTGATGAGCTAACAGCCAATTAACTGAACAGTTTGGCAGCTCTTATCGCAGTTATGACAGACACCAGTCCTCTGGCGGACAGAAACTCCCCCCGCCGCCATCATTAAAACCTCTCAATGCTGAGATTAGCTGGTTGTTGCTTAAGATGAGTCAGGGAAGTTAGAGGTTGTATATGTCAAATAACCCGTAGTGTGCGTCCTGGATGAATGGGGGCCAGGGCTCATAATCGGCCCCTCATGGCTCCTGACCCTAACAGGAAGCAGCCGGCGAGTGCGGCGACTCCGGCCAGCCAATTAGCGCGCAGAGCAGGCCGGGGCTAACGAGCTCCCTCTCTGTGACCCTCCTCACCTCTGCAGGACCCCACGGTGGGAAATATGAGGAGCCGCGAGCCACTTTGACTACCCCCCCCCCACACGCCCCCACACGCCCGCTTCCAAGGCTCTCTTTAGCCCACTTCGTCTCCCCATCCCAGCCCCTCGCCCCAGACCCTGCTGTGTGACCACAAGGTCTACAAAACACATGCTGCCGCTCTCCACAGTTCCACCACATGGCTTTTTTACTGCCTCGCTAATGCTAAAGAGCGGCACACAGAGAAGAAGAAAAAAAAAAACAATGACCATGTACACACACACACACACACACACACACACATTCTGGGGCCCTTGCATTTCCCTGTAGTTTACTCTGGCCCAGTTCTAGGTGAAGCAGCTACTTTCCAAGTACTCTCAATAGTAAATGGGTTCCAAATTAATTGCCGGCTTTCGCGAGGCAGTGAGATAATTGTGAGGCGCTGTAATGAAGTGGGACCAGCCGCAAACACTAAAGTGGCTTTGGGCAAAAGTTATATTTATGCGAATAACACGTCATCAACGAAGACCAAAGAATCCAACAGTAACGGCACACCTGGTCGGGTTAATCTAAGCAGGTGGTGGACGTTTCCGGCACACCGCCATATCTAAGCCCAATTTAAAAAAAAGAAGAAATATATAAATGGGGAGCCAGTAATAATCATCTGCGTCCAACACCCCCACCCCCTTTTTCTCCCCGAGGCAGAATAGGTTCTGTCATTTGGACCCTCCAAACACAGACCATATGTGGGTTCAACCCCGGCAATCAGACTGCATTGTGGAGCAGGCGGCTGAGTTCATCAGGAAAAAATTAGCCCGCTGCTCTGCAGGCCCTGGCTCCCATTGGCCAGCCACGCGGCCCCCGCTCCGTTTGAGGGCACCCCAGACATTCCAGCGGCTAATCTTTTCCATTCCTCCGCTCAGCTCGTCGAAGACAGACCGAATCACAGCACAAGGCCCGCATTGTGAGAAACCTTTTTTCAATGCCGTCTCTCCTTTAATGCCCCCCCCCCTCCCCTTATACTCTTTCACCTCACACACCACAATTCCCCAAAAAATAGAAAGAAAAAAAATAAAAATAAAGAACTTTTTTCTTTTTCTTTCAGGACTTCTTATTCTCTATTAAAGAAAAAGAAAACACAATTATTGTTTTCTTTAAATGAAAAAAAGCAAGTTCCCTGGAACGGGACTGCGTTTCTCACAGTCTCGTTCCAGGAAAACTTTTTTTTTTTTAAAGCGCAAACAATGTAAAACCGCCAAAACCGGAGCCGGCCCACATCAGTGCTCGGCCTGGAGTCCTGCAGATCGCGGCCGGGTACGGTTCCCCAGGGCGAGGCTCGCAAGCCTTTTCTCAGAAAATCTCTCCACCGTGCGCGCCCCCCCCCTTCCTCTGCCCCTGTGTCATTGCGGCCCGCTGCCCGGCGGACTGGAGGACAAATGGCACGATGTGGGGGACACTGGTGGAGTTATAGCAGCACGTTCCATAATTAGACGCCAGGGTTATTACAGGCTCGGTAAACTTTAGACCGCCGAGCCTCCGCTGCCGGGACTTAACAGCTAATCCTTTTACTCCAGAAGCGCACTCTGCTCCTGGCTCCTCATCGCCACGTGCATTAACCTCCAAAATCTTTTCTTTTTCGACACTTTCACTCCTCCTCTATCTGCCCCTGGACGGAAGGTAGACAAAATAACGTGATGCGATTTGTAACGCGTTGCGTCGCGGCTCCTAAAATAGCCACAACACAAAAGAGGGGAAACTTTCAACATACTTTGGGCCAGACCACACTCCTCATCCAGATGCTCCTAATTGTTCAGGAAACGCATCCACCCTCACTGCAGGCTGTGACAGTGAAAAATTCTGCAATCAATCAGGACGGCTCAGTAAAGTACACACACAAAAGACGGACAGACGTGGGAGGGGGGGGGGCTGCGCGGTCCTGCTGAAACACGTCGGGAGGAGAAGAAGATGTTTGACATTGTCTAGTTTGTTCTCAGCTCAGGACAAATACACCACGGGGCCTTTTCTTTATACATGTTGGTTCTCTGGAGATGAGCTCTCCCTTTCCAGTTACACAACGGTGCAACAAGCAGGCGCACACTGACTGGGTGACAAATATACAATTATAGCCGTCTACTCATGTTCCTGTTATTAAGGACGCTCTGACTGTTGAAGGCAAAACTTTGATAAAAAAGATTAGGAAATGTTTGTAGTAATGGATTTGATCGTAGTAAATTTGATTGCATAATTTGTTCCTTCTTTCTAACAGCCTATTGGCCGAGAGACTGGAGTGAATTTGATGCCAGAAAGAACTAAAGGCCATTTTGATGTCGAGAAAGAAGATCTCATTGTTTATCGGATTCAAATTGCACAGATTTTAGTAATATTTACTGTTTTAGAGATTAGAAATTAGACAAGAGAACCTTAGATTTCTTTATGCCCTTGTGTTGGCCGTCCTTAAAAGGAATAACACACTCAAAAATAGCTTTCATCATTTTCAGGGCTTTTGATTATCATTTGAAATGTTTTCTCTCGTGTGACCTTGTTGGGAGAACGTGACCACCTGAGGACCAACAGAACATTTATTATATGTTTGCTTTTACCGTATTAAAAAGACAGTGAACTGCTTCAAGGAGCAGCGTGCTTAGTTGCACAGATGGAACTGAGAGCACTTCCAGTAGGGTAAAAATTATTGATACCGAGCAAAGCAGAAGGGACCAATGGACCTCCAGGACTCTCAAAAACAGAACAAGAGGCCAAACTAATTCCAAAGCACTCGAGTTCTAATAAGCAATCGCCTGTTTGACCACTTATTTCAATATATATTTGTATTCTAGGCTCAGCTCAACTCCCCCCTCCCCACATTTGACCCAGGCACTTTCAGCAGCCAGGTCGCAGCTTGGCTGTGTTCAGTGAGTGTTACCTGAGGACAGGCGGCGCTGATGGAGGGCGCACATGCCAGTGAAGCAGGAGCAAGCCTCGCCTGAGCGGCCTCGCTGCATGGGATGGGCCAACGAGCACTGGGGCTTCAGGAACCCTGTGAGGAAAGACGGGCAGGACAAATGAGAAGGCGGAGAAGTCAAGGCGGGGGCCGAGACCAACCGTAAACAACCGCAAAATAAATCGTAGCAGGTAAAGACAACAAAAACAATGATTTTGTTTGATTCTCAGCGGTGAAGACCAAAACACATGCCCCCTGAGAGCATTGGGCCGACCTCTCACATTTACAGTTCTGTAGCCAGCTGTCCCTCGCTCTGAGCCCCAGCCCCCCCCCTCACCCGCCCTCGCCAGGGCTCCAGCGAGCGGAGACTGAGCCCCCCAGCAGAACACCGGTTACGGCCGGCTTCAGTAGGAAGGGGAACCGAGGTTAGCGGCGAAATGCCAGATCAGGCCGAGGGTGCCTCGAGGGGCTCGACGACGCCGTCTCAATGTCTGTCTCCGGGGGTCACGGGGGGTTCATTTTCAATAGGGAAGTCATTATCCGGCACAATGAGGCGACTGAGTAGACTGTACAACCCCCCCCCCCCCCCCCCGCACCCTTTCTACTCCCTCCCTCTTCTTCAGACCGGCATTCATCCGCACTGAAAGAGCAATAAATAAACCTACAGTAGAAGACGTTTTTTGCTAGAATATCTCCTAAATAACAGCATCCGTCACCAGAAAGTTGTCGACATAAAAGTGGCATATGGCTGGCATTTCACTTTCTGATTCGGTCCATCGCTGTCGAACGTCTGGCTGACGCCGATCTTATTGATACCGCCACATCTGCATCATATGCTCTTAGTGAGGACCTTTTAGATTCTCCCCCTCCTCCTGTCACAGCCTTCTGTGGCCGATAAAGCGCCTTTATTTCCATCATGAAAAACATGTCGCTCCAGATGAGCTCAGAGAGTGACATTTAAAAACAGGCGGAGGGATATTGAATTAGTTCCCCATGATAAGCTGTCCGGGATGCTGATGCGTTCTGCTCATACGGTTGGGCTAGTGTGTCCGCACAGTTATGTGCACACCGGAAGAAGATGATGAGGTTTAACTGTGTGTGTGTGTGTGTGTGTTTTCTTCAAACCTTTAAATTGGCATCGCGGACGAAGTCTGGCGCTGACAATTCAGGGCAGGTCTGGACCGTGCAGAACCAGGTCACCCCAAACAACGGATTCAAACGGACTCATCAAAGCAGAACCACTTTTTGCACATGAGCAACAATACAGCTGTGGCTGTTACCACATCTGTAAAAGAGAACTGCAAGTGTGACTAGAAAAACATTTGTGGTCAATCTTAAGGGACTAGTTCACTGCAGACCACGATGAACACGTGTTCTTCCCCTTTGCTCACGTGCAATCAGCCAATTAAGATCCTTTCAGTAGAATCTGCCCAAATTTGGGTTGATCTGTGTTTCAGCTCTAATACAATATCATGTTGGTGGTTCAGCCGAAGGAGAAGTAACGTTAACTTATAACATAACCCAGAAGGCAGTGTGTAGATTTCAAAGTTTCTTCCCATCGGCAGTCAGGCTCATTAACAGAGCCCGACCACTTTCTACCGGTCACTCCCCTGCACATCCCCTCTTAATCAGTATTTAAATACACTTCACATACACCACACATGTGTACTGTGAGTGTATCTATTTGCCTGTGCATTGCATGGTTCAGAGTCTCAGCAAAAAGTACAACAGTATAAAACAGCAATGCACACAACTGACCGTGAAGTGTCACATAAAGTGTATGTCATTATAGTTTTTTTTTTCTCAGAACAAAACGGAGGTCCCCCCTCGAAGCGCTGAGATTTGAGGAAAAAATAACCTTAAATAAGTATTCCTCCTTCTAGAGCATCCCAATGCTGAAGGAGATTTTTCTGTATTAATGAATGAGGTAGATTTCAGTAGTTTTTTTTTTTTCGGTAGTTTTTGGAAGAATCAGCAGATTGAGCAAAAAAAAAAAGGGTCCTCTCCATCTATTGCAATCAGCCAGCCCCCCACTCCTTCCTTTAAGAATCAATTCTCCAGGAACACGCTACATTCCTGGGTGCACAAAGGGGGTTGAACGCCAAACAATGACACATGGTACGGAGCTTGGAGCCGTGTCGCTGAACATCAAGGCATTAAACATGCGAGTTCAGGCTCACAGACACACTGGACTTCAAAAAAAAAAAATCCAGAGTAAACCAATCACACAGAGCAACCCACCCCCAACCTCCAATAAAATAGCAATCCAGCACCGCAAGCCAGCAGTGAAGCAATGCTAAAGATATGGTGTTCCCCCCCGAGACGTCACTTTGAGTAAAAGAAACGTCCCTTTTTTCTCCCAAATCTCAATGTCAACACACAGATCTACAAAATGGTCGTTTTCAGAGTGATCAAATTACAAAATGAGTCATTGGACAACAGTCTCGACAACATATTGCGATTTCAGAAGCACGTGGCGCGGCCCTTTCCTGTGAGCGCAGCAAGTAAGTTTCACTTTCAGCGCCTTGAAGTGACTGATGGTCTGCCGCTGTGCGCTGCACGTCTCGTGGTTAGGCCCTGCACGGCGCTGCCCCGTGTTCTTAAGCGGTACCTCGATAACACGAATGTTTGATCGTGATGCTGCTCTTCGCTTCCGAGCAGCAGCGAGGATCTCGTTGGCTTTATAACTGCATGATCAAATCTTTGGGGGACGAGCTCAGACGCCCCCCCTCCCACTCACAAGCCAATCAGCATCATCAGCATTAGCCCTCGTGGCGATTGGGGTTACGGGGGGGGGGGGGGGAATCAGAGCAACGTAAACACGCTGCGGCTCTCCTCATTAAAGATAGACCTCTAATGAAATGGCATCCAGCATTTACAGCCTTGTGCTAATGAAGGCAAGCCTTTGAGATGCTCCTCTAATGAAAAAATACCGATATACGGCTAATAAAAGAACGGCTTAACGACAAGGTCCTAATGAAACAAAGGTGTGGAAATCCGCCGTTCTGACAGACCCCACTCATAAGAGCAACAGCTGAAGGGCTTCCATTAACGGCCCCGATGCATCAGTGGAAGTGCTGGTGGGATTTTACAAGAACCCACAAACTGGGTCCTTTTCAATGCAATACATTCAAGCCTTTATAGGCTAAAAGGGACAGCAGCAGCCTTTAAGCGCCACCATTGTTCTGCGCTGCTGGAGGGATCTAGCCCAAGGTCAAAGTTCATTGTTCCCTTAACATATATCCCAGGTGCAATAAAAAAAAAAGGATCTCCCACATGGGACTCTGGGGGGGCGAGACCGGCTAAAGACACTATACTCCATTTGGTGGCCTTGAGGACTCCAGTGGTTGACCACATTCACGGATCCATTTCCCCGGATTCTCTGTTTTGTGGGACAAAAGACCCACGTGATGTGTTTGAAGTGGGCAAAGCCAGGGGGACATCTCAGTTCATGAGATGCCTATTTTAAGCCTCCAGTTGGGCTGTCGCCATCTTGAGCGGAGCTCAGTACAACCGGACGCCGATTAGGGCGTTTTTAGCTGGCCAAAATGTTATGATCGAAAACGCAATGTGAAAGGTGGTATCCAAACTCTAATCTCATACATTGTATACTGAGGGAATAAATCAAGAGACAAGTGGAGTTTTTCATAGACATCTATTCAAACAGACCTGATGGTAATTAGAAAGTATGCAGGTTGATTCTGCATCGGCTTAATTTAAAGACGCTGGGGTTGCCGCCTTGGTTTCCTGTCTTGATGACCTCACCATGAGCTCTATAATTGTCTTAATTAAATGATTGATTGCAGAAATCGCTGCCATACCAGTCAATAATAAGAAGTCTTTACACTCCTGATCGCCCCAAAGCCAAAGCTTCCTGTCAGTGTGCCAAACACATTCTGTGTTTGTGCATTGTGCCGTTTTCCTCCGAATGAGGAGACACGAGCAAGAGACTTAATCATCGCCCAATGTTTGCTTTTCCCTAAAGAGAGCTAATCCACTGCGCCAGCGTCTCATTACAACAACAATTACCACTTTGACCGCGCTTGTGTTGCTGAAGCGCCCCTCCACCGTCCTCCACTCCAGTGAGCTGTCGGTAACGAGGCGAGAGAGACACTTCAGGACCCGTCAGCTGATAATCAAACCCTCCTCAAGGCTCCCTGATCCCGATCATCAGCACGGCAAAGCACATCTGCTCCATCAGCAAACCGTCTTCCCCTCTCTCGACGAGATCCATTTTGGGGGAGATTAATTTAAGCTTGCCTTTAAGCTGTTATTTATCTCAACCAGAACAAAAAGGCAGAGCAGATGCATCGTGACAACAAAGTAGACCACATTACTGGAGGCAATACCTAGACGCTGACCGTACAACTGGAATAAGACTTCCTTTACACGCGCACACACATGTAAATCATTTTATGGTTGCGTAGATGTTTCTCTCTTATCGGGGATGATCGGCTTTTTCTTTCAGTTTCCCAAACACGGCCGTTGGGTTAGCATTCCACGCTAGCGTAGACCCCCCCCCACCCACCCCGTTAATCAGACCTTGAGGGTCCTCGAGCAGCCGACCTGCAGGGCGTAAGGTGACCCGTAAGACGAACGAGGGCTTCGGCTTTCAAACACTCTCTGTGGAATGATCAGCATTCCGTTTATTTGGTGATTTGGGTCAAACCAAACAGGAAGCCCGTTACGTCGAGGAACGCAGCGCTAACCAGCTTTGCCACTGTGGCTTCTTTAGGGCCACAGATTTCTCGGCCTTGGATGAATTATGGCAACATGTGCAACCTGAGGGCTTCCTTTTAGCCCCGATGGAAGATTAGAGGAAGTCTGCAGACACAGATACCCATGGGGACCTTGGCTGGAAGACACAACCCTCAGCTCCTCAGCCACAACAAACCGAGACCACTGGACGAGCAACTTCAAAACCTTTAGGACCAGACGCGCCGCTGGAAAACAAAAACAGCGAAAATCTGCAACTTGCATTTGTCTCCCCTTCGCCCCCCCCTCGCTGTTTGAGGTCTGCGTTGGCAATAAAAAAGTTTAACTGGACAGCTTTATTGAATGACTTATTAAGCCACTGTGTTTTTTTGCAAGACTGAAAAACTGAGGAGCTTTGGAAATGAACAAGAGCAGCTTTCTGTAACGGCTCTTTAAAAGAAACTAAAACACATGTCTCCCTCCTCTGACCAAAACGCCGTCTGCGCGCTCACACGGTCTGGGGAGGATGAAAGTGGCCGTTGCCCCAGAGAAGCACTTGGAGCTGCGAGGCATCCATAGAGAAAGGTAGAGCTGACAAAGGTGACCTTTTAAGACCGTTCTTGTTGAGCAGCACATGTCTATCTGCAAGCCTCAGGCACAGCTTTTTAGACTTTGGAATTAGAAATTTAATTTAAATTAATTTAAATAAAATGTATTATGTTGTTTTATTCACTTTTCAGAAAATTGCAAAAATTGATGTTTTTTCTGAAGGGCAGCAAAAGAGACAAGAAAAGAGACAAAACTGCATTGAGTTTGTTCTAAACACCATAACCCCAACTCCATTTTGTCCCGACTCATCGTGCTCAGAGTTGGGACAGAACCTGGACAGGTGCTCCATCCCAAAAGGGGTCGGGACTCCCAGAGACACACTTCTTTCCCTCCGTGCACAGAGCGCCGGTCTGGGGGCGACTAGTTGAAAGTGTGGTTGAGGTAAAAAAACAGAAATTCCTGCGCTGACTAAACTCCGCCCACAGACTCAATTTCCTTTGCATTATACCGTCCTGAATGACATGTGGATCTGTTTTTTTCCCCGTTGGAGAAGCGGTGAGCGGCCTCCTCTCGGAGCGCGCCGTGGAGCATTACGCTGCGTAGGGGGTTAACATTTCTTCCCTTTAGCCGACACCGAAGAGGTAACTCAAATCATTTAGAGAAGCCACTTGTCTGACTTTAGGAGACGCGTTGGAGGTGAAAACAAGCCACAGACCGTGGTGTGTGTGTGTGTGTGTGGTAAATGAGGTTAGAGGGGGAAGAAAAGCAGCGGGCCGGCTCAAAGATGGCTTGTGCTTGTCAGTCTTTTATCCGGCGGGCAAACCGGGGGTGGGAGGGCTATAAGAGAGGGGGGGGCCTTACTGCCGGAGCAGCTCCTTGGGCAAACGGCTCTAATCAAATTTGCGCAATTGAAATCAGAAAGAGTAGCAGGAGTAGAAGAGGCTCCTTTCACCCGTGGAGCGGACACAAGGAAGCGTTTCAAAATCTATCCCAGCGCCGATCTCTACAGTAGCCGTTCACATGACGGATGATTTGCTCCGCGCCAACCGCCCTTTGGCACAGCGCACACTGGCCCTTTCTCAGCAGTGGAATATCCACCTCAGAGAGAGAAAAGGGGGGGGGGGGGTGAAACTTTGTTTTATTGCTATAATGGATTTCAGCTGGAAATTCATTATATGTCAAAACCTCGTTAGTCGCAACCCTTCATCGTGCCTGATATTTTGGGATCAAGGAGAAGTACCTCCAGCAGCCCATTTTAAGAGTATTTCAGAGTATTTCACTGACATCTTCAACACCTCCCTGGAGACATGCCACATACCAGCCTGCTTCAAGGCCTCCACCATCATCCCTGTCCCCAAGAAGCCCAGGATCACAGGACTCAATGACTACAGGCCCGTCGCCCTGACCTCTGTAGTCATGAAGTCTTTTGAACGGCTAGTCCTGACCCACCTGAAGTCCCTCACCGACCCCCTCCTGGACCCTCTGCAGTTCGCCTACAGAGCCAACAGGTCTGTGGACGATGCTGTCAACATGGCCCTCCACTACATCCTCCAGCATCTGGACTCCCCAGGAACCTACGCCAGGATCCTGTTTGTGGACTTCAGCTCTGCTTTCAACACCATTATCCCGTCTCTGCTGCAGGACAAACTCTCCCAGCTGCACGTGCCCGACTCCACCTGCAAGTGGATCGCAGACTTCCTGTCTGAGAGGAAGCAGCACGTGAAGCTGGGGAAACATGTCTCAGCCTCTCGGACCATCAGCACCGGTTCCCCCCAAGGCTGCGTTCTTTCCCCTCTGCTCTTCTCCCTGTACACCAACAGCTGCACCTCCAGCCACCAGTCCGTCAAGCTCCTGAAGTTTGCAGATGACACCACCCTCATTGGACTAATCTCTGGTGGGGACGAGTCCGCCTACAGGTGGGAGTCTGACCATCTGGTGTCGTGGTGCAGCCAGAACAACCTGGAGCTCAACGCTCTAAAGACAGTGGAGATGGTTGTGGATTTCTGGCGGAACAGAGCCCCACCCTCCCCCATCACCCTGTGCGACTCCCCCGTCACTATTGTGGATTCCTTCCGTTTCCTGGGCTCCATCATCACCCAGGACCTCAAGTGGGAGCTGAACATCAGCTCCATCACCAAGAAGGCTCAGCAGAGGTTGTTCTTCCTGAGGCAGCTGAAGAAACTCAACCTGCCAAAGACGATGATGGTCCACTTCTACACGGCCATCATCGAGTCCATCCTCTGCTCCTCCATCACCGTCTGGTACGCTGCAGCCACAGCCAAGGACACGGCAGGCTTCAGCGGGTCATCCGCTCTGCAGAGAGGGTGATCGGCTGCAATCTGCCATCCCTGCAGGACTTGTTCGCTTCCAGGTCTCTGAAGCGAGCTAAAAAGATCGCGGCCGACCCCTCACACCCCGGACAAAAACTGTTTGTGCCCCTTCCATCTGGGAGGAGGCTGAGGTCCATCAGGACTAAGACCTCCCGCCACACGAACAGTTTCTTCCCGTCTGCAGTCGGGCTCATCAACAGAGCCCGGTCCCCCACTGCCTGACTATAACACTCCACCGGTCACTCCCCCTCACACTGCACACGTCACTTTAACTGCAATTCATCACTTTGTCACTTTGTCTCTTGTCTGTTACTTGTTCGTTAGTGCACTTTATGCTTAATATTTTTCTTTTTAACTTTTTAATATTTAAATTTTTTAAACTTTATTCCCTTGTTTTATATTAACCCATAGCCTTATTCTACTAACCCATTGCATTAGCATTTCATTCCACTTTATTTTATTACTTGTGCACTGTTGTCTTGTCTGTCTACTGTCGCGCACTAACCGCCAAGACAAATTCCTTGTATGTTTGACATATTTTGGCTAATAAATGTTTCCTGATTCCTGATTCCTCCTCCTGAGTATGGAGGTGAATATTAATATATCCAGGCAGAGTGGCTTCCAGGCAGGAAGTGAGGTTCGCTGAGGCGACCTTTGCTCCCAACTCACCGGCCGAGTCGTGGTAGGAAGGCCCCAGAGCGTGCTTCCTGTTAGCCCGCTACAACGGGAGCACAGAGCGTCCCATCGGCCGAGGGTGTAAATGTGTACTAAACAACCAAGGACAAAACATGAGCCCCCGTCCTCCTTCCTCCGCTGCCCAACACTTTGTCTCTTAACTCTCGCGCTTTGGCACCAACAGTTGTCAAGCATTGTGAATGACACGCCATGAAATGAAGAAAATGCAAATCAACAACAAAAAGTAGATTCTTCTTTTTGTAGGAAAAACAGCTGTATTTCCTTTAGCTTCATCAAAACATGAAACATTTTAAACAGTGTGGAACATCATTCAGAAACGCGAATTGAAAACATCTGGAGGCACAGCTGCTATACGCATGGCTATATAATAAACGAACCAGAAGGACAATAAAAACACTCAAATTCATAATACAGTTGAAGAAGAATCAACGATAAACAGAGATTAAGTGCACACTTTGGCTAAAATGCCTCTTTGAACTGGAGGCATTACAGATGAATGGGGGCTTTTTTTAAAGCAGCGGCCTTTTGACTGTGAAGCTATTTTCGGGGGGAGATTCCAGAATGGGAAAAAAATTAAATTACGAAATAATCCTGTCCAGGACTTTGAATCCAGAGTAAATTATGCACACCTCCCATCATGTGTTCTGGACCGTGGAGAACTAGAACAGAAAAACAGTGTCACGTTCTGGAAAAATATTTTGGGCTCTCTCAACGGGTAAAACCTTACGTGTCAACGTTTGAAAGTCATGGCTTCAGACTGCACTACCGTGACTATAAAAAACAAACATGCATCTGGCACCTCCGCCACTGGCACATTATGTTCCTCAGTGTAAACACTTTTTTTTCTAAAACTGAGAAAATCTAAACTACAACTTTCCTTCCATGCAAATGTTGTCTCAGACTAAAAATAGCCAGAGGCAGGAACTCACATTCAAATTACAGTTCCTAATCTACATAGCACACAACAGGTCTCAGCGATACCTGGTCGGGCTATTTGAGTCAGTATGGGTCCATATCTGTTAAATAAAAAACAAATCGACAGGAGTGATTATACGTAAAGAAATGCTTTTATTTCTGCCATAGAATGCCGATAAAACAAATACAAATCTTCCCGACACTGCGGCTGTGCAGAGTTGAGATGCGGATATATAATTAAGCGCCTGTTCTTGACTCACAATGTGCTGTGTGTTAAGGAAATGGATTGAGTAATGCAATTGTACTTTTCAATAACTAACTTTCTTTTTTGTTTCGCATTGGCGTTGAAAGTGTCACCATCAATGCATCATCACCTCTGGTACTTGCAGAGACAACAGCATGCGAGGATGATTTTTCAGAGATGGGACGGTAGCAGCAGGTGACATCATGAGTCACCCACTCTTTGATTCAGGTTCAATATGAACATATTCACTGTGGTGCGGACAGAGACAGCCGAGACAGCCTTAAAAAAACAACTTGAAGATCAACAATTGCATGCATAGAGAAGGCAGCAATTAAGACAAAAAAAACATTTCCTCCTCTATAGCCAATACTACTTAAGTTTGGTCCTTGCGTTCACAGACATGAAGTGAGACATGCTCACTTTATGTCTGTGAACGCGTCCCTGACACGCACAGATGAAGACGTTCTTTTAAACGGGGACGGAATAAGGAACCTGCCGACGGTCTGGAGGAACACAGCTTGAAATTGCCTGGAAAATAATCAAGTATTCGTCATTTGGATTCCGGGTCAAACATTTCTGATGAAAAGGGGGGAGAGCTTTTCAGATTACTGAAGCACTTTTCTGATGGTGATTACACAACTTAAGTCTTTGGGTGACACAGTAAAGAGAATGAGGCTCCAGTAGACTGGTCCCTGGGCCTTGGAATGAAGTACAGACTCAATCTGGACTCCCTTGTCTCTTTAAACTGTTTCAAAACAAAAGCTCAAGACTCATGTTTCTAACTCCACAAGTTCTGTCAGTGTGCCGACATTAGTCTCCCCCATGTAGGCCGGATCGGCCCTCGAAAACGGCATTGCCCGTTAAAAAAAAAAAAAAATCTAAAGGTTTGTATATATTGTATCTACAACTGCAGGTCACAACAGAATTCGAGACAAAACCTATAACCCGCCTTGAAATATAAAACGATATCCACCTTTGAAAATGGACGACCTCAGTAATAAAACCATAATCCTCCCTCCTTATGACAGATTTCTTGAAATTGGTTTGTCTTCAGCACATCAGCCAGGACAGGGCAACGGGCACCATAGTAACAGATATCAGCACAATAAGATGTGGAACACCAATACTTGGATTAGTCACAATAATGCAAAATAGAAAACAACAGCCGGCATGGTGAAAAGGGACAAAAATAAATAAATAAAAGAGAGCAGAGACAGGCAGACAAAACTAGGTCAAGTCACATGACTGGAGGCGACTGCCGGCGGGCTTAAATATCCTGCAGCGTGCGGTCATTTACACAACAAATGTACATCTTGTTTCAGAAATCATTTCCCTTTCCACGGGGAAGGATGAGGCTCGGCGCAGCGGAGGCCGATGCTGCGCTGCGTCCCGCTCGGGAGAGAGGCTTATCACGGAGCACAGAGAAATAAATGAAAGCGGCGCATTAAGAAGACTCGAGCGAGCCCTTCTTTCCTCTGAGACGGGGAAACAAAGCCGGGGCCTGAGATAGCAGGGACATGATCATAACAGGAGGAAATGCGGTTCCGGTGTGAGATTGTAGCAGGCTAATAACACGCACCTTCCATTATCCTCTGTGAAAGCAAAGCCCGGGGAGATGTTAAACAAAAAAAGAAAAAAGGGAGAAAGGAACAAAGATGTCACGCGTTTTGCCTCCTTGCAAACGTGACGGAAGGAGTGTTGCAGGGTCTCCGGACCAGAGATGGCGCCATACCGATACCCGTGTGCCCGTCACCAAACTGCAGGAATTGTTGTGATCCGGTTTACCGACCTGCCCCCCGCATGAGCTACTCATGATTTCAAGAAGTGAAGCCAGGAAAGGCGCCCATCGATGGGGCACAATGCCACTGAAGGCCCTGGACCAACATGTGGCCGCGGGGAGTTTCAGGATGTCGCGGGGCCCGGCACGGTCCTTACCAGCCAGCTCTTAGGCTGATATCAGACACAGCTCTCGGTAGCGGACGGATACAGGTGTGGGCCCATGTGGCAATGAAGTCCTGATCTACAGTCTCTTTGCTCAAAATGTAAGATCAATGACTATTTTCTTGCCTCAAATGTATACAACCATTTTTAGAGCATTTTAAACATGAGGTTAACGTAACTAGATATCTTTGAGGTTATACTGTGTAGACAGCGCTGGCCCCCAAGTGCACGTAAACCAAAGATTGTGGTTTGCTATGATACTGTGGAGAGGTCCAGGTTGAGGGGCCAAAGCACCTTCTTGTTGCTCAAATGTCATCCGTGACATCACCGTGGCGTCTACCTGGGAACGCCTCAAGGACGCGATGAGCCAGCGAGGCAGAAGACGGCTCCAAAAATACTAAATCTGCCTCCCGGGGGAAGAGCTCTTAACTCAAGTAGCAATTACTGACCAAGAGAGACAGACCGTCAGACTGGCTTAGAGCGGAGTAACAGTGCGTCCTCTCAAAAAAATAAACACAAAAAGAGTTCAGAACCGCAAGGCTGGTATGGATCGGTGAGCGGGAGGCCGAACAGGGCGCTTCTGCAGGTCTGTGTGCGCCATAAGCTGAGGGACGATGCACCAGGACACCACGCGGCTCTTATCTTCATAAGGGATTCATCTGCAGATGATTTTAATGGATTAATCCATTCAGTGTTGAAAACCGCAGCAAATATCCAAAGGGGTATCTTCAAAAGATGTTCCTTTTAACAGGATACAAGAAAAAGAGAAAAAAAATTGAAATCATATTCTGGGGGCATTAAACAGCATTTATTGCCATTTCTAATCTAATTTATTAGTCATTTCAGATGAAAGATTTGGTAGAAACCCCAAATACAAGTATGAACGTGATAATTTGTCCCGCTTTAGTAATTTAGAAGAAAAAAAAAAATCCTCCCTGGTTCCAGCTTCTTCAAAGTAAGAATTCAAGGGCATTGGCATGGGGTCAGGACCGCGGTAGCAGACAAATATTTAAATGATGTGCAAACATTTTGTTGAATTAACAATACTATTTATATATACTATTTATATATATATATACTTTACCCCAAAGTCAGCTACTTATGCACAGAAAATAAAAAAAGAATAAATTGGGACATAATAGCGACTAGCTGATATGAGCACATATTATCACACACACACACACACACGTTCCTAGAAAGAAGTCAAAGTTGTCAGCTCAGCCATGTGGAAAAATGTAGGCCAACATCAGTGCAACATGGGAACTACAGAAAATATGGAAACCTGCTCCAGTGTCCACGCAGAAAGAGAAGATTGAGCAACATGTTTGCCTCCTGCGTCCAGGCCACCACATAAAGAGTTCAACTTGAATGGAAACGCACCCTTTTTCATGATGTTCCAATGACTAAAAAAAGCATTATTGATTCGATGCCAACTGCATCATATTCCTGGGGTGTGTCTTCATTCTTCTCCTCTGCACCCATCTCTCCCTCTCTGCTACCACGTCTTTCTTCTTCTCCTCCCATCCCTCCCCCTCCCCACCCCCATCCTCAATCACCTCTCTTTATCCCTCTGATCGCTGCACAGTATTGCAGCTTTAAAAAAGGGGGAGGGAGGGGGGGGGTCACCTGGAGGCCCATCGGAGGGAGACGGGGGGGGGGGGGGGGGGGGGGGGGGGTGCGGCCCTTTTGATCAGCGGCGTTCGCAGCATTAGCATGTACCTCTGCGCACTCCACCCCCAAACTCCCCTCGCTTCGGGGAGCGCTGCACCTGCCTGTCAACGCACGCCCGACCCACGGAGGAGACCCCGCAAAGGTGGGACGGGAGGCGTGAATCTTTCAAATCTGCTATTGAAGCGCATAATCTCGTCGCAGCGTCGACTCGTGTATAATGAGGGGCCTCGCGGTACCGACTAAGGGAGATTGTCGTTCTTCTGGGGACCCGAGGCCTCACAGGGAGGCTCATGAACGACAAACAAACAAACACTTGAAATGGATTTTTTAAATCACACAAAGGCAGCCTGGTTTTTTTCATGTTGATACACGGAAGCTCTTTCATGCTGTCCACATCGGTACCGGTCGAGGACAAAACGAAGACTTTTTTTTTTTTTTTTTTTAACACTTGGATTTGAAGTTTACCGTCTGCAGAGAGCGGAGGAATTTTTGTATTTTTACGAGGGGCTGTGTTTGGCCCACGGTCTTGGTCTGGGTGCAAAGCCGGCTGCCCTCTCTCTTCTGAGCCACTTAATTAGGCCGGGCCCTGCGCAAAGGGGAGTTGGTCACATGGGCCCAATTTGGCTCCCGCTATAAAACTCTGCAAGGCCTCGACAGGACGGATGAGAGGAAAAAAGCAAAAAAAAAAGTAAAACGTTAAGAAGGAGGGTGGAAAAAAATAACCAAAATGAAAGGAGGGCACCCCTTAAATTCCCATCAATCTTTCCAGATGTTTTACAAATATTCTGGCGAAGCAATCCAGATGTGCTCAACCCGTTCAGTCCCCTCCTTCTGCTCGCTGTGCCAGGGACTTGTTTTTCTTCAACGACTCCCCCTTCCCCTCATCAACCCTCATCAATGTGCCTCTGATAGAGACGTCTGAGTGAGGCCTTTAATAGCCCCCAGGGCACCTTAGCATCCACTAGGATCCTGTCATAAACATCCACTCTCATTTTTCACAACACAGATGTGAGTGTGTGTATAAGAGAGCGCAATGGAATTAAGGTGCCTTGCTTGTGTATATACATATATATATCAGTAAAGGAGTTAATTGGTATATATATATATACCAATTAACTCCTTTACTGATAGCGGCGCTGATGCTGAAAAACAGAAATGAAAACCACACGCTTCCTTTTTCGCCAGCCTCCACGACGATCGGGTTTTGTTTTTGCCCCCCCAGCTCACCTCTCCCACGGAGCGTGACCCAGCCTCAACCCCTGGACCTCCCTCGCCCAGACAGACAAGCTGCTCAACTCTGCAACGCTTCAGATATATACGCCCCCCCTCCACCACCACAACATGCTGTACACGGATGTGCACAGCCAAGAATACACTCATAACACACCCCTTTCTGATGCTCAGCTCAACTACTGCTGGGGCTCAAGGCTGTACATCTCTGAGGAATTGTTACAATTTAATAAATGAGTAACTGGTAAAAAGGAAAACAAACATGATCTATAATGAAATTAAAGGTCAGCTGCGGCCCTCGTGTACGCTCACACACACACACACACACACACACCTCGACACTCTCTGTCCTCTTTAATCTGCAGCCTTCTCCACCCGCCGAACAGAAGGAAACATTCCGAGTATGACATTTTGAACTTGTCAGCGACGGGTTTTCTTGGTTGTGCGTGGGCCACGGTCAGCGCTCCTGTATGCATGGCGCCGGCAACGCCAAAGACATGGCCGGGCCCCCGCCCCCGCCTGCATGTCTCCTGTCTGTCAAACAAACCTGGTTGCTCAACGTTCTTCCTACAAAACGGCGGGCGCATGTACATCCAGGGTGGGGCAGTTAGAGCGGTGGATTCTGAAGAAAAAGTGTCCCTGACATGGATCCATTTGCATAAATCCAAACCGGACTCAGAATGTTCCCCTCGTTACTGGGGCTCTCTCACTTAATGAGGTTTAAAATGACTCTTGTTAATATGAACTCAGGCGTCAACACGCTCTCTGCCGGCATTTGGTCGTCTTGCTTTCGCCCATCAAGGAGTCGTTCCTTTTTTAAATACCTGCATTCTGGTCCCCCGATGTATTGTGTCTAATATCATGTGGCCTCATAATTTACATTGCACGGCTCTTCTGTGATTTCATAGAAAACCCCGTCTGCAAAGTGCCTTTCTCTCGGAGGGCAATAAAACTAACTCAAACAGAGGAAGGGAGGAGACACCTCAGCAAAAACTTTTCCTTTTGGTGGCTTGCTGCAGCGCTGGCTATGTGCATGTTCAACATGCGCCGGCGTCCAAGTAGCAGTAGTCGTAGTTGTTATATTTCACCCCATGGTGTAAGCCCCGCCTTTCCTGAAGTCGCGTACATTCCTGGAACCAGACAGCCGCAGCCCTCCGGACTCCTATGCAGACGTTCAGCATGCGATGCACATGTCTGCCTGTGCGTGCACGTGCATAGAGGTGTGTGTGTGTTGGTGTGTGTGGGCGCGTGTTGAGGCCACAGACGGGGCGGATGTACAAACGTGCTAGGCACGCAGGCGTCAAACAAAAAGTGAATCACTTTCTCACTCTCTCTTTATTGTGGGCAAAGGGAGCGAAAACTCAAAGAGGAACCGTGTTATCTCACATGTTATCTTTGTTCTCTCTCATGCGCAGCAATTTGTGGAAACAATGTTAAACTCTCAACCCGCAAGTATTAACACTCATTTCTGAGGTGATTGTTGGTTTATTGCCTACGTCCCTCGGTGTTCGTAATCCAGAACAGTTTTGGTAGCTCCTGTAATGGATCTCCTGTTTATAATTGCGGCCGCGGCCCGCAATCTCGCAGAAGAGCTGCTTCCTGAAGTCTGAAGACAAATCCCAGAGTTGTTTTTCATAAGACGAGGACGTCAAAGTTGGGGGAAAAAAAAACTTTCTGATGCACGGCATATTGTCAGCTGGCTCGCTCTCCCCCTCTCTCTCTCTCTTGGGCAGATCAATCTTTCAAAAGCTTCAACAGGGCTCCTTTCCTAATGCAATGCAACATGTAAATGTACCAAATCGTCAGTTATGAAGTTGAAATACCCACAATGGTGTGAGTGACAGCATATCCAGCTAATTGAATTGGATGAACGCATCCCTAGAAAACGCCCCCGAGAAGTCATGTTCACAGGCTCGTGATCATGCCTAAGGCATCGAGTCAGTACTGGCTTTCCATTGGCTAGTAGGTAAGCTTTTTTTAAACATCATCGTCATCACATCTGCAGATCTCCCTGAGAATGTGTGTAGTGTAAAAGCATTGGCTATTATAATCTACTTGTGTTTCATGCCCACAGGACAATGTGCCTCATTCTGTCAAATTCTAAATTAAATTATGGATGTTCCCAAAGTCATTATTGTGGGAACAAAATCCTTTTCTGCACGTTCAAATCATGAGTCTCACTCTCGCTCTCTCTCCCTTTCGCTCTCTCAAGAAGAAGCAGTCCTACATTTCATTTGTGTTCTCATATTTAGCCGTCTGAGGTCCGATCTCGTTTGTGATGCCAGGATAAACCTCCACCTGGAATATGGAAGCTCGGCCAGCTTTGAGAATTCTACAAAAAAAAGCTTAGCTTCGCTGTGTAAAAATCAAAAAACATTCAAAATTGACTTCAACATTTCCCATCATAATAGCAAACATTTAAATGTATGAGCTGGAAAATGAGGCCACTCAAAGAAATTCATCCGATATACAAAAATGTACGGTAAAATTTGTTGGCGTGCATGCCGTTGTAAAATGCATGTGACCTCCAACATGTCCTGTCCAACTGCTGCCTCCTGTTTACGCCCAAACACCCACTCACACACCCACACGCAGGACATGGCCGAGGTGTTTTGCATGCTGTGGGATTTCCGTGACTCTGCCCAGCAGTGCGTGGAGGCCCCACCCCCCCACTGGCGAAAAACATTACGGCGGCGAGAGGGCACCCTGGGACACCGACTCGTTCCGTGACCTCAAAAAGAAAACTGCGACGGAGCAACGACAGACACAATCTTAATTACCTCGCTCTGTTTCCACGGCGACAGCGAGCGTTTACATGTACATACACGTTTGTGTGTGTTGCCTGCACTCAGCACGCGTGTAAAAAAGCCGGTGGGGGTTCTGTGTGCATTCACCTGAATATACCGTTTTAATTTTAAAAAAGAAAGGCAACTTCACAGCTGGAGTCCATTTCTTCTGAAGCAACATCAAACGCATCGTTTCAGCTTTTGATAATTTAGCACACTGATGAATATTATTACAACGTGTAAAGCAATGACCTGCTGTAGTCGAATCTGGAAACCCCATCATCTGCGTGCATCAAGGAAAATCATTCTATTCACTCTGGCTGCACTGCTCTGCAGAACTACTTTTTTTACATCTGCGCTTCTCATTGGGGCCAATTATAATTAGCGTGGAAAGAATATGTGGGCATAACGGAAATACAATGACATGGAGAGGCATAACATATCTGGGATTCACTCCATTCGTCAAACCTCTCCAGTGAATAGCCATCAAAGCCTATGTGCTCATAACTTAATTACAAAACACATCATAACAGCAGATATTTCAGGCATTAAGGGCAATCAGAGGAAGAGGCGTCTGTTCTTTTTATTATTGAAAACACTCGGCCATTCTCTGACAGACAGACGTTTGTCTGTTTGTTTTTTGCTTTTTTTAATCGCATGGTTCTGTGGTTCCGCAACACGTCTCGAACACGCCGCCGTGTTCTTCCTGGATTATATCGATCCTTTTTATCTCGGCTCGGCCGTGATGCAGAACACGGAGTGGAGCGCTGTGGGGCAGAGCGAGCTGAACTGACCTTCCCCTCCATGCGTATTACAAGCGTGAGCTGGCTGAATCCACACTGGAGACCACGTCTCCACTTCAAAAGAGTGGCTGTACGCGGTCTGAATACTACCCCCCCCCAAAAAAAAGGAAGAAAAGAGCCATTCAGAGTCTCGGAGGAGCAGCAATAAACACTGACAACAAAAGGTGCTGGGATGACTCCAACATTGAATGGTGACCAATCCAAACTGAACCAAACGCTCAATTTCAAATCGTTATTAACCAAAAACATGCCAAAATCCTTTGTTCTAGCTTTAAAAATATATATTTTTTGGAGCCTTCCTGTCTCATGTTGTCTAAACTAAATTGTACAGGATGCGAGGATGTAAACTTTGCTCCTATGAATATGAAGGCTACTTTTAAGTATAGTCACAATCACAAATTCTTACGTAAAATACGAGATCAGAAACAAGGTAAGAGGAGAACACAGAAAAAGTGAGACAAAACAAAGGCAAAGATGGACGTGCTACTGTCCTTAAAACACCAACCACAGATTGAACGCCGGAGGGGAATTCCTGGAATGATCAAGCACTCGGGGGAGCAGAGGTCAAGGTTCGGGGTGCAGAGTTCACCGCTGGCCGGTATCAATAAAGACCTCCTGCGAGTGAGGAGCTCCTCACACAAATAATTAACGAGCCGTCTGATTCTGTGCATGGTGATTGGTGCAATGTTTAGAACTCAACTCGAGCCAACGCCGAGTGCTTCGTGATGATCGGCAGAGATGTTGCACAGAGAAGAACAACAACTGGTCTACGGTTTAGTGTAATTATAAGAAAACAAAATGCTCTCTGGCTGAGTTGGTAATTGCAGCGTAACCCTGGTGCAGTTGGGTTTGGATGTTGTTGGGGGCGAGGGGTGGGAAAGTGGCCGAGGCCGGGCATTAAGCTAATTGTCTTTGATTTGCTTCAGTAAAAGGCCTCGTGGGTGAGATTGAGAGAGAGAGAGAGAGAGAAGAAAGGGAAGGGGGGGAGAGAGAGCTGTCACTTTAAGCCATTAAGTCTCACTATAAAAGTCCTCTAATAAAAATGACAGCTGCAGCCCCTTTTCTCAAAAGGGGAGCAAAAGCGTCACATCGGGAACACAAAACTGGACGGCCGTAAAAAGACAAACTTGGCCAAATGCTAAGTGTAATTTCACAAGCCCACTCCCACCGCGCGCACAACCACACACACACACACACACACACACACACACTCCCTGTGTTACCTTTGTTCCTGAGTTACTGCCAGAAAAGGAATGTCGGTCTCTCCCACACTCGCACACACACACACACACCAGCATGAATCTCACTTTCTCATCAAAGACCATGAACTTCATTTGCTTTTCTGCGAGTGTGTGTGTGTGTGTGTGTGTGTGCGTGTGTGTGGTGGTACTTTGTGCTCCCGTAAACACAAACCACCATAGAACGTTTGGAGTGAACGATCACTTTCCAAAAAATACTACTACTAATACCAATACACGTAATTATTGATAGCTGTGTTTGAAGAAAAAAAGATGTTCTTTTCATCTTTCTCTGAATGTTGGCTCTGCATCTCCATCAACCGTCTAATTCTCATCAAGCTCACTGGATCTTAAAATCGCCTCAATTTTTCCCTCGGGGTCTCTTGTCCCAACAAGACACTTGTCTTGGAAAAATAAGAATAAAGGCGGCCAGGAATGTGAGAACAGCTGATGAACGCTGCTTTAGGAGAACTGCCTGGGGGGGACATCAAGTAATTAACCCTGTTGCAAAAGACTAAGAATCGGACTTGCGTTATTTTTCATTCGCTCTGTTTTTTTTCCCCCTGACAGGCCGTCACGATCAGCCCCATATTGCTCCAAACTGAAAGGACACATTCTCCTTCCAATGGCATCTCTTCAGTCTTCACAGCTTTGCTGAAAGCACCGAGCAGATGGTGCCAACTGTAGCCATCGCAACCGATCCATAACTGTAAAGATGGAGCCGCTGTCACTTCAAACAGCTGCGCATCAGGTCCTCTTAATGCAGCCCGGCAGATAATTACACGGAGCGAGCGGCCAATCAATACGTCCCAAGGACTCCGGCGGACAGCGGCTGGTGTCCTTGAAGTGGCCCGATTACAAATCGCCACTCAAGTGGCCCTTCGACGGAGCAAGTTTAAATAGAAGGGGCGATTTAAGGCCAGTGTAGATTAGGACCACGGAAGAGCTGCTGATGCAGCGAACGCAGGGTGGGTGGGTTGTTTGAGGGGAGGGGGGGCTCTAATTATTTGAACAATTAAAGTGTTTTTACAGGGAACCCGCTGGGCCTTCCAGACCAGGAACCATCTTCCTTGAGCTACTCCGGAGTACGCTCAGGCACACTGAAACTTGAAGCACTTTTGGCGTGGACACACAATACGCTGCACCTGTAATAACAGGCCCATCAAGTGTGTGCAAACGCTGGCCCCCCTTGTAACAGAAGAAAGCCTACCCGGCGTCTCAGAAGTCTCAGAAGCCCCCCCCCCCGGCCACAGCCCCTCTCCTGTGAATCTCCTTGGGTGCATCCAGGCGGGGCTGAGGATGTACCGCGTTGAGGTTGTAATGCGACCCCCCCCCCCCCCATGAAAAGAGTGGCAGACACAATAACGTGTCTGCTCCACAGATCTGTACTGTGTCTCTGTTGCAGGAGAAGGGGGAGGGGGGGGAGGGGGGGGTTCACTTTGACAAACTCACAGCAGCAGCTCAGCATTAATTATTTACAGTGTGGCGTGTGACAGCGGCTGCTTGAAGAGGAATATTTCTAAAAGAAACGACTCGGATTAGTGGTTTTAAAACAGTAGTTCAGAAAAAGTATTTAGGCTTTTTCTGGAAATTCAAGCGTCACTAATTGAAATGATATTGCTCCACTTATTCTTACTTTCTGGTGACATGCAGCGAGGGTAAATAAATGTGACAGTTGCCCTTCACCTCAACAAATAGTGGCCAATCCAGTAACATCAGCCAAGCGCAGTCTCTGATCCTTTTGCAGATTAAATCTGCATTTTGGTCCACACTAAGTTTAGTTGGCCCCTGATACACGTGCGCCCGTTTGTACCGGAGCTGACATTTAGTGTGACAACTGTCAACAAGTCGAGCCTCTTCGTTTGAGCACAGGGGCCACGAGTTTAAACTCCCAATTCTCACGCTGCTCGGCCTCATTTTCAACGTTCAGAGACAAACGGAAGCGCGTTTAAACCGAGTCACGCGACGGACAACAAGAAACGCGTTAAAGAGGCAAAAAACAAAAGGACCGAACTACTGAGGCGGTTCTAAAGAAGTAAAAACCGGGGAAGAAAAATAAACAAGTTCGTAACTCTGTTACTAAACCGGGACGTCTCTTTCAAACGCTGCAGCACGTGGACACGCTGAAAGTTGAAATGACTTTAAAAAACGAGTCCGCGTTTAATTGCACGCGCGCAGCTTCCTCCCGAGCGGGACGTCATCAGCCGCAAAACGTGTCCGCTTTATTAACGCACACAACCAAGGAAAACAACGTGCGCTACAAACATGTAGATGTGTGTGGCACGCGCTGTCAGCATGGGGGGGGGGGGGGGGGGGGGGTACAGTGCGAGGACACGAGTCCCACCATTCTGCAAATTATCATTTCGTTAAAGAACCCATGATGTCCCACACATTCCAAACGCTACAACTTACCCAGTGACAGGAACGGTTTGGTTTCCATGTCGGTCGGTTAGCTCATGCCCGCTGAGACGACCGCGTTTCGGGGGAGTTTTGTTGTTGTTGTTGTTGTTGTTGTTGTTACTTCGCCGGCGGGCCGCCCGTGGTTGCTGGTGCTGCCGCGGTCCTCTCTGTCAAGTTGTGACTCGCGGGCACGGAGCGGTAGAAGTGACAGGTCGACGCGTGACACGTCTCGGAAGATAACCGAGATGTTTGCGCCGTGTTGTCGTTTGGCCGCTCAGCTGCTGCGCTCTCGTCCCCTCTCCTCTCCCTCTCTCCCTCTCTCCCTCTCTGCGCTCGCCGTGGCAACAACTTCCAACTAGCAGAGAGAAGCGCAAAAGGGGGCCGCGCAGGGGGTACTCCCACCGACGTACCGTCGAGCAGCAGCGACGCGGGTTCAGACGCGGGTTTACCGCGAACTCTGAAAGAAAGAAAACGCGCAGCGCATTGGTTTTTTAGGACTAAACGCGGGCACGTCGCCTTTAAGCAAGGCGGAGTTTTTTTTTCTCCCAAATCACGCGAAGTCACTTTTTAGCTGAGCGACATTCACGTCTCGCTGCTTATCTCCTCCTCCTGTAACAGTCACATCTGTTGAGTCAGGGCCTCTGACTCTGGACAGATGTTAGAACTGCGAATGTCTACAGGCTGCACACCGCTCATGCAATTAGCATCTCTCAGACCTAAAAAAAACAGGACTGACATTCAGAGTGCTGATCGTATATTTGCAATTATTGATATCACTGTTAAGAAGGTTGTGGTACTTTCAGATGTACTGTTGTCATCACGAAGCCTGCGTTTTTTGTCAATCCATCAAAGCGTCTAGAAAACGTCACAGAAATCTTTAAAGTTTTCAGCATAAGCTTTACTGCACCATTTGCATGTGTTGGAGTGCTCTTGCTCTCTCCCCCCCCCCCCCTCCTCTGTTCATGCCACTGTATCTGTCCTGCACATGACAGTTTATGCCTGATTCAAGCCACATCCTTCTTGTGTGCACCTCCTCCCCTTCAACACCCAGGTTCTGTGCACACATAGAGGCAGGCGCGTGTACCAGGAGAGTGAAAAGTGTCCCTCCTTTGGCCCAGATCGAAGGAAAGTACCCCCCCCCCCCCCCCCCCCCCACACACACTGTGAAATCCCTTATGCATTATACTATATGCTGTATAGGGTATGCATACTCATCCTGCAGCCATCCTCAAGGCCCATGAGATGAGCATTTGAAGGTGTTCTCCACGTTTGCACCAATGGGGCGATGCATAATTAATACAATGCGTGGCACATTGAAGATCAAAGGCAGCTACGCAAGAAAAAAAAAAATATATATATATGAGGAAAAGAAAGATTCAATTTAAGTCGCGCCGTTTAAAGGTGTGTTTCTGTGCGCACTTTTTGTGTAGGTGTGCAGATGTGTGAGGAGCAATTACTCCACTCAAGGCCTTTTTGTGTGAACGCGTCCTTCATCTATCTTAGCAAGTAAACAATTGTCAACCGTCAGAGGGTGTCGTGTTGTCGCAGCGATGTTATTGAGCGGCTTAATTGGCGGGGTGAATGCTCATTAGCGACAGGGATGTGTGTGTGTGTGTGGGGGGGGGGGGGGGGGGGACGATTGAACATACCATTAGTTGTCAGCTCTCAAGGCTGTTTCTCTTTGCCTGGAGCGCCTGCCCTGTAATAGAAGACAGACACAACACGGCCTTTTCAATCGCCTCCACCGGGCCGGGCTCCCTGGTCGGCCCGAGCTAAACCGAGCTATTTAACCCTCAACTTCTGGGCCGTGATTAATAGCGTTTCGACCCCTCACCTCCACCCGTATAAATCCTCTGGAGGCTGTTGTCGGCTCTTCTCAGAAAGTCGCACCTCGGCGGAAGGAGGCGGTGAGTCCAAACTTCACCCTCACAATCGCAATGTCTCTTGGCTCGGTTCTTCTCTTTTTCTCCCTTGGGCCGGTTTTCCCTCCACTTTAAGTGACGCGCTTTGGCCTCGGGAGGATGGGGGGGGTGCACCATTAGGATACACTTTGCTAAGGTTGCTTTGACAGCCAACCTCCTCCTCCTTCTCCCCTCTCTCCTCTCTTTAAGTGGGTGATAAATGAGACAAGAGGCATTTTGGTTGCCTTTGTACTTGGACCATTCATGAAAAGCTCATCCTTAAAAGTGAATATGGCCTCTTTCAGCAGCAATGACAATGGTGTCCGATCCTGAGGAATGTACAGATAAATATACTCTGCATTTCTTTCCTATGCATTGCTAGAAGATCTTGATAGTCCAATGTGATGTCTTCAAATAGCTCTTAATGTCCAACCATTGGTCCAATGGAATTAGCAAAGAGAAAGAAGTCTCAATCTGTGTGTACACAAGTCTTTTGTATATCTCCAATACGTGGCGGGAGTCTTTCTTGGGAGCCAAGGGCGTAAGAGTTGGTGCAGTTTGTACACGTCAAATGCACTCTGGATACAAACAAAATCTTCTTCACATCCCTGGAGTCTACAAGCGGCCCGTTCCGATCGGGCATGCGTTCCTGACAGACATGCTAGGGGCAATGATCCTAGAAATAGAAAACTCGCCAATTTACAGTTGTATAGCGCAACTGTTTTTTTTGTTCATCGGAAATTAAGATGAGCCTCTATAAACCAGATATAGGAAACTACTCCAATTAAGGTGTCGGACAAATTGTTACACTTGTTTTCTTTGCCTTTCTTCCAAATGAAAAGAAGAAAGTGTGCTACAAGGAATCCAAAAGCATGTGAGATCATTAGGGCGTTTGCTGAGGTGTTCAGCATTGTCTGTCCCCGAGGGAGAATCTTGATCGTCACGGCCCTGGGTTCACATTCCTTAACCCCTGGGTCAGGGCTTTGTCTGAGGATAGCACTGAGGCAACTTCCACTGCGGAAATCAACAAGAGCAGACCCACTGAACGCCAGAGACACACACGGAGGCAGGAAGGGGGAACACCACACAGACTGTATTTTTTGTCCCGCAATCGAGAAAACAGATTTGTTTTTGTTGTTTTTTTTCTATCCATTCTAGGATAGGCTTCCATTTATTTCTGTACAGTATCCCCTTAGAATAGCTGCATTATTGCAAAAAAAGACATCCAATTTCAAAATGATTCAAAAGTGAAATGGGCTAAAACATGCAGGGCCATTGGTATGCTCCATTATAACGCAATTCAATGACAGCAGCCACGGTTTGGACTAAATAAATTTTTAATCTTCTATTTATGGGGGTAAAAGATATGACACGCTTTTATACAAAGATCTCAGACACATATCCGTATTTTAAACAAAAAAGCACATTGAAGCACATTTCGCATCATGGCTCTGCCCTTTTTATACAGACAGAGTTCATTTTAGCCGAGGCGATAAGAGCTTTGTGGATCTGCCCATCAAATCCAACTGATAGATGACACGGATCCAGGCTCGGGGCCAGGAAACAGTAGTTTAAAAAAAGAATTGCGGGATATTTTCCTTAAATGATCAGCGCCCATTCTTCTCAGGGCTGTTATCAATATTGAACATTACATCAGCTGTATCTTTTGTCTTTTTTTTTAAAGCCTCCACGGTGAAGGCATGACTCACTGAATGGGAACAACCAACGCTCAGGCATGCATCATTCTTTAATATCATATTAAAGGGAAATTGGCTACATTCAAAGAGACGCGGCCATAAATCTGGCAGATACTTGGCAGAAGGCGGTCGTGTCGCGGATTGGGGAGAATCACCGTCCCCTGCCGAGCATCATCTCCTCACCCGCTATTGAGTCTGGCGTTATTGCGCGGTGATGAAGCTGCTATGCTGCTGCAGCCGACAGATTGAGAGGCTGAATTATGGCTGTGCAAAAGGGTTGAAGGTGTAGTCAAACATTTCCCTTGATGCTTTTTTTGGTCTGGTGGTTAAAAGAGGACAGGTGACGGAAGTTCATGTTGGAAGGTTGGGATTTTTATTTGTAGGCTATGATGAGTTGTGATTATTAGACACCAAAGTCCGTTCAGGGAACGTATAGAAATCTCCAAGTCAAAGATGCATAAAGTATCACCTTCACAATGTCCTTTTTATCTTATCAGTTTGTTTCCAGCAAGATTGCAGAAACTAAGAATGCAGTTGCCTGTTTACGATTAAATCAGTGCAATACTATTGCCGTAGTCAACATATCTACAATACATTATATAAGCTTTGTCTTATCCCAAGCCGCCGTTCACACGACCAGCTGTCTGCTGTGACAGCTGAACAACAGACTTTATTGTTCCCCATCGTATTCAAAACGTTCTTCCGTGCATTTGTGTCTTTGTAACCACCACTCAAAGTATTCACCGCATCTAGTGATTCACCTGAGTCACCGCTTCACACTTAGCAGATAGCAGTTCGGAAGGTTTTACTTTGCAAAGCTCAGCTGCTTTGCTTCGCGTTGCTGCTGATCCTGCTTCCAACCCTGCTTTGCCTCGCAGCACTGAGACTTAAAATCATAGTGCATCTTTGCAACACAAGGGCTGAATCCTATAGGCTGAACGTATAGGCGGTGGGCTACAATGACTGACGAAGTGTCTATTTTTGTTGTTTCTAATCTTCCTGATATGCGTTAGATTCGATTCAGCTGCAAATACACATGTGCAGTAGAAGTTGGAAATATTACAGCAGGCAGTATAATTATATAAAGGTTAAGGCCAAAATAAATAAGTCTAAAAGTACTCATTGAGATGTTTAATGAAGCTATAAAAACCTCAGACAAGCCTGCACGTATCTACAATGGGTCAATGGACGTCTCCTAAGTGACTTCCACTGCAGTCAGTACAGGACAGCTGGGAGAAAGTGCAACTCAGTTGGACTTCAGCTGGGTAAACATTCCCCATCGAGGCCAGAGATCTTGTGTACACACGGGGCACAGCGCACATTCTGCACATTCACAGTAAGGATGGATGATCTAACCAGGACAGAGTCCATGTGGGCACAGCGGTTGAAATATGACAAGAGATTACCCCAATCTTCTTAAGCCATTGAGCTCCAATGAGCGCTTTGAGGCCTCCTGCCTTACACACACATGTGTTTTGCGGACATGCACAATGTGATAGCTTGGAAGAAACCAAAGGTCTTTTTTTACTGAGAGGAGCATTAGAGTAACGGGACACCTTCAGATCAGCAGTGACACACACACACACACACACACACACACACACACAAACCGTAGATAATTGTAAACCATCGCTATTCAGACATGGCAGATGTGAATGAGATAATACCTTTTTCCTTTTCCAAAATCAAAGTCATTTTACCTTTGTTTGAAAGGTCGCCTGTGAATATAGCGGGGATAGACATAAGTGTGTGTGAATGAGGCTCAGTTAGCACACAGGCTGCATAGATTAACAGGGATGCTATTTGTCAGCAATAACTCCTCCTCACAGGACCTCATATTGCTGGCAGTTAGATATCCCATACCCTCTTTTACAGGACTGAGCCCCATGTCTGTTGGTCTCAGCTAAGGTATCAAGTAGTACTGGACATTCCAGTAAAATTCAGTGGAACGACGGAAAAATATTTGATTTTGGTATCTTGGCTCTAGACTCCAGAGTATTTGACCACACAGGTGTTATTTTTCATCTGAGCCTCCTTACAAGTCAGACAACATCATTTGTCTACAACCACGTTTGTAGTCGTCACGTTGACTGATGGTTGGAAACATTGGCAGTTATTTCCTGTGTTTCATTGCAACATTTTTAATCGTGATCAACTTTGCATGAACTGACAAATATCTCAAAACATTATGCAAGTGATGACACATGCACATATAGAAGGTCCACAATTTCCCTGTTTCAAAAGTCAAGCGAGAAAACAAAGAAATAGAAGTGAGCTCTATCTTGTCAGCGAGAGCCTCGCTTCCTTGGCACATTATTTCCCTGTGAACTGTGCGCATAGGCCTGGATGTATTTGTGTATGTCTGTCAGGCAGGGAGGAGGAGGACTCGGACGCAGAGGGTTCAGCTGATATTGCTTTTTATTAATAACAAGAAAAAACTGAAAATCTCTCTTAACGAGGAAACAAAGGTCGCGATCAAAGTTCAAAAGGAAAAAACTCAAAATCTCTCTTAATGAGGAAAAAAGGTTGAGATCAAAATTCAAAAGGCAAAAACTCAAAATCTCTCTTAAACGAGGAAATGTAACAGGGATCAAAAGGACGTGACAAACGTTATCGGACTTGACTTGACTCGTGACGTGAGGGCTGGTGTGCAGGGCAAAACAACAAGACACACTGGCACAGGACAAGGGGCGACGCAGACTATAAGTACCCATGAGGGAGTTGTGGGAACAGGTGGACACAATCAGGAATCAGGGGAGACAATCAGACTGGTGACACATGAGGAAGGGCAAGGGACCTGAAACGAGAGGGAGTTAGTTTCCAAAATAAAACAGGAAGTCAAAAAAACAACTGGAGACAGGACAAAAACGCAACTTGACATACAGGTGTGACATTACCCCCCCCTCAAGGCCGAATACCAGGCGGCCTTGGAATGTCCGGGTGTGCTCTATAAAAATCTCGAATGAGATCCGGGTCCACTATGAAGCTAGACGAGACCCATTGTCGTTCCTCTGGGCCGTAGCCCTCCCAGTCCACGAGGAACTGCCTGCCCCGTCCCCGCTTACGTACCGCCAGCAGTTTCCTCACCGTGTAGACCGGCCCCCCCTCGACCATTCGAGGGGGTGGGGGTGGCTTGGGGTTTGGCACCATTGCGCTCTCCTTCGCTGGTTTGATTTTGCTGACATGAAAAGTTGGGTGTACCCTCAGGGACTGGGGCAGACGGAGGCGCACAGCTGCTGGATTGATAATCCTCGAGATGGGGAACGGGCCGACAAAGCGAGGGGCCAGCTTTCGTGATTCGACCTGCAAGGGTAGGTCCTTGGCTGAGAGCCATACTCGCTGGCCGGGCTGGTACACTGGGGCCGGTCTCCTCCTGCGGTCCGCTGCTTTCTTCACTCTGTCCCCTTGTCTGATCAGCGTCTGGCGTGCCGCTGCCCAGATGCGGCGGCAGCGGCGGACCAAGGCCTGGGCGGAGGGCACAGACACCTCTGGTTCGGACTCGGAAAACACAGGGGGTTGGTAACCAAAAACGCAATGGAAGGGAGACATGCCAGTGGCGGAGGTGGGAAGGGAGTTATGGGCGTACTCTACCCACGTCAGGTGTTCGCTCCATGACGCAGGGCTCTGGGCCACCAGGCACCGGAGGCTGGTTTCCAGTTGTTGATTGAGGCGCTCCGTCTGTCCGTTGGCCTCGGGATGGTACCCCGATGTGAGGCTAGCTGTGGCTCCGATGAGCTTACAGAACTCCTGCCAGAACCGCGAGACAAACTGGGGCCCCCTATCGGACACAATGTCTCTGGGGAACCCGTGGATCCTAAACACGTTGTTCATCATGCAGATAGCGGTCTCTTTAGCGGTGGGCAGCTTGGGTAGGGCTAGGAAGTGTGCCATCTTTGAAAATCTATCCACCACGGTCAACACCGTGGTGTTCCCCTTGGAGGTCGGTAGCCCCGTGACAAAATCCATCGAGATCTCTGCCCACGGCCGGGACGGGATGGGCAGCGGCTGTAGCAAGCCTGCGCGGGCTCTGGAGGAGTTCTTGTTCCTGGCGCAGACGGAGCATGCCTCAACGTACTCCCTGACCTCCGGCTCCATGGACGGCCACCAGAACCTCTGCGTGATGGCGAACATGGTCCGACGTACGCCCGGATGGCAGGTGAGCAAAGACGAGTGAGCCCAGTGGATCACCTGTGGGCGCAGATTAATAGGGACAAACAGACGATTATCTGGGCACCCACGAGGTGGGGGGGTCTCACCGTTGGCCTGCTTCACCTTGGTCTCTATAGGCCAGGTAACCGCTCCAACCACACAGTGTAGTGGGAGGATGGGCTCAGGTTCCCTGGCCACGGGCTCCGGGCTGAAAAGACGGGATAAGGCGTCAGGCTTGGTATTTCTTGATCCCGGTCTGTAGGAAAGGGAAAAATCAAAACGGTTAAAAAACAAGGACCAGCGGGCTTGACGGGAATTCAAACGCTTGGCCTTCTTGATGTACTGCAGGTTCTTGTGGTCTGTCCAAACCAAAAAAGGGTGCTGTGCCCCCTCGAGCCAGTGCCGCCACTCCTCCAGCGCCGCCTTCACTGCCAGCAGCTCACGATCTCCCACGTCGTAGTTCCGCTCCGCTGCAGTCAGTCGTCGCGACAGGAAGGCACAAGGATGAAGCTTGTTGTCAGACTCTGCTCGCTGGGAGAGAATGGCCCCGATCCCATTATTGGAGGCGTCCACCTCCACCACAAACTGGCGAGCCGGATCAGGGAGCGTGAGGATGGGTGCTGTAGTGAAGCGCCGCTTAAGCTCCTGGAAGGCTGCGTCTGCCTCGGCGGACCAGTGAAACGCCACCTGCGGGGAGGTAAGAGCATGGAGCGGGGCTGCTGTCGCGCTGAAGCCTCTGATAAACCGCCTGTAAAAGTTAGCAAAACCGAGAAATTGCTGTACCTTCTTGCGGCTATCAGGAGTTGGCCACTCTACTACCGCGCTTACTTTAGCCGGATCCATCTGAACCCTCCCAGGGGCTACGATAAAGCCCAGGAAGGCGACAGTATCGGCATGAAATTCACTCTTTTCCGCCTTCACATATAACCCGTTGTCTAAGAGACGTTGCAGGACGAGTTCAACATGGTTCCTATGGGTGTTTAGGTCGGGGGAATAAATCAGAATGTCATCTAAATACACATACACAAACTGGTCTAAAAAGTCTCTTAACACATCGTTTATCATCGCTTGAAAAACTGCTGGGGCGTTTGTGAGACCAAAGGGCATGACCAGGTATTCATAATGTCCAGACGGCGTGTTGAATGCCGTTTTCCACTCATCCCCTTCCCTAATGCGAACCAGGTGATAGGCGTTGCGTAAGTCCAGTTTGGTAAAAATCTGCGCCTGTTGAAGCTGGTCGAATACTGAGGTCATGAGAGGTAGAGGGTATCTGTTCTTAACGGTTATGTCGTTAAGCGGGCTGTAGTCAATGCAGGGGCGAAGGGTTCCATCCTTCTTTCCCACAAAGAAAAAACCTGCCCCTGCTGGGGACGAGGAAGGTCGGATCAACCCCGCCCTCAGGGAGGATTCGATGTAGTCCTTCATGGCCTGCCTCTCGGGCCCGGAAACAGAGTAAAGACGGCCCTTCGGGATGGTGGAGCCGGGCAGAAGGTCAATGGCGCAGTCGAACGGGCGATGAGGTGGTAGAGCTGTGGCCTTGCTCTTACTAAAAACCTCAGCGAGGTGGTGGTAGCAGCTTGGAACTTGAGTCAGATTGGTGATCTCCGAGTCTGTGACAGGGTGAGTGACGACACGGTTTAGCGTGGGGTTCTTCCCTTGGGGGCATGATTCCCGACATTGGGTCCTACAACCCTCCCCCCATACCATAATGTCCCCGGTGCGCCAGTTTATGTGTGGGTTGTGATGAATTAACCATGGGAACCCGAGGATGAGATGGTGCAGAGGTGAGTGTATTAAATACAGCTGTATGCGCTCCCAGTGATTGGTGATGCGAAGCTCCACCGGTTCTGTAACATGGGTTATAGTGAACAATGCACTTCCATTAAGTGCGCTCGCTTTAACCGGTTTACTCAATGGGTCAACCCGAAGCCCCAGTCTTTGTGCTAACCCCCAGTCGATTAGGCTCTCATCTGCCCCTGAGTCAATCAATACCCCCAGCTCTAGGTTCTTATCCCGGTGCTTAATCCTCACTGTGGTCAATCGGCGTGGAGTAGGAGTTACTTCGGCGACTTGACTCACCGACTGGTTGGCCTTTACTGGACAGGCGGTGATGAGGTGGCCACGCTCGCCGCAGTAAAAGCATCTGCCCTCCTGGTAGCGTCGCTGTCGTTCCTCTTGAGAGAGCCGGGCCCTCCCCATCTGCATGGGCTCCTCCTCGCCTCCGGCACGGGTTCTTGAGAGTCGCTCAGGGGAGGTTTGACGCGATGCGGCGCCCCAGAGCGTCGGGGAAGAGCCAGGTGCAGCGGGTGTCCCTCTGGGCCCACGCTGCCGCCTCCGTTCCTGTAGGCGGTTGTCGGTGCGGATGGCGAGGGCGATGAGGGAATCGAGGTCCAGAGGCAGGTCCAATGGGACCAAGAGGTCCTGGATCTGGTCGGAGAGCCCTCTCAGAAAAACATCGTAGAGGGACGTGGTGTTCCACCCACTCTCCATCGCCAGGGTGCGAAAACGTATGGCGTATTCACAAACGGACTGTCCACCTTGCTTTATCTGACTGAGCTCACGAGCCCTTTCTCGGTCTGTTGCCACAGGGTCAAAAACAAGTCTGAGAGCGTCGGCAAACTTCTTTGGTGATGAGCAAACTGCCGAACTCCTAGCCCACTCAGCGGTGGCCCATGCCTTGGCCCTTCCCGTGAGATGGGACATCATGAAGGCAACCTTGGACCGTTCTGTGGGAAAGTGCATCGGAGAGTGCTCGAAGTGCATTTCACATTCAATGATGAAGGACCTACTTTGTCCGATGGTTCCGGAGTATCGTTCCGGAGGTGCCAGCCTCGTGCACGCATCTGCTGGTGTGGCTACGGGAGGGGGCTCAGACGGCGTGGGGGGTTGTTCGGGAGAAGCCGCGGGGTTCCTGGAGAGCAAGGTGAGAATTTGTTCTACCTGACTGTTTAGGAGTCCCACCTGCGTGGTCATGGCAGTCTTAAACCCCTCCTGGCTTTGAGCAAGTCCCCGAACCCCTCGATCGAGGTCAGCAACAAGGTCTTCATGCTGCGCCAGTCTTGATGCTTGAGCGCGCAGCGCCTCCGTCAGCTGGTCCTTCTCTGCCGAGTCCATTCTGGCCAGTGTGTACTGTCAGGCAGGGAGGAGGAGGACTCGGACGCAGAGGGTTCAGCTGATATTGCTTTTTATTAATAACAAGAAAAAACTGAAAATCTCTCTTAACGAGGAAACAAAGGTCGCGATCAAAGTTCAAAAGGAAAAAACTCAAAATCTCTCTTAATGAGGAAAAAAGGTTGAGATCAAAATTCAAAAGGCAAAAACTCAAAATCTCTCTTAAACGAGGAAATGTAACAGGGATCAAAAGGACGTGACAAACGTTATCGGACTTGACTTGACTCGTGACGTGAGGGCTGGTGTGCAGGGCAAAACAACAAGACACACTGGCACAGGACAAGGGGCGACGCAGACTATAAGTACCCATGAGGGAGTTGTGGGAACAGGTGGACACAATCAGGAATCAGGGGAGACAATCAGACTGGTGACACATGAGGAAGGGCAAGGGACCTGAAACGAGAGGGAGTTAGTTTCCAAAATAAAACAGGAAGTCAAAAAAACAACTGGAGACAGGACAAAAACGCAACTTGACATACAGGTGTGACAATGTCTGTGTGTGTGTTTGTGTGTGTCTGCGCCACACTCTCTCTCACTGTGATTTACAGCTCCTCTCTCACTCTCTCCCCTCCTGCTCGCCGGTCAACTGCCACGGTGAACGGCGAGCCGGCTAGGGAGAGCCATAAATCTGAACACTTCCTACCACTGTCTCGCACTTCAAGGGGGACGCCTGTCCTGTTGCAAACACTATTGACCCTCTTCCTCTCCGTCCACAAACCCTGTGCGCACAACTTCCATCCCCCAATGAGAGGCCATGCTGCAGGGGAGAAAAACTCAAATCAAGGCCTCCTTCACACCTCAGAGGCAAAGAACCCTACAGATTGGCCCTTCCTCCCCTACACAGGAAATAAGAAATAAACTATACCCACAACTTTTGTATTGGAGCTACACTGACTGCACATAAATAAAAAAGTTACAAACAGTGTAAAAAAACACCCCTCATCAAGTCCCCGAATAGATAGCGAGTCCTTCATGAACATGAGCCTTTAGCTGGAGCTCCATGTCTGCAACCACACCTCCACAAACACATAATCCCCCACCTGCATGAGAAAAATACACACTACCTCACTTACCTGCCACCATGCATATGGACAGACAGATGTGCGCACACAAGGATACAGGAAAAAAATGCCTGAATACACACAAAACACCCCTTAATCACAGAGAAACACAGAAATTCAGACGTGTTTCAATATTCCCTTCATTGTACTGCAGTGCCTAAATAAAGCATTGTTAATGTGAAGCCGCCGCTTTAGTGACAATTGTTTGTATGTCACTGTGACAACACGATAGATGCTGTATATACTGTGACATGACACAGCGATAGCAGATGTTCCTATTTAGAATATCAACCCATCAGACAGGATCTGTTTTCAACCGTCATTTTATCAGAATGTCATATCCCCACTGTGAACCTTTACTTTTTTATGATGACGTGGCAGCAGTGAACAGTTTATTGGAGACAGTATGTAAAACAACAAGGCTCATGCAACATGATGACGGCATCCAATCAGAGCAAATAAACAAGTGTGGTTGACAACTGGATAAATATATATTTGTACTTTACTGGATAAAATGTGGTTATTGTACTGACTAAAAGGAACTCCATTATAGAGTAGGCCATGTACCATTGTCCAAACAAATAGAGTGCCTTTCAACACCCCACTGAAAAACAGCTGCAGAGCCCTAATGGCTACAACGGCAAATGCAATTGTCCAGGTTTAAAGATTTTAATAACATGACAAAATAACAAAGAAGAAAACCAACACAAGAATGATGAAAGCAAATAGGTACTCTTTGTGTCACAGACCGATCCTTTCTGCTTCCTTCTGCTTTCTCTGTAAAAAGGTCTTTTTACTTTTGTCTGTTGTAGAGACGTACATCTCTGTTGGCTCTGAGTGATCATTAATGACTTGACCGGGTCTTGCTTCCATCTTTACACACCACCTTTCCTTTGTTAATAGAAACATGAGCCCATTAGCCATGTAATGATTTACACTAGAAAGACCTGTGGAGGAGGCGCCACCTTCTCCAACATGCACATTTTGCCCCCGATTCCCCCGCCTCCACACCTACGCCTGAATGCAGGATGAGGTCATTAAGTTGTCATTACAGAAATTCCATTAATAAAGTCTCGACTGCAGTAACAACACCTGTTTGATGCACCCACAGGGATGTATTTAGCAAGCAGTCAGCATCTTTAGTTTTTTAGCTGGGGGGAGGAAATAAATAAATGATGGAGCAATACTGTTTATGCAAATGCCGTTTCACATGCATCTGATGTTCTGCCACGCTTTCTGGCAGTACGCAGCTGACATTTTGTGGGGCAGTTGACAGCACCGAGGCTTAATGTGACTAATTTGCTCTGTAATGATAATGTGATTGAGCGCACTGTTTGTGGTAAGCACAAAGGGAGGAATGAATGAGGTTCGATGTTAAAGTGCAAACGATCAGGGCGACCAACCTTCTTCACCTAAGGCTTGTAACTCAAAGGCAGTTCAGTCTGCTGTGTATGTGTGTGTGTGAGAATGGATCCTGCACCATATGGAAGTCGTCAGGGAGTGAAGTCAGCTATTGTACTGCAGTGATGCATGAGTGTATTTGATGGATTACTGTCAACATGAGGTGTTCCTTGTAAATGTTGTGTCACTCTGGCTTTCACTCGCCATTGTTTGCTTCACCCTCCTCTGGCTTTTTAACATCTGGTGAGTGTGGACACATTACAAACACTTCAAATGTCAAATTAAATAACACTCATTTTTTAATCACACACCATCCCGGATTCTCTTGAATCCCAGAATTCTTGTGGAATTTCATTAATTTGTACTTAATTAAATATGTCAGTCTTAGGTACTATGTCTCCCAAACAACAACAGTACTTTGGTATTTACTATTTGGACTCTACCTAGGAGAGGTCGCATTAAGGACCCTTCTATCGTGGGTTCCAACCAGAACCTTCCAACTTTCCAACTTTCCACACTCAAAAGGGTGCTGACAAGCAGCCATCTGGGGATTCTGCCGGGGAACCCTTTTGTATTCTAAGGGTTTTATCTAGAACCTAGAGACTTATTCTGGCATCTGACAAAGGCAGTATTTTTTGTTTCTGTTACAGTTTTGTTGCAAGTAATCATTTTGGTCAGTACCCCCAAATCATTGAGATCCAATACCCAGCCCTTTCAGATAATACTGTCTCTGTCGATAACTATAATGGCGGCCAGATTTGATACATTACTTGTCAAAAAAAACTACCCAGCAACAAAACTAACTAGCCAGCTTTAGAAACAAGTAAAAATACAATGGGAAAAAATTAGCCATGTGATGAATGGCTGTTGGATCCATAATTTATAAGTGAGTATCCTCCAACCCATTTATTTTCCAAAGCTATAGATTTGATATAATCATCAAAGTATTTCTAATTTGTTCAATGAATTTGCATTTTCCTTTAAAAGTGAATCAAATGAGTATATAAAGGAGCGCCGGCATTGTCTCACTGATGATCGGGGCAGATCTGCAACATCAAATCCCGATCACCCATCACATGTCCGTGTATTGGACGGGAAACCTCGGTTCTGAGCGGGCTTCTGTCATTTACATTGAGCAGCAGAGACAGAATCAAAAGGCACAGGCATCAAAAAGCGGCCAAGATTTATTTATTTTTTTCCTTTCATTTCTGTCTTTCCAACCCTCCCCTCTCAACTCCAAATCATTACCAAGCGGATTAGCACGTCGCTGCTTGGTATTCTCTCCTTCAGAAGGACACATTTTTTTCTACCTCTCTATCTCTCTTTTCTTTTGGGGAATCTGCCATCTCATGACAGCGTGGCGGAGTCAACATTTGGCTAACTTCATCGTACGGATGGGATCAGGGCCGGGTCAACTCTAAGAACTCTTTAGTAAAGACAGGCCCTGGCCGGTCCGTGCCCTGCGGTCCGCAAGCCCCTCATCACACTCTGCCCTCTTGAGACCAGAGACGCTCTGGAGGTCAGCATCCTATTTGCGAGAACACTTGGCTCTCCATGGGGGGGTGAGATATCCTTTACAAGAACCCCCCTGTCATCTGGACAATGACTAATGAAGCCAACAGGGTGACAAGTACTGATTAACAGCCTCAGGCCGGTTTGGGCTCCATTGCTTCGCTACAACACCAACTGTGGCAACGGCTCCGGCCTCCGTATGTTTCATACGCGGGTGTCATCACTAGCAGGCCGTCTGTCCACAAGTGCGTCAACTTTTGTTTATTAATAAATCTCATATTTATGCATTCACAGCAACTAGCCGTTGGGTCTATAGAAACAACGGGGGTCCATGGCCTGATAAAACATTAACATGGACAGTTGGTCAGATGTGAAAAAGCACCACAGATTAAAAGTTTATGCAAACACCTATCTACAATTATCAGCTAACTTTTGAAATGCAGGTTGCAGAGGTAAAACACTACTTGTAGCATCGGTATCTGGCTTGCAAAGATGCAAAAGTGGACACGGAAGCGGGGCTCCCTTGCACCACTGGAACCACGTCAACCCGGAAAGAAACATCCATTATTCATAAGCTCTAGGCATGAATGATGTAATGTGATAGGTCCCAACACTTTAGATGCAGGAGTTTTAATAGAAAGCAAACAAGGGCTGATAGAGGACAAAGTTGTCCACACTGGAGCCCGACAGCAAATCACGCCACCCTTCATAACATAGTACATCATAACAGAGTAAACTTCATGCTCTGCTTTCTCTGCATTTGTGTGTCTCTTTCAAACAGCATGTTTTATTTTTCTATCACATAATTTCTTTTTGCTGATCACTTAGCATCCCATTTCAACGGAACACAGGACACAAATGCATTAGAGAATGCAGCGAGGACGTGTTAACACCCATGAATCACACACTCGTGGGTTGGGTGGCTTGACAGACAGCGTTTGTTCCCCATTTAAAAAAGGGGTTTTATTCCTCATGTAGTTTTTAATACTTCTGTGCTAAATTGTACCCAAACAACGATCTATTCTTTAAGGCGACTAAGTGCTGTTGTTGCTTAAAGCATGTCACAATCCATTCCGAAACCTATTCTTTGAAGACGGAACTTTATTTAGAAAAGTCACTGTCGGTGTAACAGCAAAAATCAACCTTACAAAATTGACGCAATATAAGTGAATACACAAGTCTGCCTACTCACTTTATCCCCAGGGAGCCTCTGTGGAATTTTGCCTGTCGCAGCAGATGCCGGCCTTCGGAGGCGACGCGCAGTGTCGTAGAACAGGACTCTGCTCTGGACCACATGGGCCTGCCAATGTTCAAGAGCTAGCGCTCAAACATTTCCCGCTATACTGGTGGGGAAAGCAGGTGTTTGCTGTGTTTTGACGCCAATATCAGGGGGGAAACTGATAAGCAACAACGCTTATCCCTGTGCCTTCTTACTTGGGCCGCCTTTGCCTGACCCGCCTTTGGGCAATAACCCAGCCAGGAGTGGCTACTGGACCCAGTGGTGATGCCGACCCACTGCCCCCACCGGTTCTCCCGGACGGCGAGGACCACCGCTCAGAGTCAAGATGCTCTGGCTCATACGTGCCTCTGATCTGTTCTTTTACGAAGAGAGGAACCTCTTGTTGCAACTGAACGGCCGGGTTTGGCATCCCAATACGTGACGCTTTCAACTATGGACCTGGCCATGAGAAGGCCAAACTGGGTGCGAGGTGGTTGCATAAAATCGGTCAAACTATTGTCAGGGACAATAGGGATGTTGCGTGGGGAAAAAGGCAGGACTCAAACGCAGAGTTTGCGGGAAACAAAAAGGACTTTAATAGTCAAAAGGGCACAAAGCAAAAGGCCAACGGGCAAAAACACATACAAGTACCGGGGGGGAAAAAAGGCAGGCAGGAACGAGGAACATCCAGGACGATAGACAATGATACGACAAGTGACACAAGAGACACACGGCTTAAATACACTAGGTAGGTGCAGGTGATTGGACACAGGTGGAAACAGACGATCACAGGGGATGACAGGACAAGGCAGGAAGTGAAGTTACCCGGGGACACGAGTGGCAGAAAACTACAAAATAAGACAGGACGTGAACCACACCGTGACAACTATTCTGAATCCCAGGGCGCGATATACCCGCCCAAGACAAAAAATGGAAGATGGAAGCTGTTTTATGACTGGTGTGGCATTCTGAACAGGACCCCGGTGCAAGGCCCCGTGCCTGCTGTACTTTCCACAGTCTCTCCTCTATAAGGCCCAGTCTCCCTCTACCCTACCCGCAATTGCGTCCTCCGAGCGGCCGAAAAGCCCCTGCATGAGATGTACCCTTGGCAAAGGAGACCCTTTTGAACCTAGTCTATGTATCCTGGACCGCCAGAGTTCTTAGTCACTCGGAATCCCGTGAACTCAAGATTCCATAGGGCTGATCTCAGGAGGACACCGGTACTTCTACATGACGGGGGGTTATACGAGGTCATAGGTGACTTTGTTTGTATAAAGACTTGACCTGCGCATGCGCGACAAGATAATCCAGTGTGAAGCACTGCCTCCGGCGCTCATCCAGGATTCATAGAACCATAGTTACGTACGTAACTTTTGTTTTTTTTAGAGAATAAAACTGCATAGAGCAGACTATGCAGACAGACTTTGGTTGGTTCTCACTTTTTAAAATTTTAAATACCACTCTCCGATTATAAAAGTCACTAAAAACCACCAAAATGGTTTGGATGAAATCTTCCTTATTTGGTAACAGGTTGCACTTTTGCATGTAGATCAAGGCGCTGTTTTGAATTTACTGTGCCCTTCACTACAGCATTGGATTTAATGCACAGGATGCGTATAAATATCTTTTAGCGGTCACGTTCAGACAAAGAAAGACAAAAAAAGATACTGTACAGGGAGGTACATTACACATCCATTACCTACAATTCGACTCAAACGGCGAACGGTTATCTGCAGATCCCCATCGTGGCATGGTGATAACAATGACAAATGGTCTGTCAGAGGCTCTCTGACTGAAAGCCATAATAGAGGCATCTTCACGGACATCGCTGTAAATATTTCAACAGTTATGTTACCATCGGTCCATCAGTGTATACGTATCCCTCCCCAGTTTTCTTTCTCTTTACCCTCTTCTCCTAATGTGATTTATCATGGACGTGATTTCCATCTTTTTTTTTCCTTCTCATTGTATCTCGGGGGTTTTATTCTGTAATGTGCCTATTTCTAAATATATCTAGTTTCCTAAAGAGAGGAAGGAGAAAAAAAAGATAAAGCACACTCTTTCTCCCCCAACACACAGACACACACACACACACACACTCCCAACCTGAAGCGCTTATAGCTGTGCACCAAGGATGAGAGAGAATATTTAATTTTAAGGGATGAGAAAAAAAAAAAACGTATCGAGGAGGCCACGACTTGCTGCTGTTTCTCTCTTGCTCGCCCGCTGTGCGCAAATGGGAGGGAACTGGATTTTTCTTTTATATTGTTTTGGTTTGTCTGGAAACAATGAAATTAGCCAGAGACTGCAGCAATGTTCAAGGCGCCATTGTGCTTTGTAGTCTCTTATTTTGCTGTACAAACAGCTGTATTTGCTTGCATAATTCATTGCCACTTTTCTCGTTAGGCTTGTTGCAAACTGCTAGTTAAAGATGCATGCACGTGTAACGTAACGCGTGTATAGTAAAGCTTTAATGGATTGTTCATAACACCCTTTAAGTGCAGTTCCCATTTCATTGTTTGAAATGAGTCCGTTTGTGTTCATTTTCTGGATGATTGTTCCAAACTATCGAAGTAAATGTTTTTCTGCTATGTGTTTCACCTATAAAATCAGTCAAGTATTTCCTATCAGTTTTCCAACCTGGAATTTTCTTTTACTTATGTTTTTGGGTCACTCAAGACTGAATGTAATGCGCAAAAACAAAGAAGCTGCATTTTTGTTTTTATTAAGCGCACCCCTTTTGTTCTCGTGTCTTGAAAGAAATAGAGAAAAGGGGGTTAATCCAGAACACTGTGGAACAAGAGCGTATAGGCATGGACTCCAAAGCTAATCATGTTTTCCACAGTGGGTTGGAGAGCAGGACCGCACGATTTTATTTTACTTCTTTTCTTTCTCTGTCTGTGGTTTTTCCAAACACTGCTGTTCAGAGATCGGACCCTATGGGATTGCTCCATTTACATTCCCATGCAGTTTGACTTGGGCCTTTGTCTGCTCATTGTTCGCATGCAACAACCTACAGACTGGGAAAAAAACACAAAAAGAGCCATTCCTCTTTTTCTTTCACGTTAAAACTGACAACACGGAAATCCCACGTTGAACATAAGGAAGAATTCCACCAAAGGGTGACCTAAGTAATAGAAATAGGCGGTAAGCCGGATCCAGTGAATGGGGCACAGTGTGTGCAGAGGCCCTCGTGAGGCGGAGCAGTATCTTGGTCTTGTAAAAAAAAGCTTCTCGTCACACGTATACACTACAGTACAAGACGGACGGGGGCCCAGGAAGGGAAGCTTTTTTTGTTCACAAGCCCCCCCCCTGCCCATGGATATCCCGATAAAAAGGTAATTTCTCAAGGGCAGGGGAAGGAGAAATGTCACAGAAGAGGAGCAGGGATTTCTGGCAGTTGTACATGAGAACATTCAAAGCTAAGACGCCTCTGATACACATGGTAAACAGTTTCATTCATTTGTCAAGCAAATAGTTTTAAAATCTATTCAGATTAAACACGTTATAGTTTTGGACAGTTGGTTTTGCATTTAATCAGTAAACTACAATGACATCAATCAATTGACTCCATCATGGAAAATTGCTTAGGAGATGTCCTACATGTGGCATGAATTTCACCCTGAAACAGACACCAGAGGGGGAGGGTAATTGGAGCCGTGACACCATCCATCATATCCATCCTCTACCCCTATTATCTAATTAATGAGCGATCAGTCGATGCAGAGCGGTAGGAGTTCATGCTGTGTTCGAAAGAAGGAAGTGACCCATAACGTAAACTCAGTCCACATCACAAGTCCTGCCACCAGGCGCAGCAGGGAAGCCGACAACAAGACGTATCAGCGAGCTCCGCGCATACATTTGGGCACGAGGTGGATGGCTCGGTCCCGTCAGAGGGCTCCCGGCCCATTTCACTCTGACAAGTGATGAGAGAAGCAGCAGCTTGTCGCCGGGTGCGTCATTGCCCGGCAACAGTAAATCTCCCACTCAGTCAGCCCTCGGTACCGGACGGCTCAGTTCAAGTTTATGTGCATCGTAAACCAAATCAACTTCTTGGGAATCTACACTCCAGCGAATTTATTCGTCTAGGTAACGCTGCAACATTTCGGTCTGCACGTGTAGCCAGTATGGTGGGAAAAAAAACAAACCATTATCAGCTAAAGCACTCCACTTGGAGAATACTCCACCGGCTGCTATAAGACATGTTTTCTATTTTCCAATGTGAGGAGCTTCTTGAGCCCTGCACTAATTACTTATCAACTACTAAATAGTCCTCTTATCCATCTGGAGTGTCTGAGAAGTGGCTGACGGAGATGCGGGAGGAAAATCCGAGCCCGACCAAGATCCAGAGCAGGGTCCCCCTCACTCGGGTCTCTCTGAAGGCTTTATCTCTTTCTTTGTGCTCTCATGTTCAATCGCCGAGTTGCCCCTTCGCCTCCCAAAGTCCTTTTGAAGAGCTGTGTATGAAGGAGGTAGGACATTAAAAGCCTCTAAATATTGCATGCGCTCTGTCTTTTTTCACCGCGGCTTGCTCTGTGCACCTTTGACTGTGACCAAGAGGCGCCTCTGTTTTTGTTGTGGAAATCGCAGTGTGAGAAGGTGGTACAGGCGGGTTTACCACGATGGGGCTTTGTTTGTGTTTTCTTGTTGCATTGTGTTTTTCTACTTCTTTTAAATAGCTGTAGGTTTGTTTCCGTTTGCTTCCCCATTCTGGATCTTGCAGAACTCATAAAAAGTCCCCTTCTCGCCGGGCACTCTCATCCCTCTTATTCTTCTTTCTTTCCTCGTTTCCTCTTTGTTTCGCTTCTCAGGAAATAACCTTCTATTGCCTTTTCCAGCCCCAGAGGGCTGAGAGATAAAAATCCCTCCTCGATCTAGGGGGCTCTGTGGAGAGAGCGGAACCGTCTTCTCACAGTTACCGCTCCAGGCTTTGTGAGGAAGCCCATCCTCCTTTCCCTTCCTCTTTTAAACTTGATCTTTGCCAAATCGGAGCCATTCTCAACAACGTGTGATAGTTTGCAAGGAGGCTGCGGCGCTGATGGACGAGGGCGAAGGTGTCAAAATCTCCCTACATGTTTATGCTTTTTTAATTCTAGCTTCTGCCACTCTTGTGAACTGGCTATTTTCCAACGGATACCCCAAGTTTGGATTTTTGCAGCCCAAAAACAAATCAAACCAAAATGAATCACATTTCGACCACACTAGTGGCGTGGATACAGGACTGAACATCATTTAGTCTGAACTGGATTTTCTCAGCAACTATTGGATGGAGGCTATCCAGACATTTATATTCACTAGTGGATGAAACCATTGACACTTTACAAAAGCGACTGCCCACTGAGAGCCAGATTAGAGGACCACTGTCTCTCTTTAACTGTATAGACCCTCTGGAATCTTGCTATTGAGCCTTTCCAGCTTCATTCTACACACATGACAGTTGAGGATATGCAGTGATGGCTATCTGCACTGAAGCAGCTTTCTTGCAAGTAGCAGTAAATACGGCGGCTAACGATGGTCGCTCAGCACAGGGCTGGACTTGGTGTGTGTGTGTGTATGTGTGTGTGCAGTGTATGTGAGTTCCAGTAGCTCTGTGGGTTGAAGCGGATAGGCCGTGGTGTTTGTTTAACCTTATCAGGGGTTGTCATCCACTGAGGTCGGCGTAGAGTGGATTTCAAAAAAGAAGCTCCATTTATTACCTCCATGCAAAGCTCACTTCAACCAGAAATGAGCGTGGTCCTATGAAAACAACCATTCTGTGTATTGGAGCAGCTGTTTAAGCCCGTTCCAATTATGTAATCGTGACTTATCTTAAACTCGTGTACAGAGGTTTTGTGTGCTGCAGCTTTGCAAAGTATGAGCACAGGTACGACTACAGACAGAATGAAAACCAGCTGTATTTTCTTTTTCTTCGACAGTGTATTCTTATGTATGAATCATGATCCTGGTTTTAATCATCATCCATCTTTAAAAAAAAATGTTTTAATGGCCTGGAAAACTCATTCCGAAGCAAAAGAACTCACACAGACGTTTGAGAAAAGATCTCGATTCTTTTTTTTTTCTTTTTCCTGAAAAAGATTTATGGTCAGAGAGAATGATTAAGAGGCAGCGACCTGTGTGTTTGACCTCCATTCATCTTCTTTGCTATTGTAATAAGTCCAACTCACTCTGACACGTGGCCCTGCCGCCTCAAACAATAATCAGAGAGCCTTGCCAAGGAGTTAAATGCCGTCTTAGTGTGGCGATTAAGTTCTCTGAGAAAAGAAAATGTCCCGCTGGAGAGATCGGGAGATGGAACATGGACTCAACACTGTGCCCGCACATAGTGATTCATGATAAAAATGGATTGTTTTAAGAAAGTGGTGTACAAAACCATTTAGGGAAAGAGTGATATGGAGATGTCAGTTTTTCTCTTTTCAGGCATATTCTGATGTACTGTATGTCAGAACCTCCCGACTTTTTAGTGTCTTGGCTGCAGTAACATCTCTACACCGCAGACCCCCCCATTAACTGGAACTGCAGGAGCAGCAGCAACAACAACACCCCCCAGACTTTTGGACAATAGCTGCACTGATTCATGTCTCCCACACACTTCAGCAACACGTGTTTTTTCACACACAACAGCGGCTAAACGGGAGCCGTAGCGGCCGTCTAAGACAACATCACTCCCTGTTCGTTGTTCTGGTTGGTTGTTTTACGATGATGTTGTTGCGCGCCGTCCCAGTACTGCTGGCACCCCCGAAACCGCTGGCGTCCCACTCACTTCATCTGACAGATGCAGAGGGCAAAGCATGCCTTGGCGAACCGCCAAAAGCATGGCATCTATATTTTCATTGTTTTTCTGTACAATTACGCACTCCGGGGGTCGGGTTCCTAGAGTTTGTTTTCCAATCTTTCTTGTTGTTTTTGTTTATGAAGTATAAATATTAGATGATTATCGGAAATAAAAAGAGCTCATATTTGGGCTTCAAGCATAAAGCTCAACCGAATGCAAATGCAGGAGCAACAGAGTAGGTGACGTTAAGGACCGCTGTGCATGTGGTGGTCGTCTAAAAAAGTGTACAAAAAAACCCTGTGTACAGTTTGCATACACCTGCAGTACTTGAAAGATTTGACTTCCCATGGCACTGTAGTTATGTACTACATGTCTGTTCCGCTTCCTCCAGCTCCCAACAATGGGTCGAGTTCGTCCGGCCCACGCAGACTAGACCATTAAACGCAGTCATGCAGAAAAGGTTATGTGTCCAGGTGTGCTCTCACGTCTATCGTGCCCTGTAACTAGAAAAATATATGCAGTGACGTCTGCGGCACCACTGTCATTTTAGTTAAAGAATGTTTCTCGGTCTGTCTTAAAACAACAGCTGGTGATATGGACATTTTTAGGTTTTGCTCGTTGCCTTTGAAAGAAGTGATGAACGCAAGGGAAGTAATCCACAATCCATTCATTTATCTGTGCAGAAGGGTGTTCAAAGGTTTTTCTCAAGCTAATTTGTTGAGCATTTTTTTATATTTTGCTAGGAGGAACAATTATTGGATAACCGGCCAACCAGTGACTGCGGTGAGGTTCGTGGCTGGGGAGGCACTGACTCTTTCAAAGTCAGGTTCACAAATATATGAATTCAACAAAGTAGCATAAATTCACCATTCAAATGGCTGCTTGCACTTCGCCTGCTGGTTATGTTTCATGTGCCGTGTCGTATATTCTTTTATAATATGGACAGATGAAATCAAGCGTTGTGATTGGAAGAGTGAGTCACGGGGTGTACTGATTTGTGCAATAATGTAATGTTACCTGTTTACATCGACTGGAGCGTTCCATATCAGTGATCAAAATAACAGTTAGGTTTTGCCTAGTTTTCCTATTTGCCGTTGTGTTTTGCCCTTCAGGGCCACCGTACTGATCAGTGGAAATATATATATATATATATAGATATATACATATATATATATATTTTTTCTTAATAATTTCTTTTCACATTTCATAATGAGGCACTGCCTCCAGTGACCGCACGTCATAGCGACCAACATGTTCTTACCGACAACAGACTCATGCTTTTAGTATCTATGTAAACCAAAGTAATAACTAGTAATAACATAATAAAAAAAAACATACATTTCTATTTACAAAAATAAACAAATAAAAGCGTACGTTTTGCACTTACAATCACAACAGGTGAATACGAACAGAAAACATTAAAAAAGTCAAATAACGAATAACTGCTCGAGTGACTAGAGGGAGACAAATGAGTCCTGTGACTAGAGACACTAATGATATGAGCATAGACTGTAAGACGCGGAGGTCACGTGTTGGTCAGCTGACGGACATTTTTGGAGGCTCGATGATGCCGTCTTTTTGCATTCACCATGTTGAATTATGGCCGTCGTCATCTTGTGTTTTTGCGACCAGTGAAACGCAATGACCATATTGGGACTGCTGAGGAGTGACATGGAGTTGCTGTATTTGGCTCTTGTAGTAATCAATTCTACTCAATTAATTTGATTTTGTATGGTCCAAATTTGCCTCAGAGGGCAACATCCTCCCGACACCCTCACATGGGCAAAGTAAAAACTCCCCACAAAGTGAAAAACCCTTCGAAGGGGAGAAAAAAGGGAAGAAACCTTTAAGGAGGACGGCAGAGGAGGGATCCCTCTCCAGGGATGGACAGACTACAATGAAACCCGCGAGGAGAGAAAGCACAAAAGCTCGGAAGAAGCTGAATTAGTGATGTGCATCAATGAGATGCAACTTCTTATAGAAGGAGTGACAGATAAATGAAGAGAGAAATACATCCATATCCTGTTTTTTATACAATACGACTTATTTTTGCAACCGCAGGAGTCACTCCCTGTTGGCCCTTAGAAAGAATACAGGTTCAAGGTACTTCCTCATTATTGGCTTCACTTTTCAGAACGGGAGGTTGACACCTGAATGAAAGTGAATCGAGACACTAACAACTGACTTAATGGTGGAAAGCGAGTCACGTGACAAACGACACTAATGACTCTCAAGTGATGAAATGGAGAACAGAACGGAAAAAACGAGAAATGGAGAACCACTGTAGGCCGATCTGATACACGGTGTCGCATACTTTTCATTAGATCAGCTATATGAGAACAACCTGACAGAGCGAAACCGTGTCATTGCACAAATTTGCTTTCAACTGCTCTGAAATCATGTGGCGTCTTTGTTTCACTCCTCCTTACTGTGTACATCCTCACAGGGGGTTGGCTGTATTTGGTGCAATTCAGTTTGACCTCCTAATCCAGGGACCCCCCCACTCCCCCCTGCCCCTGAAAGTCCACTTGAAGTTTGAGCACAACTAAACAAACAGTAGACACACACAGTGACCACGGCTTCCACCTTTGACTGCTCCATTCACAGAAAATGAAGTCACTCGACACATTCTCTGCTCCCCTGAGACTGCGGGATTTGGGTGCGTTTGCTATTTCTAGATTGTGGCGATCACTTCGCCGTCACTTTGCAAAGCCGCACAGGAAGCCCTGTAGCGCTTCACGGCCCGAAATAGCTGCATGCAATTATGGGATTATTTTGGACGCAAAGCGTCGATCTAAGAAGACGTAGACCGCACCCTGTCCAAAGAAAACCCCCCCAAAAACTTCAAAATGAAGACTTCAATTATAAGAGAAAGTGGCCAGAAGAAGGAGTCCATAATGGGGCTTCGCATTCTGGATAGTAGGAAATGAAGGGTTGGATGCTTTGTTTGCATAAGGAAACATAAACACGGCTTAAAGATGTCACCTGAGGTAACACCCGTCACTGCTCCGGCCACAGGGCACAATGGTTTGTTTATGGTTCAATAGCCGTTTGTTTACTGAGGGTTCTGACCTTTCTCTGGACCCTCACTCTCCATTATGTCCTCATCCCCGTTATTAGTGTGTGTGAGTATGTGTGTGTGTGTTTGGGGTGGATTTGAATTAATTAATTAATCCATCCATCCATCCATTGTCAAAAGGCTTATCCTGCACACAGGGGGGGCTGGAATCCATCCCAGACAACTTTGGGCGATAGACAGGGTACATCCTGGATTGGTCGCCAGCCAATCGCAGGGCTACACAGAGACATACAATCATTCACACTCACATTCACACATCTACGGGCAATTTAAAGTCCAATTAACCTGATTCCCAGAGCATGTCTTTGGACTGTGGGAGGAAGCCGGAGTACCTGGAGAGAACCCACGCGGACACGGGGAGAACATGCAGACTCCACACAGAAAGGCCATTAATTAATTAATAATTACCTAAATTGCTACCTCAAGTGTACTTAAGGTCAATAATCGCATATGGCAGCACGTTTCTATTAATAAAACTGTTTCTAAAGCACGTTTTACTTCCTCCCTAAACCTATTTTTTTTGGTCATAAGCAGTAGGTTCACACTGTAAATTAAGCAGACTTAAGAGCAGCGTCAGCCTCTCGCCTCCCTCCCTCCCTCGTTTTCAGGATGTTGAAAGTGTAAAACAACAAGCTGGCAGGGGAAACGCGAGTAAATAGTGTGGGACCGTTGCACAACGGCCATGCAGTCATGCAGAGCGCAGAGACGCTTCAGCTCTCCTCTTCTCCGGCAACGCCGGCCCAAAGAAAATATCAACACTAAAAGGCCTGCTCAGGGAACAGCATGCCAAAAAACTACATGGAGATAGACAACGGTGATCTATTTTTTGGTTTCTTTTATGGTGGACAATCTCTTATCTGTGAGTTTGAGGTGATTGTCACTGAAATGATTCATATTTGGTCACCTAAAATGTGCATCACATGACATTACGCCGCAGTCTTGTGCCTTTCTTTTCAGGCGGCACATGTGTGCCACCCATGCTCATGGGTAGCTAAGATGATTAACAGGACATCAGACCTTCACTGACCTCCTTAACTCAGTAAATGCGATAACAATTATTCTTATCTTGAACAACTCACAACTCAGTTTCACATGATATGTCCATAAGTTGTTCATTAAAATATAAAATATCTTTTAGTGGCCGAGGAAGAAAGAGAGGAGGATGCACACAGAAACGGACTTAATAGGTCTTGCTTAAATACAATTAAAGACATCAGGCTTCAGCTATATATTATATTTATTTCAGTTATTTGCTTTATTTTGCACAAATATGGGGAGGACTGAAGGCCTGCATAGTTCTCGTTTAATTGACCATAAAGTGGACCTATACATTTCTTTCTCCTTTTCATTTGAGTTTTATATTGTAACAGCCAAATTAACAATAAAATGTCCAGAATTGTCCTTATTTTTTTGTTCTATAACATAATTACATTTTTTGTTTAAATATTTATAATATAAAAATAAATAAAGATGTAAAAGCTGTGATACCAAATAGCTTTTGTAGCCCGAAAGGACTTTTATTTGGTAAGAAATTGGGTAAAATGGCTTGAACAATAAAGCTTGCATTAAAGGGAAGCGGCCCGCCTGCTCTGCTTTTGTGCCGCGCACACAAACCAGACAATTGGCTTGTGTGCGGGTTGCCATTTGTGTTCATTTAGTTTCCTTTCTTGCATAAGTCACACTTTCCATAGCACTAATTCCGTGTATGGGTTAAAGTGCGGCACAGACAAGAAACGAACACTGGCCCAACTTCCTGTTTCCTCACATGGTGCCTGCTCATTGAAAGTAGAAGCATATATATATATATATATATATATATATATATATATATATGTATATATATATATATATATATATATGCTTCTACTACTGTTATATGGGGGATTTAACAAAATGCACCTCTGAGTGCTCTTCAAACTGTTATGGGTGTTTTTACATGGCTAGAAAATAAATTGAGTATTTTACGAGACAGAAATGGTGAATACTCATGTATTTTACCTTCCCTGACCCCAGCTCTCTTCTGCCTCACTACGACCTAAGAAAGGTTCACAGCTTAGTAGTGGTACATTGTCGAGGCTTAGGCAGATTGCGCCTCAAGGGTTTTAAAGTTTGTGTCTGATCGTAAAATAGATATATTATTTCTTAAACGCCACTCGTTTCCAGGAAACTTTGGCAGGAAAAATTGATGCATTACTCTGAATAGCTACAGCTGATGAAATATAGAACAGCAAATTAGAGTAAATCCAGTCATAGGCAATGACGGCTTCACAAAAATAATGTTTTTTTTTAATTCTTATCAAAGATGAACGTATTTTACTGAGTGTGCAATTTATCATGTTGTGTGTTTGCTGCTGTCAAACGGTATATGGAGCTTGAGACTTTGGAACGTTGATATACGAACAAACATTCACTACAGAGCCATTGACAAAGCGAAAAAACAGACAATGGACAATCATAGCAGGCATTTTCAGTTGAAGCAGGGTGTTATTGATCATATAAATGAAGGTTCTGATTCGTTTTTCACAGCCATCCTGTAGTTGTTGATTACATCAGTATTTTTCCTGCAATGTCATGTCAGTACAGCTGCTGTGAAAGTGTGTACTAGAGATGTGTATCTCCAGAGAGAAACCGTGCCTTGTTAGTATGAAATGAATTTAAAAGAAAAAAAAAAGTCACAAAACTTCCAAGCGATCGGGTTGATATGTTCAAATGACTCCTTGTACAAAGTCAATTTTTAATTTAATGTCATTTAAAAATGGAGAAAAGCCCCAAATCCTCACATTTAAAAATATGAACCACAGACTTGTCTTTTGCGCATACGCTCAACTACAACATATGACGACAGGCGGTACTGCTCATCAAGCCATGTGCTCCATAACAGAGGATGGTGGTATGCCTAGAAGGATTAAACTATAGAAGTAAAAACTGATGGGAAAAAAGCCCCTGCTCAACACCACAACGCCCTCTTTATTCCATTTATTTCGCGTGCAGAACCCCTAATCGAGAAAGTCCTCAGTCAGCTCTCCTGCAGCGTGTTCAACAGGCTTCACAACAAATTACAGCATGTGATCCAGATCGCACAAACAATTTAGTCCCCCTGGCCCAACAAAAGATCCCACGATCAAACACCGAGGTGTCGGCTCTCCGTGCCGAGGCGTTGCCTGTCAGCGACTGCTCGTGCGGTAGCCGTTGACGGCGTCCTCCGAGGGGCACTGATAAGGATTCGCCGGCGCGATTCGAAAGTGGCTCGGCCCAAGACCGGAGATTCATTGAAACACATGTGAAGGGGTCTAGCGCTGATTGAGGGCCTGATATCCTCTCCTCTGTTCCTCATTAGGCGGAGGAATGGGGGGAAGGCAGGGGGGTTTCTTACGGCGGGGACTGCAGCGCTGGAAGCCCCAGTTCCCAGCAACTGGGTCAGGCAGAGTGGAGCCTCCGGCCTGTTGTGCACATGGCTGCGTTGAGGTGGTAAAACATCTGCATCTGCAACCAAAACTGAGAAGAAGAAGTCCTACATGTTTGTCCTTGAGAGAGAAAGAAAGCGATACATGCAGGTTCTTCAGGTCAAACAAGAAAACCCGTTTGAGTGACATATGTATTTTGGATCAGCAGGACAACAGCATGTGTGAGTGCCTTCCAGAACCTTATTAAGCCACATTTTCAAAAATGAAGCCATTCCCAGATTGTGGTCTAATTAAATTAAGGCACAACTTTGTTAGGACAAGGATAGGATCTTGGTTTGGACTAAAGTTAATCAGTGGTTTGGAGAATGTCATGGTTTTGGTTAAAATGGCTACTTTAGTACAGTTTGGGGACCAATAACCAGAAATAACTGCAGATGGGTTTTTGGGTAACAGTCTCCAAAGTTCAACATTTTGTTGACCTCTTAAGACACCCAGACTTCTTTTGTGGCTCCATAACAATGCTGCAAAAACAAGTTTTGGTCACTTTAACTAAACATTTACCATTAGCTTGGATTTGCCTTTTCTGCCAAAAATAGCCATAAAATGTTTTATCTTCCTCACAAAATGCAATGCAATGACAACTGATCAAAAATGAATCTGATTGTACCCAAAATATTGCCAACTGAAACATTAGTGGCCACTTTGTGGTCACTCATTTTTAGAATCTGCAATTTGTCTCAAATAGATGTGGAAAATATTATGTGATTATAAGACGCCAGGTCTAAACAAAGCTGCAGACTCATTTCTGGACTGAAAGGTATAGTCAGAGAAGGCATTCCTGATCAAGACCACATCATTCTGGCAAAAAGGACATATGTGGTGAGGGGCCTTTCATTTTTATAGAAACGTTCTGCATCAATATTCCAGAAGATGTGGTGTAACGGATTGGAGTTGACAAGTTGAAAATGCTTCAGTTATATAGTAAGACTGATCAATATCAGATTTCCTTTATGAGGCTACCTACGGAAGTTCGTGAAATAGAGTGTTAAAAGTGTTAAAAAAACACCTTCAGATTTCCGTTTACTATCGTAAAAGTTTACTTGAATGGAAGGAGGCCGACATGATGAACAGGATGGAGGTATATTTGGTTCAAACAAGGTTTGTGTGGGAAGGATTCTTAAATCTAATGCATTGCTCCTCATCTTTATCCATTTTTGGTTTTAATTTGGAAAACATTAAGAGTGCTCTCCTGGAACTGTTGTGCCATTAACAAACCGGGCCTGAGATGACAATCACAGATATCCACATAATAATGGAGTAGCATCAGCTCTCTCTGCGCTCACACACCAAAGCACTGAAAAAATTCAGTACGCAGATGGCTCACAGAAGCTTTTTCATTTGTTAATTGCGACCTTTTTCCTTGTACCTGCTCTGAGGTTTTGTTTTGCACAATAATGACAAAATGGCCCGCGGTTAATCTTCTAATGACCAATCTACTGCATTTTGGAACACAAAATAACATAATGGTCCCTCAGGACCGAAGCTTTAGCGGGCAGGTGGGTGGTGGAACCAAGCCGATTGAAAGCAATAATGTCAAAGATGGTAATCATTGGATAAAAACATGGTTAATAATCATTGACTGAATGTGTGTATTTGCATAATGTTGCTTTTTCTTTATTGGCTAGTTGAAGTATTCAAGTGTTTAAGTAGTGTTTGGGGTATTGAAGTTCCTTGTTCTTGTCACTCGTAATGCAGCTTCCACCGTTTTTCCCTCTTCCGACTTTCGTCTTGACAACATATGACCCCTGTGTTCTAAAAAAAAAAAAGATACTCCAGTACAGCGGAAATCCAATATTCATGCTTTGAGTGGCAGGACTGTTTGGGAATCATTAGTGCACTTACAGCCTCTCTGCCATCACACTCCCAGGGTCGTCACAGAGCCAGTCACTCACAACGTGTTCCCCTGCAATAAACATGAGCCGGTCCTGACAACCCCCACGCAATCCATGGCCCCAGAGCGAAGCCTTCTTTCTAGTTCCTTGAATCGAGGGAAAAGTTCAGTGCCACCCAGGAAGCTGCTGTCTGGAATCAGAAGTCGTCGTTGATTCATTTCTCACGTAACTTACATACTTATTCAAATACAAACAACAATTTATTTCATAACAAAGTAGTATTTTCTGCCTTTTTTAACGCAATTTTGGCAAACATGATTTTCTCCCAAAGTTAACGAAGTTGTAATTCCCCTAAACTTAAGTATTAAGTATTACAAAACTATTTATTTATACCCAAAGCCCAATATGTTTCCGTAAGAAGATAAGAAATTATCATCTTCAACCTACAATTAAAGTATTAAGAGATACATTTCTAAACCAAACTGGAACCAAGATGAAAAACTAACTTTGCCAAAGATAAATCATTGTTAGGGGTCACAATTGGCTTTTTGCTTGTCAATAAAGGGTCACAGGCAAAAATTCAGAATCCTTATTCAAGAACCCTATAGAAGCAACTTGTTGAGGGACAACATGTAACACCTACAAACGAAAAGGGCTACATGAAAAAAAAGAAGAAAATCTATTAACAGCAGCACGCTCTGTGAAGCTGTGTGCATGGCATTGATTCAACAGGTATGTGTCATCAACTTATTGACTGAACCAATAAAAATGTACCCTGGCCATGAGGCGAGGAAGTCTGAAAAATAAGTTGTGGAGCTGCGGTCTTATTTCTGTGTCCCCAGTGATCGCCATCAAGAGCTCATTACTGGATGTTGCTTCACGTAAATTCCCCCAAGTATTTATGTCATTTAAGTGAATATCTGAAAAACATATATATAACTGTGTATATATGTCTATGTGAACATATATTTTAATAATAATAATATAACAATAATGTGGCCTTCTAGGCCAGGTTACTTTCAGGGAAGTGATTCATTATTACCTGGTTATTTAAAGAGAGTAAAGAGTAAAAAGAACAAAAGAAAGAACATTTCCGGTTTACGGTATTGTCATCAGAAAATCTATGTCCTCAGATTAGGCTCAAATGTTCCCTTCTGTCACTATTTCATCACAGCACATGAACAATGATGTATATCTAATTGGCGGCAGTAAAGCCAAGGCTCCCATGACTCTTCTTTTTTTTGTGTCTCTGAAGGCCAAGTTGAAGTCCTGATCCCTTTCAGTGACCAGCTGTCCGTCGTTTTGCTTGTCTCTTCCTCTTCTTTGTTTTTTTCGCAGGCTTTCGGAGTGCTCCGTGAGACCATTTGTCTCCATAACAAAGTCCCGGTGAATAGCGTTTCTGGCGGGCCCACCTGCAGGAGTCCCCTGTGCTGGTCGCTGCTCACCGCCGGCTCCCAGGACTACCCACTGAGGAGGAGGCAATTAAAGCCTGCAGAAGGGCCATAAATCTCCATAAACTTCAGCGAGGCACTCTCCCCCCACTTTCGCTGGACACTCAGTTAATGCGTCTCCTTCTCAGCAGCCCACAGACGGACTCCGGAGGAGACCATTTAATCTCCTGACTTCCCACAGCCGGGGAACTCCTTCTCAAAAGTCAAGGCCATGGCTAATACGGCAACTATTTTTGTCTATGCTCTAAAACTCTAAAAACAGAGAAACATACGTTTTTCGTCTAAATATCATACTATCTTGTGTATGTTTAAGTGTAAGTGAGTATAATATATGCAATTGGGCAAACCAAACATTTTCAATTCCCTCCGATGAACCCACAAAAAGCCGATTATAACCACGGTTACCATGATTTCATGACGTAGCTCAAGCTGGAACATGAGTTATGAATCATAGAGGTGCTTCCTGTCTCCGTCCAACGTTGTTTTCCCTACATGCTGTACAACATGAGACCTCTTTTCTGTAAGCGCTTTGTAACGGATCGTGTGGCGGTGCAGTTCAGCGGGTAGAGGCACTGTTCTCGCTAATCAGACAGGACGTGCAACGGGAAACATCCCTCCTGAGGAGGAAATGCCTGCTTCCTCTTTATCTTATTTTTGAGGACATGCTCCTCTGCAAAGCTGCTGATGTATGGAATCAGCAGCCCCACCTATGGAGATGTAGATGTGTGTTAGTTTTCAATGGAGAGAGAGAGTGAGAGATATTGTTGAGTGTTGGTTACCAACGCTGCTTTGAGTATCATTGATGTGATTGGGGACTTTTTGAACGTCTCGTCCTCGGAGTCGGCTGAATTTTTAGACGGTATTTTCTCTGTCTCAGGATTGTATTTCAAGACCAACAACTGAGGGATATCACTAAATTATCTTAAATATTTGTTTACATGTTGGGACGTTCCGCTTCAAGTGCAAGCTATACATTTCTAATTTTGACATGTTTTCTATTAATATCTGTCATCCCTGCCCATCTCCCTTCACACAGTATAAAAGGGTAAAGGAGTGCTGAATAAAGGTGGATAAGCAGATTTCAGCTACTCAGTGTTTGTATTTGATTGTTTATGGGGGAAAAAGGGCACAGGGGTCCCTGTATTGTTTGCAGGTTCCACGTGTTATCGAATGAGTGCAGAACTTGCTCTTGGTTTTGACTTGGTCTCAACCCCCTAAGTCTCCTTGACTCTGGTCTTGGTTAGGACCTGACTTCAGTTCAGGTGGTCTTGACTACAACCCTGCTGTGCGGCTGCTATTTTCCTTTTGATGTCGCTTCACTTCAATGGTCTGCGGCCATTGAACTCTCAAAAACACTTGCACCCTGGTTTCAATATTGCAAGAGACAACATGCAACATTCAGCCATCGTGAAGTGGTACAAAAGCTACCATATTGCGGCGCGGTCAAGGGCTGTTGAGCTCTTAAAATCCAACACCTCCAGGGCTGGGCTGCTTCAATATTTACGATGAAAGATAAACCCCAATATGGTTGTAATTACATGCATGTGTCTTTTCCATCCGCAATTTGCGTTGATTTTACAATGATAACGTTTATTAATTCATTGCATCTAAGCTGAAAAAAACATCCTCAAGATTGTGAGACGTTATTCGGATGAGTCTTTTTTTCAGTTTATGTTTACCTAAAAGAGCTTCTTCCCCAGAGAAGTTTTAAAGCGGTTCACTCCGTTTCAGTTCCTTCTTGAGAAAGATAACAGCTACTGAGGAGAGGTGTTGATAGAAGTCTCTCAGCTGATGCTGTTGATGGAGAAGAGAAAGGTGTTGACTTGATCTGTGAACTGTCTCTCCGCCGCCTCCTCTGTCTGCCACATCTCAGCTGCTAGGAAGGAAACTGCTGTTTTTTGAGCGGGCGTGTGTGTGTGTGTGTGTCACTTAAGTGTTCTACATTTCATCCACCTGACTCACAGTTTCAGTGTGCCGGTAAAACCACATGTGGAGGTGGTGGCAGGACTCATTCGATCCCTACACCTCTCTGTTGTTCTTTCCCCCCGGTTCTCCTCTGTGGTGGCGTGGTATCACTTTACTGGGTCACCAGATTTCTCAGAGTCACACAGGGGACAATGTTGCTCACCTCTTGACTTCTCTACCTCTTGAACTGAGAGAAACTTCACCCTGATACGGGGCTGAAACTGCCAGCTGTCATTCTCACCTCCCAACCATGAACGGCTAATACGGAGAGCGGGAGAAGGCGCGCAATTTAGTGAAAGCGAGCGTCACGTAGCAGGGGGAAGCCGATAAGCATCGAGCTGTACTTGTAGAGCGGCTCATCTAACATTAATGGCAGAGTAATTGGTTTGTAACTGTAACACTTACGGGGCCATCAATAAAGAGCAGGGAGGCGAGCGTTGGGTTACTTGGTTGGGATAAGGGGCCATTGTGCCGGAGCTGAAGCCACTGGATCAGCTCAATGGGCCTGCAGTTATGTTGGACAAATATTTATACAGTGTCATGTTGCCGGGACATTCTAACGAGAGGAGACAAGAATAGGCAGGGTGATTGAAAAGTCAGATACACATGTACTACATTTCTACTACTATCTGAAGATCTACTATTGGATCATTCGGCCATCAAAGCGCAGGAAATACAATGAAAGGGGCTCCTTTTACTTGCTTTACGCTTTTTGGGGGGGTGGGGGGTGATATGAGAGGAAAGATTGGTGGAAACGTTTCACTGTCTGAGACACAGTTTATATCTTTAATAAATTGTGTAAATATTATTCTTCTATTATGTTATATTTTGTTGAAAAAGCAACATTTCTGGAAATGACATTAAGAATACGTACAATTACCGCAAAGTTTATTTAAGCACCGAAATAAGATGGATTTGTGCTTGTCGCACAGGATTAAAGCAGAGGTTCACAACTTTTGAAGTTTTACTCAAAACTATTGCACCTGACCACATTTCAAATATATATTACGTACTGCAGTCATCCCCCCTTCACTCAAAAGACTTCAGCTGCTAGATTTATACAAATCAAGACGATGTCTTGAGGAAAAGGAAAAGCTTATATTTTGAACACAACAATTCCTGTGTCTGCACTAGTTTTACGTATTTCAGTAGACTACACTTTGTTAAAATGAATTTAGCCACTTTTTAAATTCTCACCAGCAAACCCATCTGAGGACAGGTGCTTTTACCTGAATGTACTGTAGGCTTTTTTACGTAGCTTAAAGGGCATAAAAGTATGAATGAATTTATAAACTACACTTTATACAGCTCAATTTTCCAAATATTTACAAGCATTGTTGAGTTGAAACATAGCCGTGTTGAAGATTGTGAAAAGTAAGCTACAATTTTCTCAACTTTCCCTTTTAAAACTGTAAAACTGTGGCGTCGTAGCTCTGCTGCGTTCCCAGTTTCTGGTCAACGTTTTCTGCAGAACCGCTGGCCAACGGAAAGCACCACATCTGCGATCTGGTTCCGTCTCTGCTAAAGCAAACTTGAGTCCAGCAAGGCTGCATAATTGTGCCTGCAGTCATTTAACATGGAATGCTGTATATAAATTCCAACCATCGCTTCGGAACTCAGCATTAAGTGCTAATGCTGGGTTACAAACTGTACATATACAATATGCCCAAACTGTATTTACAGAGCGATATCCCTCCTGTGATGAAATCCGAGGGGTGTATGTTTCCTTAAAAAATGTGGAAATCAAGACAAACACAGCACCTTGGTTTTTGAGGTCAGATTTTGTTACCATGTGACCCTAACCACCCCCCTCCTCCTCGTGATCCAAACAGCCCTCGGAGCCTCCCCTGAGTACCACAGCTGTTGAGAACCTCTCTTTGAACTCACTGCAGGAGGTCCGCAGCAATCCCCCCCCGACCCCCCCGGCCCTAAACTGTGCCTTCTCTCCACCACTGCCTCAGAACTTGCACACTGTAACCGTAGCCTCACGTGGCCCTTTAAGAGGGCTCAAACCTCCCGCGGCAGCTGCCCGTTCGGTAAATGGATCCACGAAAGGCAGATCACCTGAGAGCGCTGGGGGTAGATCTCAAGAGAGCTGCTCATGTGTCCTACTGCCTGCTTTTATTCACAGAGGATCAGAAAGAAGGGCTGTGAGGACCCTATGAGCATGAGTAGAAAAGAGAAAGTAACAGAACTGTAAACTGTAAAGCGTCATCGAATAGCCATGATCCTACGTGGTTTTTCTCAAACAGAAGATGAAACAGGAATAAAGCCTCACTGGATTTAAGGAAGACTTTTGCTGCAGAAAATAAAGCTTTTTTCCAACAGAAGTGTGCGTTCCTGTTGCACCCTTAAAATTAACTGTTTTAAACACGTGCATCTTCGTTTTGCCACTGTTATTATCAAATCCCACGGTGGTTAAGCATGAACACGTGGTTCCTTCAGCCTGAATACATCCTGTTCTTTTTGTTAAAGAGACAGCATCATGTACAAAATTGGGAATCACGGTGTAGATTAAACATCTAGTACAAAGTTATTAGGCAAGGTGATTATGAGCAAAACGAATGCTCCTGTAACTGGAATGGGAACTGTCAAACACCAAATACAAATCCTATACGTTGGCGCGGGAGAACTGGGCCCACATCCCACCCAACCGTTCGACCAGGTGTATCTTAAATACACTGTAACAAATTGCTGTAAATTTACAGTGCATTTTTAACGGTATCTTACAGTATGTCATAATACCTGTTAAATTTCTATCCCTTGCTTGTAAATTAATCGCCAATGTCATGAATAAACAGTTAAACCTGTCAATTTACAATAATAGGCGGCACGGTGGCGTGGTGGTTAGCACTGTCGCCTCACAGCAAGAAGGTCCTGGGTTCGATTCCGCCCAGTGGCCGCCCAGTCTGCATGTTCTCCCCGTGTCTGCGTGGGTTCTCTCCGGGTTCTCCGGCTTCCTCCCACAGTCCAAAGACATGCTCTGGGGATCAGGTTGATTGGGGACTTTAAATTGCCCGTAGATGTGTGAATGTGAGTGTGAATGGTTGTGTGTCTCTGTGTAGCCCTGCGATTGGCTGGCAACCAATCCAGGATGTACCCTGTCTATCGCCCGAAGTTGGCTGGGATGGACTCCAGCCCCCCCGCGACCCTGTGTGCAGGATAAGCGGTTTGACAATGGATGGATGGATGGAATTTACAATAATAGCAGACTACCGTAATTCAACTGCATGTTACATATATATATATTTTATATTTTGTTCTTCGTTACAAATGTCTAACGTTTTTGTCTTAAAGTCATTTAATAAAATCCAACCACTATGCCTGAGATGAGTTTGGATGTCTTTCTTTAATTTGTGGGGAATGAAATGCAAAAGTATTGATTGATTGATTGAAGTATTGATTGTAGCTCAATTTGGCATATAATGAGGACTGGAATTGCATCTCATCTTTGTGTAATTTATATTTCAATCTGGAGAGACTTGTTGAAATTTGAACAATGCTTTATTATAACAGGCATAATATGATTTTGGAAGTTGTTTGGGGCTTGGACTCCATCCTGCCGCAGGATAGACCAGGCCGAGATCTCGAGCCGAGACGAGGCGTATACCCCCTTTGGGAGGTCACTGGTGGTCGTGGTAGAGCCCAGGTTGCAAACCTCACCTGCTATTCCAGGTTCTGCTGTAGATTTTAGGTGTCCGGGGTGGTGGCGGGTCACCTTTGGAGTGTGCTGAAATGACAACTGACAGCAAAAGAGAGGAGAACAGTTCTTAACGTTTGCCTGCACCAATGCGATTGGTTCACGGTAACGACCCCGCCCCTAATCAGCTGGTCGTGCACCCCCAGGGAGACGAGGCCACCAGGGAACGGCACAGCCTGTCTAGTCTTCCTGACTGAATTTTCGCCTAAGCTTCATTTAATTTCTTGGCTTCAAAGAAATGAAAGAATAATTCAGCAACTTGTCTCTCTCTCTCTATATATATTGTATGTTATGTAGATATTCGGATAAAACATAATTACTTGAATGATTGTTTAAGATTTGTTGGTATATTTTTAAAGCATCTGACAATGTTCAATTCAGGAATAAGGAGTTTCAATTCTTTGCTTTTAATTTCTGCACTTCACAGCCCGGGATGAGAAAAAGCTGAAAGACAATATACAGTACATGTTCTCCTACACATCATCGTCCCTCTTTTCAAACATTCTCATGTTGCCAAACATTATTCCAACAGAAAAATCTCCACCTTAAAATGCTCGGGGAATGTTACCCATTCCTTTAATGTCAGGCTATCACATCAAATAAAGACTGATTCAGTTGTGCAACGGCAGCCCAGGCATGCAATTTTGGGACACGCAGTCCTTAATGAGCAGCGACTAAATGAGCTGTGGTTCCGTGGGAATACAGTGAATCCCTACGGGACCTGTTCAGTGCTTAGTTCCCCCCTTCAAACAACCCTCATAACTTTCTCTCACTCTTGTCACGGCTTGAAGCTCTCCTCCCTTTTCACATAGGAAAAAGTTGGTTTCCGACACTTTTCTTATTAAAATAAAAATATCCTCCTCAGTTGGGGGAATAATATTGAATTTACTCGGAAAGAAACGGAAGGTTGCCGAGGAGAAGAACATTTGTTCTGAAGAAAAATCTATTTAAACAAACAATATGTCAAATACTGGGACAGTGAGAGCCTGGACAAAGTCTGTGTTAATGACCTCATCCTTGCCTATAGGGACACAGAGGTATAGACACAGAGGTATAGGCTTTAGGCTTTCCATAAGCAGTGAGTTGTTGCCAACCTGCTAAAAAAGGCACAATTCAAATAAAACTACCCAGAGGGCAAGCAACACAGGCAAATAAACATCCCCTCCATCAAGCTGATTGACTGGATGCACTGTCTGTTATTCGCTTCTCTTTGTGTCTATTATCACCACCGATTGCTGTCAGTTCGGTATGATATTGTTAAGTTCCTCTGCCCGGCTTGCCACAGTTGCAATAATGACTTCCAGCATGTTTTAGCCTTGAGGTGGTTGTTTTAGCAGCACCAATAACTTCACGAGGATCGATAACAACTTGTCAAAGACATGGACCACTCGAGTGAGTGTCTTTATTGAGAGTGCCGTGTTTTGTATTCTAGGGCAAAAGTCACTTTGGTATTTTCACTTTTGGTTTCTGGAATGCTTCTACATGTGCCTTGAACAAATCTATTTTGTTTGTATGAAATCAAATGGAAAAGAGTTTATCCACAGCTATTTATGTTTTGTTTTTTACAACCCTTATAAAAAAGATGAAAAGGTAGTATGCAGATATTTAGGACGTTATGTTAGCTAATAAATTCATTCCAGCCATTTCAAACAAACATGCTAATATTTCGGCATTGCTCTCCCTGAACTGAGCTGTCAGATAGTTTGGTACTCACAACCTTCTGAGAAGGTTTAAAACTTTTTAAAAATATGTATATGGAAGGTAATTGCATGTCACTTACTTAAATCCAAACTAGTTAAAGCTTAAATAAAGCTTAAAGAAGAAAAAAAGCACACTTGTTGACTTTCCTTTGAATATGTCAGTCAGAAAACCCACCAACATTTATCTTCAAACAAATGAGTACAAATTTCCTGTGAGATGTGGTTGGTGTGAGAGAAAGGGGGAGGGAGGGACTGAGACCGTGGCTACGGGGCAGCAATCACACTCAAACACATTTGGAGGTCATTACAGAGCCAGTCAGGCTGAGTGATTCCTACAGGCTGAAACACTGCTCACAGTGTTTAAATAGGATTTGATGAAAGCTTTCATTCAGTCCAGCTCATTAGTTTGAGCCTTGGATAGTACACAATCTGAGCTTACTCACTGTGGGTGCCAATGGCAACAGGTTTGCTTTCCATTTTTTTTTACATAAATCACTCAGAAGAAACTAAATCCAAAGCAGAACCCTGAATATGTACAGAAAGCAGAGCACGTCCTAAATATCAGCCTTCTGTTTGGAAAATAAGACACGGATGTTATTGTTTTTCCTGATATAAATTTCCTCCCTTTACTTTGTCTTTTAAAAATGGGAACTTAAATCAGTGAACGTAAATGTTTTTCGAACCCAGTTCGAATTTTTCGAATGGTTTCATATATAAAATGAAATTAATACAGAGCAACGGAGCAAAACAAGACAAAAAGAAAACTTGTATTATTTTTTTCACAGCAAATACTGAAAGGAAAGGTTTGTCCTACCTTACCCATAGGGAGGTCAGAGTGTCTGAGATGAGATTTAAGTGTATCAGTGTGCTGCTCAAAGACATTTAATATGGGCAAACTTTGGCCAAAACGAAAGCTTGAAGACGCTCTCTGTGCTAACATCGGCTACCCGATCCATTCAGTGATCTTTGTTGAGACACTGCCCTATCGAACGACAAGTGTTTTGTTTTTCTGTTACCATTAATGCCCAAAAAGCACAAACACAAATGCATTCACTACAATCAGAGGCTATTAACGTCCTCTCAATAGCAATTTCCCAGAAACCAAGGGCTGCCCATGTTTCTGAAAACCCATTAAAACTCTGCACAGCTATTTGTGGTTCTACTTAGTCCTATGGAAGCTAGACAAACAGAATCACCATGAGATCATCGGGTGCAAGGGACTTTAAAAGGAGAAACCTGTTTTTTGGCTCCTTTATATAACTCTTTGTGAATATCTTTAGGTTTTGAACTGCTGGTCGACCACAATAAAAGCCATTTGAAAACGTAACTGCCGCGCCCTGCACTAAAACCTGCAGGTCCAGTGGGCTTCAGTGTAGAAAAAGAATACCAGGAGATGTACCAAAGTACAATTAGCTAAAGAAGTTCAGAGTAAGTAAAATAACCCTTTTAAATTAATGAATGTAAAACTACTTAGGGGTAAATTATCCTTGACATTTGGCCGATGCTCCTATCTAAATGTTAAAGATTGAAGCCATATTTCTCCTCGGCTCTCATCCCCTCACGACCCCTGTCCGCGGGGGCATTTATGCACACACGAGGGACGCAAGCCCTCGCCAGAATGACCCTGGGCCCTTACTGACGGAAGACGGAGCAGGCTCCCGTCTGACTCGGCTCAGGTCCACGCGGCGGCCTGTCAAAGGCAATCATCGTCATACACTGCTGTGATCGATACCTCACAGCCTCCTGACAAAGTCTGTTAGCGTAACGTTCTTCTTTTTCTCTCTCAGGTCTTAATCGGAAAAGGAAAGCCACCGAGAGTGAAAGCAAAAGGTTTTTTTGGCGACATGTTCTGTCTTTTCTGCAACAATGTGTCGGAAAAGACTCGGTAAAAGTATAGTCTACCATTTAGGGAAGATTTCCCAGAAGTTCCCATTATTAAGAATTCAGGAATGCCTTTCAGCTGTGACGCCTCATAAATGGAACATGAATTTTCTCTAATCAGTTGCAAGTAGGGATATTTTTTTGTTCTCGCAGCAATTCCTGCCCAGATCCCGATGTATATGTTGGAAACGTGAACGCTTGAGGCTCTGCAGACTATGTTGAAATAAAGCTCAAGGGAGGAATCAGATCAGTAATGTTGCACACACTACACTCCAATGATGTGCCAATGCTAAATATTTAAAGCAATAATAATGCGAATGCTCTGCGTGAGTATATTTTGGACAATTTCAGATTTTTTTGGGCAAAACAAGTTTCTTACTCTATAAAAATAACCAGAATCCAGCAGGCCAAATCGCTTTAAAAACCCTGTTTTCTTTCAAAGGTTTTTGGTATTTCTTTCTCCGCAGGGACAGTTGGAGCACAGTTGACCACTCTATTGATTCTTTTCACATATACATAGTTGCAAAATGGACAATCCCAAGTGAGGGGAGCAAAACTTTAGGTGTTCAATGGGTAACACCTCAGATGAGATAACGTGTTTTTAGATACCAACGATTTGTCCATTTTGCATATTAAGTTGCACATGGGAAGAGAGATTAGCAGTGGAAAGATCCAGAAGGAAATGAATGACGGTATAGGAACAGCAGATTTTTACCTCTAGATCCATCCCTGACAGTAAATATGTGGTTGAAACCAAATATAAAACACCCTTGACCTACAGTACATAGTGTCTCCAGGGACAGAACATATGCAGCAATCAAAAGTACACTGAGGGATGTTTGGTAGTCTTGCATGCCTGCTAAATGGCAATAGCTGTTTCAATAGCAACTGCCTGCATTCCAGGGGTATATGTGCCAGCCCCCCGTTCGCTACACACCAAGTACACACTTGCAAAATAAATAATCTTCTGTCTCGCTTGGCAAACAAACACACCAGAGCTGCTCTGTGGTACGAGAGGCTTCCATCCCGTCACAGTCCGAAACGTGTGTACAAAATTAAATCAATTTGAAATGCTTTTTTTGTCTGAAATCCAATAGATTACTTTGTTTGAGACCAGCCATCTCAAACAAACATGAATATATTGCTGGTAACATTTAACTATTACCTTTAAACTACATAAACGGTGTAGGGTTAATGCCAAAACAAATGCTGACTGCCAGTTGTAATAAGTATGAAATCATTACGTGATACTGATAACTTGGAAGAATTTCAAAAAAATATTATTTTTATATGTGAATTATCATCTGGTTTGCACCACTTCACTTATACTGTGTGTGGCCTGCAACATACCGTCAGAACGTTGCCATCCATCAACTAAATTACAAAAACAGTAGTCTCTTTTTTTATGTTGTTATTTTGTTATACGTCATAGGCAAATTATTTAAGCCAACTAATTTCTAAGTAGAATAAAATTATTATGAACAAGGAAAGCTGTACACAATACAACATGCTGGTAGCAATGGTGATATACTCTATCATATTTTACTTATTTCACATGGAACATGCTTGACTTTTCAATGTTAATGTTAATGTCAACATTCAGACAGAAGGGTCCATTTTGAGCTACCTGTGGGACACCGTCAGATCCACAGATTTGTGTCTTCCACTTTCAGCTGCAACTCGTCCTGGAGATCATAAAAATCTCAGATTGCCCTCCAACCAAACTCTTTTTACTTCTTTCTGGCCAGCTCGCTTCCAAAGAATGGATAGTCCCCTGTTGCAGATCAATCTGTTGAGAGCTCTCCATTCTGGGCATTAGGAAATCCTGGCTTTCTTTAGTTGTAAGGCAATGAAAAGAGAGCAGTGCATGGTTGAACTCCTAAGCAGGACTTTCTCATGCAGCTGGTGTCTACCAGGACAATGCCACGGAGGGCAGGGGTTTGTTGTCTGGTTGTTTTTACTATTTTTTTGTTCAAACCCTGTGATTTTCAGGGAAATGTTCAATGGCAGGAATATGAAAATTATCGGGAGTTCACACACAGTCTAATTTAGCCGTTCAGAGCATACGTGCTGGGCGGTGAATTGTTTCACTTACCCTTACAATCACGCAAATGCACAGCCACACACATTGCCAACAGACATTCCATCCACGCACTCAATGCTAAATGACCCTGTATATTTAACATACTGTATAGTCCAGAAAACAAGAAAGACTAAAGACTACCGTATTTGGATTTTGTAGGATGTTTCACATGTTGCTTTTAAGTTGATATTTACCTGAAAGAAAGATTATTATAATATAATCTCACAGTTAATAGTGACAAAAGTCCCCAACCAGTGTGTTGAGCCCATTACAGCCTCTCCTTGGCTCTATTATGTCTCGCATGCATTGTGGACATTTATTATGGACCTATTCGAAATTTGAGAATAAAAATACTGACGCTGCCTGACACCCAGCCACAAGGCACCTTTAACCTCTCTATGAGATGCACCAGGCTTTCAACTAACTACAATGTAAATCCATCCATTTTGTGATAACAATGTGGTCATTGTAATTATTGTAAGAAAATAAGACACCTTTTTTTTCTTTTAAATGGAAAAATAGGTTTTCAAACTAATTCATGGCAAAGAAAAAAAATAACTTGGTTGTCCAAGCTAATCTTTTTCCATGACTATTTCCATGCTGACCATTTATCTTTTCAGAAAAAAATATAAACATGATCTCATTGGTCACTTGATTAACATCCTTGATAACCAGAAAGCTCATCCAACAAAGGAAGGATTGCTGGAAAAAATGTCCACAAATACTAGGATTTAACATCCACATTATTTCCGTTTCCTTGCAATGTACACTGGGGAAGGTCCTCTCAGTTTACTGTTGAAAATGTGGAGCATGCATGAAGCAACACATGATTCCTACTTTTTAGAGTACGCATGGCCATTTCATGTAATGTTGAACTGGCAGAACAAAATGAAAGTGGAATGCACATCATTGCATAATAGCATTGTATCTTTCCATCCTGCCGTATAAAGCAGTCTCCTTTTGTGTCATTGGACAGATCTCTAGGCTGCCATGGAGAAGAGGTGAAGAATTAGCAAATGGGTTTTGAGAATCCTCCTGGTACCATAACTGTCATATTCACATGTGGAATTGTGTCTCTGACCCCAAGTGTCCGAACTGTCAGTATAATTACGTGGTGTCTAATGGCCTTGGTTATCAGTCTCAATGAGCCTCATGCAAGAACCACTCATACGAACAGTTTCGTCCTTAAGTGACATTGACGAGTGATTTAAGAGAATTTGTAGCTTTTACCGATTAATGTTTTTTTTTAATGTCTTCACCAATCATCATCATCTTTGGAGTTGATCTCCACTTATTTTTCAACACCTGGAGTAAAATACCACAAAATGACACTAACCTGTTACTTACATTATGCCATTCCATGAGTGACGTGCTTAAGCATTTCCATTCCTATGACGGCCACATCCTGACCTCCAGTTTGACCCTGAGGTCGCAACCCCTTCATGCCATCACTAGGTAAATATTTCCTTCCTCATTTAACAGAACACACTGCTGGGAGGGACAGACTGGCCCAGATTCCAGTGGCTGTGTCAGAAGGAGAGACGCGGTGAGAGAACCAAATTGAATAAGCGACAAAAACAAATCCCCAAAATTACTAAAAACACCGGGTTTTTGTGCGTCGGGTGAGTACAAGTCAGGTATGGTTTGGTTTCATCACCTTCACTTGGTTTCTGGTGTATCCCGCTTTGATTAGAACTATTGGAATAAAGGTGCAACTCAACCACTACTCAGGACTTAGGCAGGACACACATATGTGTGTGTGTGTGTGTGGGGGGGGGCGGGGTAGGTTGAGATAGGACAGGGACTGCGGGGGGGGGGGGGGGGGGGGGGGGGCGAATTGGAGACTGTTTAAACAAATCAGCTAATATCAGGTCACTGAAGACCCTGCAGGAGATGCTGTTGGTTTGTTCCCCTGCTGCAGAAGCATTTGTCTCCCCTCGAAAGATCGCTTCTTCATCGGTTGAGTGTTGAAAAGAATGAGAGATGTTTCTTAGAGCGATGGAAGAGAGTACCTGCCTGATTGCTCCTGGCATGTCATGTCAATCATGTGTCGTTGGCATTGAGAGTCAAATGCCGCTAACGGGCTATTGGCTGCCTGCAGGACCTCTGGCCTTGTATGAGAGCGTACGACTGGGCGGAGCGGTGTCCAGCAGACATGCACGTGTGAAACCCAAATGGTCAGATGTAATAAACATTCCCAGTGTTTTCTGGCTCGCATAAAGGGCATGGCGCTGGTGTTTTATTTCATCGGTGCCTCGGGGCATGAATGTGTTCACCCAGAAAGGCTTTACGAGAGGTGGAGAGGGAGGCCTGTTTTTTGTTGTTTTCTTGCAACAGGGCGCAGCATTGAGGAGTTGCTGGAAAAACGGACGCCATAGGGAGCGGGGAGGGAAATTCATGCCTCCCATCGGCGCCGGATGTTTTGGTAACACAACATGGGGTCTAGGGCCTTGTGACAGAGGGCTGTTCAGGAACTCTGTTGAGCATGCTACACTGTGAGCCGGGCAGCCACATCTGTTTTGTTTCTAAACAATCAAGGGGCCAGCACTGCAGGCAGCTTGAGCCCGTTATTAAAGGCTTTTTGGGGCCTGCTGAGGGACGGCCCAGACGGAGTGATTTATCCACCCTTTGCTGAGTGGACGAGGATCGAGTGTGATGTATACGGAGATGGAATTCCAATCAGTCAACCCAAAAGGACTGATGAATCTAGGCTGTCTCCTTTGACAGAAACCAAGATGCTGACTTGCAGAGCCGCTACCTTGAAGGGCAAAGGAGATGGGTTAAACTCATGTAAACCAGCAAGAAAAACTCTGAGCACTTCATTGGGACTCTGGCCTGTTAAATAATTTGGGTGGAGCCCTCTGGAAGCTAAATAATTCACTGTCGCCTGATGAAGTCTCCAGCAGGCTGGGTGTTCCATTAGTAGACTTACGAGCCAACTGTAGTGCCAGGCGGTCCAGAGTGATAACTGTGTGTGTGTGTGTGTGTGTGTGTGTGTGTTTGGGAGTCATCTTGTCCTGACTCGGCCCACTTCAATTACTTCAGCCACAGGTTCTCTGAAAAAACGAGTCCGGCCCATTTTTTTCATTCAGACATGCGTCCATCCAGCACACCTGACATGTGACAGCCATTTGGGCTGACAGAACTTCTCTCGTTCTGGCAGGTTTATTTGTCAGATCATTGTTGACTTCAAAGGACTCCAATGCCGGACAACTGATGGGGAAAGGGGAATAAATAGAAGCAAGTCCTCAGAGTGCCGATGATTCCTTATGCGATGTGACCTAAATATGCAGTTTTACGTCACAAACCGCCTGCCAAAGTGAATCGCCAAGTCCTTATCCAGATGGCTTCCTTCGTTGGATGGTTTGTCCAGGAGAGGCTGGTGGAAAACGCAGGCCTACTGTTGCACTGTTGCCAGTTTAGCCCGTCTAAGCTCCCCTGGCAGATGAGCGATGAAACGAATAGACATAGAAGATCAAACGCTGCTAAAATCTGCTTTCCAGTAAGGCATGAAAGCTAAATGGGATTTTCTGCCGAGGGATGTTTCTATACTTTCCATCTCTTCCACATTATCGGTGATAGTTGATAGGCAGGGTATGAAATCTGAAACAAGCATTGACCTGTCGTGAGTTACTCTGGTGTCAATGTACGGCGAACAAATTCCACATAGTTTCCTTAGAAGCCGCCACATACTAACCATTGATCCATCATTTTCTTTCTGAGAGTGGTCACTTCAGTTTGGTAACAGTTCCAGATAACACTCAGGTTAACCTTGCCGGCATTCCCAAGGCCTCTCTGCCTTTATGTGCAAAGACCCTGTCAACTCTTGCCGAGTGACTGAGTGGCCAGCTTTACCTTGTGCTGCCAGCCAACCTCATTCTTAACATCATCACCTTCACTTGGCCATGTCATGCCTCTTACAGCAGATGGATGTCTCCCATCCAGGGACAGCTGGGTAATGGCCCTCATCCTTGGCTTCAAGAGAGGGCACAATCACCTGTCATTCCCAATCTGTATGCTGCAAGCCAGAACAAACGGACAAGACACAAGATAAAGAGGAAGCGGGGGAGTTTCTTCGCACCATACAGATTGTTGAGGAATTACTGAAGAATGAAGATTGTGATTCGGAAAGCTTCTATACCAGCACGCATATTTATTTGCTAGCCCCAATTTCACAAAATGCACTGGGCAGTTGTACGGTACAAAATCCCCAATGTTGATGCGGATGTTAAGAGTCATTTCATTTTTCTATGAACTGTAAAGGACTTAATCACATGAAACAGTTTCCAAAAATGAATAAACCATTACAATGTGTGATGTGTTTGAACTAAGGAAGGGATCGTCTATGACAGGAGTCCACTTCGGCATCGAACCCAATTGCATCAAATCACAACTCAATATTACTGATTCCAGGATTGATACTTTCACTCCTATTCGAGAGGTAAAGGAAACAAGTGGCTGGTGATGAGGATGAAAAAAAGTATATATATAGACATGTATACACCCAGATGTTATCAGCCATAAAAGGCATGAAATAAAACCCAGGATAAACGAACAACCACCCAGAGAACTACAGTTGTACCTTTATGTATTTCTAGGCTTGCTGTGTAATTTAAGGAAATTGCTTTGGGAATTAGTGTTTTTAGAGAAGACATACAAACTTACCAAAAACCTAAATATTACAATTTATATTAATATATAATCCATGCTAAAAAAGTTTTCTTCAGTTTTTGTTTTTCGATTGGGCTTTTTACCTCCCTTTTTCATTTTTCAATTTCCTCCACGCATTTAGTTTTAAATAACTTCTATAAAAGGCCAGCTGAGCTCAAACATTAATGCTTCAACTCCGTACAATTTGTTTCAAAACCTGAAAAAACACTATGACTCAATAATGTGTAGCCTAGATAGACATGACAACACAACTGAGATCATCGTATTTGAGCCTATCTGATAAAAACGCGTGTTAAATGATCCCTATTTGTATATGGGACACGACTTCACTTTTACACACTGAAACCATACAGACCAACCTCAAGCTCAGGACCATTGCATTTTTTAAGTGTAGACCTCTCTGATTAAAATGTAACATCTGCCAAGGTTCTGTGAATCTTTCATCTTCCTTCTGGACACAAGGAGATGACTGAAAAGTAATGTAAGCTAACGAAGCTAAGCTGTCAAGTTTCGTGTGTTTTTCCTGATTAACCGCGGCTCTGCCCAAACTTGAAAAGAGCTTTCTCTCCGGTGGACACAAAGGACACTGTGGCCACGGCTCCTAATCTCCCAGAGACGCAACTGGTAGGACAGTATGATTTATTGTTGTTCACGCTTTGCTTTACTTAGTGAAATGTGTCATTTAAATTAAGTAATGGAGACTTATCCTAGGTTTATCTGAATAATTTGGGTTTGGTTTGGGAATTCAGTCGCATTTATTTATTATTACTTTAAGAAAGTTATTATCGAAATCTACTCGACTAATTCATGGGTTTTGCTTTGTTTGAAAGGTTATCAACCTGCTCTGTTCTTTGTCCGATCCACCAAACCACCCTTAAGAGGAATAAAGGATCAAAAAAATCAACAGTTCTCGAGTTGTCCTTTGTGTCCACCGGAGAGAAAGCTCTTTTCAAGTTTGGGCAGAGCCGCGGTTAATCAGGAAAAACACACGAAACTTGACAGCTACAAAAAGCTCACTGAACGGTCTGCTTCCTGGTTCATCTTCCCATCTACATTAAAAAAAATAAAGTAAAAACATTAGGTCACATGGTTAGAGAACAACATGTAAAAATGACAAGAAGACACTTCAGTTGCTAGAAGAATTATAAGGAATAAGACTACATATTATAAGCTAAGCACCAAACATTCCCACTACCAATTGGTAGAAACACAAAGAACACGTTTCAGTCTTTCGTAGAACAAGAAGAAGACGAATAATAGTTCCCTTTGTTCAGGGTGTGGATTGAACAACTGCTCGGTTTGTACAGTTAGTCTCAGCCAAACTTTTTTGGATTTAATCCCTAATGTCTTTACGAATAACGGTGATGACAGCATATCCATGCCTGGAGGTGCTTCCCGTTTGGAGGATTACTTCCTAAATCTGTTAATCCATTACCAGTTAGCTGTTTTCCAAACAGTCGACTACATTCATCTTTGCATGTACGGCAGTCAGCTTTTTGTGAAGGGTTTGGACTCTCGAGCTGTAGGGGAAAAATGACAGAAGTATGATAAAATACAAATATAGGACAAAAGGAGGGAGGCAGTCTTGATGGTAAAATTCATCTGCTCCCCTCTGGTTTTCAACTGTCCTGTCGATATTGATGCAGTTATTCTCTTTGTTTACTTCTCATTTTTTGATGCTCATTTTTAATCTGAGCATAAAGGCGGAAATGCCGCTGATAAAAACGTTGTGAATAGTTAAAGGAATGTGAAACCCTTCTGATTTTTGGCTGGAATGGATAAGTTGGCACTTCAAAGAAATATTGTGCAAACATTGGAAAGAGAGTCATTGAATTACTCAACATGCAAGTGCGTCTGTGCCACTGGAAGAACAGGAGACAAAAATATCAGAAGGATCTAAACATTTCTCAAATCATTACAAAACAACATTTTTGTTAGTTGGAGGTTTGAATGGCGCACTTCAAATAAGGTCATCTTGTTACTCCCTTTCCTTCGGTAGTATGGCACACTAATAGGAGACCAGTGCCAACAACCTCCTATCCTATCCTATCCTAATAGCTATTGCATGGAGATGTGATTTGCTTGTTACGCCCAGTATTTGGACATGAAATAGTCACAAAAGGCGATGTATCGTTTTCATAAACACACACACACACACACACACACACACACACACACACACACACACACACACACACACACACACACACATACACACACACATACAATTAAATGCATCCACCTCTCAGTCAGGTGTGTCCCAAAAATACAGACAATTTTTTTGCTTGTACGCAAAGCAAATCGATTGCATTCAGTGACTGCCAACATGGATTGTCATTGATTACCCAGCCATTACCAGATTGTTATTCTATTAAACACAAACCATTTTGTATTTTTCACTAACATTTAACATATCCTGTTTTCACTTTTCCGGTCTATTGGGTTTGTCAGTGGTGAACGATGACTCGTCATCCAGCACAACCGTTGCCAAGCCCTTTTCCCCTTTTTCATCGAATGCCACAATCCAGCCTGATCATATTCATGACTAAGTACCACACAAAAACCCAGCTGATACTCCCATGAACCTAAGCTGCAATGTCAGATGTTACCATTTAGCTCAAAACACAGCCTCACAGAGTAAGACTTGCTTATTCTCATCCACATTAATTACAAGGCCGTTTTCAGCTCATGATGTCAGGAGTGTGAAAGGAGCAATGCTGTAAGCGTGCCATTTTGCTGTGGTTAATGACTAATGAATCAAGGAAAATAAATAGGCTAGATTATGAAAGGGAAGCGAGAGAGAGAGGGCTCATGCTAGAAAGGAGAAGAGACAGAAAAAGAGGTGAGTTAGAGCGATGACCGCATTAAGAAGACGGGACAGAAATTGAAGCTAAGTATTGGTTATTATTCAGCCTGTGCTTTGCAATGATAACGGTTCAATCTGTGTACACAGAGAGATTAAAAGGGAATGATTTAAGCTGACATATAAACGAGGCAGACGGACAGATCGACAGACTTAAAGACGGCCAACAAGAAATATTAAATTTATATTCTGACTACTTTACTTGTAATTTAATGTTATCAGTTTTTTAGACTTAGGTAGAATGGCCTGACAAATGATACTGATACTGAATGTAACCATGAAGCACTGAATGGAAAAAAGTCATTAAGACTTACTACTGGTGTAGCATGTGCTGACATTTGTTTCACAGATGTGGACAGGAGCGAAGGCTTGCTCTTGCACAAATCATGCAAACATCATGAGTCATGTGCTGTTACACAACAGCTAAAGCATTTTCTTTTCTGCAGCTAAAACAATATGTTTCAGTGAAAGAGTGACACATAGATTGTAATCTATATCTGAGGCTCTCCAGCCTTCACTCAAGGCATGGTTGTGTTGGAAAAGACCACCTATCAAAATAAAATCATGAGTGAAAAAATACATTGGGTTGTAAATATATGTTATGACCTAAATAAATACTCTGCTCAGCCTCAACCATCCCCGCTGGCCATGAGCTCAGATCTGTTGTATTTAGGGGTTTATTTCTTCAGCATATAGTTTGAATCTTTTTTTTGTGCCCTTGCATCTGTAGGAACATTAGCCAGCTTACAGCAGCAAAACACATCTGTACCTGATGGCGTTTTGGTTCATCTTAGAATATTGCCATTTTTCTGTAAACAATTTAGGTACTACATTAGAAATGCAGAGTGACGTAGAGATGCCCTATACGGCTCTGGTAGGGACAGTGACCTGTCAATTATAGTAGCTCTGCCCTAAAGCATACGCTTTATGGTCCATTTGACCTCCAATTGGGCCCTAATTTACCTAATGCACATGATTTTTGATGAAAACGTGAAACTAAAATTGAGGCCATAAACTAACAGTTAATGAATCAGTTAGTTAATTTTCTTCAGACTTCTTTGTGCAACTAAAAAAAGAGTAGTTGTCCCCTGTTGTGTTTTAAGACCACTTAGGCTTCACTCTGGAGAACCAGGTTGAGGTGGTTAAGAATAGCTGATCTAGTCCTTTCTTTGGATTCACAAAGGTGCAGGGAGAACATGTATCCCTCCCTTACTTAACGAACATATAAATTCCCAACCCATGTAGCAGTAGAATGTGGAGATGTTTCTCATCAATGCAGAACTCTACAGACCTTCGGGCGTTTTTCTACTGTATTAAATATCTCCACAATGAGGCTATTTTGTTCGTGTTTGTTTTATTTTGATCCCTCACAGCTAGCCAATGCTGGGAGCCCATCTCTCATACAGAAGCGAACACCACTGGCGCAAAACAGAGGAGCGGAGGAGATCAAAGATATCTGCAAAAAACAAAGATTAAGCAGCAAACAGAAGGGGTGTGTGTGAAAAGAGAGACAATCTGTTGCCAACTCCTGATTAATCCCTCAGTTATGTCTTTGATTTATCGTTGTTCTTGGAATTGCCAGAAAAAAGCTGCACACAGCTTCCTGGGAATTAAAATCTGTAAAAAAAAAATAGGAATCGGACACTGGACCGTGTCTTTTAAAATGTTGGAACTACAACAGTTTTTGGGGACACTTTTTTTGATTATTTACGTAAATTAGGGATCAATCAATTATTAAAACAGTTTTGACGGGAATGAATGTCCTTTGCTTTACTGAACATGCCGCCACTGCTTTCTTCTTAAACAAAAACCTCTCCCCCCCTGTCTCTTCTTCTTTCCGCCATCCCCTCTCATCACCACATCTAACTTCCATCCGTCAGTACGGGACAGTAAATGTTTGATTTCCCCACAAATGTAGAGCAGAGATTTGGGGAACTGACATCCGCCTCCCTGTGTGGCAAAACGCCCCCTGAGGAGCTGCACTTGCAAGTGCCAGAATCAAATACATGAGATATTATTGAGATGAGACGGGGGAGGTGGGGGTATTATAAAAAGAAATGACATCTCGCTAAGGCTCTTAGGGAGGAGCAAGGATAATTAGCAGTCATAGAAATCCAGGGAGTGTCTGTCACAGTGATGTGTGTGGAGCTACCCTGCACTGTCTTGTGCTCTGGGTGGTTTTAGAAGAATAAAACCACTGCATGCACCCTTCAAACCTCCTTTCTGCCAACATGTTGAAAAGCATGCATACTTGACGTGACGCCTGACGTGTGCGTTTCTCCTTTCGCGTAAAGGAATTCATCTCTTCTTCTCCTACCCTGTTGTGTTTGTATCAGCTGCTAATGCGTGGCGACCCCACGTCCAACAGCGGTGAGTTGTTTCTTACGGCAAAACTTTTATTTCTCACATTTCTACCTGAAAAAAATACATATCTTATTTGATTTCTGCCGTTTCTGTTGTCAAGGGCAAATTCCAAGGGGCATAGAACAGATGGATGGACATCATGACATTCAAATACATGGCCTGACAAAAACGTCATGTTGGACAATTTGGCAAAGTTGGGTTAAAGAATTTGAAATTCAGTCAATATCTTGTGCCTCAACTGCAATTCCACAGATAGAGCTAAAAAATGTTTAACAGCAGGGGAACTGGATAATCGGTGCTACGCTTACATACAGTTGTATAAACTAAAACCGCTATATGAATGAGCTATCCGATTCCACAATATGGATTTATTTGAGTTTGCGTATTATCTTTTCATGCAAAAACAAAGAAATGTGTTGGAGCTGGCCCTATATAAGAGAAGTACAAAGCGGGGAGGAGAGCTAGCCAGTGGTACATACTTTCAAGCACCAAATCAGTCGATAAACTCCGGTTCGGCAAAGCAAAGTCATTGTGGAGGTGTCTCAACGGGCATTCTTTCTAATGGCCACAAGGGGGCGACTACTCTGGCTGCAAAAAGAGCTTGTGAAGAAGAGAAAATGGCTCTACTTCGCACTAAATTACATCGGTTTGTGAACACTTATGTTTAGGTCTCAAGTTTGGCTTTCAAGTATTCTTTAAAACCGCATCATGTTATTTTAGTAATTTAGGGTAACTTCGTTGCCCTCTCTACGTTACTTCTCCAGAGGACAAATATGGTTGTTTCAATTCACAGGTTGCATAATTCCGACAGCTGTGATACAGAATTGTGACGCCGAAAACTTCAAACTCAACATATCGAAATGAAAGGGTGATGTCACCATTACTTAGGCAACCTCTTATACACAGTCAATGCTCAAATTGGATGCATGCCAGAACAGCCAATGTCAACAATCGGACTGCTCAGATAGCCATTACTCCATTTTATCTCAGCACATAGCTGCTTTGCTAATTCTCCAAGCTCCATTTATAGAGCCTTTCACAAAATAGACAACAGTTAACATATGGGCATTTTGAAGAGTAGGATCAAAGCAATTTAACCTCCTACACGATACCTTACTCATACACATGTATCAACGCAAAGCTGTTTTAGCAATTCAGTGAATGGCTGGTCTTTTAATCCAACGGAAACCACCAGTGTAAACAAATGTGATTTGGCTTCAAATCCAGATTTTAGTTTACTGAAGTAGTGGTCTGTTGCCAATGTTGTGTTAACTTTAATTAAATGTTTTACTATTTTGAAAGCCTATAGATAAAATGCCCCCTTTCTTTAAGTGTTAACAGGGCCTGTATATTAACACGATGCTGACATAGCTCTCTTCCTAAAACAGCATCAAGATCAACTGCACAGAGTTCATAACAGTCATATTAAATTATTCTAGGGACATAAAGCCAAAGAAATTCAAAGACAAATGTTCACAGCGCCCTGAAAGTTTGTACTCTCGAATGTGTTCACAGTCCTATTGCTCAACTTTCCCCACATGCCATAATTTACTTATAGGAACCCTAAAAGAGTTGTCAAGCTAAATAAAGGTTCGGACATTGTTAGTAATTTAAGTTTGAGATTACTCTATTTGTACAAATGTATCAAAAACAAATCCAAAAGCTATTTTGCTAATAATTGAATTTCCCTGAAAAACTGAATCCATTATTTCTCGAGAAAATAATGTCCAATTTTATAGAGATGCGAATTATGGCTTGGGGAGAAAATATTTCCTTCAAAACCATTTCCATCAGTCATAATCAGGAGCTTGTTGAAAATATTGACTTTTTTGAGAGGCTTTTAGACTAATTTAAGAAAAAACAACAAACATGTTACAAGAAATTAATTTAAAAAAAACTTCAATGTTTTATATATGCATCTTTTTTTCATCTGAAACTATTATATGATCACATCAGCCTTGTTACAGCTCGTCAAAGAGAAACTTAAATGTTTTGTGTACCTTCAAATGTTTAACTACAACATTCACATTGCTGCAGTGATGGCGACGTGTACTCCAGGATGTCAGTACAGCGGGATATCACTGCTCTGCTTATTTTCAACTATGAACTAATTGATTTGATATTTGATTTTGTGTTATGCATTAAGACACTGACTTATACTCTTCACTGTTTACTACGAGTATTAATGAGAAAAGATGAAAAGCTGATACTTCACTTCAAGCATTAATTTGAATGAAGACGCCATATTAGGAAGAACCTCTTTTCCATCATTCCTCTGAGGCTGTGGATAAGAATAATGTCGCATTCACCAGGATTAATCACACTGGCGGACGAGAAAAGAGCGGCGCAAAACACCCCCATGGTTCAGTCAGTGATAGATGACTTCACGGATAAATTAGACAAGAATGTAACTAATGTGCGTGGAATTGACAATGAACCAGTGTGCTATAAAAAGATCCATCGGGATAAAGTCATACGGCGTTCACCCTTCCTGTGATCATAATATTCATGCTTTTGAATCTTCCTCTGGTGTTGAACGCTGTTGTTTTTCATAAGCCTTGCTCTTGACGGGAGCTTCTTTCACTTTGGTTTGTATTGACTTCGGGCGTCTAAATGGACGGAAAAAGGGTTCTGTGGTTTTCACAGAGTAAAAGAAGGGGTGTGTGAGTACTGTCTGTCTGAAAGCCAGGGGTAAAAAACAACAACAAGAGGCTCTCTTTATAAAACAGAATTACAGAAAAAGTAGTTGTGTAAAAAAGATCAGACTTTTGCGTTGTGTTTTCAAAAAGGGACAGAGATACAATTGTTTCACAGATGAGAAAACCTCCTCCCTGTGCTCTCATGCTCCCCTTCTTTTTGTACCGATGCTTATTATGTGTAAAGAAGCCTCTGGCATTGAGCTCTCTGTGTGGCAGCGTTCGGTTCAGGAATAACAGAATCCAACAAAAACAGAAAAAAGATTCCACATAGGAAGGCAGTCAGGCCACTGCAACCCACTCGGAAAACAGCTGGAACCTCTGGGAAGGCTGTTCTTTGATAAACATTGATGTTTGTAGATCCGTGCTCTCGTGTTGTTAGTTCTGCTGCACAGAGAGGATATGCCCATCACTTCAGACCCCCCCCCCCCCCCCCCACCTCTTACATGCACCATCTTTCATTTTCTCTGCTTTACCGCCTCCCCCTGTTCACTTCTAGTGTCAACAAAAGATTTGCTACTTTGTGGTGCTAATGAGTCCTTCCTTCTGCAAGTGCAAACACAGGATGACGGACACTGCAGACGCGTAAACAGAGACAAATCTTCTGATTATGATGAGAGTGTCCTCTCATTGACACATGAAGAGGTGGATCCGTGCTCAAACGAGCACCGATTACAATAGCAGTGAAGTCAATCTGAAGCCAAACGTTAACAGATGCGGCCGCCGCAAATTCAGTGGCGTCTTTCCGCTGAACTGTCTGTTTTAATGTGACTCTTAACTCAAACACCTGGTTTCATCAGCTTGTATAGGAACCCTAAACAGAAGGAGGTCAGATTGGGGCTAGCATGTTATTTGTAGCAATAATACATTCACAGGAAAATACTACTACTAATACTATGCTTAGACAAATCCTGGCACGACCAAGTCTGACAGGTGCGACAGGAAAAGCAGGAAAGCACAACAGTGCCAAGACCTGTTTAAACTGATTGCTATCAACTCTACAGAACGCAAAAATGATGGTAGAAGGCCAACAAAGAGAAAACCCACAACAACGTCAATTTCTGTGATGAGGTGACCGATCCTGCTTGGAAGATATTTTGATGAAAAAAAAAGGAATTCTGTCTCTCACTCAAGAAACAAAAAGTTTCTTTTTTGTAACTTGTTGTTTCAGTCAGACATTGACTTCTTACCTCCTCCTCCTCCTCCTCTCCCCACGTCTATCACTCTATGTTTTCTTAACCATTCGTTTCCTCGCTGCGCGGTTCTTTCCAGCACACATGTGGTTAATGGGATGATGGTGAGCAGACGTCTCAGTGCAGAAGCGGGACCGAGGGGGGGAGGGGAGGGGGGTGCGCAAGTCCCAGTCGACTTAAATAACCAAATAATTGGAATTTCTAAAAACAATGGTTTCCTGACTTCTCCACGACCCCTCACCTTATCATTCAAGGGTCGTGGAGGCCTAAACTTGAACCCATCTTACTCCAGAACATTTGGCTGGCTGCCACCTCAGGTTAACCCCACAGCCAGCGGCCCGAGTTACAGGGGCCCCGTCAGTCCCACTCAGCGGATGTGCTGGGATAAGCCCTCCCACTGGACTGCTGTTGCCTTTGGCTTCCTTCCGCTCCTGCTCTTTGCTGTGGTTTTCTAACTCGGACGGCGGACATTTGCGCGGAGATAAAAAGCTAAACACTAATGATGGGTAACTGCAGGAAACTTTGCACCTCCCCCAATACAACTAGATTAACAACCGGTGAGCAATGCACACTGTCGGCACCCATCATTGGAAAACACAAAAGGACCCCTAACGGAGTAAGGTCTAATAACATCAGCATGCAAGCCTGTGGCTCCAGCTCGGTACCAGGGAAACAGCAGCGAGTTACCTTGGTTACAGATCTCTTTCACTATCTCCATCTAACGACCTGCTGTCTTAAAATGGGGGCTGAGAGTTGTTATGGCAAAATTTTAATGGATTTTGGGTCGAGTAGTTTGAATTTGAAAGAAATGAAGGACATCCTTCTGCCTTGCAATGATTGTGATTTAACATGTGTATAGTTTTGTGTTTTCATTCAGCTTTAGGTTATATGAGCAGTCAGAGGGTATTACTAACAGAACACACTCAAAGATGAATAATACAACTTGCAAATTAATGTGAATTCATTTGGACCGAATTTAGAGTACCAGCAGGATGGTCAAGATTGTTGCAAGGTGAAAAAAAGGTACCGTTCAGTGGAAACAACAGTGAGTACTGAGGTAGGCCAACTTGCTTACAGTGAAGGACAAACTTAACAGAACAATCTTAATTGTATAAAGTGACAGATGCTAAATCCCTGAATATATGTGACCATTGCTGTGCCCACGCTTGTTTAAAAATTAGGTGCACTGCGGTGCATTCTACTTAAGATAGAAAGCAATATTTCACAATTTCTGCCTCTTTAGGCAAGTAATATTTTGAGTGGAGCAGTATTTAATTCATTTAAATTAAATTTAGGAGCATCACATGAAGAAAAGCAATTCACATCAATGCACACAGTAAACCAGTGTATTATTAAATGTTAAATTTATCAGTGTTCCACAGTTAGTTTCAGAGAAAATTAATTTTCTGAAGCCTGTGGGCCATTCCGGACTCGAAACATTGATTTTCCATTAAAGATCATGTTGCCAATTTCTGGTGTACAATCAAAGGTTTGTCAAACCCCTGGCGTATAAGGTTCAGTCATTCAGGGAGAGAAGATGCAATGTTTCTTCTGTTTGCACCGTCTAAACTCTTTTTTGAAATAATAGTGAATGAAATGATGAGACCAAATATGAATAATCTGAAGACATTAACAGCTCGATTAGGATCAGAATACATCACAGAATATCCCCTGCAGAACTGCCAAACACCCTGCCGCTGACTGCTCCCTTTGCCATGTGTTGGGCTTTACTCAGTTAAAGAAGACATTTTAGTTTTACATTTTTAAATTTTCTCTCCTTCTTGATTTTTCCCTTTATAACTGTATTATTCTCTTTGATGTTAAAATGAAAAAGGAGCACATTACTTAATTATTCTACAGAGAACAAACCTTTGATTTTAGCTCTTCATCAAGCAAAGGTTGTCATTTTTTGCTTAAAGTCACAGAGAGAATTTTAATACCTTAATCAAATTAATTGGACTTCAATCATAAGTCGGGTTTGCTGAAGAATGCATTATATGGGGAACAGAATGCATGTGGGGCTAGGCATATTTTCTATCTCCAAGCAAGTGTTTTTACCATATTTATTCAGGCTCTCTTTTTTGGAATGACAAAATCATTTTCTAGCAAACTGAACCTCCATCCTCTGTGCAGCCTGTTGAAAAGGCTGCATGGCACAACGTCATCTCTGAAAAGGGTTTTAAAAAGCACCGCCATTCAGAAATTGGATCTCCCATTTGTAGCTCATAGTTATCACATTTTATAGAAGATTATATTCAATTTTTTTTGTGGACAAAGGTTTGTTCTGAATTTTAATTCTGTAAATTTTCACTGATTTTTATGAGTCAGTTTTCTATTTTTGTACCAATAGATTCGATAGAACAACAACAAGACACTGCAATAGATGCTGGAAGCGTTTGGCTGCAGACCGTGCCAACAACATGCAACCTGTCAAATTGTGACTCAAAAGAATAAGATCTAGGATGTTGTCAACACCTCTAGGTGAAAACAATATGTGTGAAATGTAGTCCAAAGGTCCAAATCAGCACAAAGCTGTGCTTTGACATTACCTTAAACAGATGGAAAACACAGATAGTACCTCATTACCGCTGCTCAGAGAACACCACTTTCCACTCGAGAGCCGCTTCTGTGTGCGAGACAAAGAGGGGTTTGTGTACAGAGCCGCCCCCGCTCCCACAGACTAGCTGACGTGGAAGCTCTACCTGTCTCCACACTTCCTGACTCGTGCAAAATGCTGCTTTTTACCTTCATGATGGGACTGGTCCTGGATCAACTTGAGGTAATATGTGATTAATGTACCCGGAGGGCCTCATGCGAGGGACTTCTCTCTAATTAAAAGGCTTGAGCTGAATACCGGCTCCGGCTCCTGGCTATGTGGTGGAGGAAAAAGGGTTGAGGGGCATGAATTCACATGTATTCTTGGACGCACATCCATATATCATAAACACAAGCCCGCGAATGAGAAGATCACATGTATGTACACGCACAAGCATAAATGTACAGTATACGGTAATAAAAACAGGGGGAGGGAGGGGAAGCTTCAATCTCCACAGCTTTCCGAGAAAACAAGAAAAGCCTCTTTGTTTTTCAGTTCGACAGCCGTGCATTTGGATTTTAACCACGGTTGGCGGCTTTTACATTTGAACCAGCATTTATACAGAAGCACACACACCGAAGAAACAGAAACATAACGGCAGCCTTTAAAATCTATACTTTTACTGATGAGAGGCCGAGACCCTGCCCGGGATCCGTTTGACAGACAGCTGAGTTGGCCGGCAAGAATATTGCACGGGTGGAAATACTCTTTTGCGTCATAGCATTTGCCTCAAGTCATTATTATGAAGACGAAAGGCACAATGGTTGGCGGTGTGTTTCTGCTCTGGGGCCGTGTTATTAAACATCATTAGACAAGCAAATGTGACGGGCGATGAGGAAGACAGCGCACCAAAGCCCACCCGAAAAGGAGTCCTTCAAAATCCCATCTCAATTCACTTTTTATTTATCTGTCCGCTCAACTTCGAATCCAATTCCAGCAGCAGTATTAAGCTGTCAGTTATGAGTGTGGCGCCACAGACTCGGAGGGAGACAGACTGTGGGTGAATATGTCATCAGGCCTATAGCTGGGAATGGAAACATGAACATTTAACAATAAGCCACTTGCAATTTTGTTTTATGGCGCTCCCGTATTTATACTTTTCCCACATGTCCCTGGCTTTTAAGTCACTGTTGTAATTTTTCAAAAAAATACTCTGTTCTTTGCTGGGAAGGAGCCGCTTCCCATCGGCTTGCTCCTCTCTGCTGTCAGTAGCAGTTAAGGATTAACAGAAGCATATTACCAGGCCATCGACGATGCAGAAGACAGAAAATAGAGACCATTTGGTCGCCTTATATTCCCACATGGAGTCATAATCAGAAGACAGGGGCAGGTCTGTTCCGGTTTGGGGAGATCACATTTCCCCCATTTATACATGTTTAACCCGGTTTCTGTGAAAGTAGTGAACGACTTTATACACTAGAATTAAAAGAATACAAAATGAAAAAAAAAATGTTGTGCTTCATGTTACCAAGGACAGAGAGGCAGAAATGACTAAACCATATGAAAGGATGTTTTTCTTTTCATCAAAATGTATTATTACTAATATTATAACCAAGTCGCGCTCCTTTGGCGTTATTCATGACGAACAGGACACTTCCTTGACCACCAGACGTCACTTTTCAAATTGTGAACAGTATTTTGTCCTTTTGGACATTTGAATAAGTGATTTTATTTCTCTAGAAAGAGTGGCAAATGGACCACTTAAAGCTATGCTAAGCTAGCTGGAAGAGTTGCTAGTTCAACATGTTACACCCGGTGAAATTCTGCCTCTAAGATGATCAAAAGATGACCACCTTCTTGATTTATCCTTTTATAACTTTATTATTCTCTTTGATGTTAAAATAAAAAAAGGAGCACATTACTTCATTATTCTACACAGAACAAACTCTCTTTTTTGGAATGACAAAATCGTTTTCTAGCAAACTGAACCTCCTTCCTCGGTGCAGCCTGTGCAGCCATGTGCTACATGGCACAACGTCACAATCTTCAAAAAGGGTTTTAAAAACCACCGCCATTCAGAAATTGGATCTCCCATTTGTAGCTCATAGTTATCACATTTTAGAGAAGATTATATACATTTTTTTTGTGGCCAAAGGTATGTTCTGAATTTTACTGACTTTTATGAGTCAGTTTTCCATTTTTGTGCCACTAGATTCGATAAAATAACATTAACAATTAAACAGTGTCTAAAATACATGTTTTCAAAAGTGATTACTCAGTACTTAAACGTACGTAAATTTTAATCTTTAGAACGAAAAAAAATCATTCATTTAAACATTCATTTATCGCCATTAGAGATTAATTAATTTAAATATGTGCAATTAATTAGTTTTAAAAAAATGTTTAATAAATATACATAAGATATCAACATACCTGATCCCGAACTTCTCCTTTGATTAAGGATTAAAAGTTTGAGTTTTCATTACCATACGTGGATAAAGAATCACCCTGTAGGTCAATATGCCAACAGGTCTGGTCATGAATATGGCAATGGTTGGACATATTTGAGCGAGACAGTTTGTTCTTCAATTGGTAAAGAGGGACATCTTGTGGCCATTTAGCATAGTATGTGAGCGCATGACATGTCATCTAATGTAATGTAATGCCGACATAAAGTGGACCTAAATAACATGCTTAAATAACAGCTCCACACAAACAGCTGCCCTCTACAGGTGGACACCTGGAGCCATCTCACCGGACGGCTGTGATAAATGTGTCCTTGATTCATTCACAGCATCTCGGGCCTTTCCTCCAGCTACAGGCTGTCCATTGCATCATTTGTTCATAAGAGGGACAGACAGCCGGACACCTGATGATAGACTTGCGCCCTCTCATGGGCGAAACATGCACTTCTTCTTACATTTTTTATTTTTCACAAGTAGGCACTGCAGACGTTTTAATGCACGGAGGATTGAATGCTGCGGATGTGAAAAGGGATGCAGCCATAGAAGTGTGTCACTTTCCCTACTGTCCATCTCTGGGTAACCTTCTTTCTCTCTATATTTATTACCTCACTAAAGGATGTAAACATGATTACACACACACACACACACACCCACACAAATGGCGCTATTGCACATATCCAATCTAATCAACATACCATTTATAGCAGAATGCTGTTTGATATAAGTCCCAATTTCCTAAAAAACTTGAATTATTTGGTTAATCTTTCCCAAGGTAATGAAATGATCTAACATTGAAAATGTAATATATGGTTGTAGTCTTGCGGATTTTGAAGAGTGGATTGACGATTTACCATTTTAAAGTTACGACAGTGGAAATAATATGACTTCTTTCTTGTCTCTCATATGTAATTTCCTCACCCCGCGCTTGAACAGGAAGTTGAGCCATATTGACAGCCTTATGTCAGCTCTTATTTCTCCCCTGAGAGTCGAGGAGGGATGTCGGAGGAGTCATGGGTCGCCTGGCAGGCAAGTGTTTTACCAGCCGCCCCCCCCCCCTGATCGTTACAATGATGGAAACACTGAGTAGACACTTATCACATAATTTATCGTTTCCATTCAATCACATGAGGCTGCCGTCTGATTTGACTAGTTAGTCAAACAGCCAAACATTGAGCCTAATAAATTAATATGTTAAAAAACAACCTTAATCATACCCAGGGTTATCTAATAAGTACGTCATAATCAGAATTTCCAAACATATGGACGCAAATTATGCAGGTAACAGCCCATGGAGAGAACACTTTGGTAGTGATGAAAAATGTGTGTCTTTATAACTTAATATTATTGAGTACAGCTTGAGATCAGCTGTGATCTCTGTGATCAGCCGCTACAATCATCATAAACTGATGTTGCTTTCTGTAACAGGAAGCAAGTGAGGGAAACAAGGTGCAAATCAGACACCTGGGATGTGAATGTTGAAAGGACTGTATACTTGTTTAGCACTTTGAGTGGTGAGTGCTTTTACATCAGTGATGTTATTATTCATACATTTGATGCCAGGGGCTCCCGTACACAGCAGCACCTGCCCATCATTGACTAACATTCACACACCGTGATCACAGCTACGCGAGCTATGGGTGCGTCTTGCCCAAGGACACATCGACATGGACTCTAGCTGAGCCGAGTATCGAACCGCCAATCATCTGATTGATGGCGGATTCTGCACCGGTCTGAGCCACATCGCCACCCTTTGTGTTCATACATGAGCTTCAAGATTTCAGAATTGTTTCCATAGTTACATTTTTCTCTCTATGTTTACAATGGAAAAAATGCTGTAATGCAGCATTTTTTCTATAATCGTCACCACAGACAGACAGGTACAGATACTGCTACTGGGCTATGAAGGAGGGTATTAAAGAATAGTGACCAACTTATGAGCTGTAAAAACATATTAGGTGAATCTGTAATGACAAGTTCCTCAAACAACCTTTCTCATTTCAATAACAAAGGCCGGTTTCTTGCCTTTGTCATTGGCTTACACATACACTGAAACTCGTTATACAATATTGGCATAACACACATAAGGAAGGTGAAAATGTTATGCAAAAATCATTATTAAATACTAGCCAGCACAAATGCATCTACCCGAGCCCTGATTACTGTTGACTAAGTGCAGCATGGGAAGGACCCTAGTCAATCACGTCATTCAGGAAGACTTCACAAGGATGCTTTGTCACAAGCTCTTGGCCTGTAACAGGAAATGTCGTTCTCTGATGTTGACAGTGTCCACACACAGCTCTCATTTTAACATTTTCATTTTTAGTTGTGAGAAGCAGCAATAAGCCACTCAAGGATAAATACTGAACATGTAACCTCGGGGGACACCGCTGTAATAACAGACTTGGTAAATGGGATCACTGTAATTTTCTCAAGATCTATGGTACAACAACGGCTGAACCGCTGAACTTTCCAACACTATTTCAATGTTGCCTTTCTTAGTAATTTGCCTTTGTTTTAATATGCCTTCAACCTTTTTAATGACTGTATTTAATTAGGTGTTCTAAACTTTCACACTGCTGAAACCGCTGAACAGGTTTTCATTGTTCTAAGCACATCGGCAATAACATACTATGGCTTTGTTTGGACGTTTGAAAATATTTTATGGTTATTCTACCAATAAGTTTTTTTTCTACGTTTTTTTAACTTGTGTTTTTTTAACTGTTTTATGTTCCTTCTGTATAATATAATTAAATCACAAAGATAAGCTGGATAACGCTGAATAAAACACACAATGTAGAAAAAAATCAATGTGCAAACACTGACAAACGGAAAAAAGAGATAAGAAAATACAAACCATTTAATCATGGACATTCACGCAATAACAGAGTGTAAACAATAACAGAGTGTAAACATTCACTTCACTCTTCACCAAACATTCCGATTATAAAGATAAATACTATAACCACACACTGCTGACATAATAATGTGAAAAACAATCCCACGACATGCATGCTTTTAAAACACATGTTGGCCGATCGGCTTGGATTGTTTCATGGTTTTTAAAAAGCGTAAAGGTTGTTATGTAACCTCGATACTCTGAATCAGTTCTGATGAGATCAGAGATGCTTCTTCTGTCAATGTCGGCAAAGGGCAAATACAAGCACAATCAAAACCTCAAACAGGAAACTCAGTGAATTGTGAAGCTACATTCATCATCTTCCTTTGTGAACAATCAATGAAAGTGTTAGCTGCAACGTGAAAGGGGGTCACTTGCAGCTATGATTATTATCAGTCAGTTCAGTTTATTTTGTAACCATGACGACAAAGGTCTCATCCTAGTCCAAAATGGTCTTTCTCTCAACATTTATTTTTTCGTTCCTCATCTTAATCAACCTATAGCTTCGTTACATAATAATTTGATTTTTAAATATTTGGTTTAGGCTTTTCGTTCATATTTGAAGGACTAGGTTGGTACATGAATAATTCTGCCAATCAGGGATTTGACTGATTCTAAAAATAAAGATGCAGTAATATATCATGGCATTGGATTTGTCATCATCTTCCTACAGCTACTGGTCAAAGTTCTAAGCTAAGACCCGCCCCCTGTTGCTAGTCCGACAAGGAAGTATCCATTTGAAGGATATATTCACTAGTCAAAATAATATTAAATGCAACTGATTTGAGAAACATTTGAATACAACTTACAGAGTGGGCTGAATTTTAAAGTTAGACAGAGACACATATTTCCTGTTTTTAGAAATGATTTTGGAAATGCCCTTGAAAACAAAATTAGACAGTTAAAAATGGTCTTGGTGTGGTTGGGCGTTGGAGTGCATAGGTGGGCTTTTTTTAATGAAAAGAGGCACAAGAGTGGAGATAAGAGTTTTGGGGTTGGTTGCATTGGGCAGATTACCCTCACACCTCTGAGCCTCAACTTTTAAACAGTTTGTGATTGTGACAGAAGATGAATAACACCGCTGTATGGCAGCAAGAAATCAAAAAAGCTCTGGTAGGAGAGTTTATTCTTAAGCACACACAACAAATGTTTAGGAATAATAATTTCCAGAGGTCCGAACCGAGATTGTTTGACATTTCAGCGCACCCAGTGTTCTGGAGGATTTATTGTAGTATTGATTGGCACGTGCTGCGAAATCATATTGTTGTGCAAATGGAAAGACGGGCTAGTTGATTATGTTAACAAACTCATTTGTCTATAAAAAATATTGACTGATGCCTCCTGGTTTGATGTGAATTAATTCTCTGTCATCCCACAGAGGCAGCGGCGGCATTTCACTCGTCAATTCTACTCTGCCTGGAATGCCAAGAGGCTGAAATCAAGAGTTTTGGGCCATTTGATGAAGACTACACATTGGAGGAGGGAGGTGAGACTAGGGCTGTGCGGTATGGCCAAAAATCCATATCACAGTATTTAGAAAGATCTAACGGAACTTACGTTGGATTTTTCATAACCAAAAACCCTCCAAACAGACACAGCTCCTCTCTTGTGCACAAGTTGTGTTGGTGCATCTGTTGTCTCTGTTGTTCCGCCTGTATCACTCTTTTCCGTGTTTTTCTGCAACGTCAGTTGTTATGGTGTAACACCGGTATGAACGGTACTTCTCACGTACGGAAATGAAACCGGTATACCGTGCAGCCCTAGGTGGGACACAGACATCTTAACGTAACGATTAATTATCCTTCTCTTCAGAACCAGTTAATGAAATACACATTGATATTAAACCAGGATCCAATTCTGAATGCCAATTAGAGAAGGAAACATTCTTAGAGGTTAAAAAAGTTAGAAAAAGCAACGCTTAAAGAAAGTTCTGTACCTGCCGCCACAGCAGATGGCAATGTTGTGCCATCTCTGCTGTGGGAGGGCATGACAGTGAGAGTTTAGAAAAACAGCAGGCAGTAGATGGCAGCCGGGCTCCCCTACACTGTGGGCATGGCTTATTTGTTGTGAAGACAGTCCAGGAATGAGGGAGGGGGGTAGAGGTGGGGGGCTTGACTCCATCTCCAGAAACACAGGAAGGCAGCGGCGGCAGGAGAATGATGTCACGTTAAGAGATGGCATACTTGCCAAGTTCCTGGCTCGGACTAGGAAGGGAGTGAGAGAGGGGGATTTGGCTGGGGGGGGGTTGAATCGGGAGTGAGGGGCTGGAGGTCGGACAGAAGGGCAGAGCGCGTGAACGACAGGGATTAAAGGGGCTGGAGCACATGAGACAGAGGGGACGTCTGCAGAGGGCCGCTTTCATACCAATCAGGATTGTGTGTGGGTGGGCGAGAGGGGGGGGGGAGGCTTCACTTGGCAGAGTTGTGGGCCCCCTGCCTCGGACCACTTTATCCACAGGCTTACATGGGAACTCAATTTAATTGCAATATTAATGCCCTTGATTACATCTTTTCTTTGCATGCTTGATTCCCCCCCCACTCATCTCTCTCTCCCCTTATGCCACCCCGTCACTCACTGTGTGATCTACAGTCGATGATGTGCATACTAATGCTCGTCTCATGTACATTAAAATTCATCTGCATACAGACAGAGCAAAGACAGTGTCAAAAAAAGGCTGAAAGCAATCATAACTCTCTCTCTCAGCTTGTTTTTCACTATGTGACTCGCGTGGATTACCGCGCCCCGGGCACTCATTTCATTTCCATGAACGCCACACACTGAAGGTATTGTGCAATTAACCAAATGACCCTTTAATCACGTCATCTTGCTGTTTGCATATCACAGACCAAAACAGGGAAGTCTGATCGCTCATTTCAGCCAATCCCCCAAAGCAAAAATATAATGGAAACCTAATGGAGTGGCTTGAATGTCCTTATATTCCAACCCCTGCACATTGAACAGAGGCGGCTCCTAAACGAGAGATATGATCACTGTGGACAAAACTCAAAACACCTCGCTGAGAACATTTCACGGCTGTAATTGAATCCTCACGTTGCATTTTTTGTTGTGCATGCGTGCTAGTTAAACAACGGCAATGGGTACAAGTCGATGAAGGCGTGGCGCCACGTTTGTGTGCGCGGCGTCCTAAAGTCGGTCATTTATTTTCATTAAGTGCCGTCAGTATGGACCATTAACCAGGCAGGAGAATAATCACCTCCCCGGAGAGATGACCCATTTGCTGCACAGGTATGGGTTAATAGATAACACCCACCTTGGTGACACAACCCTCACACAGACACACGTTTTCATCTCTTTGCGTGGTCCACGCCAAAAACAAAAATACACTTCCCTAAAACGGGAAAACAATCATGACCATTGGTTTCCCGTCTACATGTGTTATGATATGATTGATGTTGGAAGCACTTTGGTGGGAAGATTTTGCCCGGCAGGCAAATTAAATAAACTAAGTTCCGACCAATTAAATGTTCTGCAGCAAAAGCAATATGATCACAGCTCAATTCTCTGAAGTGCTTAAATATTGCATGGCCCTCTTTTCTTCATAATGTATGAAGGAGGTCAAGGCCAGACCGCCCACTTGAGATGAATACTGGATTCACAGCTTTGTGTTCGGCTGACTTATGAATGTTGTTGACTGCTCCAAAGAAGTGAAGCTATAAAGCTCACAAAAATAAAACATAAAAATACATATTATGCATTGACGTTGTAGAGAAAGTTTTAATATGTTGTACTCTTACGCAGACAAAAAGTACAATATCACTGTGTGGCATGGCATCAAAGTACCAAAAGTAAAATACATTAATTACACCAGATGGCACATATTAGTATTATCAGGTTACGTTATTGATGAATTCATGTTTTCATTACTTCAATGTTGCAGCGTAACGGTGGAGCTCATAAGAATTCATTTGTATGCGTCTGAGTAACTTTAGGATTTCCTCCAGGGATCAATAGTCTTATCTTATTGTATAATAACACATCATTATATATGTGCTAATTAAGTTTTTGTATTATTGATCAGAATCTGTGGCATAACTCCTAACTAAAGCTGTCAGAAAAATAAAGTGTGTGTGCGTGCCTCGAAGATGTAATGGCATGGAAATATAAAGCAGCAGGAATACACAGGTAGACCCTTGAGATGTACTTAGTTTCCTTTCACCACTTCCAGTAGCAGTTTACAGCTGCTTCCTGTATGCTCTTACCAAGAAGCACATAGTTATCCTGTATATATGGAGGGGGATATTTCTCTCTGCAGATAGGAGTTAACTGAAAACAAAAACAAAAACAAAAAGAGAAAAACATCAAAACCTCCCAATTTCCAGCTTTGAGAAAGTGGACTATCATAACGCCTGTTCACACTGGGATCGCTGTGTGTCCCTGCTGACAGCACGCACGGCATCATCACCACGCAGGGACGGTTCGATGCAAGTGCACCGTTATCAGCTTGTGGGTGTCACGCGGGGACTAAGCGATCATCACAAACGGGCTATCATCGTAGCCAATCAGCTGGTGTTGCGTCGGAGGAGTTACGAATAATAGCCCTGCTTCATGGCTGGGGTCGTGGCAGCAAATGAAATCCAGTGTAGACTGGATTAGGAGGATTATGTCAGCTACTTTCTTTTTGCACCATGTGCGTGGATTATCCTGTGTATGTGACACGCTCTTCGAGTCTTGGTAAGGTTTGAAAAAAAGGATTGTGAATTATAAGGGGTCTAAATCTGCTCCCATCTGCCATATGGAGGCTGTGTCTATCCATTATCCATCAACGTGTCAACTGCTGTGCAAGGGAGCAGCTGTCCATAGAAGGCCAGCCAATTGGTTTGATACAGGTGAAAAGTGATGTATGATTGCCTTAGCAAACCTATCACTCTCGGGCTGCCAGGTGGCTCGGGCCTGGGGACACTGCTACCGTATTAAGACCTTGATTTCTTCACTCTCTAAGGGTTTCACCCCGGTGTTACTATCCTGGGTCTGGCCTGCTTGCTGTTGATGGGTGACCCTTCCCTGGCCTCACTCGTTATTTGAGCAAACTAATAAAAGATGCTTACGAGGCAGCAACTTGAAGTTTGTGGTGTTCTGTACATGGTCGATGGCGGGACGGAAATGCTATTATTACTGTTTGGGGGGATGGCTAAGAAGAGCTGAGACTGCTGGAGGAGAAAGTCAACTAAAAATGGAAAAACTCTTTTGGACCTCATGGGGCGGTGGAGAGGTGAGGATTGCACTGCTGCTGGTTGGTACTCTAAAGGAAGTGAAACTGAATCCAGGGAACACCGTTTGAATAAAACATCCACACGTCCGAAGATTCATCAGGCAACAACTCACTGAAAAGTGGGTTATGAAACAGAAGGGGTTCCGCCCTGACTAAAGGGTTACATGCCGATGGGTCATGTCTTGCCTAATGTCAAATCAGTGGAATCTAGTTCTGCCTTGGCTCATTTATCACTTTGTTCAGTTGATTTAGAGAAAATTAATAAATCCAAAACATACAAAAACATTGGCCCTTCTTACACAAGAAGCTGTGTGACGCTTGCTTTCCATAATTAGAAGTATCTATTATCTGTCATCGCGTACGGGAGGATCCAACCTGACATTGGACAAAATATCAAATGTTCTGTTGGAAGTAATGTTTTCTATGAGTTTTCTGTGTAAATATTTTTTGAAACAGCTGCCTTCTGTTGATGATATTTAGTCTCTCTGAGGCCATTGCCAAGATGCTGCTTTTTATAGTAACACAATTGTGAATAATCTGATATTTAAACTATTTCAGTCCAATAGGATGAATTTCTCACCTACCGTTCATACCAGTGTTGCGCCATAAGATCTGACGTTGCTCTTTGGCAGGCGGCAGAAATTTACTTTTACATCATCAAGGAGCGCCCAGCGGTCGGAGCTACTGGTCTTACGTGTGTTGAGATCAAGTCATGGTTATAACTTTATAACAACACTGAATAACCCACAACAAACACTCCTTAACAGGGTAAAACATCACGACACAACAGCTTGTGATACATAAACAATTTTTAACACTAATAATTTATAAAAATTATCCCGCTGAACTGCGTGCTGGGTACAGCTCACAACAAGAAGTAACTGTGTTAACACATGAAAACACGGAAAAGAGCGATACAGGCGGAACAGAGACCACAGATGCACCAACACAACTTGTGCACAAGAGGGGAGCTGTGTCTGTTTGGAGGGTATTCATTGCAAAGCCTGTTAAGCCTCTGGTGGCAACAATAGCAGCCACAACAAGCTAACATGCTAACTCGCGGGCCAGTTGCGAGCAGCTGTCCGGGTAGTCCTTTTTGGGGTCAATGAATTAATGTGTTTACTTAAAAAAGCAAAACTGTCACATACCAGGATACCGTCAGAATCATTCTAAATACCCGGATATGGATTTTTGGCCATACCGCCCAGCCCTGGGCTCTATATATTATCATTAATTGGGAAAATCAAGGTGTGCACTGGAGCAGCGGCTTTTATGTAAGGTGCCACTTGCCCATACATACACTGAAGGCATCCCTTGTACAAAGACACATGGACATGGACTGGACACTGCAGCTGGAGATCACACCGACGATCTTCTAATTTTCACCGGTAATGCAATAATCTAAAACATTAAATTGTACGTGAGATCGTAGAAACAAGTACTGGAAGGTGTATTTGCCTGTTTGTGATTGGCTGTTTTGTAGCTCATGTAGCATTGAGGTAGAGCAAATCCTGAGTCCGGATCAACTTTTGATGGACGACCCTGCCTTCAACACACTGGAGCCCTTACTGGGGCCACCTGGTTTTAACAAGAGTGAACATTCCTATGCAGGCCCATTCCCCCTGGACCCTTTTCAGTGCATTTGCGTCATCCATACCCCACGTGTCTGACAGAACAGAGTATTTCTATTTCAATCAACACTTTTGACTTAGCACATGCTGCATTCTTTTTTATTATTATGAAAATAATAACGTTGTATCACGCTTTCATTATTGACAGGCCGTGAAGTGCCGATTGTAGTATCACATTACCTTCATTGGTACCTTTTTGACTGTTGCTTAGGGACTAATTGCAGGCTGTTCAAAATTGCATTGATTAGAAATGGACTTTTCCTAATGCTCCATTTTCTCCTCAATGTGGTCTAATTAACTCAAGTTTATTATTAAAAATGGAAAGGAGCCAATCAAACTGACTGTTCAAATCTGTGTTTTGCACATTTGTATGTAAACAAACCAATGTGTTAGGACAGGAAATGCTTGACAGACTGTAAAAGAAAAGATGATTATATTTGGTATACTAGAGATACTTATTAGGGATGGTTAGAAATTCTGATCAATACTTGGTTTCTTTTTGTAAACATCTCCTAGAAACAGCTACAACAAATTAAAATGTCTTCAGAATCATAATTGTATTTATTGCCTTTAAATACACATTAACAAGAATGCAACATATAGCGTAGCGAACGGATAAATTGTTGGAGAAGACGTTATCTTTCAGTCTGCAACGCACACATTCAGCTTCCCACAGCAGCTCTCTCAAGCTGGGCACCGGTTCATTCACAGCACCTTTCATGCAAATACGACAGCACAGGCACCAGCCAATCAGATCGCCTTTATGCTCACGTCTAGTGCATTTTTTGAGCGCGAAGCTAGAAAATAAAAGATGGCGGACCAAACTCCGTAGAATAGGGGGTCCCTGCTCCATCTCGCCATCAGTTTGGGGGTCCTTGGCCTGAAAACATGGCATCTGTACACATGGCATCCATTGTAGTCTGTCCATCCCGGGAGTGGGATCCCTCGTCTAACGTTCTCCTTAAAGTTTCTTTAAAAGGTTTTTCATTTTTTGGGGAGTATGTCCTGTGCTGATGTGTGGGTTTCGGGATAGAGGATGTCGTATGTGTACAGCCTGTAAAGCCCTCTCAGAGTAAAAAGTAACAAACAATTGGCAATGTAATGCTATACAGTCCACGGGCTGGGTGTTGTCCCATAATACACAACATATAATGATGCAATAACACAAAGATACACTCACAAAGCTTTGTGTCCGCTTAGCAAGGTACAGCAGAGCGTGCACTTTTAGTTCCACATGGCTAACCCCACGCACCGCCCGAAACAAGTAGAGTGATCCGCCGAGTAAAAGCTCGAAGTACTCAGCAGTGTTACGCTCTGTAAGCTTGATCGAATCACACACCCGTGCCCCCAAACATACGCTTATCCTCAGCGCGCTGAAACATGCTATCATTTTACCCCCTGTGGTTCAGAGATACCATTCTTCACCTTACGGTTTGAATTCCTCATCTGTCTTAGAAGAACATTAAAGCAGGCAGACCAAAGAAATTCCTCTTTGTTGGATTGGATTTGTGTTTGAGAAAAATATACTGGCAGAGACTGCTGTGGTACTAGAAAGATACTGCTTTTGTGTCCAATAGCTTCTGCAGTCCTCGTCAATTCTTTTGTTCCTTCTTTTCCAGCGTCCAGTCTTTATCTTGGCCCAGAACTGTCAGACGGTAACTTTGGTATTAGTGGACCTAAACCCCATTTTGCAGTGATTTTTTAAATTGGTCCAGTATCGAGAAAGAATGCTGCATTACAAAACGGTCAATGACATAAACACTATTGGCAACTCTTCATCAATGTACGCCGCATTCAAGTCCTTGTTTTTAGCCCTTCACAGCTCAAGTTGCAGTATTAGGCATCTGGCAACCAGAAACGTTTTATTTACCTTTCACTTTCTGTTTGTAATCGAGTCAAAATTGAGTTGTTGACAGAAGTCAGGGCTCGAAACATTAGTGGGAGTTGGAGAGAGGAGTGCTGTCGTTCTAAAAGTTTCTTGTTGTCAGAGTTCAGGAAGTGTAGCTTAGGATTTTCTAAAATACTTTAATTCTCATGGCAATATTATTTCTCAAAGAAATGGAGACAGAATGGTTTAGACACAACAAATAACATGATCAGCGAAAGGACATTTCTTTCTTTGTAGGGTCGTCTCAATCATGTCTGAGCACTAAACACATTAAGTGTCCCTTTTGGCTTGTCTAAATTGTTGAATGAGAAGAGATGGGGTTCTTAGAGACTGTCTAGGTGACCAAAACGTTTTCTTCCCCTGCTATTCTTTCCTTCATCAATAAAGTGTCGCAGACGTCAGTAGCTGGAAGCTTGAGCACATTTATGTCCAATGATTGAAAAAAACAACCATTTAATTTGATGATTAGAATAGTGATTTTAAATTTAGAGATGGCAAATGTGTGAATATAATGTTGAAAAGTGTATATCAGAATTACCGTACTGTTACCGTTGACTAAAATGGCTTTGATGCAGCCTAAGATGGTGTGATCGCAAGAGTTTATACGCCCAACACTATGTTATCACATCGTTCATCGGCTAATTTACGTCACACGGGAATAACACTTATCACACGTTCCCCGATTGGTTCTGCACATGTGCAATTCTCAGATGAGACTCCTTCCATCATTGATTTCAGACTCAGCAATGTTCTTCATTCGGAAGCTGATGAGGGACGTCACTGTGGTGGCGGAAAGTGCAGCGAGCAAAATGTGAGCAATTTGGCAATATTTTACACTGAATAAATTCAATTAAATTTATTTTATAGCCCATAATCTCACATTTTGCTCAGTAAGTCACACTGGCATAGTCTGCACACACGCTTTTACATTTACGCGGCCCATCTGGAGTGTCCTCCCTCGTCCTCATGGTTCTACTACCGGTTGTGTAATATAAGCTAAGTCTCAATTTGCCATCTGCATACTCATGAGGGCGCATTCGTCGACCGCATAAGTCACTTGGCTGCGACTCGACTGAAGTTCTTTTAAATGTAAGTAATAGAATTCAACCAAATATCTACTGATAGAAATGTTATATTATAAAAAGTTAAGTGACGTTGGTAATCAATGTCGTTATTTTTAAATACACATAAGACATGGGAGCAAACTACTAATTTTAACTCTGATACATGGTGTGAATATAAACTAACTATACATTTTGTTTTGTTTTAAGTAGCCAGGGAAAAGCAGCATGAATCTTAGGGAGAACAATGTGTGTGGAGACATTCACCTACTGTAGCCTGGCCATATTATAATATAATAATATCTTAAGTTACAGTAAATATAGCCTATGCAAGAAAATAAAAAAGTCAACGTCAACGGGAGCAGCGGAGGAAAAGTGGACGCAAGCAAGAAGCCTGTCCCATTTCAGGGGCCGCTAGGTTCAGCCAATGCGGTCTTTGGAGGACCCAACCCAGGTTGACTGCGAAGGCTGGGTCTTCATGAGAATGCAGCCCAGCAAATGAGACACAGCCACTGAAAGAGCAGACTTCATTATATTGCTGCCAGCTGAGGTTGATTAAGCCACTACCCCTTTAAACTACAACTGAGCCCTCCCACACCCCTCCACATATAGTTTGGAAGAAGAGAAGAACTTTGCTAATTGTTGGATGAGAGACATAAACACTCCACCTATGTGCACTTCAACCTTCACACATACTAAAACAAAAGACCTATTTTCATTTTTGTTTCTTTCAGCTGTGTAAACGAGGAGCTCTGTGCCGGAGCATGCCTGGTGACATCTTCCATTGAGCTCCGTTATAGAGACTGAAACTGCGATCACGGTCCTTTCAGAACTAACTGCACTTGCTGCCTTTGTCGCAGTAAAAGTCTTAAGTCACAATCGCAACAGCATGGGTCCGTAATGTCTTTTTAATGGCTTTTGGAAAACAGTGTTCTCCGCTACAGAAGCTACACCGCGCTACAGTTACTCAAGCAGTATTTGTCAGCAGGACAAATTCTTGGCTGTTTTTCCTCTCTTTGGGGGATTTGCTAATAACAGGAAGGATATAATAATGCTAGTTTTATCCTCTGAGCGGAATCACGCCGATCTGAACAAACCAGAACAAAATGCTAACCATCGCATTTGGAAATGACCCTCACTACCGGAGAAATGATGACATCTTATTCAAGCACATGGGAGCTGTCAAGCCTAAGGGTGTGTGACAAAGGCAAGATGGAGGCCCAGACAATCAATACTTCACTCCGTATGTAGCAATAGGCATTAAATACTCCTCTTTCTGCTCCCCTAGGGAAAGAGACAACATATCAATCCAAACCCAATCACTCACAACATATTTGTTAACCCCGACGCTGCATCCCAGCTGTCCAATAAGTATGAACTTTAATTTATTTTATTCTTTTATAGTGTATTATTATAAATAATTAGCATCAATACATTTATATACATGTATATTTTGTTTGCGGATGCCTGAATGACCTTGGTGAATGTTGGGAGTGAACAAGGGGAATGCAGAATGGATTCAGCAGGGAGGATTGTTGGCCTCCCTTCTGGACGAGTTTATGAAAAGATGTCTTGCAAATGACTGTTGACAGTGCACAAGGCATTCATCAAGAAAACAAGCCACATGAGCACCGAAACCAGAGTTAGGGCTGGAATGAATCTCATAGAAACAAATCTAATCCAAGCACTGCCGGAGAAGCCATTTATAACGTTAAGATCACAACATGAACCCAGAGAGGGGACCACCAGAGGGAGGGGAGGAGAGAGAGAAAGGGAGGGAGGGAGAGAGGGAGGGAGAGTAGCAATGAAATGAATGAATGTATAAATTTTGCTGTGAAAATATAGTCTTTTGGGGCATCACTCTGCTGCCCCATTGTTAAGCAATGAGGAAAAAACTACTTTAAAAGGGAGTCATTCCAGTATTACGGGCTTGCTGACCCTGGAACTCCAAATTCCTATTGATTTCATCTCATTTGCCAAACACATCTGCACATCATCAGCAGACAACTGCTCCTTTGGGGGAATGAGGCGGGTTCCCACTGATTGATGGCAGCACGCTGCGTCTTCCACTGCGGGTTTTCAACAAAAAGGGAAACTTTGAAAATGGAGTAGAAGTTGATCAGGAGCTGGAACTGTGCTGAATTTATCCCTCAACTCATAATCTAAATTTGACAAAAATAGGGAAAAGGGGAGTTGAAAAAAAAAATACGAGACTAAGAATATAAACATTTCTGCAAAAATATAGAGGTGACAATCAACAGTACTCCATATGCTCTCTTCAGTGCTTAGACACACAATTTTTTATTCAAAACCTCAATCTTTTCCTATTCAAGTTTAGCAGTCCAAACCTAACCACAAGACTGGGGACAAAATGCTGTATGTATCCCAGTGACTAAAAACACAACAAATAAGTTCCTTGAAGCTACACTATTATTTATACTTTCCAAGGACATAAGACAGCTTAGGAGGTTTTAGACAAGGTTTCATCAATCACCTGACCGCATTAAAAAAACACAGATGATCAAGGGCAGCTTTGAACAAACGGTAACATTTAGGAGGTGTTCTTGCCAAATGTCCTCTTGTAAAACAGATCTTTTTTTCTTTTTCCACCCAAAATGGCTTTGCCCCCCCTCCACCTCCCCATCACTGATGCAAGTTTATGTTCTGATTGAAAACCCTGTCAAATTGTGCCTGGATTTGGAATCAAGTTTGACATGACCAACACAAATTCCCAATCTGTTGGATAACTCTGGGCATTCTGATTATTTGATATTTGGAGGACACCAAGTTCACAGGGGGTTGTTACATCTTATTGAATCAAACAGCAGACTTTGACAACAGCACAAACAAAAAGTTAACGGTAAGTAAAATATATTCTGGTGAATAGAACCAGAGGGACAATGTTTCATCCTGGTTTTTTTCAGATCTAATTGATTGGATTCCGCTACAAGCACCATCAGCCCTTTTTTCTTTTATCCTTCTTCTCCACTGATGAAAATTGGCCATCAAGTAATAATCCACTTATAAGTGCGCATAGCATGCTTCACAGCAGACTCAGCAGCGGTTTCTCACTTCAGAGATCACAACCACCTCGGGCTTCTCCATCATTACTGCTCTCCCAGGCCAAATGTGGAGCTCTCATCTTAGAGCTTCCTCTGTAATCCCAGATCAAAAGGTCCCAGGGAAACTGGAATGGATTCTCCACTCTAACGAGCACACTTTTTCAGATGGAAGGAATTAAACCCATTTTTCTTTATCTTCCTCGCGCAGGTTAGCTCTGTCAGCACACTGAAAAGCTGGACCTTGCCATGATAGCGCAGAACAAAGGGGGAAAAAGTGCTGTTGCATCTAATTCTCCCCCTCATTTTCATGCTCACCAGAGTAAAATCTCATAAGCAAAAATAAGGGGCAACAATCAAGATAAATGATGTCACATTAAAATGCATTTAATGGTGACCGACAACCCACACACATAAAAAATAAATCATTTGTTGTTAGTGTTCTGGTACATAATCCCAAACATGTCACACTCTGTCATGTTTCACCAGTTCATTTTTTTTAGGTCCCAAAAAATGAAATAAGTAGTTCTAATATTTATCATTTCAAAGCTGATGTTGGGCATGGCTTAGGGGCAATGTGCTGGTTAATAGTTACATTACATTACAATACAGGTCATTTTAGCTGACGCTTTTATCCAAAGCGACTTACATTGCATTTTTAACCCATGGCTTTTTACATTTTTGCCCGGGGAGCAATTAGGGGTTAGGTGTCTTGCTCTTGACACTTCGACATAAGACATGGAGCAGCCGGGGCTCGAACCGCCAACCTTGCGTTTCCCGCCCCAGTTAGTGCGATATTAAATTATTGACATCAATAGAATTATTAATAATGATTAAGATAATTCACTAAATAAATAACAGGGCACCACCCAAAAAAGGGACTATTAACCAAATAGTCACGGTGTGGGTTTCTTTCCCGTTTTATTTTGTAGTTTCCTGCCTCTCATTGATCCTGAGTTAGCTTCAGTTCCTGCCCTGTTGTGTCATCCCCTGTGATTGTCTGCTGTGTCCCTGATTGTTTCCACCGGTGTCCAATCACCTGCCCTCTCTTGTCCTTGGTCGAATCATTACGTTGAATGTGTTTTGTATTGGTGAGTTGTCTTAGGTTTCTTAGCCCGGTCTGCTGACTACATACTCTCTGGAGTCTCACATTTCAGATTTCATAGCGCAATATCACCATTATCAAAACGAAGATTTTTTAAGAGAGAATGAATCAGATTGTGAAGAGCTTTTGTCGGAAATATGTAAATACGTAAATATGACCACTTATACAACGCGTCATTGGCGGGCTATAAGGACACGCGGATGGCCTCCAATTCATGGAGGGAAATCTCCACAAACGTCGGTTTGCTGGTCGAGGGGTGCCCAAAGTTGTGGAGGAAAATACGGGACAAATATGTCTGTGAAAAAAAGGCAATGAAAAGCATCAATGGCGATGCACGGGGCAAAAAACAAAAATAAACAAACCAACGACTTCCACACACAAAGATGTCACTCTCTAGGTCGTCTCCGACCAAAAACGTTACACCACCTATTGTTCTTGGGGGAAATTCCTTTGCAACGCGCGCAAGCCTTATAGAACCATGAATGAATCCATGAACCATGAATCCAGCTTACATCCAGGACATGGTCAAACCCTACATCCCAACCCGCACTCTCCGCTCTGCATCTGCAAAACTGCTCGTCCCTCCCTCACTGAGAGCAAAACACTCGACTAGATCTCGACTCTTCGCTGTCCTTGCGCCGAAATGGTGGAACGAGCTCTCTGAAGACACCAGGACCGCAGAGCCTTCACATCTTCCGCCCGCAAACTAAAGACACACCTCTTCAGACTCTACCTCGACTAAAGACTAACAAATTGTAGCACTTAAATTGTACTTGTAACGTCACTCATCTATAGCAAATTGTAAATTGGCTTATTTGAGGAAATTGCACTTTCTTGTTTCTTGTTCTCCTGAGTTTGTACCCTATGGTTGAATGCACTTATTGTACGTCGCTTTGGATAAAAGCGTCCGCTAAATGACATGTAATGTAATGTAATGAATTGAAACCAGTGCGTCGACACAACTGCAGAATAATGCGCCAGCCTTTACACACAAGCTGTATTCAAGGGGGTAGAGCAAGCTTTCTTTCTTGTTGAGGTTTGGTCTGAGCTGAGTGGAGTTGGAGAGGTCTAAGAGACTGAAGGAATGATCCTATCATCGACGCCAGTCGATTTGGAAAGACTGATTCGAGGAGATCCTGCAGTGTTAACCTTGCTCTGGCCAGGACCAGTTCAGAAAGGTGATTTGAAGAGATATTGTCGTTAACCTTGCATTGGCAGGGGCAGTTTGGAAAAGTTTTAGAGGGGGACCTCACAGCAAAGGGACCCTTTTGGTGTCTGTGGCTTGACCAATCAGATCTCAGGGTTGTTTCACCAAGAGAGAGAAATCACACCTAGGTGTGAAGACAAATTCCTTGTGAGGGTTTTATGTCAGCAGCAATGCATTCAAAAGTCAGCCTTGGTTTTATGCTATAGTGGGAGCCCTACACTGATTTACACAACAGTCGAGTTGGACAACACTGTCCGTCTTAGCGCAAAGTTGGACAGTGTAAACAGCAAACTAGGCCCTTCACAAAGTTGAAACCAAACAAAAATGAGACAAAACTTCCATGCATATATGGGGTCGACGTGGCGCAGGATTAGTGAGGGTGCGCTGGGAACCACAAGGTTGGCGGTACGAGTCCGGGCTGCTCCATGTCCCATATCGAAGTGTCCCTGAGCAAGACACCTAACCCCTAATTGCTCCCTGGGCAAAAATGTAATAAGCCATGGGTTATAAATGCAATTCCGAAGCAGAACAACCCCCTGTAAGATGTTCTCATGTTCCAAGTCTTATCACGGTTTTAGAGTTGCCTGTTGAATGTCTGCTTGACACTCTTGCTATCAGGAAATATGAAAGACAAAAGCAGAGGGGCTTATTGAAAAAGAGGAAAGTGAGAAGGGAAGATCAGAGAAGGAGAATCTGGCCCATGTTCACAGCTTCGTTTCATGCTCTGGAGCCTTTGAAAATTAGACTGGCTGAAAGATCTGAAAAGAAGTGTTGGAGAGGTGTGTGTATGTGTGTTTACGAGGACATAAAGAAAAGCAAAAGGGGGAATCAGATGGAGTCTGACAAATCTATGGCAAACAAACCCAATAAAACATTATTTTTTTTGGATGTATTTTTAACAGACTACCCAAAAAAGAGACAATACAATACAAAATCTAAAAAAAGATGTTTGACACACCAGTTTGAATTCCTCAGTGTGTCAGTGAGACGATTATTAGATGAACTTGTATTTGAACATTTGGGGATAGAGAAGATCTTGCTGTATGGATTGTGTTTTTTATTGCTGTTGATAATAGCCAGTCTGTTTGCATAAATGTCTCCTGTGTTCCCTCCTACTTGTTTACAGAATGGAGTACTCATTACAGAGTGCAGTTATTTTCCGCTTCAAGTGGGCAGGATTCAATGGCAAATTTGCACACCTTCCGGAAATTTTGTAATATGAAACATCTTCACCGCAGCAGGTGGTACCACTTCCACCAAGCAGCTAACAACTCTGAGAGACAAACTGTGAACCATGACATAGACATAGACATTTGCAAGGATATTATAGCATATCAGAGTGTCAATATATCCAATTAATGTAATGGCTTTTTAAGTGCTTTACATAAACCGAAAATGTGCTTTTATTTTTTAACATGGTTGGATTATACCAAGGTCACAGTGAACTCTGTCTTTACTCCATTTTTATTTGGGTTCCCTACAGATTTATTTCTTCGCTGTTGTTGATGAAATGTAAAAACACCAGGCCAAGTTCAAGTGGTCTCATCTCTCATTTGCTGCATCATTAGGTATTTTTTCTCCTTTACGCTGCACGTCATTCCCTCTCTTTGTCCCAACATATTTCCCTCTTACCATTTCATTTTGGTGGATTACAAAAATTTCAAATATATATTCAAAGAAATACCAGAACTGTTTTGTGTCGATAAACACGTTGTTATTTACTAGAAACAATGAAAGAAAGGCAGATACAAAGTAAATGGAAGAATTTGCCGTTGCCCTCCAAATATAATGTTCTGTTTTAGCAAAAAATAAAAGTAAGAGAAGCAGAGTTTTAAAATGATCTGTTGATGTCATTTTCATGGTTACAATTATAAACAAGTGGTTAAGCTGCCTGTGGGTTCGAAATAGTAAACACATTTTTGTTTTCTATTGAATTGAATTACTGGCTGCATTGATTTTTTTAGGATGATAAGATGAACATTCCCAGAGTCTAATCTCATTATTGCAGAGAAATGTTAAAACTTGTTCCTAATATGAATTTACAACATATAATTACAGCACAAATCATACTTGACATTTGATTGCATTTAATCAGGAGGTCCTTGCCAAGTTTTGCTCCCACGCTGCTGCAATGGACCTGTATAGGTCCAATTAATGTGATTCATTCTTAACCTATGAAAGAAAGACTCTTGGAGGACTTTTCTTTAAACTGAGAAATTCAGTCAAAGTCAAATCAAATTAAAAAACTACAAATTAAACCAGATGCACAGTGTGCAGGTACAGGAACACCATATTGCATCCCAGCATCTAAACAGGAGTGTAAATAAATTTAAATATGTTTTGGAGAAACATAAATGACAGAACAGCTTTTCAACGCTGCCTTTCCTCTGGTATTTTAGAACAGCTGTGATTTTTCAGAAGTGGATACTTAGTGAATCAACACCACCATTTGAAGGAAAGTTGAGTTGCACTGCAGTCACTTAAGCTATGTATGAGGATGTTTATCTGCTGCAGTGTGTAGGCGGGAAACCAATAATGTGACAAAAACTACACCCACGCCAACAAAAGCATTGTTCCAACAGAACACATTCAGAAACATCAGACCTTCACTGCAAGTGTAGGTTCAAACTTTCAAAGCAGGGAGGGCAGTGCTTTTCTGAAAAGTGCCCTGTCAGTATAAAAATCTATGTAATTACGCTGAATAACAGACCTGTGAAAATCCCACATTTTTGCGGTTAGGTTATAGAGAAGGAAATGTTTAACATACATCATGACAGATACTGATATAGACTGTTACCACCCCTCATATTGTGTGTTGTATCAGAATAACAATCAGCTTTGTTTGCTCATGGAATTTCTACTCCGGTGACGTGTGGCACATCTTATGGAAGCATGTGTGAAAAACAAACATACTCTATAGATTATAGGCATTGCTCGTCCGCCCATGCGACATTAACAACAACTACAGCATGACAGATACCAATGATTCTGCCTAGAAGGCCGGGAGGGACTGTGCCACATTTAACCCTGTGTCAGCCCTGTGTGGAGAAAAAAGGGGGCTAGTGATGTTACACCCCTCACACAGCGCTGCATAAGCAGAAGAGTTAGACGTCATGTTGTGACACGTCTGCGATGGTCATCCCTCCAAGGAGGGCCTTGGATAAGCTCTTGTGGGGTGCGTTGCATAGCGACACAGAGTCATGCCTTGTCAGTGCCTCATTGTAACGAGACCGAACACAGAACCCTTTAGAAGAATGGAATTTTGGCTGGAATGAGTTTGTAAAAACTTTACTGGGCTGGCGATAAATCCCCTCTGTGGTGCTAGAGAGCTTCAAATAGCACTTCAAAGGATGCGTACAAACACCCTCACTGTGTATGGCTTCAGTGACGGGATGAAATGGCTGCAGGACAAGCTTTAACTGTAAATAAGGAACAATCGATTGGACGGAGAAGTGGGATCGGATCTTCTCCCCACACACCAGCGATGAAAAGAAGACCATTTATCGCGCTGTACAAGAGAGGGCTCTAGCTCCTGGGATTGAGCGCAACTTTTCTCCCCTTTCCAAGTGCTCCCTTGGTGCCAAAGGTGTATATCTCGCCGGAAAAGGAGGAGGCACCATAGCCAGAGCATGTTGAGCGCAGCGGCTTGATAGAGCCCCTCTTTAAAAGTAGCATCTTGCCTTCTGTGATGCAGCTTTGCTCCAGAAGACGTGTTTAACTAGCAATCGGAGCAGAATTATTGTTGCACGGCTGTTATTTGTGCTGAGGTAAGGGAACACAGTGGCAGTCAGAAAAGATAACTCCCATAGGGGAAACCTATTCGAAATAGGAACATAAATAAAACACTACAGTTGTTTCCTGCAGCGAGTTGTATTGCATACAAAGAAAGATGTGATTGACAGGTGGCAGAAACCTTGTGTTTCACACAACAATCAACCTACCTTCTAGCTCTGGTACACAAGTCTGCTGATCCAGTTGATCTGGGTCATTGCGGCCTTCTGCAAAGCATTTCTTTTTCCGCGTATATCCGCGTAACTGTGTGATGACTTGTATTACATTTCACAATACTCTCTATTAATGAACACAAATAATATATTTCTACGAGTAATAGATGCCAAAACAAATTATGTCAGGTGGCTTTGGATTGCATCTCTAATAAATATTTGTAATTAATTTATTAACACACACACACATGCACACACAGGCAGTATTGTTTCTTAACTTTTGGAATAACCATCTGGGACCGGCATAGTTGCAGGCATTAACACACACCGACCAGATTTCTGTGGGAACATTGACGTCACAGAGCAAATAGAGATGGTAATACAGTTTGACTTGGCAGCACAGGACTATTCTTGGGGTACTCCCTGCTGTGGCAATAAAGCACATCAGCATGAAAAACCAAGCTACATGCAGCGAATGTAAAATAAGAAAGGAAAAAGAAAATCCCCCCCATGGGTGTTGAGTAGAAACAAACACAAGGTGCACATACAGTATAACCACGGTTACCGCTGGGGTCCAGCAGACTTTTCACAACAACCACAGCTGGGTAAACATTAACGTTCAGTGGGGATTTGCCAAGTAAGTAACTTTACTTTTTATTTTAGAAGCAGTGAGTTCCACTGCTGTGCATTACATGACACCAAACTCATCACGCCGCGTGTTGAAACAAATACCTCCGCTCCAGCAACAGATGACAGCCATTAGTAAAACAGAAATGATTTATTGAATGAAGATGACACTAAATTGTCGTGTTTGCATGCCAACATGTTCTCAATGATAGCGGTAGTTGATTTATGTTTAGCAAGCAAAATCTTCACAAAAAAAAAACTACAACTAAATGGTCATTTGGCCTGATCTAATTAGACAAGCCATCTTGGTTCCTGGTAGAATCTTTTGAAATTCATCCTGTTAATGAATCCAGAAATGGTCCCTCATACATAAATGGCAACTGCACCGACTACAGCCAACCACTTATTATAATGCTGATTAGTCGATCTAGAGCTTCCTTAAACGAACATTTGCAGCAAGTGCCAGCTGGTCGGAGACTGACCCTCTGTACTTTTGTGGGAATCGATTGTCACTGATACGCTATGCTGAGCGGTTTTGAGTCAAACTGAAACTTCATTCCAACAACCTCTATTACAGGTTTGTGTCCACCAGTCATCCAAATAATGATATCATTTCCTTTTTTATTGTAGGCTATCTAATGATACACAGACCTGTGAATTGCATTACTCCCTTTGCCTAAGCCAATCTAGTTTTCATAGCTGGCACGATAATTGTTTTAGTTTTCACAAAATAACAGGATTAGCAGAATAGCGCAGATTGGGGAAACTACAACTAGTACATGTTTCATGGTTCTGATTAGGGGTAAAACTAAAAAATCTGCCAGATTTGCCTGTGTATTGCATGTATTCTTAATTATATTGCTAAAAATGCTAGCAGGACAAAGACCATGGGGCGGCACGGTGGCGTGGTGGTTAGCACTGTCGCCTCACAGCAAGAAGGTCCTGGGTTCGATTCCACCCAGTGGCCTTTCTGTGTGGAGTCTGCATGTTCTCCCCGTGTCTGCGTGGGTTCTCTCCGGGTTCTCCGGCTTCCTCCCACAGTCCAAAGACATGCTCTGGGGATCAGGTTAATTGGTGACTCTAAATTGCCCGTAGTTGTGTGAATGTGAGTGTGAATGGTTGTGTGTCTCTGTGTAGTCCTGCGATTGGCTGGCGACCAATCCAGGATGTACCCTGTCTATCGCCCGAAGTTGGCTGGGATGGACTCCAGCCCCCCCGCGACCCTGTGTGCAGGATAAGCGGTTTGACAATGGATGGATGGATGGATGGACAAAGACCATGCTAAAGCTATCTGATGGGTTGTATGATAAATGGTGCAGTGCACAAGGCTCCGACAGCCGGGGACAAATGTGTGTGAAGGAATTAGCTGAATGACCTTCAATAATCGGCTGGCGTTACAAGAAATGGTGACAGGGTTTCCATGAAGAAGCTTTTGAGCAGATATGAAATAATACTGAGCTGCAGGGATCAACCTCTCATTCGGTTTTCCTCCTGATGTTTATCTCACAAACAAACAAACACTCTCTGCCCACCCGTCGTCCTTTCACTTGATTCATCGATTCAGCTCCGTAGGCAAGATGAGGGTGCTGTGTTGGCACAATGAAGTACTTGTTGAGGGATACGGACATAACTGTGGCTGAGCAGGTAAATGTACAGGTTGTGATACAATCTAGAGGCAGCTTGAGCATTAACTTCAAAAGACTGAAGTTGTGATTGCAAGGTCAGCACCTTCAATCCCTGAAAGAACACCTAGAGAGAGGGAGCAGTTACTACTTTTTGCATGGTCAATAACGACCGCTGAGAAAAGAACTTAAAAAAGGGTCACTGTACTGATACCATATGTGTGCCAAACAAGCACCGTATTTATAACGCCAGATGGTCAGTCTGTGAGTAATCATGTGTATATTTTCATGCAAGCAGTAGCGCGACCACAAGCATGTTTGCGTCAGACAAACAACAAATTGTTCTGCTCCCCTGCTCTATTGCTTTGCCCTGATCTTTGTCAGTCTGTCTGCTGGTTGTGCTCGTTCTCCCTCAAATATGACAAATATGTGACAAATAGGTGTAATAAAGTAATAAAGCAAAGGCTGGCTATTCCTGATGAATATGGATTTTGAATTTTAATTAAGGAGAAAGAGGAAAGTTATGGGATGCATATGTCATTATATATAGAATCGAATAATTTATATCATTACATGTCATTTAATTTCTTCAAAGATAAGATTCTGACTATCAAAGAGAAAAATGATGGTCTCTTGCCTTCAACCAGTGCTGACCCGTCCTCGGATGTAGAAACCTTGGATGCAGCAGTTGGCCCTCATACCTGCTTAGATGTGGTGGCGGGCGTGGTTTGGCGTGGCTGCAGAGGGAACGGAGAAGGGAGTGGTTCGGGGAATGGTGCCAGGAGGAGGCATAATTGGCCTCAGGTGTGTTAATCAGTGTGTGTGTTTGTCCTGCTGTTAAGTAGGAGAGATCCGGCGACGGCGAGGGTGCTGAGCAAACGAGGAAGCCGGAGCCGGTCGTGTGTTATTGTGTGGAAACGTGTGAATAAAAAGTATATACAATGGACCCAACTGCTGCGTGCTCGTCATTCCGAGACCCTCCCGTAGGACGAACCTGCCACAGATAGCTTCTCTTCCATCAACCTTGATCAACTGACTGAAGTCTGGATCTTCTACTTGTCTCTTGGATCCGATGTACCACAGTCGTTCAAGGTAGCTGTAATTAAACCTCTTCTTAAGAAACCTGCTCTTGCTCCAGAGGTGTTGGCTAACTACAGACCTATCTCTAATCTTCCCTTCCTCTCGAAGATCTTTGAGTAATCCGTCGCAAATTAATTGTGTGACTTTCTACAAAACAATGCTTTGTGGGAGGATTTCCAGTCAGGATTTCGAGTGCATCATAGCACAGAAACAGCACTGGTGAAAATTACGAATGATCTTCTACTTTCATCGGACCGAGGACTCATCTCTTTTCTTGTCTTGCTAGACGTCAGTGCTGTATTTGACACCATTGATCATCGTATCCTGCTGCAGAGACTAGAACATTTGATTGGTATTAAAGGAACTGCTCTCAGCGATCCCAGTTTGTAAACGGTGAAGACCACCAATGTTAATCAGAGTTCTACATGGTTCATGGTTCTTCCTTAGGGCCACGTTCTCAGAAAACACTGCATAAACTTCCATTGTTATGCAGATGATACTCAACTGTATCTGTCAATCACGCCAGAAGAGGCCGACACGCTTCTTAGACTTCAAGAACGTTTTGCAACCTCATGATGCTAAACTCTGAGAAAACGTAAGTTATCATGATAGGCCCAGAGCGCCTTCGAAGTCAGCTGTCACATGATACGGTTTCTCTGGATGGAGTTGCACTGGTATCCAGCAGCACCGTCAAGAATCTTGAAGTTCTCTTCGACCAGGATGTGTCCTTCAACTCTCATATGAAGAAGACTTTGAGGACTACCTTTTTTCATCTACGGATAATATAGAAAATCAGGAACTTCCTGTTTCAAAGTGATGCAGAAAATCTAGTTCAGGCGTTTGTCATTTCTAGACTTGATTACTGCAATTCTTTGTTATAAGGCTGCTCTTGTAAGTCTGTTAAGCCTCTCCAGTTGATTCAGAATGCTGCAGCACGTGTATTAACAAGAACTAACAAAAGGGATCATATTACTCCTGTATTAGCTTCATTGCACTGGCTCCCTGTTAAACCATTGCACTGGCTCCCTGTTAAACCAAGAGTAGAATTTAAGGTACTTCTCCTCACATACAAGACACTTATCTCTAAGAGCTGGTAACACCGTATTGCCCTACAAGGTAGCTGCGCTCATAGATACCCGGTTACTTGTGGTTCCTAGAGTTTTCAAAAGTAGGATGGGAGCCAGAGCCTTATCAAGCTCTTTTGTGGAACCAGCTTCCACTTTCAGTCCGGGGGCGGATTCGGTCAGCTCATTTAAGATAAAGCTTTGATACAGCTTATAGTTAGGGCTGGCTCAGGTTAGCCTGGACCAGCCCTGAGTTAGGCTGCTACAGGCCTAGACTGCCGGGGGACACACCGAGCTCCTCTTTCACTCACTCTCCTTCTACAATAATCTACGTTTGATTAATGTACTTCAGTAATTCAGCTTCTTTCCCGGAGTTTTTGGTCCTGCCGTACACCTGGCTTACTACTCGCAATTATATGAATAATTTCTGTTATAGGAATTGAATGTATTGTACATCTTTTACATTGTTCATTCTGAGTTTTTCCTGTGCCGATGTGAGGGTTTGGGGACAGAGGATGTTGCATGTGTACAGACTGTAAACCCCACTGAGTAGGGGCAGAGGTTACTAAGGTAAGAACTTGGTTAGGAGACAGGGGGGTGAAAGAGGGAAGCGAGGGCGATATAGGTGAAGTTGGTGAAACACAAGTAATAGGAAATGAAAGAGCGTAGGTCAGCTATTTCTTTGGTGAAATAGTTGACAGTCTCATGGAAGGAGGAGGGACTTTTTGTTTATAGATTATCTCTGTGTGTTCCTCCTGCAGATTTGCTCAGGATACAGAAAGAAACCAACCAGACACCAAAATTACAATTGAAAATTGTGATATAGCTGCCCAATTAGCTCATATTGGAGCCACAAGTATGAGAACAGGTATGCTATTGTACAGTCAGCTATCAGTGGGTAATCATTTTTCTGCCTCTGGAAACTAAATACAATGCTCTTTAAAATGAACGCCATAACACATGTATTTATACATGCCTTTTATATATTAAAATGATCATGCTATAAATTACTTTACATATCGCAACAACGGCAACATACTTAGTTTAATCTGTATTATAAAACTAGGATCTGGAAAAAAAAGCAGGTCTAAATCAGGTAGTACAGTAATTACTTACTATTTTATAAATGGGTGATTTTCATTTTGTGGAGTGACTGGAGAGAATGACATTCTTCAAATCATATTTAATAAACGGCAGGACCAAAAGATCAACGCTCAAGAACCCTGGTCATACCTTTTGACACTGAAGTTTCTTTTTGGGGACTTACGGGTCGTAAAGAGGAAGTACAGTGTTTCCCAAGAGTCAACATTGTACTTTGTTAGTTGAGGGTTGGTGCCGCTATTTGTTTATTAGAAATACGTGAAATCGTAGAGGCAGCACAAACGGGAAACAATTACAGATTGCCATTTAATCACGCTCCCTTAGCGTGGGAGAAAGTTGACAATACCTTAAATTACAATATCACAAACTGCAATGGAGTTGTTTCAGTCTGCCAGCTCAGTCTCTCACTTCCCCCATTGAGCTGTCTGGAAGTTGTAGTGTAGTGAGCAGCCTAGGGAGTGTTTGAGTGCCACTAGTGTTTTGGTTTGGTTTTGTTGGTTCTGTTTTGTCTTTTTATGGTTATAATGTATTTGGTGTGATGGCTATGCCGTCTTTTAACGTTGTCTCAATGCATGTTAAATACATTTTTTAATTTTGGAAACCCTTAGTCTCGCTAACTCCGTCACTGTCACACAAATTTGAACCGACCCGGGTCTGGTCGTGGCCCGTGGTCACACAGATAAAAATCCAGCCTTTTTTCAAACTATGGCTTATTTATACCAAGGTTTTGTGCCATGCTAAATATTTCACTAGCCCTGTGGCTTTAAAGCCCCAGGGTGTTCAATTAAAGTTTAACTAAACACCCTGTGGCAGTCAACTCTTCAGAAACGACATTGGGAAAATGTCCAAAGCACCGGTTGGGTTTTGAAGGCAGATATCATATCAACAAAATCAAATATGGCTAATTTCCATGTAGATATGTCTGGGTCCAGGTGCTATTCAATATTCATACCACCATACTTAAGTATTTAGTATGCCAGAGAAAGATTTGGACTGCGTTGCAAATCACAGTAACAGTAGGTGCCATGTAAAGGCTGCAGCAGGAGAACACTACAGGAAAAACGTAATGCACGCAATTGGAAAGCAGCCATGTTTTTTCCCTCACTTTGCATACTTTTACACTTAACTGGACTATAACAAGTCTCGCAATTTGGTGTCTGCATCCTCCAGAAGCTGGTCATCATTCGTCGACCATTTCCCTCCGGCTGTTACTCGTCTGTCCAGTTCCGTCAAATCCTTAAAATGCTATCGGAGAGTGCAGCCCTTTTGTTGACGATTTGTAGTATCTGATGTATCCTTTGCACCCCTGCATATCTCATCATGCTTTGAGGGCCGATGAAGATTTTATTATATTCAGGACGGAGACAGGTGAGCCGACATCGGCGGCAAGCAGCAGTTCACTTTTAAATGTACTGAAATTCACTCAAAAATCTACCAATAGAAATGTTCTATCATAATATCACATCTTAGTTTTTTTTAGAAATGTTCATGGACATCAATGTACCAACGCACATTTATATGAATATATATAGACCCTGTGTGCAGGATAAGCGTTTTGCAGATAGATGGATAAATGTATGAAGGAAGGAACAGCTGCCTCGCAGCCACTATGACACAATCAATGATGAGCGACCACTGGAGGATGCAGATGCTGGATTGGGAAATAGTAACTGGGAAGTGACTGGGATAAGACAGGGCTGCTACATGTACTGCAGGACTGATGAGGGGAAGTGGAAACAGGAGAGCAGGGGACTGAGAATCAGTTGACTTCACAGGACCAGTTGAAGGTCAATTGGCCTCCAGTGGACAGGTAGAGAATGGCTCGACCAATAGTGTTTCAATGGGCAGATGTATTGTTTCATAGCTTTCTTAGCTATAAATTACAATTTAGTTATTGTAATAATTCATTTTGCAATGTATTTATCAAATAAGACTTTTCTTGGAGCAAGTTTTGAATTCCATTCTTCTCTTACATGGAAATGCTTTGGAATCCGGTTTAATACTCTTGAGTTGCACTTGATTGCCCATAAATTTCACATCAAACAACTTCCAAATCGTGCAATGTTTTCTATTCTCGCCATTTGGTGATCTCATAATGCCTTGACTTTTAAAAACTCATAATTTAGTGGAAAAATTGAGTGACTCACGGCCAAGCCCAGCAGTTCTCTGATGGCCTTTTGAAATTCAGCCAAGCAAAATCTCAGTTAATTAGAAGTGAACAAAGACGAGGGAGTGAAGGGCGAACACTGAGGTTGACACCGGTGTTTTTGCACTGGAAACAACAATCATCTCTGGTGGTTGATGGTTGTTTGGCAGTGAAGAAAGGAAAAGGAAAAAGAAAGATGGCACAAAGTAATGGAGAGGAATATTATGTGAAGACTCCTTTTAATTGTTCATTGAATCTTTGAAAATGAAAATGGAGACTGATGCTTATGTGAGCATCAGCTGTAGCAACTGCAGTTAGTTGGCCGGGCAGATAGAGGTTGATTTGAAATAATTAACTAGAACATTAATTAATTGTTAATTAATAATGCTTATTGAATTAGAATTTGAGAAGCTATGTCAAAGAAGGACATTCCTTTTATTATCAAGTCAAATTTGCTTTCCATATGGCCTTACTCAAATTATTCATATCGTTATAGAAGAGTTTGATACACTACTACCCGTTTCTATTTAATCAGAATTTTTCCTCATGGATTTCTTCAATATTGGACCTACTTCTCTTCCTCTTCTGGGTCGAGAATTATTGAAGTAGCTATGGAAGTAATTAATGATGGCTTTTTAAGGCCAGATTTGAGAGTATCTAACTCATCAGAATGGAGGCTATTCAGTCAAGGGGATTGTGCAAATCCATCAAAAAGAGTAAAACCTTAGAGGACACGGACATGTCAGTATAGTTCCTAAATCGTCCGTCCTGTGTGAATGTGTTTTTTCTGCTAAATCTATTCTAAAAGTTACAGAACATGGACAGTATTAAATAGGGCAGCCTAAATCTCTACATTCATCATCACAAGGCAGACAACCCAGATTCAGCATCATGAAAGCACATATCTGGGGCCTTCCCTCGATGTGCCTCGAGAAGAAATAAGGCTGACAGATCCCCACAAAACTGCAACACAGTTCCACCTGATGATAGCAGGTTGTCGTCAATGCTTATAATCTTGATGTGCGAAAGATGACCGTCTCCATCCCAGGTGGATTACCTGCACTTTGTTTTTGCCCAGAGCCCCCTCCTCTGTTTTAGTATGTTTAGATATTCCCGCTCGGAAGAAGACCTTTGAGTAGCCTTGACGCATGACTTGTAGGTGTGTTAATTCTGTCATCTTCCAAACGATGATGTTACAGCCTCCTTTAGTTCTTTGCATCGAAACCCATTCGGAACTGTCAAAATGAAAGGAAATTTTGAAAGTAGCTCCCTTTCATGGCCTTGATACGAGCAGACAAGCTGTTCAATCAGAATTACAGCTCAAATGTCAAAGCTGATAGCCTTTCTTCGACACAAATGGAAACATTAGTTTTGGGCCTTAAGGGAATGAGTTGTCACAGCGACTGTTTAAGTGTATTCCTCTGGATCTTATCAAATGTTTGCCACCATTCCCGACTCTCCAGACGAATGGCAGCAAAGCAAAGCGTTTTGCTAGCTCATTACTATGTGTTTATCCCATAGCAGGAGCATCAGTTTATTGTCTGTGCAATAATAAGGCACAGTCAACTACCTGAACTCAAAAGCAACTTTCACCTTCAGTCTGGCTTTGAAGGGACACACATCTATCACCATCAGCATCCACAGGGCTCCACTGCTCACTCACACATTACCTTAATTAGGATTTTATGAGAGGTCATTCCTCTTACTGCGCCACTTAAAGAAGTGCACTGTAGACATGAAAGGGGCAAAACAAATCACATTTATTATCTGTTAGCTCACCTAAATTCACAGTGCACCACGTGGCGCCTAAGAGATGTTTAGAGCACTCTTGTAAAATTAGACTGCAAATGTACTCTCGCTGGCAATTAAAGGTTAATTTATAGCATGGCGCAACCAGCGATATCACGCTGCCACTTTCCCGTCCTACGTGAAAGCCGCACATAGGCTGTCATTCCGAATCTTCCACTTCGATACATGTTCTAAAAAAGGAGGCAATAAATTGTTAAGCTCTTTTGTGTGAATAGGGAATATTTCTACTGCTGTTAGTGCGAGAATCAAGTCATTAGAGTTTATCATCCAAGGACATAGAATATCTGAAAACTATCTTTGAATCCTACATCAACGTCATAAGTTCACTTAAAGAAGGTTAGGCAATCACAAATGTGATTCATATTCTATAGACCGTGTCCAATATGTTGAAATTACCATGCAATCTATAGTTGTTTAGCCTCACTATGAATCCAAATGTCAACCGAATATTAGCACTAGAGGGAATTTAGGAGATCAATAATGCCATTAGGATCCACTGCCGGGAACCATGAATAAAAAAGAAGTGCAAAATAGATAATTTGTCTAGCTTTTCCACTGAATACTCATGAAAACCTTTTACCACACTAACATAGGGGATGTAAGAGTCCTGCAGACACACAGGCCAGGGAGCTCTATAGTAGAAAAGGGGGATGACTTCGGCTCAAAGTTGCTTTGTTTCCCCAGAAACTTAGATAAATCAAATATAACTAGAACAATTGATGCCATGCAAATTAATTTAGTTTTACCCAGAATTATGTCACATCATGAAGTTGTCATATAAGGGACAAACTTATACAAAAACCCCAATGCACAAAAGTTTAGCAAACCTTCCAATACATCAAGCATGTGGAGTAAGTAAGTAATTTGACCATTTTCATTTACAGAGAACCATTAGTGGCCGATGGTATGGAAAGGTGACTGAAGTGGCATATCTCTGATGTATCCTGTTCAAAAAGTGCTTGAACATGAGTCATTAGACTGTGTGACAAGTGCAGTCAATACAGAGCCAGCATCACTCACCTATAACTGGAAGCCCTGTTCTGTGGAACTAATCCGACAATCGGGTTGGATCAAAAGAAGAGGGGTCTTGCTTCATCACCCTTCCGTGTAACTCAAGTCAAGAGCCTCTGGTTATGTGAGTGGCACCTTTGGGAATGGAGAGGTGTGAGAGGCGAGGGAAGTGAAGTAAAGAGGGGAGAGGAGAAAAGAAGTTGGGTAAAGACGAGCGACGATCAAGAGGAGAGACGTCCAACAACCCTGGTGGTTCATTTCCTCTCATTAGTTGGAGCCAGAATCCAGGCAGCAGCAGCCCCATGCACTGACAGCTAATCAGGTCCTCATCCACATCAAATGTCAAATCAAGGTACCAAATACTGAACTTCTCATCCATTTAATATTGACTCATGCCCAATTTTTGTTGTTTGCTCAAACAAGTGGACGCTCATGTCAGACCTCGATCATTCCCAGACTATCCCCTTAATAATAATAAAAAAGAATAAATCAAATCTTCATTTATTAGATTCTCCAACGAAGCAGCCTGATCTCCAAAACCTGTTCGTAAAAATGTATACGAAAATCTTCGTATGTATCACTACGAACAATTCGTAGTGATACATACAAAATAAATAGTGAATGGGGACCCGCACCCCGTAAACACACTTTGTGAAGTCTAACGATGTAAAATAAACGTGTTATGATTGCATTTTTAACGAGAAATCAATGTTAACTTGTAAGAATAGAATACTTACCCTAACCCCCTGAAAAAATCCAACATGGCGGCGAGACGTTCACTCAAGAATCCGACATGGTCCGCCATGTTGTTCACTCAAGGGGCGTGGTTAACCACCGCTAGTTTGTATGTATTGTTATGAATTTGTATGTTCAAGATTTTCGCAAACATTTTTACGAACAGGTTTTGGAGATCACGTTGAACCAAGACAGCAAGGAGGGGGGTTGGGCTGGTGGGTGGGGCTACGCTGTATGCATTCCAGTACACTCTTTTTCAGCACTTGGCCAAACAAAGTAGAGCAAAGAGTTCTTCTGTAGGCGTAGCTGTGGCGTGCACATCATCAATCATGAGGAAAAGGACGTTTTTTTTTTTTTTTGTCAACAGTATTTCAAGACCCGCTTGAGCCAGAGGAACATGGTATGCTTATCAGCAAACTTACTGCGTGAGTGTATGGCACTGTGCCTTTATTCACCGCGAGTGTATAAGTATATCTGCAAAGAAATTCCCAAATAGAGATAGTATTGTGCATTCACAGGAGCTTTTTTTGTTCTACAAGGTAGAATAACATATCAAAGTACAGCAGCAACCACATGGCGACGTTCTTTTATTAGCGTTGTCCTTACTCTGCGAAGAAAAAAGGAATGGCTTCGTGGAGGAAGTGAGCAGATGCATCCACAGCTGTCGTTAAGATTTTGAATCTTAAGAGTCAAGGGCCGTGCATCCCCCACACGTGGATGGGAAATGACCTGCCTGTATCCACCTGGCACACTCTCAGTCTCCACCCGACCCTTCAGATCCCTCCTCTAACACAAGCTGCCGCAAATCTTCAGCTTTGCTCACACAAAGCCTGAAGTCTACAAAAGAAAATTACCTCTCCGCAACGCAGCTGCATTTTCCTGTGACCTGTTGTGTCTGATCCATGAGGCCTTCAAAAAACACAGCAAGAGCTTACCCGTTGCGTTCTCCGGTTCCATCTGTTCGGGGGTCGCGCCCAACTTGTTTTGCGGCTTGTGCAGGGCGGTTCGGAGGAAGTCACGTAAAGTTGTTTCTGGGCATCGCGCCTGTTAGTGATACAGTATTTTTGGCATTGCCTTTTATCACTTGTGGGCTGGGGTAAAAAAAAAGCCCTCTTCATGAGGGAGAGTGTGACCAAATGTGTGAAAATAATTTGAGGTTTCTCATTCAGATGACCGGCAATTACAAATGGTTCGCTGAAGTGCCAGGAGAAGACACACGTGACACTTTCGACATTGAAGGAAAACCGGGGCTGTCCAGAAAAATCCGTTGACTGCAACTTTTTGTCGGCTAAATCCATATTCATAAGCAGCAGAGAGGAAACCTTCTTTACCAGCTGCAGCCTGTGCAGAACGGTAAATTGAAATCTGCCACGCAGCTCTCCCTGACAGAATTCTGAATAAGTGAGAGGATCTGTATTTTATTTAAATGCATGACTGGTGGCCCGCAAAAACATTAGAATAAAAGTGGTATTTTGGGTGGAAAACTGCCATGGCACTTGACCGACATCTGCACAATATCAGCCATTTGGACATGAAGGAGGAACTTTGGTGGAAAGAAAAGATTAATACAATAAGGACTTATTGAGTGTCAAGATGAGCTGACTGAAATTTTTTCTAAAATGCTTGACGGTATCCTGCATAGATTAGTGCAATGTTAATACATATTTTATTTACTACATTTCCTAATCTCGTCAAAACGATTGACGCAATCAATTTATTGCAGCCTGGGAGAGCACTCCCTTTGGGCTTTTTTCGAGCTCTCTGCAGCATTTCCTTTACTGAATTAAATTCTCTGATACTCTTTCCAATTTGGATTATTATGCATAATTAATAACAGCCACAGTGGTATCGCATATTAAGTCTGACAGACATCGTTTGGAGCTGCATGAAGGGGAATTAGAGCAAACAAGGATCTTTTTGGGGGAAAAAAAGCATAAACAAAACCCCAACATTGTCGGCGTCTGTGCATGCTTTATCTTGCAAGTTATCCAGGTCAGGTGAGCAGGGGCAACAGAGCTTACCCCACATGTTTTCCCCCAGCTGTTCTGGGGGATCTCCAGTCAATCTTAGGTCGGCTGTAATACAGTCTAAAAAATTTCACTGTAAATTAACGGTATTTTACTGGCAGCAAGGACGCCAGGAATTTACCGTTATTTTACGGTATAATACCGTCGGTTTTGTCTGGAGAGGGGTTTTTGGTGTTTGTGTTTGCACCAGCCAGCGTTCGAGGGGGTGTGACATCAGCACTGAGGTGAGAGCAGTGGCCAACTGTTTACCATCAGCATCTCCCACCTGGCACTGCCTTCCCAAACATGGGAGGTATTTAAGAGAGGTCCTGAGGTCTCGATCCTGCAGGATTGTCAGTCTCATTTTGTACGTGAGACTGCCAGCCCTGATCGGTTATTGCGATTATAGTTAGTGTGTTGCATTGGTCCTTAACCAGATTCTGTTTCCTGTTTTTCCGGTTTAGAAACCTTGTGGTTTGTGTTCCCCGTGCACTCACCTGGACACCTAGACACGTTTCTCCCTCAATCCTAAGCACCTGCCCCTTACCTGGGATTCCGGACTATTCATGTATGTCATGTATTTCCCACTATTCCAGAGGGTAATACATGACATCCTAACCATGGAAAGCGCTGAGCGAAACTGATATAAAACAGATGTTTCACCCTCATACTGAAGTTTCAGCAATCCACAATCAGACAATGTCGCCAATTTGATGAATATGCACAGACAGTGACAATAGAGAGAGACATAACAGGAACAATAGTCTGCAACTAGAAAATGTTCCTGCATTTCCTGCAGAGAATGCCTTGGAATGCTGAAAGCTTAAAAGGTGAAAGACAAAAGCTGAATCTAAAAAGAACTGCAGAAAATGCAGTAATGGCAGAAGGTGAAGTGAATTTTTAAAGAATACAAAAATATATACTGAAACTAATTTCTAAACATTGCTGAAAATACAGAAATGACAAAAGCTGAGATTTTTTAAATGTATTGTTTGTAGTGATATTAGTTGTAATTGTGGTACTGAGTACTAGCAGTAGAATAAGTAGTAGTAGTTTTAAAAGCAGTAAAAAAACTAGGGAATTACGCAGATATTTTGAGTTTGGCGTAGGATGTTACAACATATACAGTGCAACATTACAGTGGTATTACAACATTCTCATTTCTTTATTAATTTGTATTATTTCAGTTTCAGAATCATGGCTGTATCCTGTGTACACTAAATTCATTTTATTGATTGGTCAAATTTATGAACCGGGTTGTCAGTTTCTTTACAATAATCCACACTGACATAAATTGTAAAAGGATGGAACCACAGCTCTGACCACACACTAAATAAGCAACAATGAGACCAAGTAGAAATATACAAGAGGAAATTAAAAATACCATCTCAGAGATAACTACTGTGTTTGCCACCCGTCCCTTAAAATATGTAATCGTCCCGTATTTGACAATAAAAAAAGAGGATCCCGTCTTGAATCCATACGGGACAGGGTATGCAAATAATAGTCTTATTCTGCCCCTCATTGGGTTACGCTCTGCCATTGTTGGTTTGATTGGCTGTGAACCTGAAACAAACCAGTCAGAGGAGGTCTATTGGCAGAGTATCTATTTGAAACAATGGCGGCGGCAGCTCCAGATAACCACCACCCCCCTCCCCCCCCCCGTGTCGGCCGTATCGTCCCTTATTATTCTGTACTAAAAGTTGGCAACCCTATCAACTACCCAAAATAGTATTACATTAAAGGCACGTTGTTTTGTACAACATGAGTACATATTTGTGAGCATAATCTACACAGGTGGTCAACTTGCTAGCTAACAGCAGATCTGTAATATTAACTGGGATTTTACAGAGAACCCACACCTCAAACAAGTTGTTATAACCGCAAAACTAGTAGTACCAATCCAAAAAATGAGATGTTGCGAGACCAAAGACTCTACTGAATGCTTTGACGTCATCTAGATTTCTCTGCGTGTCATAAATCCGGCTCTATCGCAAGTTTCCAAAACATGTACCTTCTGCTCTATCTGAGAAATATGTCACCAGATTGTAGATGTATCACCAATACACATGACATAGTCTCGCTCTCGTGGATCTCTGGACAAAAGTAAACATCTGTGAGATTCCATAGCCACATGAGGAGGACCAGCACAAGCCCCCATCATTTTTATCCAAAAATGAAGCCTGAAGAGTGGATATTGTGTCAACAAGGACAAATTACAAATATTTTAAAACCAGATCCTGACGCTGGTTTACCCTCTAGATCCCTATAACATTCCAATCCCTTACTCTAGCTATCTAGAGACCCATGTAAATATCAGAAACTGTCTGAAAAACTGATGAAACATAAATGGTGATATTGAAGAAAGTTGAATAGATATCAAGTTTGAAAAAAAAACTCCATTGGAAAACCATGTTAAAAATGAATGATTATTGATTTGATTTATATTAATTCAAGCATAAGTAGAAAGCTAAAGAAAGTCATAGCATGCTCAACAGCATTCCAACAATACGACTTAACATAATAACAAATAGGGGCTTTAACTAGATGTTTTGTTCAATGCCCTAGTTTAAAGTTCCCAAGCTGCCACTTTGACATTGTTATTCTCCAAGCTAAGGGTTTAATAGGATGCAGCATCCACCTTAAGGTTTTTTTTTGTTGTAAATACAACTGTGCAGAGGCAACAATGATTGGCGGAAATAGCATCACCAAAAAAAGCCGAAAATGCTAGAGCAGTCCCAGAACTTGCAGAACGTTGTTTATTTTTTCTGCAAAGTCAGTGTGCTTATGGATGTGCATCATAGAGCTTAGTTAGAAGACAACACTGTTCTTTGACAATGTAGAAAAAAATGCTCTAAAAGACAAGCATGGTAATCTTGTCATTAGTTCACTTTCAGTTGTTAGCAAAAACTCTTCAAAAGTTGTGCTTTGTGATATCGCAAATAGACAAGTTGAGGCTATTAATGTAAAATAACATGAGGTATGTTCTGTTATGATGAGGGAAATTGACGTGGACCCTGGCACAGCCACGGGGGAGGTTTTTCTGGGAAACAATGAATTTATTCACAGCCCAAAAAAAGGTGCACAAGGCAGGGTTGAGTTTGGAGTGGGTAATGGCCTCAGAGAGCAAGCCAGCAGGGATTCCGGTACACTAGAGCAAAAAAACAGGACAAGGTGAGCAAAGACAGCGTCTAATCCACACTAGTAAGCAGATGGTCCAAATGCATAGCTACCACTCTGACGACAGAACGATCTGGCGATGAATGGCAGGAAGACCCAGGTTGATGTAGGGCAGTCCCTTTATGGCTGATTGCCATCAGCTGTTCCAGCCACACCCTCTGAGGATGAACAGGAGAAGGCCACACCTCCTTGCTGACAGACAGGCAAAGCGAACAAAAAACACAGGGGGGCTGCAGGACTGACAGCTGACAGCAGGACATATTCACTGCAAAGTGAAATGCAGTCATAGAAACATACATATATATGATTCATAAATGGCACCAGATTTGTCACCGTCATAATGGCACATTTGTACCAAAGGTCGACCCTATATTACAAAGCATTGAGGAGATTTGCAGATTTTATATAAACCCCAAACACAAAACTTTATGGAACATCAACAATCCAAAAGAAAACATTTTCCAGCTTAGTCCAGATATGTTCAAGATGTTCTCAAGCTCAAAATCTGGAAGACAGAAGCAAAATAATGTGATTTGGGTATAATTAAAAATGGTAGAACATGCACACCATTAAGTGTGAAAATAAATTGGACAATAGTTCTTGACATGTACAAAGGCCACGCCCTTAGACAGACCGATCTTTTGCATAAAAGAAACGGAACAAGAGAAAACAAAGTCAGTTATGAAGGGCAACAGATTCATGAATTTGGTCTGTTTGAGAACGTAAAGGGGTACGTAAGCAAGCGGCTTCTCAGGGGTCTGCCTGATGATTGAAAACAGAAAAACTGAATAGAATCGTCATGGCATGAAAAGCTCACAGCACTCTCCCCAGCTCTTGGTTTCTTAAGCTTCAGGTTCGAGCTTTGATAATATTGGTATGACGCTATTTATAGTGATCATCTAAAGCGCTGCAAGGCTCCTTTTCATTTCTTGATGTTTGATTCTGCGTCATTCAGAATGGTACATTGTTGCCTTTTATAATAGAGGTGCACTTGGAATGATGACGGAATGTCGTCTATCCCACGGCCTGATGAGCTTATTGTATGGATCGTTTGCTTTCAATATCGTCCACTGGGGTGGAAAATTGTCTCTAGCTACCACCACCGCCACCATCTAAAATACATGATATATCCAAAGGAATAAAAAAACAATATGATGTGTGTGTATATATATATATATATATATATACATATACATACACATACTGAAACTATTCCATAGAGCGATTGTTGATTCTCGGGTTTCAGTTAAATGCCGGCTCCACTCCACTAAATCGGTGTTTTTAACCTTTAACTAAACCATTCACTGTATGAGTTTCTTCTGAGCCCATCTATTTTACGGAGAGAGGTCGATAACTTTTGCCCCCAACCTAAAGCTGTGATGAAAGCTTTGCCCTTGGTTGTGAAGTATTGCTAATTCCTCTGGGTGTGCACCTCATCCACTGAGACGTCTCCAAACCGACAACAGATCGATACAATATGATTCAGCCCGATGTCTCCCCAGAGTATGATATTGTGCAATATGAAACAATTCAATCAGATGTGATTAAATATTATGAACATTTTGTTTTTCAATGTAAAAGAGAAATGACAGTTCACAAGGAGGAAACTTATTGGTATATATGTATATATCTCTAGTAATGGGAAATGGGGAGTGAGAAGTATGGACTGTGGATCTGATTCATGGAACTTGACAATTAGTCAACCGCAAATAAACAATTGTTTGGCAATGATGCATTTCTCTAATTAGATAACAATGGAGCAAATGGCATTTTCATTGTTTTCTAAATAAACTCCTTTTGTGGTACTGTTTATTTTCAATTTCCATGTAAAGTACTCCCATTCAATAATTACCTCTTCATTGAAATGTTATTAGACACATCCACTTACGTCGCTAGATTAAAGTTGCCTCTAAAGCACTAGGAATTTAAAATCCGATACATATGCATAAGTTATCACAAAAAAATGGTCTTTAAAGTATAACAGAGTACAATTGATTATATGTATTATTGAACACCCCCCATTTCAATCAAATCAAATCTGAAATCAACAGCAACTATTAAACCATTTTACAGAGTTACATCGTACTGTTTACATTAAAACTGTTTACCTTGCAAAGCGTAGGGTGGTTTTTATTGTGAGCTAATCATAGAATTCAAGACTGCAGTCTGTCATTCTTGGTGTTTTCTGACAGCTGATCACAAACAGCAGAGCGGAATGGTGCAAAAAGCCACCGTAAGCTCTTGATGCTGCTGTTACAAGGGCTGCTACGGTTCTGTGGTAAGCTACTTATGCTCTGGTGAGCGTGACATCAGATCGATGATGATCACTGACTGACATTAATGGCGACAACGTGAGTTCGAAAACACAGTAGCTGCTCAAGGAAGTGTTTACAACCTACAGAAACCTTAGACATGTAGAAATGAACAGCACTGGCTGTTACTATGGCAACCACAGGTTGTGAACAAGGACTAAAGTTTTAAGGATCTATAGAGAGGTCCTTCTTATACAGTGGTTAAACACTAAACAGAATAGATACTATAATAACTATAAAAACGCAAATGTAATGTACTGATCAATTTGATTCAGCTTCATACGAGCGGTTTTAAAATAATATACTTATAATAAACTATAAACCGGAAGAATTTGAGCTTATCTATGAATTGTCACATCTGTTCCAGTCATGTTTAAATGCTAAGAAAGGGCATTTGGAGTTGGTGTTTAGTGCTTTATTATTTAATAACAAGCGCCAATAACAAAAGCATGTGCATAAACATTTTACCTCCAATATTATATAAGCACACATGTTTCAGTTTATATCTGACTTGAGTCATAACTGGCCTTAAGAACTATGTGGAATGGGGAGATTGATGTGTAAATGCACTCTAGCTACCTTGGTGTTAATTGTGTCATTTTGTTCTTTTTCGGATGAGCTTAAGGGCCTTTCAGTTAAACATCTTGTTTTTATGTGAAAAATGTGTTCAGAAACACACAAGCACCCTCACATGCATGCTCTGTCAAAATTATTTATAAAATTGTATTTTTAAGAAGAAAATATTGCCGACTCGCCTGCAGAAGTTGCCGTTGCATTTGGCCGACAGTATTTTGGCGGTAACTGCATTTCAGCAATGTAATGCTAAAAATCTGCCAGTAGCCGATTCTTCTTGGACAAAAACAAAAGGACTTTCTGGTTCGCTTTGTAACTTAATCTTTTAGCATTAGTGTCCTCATGCTGCAAATTGAGTAACAGGCAGAGATTGGCTTTGAGATGAGTAGTGTACATAAACAGACAGCATATATTTCTTCTGCGAGCTACCTCCCCTAGATGCACATGAAGGAAGTATAAATCCTAAGACATGCGGTCAGCACATCCCTAAAGATATACTACGGTACTTTATAAACAAGGACAAAACATAATTAGTGCTGATGAAGGCAATGAACACGGTGGATTTTTCAGTTAATGTGGCAAAGTAAAACCATCCAAGCAGGTCCCAGGGACAGAAATGTAACCTGAGTCAAGCAGGTTAAAACAGGAGCGATGATACTGAGCGCTTCTTTTCCTTCCACATAGTTTCTCTGCTTGTTTTATTACACAATTCAAAAACCACAAGAACAGAACACATCATTATTTCAATGCATTTCATTGCTTTACGTTTCATTCCTGAGTCTATCACTCAATTCAGTAGTCTCACCCCGGTGAAAACCACATATTTATTCAACAAGTTTAGCCTTTACTATTCACATTTAGCGCAATTTAAGTTTAGAGTTACGGTATGGGTGGATTATTCTCATACATTCTCAATTCCAATCCAAACGATTCAGCTGCAAACCATGAAGCTGCTCTTACTGAAAAACTGCACTGCATTTTTCACATAAGTAACCTCAAAAAGCCAGTAGCCACTCAGCGTGGTTACATGGATTCGAATAACTGGCTTAGTCGGACTGAAATCGAATTATCCGTTTCATGTAAACACCTTTGTCCGACTATGTGCGGTCCGACTACGATCCGATTAACACCCCTGGATAACTCGATCCAATCCAGTTGATAGTTCGACTAATGCGGCATGTAACGGTGAATCGGATAAGGAACTGGACTTTGCATCTTTGCGCATGCTTGAGATCCCGTCCCCCTCCTCCCTCCCAGGTCGTGACCCGTGAAGTCGAAAGAGACCGCTGGGAGCCTGGCCGGCAGAAAACAAACAAACAACGCTATGAACAACACAAGAGTCCCTAGTAGAGCACAACGGCGTAGATTCGGGTGTTCAGTTGCCAACTATCCTGGGTAAGTTAATTTCAGTTGCATCACACTAAAACAAGTGCTAGATACTAGATGCTAGCTCAGGGGTGGGCAAACTTTTTGACTCGCGGGCCACAATGGGTTCTAAAATTTGACAGAGGGGCCGGGCCAGGAGCATTTGGAGGGAGTGTTTGGGCCGGATATACTAAAGCATTAAATGTAGTGTGTGTAAACCTCATAGCACAGTAAGAACACTACAACCCAATTTATTAACTGTCTTTAAAATGTGAAAAATAGCCCTTATCAGTTAATAAATTTGTCTCAAGGAATATGCAAGATATGGCATTTACATACTATTTCGCAGATACTGGGAGGAGGAAATGTAAATAGATTAAAATAACATACGCACTGTGATTTATCAAGATTGCGTCTGTTTTTAATAAGTTTCAATCGAAGGTGCAAAGTTAAAGAAATCAACATTTATTGAAAAATGGAATCACTTTCAACATTCAAAACATATTATTACACAACGAAATACTCAAGCTCAATAATATCTACTTGTGTTAAACTCCGCAAAATCATGGATGGATTGTCCTGACCGCGCGCTCTACAAACTCGCCACGGACGCCCTCGCCTTCACGCGCAAACAGTACACGTGTATCGTTGCCAAACACACAGACATAGGCTGTATTAAATATACTACCTGCAGCTGAAAATGTAAATTAAGAGCGATGTGCGGCGTGTTAATTAAGCTACTGTACCGCTGCTGTGCGTAAATGCGCATTGCTCTTAATTAAAAGACGCACTTCCAAACTTTCCATATGCATTTTTTCATAACACAGCAGAAAAACTCACCATTCTGTTGACTCTGTAAATTAGCTGCCAACCTCTGAGCAGTAGCCGCCCGTTCTTGTGTTGACTGCTTGCCAGCATAGTTTGCATGCTTCGTGGCAAAGTGACGGCTGATATTGTACTCTTTGAAAACCGCAACAGCTTCTTGGCATATCAGACATACAGCCGTTGATCGGACTTCAGTGAAGAAGTATTTTGTTGTCCACTCCTTATTAAACACTCGGCATTCGCTGTCCACTTTCCTTCTCTTTGGTCCGCTCATTTTCACAGAAGGGCTTAATGGTGACGTGAAACGAAGTGAAAATTAAAGTGAAATAAAGAGAAATACGCGCCACTCCAACAACGGTCAATGTGTTTTGAGTGCGCCATCTATTGGGGAAACGTGGGCATTGCAGGGAAAGGGGAAAAAAGAAGGTTTTTACTATAATTTTGACACGTTCGGCGGGCCGGATTAAAAAGCCTAACGGGCCGTATGTGGCCCGCGGGCCGTAGTTTGCCCATGTCTGTGCTAGCTGATGCGGTTTGTGAGATGGGATAATTGCTAATCCTGATTATTTCCAAGCCCCCTTCTAGTAAACCACAGGAGCGACCGTGTCACCAAACCTGTACCTTCCCACTGTGAATTTACAGTACTATCTAATCTATAGATTATACTTTAGGTAGGGCACCAATACTAATGTATACTGTTGAACCTTTAAAACAAATGTAAAAATTATATTTTATTCGTTGAAAATGATCATTTCACAAGTTTTTCTTTTGTTTAAAAAAAGATTACAAAGGAAAATTATTCCAAATATCAACCAAATAAATACAAACAGAGCTGTGCATGCTTTTCTTCCTCTATTACAACTCTGTGTAATATTTGTGCAACAGCGGAACAATTATCCTTGATAGAAAGCTGACATTAGTATGCTGCTAAGATTCATTTTGAGAGCTCTAAATTAGTTTTGCTGCAAAACAAAAAACCTTCACATCCATCTCGCATGGGGAAAGATTTGGTTTTATGTAACATGTGGTGGCATTTCATTTCTGATGACCAGACATGGTTGAAAATGATTGCCTCACATTAAACAATGCAAGTTTGAGGCAACCTGCATGGCGCCCATAAAGGATGAGAATGGGAGCAAACCGGCTGATTATCCAGAATCCTCCCTCTCAGCAGGAGCTGCTCATTTTGACGCCCGCATGCACAAAATCATTAATCAATGCATGCTTCCAATTATGCAGAAGACAGCCCATCCATTCATACCTGGCTTTCAGTTTCTGGCCCATTTCAACAAGACAGAACCGGAGACTGTGGAGAGGGTGAAAAGGAGAGAAAAGATACTGACATGCTGTACATCAGGGATTCCCAAAGTGTGGTGCGGGCACCCCCGGGGGTGCGTGAGTGGAAACGTAATGGTAGTCTAATGGAGTAATAACGTCACACCTGTATGTCAAGTTGGTTTTTTGTTCTGTCTCCATGTTGTTTTGTGACTTAGTTTTATTTTGAAAATGAACTCTCCTCTCGTTTCAGGTTCCTTGCCCTCCCTCATGTGTCACCAGTCTGATGGTCTTCACGGATTCCTGATTGTGTTCACCTGCTCCCACACTTCCCCCATACTTAGTCTGCGTCTACCCTTGTCCTGTGCCAGTGTGTCATGTCCTTTCGCCTTGCACGCCCGCCTCAGGAAAGAATCAAGCCCAGGTCACAGTTTTGTTTGTACCTAGCCACCTTGTGGACTCCTTAGTTGGCCTTGTGCCGTTTATGGCTCCACAGCTCCTCGATTTAGTTGAGCCTTTTTCTGATTGATTGTTTTGTTATTTCCTCTGTAAGAGAGATTTGGGTTTTTCTTTTGTTAACCGTTCAGCTCAGTTTTGCCAGAATATTTACCCAATCCTCTCTTTGGAGAATTTTTGTTCCCAGGGACTTCACTGTGTTTTTTGTTGGACAATAAAAGCGTCAGCTGAACCTCAACTCTGCGTCCGAGTCCTTCTCAAGAGCCCCCCCCTTGACAAATAATTCATAGTAAATATATATATATTTTTAAATCAATAGGGCTTTTACACAAAATAGACCACCTTACCCTTTTAAAAATTAAAATGTACAATTTAACATACACTTCAGCTCCTCCTTTTACGTACACACTAGCTAACGTTAGCTGTTAACTGCACAAACTAGGCCAAGTTTTGGCTTGGCTGACTTGCAATCTGGAAACTGTCAGGTGGACATCTGAAGCTATCAGTCACGAGAGAGGAGAGTGACAGAGAGCTAAAAGCCAATATAAAAACAAAAATACTGCATATTCATTAACAAACTAATTAGCTGAAAATGAAAAACTATGGTGATTTCTGTTTGACCACATTTTTCTAAATGTGTTTTTTCTCATTTGATTGGTTCATTGATCTCGCAGGCCATATCTGCGATGTTGGTAGGCAGCAGTGGAGACGTAGAGGAGCGGAGCAGATGGTGCAGAATTCTCAGGGTTTATTTCTAGAGAGTTGAGCGTTTACGGCTCATATATTGACTTGATTATGATATGAAATCGAGAGTGAAGCCCCGGAAGAAGGATTTAAAGAGGCAGGGAAATCTTCATTAAGACCATAAAGAAGATCCATGATCCCTGATAAAATCTGACCTGAAGAGCCTGATTTAAATCTGACAATGAATAACAGGGATTAGAAGTGATAAAGCACCTGGAAATACAGCCCTCACTCTCACATTATGAAGGAATTACATAAGAAAAAAAAAATTGATTTCTTGGTTGGCAGTTTATTTGTCAGGCCTTGTATGCAGTTGTTGGCATTAATCCCCGCAGGCAGGGATGGTAACCACGCAGTTTAATTAAGGTGTGAGATATGATTATTATGACTTCCCTGCTACGCTGTGATATGATATCCCAGCACTCCCAGCAACCAGCATGATTAGTTGCTGCACATAAACATGCTTTAAGAACAACATTTCCTGTTAATCTGGACCCAAATTAAAAAGTAACATTCATGCTTGGTTTTCAATTATAAACTGATCAAACCTGCTGGGCTTCTTTCATATCTTTCATCTGTTTCCATTCGTTTCTATTAATGTAAACGTTAGAGACGCGTGGCATCACCTAGAAATTTACTTGCTGCTGGAAAGATCATTTTGCATAAAACCTGAGGGTTATCTCTCAACAGCAACAACAACTTCCACTCTATTTCATTGTACTCTGGAGTAGACGCTGGATTGGACCGTTGTCCATCCCTCGCAATTGACGTGTTGAAAACAATGCATTGTTCCCTCAGCCACTTGCAGCACTCAATTCAACGGCTCAATTCTTTCCAAGAGCTTCACTCAGTAGTGTGATGACACTTTGCAGCAGCGAAAGCTCTTCCTCGTTCTGGGGATTCAAACAGCTGCTCCAATTTACACTTTAAATGGGGTAAAATGTTGTAAACATCGCATTAGCACATTATCTGTAAAGGTCTCTATGGGGAGGAGGTATTAGGGCACAGTTATATCTGGGTGTTAGTCACATTTTAGATTCAAATGGGGAAGAATCTGTGGTAGCCTAAATGCTGCAAAAAGGCACAACGCTCTCAGAGGATATCAGCGGGTCTGAGGTTGGTGATAAAATCTCATATTCAGTGTGATGCCTCAGAAGAAGGAACCTCTGAGCTATTATGATGCTGGACTGAATATTTTTGAAGTAATGAAAAAAATCCCCCAAATGCAGCTTATTAGAGTAGCATCCTTCAAAATACTGCTGCACATCCTTTCAGCTTAGCCTTTCTACATGCGGTCTGAGCTAAAGAATAAAAAAAAAAACGAGATCAAACCTCCAGTGTCAGGTGTTTCAGTTCAGAAGCCGGAAACAGTGGACATAGCACACGTCATGCAATGCTTAAAAGCTCTGAGTGGCACTCCTTGTTTACACCTTTGAAGAATTTCACATAGCCAAATTGCCCCCCACCACTCCCAATAGGCTACTGACTCATTTCAGTCAGCCCCTCAGCTGTTGAACCTGCCAGATGTTGAACCTGCCATAGAAAGCCTTGACCAAGATGATCTACTTTGTTGAAAAAAAAAAAAAAAAAAAAAAAACTAACTACAAACTAGTGAAAAGTCACCGGAGATAAACCGAAGTGATTTGTGCGTACAGTGCGTACATTGAATAGGTGCTAATTGCAATATAGTTGCAAATCGAAAAGAACATTTCAACATTATTTAAATTAATATGCTCCAATTGTGTTTTGCACACATGCACATGCTGTTCAGAAACGCATGTGAATACAAACTGACTCATCATTTTTCGTCCTTTAGTTTTCTGTCATTAAACACTACAAACGACAGATGTTAAAACACATTAGTGACCAGGTAGGTCACCTGGTAAGCTGAATATTGATCATTATAAAAGGCAGAAATTGTAGCATTTATAACTGTGGGGAAAAAGAATGAGGTCCTAACGTGAATCCTAATGTTTTGGGGTAAAAATCTTGCATACCATACATAAATGTGCAAATGTTTGTATATGATGGACCGTTTTCTTTTCCTCAAACCTGGCATGGAACAAACTTCGTAAGTTAGTAACTTACTTTGTCACTCCAATGAGTAAAAACTTTAGGTTAATGTGGAAAGATGGCAGCGCTAAAGATAATTTCCCCCCGATGATGATATTTGCCCTTGACCTACATTTATGGAACATTACAGATGTTACCTAATCACTGCGATTATTTTCAATTTGCCACCATCCTTTTTTTCCTTGGCGAATTAGAAAGGACTCCAAATGAACAAGACTGCAGGACTGTCCCCATGAATTTTAAGTGCCATTTACCCTGTTTAGATTAGATGAGCCACGGGGTCACCTTTTCCACTGTGCAGATTTTCTAGTCTTTAGCTCATCTCAGGGGGGGGGGGGATATCACCCGCCTCTGTGGAATATGTAAGATTAGTTATGCAATGTCAATTACATCAATCATCAGTTATGCCACAGTGAGCATTGTATCAGCTCTGAATGATGGAGGGGGTATTCTTCCTGACCTTCCGCTTTATTTTTTTATTCCTTTTTCTCTGGGCCAGAGCGGCCCACGGGTGCGGTAGGTTTCTGTGTCAGGTCCTTTCTGAGCTCCAGGGACAGAAAACGAAGCGGACAGCTGCCGATGTCTGAATGCCCCAGCACACAGGAAATGGCTAAGAAACGCGCACATAGCTGTCCGGCGGCATTAGTATGAGTGACACTCTCGCCACCTTCAGAGTCGCGCGGACATGGATCTCCGTTTCAGCGAAGGAAATGATACCGAACTACAGGTCAGTTGTGCAGACACATGCGATTCATCTGTGGCCTAGGGAAGGGGATGGGTCTGCAGCGGTAGATTGGAATCACTAACCATGGACATATCATGCTATGAAGAGATCCAAGGCCACAGACAAAGCGCTGGGTTGTGCACGAGTTGATACACAACGCTCTCTTCCTGAGCAAACATAATGATAAACTGGATTAATGTTCAAACCTTGTTCACCTCTTTATTTTAGGGTATTATTGTGCTAGCATTTGCTAAATAGCCCTAAATGCAAAGTACAGCTGAGGATAATGGGTATGTCATTAGTTTAGTCAGGCATTAGTCATGTACACCTTTCTTTGGAGGGTAAAGTATGTTGACCCATTGATTGCCCTGAACGAAAAATCAAGAGGTTAGCAGAGTTACTGCAATTAATCCCATAGGAACCATGAATGTCTGTATGATAGTGGATGGTAAGAGCCATTTAGACATTTCACATAAATCATACATGACAACCTCATGGTGATGCTGCACAGTAAATCTACCAGGTTGAGATATTTGTACCATAAAATGTAAGTGAATCCACTGACGTTACTGTAGCACTACAACAAGATTCAGGGTATAACCCTTAGTCTTAAGGAGTCACCCTTTGGAAACCATGATTCACTGTTTGAATGATGTCCTGGGTGATAATCTAATTTCAGTCTGGACTAAAGTGATGGAGTGACCTTCGTTTCCATCCATAGAGCCGCAGACAATTTGACTTGTGTAAATATAATAGCATGTTTTTTGGTGCATGCTTTCCGTGCCCCAGCGAGGCTGCCCCTCCCAACACACTGAGTTGTGCGCTGTCGCAGTGGGCAAGAAGCTTGTGCTCTTACTATGGAATTGATGAATTTACCCATCTAGTTCAATGTTTACCATTTCTTTTTTTCCTTTGACCATTCCTTTGCACTTCTCTAAACAGACAACAAGTGGAAAGAAAATCCAAACTTTCTACTTCCTATTTTTGTTAATAATTAGTCTTTGTTTTTATATTAGTACACCATTCAACAGTGACTTGCTTCTTGTAATGGGAAAATGATATGTGACCCTTTTAAATGCTTCATTTGTATAACCAGTTTATTAGTTGCAAGTGCTTAGGTCACAAAGGCCCTGACATAAGAACTGATGTCTCCCACTTGGATTAGATGTTTCCAGCGTCATAGCTGTAGAGATTGAACAAAGTGTTTGTTATGTCTATGACCACCTTTGTTTTAGCATGTTGGGAGAGCAAGGACACGGTCAAAGAGCTGACGTGTCTCACATGGATAAGGTGTTCCCAGTACCCTGGCGGTAGAGACTCAACAAGATGGTTAACGGTTTCTGTTGACGCCACCGATATCTAAGTTTAGGTATAAGAACTGCCTCGAGGTGTTGGGAGGAAAAAGGAGGTTCTTGACAGTCTACTGACCACGTAGCTGTTGTGACCCTTTTTCCCTTGCAAGGAAATAAACGGAGAAAAGACATACTTGACTCAGAGCCTTTGATTCTTACTTAACGATTGTCTGTGCAAAATCTTCCACCACATTCTCTACTGCGGAAACATGTCAAATTAAAACCACACTCCTTAACGTCTGAGTGGCAGCAGAACCCTGTTCTGTTTTAAAATTGGAAGTGGAATTTCTTTTCGCTTATCCCTCATTTGCATTTCACTGTGATGCTCTTGTGATTGATTGCCTATTTACGAAACGGAGCAAATAACCTGTATGCACATGCATGTTGGCAGTTGCCATTGCATTGCTTTAAGGTACAACTTTTAAGAGGCAATGTAAGGCAGAACACCAGGTCTATGAAGCGTAACACCCTCTAAAATGTCTACTGCCTCCGGAAGGGAAGATGGCTTTTTTCTCTGCAGTAAGTTGTCATGCTAAATTGCCTTTTCTCCCTCCCAGAAACTTGAGCTGAGGTTTGCTGCGCTTGAATCATCCATCCATTCTCTGTAAATACACAGGTATATTGATTGAAAACGGCCAGAGTGAGGAATCATCCCTTGATCTCTACGTAGCTCTCCTATGCAGTGCGCCCCTCCTCCCCACAGTCAGGTCATCAATCTTCCTGTTATTGGAGAAACTCACTGACATCCCTCCATAAAATGGCACTTAATTTATGCATTATTTATGCCTCATTTATGTGCTCAGGACCTCCAACTATTTATCAAATGTCCCTCTTATGTCAAAACATGGAAATTGAGCGCCGTTACTCATGATGCTCGCAGCGAACACATCAGTGGACAGGAAGTCACCGGGGACCTCCACTTACTGTCACAAGACAACTCTCACCCGGGCGTCTGCGTGGCAGGAAGGGCCGCACTTCAGCTACTTGTCCATTTCCCCTCTACAATTAAAGATTTCTCGCAGTATCTTGGACGCAAAAGAATGTTTTCTTCATGTCCTTGGAGTAGTTTGTATCTACCCAGACCGCGATGCTGACTGTGCACGAGCAACAGTGCAGCGGTGTGTGACAAGCCAGAAGGCGAAGCCTCCACCCCCTCCCACCCTCCCTGCTATCTCCCGCATCGCCCCGGAGGCAAGGCGTGTCACACTCCACAGAGCACCCAGACGCACTCACCTGCGCTGCCACTGTGGCCACGCATCACCAGCCAGCATCTTCAAACCCCTCCGGATAACCTCTGCAACCTCAGCTGTCGCTTCTTCACTGTCAATCAGAGCTCAAATCCTACTGAAAGCCCGTTTACTGGCACATTTCATTCGGGCTGCTTCACAAGGCTCAGGCATAAAGCTTGGGAATTTGTCCTCCTGAGACGGCGGGAAATAACTCGAAATGGCGGCCAAAGAAAGAGGACAGAAATTACTTGAGGGCATAGATAAATACATCCTTGTAGGGTTTTGAACAAACTTTTTGTATTGCATGTTTCATGCTCTAGCACAGTCTGACGCAGATAAAGGCTGCACTGCATTTGCTGAAATGGAATATTTTGTGATTGACATCTGAACCTACCATGATCTCCTTTATGTCTATTGTGCTGAAGTATTGTCTTGTTTTGCATATCATTTGGTTGTTGTATTGTTTGTATAATCTGCTGTTTTTTCTGCTTGCCCTGTTTGACTGTGCAATGAATTCCAATTCATGATACGCTGCAATATCATCCAGTACACAGTTTACTTCTTTCAAATGGTTTGCTTTCCTTATAGGTGAGAGGTAAATGTGTACTATTCATCTGTTGCAGTTGTCAGCATTGCTAGAAACGCCATCAGCGTTAGCAAACTGAAATTGCTAGTTCTGCACAGCAGTTTTGAAATATGCTCATAATTTCCACGTTGGAAAATTGAAGATTGTAGGCTCCAAATCTGGAGGAATGGGCAGTTATTATGACTTGATACTGCATTGACTACCTATAGCTATGCAAAACCACTCCTAACAAATGAAAAATAGAAAACTCAATGGATTTCTTCAGCTTAACTACTGTACTGAGAGCACACACACATGTGTGTGTTCATTTATGTGTTGCATGTTGTTTGTTTATTTATCCTGACTCGATGATACTGCATGACTGAATCCCATTCATGAGGGAGACTTGATCCTTCACAGACTTGACCGGGAGCGCCGGCTTTTGACTTACCTTTTAACCCCACATAAACTGATCCATAAGGTCCTTTTATAGAAGCAAGAGTTCCAATTTGTCTGCCTCCCCTGGAGTATGAATCAATGATGAGAGGACTTAACTCTGCCATGGGGGTCTCTTCCTCACCAGATGATGCATTTGCATCTTATATAAACTACAGCAGCTGTAGGAGCACTTACAGCACTTGCCCGGCATACAAATGACATAAAGCAGAGGGCAGCAACATCACAGATGGCTCCTTTTTGAATGAACAAAGCATCGGTTTGCTCCTCATACTCCATCGTACAGTTTTAATAACGGTTCTCATGTTATCCTGCACATCAAGATTGGTGCAAAACCAGAAATGTATGCCCGTAAAATTATGCAATACCAAATTGTATTTCTCATAATTATAGGTAACGCACATTAGTGTGCTGATCTGAAAACAATTCTCCATTAAAATTCAATTCCAATGCTTAAGATTAGCCATTCACAGCTGTGACAAAAGAACATAATTAGAGTTATGAGTGTGTGGTTGTGTTTAACCATCTATCCACCAAGAGTATTTTGATCATGACTACAATTTGGTTTACTACAACCTATATGAAAGCGGTAAATGTAGTCACCATGATGTCAGTGGACTACATTTTTTGAAAAAGTTCCTCATTTTGGGCGTTGCAATCTCATTAAAAAGGAAATTTCATGAAATGAAAACACACTAATAAAAGGGTTAAAGTACAATTCGAAGACTGGAAGTCACAAAGGTGGTGAGCTGACCAGTTAGCCAGCCATGCCCTTAGGACCTGTTGCACCCAAAAGGTCCCCTAATTTGGTAAAAAAAACGAACAAGAACAGAAATGTTGTGTACGAACAAATATGTGGATGGCTTCAAACCATTCAAAAGATTACAGTCTTGGCTACAATATACACCAAGCAGTTTGAAAATACTCCAAAAACAGAACTCCAACAAGTTATAAAATATGGTATGCAATAGTCCATCAAATGTTCACAAAGCAGTGCATTTGTAACACTTCTCAGCAAAGCTACATTCAAACAAAATAAACGGTATACTCAACAGCAAGAATAAGTGGCGCTGAATACAATGATTATATAATCATATATCAGACAAACCTTGCCAAAACCAGAGGAAAAATAGCCTCCAGCATATGAATCATAAATGCCACTTATTTTTGATGTTTTAGAACAAAATGATGAAAAGAATACCTGTTTTTGAGCGAGCTACTGCCAAAGCCCCACAATGACATTACCTGGTTGAGTTCCCTTCCTGGTTAGATATAGGATCAGTCTGATGGTGGAGTTGGCTTTTATGCATGAGGCCTGAGCCATGGACTATACCAAGAGCTTTGACAGCATGGGGGAATTAGGGTGGTTCTGTTGGTCATATCTTTGGTTGGCCTCCCCTGTATGTTTTTCTTTTGTTTAGTCAGCCACTATATATGTTTTACTCAAATGTCGGGTGGGGGAAAATGAATGAAAATTCAAATTCAAGATACTGTGCATTGCTAGACCTTATTTCAGAACAGCTATGATGTGCCTATGGCTTTATTTTGGGCCCTAGAAACTAATTGTTTTGGTAAATGTTCCATATTGAGAAATGTTTGGGAAAACCCTTCTGCAGAAAAAAATGTTTTTCTTGTGCCTTGACAACTTCCATCTATCGAGAGCAGAAGTCTGGCAACTATCTTATTTTGATCTGCTTTGGCCAAAAAAATGTTTTGTAATTCTCCAATTTAGTTGGATCCTTTTAACTTTTCATCAGAGGTGATGCCACATATCATCATTTTGAACACCGCTAGCCCATTTAGTGGCTGTGAAGGGTACAAAATATAAAAATAAAATGTGCATTGTGATTGATGTTGACGATGAGACGCTTGTATTGGAAAAATGAAAGTGGTTCTTGTTCACAGGGATCCGGCAGTATATTTTATAGTTGAAAATGTCATGCAATGGCTCTTCCTGACATGGGAGTCTAAAGCCTTTCACAGAAGCTACTGTTTCAGTCATTAGAATTGGCTAGATTACCACCCCCTGCCAGAGTATACTGCCCATGGCACACAATTGATCACTCTTCACCCTTCTTTCCCTTTATTCCAGACTAATTTGAGTTTAAAAAATCAGGCAGATAATATTTCTATTCATAATATTTTTAAGAAACCCAGTTGAAAATTACTTTGGAACTCCTTAGCTCTGGCTTGGAGTCAATAAAATGTTTGAAATAGGTACAGCAGGAAGACTTTGCTAATATGTCTTCTGTTATTTAGTCCCGAAAACTCACATTAAAGATATTAGAAGACAATGGTCATGATCATTTTGAGTTGCTCAAGGACATTGTAGGAGCCATATACATTTGGTATTATTTCATTTAATTTTGCTCTGTGCCACTAGGGGGCTGTATGCGCTTTGTGGCTCAGCTGACTTCGGATCAGCCCAGGTAGGCCATTTAACCTGCAGGAATCTAAGACACAGGTGTTGGTAATTTGGGAAGCAAACAGTTTTCGACTGTGCCAGTGTGCGTGTGTGCCTTTGTGGTGAGCAATGCGGTTTGTTATTTTGGGTACATGTATTATGAGTTAAAGTTTTGCCGTTTTATGATATTTGGAACAAAATAAACATGCAAGATAATTGTAACACCACAAGACTCCGTTTTGCTGTGTTCGAGCGCACCAGGCGCACGTCTAAAACTAATCCACCATATTAGCAACGAGTACTAGACTTTGTTTAGGACTTTGTCAGTACACTTTAGGTCGAAAACTGCTTCGATTTGGATAACCATTCATTGAGACGACGTGGACCTGTTCACTGTGGATTAACGGAGTTCGTTTGGAACCCACGGATGTGAGGTGGGCAAAATGTTTGGAGATGCCAATTGTTGACTGAAGCTGCACCGGAGCCAGCTGCAGGGGCAAAAATACCAGTATCAGCTGACCGGGACAACATTTATCAAAGCCGGCCAACGCTCGATTGGGTTATGTGGTGATCAGCGCTGATATTATGAATGGCCATGGTAATTTGTGTGCACACATTCGCGTAAATCCAATGCATTGGTAGCAAACTCGCAACCGTCTAAAAAGAACTTTGCGCGTCTGGACGAGTTGTTGCGCAACACAAAATATTTTGCGGGCTTATTGATTAATAAGCCAATTCACTTTGTGTGGTCATTATGGCCGAAGAGCAAAAGGGCCAACTGGACCTTGAGACTGAACTTGTAAGTGCACGGGTAAAAACTGTAACCGAAAAACGTGTGGTTAAATTAACACCCAAAGCTTTGTTGGAAAAAATAAGCATTTTAGAAAAGGAAAGAAAGTCTAAATTTTGTAAACTGTCGAATGGAAAAGAATCTATTGCTAAATTAATGGGTGATAAAAGGAATGCAAAGGAGGTTGAAAAAGAATTTAACATGTTCAATGAGTTGAGTGGCAAAATACAGCAGGTGCATACATCTTTAATGGGTTTATTGCCTCTTGATGAAGCAAGCAAACATGAAATATGGTACCAGGCTAAAATGTTGAATATCCATGAGTTTATTGCGGGTACAAATCAATGGTTGTATGCCATTAAAGGATGTCCAGCCACCAAAGTAGGTGATGATCATGATGATGATTTCCCAGGTCAAACTGAAATTCAAACTGAGCGAAGTGAAAATGTAATTGGACCAACAGAAAACCACACAGTTGTTGACAACACTTTAAAGGAGCATGAAAGGGATGGTCCTCAAACTGTTGATGTCAATGATGGAAGGGGAAATGAGGCAGATGCCAGCAATAGAATTGGAGTTGCTGGTGGAAATGAAGAGGAAGAGGAAGATCAGATTCAACCTCATGACAGCATTTCAAATGTCCAGTCAAGGCACCATGGCTCAAGGAGCGGATCCTCAAGCAGCAGATCCTCCACTTCTTCAGCCAGACGCAGGGCGAAGGCGGAACAGGCCGCACTCTTGGCTCGAGCTGCCGCTTTAAAAGATAAGCATGTATTGGAGGAGCAGGAGCTCATCTGGAGGAGAAAAAGGGAGCAGCTCGAGCTAGACACGGAGATAGCTGCCACTTCTGCTAAGCTAGCAGTGCTACAGGTCGGTAGCAGCGTCCATTCAAGGCAATCTAATTGAATGGCTTCCTACATCAGGAAAGGGGCTAGATCAAAGCTCCCGCGCACCCCTTTCAATCCACAGGCCTCGATATTTGTGCCTCAGTCCTCACAGCGACACGCATCTCTACCACTACAAAGCAATGCTTCACAAGTAGCCACGCCAACTATCATGCCAAAGCCAACTGTCATTCAAGGCTCTCAACTCCCTCAGTTACAAACAAAGACAACCTTCAGTCAAGCCTTTCAACCCACTCTAGGCCAACAAGTGTTTCAACCCCTGCAAGGCCAAAATCAAACAGCAGGTCTCTATAATGTGCTGCAACAACAGAACGACATAACAGCTCTCCTTGTTCAAATGCAAACCTCGCAACTGCTGCCACGCCGAGAAATTCCAATTTACGATGGAGATCCTCTAAGGTTCAATACATTCATGAAGGCGTTTGAGCACTGCGTGGAAGCAAAGACCAGCTGTAAAGGAGACTGTTTGTACTACCTTGAGCAATTTACTAGGGGGCAGCTAAGAGATATTGTGCGCAGCTGCCTTCATATGACTGCAGATAAAGGATTTGCTATTGCTAAAAAATTGCTCAAGGAGCACTTTGGAAATTAGTTTAACATAACAGCGGCCTACATGGAGAAGGTCACAGGATGGCCAAGTATCAAAGCTGAGGACCCCCAAGCGCTGAAAGCTTATGGACTTTTCCTCCGTGAGTGTTCGAATGCTATGGATGATCTTCAGTACTTGGAGGAACTTAACATGCCAGCAAACATAAAGATTCTGAGTCAGAAGCTTCCTTATAAACTCAGAGACAAGTGGAGAGCAAAGACATGTGAGATACTGGAGAAAACTGGTCGAAGAGCACGATTCTCAGACATGGTGAAGTACATCGAGCGCCAGGTCAGAATCACTTCAGATCCAGTCTTTGGTGACATACAGGACACTTCACCTGTTATGAAAGGAGCTAACAAAGCAAGCAAGTCACCGGTGAAACAACAGCTGAGAAGAAACAGCTTTGCAACACAGGTGGTCATTGAGGATGGATGCAGCAAACCAGATGGTAACACGAAGGACAAAGCACAGAATAAAGTGACATCCTTTGCCAAGACTGATTCTATTTCCTGCCTGTATTGTGCTGCTGGTAATCATGTTCTGGAACAATGTTTTAAACTGGGAAGAAAGACACACAGGGAGAAACTGGACTATCTAAAGGAGAAAGGTTTGTGTTTCAGTTGCTTGTGCACAGGACACTTGAGCAAGAATTGCGACAGGCGCATAATATGCAACAAGTGTAACCGAACGCATGCCAGTGTTTTGCACATAGAGAAGGAAAGGGTTACTCAGAAAGCTCAGAAGGATGGCGAGCAGAAGAATACTGAGAAGCCAAGTACTTCAGACAGCTGTACAACATCCTCCGCTTGTGGTCTTACAGGGGCTGGCCAATGCAATGGAATTCTTCCCATTTTGCCTGTTAAGGTGAAGTGCTCAAAGGGAAGCAAAGTTATTGAAACCTATGCTTTTCTGGACCCAGGGAGTACAGGAACTTTCTGCACCAGGAAGCTCATTGACAAGTTGAATATGGAAGGACGCAAATTCAAGATTCATATCCGCACTTTGGGCCATAATAACGCAGTAGAAAGCTCTGTTGTTGAAGGTCTGGAGATTTCAGGATTTTCTGGTGAGTGCTTCTATCCACTTCCCAAAGTGTGTACCCAGAAAGAGATGCCGGTCTCTACAGCCAACATAATCAGCGAAAGGGAGCTGAGAAAATGGCCTTATTTAGAGGATGTTAAAATTCCCCACGTAAACGCTGATGTTGACCTGTTAATTGGCACAAATGCCTCCAAGTTGATGGAGCCTTGGGAGGTGATTAACAGTCGCGAAGGTGAAGATGGACCCTATGCGATCAAAACCCTACTGGGGTGGGTAATAAATGGTCCGTTACGGGGAAGTAGCGACTGTGGAAGTGAACACCCTTCCATTTATGCCAACAGAATTGCCATTGACAGAATTGAAGAACTGTTAACTAGCCAGTACAACTATGACTTCAATGAGCGAGCGTCTGCAGAACAGGAAGAAATGTCAAGGGAAGAAAAGAAGTTTGTGGATATAATGGAAAGCTCTGTTCAGCTTCAGAATGGACACTACGTGTTTCAAATGCCTTTCAAAGGGAAAGCTGTTTTGATGCCGAACAACCTCGGTGTTGCCATGCAACGTGTTCGTGGTCTGAAAAGGAGACTTCTGAAAGACTCAAGCTTTCATGAGGAATACAACAACTTTCTTGTTGATGTCATTAGCAATGGCTATGCCGAAGAAGTACCGCAGCATCAGTTGGAAACGCCAACAGGAAAGGTGTGGTATATCCCGCACCACGGCGTGTACCATCCACGGAAGGGAAAGCTACGGGTGGTGTTCGACTGTGGCGCAGAGTACAAAGGGATCTCGCTCAACAGTCAGCTTTTGCAAGGACCGAACCTCACCAGCTCGTTAGTTGGAGTTCTTGTGAGGTTCAGGGAGGAACAAGTGGCCATAATGGCGGACATAAAGGCTATGTTCCACCAGGTTAAAGTGGCAGAGGAACACCGGGACTACTTAAGATTCTTATGGTGGCCTCAAGGTACCCTGGAACAAGATCTTGTAGAGCATCGCATGACTGTCCATTTATTTGGAGCGGTTTCATCACCCAGTGTTACGTTTCCTCCGGTTAAGAGGGAAACGCTGACATCCAATGGGGGAATAAAACAGGAGCCGTGTGAGGCAGTTAAAGAAAAGTAGGTTTATTTACAAAAAAAAAAGAACATAACGGGTAGGTTGGAAAAAGGTGGGGGGGGGAGAGTGTACTGTGGGGGTTGTGCCAAACAAAATTATCAAAGTACAATAAAACCAGGCCTAGCTCAACTCTGTGGAAAGAAAAAGGAAAACAAAAGACCTGACTCCATTCTACAAATGCTCAACATAACAGAAATACATCGGTGGCACCAACCCATAACCTAGTGGAATAACAACAGTAACTCTGCGTGTATGTGGGTGTGTACAGGGTACCCCAGCCTTACCTCAGTCCCACTTCCCCCGCCACAAACCTCAATGGAAAAAAAGCAAGCCCCGAGAGAGAGCACAGTGAGAGGCTTTATAGTTGCCCTCCATATCGGATTGGCCGGAGTGTGGGCCAATACCGGGGGGCTCTGGAGGCAGGGCCAGCCAATACTCCGCCCCTCACCTGCAGGACAAACAAAAAAAAGGTGAGGGCAAGAGGCACAAATCTCTACACGTAACACCCCCACACATACAAGTCCAACCAAAGGTTTGGACAATCATTTAGTTATAATGCACGAGACAGGGCATCGGCGAGTACATTTTCAGAACCCTTTTTATGCACAATCTCCAGGTTGTAGTTCTGAACAATCAGGGACCAACGCATTAGGCGGTGGTTACTGTTGTACATCCTGGAGAGGAAGACTAGAGGGTTGTGGTCAGTGAAAACCTTTATAGGTTTACCAGTGGAGACAAGATATACTTCAAAATGTTGCAAAGCATACAACAGTGCAAGGGTTTCTTTCTCTATTGTGGAGTACTTTAGTTGGTGTTTGTCAAATTTCCTTGAAAAGTAGGCCACAGGATGGTCGATGCCCTGGAAATCCTCCTGTAGGAGTACAGCTCCTGCTCCCACAGCGCTGGCGTCAACTTCTAACTTAAATGGCAAGGAAAAGTTTGGCGCAGACAAGACAGGGTTACAACTGAGAAGCCACTTGAGATCCTCAAAAGACTGTTGGCACTCACTAGACCAAGTAAATGGCTTCAACGGACTGGTAAGTGCAGTCAATGGGGCGGCCACCGTAGAAAAGTTTTTACAAAACCTGCGGTAGTACCCGGCCATCCCAAGAAACCGCCGCAACTCCCGCCTGGTGGTTGGCTCAGGAAAGGCAGCGATTGCAGTGATCTTTACATCCGCAGGACACACCTGGCCTCGACCAACCTGCTGACCTAGATACAAAAGAGAACCCCTCCCAAATTCACACTTTGAGAGGTTGAGAGTCAGAGACGCCTCAGCTAGACGTTTGAAAACGTCCCTTAAGGTAGCCATGTGAGAATCCCAATCATCAGAGTATATAACAATGTCATCCAAGTATGCCTTACAGTGTGGAACATCTCGCAAAACCTTGTTTACAAGTCTCTGAAAAGTAGCAGGCGCATTGCAGAGTCCAAAGGGCATTACTGTGTACTGAAGAAAACTGTCAGGGGTGACAAAAGCTGAGATCTCCGAGGCACGTGGGGTTAACGGAACCTGCCAGTAACCCTTTAACATGTCAAGTTTACTGACATACTCTGCTGGACCGACCTCATCGATACAGTCTTCAATAAGGGGTAAGGGATGTGCATCAGGGACAGTCACGGAATTCACCTTACGAAAGTCAGTACAGAACCTTTGGCTGCCGTCGGACTTCGCATCCAGGACACATGGTGAGCTCCATGAACTGGAGCTGGGTACCGCGAATCCATGTTCCACAAGGTAGTTCACCTCCTTCCTCATGCATTCCCTTTTTGCAGGATTTACTCGATAAGCATGCTGTTTGATGGGCTTCGGGTTAGTCAAAACAATGTCATGCATAAGGACAGAAGTTTGAGAGGGTATATCACCAAATAAGCATGGGAAGCCAGATATTAAATTCTCCACATCACCACGATGGTCATCAGGCAGGTGGGACAAAAAGTTAGACAAATCCGAAAGTAGCTCAGTGTTTTTCAGTCTTAACCCCTGTGGGGTGGCACTACGCATAACCAGCCCATCCTCCTCAGTGGAGCTCTCTGCTGAGCACGCAGATACCGCTGACACATTTTGTATTTTAGGAAGTCCAGACGTTCCACTTTCATTCTCTGCTGTAAAATATGGCTTCATCATATTCACATGACATAATCTGTTTCTCCGTCTGCGATCGGGCGTTTGAATGATGAAGTTAGTGTCACTGACTTTCTTTTCCACAAGATAGGGACCGGAAAATTTCGACGACAGGGCAGAACCAGAGATGGGAGAAAGAATCAAAACCTTGTCACCAGGTTGAAACGAATGGGCAGTGGCTTTCTGATCGTAGTATTTCTTCATTTTCACCTGAGCAGAGGATAGCGATTCTCTGGCCAAAGAGCAGGCTCTCTGGAGCCGAGCTCTGAGTTTCGCAACATAATCAGGGATGCTATGGACCTTCCCTTCAGACAAGAGAAGTTGTTCTTTCAAAAGTTTTAGGGGGCCACGAACCTGATGTCCAAACACCAGTTCGGCAGGACTATATCCGAGTGACTCCTGTACAGCTTCGCGAGCAGCAAACAACACAAATGGCACAGCATCATCCCAGTCCTTTTGACTCTCAAAACAATGCTTTCTGAGCATGGACTTTAAGGTCTGATGAAACCTTTCTAGTGCCCCTTGGCTTTCAGGATGGTATGGGCTTGACATTATGTGCTTAATGCCCAAGGTTTTCAGTACCTGGGCAAACACTCGAGACGTGAAGTTGGTACCTTGATCGGTCTGAACAACCTTAGGAAGGCCAAACTTCGTGAAGAACTTTATTAGTGCTTTACTGACCACTGGAGCCGTGATCCTCCGTAGCGGAACAGCCTCTGGGAACCTAGTGGAAACACACATTATGGTTATGGGACAGAGTGGGGCAGGAGAAATCACTTGGTTCGGTTTGCCAGTTACCTGACACACATGACACAATCGGCAATGGCGCACCACGTCAGCCTTGAGTCCTGGCCAGAAAAAATGTCGAAGGACTCCATTATAAGTCTTTGTGATACCTAGATGTCCCGCCCACGGGTTGTCATGAGCCAGAGACAAAACCTGGAGATCGATATGCCGTGGGGACAACAACTTGATAGGTTACATTCCAGTCCCCCCCATCTAAGTCATTGCCACTCCAATGGCGAACCAGCAACCCATGATCCATGAGGTAGGCCACTTTCTTTTCCTTAGCATCTTCAACACTGAGAACAGATGAAAAACAGTTTTGTAGTGGCTTATCACTCTGTTGGGCTGCCATAAACTCCTCTCTTGTGGCTGGCAGCTCCACTGCCTCCATCCTTGAGATACCAGACTGCTCATGGTTTGATTTAAACACTGACTGATCCTCCGACAGAGTTTCAGTACCAGACGGCTGATCTACAAAGATGAATGAGTCAGACAGGTCAGCTCCGTATTTCTTGGTCTGAGCCCTTGTGACTGCACAAGCCGGGAAAATCTCCGAAGAATCTTGGCTGTCACCAGCAGGGTCTGTTACAACAGGAACGTCCATGACCACAGGAGTTGAACTCACCTTTCCCCCAGCAATATCATTACATAAGAGGAAATCAACACCAGCAACAGGCAAGTCAGGGAGTACTGCAACGTCGAACCACCCACTAAGTAGAGGACACTGAAGATGGATTCTATGTAGTGGCGCAAGTACATTAACCATCCCAACCCCCCGGAGTTTAACACTAGACTGACAGGAGGTAAAAGATGACAATGGTAAGACCCCATCCCTAATGATTGACTGAGAACCAGCTGAGTCTCTCAGTAAGGTGACCACTTTCTGGTCTTTTGGATTGCTAGTTAACGACACAAAGCCTTCTGAGATAAACGGTTTGAAACAAGGATCAGGTTTATCCTTAACGTCCTCAGACTGTTCAGTAACAAGCGTTGGAAGTGTTTTAATCAAACACACATCCTTTTGCTGGGAAGCTAGGGAAGATTGCTGTTTCCGTTTCAACGTCAAACAGTCAGCAACAACATGGCCTTTTTTGTGGCAATAGAAACACTCACGGTTCTCTTGTGTGCGCGACCAGGGTCCTTTTGCCTGTTCAGAGGCAGAATGACCAGAACCAGGTCTGGTTGAACGTGAAACAAAAGTTCTGTCAGATCGAGGGGCAGATACAAAGACATTCTTATGTGTTAGCACAAACTCATCTGCAAGGACAGCAGCCTTGGATATTGACGACACCTTCTGTTCATTCAAGAACATCACCACCTTATCTGGCAAAGAGCCTTTAAATTCTTCCAACAGAACAAGCTGGCGAAGTGACTCAAAGTCGTTTTTGACATCACTGGCGGCACACCACTTATCGAAGAGGGTGCCCTTTTCCCGTGCAAACTCAACAAAAGTCTGATCATTAGATTTTCTGTGATTCCTAAATTTCTGCCGATAGGCTTCAGGAACAAGTTCATAAGCACGCAAAATGGCCTCCTTTAATGAATCATACTGCAAACTATCTTGTAAGGAAAGGGCAGAGACTACCTCTTGTGCTTTTCCAATCAGTGTGCATTGGAGGAGGATAGGCCACATGTCCCTCGGCCAGTCGAGTGCGGAGGCTATTCGTTCAAAAGCACTGAAATATGAATCGACTTCGGCCTCCCGAAATGCTGGCACCAGAGAAATATTTTTACTGACATCAAAACTTTGCTTACCGGCTACCGTTTGAAAAGGTGTCGACCGGTCGGACATGTTCAACGAGTGACTGGAAGAGATTTTCCGAGCCTCAACCTCAAGTTGCTTTAGTCTTACTTCTTTATCCGCTTCAATTTCTAACTTTCGTACCTGTAGGCGGAGATCATACTCTGCCTTACGCATGGACTCTTTTTCTTGGGCCTCCAGCTGAAGGCGAGTCAAGCGAACCTTCAGCTTGGAACTCGAACTGAACCCCGGAGGGTGTGAAGGAGAGAAAGGATCAAAACGAGGTAACGTAGCTGGCGCAGACTTCCCAGCACGGTCTGCAGGAGGTGTGAATAATGCTGCGGTCTCCTCGGCACTCTGAGACAAAACCCCTGCTGTAGTAGAAGGAACATCATTAGTTGAAACTTCAGCCACGGACTGGGCAGGACTAAGGACATTTAAATCAACTAATTTTTCTAGGACCTGCGTCTTTATTTCTTTCTTAAGTCCGTACTTGTGAACAGTAATATCAAAGTGTGCTGCAATACACAATAAATCATCCTTGCGACACACATCAACCTTTTCAAAAGAGGGATTGTCAACAAAATCTTGTAAATTGAAACTCATTTTCAATCACATGCCAAACAAACCCCATGTATAATTTCCCATTGGTTGTCAGAAGAAGAAAAAAACAGGTATATCCCGGACGAGCCCCCACTTGTTACGTTTCCTCCGGTTAAGAGGGAAACGCTGACATCCAATGGGGGAATAAAACAGGAGCCGTGTGAGGCAGTTAAAGAAAAGTAGGTTTATTTACAAAAAAAAAAGAACATAACGGGTAGGTTGGAAAAAGGTGGGGGGGGGAGAGTGTACTGTGGGGGTTGTGCCAAACAAAATTATCAAAGTACAATAAAACCAGGCCTAGCTCAACTCTGTGGAAAGAAAAAGGAAAACAAAAGACCTGACTCCATTCTACAAATGCTCAACATAACAGAAATACATCGGTGGCACCAACCCATAACCTAGTGGAATAACAACAGTAACTCTGCGTGTATGTGGGTGTGTACAGGGTACCCCAGCCTTACCTCAGTCCCACTTCCCCCGCCACAAACCTCAATGGAAAAAAAGCAAGCCCCGAGAGAGAGCACAGTGAGAGGCTTTATAGTTGCCCTCCATATCGGATTGGCCGGAGTGTGGGCCAATACCGGGGGGCTCTGGAGGCAGGGCCAGCCAATACTCCGCCCCTCACCTGCAGGACAAACAAAAAAAAGGTGAGGGCAAGAGGCACAAATCTCTACACGTAACACCCAGTGTTGCCTGCCTTGCTCTTAGAAAGACCGCTGAAGACAATCAGGCCAACTTTTCAACAGAAGTGTTTGAAACGGTCAACCGAAACTTCTATATGGATGACTTATTGAAGAGTCTACCCTCTGGAGCGGATGCAGTCACCATGGCTAAGAATCTTACAACCATTTGCGGCAGAGGAGGGTTCACCCTCACACAATGGATTAGTAACAGTCGAAGAGTGCTTCAAAGCCTCCCAGAGGATCTCAGGTCCAAGAACCTGCATGAGCTTGATCTGGACAGGGATAAGCTGCCATTGGACAGAGCTTTGGGTTTGCAGTGGTGTATTGAGACGGACACTTTCAAATTCAAGCTAAAAGTCAAAGAGAAGCCGCCAACCAAGCGAGGCATGCTATCAATCATTAGTTCCGTCTACGACCCATTGGGATTCCTGGCACCTCTAATACTCCCCGCCAAGCTGCTGTTGCAGGAGTTATGCAGAACAAAGTGTGATTGGGACGATCCAATACCTCCAGCTTTCCAGCAGAAGTGGAACAAATGGCTGACAGATCTTGAGAAAGTGGCATATTTCAAGATCCCCAGATGTGTGAAACCTGAAGGATTTGGAAGGACTGTCAGTGCCCAATTGCATCACTTCGCCGATGCAAGCGAGAACGGCTATGGTACGGCTACTTACCTGAGGATGCAGAACATGGATGAGAGGGTTCATGTTGCTTTCTTATTTGGCAAAGCCCGAGTGTCCCCCCTGAAGCCTGTCACCATTCCCCGTTTGGAGCTCACCGCTGCCGTTGTTGCAGTACGAGTGGACAAGATGCTTCAATCAGAGCTCCAGCTTCCACTGAAGAAGACCTGCTTTTGGACTGACAGCACATCCGTTCTTAAGTACATAAAAAATGAGGACCGAAGATTTCAAACCTTTGTAGCAAACAGGGTAACCACCATCAGGGACAACTCTGAAGTTGACCAATGGAGATACGTTCCCACATCCCTGAACCCTGCTGACGGTGCTTCGCGTGGATTGAAGGCAGAAGATCTGAAGCAAAGATGGATAGAAGGCCCGGAATTCCTACGGGAACCTGAAGAAACATGGCCAACATTTCCTGTGGATTCCAGTGTCACTGCCGACGACCCAGAAGTAAAGCGAAGTCTGACGGTCAATGCAATACTTGTTGACACCAACACCACATCACAACTGATTACCCATTTCTCCGATTGGCAAAGATTGAAGGTTGCAGTTGCGTGGCTCATTAAGCTGAAAGGAACTCTGCTCAAACTGAGGATGAAAAGAAAAGAGTTACAATGTGAAAACACCAGTGCTACTGGAGCAGCCAGGGTTGACGTGCAAAAGGAGATGAAAGCTTTCTCAACATCACTTGGGAATCAGAAGGTGACACTGGAAGATCTCTTGGAGGCCGAGACCTCCATAATCGCTTTTTGCCAGCAAGAGAGATTCCCCACTGAATTTGCTGCACTAACCTCTGGCAAGCCACAAGTACCAAGAAGTAGCAGCATCCTCAAATTGGATCCAGTTCTAGAAGGAGGACTTCTACGAGTTGGGGGACGGTTGAATAAGGCAGCAATCCCCGAGGACGTTAAACACCCCCTCATCTTGTCAAAAGACCAACACATCGCCGACCTTATCCTCCATCATGTCCATTTACAGCTTGGACATGGAGGTAGAAATCATGTTCTTTCTGCTATAAGGAGAAAATACTGGATCACAAGTGGACCTACTGCAGTGAGGAAGATCATATCAAGATGCCTCATCTGTAAGCTCCATGGTAGGAAAACCGCTGAGCAAAAAATGGCAGACCTGCCAGAAGAGCGAGTGGTACCTGATCTTCCGCCATTCACTAACGTTGGCGTAGATTACTTTGGGCCAGTTGATGTGAAAAGAGGGCGTAGCATCATGAAAAGGTATGGAGTAGTATTTACTTGCATGACAAGCAGGGCCGTGCACCTGGAAGTAGCATATTCTCTGGACACTGACTCGTGCATCAACGCGTTGCGAAGGTTCATCTGTCGAAGAGGACAAGTCTCGCACTTGAGATCCGATAATGGCACCAACTTTGTGGGTGCAGAAAAGGAGCTGCGAAAAGCCTTAGCCTCTTTGAATCATAACCGCATTGAAAAAGTCATGTCCAAGAAGGGAATCAAGTGGAGCTTTAACCCTCCAGCTGGGTCACATCACGGTGGCGCTTGGGAGCGCATGATACGGATGATCAGGAAGATTTTATGCTCTGTGCTCCGTCAGCAAACCTTGGATGACGAAGGGTTCCATACAGTGCTCTGTGAGGCTGAAGCTATGCTCAATGATCGCCCCATCACAAGGCTGTCAGAAGACCCCAACGACCTTGAAGCGTTGACGCCAAACCATCTGCTACTCCTCAAAGGGAAACCAGTTCTCCCACCAGGACTGTTCAACAAAGGGGATGTTTATGCAAGGAGAAGGTGGAAACAAACACAGTACATCTCGGATCTCTTTTGGAAGAGGTGGATCCGCGAATACTTACCACTTTTACAGGAGCGTCAAAAATGGAACCAGGAGAAGAGGAATTTTGTTCCTGGAGACCTGGTCATGGTTGCGGACTCCACCGCACCACGTGGATCATGGATGCTAGGAAGGGTTCTGAAAACCTTCCCTGATAAGAGCGGTCTGGTACGTGTGGTTCGTTTAAAGACCAAGACAAACTTCATTGAACGACCCATTACCAAAATATGCTTGCTTAATGAAACTAAAGAGTAATTGGTTCTATTGTTAACTATTTTTGTGTTTTGTTCATGGCTCTTTTTGATTTGGGGTAATTGCTCTGGCAGACGCAATTAGGGGCTGGAGTGTAGGAGCCATATACATTTGGTATTATTTCATTTAATTTTGCTCTGTGCCACTAGGGGGCTGTATGCGCTTTGTGGCTCAGCTGACTTCGGATCAGCCCAGGTAGGCCATTTAACCTGCAGGAATCTAAGACACAGGTGTTGGTAATTTGGGAAGCAAACAGTTTTCGACTGTGCCAGTGTGCGTGTGTGCCTTTGTGGTGAGCAATGCGGTTTGTTATTTTGGGTACATGTATTATGAGTTAAAGTTTTGCCGTTTTATGATATTTGGAACAAAATAAACATGCAAGATAATTGTAACACCACAAGACTCCGTTTTGCTGTGTTCGAGCGCACCAGGCGCACGTCTAAAACTAATCCACCATATTAGCAACGAGTACTAGACTTTGTTTAGGACTTTGTCAGTACAGACATCAATGTGCTTTGTAGTTTGGAACTTAGTCTGGAGGAATGTGGGTGAGCCATCACAGAGTACTTACTACAGGCAAAAACCCACGACGTAACATCAGCAAAGATGTATTCTCTAATAGAGGACATAATAAGATGGCACTTCGTATCGTCCAGCTCATGGCACACTTTGGAGAAAAACTAAAAGCCGCGGACGCTACGGCCGGTGGTCCGGGGGACCGGAGTCCGATTCATTGGCGTGAGGAATTTGATGTGTGGCGGGAGTGTTTGACAAGAGACCGAAATGCGTGACACGTGAGAGCCCTGTATCATTTCCTGTTAAAAGACAGACAGTCCGCCTGTCTAATCAGAAGGGTCTGTCTTCTGCTATAAGGCCCTACCCTTTCCGTAAGAAGTTAATTTTGTTGTGTTTTCCTATTTTCCATTGTGTTCTGCACTTCATAGCCACCGTACCTACCTTACAGTAACCCTAAACAGAGTCCTCTTACCTATTGGTTACTCTATGCCAGTCTTTTCTGATAATTTTTGTTTGTATTCCTCTTTAAAGAACATATGATGGTGTTCATAATACGTATGTCTTCCTCTGTTCCGCACCTGACACCTGGTCTGCCACCACAGCTGGTGGCAATAACCCTTCCTCTAGCTGCAAGTCCTCGCCTGATACTGCTTGGTATGTATTTCCTTGATGGAACTTTGTGGTCCTGATTTTTGAACATTTGCTTTTCTTGAAACCTGAATAACCACAAGACATTAGCTTGTTTTTTTTAGCTGAAGATGGTTAACTCAGGCTAGCTAGTCCTGTGATTAGAAATCTCCCTGCCAACTGGTCAGTTGTTGGGCAACATGTTTTAGTAGAAGATTAGGTCGGGGAAAAAAAAACACATCAAGCATTCATATGGAAATAGACAATATAATTACATAATTCTGCTGCTTGATGCTCCTGTCCGATCTTTTTATATCTTCAGAGTATTTTGTTGAATTATGCCAGACTATGCAGTGGAGCCTGTTCTCATATCACGCTGCCAATAAGCTTTAATAGGGCTGTAAGATGAGAACTGGCTCCAGTTAGTAATACTGGCATTTCCTTTGCAATTTTCAATAAAAAAGTTCCAAGATATAGAAGAACTGGTAGAAAAAAACAGCTGTGGAATGATACAAAATACCAATATCAGTACTGGTTAGTAACTCATTTCAGCTTATGTTGAAAAACCAAGACTACAAAGTGTTTCTGGTAGTTTGTATTAAGTCTCTGATCTTTGCCATTGATATTAATCCAAATCAGAGGAAAAAAGGCCAAAAGGTAAAACGTTGGTGAAAAGGATGTTGATCATGATAACAGCAATATAAATCAGACAGAAAAATCAAGTTCCGAAGATAATGGTGTGACAAAGTGTGTGGGACATTTTTGTAATGCATAGGAATTTGTCAATGGCCTGACAAAAACATACTACTACATACTAACAAGGAAAAATCAAAATATCTAAAATATTTTTACAGTGGTCACTATGGTAATTCAAGCAGCGTCTTGGGTCTTTTAGTATTGGTGTGTCTTCTTGATGAAAGCATGGAGAAATATGACTGGACAGAATGTGCTTGTGCCCTCTGGCCTATTTATTAAAACGCATTACTTTTTTATGTCTCATAGTAAATAATGTATTGGAATTGTGACAATATGCAACTTGGCCATTACCTGCCGGCCATCAGATTGATGGCAGAGCCAGTTCAGACCTTGGCATCTTGATGACAACATTAGGCTATAAATTAAAGCTAAGACGCTAACTGTGAGAATATATAATGCAAGCAACACTGGAGACAATAGGAAAACCATATGCAGCTTCTTTGGAATGAGGCTAAAACTAGATCCTATAGACTGTTTAATTCATAGTACACACCAACATTTAACATATCTTAGCTATTTGTATAGCAATATTAAGTTATATAAAATGCAGGAAAATGTTGGATGCAAATTCAAATGGTGAATTGGTAACAATGCTCATCATAACTGAAAAAATAAAGCCCACATTGTTTTTTTTGTATCAGGAAGATTCTGTGATCATGTTCAAATAGTAAAAAAAGACAGGAGATCATTGTTTTAACTTTAAAGATATTATTCTTTCGAAATTCATGACTCTCACTCCCACTCACCTATTCTGTAGTCTGCAACGTTTCATACAGTTCAATTCATTTTCATGTTCAACGTGACCTCATTTTGTTATTGACTGCTGATGCCGTGCTCTACTTCAATATCTCACCCGCTTTTAAATCCCATATTTGAACACTCGAGCAGAACACAATGCATCTCGAAAAGAAAAAAAGGGTGCCATGACCAAGAGTCGGCTGGCACCGATATTGTGTGGAATAATTTTCTGTGAGATACAGTGTGTGAGGAAAGGCTGACTTATGATCTTCTTTTAAATATAAATATATAAAACCTGAGAAACTGATTTCCATGAGAATGCGAGAGGAGAAATTAGCACGTGGCAGCCAAGTGTGGGCAGCCTTGGCTTTGAGCACTCAGGAGAGAGACAAGAGATCTGTACGTCTTCTGTGGGTATCAAGGCAGGCTGGCAGGGGTTGGCAAGAGCATCTGTTGTTAGTGAAATGAGTGTGCCCTCTCTCCTCGTACATACCTATGTTTAATTATAGACGTCCCTCTCGGTTAGTCCAAAGACAGCTCCAGTCAGGGAGGTGTGTGGGGGGCGGATAAACAATGTTGCCGCAGTCCCGAGCAGAAGGCCGGCGGACACAACCTTTTTGTTCACAGAAGATCTCACGGGCCACATGATGGCAGTGAACCCTCTCTGGGAAACCGGCGAAGCGATGATGTCCTCCTGTACGACAAGTTGCTGCTGGGAAAAAAAGAAGAAGATTTGAGGCGGCAAAGTCTTTCAGCTTGAAATGCATTATTTATTAGAATAAAACCAAGAGTCTGACAAGGCTGTCCGGGCTCTGTGATGAAGAAAGCCTTGTAGCGAAATACTGCTTCAGAGCCAAAACGAGTGTGACACTTCACCCGGGTAACATGTTCTAAGTCTTCGTCTGTCACACTCCGTTAACATTTACACATGTGCCATTTAAATATGTGGCTTTTTTCTTTTGTTCTTAAAGTTTGCAGGCAATGGCTGAAGATGATTTTTTTTTTATATAACATGTAATATTGATAGTGCCTCTACATGACTGATTATATTCTATTTAAGGATTTTTTTTGTATTTATATTTTTATCTTATGACCTCTTTGCACAGTAAAATAAAAATGTTTAGTTATTAAAATAATTTAGTCAGGTTCCGTGCTAAAAGTCTTTCTTTAAAAGGGTACAGTATACAAATATACGTACGTGATCATTTCTCTCCCAAATCTACAAACTTGCATGCTTAATGTGTCAAAGAATAAAGTGAGGTACTGCTCTCTGATTTCAGAGAGATGTCATGGATGACACTGATAGAATTTGTGGAAAGATGCAGTACGCATCAGAACTGAAATCACTACAATGTCTTTTATTTTCTATGTAAAATATGTCAAATGTATACTTGTGGGGTACTTGTCTGCTGTCTGACTTAGAGATAGAGAGAGCTACTCACATCCACAGGTAGTGATTAGACTCTATTCCCTGACACTCACAAATATAACTCCATTCTCAAAGCTTTAATTTCTCATGTTTTCTTTGTTATTTTTACACTTTGCGTCGCAAGCTACCTCAGCTTTTGGAGACATTACAGCCCATTATATTCCGATATTGAATCAGTTACTCATGCAAACACCGTCAAAATCAATTAATCTGCAACACTGTAGCTCAACTGTGCCTCGATCTGGGGATCACCGGTGACGGGCATAAAGAAAGCTCGTCATCAGTCCGTCCAGTTCACAGGCCTCGTCTCAGGTGCTGTTAGTTGCGTCATCAAATGAACCTTACCAGTTTGTGCATGTTTTGGTTTTTCTCTGCCCTGCAGCGGCAGACATGCGCAGTACATGTGACTCAGTTTAACGGATTGGTTGAATTAGAACTGCTGTGCGTGTGCATTTGCGTCTACCTACTACACCACCACCTAACACATCTAGTTTCATCTTATACCATCTACCAAGTTGTACTGCGTTTTCAGGGAATCCACAAACAACGGCATGTGGCAATTTTAAATCTTTCACCATGCTTCATTACTCTCCTTGACTATTATTTAATCATGCTAATTTTTCACATCATATCCTTTCTTTTATTACAAGCAGACTACCGCCATCCCAGGCTGAACATCTTTATTGGCATCATAGGACTCAGAAGTGGTCTTCATGGGCTTTGAGACAGCATGTGCTTAATATGCTTAATTTGCCTGAGATCCTTGCGGGTTAAACTTCTGGGATGCCCCGGGCAAAGTGTTACTTGATAATTGCACAGGCTTGAAGGAGGGCATCGACGGATTTATCATGGGGAATGACTGTTGAGTCAAGGAGGCCGTATTACCTTTGAGCTTGACACACGGCTGGTTTTCTTTTAGAAACTTTTTATTATACTATTTATAATGCAAACACCAATTACATCACATTGCTATTTGAATTCTTTGATAACGTTTTTTTTTTGCCTAAAAAATGATTATTCATTAACCTGGCAGTTTCTTAGGAACTATCTAGCCATCAGTGGCACTTCAGTGGCACCATGAAAAAATTGGACAGAAAATCATGTTAGATAACAATGTAAAAATAAATGTGGTTTAGGGTCGAATTCGTAGTTGAAACCCAAATTTAAACTAAAAGCAAACAATTAATGTTTTTTACCTCAATGCAACCACCTCTCTTCATACAGTATCCCATCTGACAAGCAGCAGAATTGGAATTTGTATCGCCCTCGTTAGAAATTGACCCCTTGCCCCCTTCGACGTCTCGTGTGCTTGGCTGTGCCTTGTTCCTTGAGGACAGTTAAAGAGACGCTGAGTCAGGCGCGCCTTCGAGGTGACAAATGCTTCTCCATTGATGTTGTTCAGATGATTTACAAGCCCAGTTAACTGGGGAGGTCTGACAGGGACTGGATGAACTGTGTATGTGTGTTTGTAGGTGTGGCCAGTAGAGAGATACTGTGGGAAATGAACACTCATAAATCAACCCTTTCACTTTTGCTTTCAAATGTATTCCTCACAATTTTTTTAAATTTACACTAAGAGTGCAATTATGGTTTAAAAGCACCTTCTGCGGATCAAAGGTAGTTCATAATTAAACAAACAAAACTTTGGTTTTTGTTTCTTTTGTTGTTCATATATTCGTTCAACTTATACATGCTTCAGGCGATGGCAATATATCTAGTCAGGAAGAAGTATTAAAATACAACTGCAGCAAAATAAATTAGCTAAGACAAAAAAAAATATTCTAAACATAAAGCAAATTTGCAATTATAGCCCCCTTGCCTAGAAACACGTGAGGCTTGCTTTTCCTCATCCAGTAAGGTTGGTGTTATTGACTTCCAAGTGAAAAAAGTCTAAATATAAACCAAGGTTACATTCAGAAGTTTTATTTTTTATTATTAAACTCATTAAAACCCAATCTCTTTATTTACATACTCGTTGCCCTTGTATACTCCTGACCTCCACCAAATGAAGTCCCCTAAGCGCCAGCTTGAAACACTACACCTTCACATCCTTCACAAGTGAACAAGTTCAACTCTTTCATATTTTTTTCCAACATTGACATCATATACAAAAACCTAAACAACTCACCTACCCTTTCCATCTCTCCACTGCCTCTGACCCTCTTCAAATCCCTCATCCTCTTTCCCACTTCTCTCCTGTGTCCCCATTGGTGCTGTCTAGCTTTACAACAGAAATGTCAAGCTCCACTTGTATCCTGGATTCCATCCCATCCACTCTGGTAAAGGACGATGTCCCAGCCATCTCACCACTCATCACAGTCGCAATCGTTAGCTCGTCTACACCCAAACTGGCTACTGTCAACCCCATCCTCAAAGAGCAGATCAGGCCCCCTCCTACCTCAGTGACCTGTGACCACAGCGACCACACTCTGTCTCATTGGCTGCGCACCTATGATGTCAACCTGCCAGTTGGGATCAAGCACAGCCATCTCCATACCTGCCCCCCTCCCTCTGGAACTCTGTCCCTAAACACATTGAAGACTGCAATTATTGTTCAATGTTCAATTCAGAAATCAAAATGCTTTTAATGTTTGAATGATTTAAGTGTCATGTAGGTTTTTAGTGTCTAGCTCTTCTCGATTGCAGGATGTCTGTAGAGCATACTTTACTACTCTGAAAAGTACCACATACACCAAAATGTATACTTATTTTCATTAGTATTTTTCTTCAAAGAAGTTTAAATCAAGGGGTGGTGAGATTTAAACTTTTGTTGCAACTGAGAAGAGTGAACTTAGCAGAGAGTTTAATATTGCTGATATCCTCAAATTTCATTGAAGCGAGTGAGAATATATCTGTGGCTGGAGGATGGGGGGGGTTAAATGAGAGAAAAGTAAAGAAAAGAATGATAACTCTTCGATGATCAATGAGCTCATGTCTGTGGAGGAGGTAAGGGATGCATCACAACAGTCTGTACCTGCGTGAATAATAGAAGATTTATTGCAAGCTATCCACCTCCACCTCATTAGTAGTGTGTTTGAAAACAGATTGGTGTGGTGAGTCAGACATTAGGGTTTTTGTGTATGTACAGAATCCAATATTAAAACCTGATATTCATCGTAGAGCATTCATTTAAATTTCCCAGTTTGTGCGCCACTTGTTACGCCAATAAAATAAATCTTTGTTGATTTTTTTTTTAAGACGCTAATGTAAGGATGATAAAAATGATGTATTATTGTTGCATTGAATGGGTTAATATAAGGTAAAATATACTTAAAATGTTCATAAAAAGGTAAAAGTTAAAAGGCACTAATGGTCTGTAGATCAGTGATTCATTGTTCGGTGGTTTAAGTTTCACTTTAAGTTTAGGTATCAGTGCAATCAGATTGATTGCTAATGCCTCATTCAGGGACGATCTGTGAGCGATTGCTAATGCCTTGTTTTGCCGATGAACGGAGCGTGTGGCGTGCGGTCGTTCATTACAACTATGGCCGACACTGAGCTGCATCGTGTCCGTGTCGTATGTCATATTTCCTCTTTTACAGGGGCGTAACATTTGGAGGCACCGCTGGGATAGTGTGCAGCGTGGTTTAGCGTCTTCAACAGATGTCCCCCGCCGTCACACATCCCCTTTAAACAACCCGGAACATCAGAAGCAGGTGGCGAATCAGCAATAGTGGGAGTCCGATTGTCTGGGGCAGCTTGCATGTGATCTGAGGTATTTATGCATACCAGGAGAGCTGCTATTACTACCCGAAGATTAAAAGGTACCACTTCCCCGCTAGCACCTACACCTAGCTGGGAAGATGGAGTCGACCGGATTAGAGGAGTTACAGCTTAAAGTAATAAGGGCATTGTGTCTGTTGCCCCGAGAGAGTTTGGTGGAGCTGTGTGACTATCTAATCATTGCCGGAGCAGAGTTTGAGCATGTTACTAACAAGGGCCGAACTGCTCTCATCACACTAATTTCAAACCACATACAGAGAGTAGAGCTCATTTCTTGAAAGAACTGTACATTCTCCTGTCTAATTTCCCCGAAAATGGACCTCCGCTCATCCTCCTGGGTGACTTCAACATCCAGACAGAGAAGTCACCTGACCTCTTACACCTACTCTCTTCCTTCGCTCTGTCACTCAGTCCCTCTCCTCCTACTCACAAAGCCGGCAATCACCTTGACTACATCTTTACTAGAAACTGCTCTACCACTAACCTCTCTGTAACTCCACTTCATGTGTCTGATCACTTCTTCATCTCTTACTCCCTTCCACTCTCTATAACTAACAAACCTCCCTCATTGACTAACTCTATACCGGCTCGTCGCAATATTCGCTCCCTCTCTCCCTCCTCGCTGGCATCCTCTGTTCTATCAGCTCTCCCTTCAACTGACTCCTTCTCACTCTTGCACCCGAACGCTGCTGCAGAGACTCTCCACTCAACTCTTTCCTCCTCTCTAGACTCTCTCTGCCCTCTTACGACACGACGGACTGGCAAATCCCCTCCGGCTCCGTGGCTGTCTCAACCGGTCCGTGCCATGAGAGCCACCATGCGAGCGTCGGAAAGGAAATGGCGTAAATATAAACGACCTGAGGACCTGCTCGAATTTCAATCTCTCCTCTCCTCGTTTTCTGCTTCTATCTCTGCTGCCAAAAGCGCTTTCTACCAATCCAAAATCGACTCCTCATTCTCCAACCCCAAAAAACTCTTCTCGATCTTCTCCAATCTCCTCGAACCCCCTACCCCTCCTCCCCCTTCCACCCTTCTTCCAGGAGACTTTGTCAACTACTTCACCAAGAAAATAGCTGACATACGCTCCTCCTTCTCAAACCCACCTCCTACTTCTCGCGTCCCACCGACCTCGCCTCTTTCGCCCTCACTTTCCTCTTTCACCGCCCTCTCTCCCAACCAAATTCTTACCCTAGTAACCTCTGCCCGTCCGACCACCTGCCCTCTTGACCCCATTCCATCACATCTTCTACAATCTATTGCACCCGACCTTCTTCCGTTCCTCACCTGTCTCAACAACGCTCTGATATCTGGCTGTTTTCCCAATTCTCTGAAGGAGGCAAGAGTCAACCCTCTCCTGAAGAAACCCACCCTCAACCCTTCTGAAGAAAACAACTACAGACCGGTCTCTCTTCTTCCCTTTTTGTCCAAAACCCTTGAACATGCTATCTTTAATCAACTCTCCTCTTATCTCCACTGTAACAACCTCCTTGACCCCCACCAGTCAGGTTTCAAGGCAGGCCACTCTACAGAGACTGCTCTCCTTGCTGTCTCTGAGCAACTCCACACTGCTAGAGCTGCCTCTCTCTCCTCTGTCCTCATCCTTCTGGACCTCTCTGCTGCATTTGACACGGTCAACCACCTGATCCTTATTTCCTCCCTTCAGGAACTTGGTGTCACAGGCTCTGCTCTCTCTCTTCTCTCGTCCTACCTCGATGGCCGCACCTACCGGGTAACCTGGCGAGGATCTGTGTCGGAACCTTGTCCTCTTACTACTGGAGTTCCTCAGGGTTCCGTGCTGGGTCCCCTCCTGTTTTCGCTTTACACAAACTCTCTTGGCGCTGTCATTCGCTCGCATGGCTTCTCTTACCACAGCTATGCTGATGACACCCAACTAATTCTCTCCTTCCCTCACTCGGACACCCAGGTGGCGGCTCGGATCTCTGCCTGTCTAACTGACATCTCTCAGTGGATGTCCGCCCACCATCTGAAAATCAACCCCGACAAGACTGAACTACTTCTCTTTCCCGGAAAAGATTCGCTTACCCAGGACCTGACAGTCAACTTTGGGAACTCCGTACTAACGCCCACCTCGACCGCTAAGAACCTCGGCGTCACACTCAACAGCCAACTCTCCCTGACTCCCAACATCACCGCGACAACGCGATCCTGTAGATACACGCTCTACAACATCAGGAGAATACGTCCCCTTCTCACTCAGAAGGCAGCGCAGGTACTGATTCAGGCTCTTGTCATCTCCCGCCTGGACTACTGCAACTCCCTCCTGGCTGGTCTCCCTGCCACCGCCATTCGACCTCTGCAGCTCATTCAGAATGCAGCAGCTCGACTGGTCTTCAACCTTCCGAAATTCTCCCACACTACTCCACTCCTCCGCTCTCTTCACTGGCTACCGGTGGCCGCCCGCATCCAGTTCAAAACATTGGTGCTCACGTACCATGCTGTGAATGGATCGGGTCCAGCTTACATCCAGGACATGGTCAAACCCTACATCCCAACCCGCACTCTCCGGTCTGCATCTGCAAAACTACTCGTCCCTCCCTCACTGAGAGCAAAACACTCGACTAGGTCTCGACTCTTCGCTGTCCTTGCGCCGAAATGGTGGAACGAGCTCTCTGAAGACACCAGGACCGCAGAGAGCCTTCACATCTTCCGCCGCAAACTAAAGACACACCTCTTCAGACTCTACCTCGACTAAAGACTAACAAATTGTAGCACTTAAATTGTACTTGTAACGTCACTCATCTATAGCAAATTGTAAATTGGCTTATTTGAGGAAATTGCACTTTCTTGTTTCTTGTTCTCCTGAGTTTGTACCCTATTGTTGAATGCACTTACTGTACGTCGCTTTGGATAAAAGCGTCAGCTAAATGACATGTAATGTAATGTAATGTAAATGTAGAGCTAGAAGAGCTCGAGGATGAAGGTATGGCTGGCTTACTCCATCTTCAAGACAAAATTTCTGAGCTCCAGATAGTAAAGCTGGCCCATCAAAACCAGTAGGTGAGCAACAGGATGCAGAGGAGAAAAGAATATTAGAGGAAATTGAGGCCTTGCAGCTTCAGTTAGCAAGCACACAGAAACAGAGTGAGGAAAATAAGCCAGAAATGAAAGGAATTAAAAGCATTACCCCCACCAGTCACCACAGAGTGTAGTCCACAGTCCTGCACCTCACCCATGGCAAAAGGATTTTAAGATTGCTGCCCAAATCGGTGAGCCCGGTCAGAAAGACAAGCTGACTTTTTCGAGCCTAGCACGTCAAATTGAACATGGCTTAAGCAAGGGGTTTCTGGAACTCGAGATAGCAGATGCAGTGATAAGAGCGATATCTCCAGGCATGCAACTCCGCAGTTATTTAGAGGGCAAAACCAACCTAACCTTACCCATACTAAGACGAATACTCCGAAGTCATTATCAAGAGAAAAGTGCAACCGACCTTTATAAGCAGCTGACCTCAGAGGTGCAGGGCATCAAAGAAACCCCACAGAACTTCCTAATTCGCACTTTTGACCTGAGACAAAAAAATGTGTTCGCTTCGCAGGAATCTGAGTCAGGTCTCCAATATGACCCTGGGTTAGTGCAGAAGATGTTTCTTCACACTGTGCTAACTGGCCTGCAGAATGACAACATCAGGCGGGATCTTCAACCTTACTTGGAGCAAACTGACATCGGTGATGAGCTGTTGCTTGAGCGAGTGAATACAGCATGTGCTTATGAGACCGAGAGGCAGAACAAGAAAAAATTATCAGGACAACAAAGACCTGTTACCATCCATTCAGTGCAGTCCAGCGATGCTTCTGCTGAAAAGAATGAAAATATACCAACTCAAAAGTCTAAAGTTTCCCCATCTGTTCTTTCCCAGCTTGAGGAAATTAAATCTGAGATGGCTCTGTTGAAAGATCTTAGAGCTGAAGTGTCTCACATTAGGGAGTCCATACAACCACCGCCAGCAGGGGGGGCCGATGGCGTATTAGGACTGCAATTCTCAGGTCAGCAGATGCAGGATCCGCCACAGGGCTACTGGTTTTCTGCGGGCTCCAGACACAGAGGAGGAACTGCTCAGTATCAGCAAAGGTTTGCCCCACAGCCCAACTTCCCCGCATCACGTCGTGACCAAAGGAGAAAATGTTTTAGTTGCCAACAGAGTGGCGCTGAAGATTATTGCACGCACTGTTATAGGTGTGGCAGTAGCGAGCACTTTCTGGCTGGTTGTCGAGCAAGGGGACAGAGACAGTTCGGAGGTGAGGCTTTAAACGGGGGAAGGTCACTCGCATGGGACAGGGAGTGACTAGTAATGTAGCAATGTCCCAGCAATGTGCATCCTGTAAGAAAGTGTTTTGCGAGTCTACGCCATGTCAAGTTGATAATTGGGCAGCACACAAAAGAGAATGTCAAGCACTCCCATGTATGACTACAAACACCGCTCCAAAGAAGGACAAAAGGGCAAAAAGGGCGCCATTGGTAAGAGGAAAACACATTGTTGATTGCTTCATCCAAGGCCAAAGTGTTCAGGCTCTGTGGGACTCAGGCTCCCAAGTGACCATAATTGATGAGAGATGGAAAGAAACACACCTGCCAAATGCAAGACTAAGAGGCATAGCCGAAATTCTAGATACAACACAGACTTTTGACATACAGGCAGCAGTATGCCATACACTGGTTGGGTCGAGGTAACTTTTAGATTAGCTTCAGGAGCTGCATCCAACACAGAAGTTATTGTCCCCAGACTTGTGATGAAGGGTGGTAAGCTTGTCCAACCTATCATTGGGTCTAATGTGATTAGGATTATTATAGATAGTGAACTGAAACAGTCAAACACCACTGACAGGGAAGGGTTAAGTAGAACAGTAAGGGCAGCCTTTCCAGGACAAGCAGCAGCCTTTGTGGAGCAGGTAACTGCTGCGGTAGAGCAAGTCAGCACCACACTAGGGGATGAGTATATCGTCAGGACAAAAAGGGGGAGGATTAACATACCAAAACGCACATCAGTCAGAGTTGAGTGTCATGTAAACATGGATTCTCCACATGAAGACAACATATTTCTCTTCGAGCCAGATGTGAACTCCCGCTGGGCAGAGGGACTTGAACTATGTGACATGCTGGTGAAAGTAGATAAGGACAGACAAAAACCCTCTATTAGTGTAAGTGTGCAGAATATTACAGACCATGACATGATGTTACCAGGGAAAACTGTCGTCGGGACTATCCAGCAGGTCTAAACAGTCTACCCCGCCTCCATACTAGAGGGGTCACGCCCTCCGCCTTCAGCTACAACAAATCACATCAGCGCTGAAAAGGATCTGACTACAGGCAATGTTTGGGATCCACCTGTGGATTTGGGCCACCTCAGTGAGCCAGAACGTGAGATAGTTATTAAGATGTTACGAGAGGAGTGTGCCTCCTTTTCAAGAACAGAGGATGATATCGGTTGTATTGAAAAACTTCAACTCAGCATTTCCCTGAAAGACACTGAGCCTGTCGCAAAAGCATACCTCTCGGTGCCTATGCCACTTTATCGGGAAATGAAAGACTACTTGAATGATCTCATCGCTCAGGGTTGGGTGGAGAAGTCACCGTATGCATCACCAGTCGTGTGCGTTCGAAAGAAGGATGGGAGTCTCCGACTTTCGCGAAGTGAACAGAAAGACCCTCCCTGACCGCCAGCCTATCCCCAGAGTGCAAGACATAATGGATGGCTTCGGAGGAAACTTTTGGTTCTCTCTGTTAGATCAAGGGAAAGCGTACCATCAGGGCTTTAGGACGAAGGAGAGCAGACCCATAACCGCTTTTGTCACACCATGGGGTCTTAATGAGTGGATCAGAATTCCCTTTGGCCTGATGAATGCCCCAGCTACCTTTCAACGTTGTATGGAAGAATGCTTGGAGGGGCTGAGGGATGAGATTTGTATCCCATATTTAGATGACACCTTGGTCTTTAGTAGAACCTTTGAGGAACACGTTGAGAATGTGAGAACAGTGCTACAGCGGCTACAGCAGTACGGGATAAAGTTGAAACCAAGCAAGTGTGTAGTGTTCAAGCGTGAGGTCCGCTACTTGGGCCGCATCGTGTCTGCTAAGGGTAGTAAGATGGATCCAGCTGATACTGCGGCTGTTAGGGCTCTAAAAGAAAAGAGGCCACGGACTGTGGGAGAATTGAGAGCAGTCATGGGGCTACTGAGTTATTACAGACAGTATATTAGAGACTTCTCCCGCATAGCCAACCCTCTTTATGCCCTAATGGAATTAGACCCTGGCCCAGACAAGCAGAAAGACCGGAACACCAAGACAAAAGCAGTAAAAGGAAAGTTTAAAAGGGACACCATCACACAAACCAATCACATGGACTGGAAAACATCAAGACATATTAGAGGGATTAATTGACTGCCTGGTTGAGCCACCAATACTTGGATTCCCAGACTTCAACAAATCGTTCATCCTACATACAGACGCTTCACAGCAAGGCTTGGGTGCAGTGCTATATCAAAAGCAGGAGGGTAAGCTTTGTGTAATAGCCTATGCATCTCGAACACTGACAAAAGCAGAAAGAAACTACCATCTACATTCAGGGAAACTTGAATTTCTGGCTTTGAAGTGGACCGTTACAGAGCGCTTTCGAGACTACCTAATCAGCTCATCTTGCACTGTGTATACGGACAACAACCCACTAACCTATGTGTTATCGACAGCCAAGCTGAACGCAACCGGACAGAGGTGGGTTGCTGAATTAGCCGATTTTGACATAACAATAAAATATCGCCCAGGCAGAGAAAATGGTGATGCGGATGGCCTTTTACGAATGCCCTGTGACATAGAGACAATGTGACACGGGTGTGTGGCGGAGCCAAATGCAGCACAACGGCACGGAGTGTTTGGTTAACGCTTTTATTGAACACGGCCTCACAGCAGGCGTTCGGGCACAATGAGAGGCAGAGAAGAGTGCGGTCCTCAGGATCGGGGAGGAGATGCCGGGAGACAGCTGGTGCGATCGCTGGGCCGGTCGGGGATCCGGAGCACAAGGGCAGAAGCGCCGGGCAGTCCAAGGAGCAGGCAACAGAAACCCGAGGCGCTCAGGCAGGACTCGTGGTCGGGGACAGAAGGCTGAGCTGCTCACCGGGGCGGAGACAGACGAACGGGTCGGGAACAGGCAGGGTCGAAACCGGGAGATCAGTCCAAGGTAGAGTGCTGGAGAGACTTGCATGACGCGAAGAACAATCTGGCAATGACAGGCTGGGTGTGCAGTGCTTATGTAGCGGGGCTGATTGTGAATGCGAAGCAGGTGTGGAAGGCAGGAGAGTGACTGTGGATGTGGGGCAGGTGTGGAATATCGAGCTGGCAGGTGAGTGTGACAGAACCCCCCCCTCAAGGGGCGTCTCCTGACGTCCCAAAACGATGTCACCGAGGGCGGGAGGGGAGGGTTCTGGAGGAGTCTCCTCAATACTCCTCAGACTCGGCCCGGTCTGAATTGTGAGCCGGGTGGACGGGGATCCGGGGCGCGTCGTTCTCCTCTGCGGACTCCTCCGATGATGAGAAGGAGTCCTCTCCGTCTCGTCAGGGCCGGCTGTGGACGTAGCAGTGCGGGTATTGGGATGGAGCCTCTTGGCTGCTGGGCGGGTCCTGGAGGGCTGGTCCGGGTGTTGCTGGTGGAAGCCGGTGATAAGCCGTGGGTCGACAATAAAACCGGCGGGGACCCAGGATCTTGTCTCCGGACCATAGCCCTCCCAGTCGACCAGGTACTGGATACCCCTCCCCCGGCGGCGGGAGCGGATGAGGCGTCGGACAGAATAGACAGGGCCTCCATCCACAATGCGGGGAGGTGGGGGGGCCGGGGTGGCGGGAACGAGAGGGCTCTCCACCACAGGCTTAATCTTGGAGACGTGGAATGTAGGGTGGACACGCATGGTCCGCGGAAGCTTCTGGCGGACTGCAGCATGGTTGACGATCTAGAGAATCTCAAACGGGCCAGTGAACTTCTGGGCCAGTTTCTTGGAGTCGTCGCGAAGGGGAAGGTACTGGGTCGATAACAAGACCTTCTGGCCCACCCGGTAAGTGGGCGCAGTGGAGCGTCGGCCGTTAGCAGGAGTATCTAGTCACCGACCGCTGGAGGTTGGCCCTGGCCTGGGCCCAGGTGCGCCGACATTGGCGGATGAAGGTCTGTACGGCTGGGCAGGAGACCTCCCTCTCCAGGGCTGGGAACAGGGGTGGTTGGTACCCATGGGCGCACTGGAATGGGGAGAGGCCGGTGGACGAGCTGACCAGTGTATTGTGGGCGTACTCCACCCACATTAGTTGCTTGGACCAGGTCGACGGGTGGCTGGAGACCATACACCGGAGAGACACCTCCATCTCCTGGTTCTTCCGCTCCGTCTGGCCATTGGACTGGGGGTGGAACCCCGAGGACAGACTGGCCGTGGCCCCGATGAGGGTGCAGAACTCTTTCCAAAAGACAGAGGTGAACTGTGGTCCCCGGTCCGAGACCACGTCCACAGGGAGACCATGGAGTCTAAACACGTCGCGAAGGACCACCTCCGCAGTTTCTTTGGCCGACGGCAACTTAGGCAAGGAGATAAAATGTGCCATCTTGCTGAACCGGTCCACCACTGTGAGGATGGCGGTGTGCCCTTGAGATGGTGGTAGGCCGGTTACAAAGTCCAGGGATACGTGGGACCAGGGGCGATGAGGGACGGGAAGCGGGTGCAGGAGTCCAGCCGGAGCCTGGTTGGAGGACTTGTTCCGGTTACAGACGGGGCAGGCTTTTACAAACTCCTGGACGTCTTGGTTCAGGGACTCCCACCAGAACCGGCGCCGGAGAAATTCTCTGGTTCGCTGGATCCCTGGGTGGCAGGTGAGATGGGTACTGTGGCCCCACTGGAGCACCTCAGACCGGAGTTGCCTCGGGACATAGAGTCGGTTGGGTGGGCAGGCGCTGGGACCCGGCTGCTCCTCCAGAGCTGCCTGGACCCTCTCCTCGACTCCCCAGGCGATGGCAGCCACCAGGCGAGCCGGGGGAAGGATGGTGTCCGCCTCTGTAGTACCCTCCTCCCCCTTCAGAAATAGGCGAGACAGGGCGTCGGGCTTGATGTTGCGGCTACCTGGTCGATAGGAGAGGGTGAAATTGAAACGGGTGAGGAAGAGTGACCAGCGGGCCTGCCTGGAATTTAGTCTTCTGGCCGTCCTGATGTACTCCAGGTTCTTGTGGTCGGTCCACACCAGGAACGGCTGTTTGGCCCCCTCCAGCCAGTGCCGCCACTCCTCCAGAGCCGCCTTTACTGCCAGGAGCTCTCGGTTGCCGATATCGTAGTTTCTTTCTGCGGGGTTCAGACGCCGAGAGAAGAAGGCGCAGGGGTGGAGTTTCTGGTCGTCGGCGGCCCGCTGCGACAGGACGGCCCCTACGCCAACATCCGAGGCATCCATCCTACACTACAAATTGCCTTTCTGGGTCGGGCATGCGCAGGATGGGGGCGGAGGTGAAGCGGCTCTTCAGGGTCTGGAAGGCGGAGTCGGCCGCAGGTGACCATCGGAAAGGGACCTTGGGGGAGGTGAGAGCCGTGAGAGGGGCTGCCACCGTGCTGTACCCTCGGATGAAGCGGCGATAGAAGTTTGCGAACCCCAGGAACTGTTGTAGCTGTTTTCGAGACTCTGGCACCGGCCAGGCGGTGACAGAGGATACTTTAGCCGGAACCATGCGGATGTCCCCCTGACCGATAATGTACCCGAGGAAGGACACGGAGGGGGCATGGAACTCGCACTTCTCGGCCTTGACGAAGAGCGAGTCTTGCAAGAGTCTTTGGAGGACTGCCTGGACGTGGTGGATGTGGTCCTCCATGGATCTGGAAAACACTAGGATGTCGTCCAGGTATACAAAGACAAACTTGTCAAGCATGTCCCGTAGGACGTCGTTGACCATGGACTGGAAGACGGCTGGGGCGTTGGTGAGGCCAAAGGGCATGACCAGATACTCGTAGTGGCCGGTGGGCGTATTGAAAGCTCTCTTCCACTCGTCCCCTTCTCGGATGCGGACCAGGTGATAAGCGTTTCGAAGGTCCAGTTTGGTGAAAACGGTGGCCCCCTCCAGGAGTTCAAACGCTGAGGAGATGAGGGGGAGCGGGTATCGGTACTTTACCGTGATGTCATTGAGGCCCCGATAGTCTATGCAGGGTCTCAACGTTTTGTCCTTCTTTTGGACAAAAAAGAACCCAGCCCCAGCCCGGGATGAGGAGGGACAGATGATGCCGGCGGACAGAGAGTCGTTGATGTAATCCTCCATTGCCTTTCTCTCTGGGGCCGAGATGGAGTAGAGGCGGCCCCGGGGAGGGCTAGTGCCAGGGAGGAGGTCAATGGCACAGTCATACGGTCGGTGCGGAGGCAGGGAGGTAGCCTTTGACTTGCTGAAGACCTCCTTGAAATCGTGTTACTCAGCCGGGACGCCCGCCAGGTCCGGGGCTGAAGTGGGGCAGGTGGGGGCTGGGGGACGAGGGCTTGTTTCAGGCAGACTTGATGACAGGCTGTGCTCCACCCCAGGATGGACCCTGTCGCCCAGTCGATGTGCGGGTTATGACGGCGAAGCCAGGGGAACCCCAGGAGGAGCGGGATCCGAGTTGAGTCCAGGATGTGAAAAGAAATCGACTCATGGTGGTTCCCGGAGAGCAGCATCTGGACAGGGACAGTCTGGTGGGTCACCATTCCGAGGGCGTAACCATCCAGGGCATTGGCGGGCACGGGCTGAGGCAGAGGCACTCTCTCAATCCCCAACTGCCGGGCTAACTCGCTGTTGATAATGGATACGTCGGCCCCTGAGTCAATGAACACCGCCAGGGTGTGGGAACCCCCTGGCACCAGCAGGCGGCAGCGGCAGATTGGTCTCTTGATGGGGGACAGTTTGGAAGGAGGGCTCACCGGTGCGTCCCCAGTCACTGGTGAGCCTTGGCTTTTCCCGGGCACTTGGAGACAAAGTGTCCCTCTTCCCCACAGTACATGCACAGATTCAGTCTGCGCCGGCGCTCCACGGTTGACAGGGTGGTCCGGCTGAGTTGCATGGGTTCCGGGTCCTCCACCAGGGGTCCAGGTCGAAGGGATGAAGCCTGGTGTGGCGGACTGCTGCGGCGGGGTTGGAGGCGTCCAGCCCCTCCCTGCCGCCTCTCCTCCTGCCGGGCAAGGATGCGTCGGTCAACTCGCCGTGTTAGCTCTATGAGCTCATCCAGGGAGGTGGGTAGGTCGAAGGACACCAGCTCGTCCTTTACATAGTCCTCCAGGCCCCGCAGGTAGGCGTCGCACTGAGCCTCGGTGTTCCACCTGCTCTGGCGGGCTCGGGTGCGAAAATCTACGGCGTAATCTGCCACCGCACGGTCTCCCTGGTGGAGGTTCAGGAGACCGCCGGCGGCATCTGGGCCTAGAGCTGGCGGGCCGAAAACCTTTCGGACCTCGGCGGCGAAGGACTGGAATGACCGGCAGACGGGGGTCTGGCGTTCCCATTCCGCCGTTCCCCACAGACGGGCCCTCCCAGTGAGGTGATTAATGGCGAAGGCCACACGGGCCTCCTCGGAGGCGAAGGTGTGGGGCTACAGGGCGAAGAGGATGGAGCAGTTAGTCAGGAAGGGAGAGCAGCTCTCTGGGTCTCCGCCGTAGCGCTCTGGAGCTCCTATCCGGGGTTCGAAGGCGGGGCCGGGTAGAGTCGGCGGAGATACAGCTGCGGGAGGTGCAGCTGGAGGGCTCTGTGATTCCGTCTAGGAGATCCTTAGGGTGAGCTGCTGGATCTGGGCGACCAGGGCGGGTAACGTCTGCTCCTGAGCGGCGCTGGCCTGTTGGCTGCCGGCTGTCGCCTGGCGCACCTCAGCCAGGGTGGATGTGAAGAGCGCCTCGTGCTGCACGAGGGCGCCCTCGACTCTCTCCAAGCGCTGCTGTGGTGAACTGGTGTGCGCTGGCTCCATCTTGTGGCCAGATTGTACTGACACGGGCGTGTGGCGAAGCCAAATGCAGCACCGCGGCACGGAGTGTTTGGTTAACGCTTTTATTGAACACGGCCTCACAGCAGGCGTTCGGGCACAATGAGAGGCAGAGCAGAGTGCGGTCCTCAGGATCGGGGAGGAGATGCCGGGAGACAGCTGGTGCGATCGCTGGGCCGGTCGGGGATCCGGAGCACAAGGGCAGAAGCGCCGGGCAGTCCAAGGAGCAGGCAACAGAAACCCGAGGCGCTCAGGCAGGACTCGTGGGCGGGGACAGAAGGCTGAGCTGCTCACCGGGGCGGAGACAGACGAACGGGTCGGGAACAGGCAGGGTCGAAACCGGAAGATCAGTCCAAGGTAGAGTGCTGGAGAGACTTGCATGACGCGAAGAACAATCTGGCAATGACAGGCTGGGTGTGCAGTGCTTATGTAGCGGGGCTGATTGTGAATGCGAAGCAGGTGTGGAAGGCCGGAGAGTGACTGATTGTGGATGCGGGGCAGGTGTGGAAGATCGAGCTGGCAGGTGAGTGTGACACAATGATTGAAGAGTGTTCAGAGGAAATGTCCTCCCCTTCAGTGCAAACTACAGTACAAGCTGTGGAAGTGAATGTTTCACACACTGTTTCGTCCATTATGGCTGCTGAGTGTATAGAAACGGATGAGGACATGCCTACGCCCCTTTCAAGAGCAGCTCTCCGTCAAGCTCAAAAAGATGACAAAGATATTGGCCCCATCATCGCCGGTAAACAGTCAAATGAAAGACCTGTAGGACAGCAGTTAAAAGCATTCGGTGCACTGAGCAGGTGTCTCCTCCGTGACTGGGAGAAACTCGGCTTTGATGGAGATGGAATACTTCATAGAAATACTGCAACCAGCACCCAACTGGTCCTCCCTGAAATATTCAAGTCAACAGTTCTGAGACAGCTCCACAATGACATGGGACATCAATGTGTGGAACGCACAACGTCACTCGTCCGGGATCGCTTCTTTTGGCCACACATGCAGAGAGAGATTGAACACTATGTCACCCAAAACTGTACCTGCCTTAAACAAAAAAAAACCTGTCGAGAAACAAAAGCTCCACTCTCACCGATTGTCACCACTCAACCATTCGAGCTTGTATCCATTGACTTTCTCCATCTAGATAAGTGCAAAGGTGGATATGAATACATATTGGTAATCGTGGATCATTACACACGCTTTGCACAAGCTTACCCCACCATGTCGAAATCTGCCAAAACTGTAGCTGAGAAGATATTTAATGATTATGCAATGAAGTTCGGGTTCCCCCTGAGGATCCATCATGACCAGGGGGGAGAATTCGAAAACCAGTTGTTTGCACAGCTGAAGAAGAATTGTGGAGTGATGGGCTCAAGAACAACACCGTACCACCCACAAGGCAACGGATAGGTGGAACGCCTGAACAGAACACTGCTGCAAATGCTTAGAATGCTCACAGAAAGGCAGAAGTCAAATTGGAGAGAGTCACTGCCCAAGCTCATCTACGCATACAACAGCACTCGATGTGAAGTCACAGGTTTCTCCCACTTCTTCCTCTTGTTTGGAAGATCACCGAGGTTACCTGTGGACTTACTATTTGGCTTGACACAAGAGGCTGGAACTGCCGATCATCAGGAGTACATGAGAAGGTGGAAACAACAGATGCAAGAGGCATATGAGATTACAACGGCAAACGCAAAAAAATGTGCTGAAAAGAGTAAGAGAAACTACGACAGCAAAGTGGGGAGTTCTGTACTGCACGAGGGTGACCGGGTTCTCGTCAGAAACTTGACACCCAGGGGCGGAACAGGGAAGCTCCGAAATCACTGGGAAGATTGCGTTCACAAAGTTATCCGTCAGGTGGGAAAAGACATGCCCATATATGAAGTAATATCAGAACAAGGCAAGGCGAGAGGACGTAGGGTACTGCATCGTAACCTGCTGTTGCCGTGTGACCATTTGCCACTGGAAATACAATTGAAACCAGCTAAAGCAAAAAGACAAATCACAGCAGGGACCCGCAAGGGAAGGGAGCAACAACACCAAGATGCAGATGTTGAGGATAGTGATGAAGAGGATTATGGATACTATCCATCCAGAGATCAGCCTTTCCCTGTGATACAGCCCGAAGAAGATACAGCCGGTCAGGAAGCTGAACAACTTTCACAGGATGCTGAGCCTCAGCAACAGGACAACCAGTTGGAACAGGATAGTGGAGATACACTGACAGAGAGGGACACATCAGAACAGCAGGAGATTATTGCTCACGAGGACACTGCTCTGGAGGAGAGACCGTCCGTAGTGCAGTCACCTGTTCAGAGTGGAACTCACTGTGGACATGAACAACGATATCAGCGTCCGGTCAGGGACAGACGGCCTCCAAGATTCTTCACGTATGACCAGTTGGGCACTCCTGGTTGTTACAGCACTGGACTCACAGGTGAAGCCATGCAGTGGTACCCACCAGCACCTTATAGAGCCATGCAAGCGGCAGGTGCATGGATGACTCCAGTACAGCACTTTGGCTACCAGCCTGTCGTGGTACCAGGGTACTGACTTTGAAACACACTTGCACATTCGCTACACATGCATTGATGGACTGGGGAACAAGCCAAGTGCTAACACTTACACTATGCACTCCTGGACTTTTGAATAAGCTGTGTGCCTGTGTACGAACCGTTACAAGGGTGATCTGGAAATAATGTGTACTGTTTAACCTGCCTTCATCATTACCCATCTTTTGGTTGGGATGTCGGGGACTACATCTGTGTTGAAGGGGAGTATGTAAGGATGATAAAAATGATGTATTATTGTTGCATTGAATGGGTTAATATAAGGTAAAATATACTTAAAATGTTCATAAAAAGGTAAAAGTTAAAAGGCACTAATGGTCTGTAGATCAGTGATTCATTGTTCGGTGGTTTAAGTTTCACTTTAAGTTTAGGTATCAGCGCAATCAGATTGATTGCTAATGCCTCATTCAGGGACGATCTGTGAGCGATTGCTAATGCCTCGTTTTGCCTATGAACGGAGCGTGTGGCTACGGTCGTTCGACACTGAGCTGCATCGTGTCCGTGTCGTATGTCATATTTCCTCTTTTACAAGGTAAGAACGAGTGTTGTATTAGGGTTGATCAATGTATATATGTGTTTCAATACTGTAAGAAACATGCGGGAGTAGATGTTAATGATGGTAATCATCTAGCAGTCTAAACGTGAAGAAGTGTTCATCTAGTGTAGCGTGCATGCTAGCTGTGTAGCACGTGGCGTAGCCCGTGGGCTGGGCTCAAAGCGGGACGTAATAGAACACCGCAAGTGCCGGTTTCTCTGTGTGTATTTGTTTTATATTATAAGGATAAGGTAAAAGTGTTAGTATCGTATAAGCTAAAGAGAGAATGTTTAATGTGAAAAGGAAAGAGTCTTGTACTTTTTTTTTCAAGGTTATTTTCCCATGTTGTTTTACGATGTTGCAAACATATTTGATATTTTGGTAACTCACTTTAAAGGCTGGTTCAGGTCATTTGAGTAATATGGAGCCATAACTGATCGAATTGTATTTGTCTTAATTGTATAATCTCTTAAAAAGACATTACCGCAAAGGGAAAATAACATGTTTAAGTGCAATACTGAGTGTATAAATGTGTTATTATGCTTTTCATGTTCATTACAACTATGGCCGACACTGAGCTGCATCGTGTCCGTGTCGTATGTCATATTTCCTCTTTTACAGGGGCGTAACACTAATACATAGAATACATATAAGAAACAGGAATACAATATACAACTATTATTAACTAACTAACTACGTAACAGCTTATAGCACACTGGTAAAAATAAACAATAATTGACTAAATAATAATTCACTCAATTTGAGGTAAAATGTAAATGAGTGAATGATGGAGATGACGATATTATTTGAATTCGATATTATCTTCTATTTCAGTCACCTTTTCTATAAAAACTGAAAAAGTCCATAAAGCAAAGACAAGATTATTCAACTAGTCAGGATTTGTACAGGACTGTCATTGATTGATGATAGTTTTAGTGGACTGGTAGAGATAAAGTGTTTGTTGTCCTAGAAGAGCAGCAGTGTAGTTTTGTGGCCCTGAGGCCTCAAAAAGCCCCAGTGGACCAAAGCTTTATTCAGATGTGTTGGCAGATCTCCCAAAGCCTCTGCATAAATTATATAAACCTTGACTATATGCTGTGACATCTCCTTATTAACATCTATCGCGTTATTCCTGTCCTCGCTCCCCTGCTCTATATCGGTCTTTGCTTTCCCCTCTGCTCCCTAAACCACCTTGTGTAATCGTACGCGGAGGGGTGTTTCACTTATTGGAGAGGACATAAATCCAAAAAGCTGCTTGAGGCAAGGTCTTCATCACAAGCTCATTTCTCATAACTTTATATGAAGTCAGCAGTCTTCACTTCATAATTACACAGAACGTCAGTGCATGCGGCTAAAGAAAATGCTTTGTACAGGTGTAAATGCCTCAAAGTCACATTAGAATGTTTAAAGTACATTTACTCATCTCGTAAAAATAAGCATAATGTACACTCACTATGATTATTGCAGGTCAATATCATGATTTCAGTGTAAAAAAAACAAACATATTGTATGTTATTACCTTTACATGGCGAGCCTTACCGCTATTACCCAACCAATACACCCACAAACATTCGGTCTATCTTTTTTATAAATCACATATTTTGGAAACTACGCAGAAAGTTAGTATGAAATATAGAGAATACATATTGGAAGATTAGCAGACAACTGCTTCTTGTGTAGCTTTTGCTAGGTTTGCTTAGCTTATCGGAAGAAGGAAAAAAAAATGTGACATTTGTACTTTATCTTTTTCTGTATGAATTCAAGTATAACACCTGGCTGAGATCCAGTACCCTCTGCCTGGAGCTGATGGCTTTCTGATCGCAACGTGTTCTGCACGTGCTTACACCATGTGTTATCATCAATTAGTACAGATACAGGTTGAATTTCAATGCTGGGGGAACACTCCCACGGATGTAGAAAGTCTCTAATGTAAGTGCATACACTGTCTTGTAAATCCCATTGACTGCGTGAGTGAGGTGGATAATCAGCAATTTGCAATGGCTTTGATCCAAAACCCCTCCACTGGTAAAAAGAAAAAGGAAAAAGATGTTCAATGACAACCTCATGCAAGCCGGAAGATTTACCTGTTTCCTAACCTTAACTTTAATTGGATTAAATTTAAATTATGATGTGTGTGTCGTAGCTTTAAAAGCAGCAGAAATCTCTGCTTCATGTAGTTCAGCAGTGGATGGTTATTGTAAGTAAGACTTTGTCTCACCAAATGTCCTAATGTCTCATCTGAGTATCATATGCAGGTTTAATAGCTGGTCTGTGCTGGATTATTAGGGCCTAAGGCGACTGAAAGTCGACCAAAAAAATATATATATATTTTTGGGGTCGCGCCTTTGGGTGTAAAGAAATGGCTCTTTAGCACCCCTTAGAAATTTGGCAATTTCCCTATTAGCTCACTTCTTTCTCCAGATAACCGATTAAAAGTTTTTACACATATGCTCTTGGTTATGCTATACCAAAAACTCAATCATGGTATGTAAATTAACCTAACTAGATTTTCCGCCATTTGGAATTTTGTGAAAACAAAACGCTGAGTCTGATTCTCAAGTTTTTATGCATTTGATGGCTCAATGCCTTTTACATTTAAATACACTTTTTTGATATCTCAATGAGTTGAGAAGTTCTGAACCAATTAAGTTTTAAGGGGTATGGCCTAAAAGGTAAAGACACATAACTTCAAAAGTCCCCGAAAGTACCCCAAATTCTTTCATATTATTTAAACAATAGGGGGTGCTGTAGTCCATCGCTGAATATTTGCTTTTCTGCCAAATTTTTCATGTATTTTTGATTTATCAATGAACTCCACCGATATTTGAATCCTGATCAATTTCAAATTCAGGTGGTATGATCCTGACACAGCTTGGCCACCAAAAGTTATTAAAATTTGTTTTTGTCAAGATTTCTTCTTCAGGATGCTAGTGTGGGCCTTGAAGTGTTCCCATTGAGTGTAGGGACTGGCATCCGATCCTGTAATAACTTCTTATAAAAAAATATATATATTTTATATATTTTACGTCGAGGGGGGCGTCCGTCAGGAGTGGAGTATGAGCTCTGTGCTAACATGGTAGAAATAAAGTGTGATCAGAAACAGAAACAGTGAGAGACCAAAGGGGAGAGAAATATATTTTTTATATATTTTCTTTTTTTGATGATTCTGCACTACTGTGTACTTTATTATTGTTATATTACAAGAAACATTTGGGGATATATAACAAGTCATTAGTTAATCTTCAGTTACAATGCACATGTCACAAAGGTCAATACTGTGACTAAGTCATTCCAAATGAAACACATGTTGAGATACAATGGCATATGTATAAATGTATAAGTCCATTTACCTGCAGGGAAAGTAAAGGTCTACTGAGCATTTTCCCCATTTTTCAAGTGGTTTTCTCACCAATCTGTACTGTGTTTTAGTTAAAAACACTACAACACTTTTTCCATTCCTTTACAATGTGTGACTGTAAGTGCATGCAGTTGTGTGCTATCTATGGATACATGTCCATACCTTTTGCGTTCATATATGCATGCACACGTACGTGCATATGTGTGTGTTGTATAGCATTTTGTTGTGATCAATGTCCTGTGTCCTCATTCGTTGAATGCCTTTGTGTTGCCTTTGTGTTGTAACCCAAACAAGGTCTAATTTAGCGCTTGCAACCAGAGGGTATAAACAACCTGCACCAGCTCTGAGTGTGATTTAACAATGCCACTAAAAGACATGAGAAGAAGCATTGTGCAAAGAGAATTTCACTTCATCGCAGAACAAGCATTCTATTTTGTCAGTGGAAGCCTTTAACAGTACATGAAGTCAAAAAGTTATTACTCGTAGCTTAAGAAGCCAAGATAAGTATAAAAAGAGGAGGGATAATAATACGAACGCTCTTTAACAGTGTAAAACACCCCAGCACAACAGTTTGTGACACATAAACAATAGACAAGTGTTTGTGCAGGGGATGATGTCAGCAGTAACATCGTCGGGTTGGACCAGGTATACAGGGGGGAGAGTGTCATAATGGGTGTCACCTGTGCACATGGTGCAACCTGGGGCGGGTTGATTGACGGCGCTATAAAAGGTGGAGGACATTGACTGTTGGGGGGAAAATGGTGGAATCTCTGTGTAGCTGAGGGCACGTGTTAGATGAGGTTATGTGGAGTTGATTCAGTTGAATGAATGAATTAGGTTTTGTTTGGTTGTTTATCTGTTTAATGAGACGTGTATCAGGAACCTTCCTTTTTTTTTTACAAATAAAGAACTTATTTTTTACCTAGACCAAGTCTTGCTTGGCTGCCCCCTATTCCAGGATTCCCTCCAACATGCATTACTTGTAACTATTGCTGTCACGAGTTTGACATTAAAAGCAATTAAGACAGTCTCCAACTTTCCTAGTAAGTAGATATTTTGAAATTCTTCCGCATTCCGTCAGTCCGCGATTGTCTGCCAGGCCTTTTCTCCCTGTTTAATTACAGCTGCCGTATTCCCTTTTTTTGCATATTATATCCATCACCTCCTCCATATATTTCCATGATCAGTTGCTGCTCAGCGGGTGAAAAATATGCCGTGCGCGGCGTCTTCTCCATTTCTGCATCAGTAAATCTGTGATCGATACCGTGGTCTGTTTAAGAAAGCCGTAGACGCGCACTTATCCCGGCTATGTACACCTGGATTGACTTAGCTTCCCTTTCTCATCCTGGCTCGGCAAACATGCAATCTACAATGTGCGGAAAACACTAAGTCAAGCTGCGCTTTTTCAGTTATCCTGGATTTCTTTATTCTACTTTTGTGCAATATCCCCTGGAGGAACAACGAGAGACTACACAAGCTGTGTGCTGTTTAAAGCTTTTTGGTTTTGAAAGTTAGAAAGTAAACAATTTATGTTTTAATGTCGAACTGCTCGTATTGCCACTGGTGGTAATGGTTAACTAATATGCTAACATGCTAACTTGCTGGCCGAGCGAGCAGTGAACAGTTGTGTTTAAAAAAAAATACTATAGTACTGACTTAATCCCATACACATGTAAAACTACGTCTTTTGTGTTTTTGGAATGCATAAATTATTTCCCTTCTCCTGTCCAATCTTGACTTTAGTTAAAAGGGTTACTAAAACAGCTGCCGGGATCAGCTGTTCTCAGAGTTTCTGCCATACCTTTTGTTTGTCGTTCAGCTTGATTAGTGTATGCTCAGCGTGTTGTACTGTCAGCTAAATATTATTCAGTCCCTGCAGGAAATCCTATTGTTTATTGTCGTTGTCCAATGTATGTAGCTCCCTGCAGCTGATCTGCAACTGCGGGATATCTGTAGGCTTAGTGCTTACTGGCATCTGCTCAACTCATGAAACTAGCGATTTATTTCCACTTCCTTGGATCCGACTGGAATTTGTAGCTAGTGGTGAGCAGGCAACCAGATGGCATCCAGGTCATCTTGTTTACGGATGGAGTCTGCAAATGAAACTTTGTTTAATCTTTGTTTTAGAGGGTTGCCATGTGGTAGTCGAGATAAACACCCAATGCAAATGTGTTAGTGAAATCCTTCTGTCCTGTAATGCAGGTGGGTATTGGCTTGAATCCACAGCGGGGGACAATTTCAATTAGTTTTCTCTTTGTCTTTTTGAAAGAACTTTGAAAGATAAAAGATTATGGATTAACAAATATCAAACGAGTTTGAAGTTGGCTAGGTGCCCTTTAAACTGCACCAACACCAAATAAATATTACATTTTTTTAAGGAATAAAAGCACGTTTGTCACAAATCCTTTTTTTCATTAAGTAAACAATAAAATTAATGTTTTACTTTAATAATTACATTTTGTTCAAGAAGAAAAACAGTTTATTCCCATACACGTTTGTGATGTCGTTTGGGTTGTCGTGGCGCAGGGGTTAGAGAAGGTGTGCTGGGAAGCACAAGGTTGATGGTTCGATTCCAGGCTGCCCCATGTTCCATGTTGAAGTGTCCCTGAGCAAGACACCTAACCCCTACCACCTAATGATGCACTACATTTGCACTGGTGTCTGCCTATATGAAGAACCTTAGATGATCTTAATAAACCCAAACAAGGTCTCATCCCCTTTTTAAAGTGTCTTTACTTTCTTCCTTGATCTCTTTTTGTTCCTTCTGAAATGATCAATATCTTGAAGATTCAGAAGATTTCATGTTTTAATTAATCCATTCTGTGTGAAGTGGCAGAGTGAGTAATAAGGTCCCCAGGTGTGGATTGCAATGTTGGGAGAGTTCAGAACGGCAGCAGACGACACTCAAAGTGTTGCACACAGATAAGTGGGAAAAACTCAGCACAAATAAATTATGAAAAATAAAAACAAGGACAGAGCCATTGTGTCTGTGCGGTGCACCTGTGAGCAAATGTAAGTGCCCATGGCAACACAAGAACAGTCTGTAGGAAAAATGAGTAAATTATAGATGCAAGGAGATACAAATGGAGTGTGGTGCAGCGAGAGTTAATGTAGCTTGCAGCCTGAATTCCTGTCTGTGGAATTCATAATTATGGGGACACAGGGACAAGTCCATTAACGCCCGATCCTTCTATTGATGGATATCTACTTTTTGCAAGTATTCCATCTGTATTTTATTTTGCTTGTACATGTGAGGAATTTATTGTTCTTTTATTTTTTCCTGAAAAAATACACCCCAGAAATAATTCCTGTAACATAGCTCTCAGGGCTTAGTTAACTACAGACTTGTAGATGTACAGAGTGACCTCAATATAATATTTTCAAATATTCCCCTAGTTTTTTATCTTAATTATTTGCATTGTATACATTTCCAGAGTTTAACTGTCATCATAAAGTGGTGCATTTGGCACATTTCACAAATTGATTTGGGATTAAAGGGAAACATGTTAGGAGCTGCGAATAATCTAACTACTCTTATCATCAAGGTCCAGAAAACAGCGCTTCAATCCAATCATGATGCACGTGTCTGATGGTTGGGAGGTGCAAGACACAAATTCCCATGTGGTGATGGGTGAGGATAGTACCCAACTTTTTCTTTTCTGATGTGCTGTTTGCTTAATGATAATCTGTCTGTATCGGTCTGTGGTATCACCAGAATTGTCGATAATTTGACTTACTTTTCAAAATAACTTTGGATTTTCCAGTTTACCTGCACATTGTTTCCCATTATACTCAGAATCAATGTCCTACTCATTTATTCCTCTTCACAAACATATTAGGGGCCTGAAAAGCTGTGAGTAAAATGTCTGATTTTCGAGGCTCTAACGTGTGAGAAAATACTGTGGGTGTAGCATCATAATTAATTTCAACTTTCCAAAGGGAGTTTACTCTGAAAGGGACACGTTTTCTTTTGTTGTTTTTGTACACACAATTTAGAAAAAGAATAAATCTTGAAAAAAGCAGTTGAAAAAAAAAATTAACTTTCTAAAGCCTTGTCAGATCCAAGGATTTTGGTTATTCATTTCTTATCTTTGGTTTATTTGTTTGGAAAACAGCTGACATGCTGGCCCTGTGTTAAGCATGTTATTTTAATGTATTTTTTGTCATTTCAATACATTACATACATTGACATTTTTGTACTCCTCTCTCATCAGCCATCCAGTGTATTTTTCTTTCCCTGTCATGACCAGGCACTGCGGTTCCAAACATTATCTGTTCATCTTGTTGTACATAAGCGAAGCTACAGTGTTACCAAACAAAGACATGCTCATGTTGGCCTACATAAACACTGATTGAATTACTTAGCTACAATGCACAACTGCTGTATAAACATTGTGGGAATTATGTAAGATCTCCCTCCGCTCATTCTGCAAAAAGAAAAGAAAAAACAAATAGGGATATAAAGTAATGTATCGCAAACCAACGCCTCCCTCGGCTAAACATGTTTTTGCTCATAAGTGTTGCCAAGCCCAACATAAACTTATTTATGGTGTGAGGACTGCTATACCTAAGTGTCATTTACTGGTGTAAAGTGCGCAGGTAATTGCAAATCATAAGTATAATGTTATGTTTTCCTATCCCGAAATTCTGGAAGTCGGAGGGGAATTCTTGTACAACAATAATGTAAATTATATTTTGTCGTAAAAGGCAGATGGCGGGAAAGGTGGAGGTGATGACAGAGCGGATGGGGTCTGGGTGAATAGCAGCGGGATTGTCAAGATCCTTGTCTGACCCGTTCTGTCTTTTGCCTCTGTTTCCCCCCCCCAAAGTCTCCTTCCCTCATGTGTCTCTCATCCCTGTTTGTTTTGTTTTGCCATGTGCTCGTTGTCTGTGTGTTCTTGGTCCCACCTCCAGACGCCGCGGAGATATAAAAGTACAAGTGTATTGATGTTCTCTTCTTACAAGAAACTCACAGCGACAGCACCAACGAGGCCGACTGGATGAGGGAGTGGGAAGGGGAAGTCCTCCTAAGCCACAATACGAACCTCAGTGGAGGAGTGGGCTTCCTCTTCTCCAGGTCTTTTAATCCATTGTCACTGGAGGTCAAACACATCATCGAAGGGAGGTTGTTTTTAGTCAAGGCACGGTTCAACCTTTTTACTGTTGTTTTTATCAATGTGTATGCTCCAACAATCGGTGCAGAGAGGAAGCTGTCTTTACAAAAAATTGATAATGTTTTAAATGACTGTGCCCCGGAGGATTTTTAATTTTTTGGGGGGGGATTTTAACTGTACGGAAAATGACTTGAAAGGCTGTAATCACGCAGAGCCACATCCAGCTTCCCAGCGCGCTCTGAGGCAGCTGGTCCAGTCTCATGGCCTGGTGGATGTGTGGAGAAGGATGCATGCAGACTGCCGACAGTACACATGGTCCCTTTCTAGAGAAGGTAGAATCTCCTCAGCCAGGTTAAATCGTTTTTATGTTTTTAAGCAACATTTTAATATTTTTAAGATGTGCAGTATTGTCCCTGCTGTTTTTACTGATCATTCTTTGCTTTTATGTAATGTTTTTATTGGAAACGTTTTACCTAGAAGTGCATATTGGCATTTTAACTCAGTACTAACTTGTGATAAGAATTTTAGAGAGGTCTTTGTATACTTCTGGGGTGTTTTTAGGCTGAGGATGAGCAAGTTTAGTAGTCTTAGGCAGTGGTAGGACCACAGGAAGATTGAGATTGGGCTCCTCTGTCAACAGCACACCTTCAACGTCACCAGAGACATCGGTAGATCTATGAAGGACCTGGAAACTGAGATAGTGGAACTAGAACATTTAAGCGAGTCCACAGGAGATCGAGGACATTTTGAAGTCCTCAAAGGGAAAAAAAATGCTCTGGCCGACCTGTTTAACGTTAAAGTCCAGGGTGCACTGGTCAGGTCCCGATTTCAGACCATCACAGAGATGGACACTCCCTTTAGCTTCTTCTTCGGCCTGGAGAAGAAGAGTGGGCAGGGGAGGGTGATCCACTCACTGTTAGGTGACGCAGGGCAGCCGGTTGTGGAGCCATGCCAGATTAGGAGGCGAGCTGTGGCTTTCTTCTCCTCCCTATATACCAGTAAGTACGGGGAGGAGGAGGCACTGATGGAGGAGTTCTGCAGTGAGCTGCCTCAGGTCCTGGAGGAGACAAATGTAACTCTTGACAGGCCAATAAGCCCAGGGGAGCTGAGGGCCACCTTGATGGGCATGCAGGGAGGGCGTGCCCCAGGAATTTTACAAGGCATTGTGGGAGATCCTCGCAGATGACATCCTAGAGGTGCTTAGTGAGAGTCTAACAGTTGTTAGTGTTAACAACTATATACAAAGTGAGGATCTGCCCACGCTTGGGTAAAGGCGGTTTAAAAAACTACAGCTCAGCTACACGCTCATTGATATCGGCAGTTTGTTGTCGGAGTTGACGAGACAATCCACTGAGAGCATTCAGCAGTTTCTTCTCGTCTGTCTTCGGACTGGCAGAAAGTTGCTGACCGCGGAGAGGAGTTGAAGGCGAGACGTCGTCAAGCCATTATTCACGAACCAGCAAAAAACAAACAAAGGAACTGGAGATACAGTTCTTCTGAATATACTGTTTGTATGCTCATCTTGCAAGTACTGCTGTCTGAGTCATGCCTATGACCTCTCACATGATTGGACGAGGAGTCTATGGGTCCTCCAATCACATACGAGGTTATTGTTAACGGAAGGACCAGTATTTTAGGAAGACATGGTTGGGACTTTTTCGTGCAATGAAACAGCTGATATGCTTTATGTAAAGCAGTGTTTTGGTGTCAGCAGAACGACTTTCCCTAGAAAACTGTACAGTGGTGCCACTTTTCATGCAGTGTTGGTTTTAAATGCCTGGGGATTTATCTGGGACAAGAGAACATCGCCCAGAAGAACTGGGAGGGCGTCACAGAAAGAATTGAGGGGAAACTTTCCAAATGGAAATGGCTGCTCCCTCAAATGTCTTTTAAAGGTAGAGTTCTGGTTTTAAACAACCTGATTGCATCCCAGCTGTGGCACCGTCTGACCTGCCTGGACCCTCCCTCAGGCTTCCTTGCCAACATACAGAAGAAAATGGTGGATTTTGGACTCCAGTTTTACAGAAATATCTCACAGGTCCGGAGTTTTTAGTATGGAGGGACGTGGCCAGCTGCATTTTTTAGATGTGTGTGTAAGCGTGTGTCCTAGAACAGGTATGTGTGTTTTTATGTATACGCGAGCAACCAGTTTTACTCTGAACCACTAACTGCACTTTTTCTGTAATTAGGAGTTGTGGGGATCAGCAGAATGGGGTCGCTGCTGTTTTTGTCTCTAGTGAAGTTTGTGTCTCCATGCACTCGTCTCCGCTGAAGCTCCACCTCCAGGGAAGCTTCGTCTTCGCGGCGTTCTCCTGACAGCCTTTATCTCCCCCTCTGGAAGCGTTGTCCTACCACACTGCGCTGTGTAGGACTGCGTGCGGTCTGTCTGCAGCTCGGTGTGCCGAATATCGGTCGCCACGGCTGGCATCCCCGCTTCGTACCGGGCGCCAGATCAGTTCCTTTTTAAACGCTTGTCACGTCTGTGTTTTAACCAGGGCTGTGTCCCTTTTGTATTGTTGGCTGGATGTTATTTTATTGTAATTTTGTAAATTGTTTTTGACTTTTTTTTTTAGTTGCTGGAGACTGGTGGTGGCGGTGCTGGTGGCCGGGTGGTGGTGTCCTACCCCTTTGTTTGCGATGTCCTGGGAAGCGGGTTCTTCACTACGTCGGGTGGTTTTGAGTTGTTTTGAGTTTGTTTTCTTGATTTGGTGGGTTCCCCCCACCCCCTTTACACCTAGCGTTGTCCGCCCATCCAGCTTCAGCACTCAAATTGTTCTAATTGATTTTCTTTTGATTTGAATCAGTTGCACTGATTTTAAAGGTATTTAAATTAAAGCTGTTCTTCTCTAAACCGTGAACTGCGTCTCCTGCCTAAAACGAGTAAACTTACCTGTGGGCCTTGTACATTATTTCTCGGGGTGAAATTCCCAGAGTGGTGTTGTTGTTTTTCCTTTATTTAGTTGCATTCCCCTTTTTCACCCTATCCTCGCCACACTTTCATGCACAGTAGATAAAAAGGCAACACTGACATTCTGTTGTTGGAGCTAGTGAGAATGTATACACCACTTCATAAAGTTTTGTTGTTGCCACTTCCTGCATTAATGGATGAGATACTGGCCAAAGACATTTTTGTTTTTATATTGTTTGTACATCTCAGTTCCAACAGGATATTGAACTATTTGAAAACATGTACTAGACACATAACTTATACGATCACTACAGTATTGCACAACTTATTGATCGATCCATCAATATGTTTCATCAGGGAAAGGTTGTTGTGGGAATACAACAGCATGTACAACTCTTTCACAGCAACATCCTGAAGGTATCTTCATGCCTACCAAGAATTTGTGTTTATGGAAACAAGCTAACCACTTGGTTAGGTTTAGTATCGAAGGCTGGGGGGCTTTGATTTCAAAGTACATCTTCAATTCCAATACAATCCAGAAGACAGCTTATACATATCTGCAGGCGGTTGACAGAGGTCTTTGATCAATAAGATGGACTGAACCAACACTTGAATGTGTGCCGAGAGAAATACAATCACAGAAGTAATTTTCTGCTTCAAGTTTTTTCTTGAACACTTCAAGAACACGTCTTGAAAACTAACGAAAGTTTTTCGTTAACAACCTTTTTTCCATGACTAAGACGAGACTAAGCCGTGACGAAATTGATCTTTGAAAATAAAAACTATGACTAAATGTATTTTAAATTTCGTTAACGAGACGAAAATGTTGGTTTTTGACGACGTCAGAATAATTTTCCGGGTCCTGCATACTCCACGGCAGTGACGGCACGCCCCTCCCTGACATCCCCAGTGAAGACCTAGTGACTGGTTCAACATTGCATGATGGCTCAAGGACACGCACCTGGACGGAAAAAAAGAATGGATATTTGGACACACTTAAAATATATGGTGACGGAAAACAAAACCCAATGCACCGTAATAAGTGGATAAATCCTGTGGTTTGAAAATCAGTGAGCCCAGAAAGCCCACCATCCTAAAGTTCATGCTCCGGTAAGTTCGCTAGTATAAAGCCGACTCAGCCGAACAACAAAGCAAAGAAGAGGCTATTGCCCAGTGGATCGGGCGCACCCAGGGCTGTAGTGGAGGGTAAACGCACGTAAACGCTGTTTACGCACCTCTAGAATTTTGGAAATAGCGTTTACGCACCTCTAAGTGGCGTTTACGCACCTCAAAGTTCCCTGCGCCTTGTATTCTTCCATTGGAATAATCCGAAATAAATTTGGTGTAATTTTAAAACAGCTATTTATGAACATAATAAACGCCGTAGTCTGAATCCTTTGCATCTGCGCTGTATTATGGTCTGACCATCCAATCAGTGCCTTGCGGCTGCAGCAGCAAAACAAGTCAGTTCTCAATGTGAAAAAAAACATGCTGTATAGGCTATTTATGATGACATAGGTAGTACATGAGTGTTCCTTTAACCTATGATGTCAGTGTAATTGACAGGCTGCTTAACTGGTTAACTCTTAAATTCAACATATTTTTTCAGGCAGTGATAGGACAGACACTGATGCAGAGAGCACAGGGAGAGGAGAAACACCAGGTCGAATAGAGATAGGAGATGCACAGAGGAGCCATGAACCAGCCATGGCTCCTCTGTGCAAGGCAGGACCTGACGTGGAGGATAAGGAGGCCCTCTGGGCACTACTGTAAAAAGGAGACTCCGTATGTAGATAGTTCTTAATCAGTAATTGTGTTGTTGTGTTGACATACTTTTCTTTACTGTTTTCTTAAATTTAATAAACTATAAACTACTAACACATGTATTCATTGTCATTGATTGTATGTGACTTTTACTGATAACATAATGCAATATAGCCAGGACAGCCTTACAAGAGTCGCGACGCTTTGTGTTGCGTTGCTTCGCATCGTGTCGAGGTCTGTATGATCACAAAATTCAGAGTTCACCCACCTCTAATTTTACCATTACAGCACTGGGCGCACTGGCCTCCCTACCCGTTCGGTTGAGGATAAAGACAGACTCGCCACAGCACGCAAAGTCATGATTGGGCTGGACATATGGACAAAAAAAGGGCTCACGGCAGCATTTCTTGCCATTAGTTCATGCTATTATTGCACTCAAAACAGGGCAACACACATACTGCTGAGGCTTGAGCAGATCTCCCATCCACATACTGCAGAGTGCATCAAAACATGTGTGGGCCAATGCACAGAGGACTGGGGAATACCTAAAGAAAAAATTCTGACTGTGATAACAGACAACGGGAGCAACATGGTTGCCGCTTTCAAAAATGAAGATGATGATGAGCCCAGCTCTGAGGATGATGAAGTCAAAAACTGTGAGGAAGAATCTGAGGAGGGTGATGAAGAGCAAAGGTAAATTATTTTAGTTTGTAGCTGTTTTAGTAGTAGGCTAGATAATGTTTGTCATTGAGCTATGTTTGGTTATTAATTCTATATGATGTTATGATGTGTGTTATTACATTGTGTATAGAGATTAAATTGTGTTGCTCATGGAAATCTAATTTCCCTTGGATGATTAATAAACTGCCTGTCTTCTCTCTGTTTGTCTGTCTGTCTGTCTGTCTTATCTATCTAGGTACGGAGCCATAAAGAGGACACACTGCGTTGTACATACGCTGCAACTCGTGGTGAACATGAACATAATTATCAGAAGCTGGCTGCTCTCAGAGACCTGCGCCTCCCCTTCGCAGAGCATACTAAGATGCTACAGAGCGACACCATGTCCCTATCCCTGGTGGTGCCCGCCCTCTTTGACCGGAGTGCTCACCTGTCCCACTTCCCCCAGAGCGCTGGCTACAGGGACCTAGCTGGCCTGGCTCAAAAAATGAAGGCCAACATGGAGCAGCGCTTCAGCTGCTTCCTTGATCCAACGGATTCAAAGTTCTCGCCCCTCGCCATTGCTGCATGCTTCCTGGATCCAACTGTTTCACCTGAAACCCTCATTGGGAATGAGGACATGCAAATTCAGGAGCTTCTGAGAAGAGCATAAGATTACATTTCTCAAACAATATCGCCACAGGAGGAGGATGATGATTATGAGGAGGAGGAAGAAGAGAGAAGGGAGGCACTCGAGACATCCCCATCTTCAAAGCGTCCAAGATTCCGGTTCTTTTCAAAAGTGAGTATAAGCCGGCCATTAAGACCAAAGCCCTCTGTCAGGCAAGAGCTACAAAAGTTCAAGGAGCAGCTTTCGCAGCCCATACATGAAGAGAGCGCTTTTGACTTTTGGGCCACATAGGGTTCTACTCTGTGCCAGACCCTAAAACCATTTGCTTTTGACCTTCTGGCAATGCCAGCATCCCAAGCATTTGCTGAGCGGGTTTTTAGCATAACAAGTGACCTCACTCGTGGTGGGCGAAATCGAGCAAGGCTCATTTTAGAGAGAAGTGCTTTCCTCAAACTTAATAGAGATGGGTAGCCTCATTCTTCTGACTCGAGGTGGAGGGTTCATGTTTATGTTAAGACTGCCCCATCTAATTGTTAAAGCATGTGTTTTTCTGTGTGGTTGTTACACTGTTCTTCTGTTTAACAACTTATTCCTTCTACTTATTTCTTGTCCATGACCACATATACAAAAAAACACAAAACCCCCCACAAACAACGAGCCTACACACACTCTTGCACACACACACTCATACACACACAAAACTTGTTTTTTTGTACGCGCACATAAAACACTGTTAAAAGTTTGATATATGTGTGATGTGTTTTATGTAAATATGTGTTACGTTTTATTTGTCAGAAAATATACCGACTGTAGACAAAGAAATACTGTTTTGTTTCTTTTTGTTGGAAACTGAGATACAGACAGAGATTGGCCCATTTATGTGTTAGATAACTCATCCCTTCCTCCTAGATTTGTCACATCCTATAGACCTGTCCTAGGAGGGACATCTATCGGACAACCAAGTACTGCAAACTAGACTATTATGCAGTTGTAGACACAACACAGGGGGTCCCTGGGCCTGAGAAGGGAAGAAAATGAGATTAATATGGCTATTAAATGTGACTAAAACTAATTACATTTTAGTCTAGTTTCCGTCGACTAAAACTAGACTAAAACTAAAAAGGATTAAAATGACTAAATGTGACTAAAACTAATATGCATTTTTCGTCTAAAGACTAATCAAATCCTTTTTGTCTAAAGACTAATCAAAAATAGCTGCCAAAATTAACACTGGGGAGGTGTTGCCCGCAAATTGCCGTGAACAGCCGTAAACCAGAAATTCCACGATAATCTACAGTGCCGCATACTGACGAAAATCCCACTTTTAATGCAGTGTTAAGTCTGTCCGGACCAGTGTGTATCACCCCCAGACTGATGGCCTGGTTGAACGACTGTTTAAGACGTTAAAATCCATGATTCGTAAGTTCATTCACGACGATGAACGTAATTTGGATAAATGGCTTGATCCTCTGTTGTTTGCAGTACGGGAGGTTCCCCAGGCCTCCACGGGATTTTCTCCCTTCGAGCTGCTGTTTGGCAGGAAACCACGGGGGGTGCTCGACCTGCTTAAAGAAAACTGGGAGGAGGGTCCAAGCCGTGTGGTCACACGGCGGGTAGGGGACGTCGACTATGAGGTGGTGCGATCTGACAGGGGCGGGGCCACACGGATCTACCATCTCAACCTCCTCAAAGCATGGAAGGAGGCGGAGTCCGTGTCCCTGCAGTAGCGGAGAGAGAGAGGAGCTAGGGCTAGAGGTCCCAAAGTCCACCGATCCGACCCGGCAAGCAAGGACATAGTCTGGTTGCAAGCGGACATAGTCTGGTTTCAAGACCAATTTAATGATGTCTTCTCCGCTCTGCCAGGTCGCACGGATCTCATAGCACATCATATTGAGACGTCCCTGGGCGTGACAGTGCGGTCACGGCCCTACAGGTTACCTGAACACAAAAGGAAAATTGTTCAGCGAGAATTGGTCGCTATGCTGGAGATGGGGGTAATAGAGGAGTCCAACAGCGCCTGGTGCAGCCCCATCGTTCTTGTCGCCAAGAAGGACGGCTCGATAAGGTTCTGCGGGGACTATCGCAGGGTGAATGCGGTGTCACCGTATTTGGGGTACCACTTGGGCGGCGGGAGGGTGCGCCCTCAGGTGGACAAAACCGCAGCCATCGCAGCCTGCCCGCCCAAGACAAAAAAAGGAGTGAGGCAGTTTATGGGGCTGGCAGGCTCCTACAGGAGGTTCATCCCGGGCTTTGCGGAGCTGACCAGCCCCTTGACTGACCTGACCCTGAAAGGTGCCTCAGATCCGGTCCAGTGCACGGAGCGGTGCCAGTGGGCGGTTGAGGGGGCAAAACGAGCCCTCTGTGGGGAACCACTGCTCCATACACCTAACTTCTCTCTCCCTTTTGTCTTGCAGACTGATGCGTCAAACAGAGGGCTGGGGGCCGTTTTGTCCCAGCAGGTGCAGGGGGTGGACCGCCCGGTCCTCTACATCAGCCGGAAACGGTCGGAGAGAGAGGCCAGGTACAGTACTGTGGAGAAAGAGTGCCTGGCCATCCGGTGGGCGGTCGACTCCCTGCGGTACTACCTCCTGGAACGCCAGTTCACCCTCTCTTCGGACTATGCCCCGGTGGCTCCACCGCATGAAGGATGCCAACGCCCGGATCACTCGGTGGTATCTGGCTCTACAGCCTTTTAACTTCAAGGTGATCCATAGGCCGGGGGCGCAGATGGTCGTGGCAGACTTCCTCTCCCGCCCTCAGGAGGGAGAGGGGAGGGAGTCAGTTCGGCCGGATGGCTCCCCGGCCTAAGTCGGGCGGTGGGGGTATGTGATGGCGGGGTGTGCTTAGCTCAGCTGCAGGGGGGGCTCTCCCCCCTGGGAGTGGTTCAGGGGACGGTGCCGGCAGGAGAGTAAGGAGAGTGCTCCTGCAAAGGTGGAAATGATCAGAACTGATTGCGTGTCTCTTGAAAAGCAGTGAGCAGGACCTGGAGAGAAAAAGACTCTGCGGCAGACGCTCAGGGGCAAGAGAGCGGAGCGGAGCAGAGCCGAGGAGGACAACCACGCCAAACCCGCTCACTGCAAGGAAATAAAATAAAACATATTGCTCCGAAGAATCATGTCTCCGTGCGTCCTTACGCGAACCCCAAAGGTGGTAGCTCGAACCTGCTACACTGATCCATTTACGTTGCAAAAAAGCCCACAGTCTGGTAGCTAGGTTGTTATTATGTGTTGTATGTAAGGGTTCGCTTGATGCTAGCGTGGATGGATGGGGACATTAGCCTGATGCTAGCGTGGATGGATGGGGACGTTAGCCCGATGCTAGCGAGGATCAGTGCTGAGCCTATGCAGGTCACGTGAAAAATGATCTAAAGATCTGTATCTGGCAGATGAACGAATCGTTCACCTCCCGTCATCGTTGGGTCAATGTTTCGTTCATCTGCCAAGCGAGCCTTCGGGTCAATGATTCGTTCATCGTTCATTTTCCACGTGACCTGCATAGGCTCAGCACTTGTACCACTTGGTTGGCAGAAGGATCATTTTCCACGTGACCTGCGTTCAACAAATCATTTCTGTTTCCTTGGCTGAGCCTATGCAAGTCCCGATGCGTGGCCACGAGAAAATGAACTAATCTTTTTTTCAGAGGACTCGTTACTCTCGAGTCTTTGTAAGGATTCGTTCAAAATAAACGAATCGTTCACGAACGACACATCACTGTGTGGAAGTGACCAGTGGGAGCTGATTCAGCATCCCCTTCTCAGAAGGGCGGGGCATAGATTTTGAAACCTAAGACTATATCATTCAAACCCAAAGGAGGAATACTTAAGATAATTGTTGAATCATGACTTGTGTGTTTCAACTCTGCTCCATGTTGGCAAGCATTTAATAAATGTCCTGTTCAATGATTTCACACAAGTGTCGAGTAACCTTATTCTAAGAAGCGATGACAGTGTAAACTTGAAAATAATCAAGTGGGGTTTTTTGGGTCTGTTCGTCTTGTCAGTCAGAGGAACATCACACACCCAGCCTCCGATTGGGAGGCCTCTTCCAAACCTGCTGAGTGAAAGTTCAATTGCATTTCAGTAGAAACAATCCTTTCCTTTTCTTTCTAGACACCTCTGAACATGTCTGCTTTGAGCCAGTAAAAAAGTCTAGCAATCCTGCACAGGGAACCAGAGAGCATAGTGCCCGCAAACCTTAATTATTCACAGCAGGGTAGCCGTTGTCTGGCATTAAGGACGGAGAAACAAGAACTAATCAGTAGGTGACAGACGCCGTGGGGCCTCGTTGATTTTGTATTCATGAATTGAATTTCTCCTTCATGCCCCTCTCCATTGAAAATGTAACCTTCTGGGAAGGACTTAATAGGGTTTTTTGGTTTTGTAGGGAGTCTATCAGGGAAAGCATGACATTTACTGCACATTTTACAAATGTTAATAAAAAGGTATTCACAAACAAGCAGTTTGCCTCTTTTCTTGTGTTCACAGCAGAGCTGATGATCGAACAACAAAGTGTCACAAGGAAAAGCCGAGCCTCACGCAAAACTGCATTTGATACAGTGTCAGCGTTTTCTCCCCAGATATAGTGTATATAAAAATCAAGCATTGTACAAATGTGATAGATCTACTTAGACTTTTTGGTTTGTTCATTTAAATGCTGCTCTGCTGAACTCTGGGTGGGCCTGATTGTGAAAACTCTTGTTGATGTGCTAAGCGAGGAGTCAATTGATGTGTACCTTGACATATACAGTGGGGAGAACAAGTATTTGATACACTAATGATTTTCCCTCTTACAAATCACATAGGAGGTACTCTTCAACTGTGAGTGACGGATTTTAAAACAAATCCAGAAAATCACATTGCAACATTTTTATTTTTAAATCATACAGTTTATGTATTTGACACATCAATAAAGCCAAACTTAATATTTGGCAAAGAAACCTTTGTTTGCAATTACAGACATCATACGTTTCCTGTAGTTCCTGACCAGGTTTGCACACACTGCAGCAGGGATTTTGGCCCACTCCTCCATACAGACCTTCTCCAGATCCTTCAGGTTTTGGGGCTGTCGCTGGGCAAAACAGACTTTCAGCTCCCGTCAAAGATTTTTTTATTGGGTTGAGGTCTGGAGACGGGCTAGGCCACTCTAGGACCTTGAGATGCTTCATAAGGAGTCATTCCTTAAAAAGCGTAAGCTTAATAAAGCTCTCCTCTTTAAAATTAGCCCTTACAGTTAGGTCTGGCTCAGGTTAGCCCGGACAAAGCCCTTAGTTAAGCTGCTATAGGCCTAGACTGACGGGGACTGACCACAACGAGCTCCTCTCTCACTCCTCCTACAATAATCCACGTTTTATTAATGCACATCACTAATTCAGCTATTTTCGAGTCTTTTGTGCTTTCTCGCTTCGCACGTCGTAGTTCCATCTGGATGCTGGGCCTAACTGGCCCTGTGGACACCTTCTAACACCATTGACATTGACATTTCTATTGCTGTCCTCCCTAAGGTTACTTTTTTTTGCCCATGGAAGGCTTTTTCCTTTTTTGGAGAGTTTTTCCTGTGCCGATGTGTGGGTTTCGGGACCAAGGATGTCGCATGTGACAAAGCCCTGGCCACCAGACTGCAAAGCCCTCTGAGGTAAATTTGTAATTAGCGATTTTGGGCTATACAAAATATAATTAACTCCTTAGTAGCCCTGGCTGTGTGTTTCGGGTCATTGTCATGCTGGAAGACCCAGCCACGACCCATGTTCAATGCTCTTACTGAGTGAAGGGAGTCGTTGGCCAAGATTTAGCCATACCCATCCATCCTCCCCTCAATACGGTGCAGTCGGCCTGTGCCCTTTGCAGAAAAGCATCCTCAAAGAATGATTTTTACACCTCCATGCTTCACATTTGGATGGTGTTCTTTGGGTTGTACTCATCCTTCTTCCTCCAAACACGGTGAGTGGAGTTTAGACCAAAAACCTCTATTTTTGTCTCATCAGACCACATGACCTTCTCCCATAGCTCCTCTGGATCATCCAGGTGGTCATTGGCAAACTTCAGATGGGCCTGGACATGCACTGGCTTGAGCAGGGGGACCTTGAATGCGCAGTAGGATTTAATCCATGATGGCGCAGTACTCATGGTTTTCTTTGAGACTGTGGTCCCAGCTCACTTCAGGTCCTGCCATGGAGTTCTGGGTTGATTATGCCCCACGAGGTGAGATCGACCGTCATCTTAAACTTCTTGCATTTCAGAATAAATGCGCCAACAGCTGTTCTTACCAAGCTGCTTGCTTATTGTCCTGTAGCCAATCCCAGCCTTGTGCAGGTTTTTTATGGCGGAAGTCCTTACACAGCTCCCTGGTTTTGGACATTGTGGAGAGATTGGAATCTGTTGAATTTCTGGACAGGTAGCGAGTTCAAACAGGTGCAGTTAATACAGGTAGGAGGAGAACAGGATGACTTTCTAAAGACAAACTTAGAGGTCTGTGTGAGCCTGTCACACTCACCTGCCAGCTCGATCTTCCACACTTGCCCCGCATCCACAATCAATCACTCTCCTGCCTTCCACACCTGCTTCGCATTCACAATCAGCCCCGCTACATAAGCACTGCACACCCAGCCTGTCATTGCCAGATTGTTCTTCGCGTCATGCAAGTCTCTCCAGCACTCTACCTTGGACTGATCTCCCGGTTTCGACCCTGCCTGTTCCCGACCCGTTCGTCTGTCTCCGCCCCGGTGAGCACCTCAGCCTTCTGTCCCCGCCCACGAGTCCTGCCTGAGCGCCTCGGGTTTCTGTTGCCTACCCCTTGGACTGCCCGGCACTTCTGCTCCTGTGCTCCGGATCCCCGACCGGCCCAGCGATCGCACCAGCTGTCTCCCGGCATCTCCTCCCCGATCCTGAGGACCGAACTCTGCTCTGCCTCTCATTGTGCCCGAACGCCTGCTGTGAGGCCGTGTTTAATAAAAGCGTTAACCAAACACTCCGTGCCGTTGTGCTGCATTTGGCTCCGCCACACGCCCGTGTCAGAGCCAAAATTCTTACCGGTTGGTAGGTGATCAAATACGTATGTCATGCAATAAACAGCAAAATATATATTTTTTTAAATCATACATTGTGATTTTCTGGAGATTATTGATTCCGTCATCTTTTACACACAAGGGTTTTGAGACATCTATAAATGAGGGTTCTAACACACCTGATGCTGTTATCATCATTATTATTATTATTATTAGTCACTTTATTATTACTGTCATCATAAACCCAAATGACCAACTTTGCCTTTTCCCTGAAGTCATGCTTTCCCTCCTCACAGGTTTCTGTGGATGGTGGTTAAATCTGATGGATGTTGTCCCCGCAGTGGTCCTGCCTTACTAGTCTCAATATTAGAATTATTTCTGTCATAGGATTTGAATGCACTATACAGCTTTAAGTTGTTCATACTGTACACACCTCCTTCTTTGCTGTTTTCCCTCAGGTTTCTCCCAGTTAGGTTTTTTGTTTTTCCTGTAACGATGTGAAGGTTTTGGGACAGGTTGTTGCATGTTTATAGACTCTAAAGCTTCCTGAGGCTTATTTTTGATTTTGGGCTGAACAAAATAAAAATGATTTGACTGGAATAAACACGATGACCAGGTGAATCTGCAATTGAGGTGTGTTCTGCTCATTCCGACTCCATTTACACAAACAATCATCAAGTGAGGATGAGGAAGTTGGAGCTGATTTCAGGTATACTGTCCCAGTTCAAGTGACCCAGCCAGATCTGTTTACAGAATCTGAAAATAACTCATCAAAAGCTCTTTCATAGTGCTCATTTAGGGAGTCACTGCCTTGAGGAGTGCAAGGTCAGAGGGCCAAGCAGGAAGTGGCAGACAGGTCTGATAAGGATGAGAGCTAGAGGCACACCAAGCACCATACAACACTCAGTGTGCTGTGTTAGAAGACCACACATTGTGAGTGATTGGATCTTGTGTTGCGGCGATAGGACCTGCTCCTCCTCAATAGAAATCTTTCCTTTTATATCTTAGAAGTAAGAAGTACAAAACTAATGTTCCTCCTGACGTTAGTCAGTTGTTCTTCTGGCTCCTGCCTTTGAGAGTATGAGAGTATGATTTCCAAATTCATATGATTTTCATATTTTTGGGTCAGAATGGAAAATTCCAGCCATGAGGTAGGACTACTTTAAATGGCTTTCTCTAAGCCAAAAGTTGTATTCTTGGGGAGATTTGTATTGTTACATTATGTATAATGTAGATTGCTTCATTTTGCTATAAAAAAGACAGAAAGATGGTAAAAGATTATTTTGTTGATGAAAGAGCATGGCTGTAGCTGACTTAACTCTAATATAATATATTCTAACTTAAATCTATTTTTTCTCTTTTTGTCTGTTTCACTTGTGTTAGCTTATTAGCCAAATGGAAACAGGAAAGTCAAAATAATTCATTTAGATCATGACTTCAATGAACATTTAATTAAGATATTTCCAGTAGTTTAATTGGCAGTTTGTTTGCTTCCTTGTGTTATAATGCATCTTATTTTCGAGCTCAGATCGGCCGATTTGCGTCATTCCACCACTCTTACCGATTTGTTTAATCAGCCTAAATACGCGGCGCACAAGCTATGAAAATAGCTTCATGATACTATCAAGTATGATACTATAAAAAAAAGTGAGAAAACCTTTCTCAATAAACTGCTAACCTAAAATACCCTGCAAATACAAAATTAGTTAGAAAATGGGCTTACCTGCCTGGAGTTGTATCTCTCTTCATACAATGCACTCGACTCGCTTGGGATGCAGTGTAAAAGAGATGTGCTGTGAACTGTGACCCAGGTGGACGATTCACAGCGTGAAGAGGTCAGGACCTGTATGTGTAATACAGGTTAGAGGTCATGAGCGCTGTTTCATAAGACTGCACCTGCTGGCTCGCGCTGCTGAAACACTTTTTGGCCTTGAAAGCACCAGAGTAGCTGTAGACACAGAAATCTCTGCAAGCAGGGGAATTAGTTTGGATATTTAAGAGTGAACAGGGTTAAATAACTTTAAAATAAAACTAATATTAAACCATCATGACTGGGCTTGCTAAATTTCTCAATTAATACATTAGTTAATTAAAAAAACGTTCAAACAGTTATTTATTTGCATATTTCATAAAAGGATAAATACTGGAAACCTTTTGTATAACATGTCAGCTGTCAATTCCATCTCAGTAGGAATGAATTGCTTTGCCCGCTCAGCTGTAAATATGTCTTTTGGAAGAAGTCACTGCCACTTTTCTAACTTTACAAAGTGAAGAGTCACAAGTCAGAGCTACAGGAAATGTGTTGAGTGCACATTGCAATTTGAATTCCAATGTCATGACCTGTTTACTTCACCATCTACCTCCATTTGGCTTTGCATTTATTTCTGACAATGTCTTATCCTTCTTTCCATCGCAGTTTAATTTTCCCTGCCTTTCTCTCCACACTCTTGGATTTCTGAGCTTGTTTGAATCAATTGAACAAGGCTTCAGGCAATGACAGGAACAAATCAGACATTTTAGAGGATTTTTCTGTCTTTCCTCTCTGATGTTACAAGCTGTATATCATCTATTTCAAGCCAGATATACTGTATTATCCTTCTTTTCCAGAAAAATTGAATAACCTTTCCTAAAAAAGACACATCTGAACTATCTGCATCTTCTACGTTATTCAAAAGCTCATTGAGTGACATAATAATCGCGCAACACAACGAAGCGATAATGAAATTCATTGCCAACACTTTTAATAATTGATTTTTATGGATTCCATCGATTCGTTGTTGCAGCCCTAGTTGTAGACTTCATCCCAAACTAACTAGACATGGAACACAGGGTACTGTCCTGCTTGACGAAGAGTACAAGACGAACTGGCAACAAACAACACAGCACGATACTCAAGTACACAAGGGAAGGGTGAGTTAACAGGACACAGCTCCCCTTCCTGATAATCAGCACACTAGGAAGACATGAGGGTAGGTAGTCAAGACACCGAAACCACCTTGACACACGGGGAGTGTAAAGAAAAACTGGAATCCCAGTAAAAATAATGGAGTATTTTGTTAGCTTGACAATCCTGATATTTAACAAGATCCTAATAGAACTCTTGATCCAATCCTCATTGATTTAAAACAGAAAAACAGTCAAAAACATTTTGGAAGTAATTCCAAAATCATTCACATGTTTTATTTATTATGTTTTTAGTGCAATATAGTATGTAAGTATGATCGGTTTCATCGTCAGGTAAGCTTGATTGTTCGTTTTGCCTACAGAGGCCTTTGATGAGATCATCCTCCCACGCAGATGATATGGGGATTCGGAATTGCCTCCAACTTTATAGGAAGGCAGAGACCTGGATTACTCTGGTTTTGCAGCAGGGGAGGATAAGACACCCAGGTAAACTTCTTAATGATGGCTTGTATTGTTCAATCAGAAGAGATTCTTGTCTCCAGGAGGCGAATCCATTCATGAGAGATAACTACATTTTCTTGGTCGGATTAAGAAAAGCAGTATTTCATTTATTTAACTTTATAACAGGAAAACATAACATACTAATTCAACTTCACACTACTGAGGTTACTTTTTTGATCCCCGTTGTCAACTGCCTTAAGTATAATGAACCGCCGGATGCTGTGTGTCGTTAATGTCCTGTTGATGCATGCAGATCTAGATCCTTAAGCTTAGACTTCTACTTGACCAATAGCGATCAGCAGGTATACTGGTCGTGTCTTCTCACATTTCTTCTAGAGATTGGTTGGTTTTTTCCCTGCCAAAAAAGAATCGGCTGCTGATCATAGTCTCGTGTGTATTAGCATCACCTGAATTGCTCCCCTTCCGTGGCACGTGGCAGTACAGTTTTTCCAGTAGTTGCTGTAAAACCAATTGTCTACTTCATTATGTTTTCCTCTCACACAGCCAAGTTAAGGCCTAACTTAATTCCCCAGTTGTAAGTCTCCTCGCAGTGCCGTCCCCAGCTTCGACAAAGCCGCGAGACAAGATTACATCATGATACACCAATGATTGCAATAATGAAACACCATTCCCAGGAGAGGTTCTCTGGCTCTCAAATTGGCGCTATTGCGGTTGCCAATTCCCCGCTGATTCACTGAACAAATCCTGCCATTCTCCCCTACAAAGTTTGTTCACAGCTTCGGTCCTCATGCCTGACAGAAAACATTAGCAACTTATACCAAACCTGCTTGGATATCATCCTATTGAAAAAGGTAACCAATGTAGTTGTCTTGTAAGTAAACAGTTATGTTATGTTACATTCAAAGCCAAGGTTTTTAATAAATGCTAAAAGTCGTATCCCATAATGTTAGCTGGCATACCGTGGTTTGCTGTCACTTTACTTCCACAAGTTGTTTTGAGTGTATGAGTTCACTTTTACCTTGGTAATGGAAGTTTGCCGTTTGCTGAGTTTTTGCATTGCCTTTCCAGCTGAGTAAAAAGACTAAAACTAAAAGCTGTCTGGCAAGTTATGTTGCCGTACGACTTAGTCTTGGAGCTCAAGATCATTTCCAGTCGAGGAAAAGTGCAAAACCAAAAATATAGCTTCCAGCTGCGCTCAGCTTGATGCGAGTGACTAATGAGAATGAAGGGGAATATGTGAAACCACAGAGGCTGCAGCCTTTGCAACTGCAACCCAGTTTGACTAAATTCACATGAATGGAATGGGTGGAATTTAGTCTGCTTTTATTTATTTTTTTAAACCATACCTCTGGTATAGGGAACAAGTGGCTAATATACACTGTGAACCACACAATTGTGAAAATTTGTACTTTCATGTATTAAGCAAGTGTGTGTGTGAGTGTAGATGTGAATGTCAGCAAAATCATATTTCTGAGGGATTGAAAAGATTTCCATTTTTATATTATATACATGAATCACAGCATGCATGTATTTGATAAACTGCATTTTATATACAGTAAATTTATAAAAAGTTAACACAACCCAAAATGCGAGGTTTTTGGCAAAGACAAATGATATCCAAACTTTTTCCACCTTTAATGTCACCCATAACATAAACAATTCAATTAAAAAAATATTCAATCTTTTAGGGGGGGGGAAATAGAGAAAATTAAAATAACCTTAACCTAACTTAATACTTTGTTGAAGCATCTTTTGAGTTGATTACAGCAAGTCCGTTTGGGTAGGAATCTAAGTACAGCACATCTTGACTTAGTAATATTTGCCCACAGCAAAAGCGCTGAATGTTCCAGATTGCGAGGATCTTCTGTGCGCAGCCCTCTTTAGGTCACCCCACAGATGTTCAATTGGATTCAGGTCTGGGTCATTGCAAAACTTTAAACTTCTTCTGGTGAAGCCATGCTTTTGGTCATTGTGGTGGTCTTCATCTTTCTAACAGATGCCAAAATTGACTGGAATTTGGAGCTGTTCATAACCCCCTCCATCTTGACCGAGGACCCGGTTCCAGCAGAAGAAAAAAAGATCTGGAGCTGCTACCCCCCCCCCCCCCCCCCTCCCTTTGTGCTTCAGTGTGGATATGGTGTTCTTTGGGTGAAGTGCAGTGTTGTTTTTACGTGAAACATACCTTTCGGGAGTATGGGTCAAAAGTTCCATAAGACTATAACACATTTTCCCACATGCTTTTGGGAGACTTCATGTACGTTTTTGCTAAATTTAGCCGTGCTTGGATGTTTTTCTTGAGAAAAGGTTTGCCCCCCTAACCCATAGCCCAAACCACGAACAATTATGGGAGACAGTTGTCACGTACACAGCCTGTGCCTGTCAGAAATTCCAACAGCTCCTTTAATGTTGCTGCAGGCCTCTTGGATGCTTTCCTGACTAGTTTCCTTCTCACCCTCAATTTGAGGGACATCCAGTTCTTGGTAATGTCACCATTGTGCCATATCTTCTCCACTTGATAATGACTGTCTTCACAGTGTCCCATGGAATGTCTAGGGAATTCTTTTGTAACCTCCTCCTGGATGATACTTTAACAATGAGATCTCTCTGATGCTTTAAAAGCCCTCAGGGCTTTTGCCGTAAGATGTAACTAAGAAAATTATGAAAATTCTACTTGAAAAGCTAAACTTTGTTTGGAATTAATTAGCATCACTTTAAATGACGATAGGTGTGTTCTGACTACTATTTAACATCAGTTTGAATGTGATTGGTTAATTTGAACACATCCCCATTTAAAAGAGGGTGTTTATATTCAAGCAACCACATTATTTTAATTTACTTTTATTTTTCAATTGAATCGTTTATGTTTTAGGCCACATAAATTGTAGGGAAAGTTCTGACATGATTAGTGTAGGTATAATTTTTTTACATCACAAACAACTGGCATATTAACATGGGTGCGTAGACCATTTATATCAACTGTAGATATCCCATTTTCAACAGTAACATCACTGCACAGTTAAGGATTTTTAATATAACCTCTGGATGTATATAACAAGGGAGTTCCCTGAGGACCGCTCCTTTCTACCAGAGTTGTTTTTGCATCTTGAAACCAATTACAAATCAGAATGCTGGACTAGTTAGATAAAATCCACTCCCTAAATAAGGATATCAGATTTTTCACTTGCATGCGCATTTCCCCTAACTTATTAAACAAAGCCATTGAAGCATTTCACTTCAGAACAGCTTGAGAGCAGAAGTTACTTTCATTACAAGCAAATTGGCACATGTATAAATTACCACATAGTTATGCAATGCGGTGTCTGTGCAGGTACAAGTAAGCAATATTAATGTTTGTGTATGTCCTTAAATATAATTAATTAATGGAGGCATGCAGCTTTATGTTTGTTGGTTGTTGTTTAATTGTAGCATTTAATTAACATTGAAAAGAGCTGGTCAATCCCCTGTGATAGCCAGAGCTCTGTTTCTATTAGAGCAAGGGGGTTCAGGCTAAGCTCCGGTGGGGATTAGACACAAGTTGCATTGAAGCAAAGGAGACTGCTTACAATAAGCCAGGCATGTTGGGTGTTGCTTATCTAAAATCCTCAGTGTTTTGGGTTCTTATGTAAAGCTATAAGTGACTGTGATTCCACAGACTGAATACAGTTTTGCATTTCAATCAGATATCAATTTGGCCCTGCATTGATGAGATAGGAACAGAAATCGCAAGAGTAGTGATGTATTCACAAACCCAGATGTTACCTTATTTGTGGCAGTATATTGTACTATTCTTAACATTGCAATGTCGCAAACCCGTATTCATTACTGGGTGAGCAACATGGGTTGTACAGCACTTTGAATGCCTGGTTCCTCAACTTAAAAAATGCACATAGATCCTGAAGTATAAGCCAAAAGGCCGGATATTTGCTTCTTTTTGCAGATACTCACCCAAACATTTTTTGAAATATTTATTTTAATATTTCTCTATTAGATGACATTTAAAAACTTTAAAATCAAATATGTTGAGTGGCTGGCGGGCAAAGGACTTAAAGGATGAATGTCTGCTGACACTGAATGTATATTAATTACGACTAAATATTGGTTATAAATAGATCGCATTGTGGATATCGGCACTATATTCAACATCAAGTCAGAGGGAACACACACACACAAGATCTGAATGAATGAAATAGTCTCATTAAATACTTCTTTACATAGTTGAATATGCTGACAACAAAATCACACAAAGATGATCAATGAAAATTAAATTTATTAACGCATGGAGGTCTGGATTTGGAGTCACACTCAAAATTAAAGTGGAAAAACACACTACAGGCTGATCCAACTTTGATGTAATTGTAGCAACACGAGTCGTGATGTATGGGTGAGGGCAGTTTAAATATTATAATGTTGCCAGACAACGCCCCCCTCTGAATTTTACCCTGGGAATTGTATCAAATCTTCAACCAAACAAAACGAAGGGGAGGCACTCAGGTTCGTCGCAAATGAGGCAGAGACGCAATTTACAGTACAAAATGTAATTTTATTAAAATGAAACAAATAGACAAACAGACAAATAACAAAGTACGGCTGGTCTCTCGTACACAGTTAAAATATGTCTTGACCTAGGAGGAGGCCCACAGCGAAACTGAAAAATGAGCAATGTGGGGAGGCCAACGTTGAAGCAGACCCAAACCAGGTGAGTTTAGCAAAATGCAAAGTGAACTTAGCCAAAGGCAAAGCAAAGCAGCAGTGGTCTCTGGCAGGTTAGCGGGTGTAGTGCTGCTGCTCAATGATCCTTTGCCCTGCAGAGGAAAACAGACATGAAAGCTTTACTATGGCTGGAGGAGGGAGCTAAAGCCTACCTGTCACCACACAGCGCAGCGTGAAAGGCACCAGGATGTGTCGTATCCCCAGCCTCTGGCAAATGAAATGCAGACAGGTGCTCTAAAGCCGCCTTTATACCGCATTGTCATGCAGCGATCGGCTGTGATCCAGACCCAGCTGAAAGTTATTAGGACCAATCACTGCATACTGCCACATAATGTTCTTAAAACAAGTCAAAATGAGGCTCAGAAGTGTGTGTGGCCTCCACGTGCCTGCATGACCTCCCTACAATGCCTGTGCATGCTCCTGATAAGGTGGCGGATCGTTTCCTGAGGGATCTCCTCCCAGACCGGGACTAAAGCATCCGCCAACTCCTGGACAGTCTGTGGTGCAACGTGGTGTTGGTGGATGGAGCGAGACATGATGTCCCAGATGTGCTAAATTGGATTCAGGTCTGGGGAATGGGCAAGCCAGTCCATAGCATCAATGTCTTCATCTTGCAGGAACTGCTGACACACTCCAGCCACATGAGGTCTAGCATTGTCTTGCATTAAGAGGAACCCAGGGCCAACCGCACCGGCACATGGTCTCACAAGGGGTCAGAGGATCTCATCTCGGTATCTAATGGCAGTCAGGCTACCTCTGGCGAGCACGTGGAGGGCTGTGCGGCCCTCCAAAAAAATGCCACCCCACACCATTACTGACCCACTGCCAAACCGGCCATGGTGGAGGATGCAGGCAGCAGAACGTTCTCCACGGCGTCTCCAGACTCTGTCACGTCTGTCACATGTGCTCAGTGTGAACCTGCTTTAATCTGTGAAGAACACAGGGCGTCAGTGTGAATTTGCCATCTTTATGTTCTCTGGCCAATGACAAACGTCCTGCCCGGTGTTGGGCTGTCAGCACGACCCCCACCTGTGTAACGTCGGGCCCTCATACCACCCTCATGGAGTCTGATTCTGACCGTTTGAGGAGGTGGAGGTAGCGGTCCTGCTGCTGGTTTCTTGCCCTCCTACGGCCTTTTCCACGTCTCCGGATGTACTGGCCTGTCTCCTGGTAGGGCCTCAATGCTCTGGACACTACGCTGCCATCGTGTGTGTGTGTGTGTGTGTTCAAATACCCATGTATATATGCAGCCCTGAGAACTGTTGGCAGTCTGAAGATATTGACTTGTGTGTGTATGTGTATATATATGAGATATTATACATTTGCTTAAATCTGACACTCAGATTTCAATTATGCTTGAGGTGGTACTTAATTTTTCTTTAAAGCTTGACTAAAGTATTCTCAAGCCTGACGGGATGTTTACAAATTGGCATCAGAATGATCAGCTTTTCTAGGCTCACTCTACAATCATAACAGTTTTTAAGTGACAAACTTTAAGTTAAGATGTACTTTTGTCCTGTTTAGAAGTCTAATTTGCAAATAAAATAAATTCACTATCCAATGTTGACTGACAGCTTGTACAGTAATTCCTTTAATTTAATATTTGGACACAATGTTGATTATTCAACATTCAAACGTGCAAACTTACCTGAATTAGATTGGCAGTCTTTACTCCCCAAACTGCAGAAGCATGAAAAGGCTCACACGTGCGTATCATATGCAATACATGACTAAGGGTTTAGCAATTTCACTTTGTTCTTTAGGTATATTGTTCTTCAATATGAATACTTCCTGGGGAGACTATTGCATGTGTTGTACCATAACCCTCTTCCTTCTTGAAACACAGCTTTCCTTTGCTTTTGCAGTGGTCCCTTCCAATGTAATCCGATATCTGCTTGATTTATTTTAATTTTGTAGAATATTTTCACAAATAAGTCTTGGTGAAAACAAGATCTTTTTACACAAGATTCCTTTCATAAAAAATGGTAACACTTGCATGCATGGCAAGAACGTTTTGATCCACGTGGCTTTCCTCGTGTTCAGAGGTTACCCACAAAAGGCAAATGTTAACAACATATGAACAGCAAGTCTATTGAGTCATGTTTTTTGTAATGCCTACATACAAAACAGGAATCAACCTTGTTATTATGTTCCTGAGTCTATTACAGAATTGACTGAAAAGACTGTGAAGTTTGTAATAAAAGAAGAAGTGTTGGAGTTGACAGTTCAATGAAATTGTGGGTAATAGTTCATTTTATCTGTGTTTTTATTCCTGGGCCGTATCATGACCAGACACCTGCAACTCAGACAAAATGTGAGCAGAGGGGCATGCAACTTCAAACAGGGCCGGGAATCAAGTCAAAGATTTCCATCGATGCTGGCATTATCCCAGCCTGCAGGCATGGATCTGTTCTGTCTATCTGCGGACAGACTCGGTCCTGTAACCCAGGCTAGATAGCTCCTTGAGTCTGCGAGATTTACTGTCAGGAATATATTCAACGGTCCAATCCAAAGGCATTCCAATTCCAGTGGTGACTCTGCTCCTGCGATGCCTCGGGAGAAATCTGAGCATGCTTGACACAAACTGTCCCTAAACTCAGAACCCCATGACATAAACGTGTGCTTAACATTGAAAATGAGTATATGGTTAATTGCTAGTACAGGCTTGGGAGGTGGAGGAAGTTAACGGTTTGATAGCACGCAGCAGTGAGGAGAGAGCTCAACTATGTTGTATGCAAACTGAATGAGCTCCAAATGTTTATATCAGGAACACTGAATCATCCTTTCAATTATGACCTGGTTTAATTTAGGCTGCATATTTATGAATGTTGACTTGGGGAATGGGGGGGGGGACCTAACCTATTTTAACCGTAGGAAGTTGTTACAGAGATGTTGTTTAAGCAGTTGCTGTTTACGTATCCAGCTGATACACAGCAACATTAGAATAAATTATTTCTGCGAGAACATTATGGGAACATTCTGAGTCTTTTAATTGCATCCATGTTTCTTTTCCATTAATCTTAGTCCCTCCCGACCATGAGAGTCGCAAGGAAACCCTGAAAAGATCATGGGAAATGGGACGTCTTCTCTTTTGGAGAGTCACATGAGGTGGCCTTTGTTTCTGACGAGGGTGGCTGATGATCACAGCTGGATCAGCTGTCAATCAGCTTTAACAGCTGGAGACTTTCTTGACCACTGTAATTATACTACTGAAGACAAACCAACATGTTTTTCTGTATATATACTGTGTCCTGCCTCCTGCTTATAAGCTCAGTAATCTTTTCTTCCGGCGTTAATCTTATTTCTGCATCTGCATGCCTATGTTTTGAAATTTATATGAAGGTTTTGCCTCTCTTGCATTTTCTGACTTTAATTGTACCCATAGTAAAAGTCAATGAGACAAATGACAGACTTCAGCTTAATGAATCCGATGAGCCACGACGTTCAATCACTAACATATGGACGATGAGGTGCTGTTTCGGCCATTAAAACGTTTCCTAGGAGGCTGCTCGGTTGCAATCGTTTAACAAAACTTCAAATTCTTCAAAAAACTAATTGCAGCTTGCAAATGTGTTGTCTTTGTGCACAAATTCACGGATGTAAAGTGTGTTGAGCTGGATCTCTTTTTGGTGACTATCTGCGGTCAGTAACAAAGCAGCAATTTCATTTTTTTATTTCACATTTTCTTTTTTTTTGTTGCTGTAATTGCCTTTCAGACATTAGCTACACTGTAGCTGCTCGGGGGAATTTCTTCTATGACTTTTAAACGCTCTTGTGTGGTTTCAGTACTAAATCAGAGTTTGGCCAGAGGTTCACTCTAGGGGATTGTATGCAATTATGAGCTAAAACTCTTTAGCATCACCTGAGTCCCTGGTGGGTCAGACTTCGCTCTGGTGTGAGAGAGGGAGAAGTCTAAATAGAGCGGATGGGTAGGAAGAATTGCAGGCTGGGATATAATAAGAGAATTAGGGCATACATAAAATTCTGAAATCTAAATGCAAATTGAAAACCTCCAAACACCAATGTACATTAGTGGTGTTGGTAAATTTGCAGACATTCGGGTGTTTTAATTAATTCAGGAGTATTCCGCGGCATGTTTAGGAAGCCTCTGAGGGTTTGCTGGAGAATCCTGATAAGGACTGCTGGGTGTACTGCAGATGTGTAGTGTACCGGGCTGTGTAACGTGTAGTTGGTAATTTGGTTTTGGTGTTCTCTACTGACTTACCTGTTCCAGTGTTATCTGAAGTGACCCAGGGAGCTCCTTTGGGATGGGTCTCGGTAATGACAATCACGCTTATCACAGCAGTGGAACAGACAGCCCTCTGTCTGTTTCATAGACAGGGTTGACTCAACATTTAGTGCGTCTTCCACAACAATGGAAAGTAGGTCTATAGTTCATTCAACAATAGAGAAAACACATAAATTAATGATAATAATATACCAAACCTGGCAAGGAATGTAACAACTCTGCTGCAGCAGACATCCTCCAAGAGATAAAAAAACTGAAATGTCTATGACACAATCTGTACTGATGAACCTCTTTCAGTAACTACTCTGATGACTCAAAGGACACTAAGTGGTTATTTACGGTATGCCTGAATAAGCTAAAGATTTGACTTTGGCATAGTCTGAGGCCGGCAGCAGCCTGCTTTATATCAACTATTAAAGTGCTAAAAGCGAGACAAAATATCTGTTTTTCTTATTGATTTGTTATGCACGTAGCTACACAAACATTTACATATAAAAAAAGTCTGTCTCTTAAGTTATTAGTGTCTATCTATGCTGTGTAATTGTTTGATTAATTGGATTTTGATCAAGGCAAGTTTATTTGTATATCACATTTCAACGACAAGGCAATGGATTTAGTTCAAAACTGGATGGCGTCTAAAATGTAACCTTATGTTAAATTAAACCCATTAAATTAACCCAGAAATTAACCCACATTTATTTTCTACAAATATATGAGTTTATGAATCATGACCTATTACTTATGACGAATTTCTAATAGCTGCATGAATTGGTATTAATTTTTTTGGAGCTACTGCCAGTTACAATGTTAAAGCGCCAATCATTATCCATTTGCGTAATAGACATTTTTGGCTTCTTGTTTTTTCTCCTAACTGCAACAGGCTAAGAAGCCATATTGCACATTTGTTGAATACAGTATGTGATATCACATCTCTTATTCCATTCTCAAGTACTTTTGGCTGGAGGCTTGGTACCAAGCAACATTACCATAGTAACAGTTCTCAAGGGAACCGTTATGTAGTTATGTGTCCATGAAGAATACTCAATATGCATGCAACTTTTTGACCGCCGTGGCCTTGCACACGGTGAACATGCTGCTAAAAGTATAAGATTCCCGATGGGGCATTTCTAGAATGGAGGCGTATCAACCTTTGATCTACCACATCCAACAGGGGCATTTTGCTTGTCCAACTGAAATGATCAGCAAGAAGGAGTGGCTAAATCACATTCTTGTTTTTTCACCTTGGTTCCTTTCCTGAAATATGAGACTCGTCCTACGTCATTATCACACAACAGGGCACTTTCTATGGGAATACACCCATCAGAAAATCAGTTACAGTTTTTTTCGATTGCTAAACGACAGTGAGCACAACTGGAACTACATGTGCAAAACTCTAACTACAGTCTGCACAGCAGCAGCTCATGTGGACCAAACTCTAGTTCATTTTTCATTGCTTGAACACAGTTTTCAAAACTCTACACACTTATCCCATGACTTTAACCACAACCTGCACAACACTGTGGATTTACAGCACTTTGTTCAAATGCTAACACACTGCTGTCAAAACTGTGAACCACACATTCAAAACGGAATAGATTTCAGCCTTGTGCCTTTCAAACACTGCTGATTGCAATTTCAGCTGAAAGGCTAAGCAGGTGTCTTGTTTTAGACTTGTTAGTGAACACACACAAAATATATATATATACACAGGTAAAGCTCAGAAAGACTAATTTTGGAAATGGAACAAGGAAGACGGGTTCGTGGAGGGAGAAGGGTGGCAGGGAGAGGGCGGGTTTGTGGAGGGAGACAAAGAAGACAAAGAGCTGTTATTTCAGATGAAATAAGGGCTACACCCATAGACCATGTCGTGAACCATGGTCTCTCATTGAGAGAGGCAGGGTTGAGGGTGCAACCCAATCTGCAAAGATCCACAGTGGCATCTGTAATGCGAATTTTCCATCATACAAACAGGTGAGAGTTACATCCTTATAGTAAATGAAAACATTACAGGAATTTATTTTGTATTGCAATTATGGAATATTTACACAAATATATATTACAGTAAGTTTGACTGTAAAATATATTTTTACAACAGGACCCAAAGGCTGCCCCCAACAGGAGGAAGAGCAAAAATATTTTCAGATGCGCAGGAAAATGCTATTGTTGACATGGTTGTTGTCAACAATGCAATAAAACTGCGGGAGATTCAAGATAGAGTGCTGGCTGATAATGATATATTTGAAAATGTTAATTCTGTCAGCACAACAACTATTGCTCGAGTCCTACAGAAACACCAAGTTACAATGAAACAGTTATACACTGTACCGTTCGAGAGGAACAGTGAACGGGTAAAAGAGCAAAGATACCAATATGTCCAGGTAAGACGTCTGAGGTTACATACACAGCTATTACTGTAAAAATATTTACAGTAAAAAAACCACTAGCATTACTACAGTTACGTAAACTGTGCACTTACTGTTTTTCAGAGAGTAATGGAGGTGGAAGCACTGGAAACACCACATTCATTTGTATTTATCGATGAAGCTGGATTTAACCTTGCCAAAACACGGCGCAGAGGAAGGAATGTTATAGGTCAAAGGGCCACTGTGGAGGTTCCAGGCCAAAGGGGGGGAAATATAACCATGTGTGCTGCAATGGCCAATGATGGTTTGCTTCTCAACACACCACTCATTGGCTCATACAACACAGAAAGGCTTATAGCTTTCCTAGAACAGCTCTATGCTCAGCTAGTGCCAGCAGAACAGGGGGAGCCAGTAAGAAACCCCCAAGTTTTTGTCATAGTTTGCGATAACGTTGCTTTTCACCACTCTGCAGCTGTCACAGATTGGTTTGCAGCACATTGCAGATTTATAGTTTTGTACCTGCCTGCATATTCACCCTTCCTCAACCCAATAGAGGAGTTTTTCTCTGCCTGGAGGTGGAAAGTGTTTGATCACCACCCACATGACCAAATGTCTCTTTTGGAAGCCATGCGTGCCGGATGTGAGGCCACAAGTCCAGAGGACTGCCAGGGATGGATAAGGCACTCCAGAAGGTTCTTCCCCAGGTGCATGGCAAGAGAGAACATTAGATGTGATGTTGACGAAAACCTGTGGCCTGATGCTAGAGAGAGGCAGGATTAGCCCCTCAATTATTTGTTAGAATTAAAGTATGTACTTTTAGTTTCTACCTTTTTTTTCTCATTACTGTAATTCTGTAAATTACAGTACAGACTATTGAAGCAAACTTCTAATTTTTATTTACCTTAAAGAATTGTTATGTTCTAAAAATTTCAATAAATCATGTGAAAGAATGTCACTCTTTTTATTGAAGAAAATATTACTTTGTATGAAGTCACTGAAATGGATCAAACTGTAAAGATGAACAGTTAGTATTTTGTGTATTGGTGTTTGATGCTGGTGTTTTTACTCTCAGTGTGTTCTGAGTGACAGTGTGTGTTCTCTCACTGAGGCTTGTGCACAGTGTTGGCTGCACTGAGCCTGTTTTGAACCGTGTGTTAAGAGTTGTGTTGCTTGGAGTGAGTTTTGCAGGTGATGTGAACTGTTTAGCTCAGGTGACTGTTGGTAGTGCAGACTGTAGTTAGAGTTTTGCACATGTGACTCCAGTTGTGCCCACTGCCGTTTAGCAATCGAAAAAAACTGTAAAAGGAAACATTACATTTGACTAACAAATAAAAGGAAAGAAAATGTAGAGAGAATAAAAGAAAGAGACATTAAAAAAATCTCCGCCTGGCAGACCTTGTATATTTATTAACAATTTATTGTGTCACATCTTTTCTTGACACCCTTTTCATCCTGAAAAGTGAAGTGTGAACAATATTCGTGGGAGGATAGCTGTCAGTGCATCCATGGTTTGCAAGTCCAGCAATAACAGGTAAATCTATGAATGAAAATATTTTTATGTTTGCTATCGAGCAAAACTTTCATGTGTATGAGTGTATCCCTGCTTTGTTTGTATCATGCCCAAGGACAAGCATGCATGAGTTCCAGAATGCGGGGGCAGTGTTTGCTCACCAGCTGGTGGTTCTGCTGGACAACATTTGGTCACTGGAAGAGAAATACCAATGCAAGGTAGGACAATGAGGTAGAACTTCTGAATTTAACATGATAGACCCGTTTTTGCACTTGTGAGGAGTGCAGGTTTTTGATTAAAAAGATTGCAGCTTTTGCGGGTATTTACTTTGAATGTCAAAATGTTGGTACTAATAACCCAATTTAAAATTGCATATACCACTAGTATTGTCTGACAGTTTTTTTTCGATTGCTAAACGACAGTGGGCACAACTGGAGTCTAGTTTGTTTTTCATTGCTTGAACACAGTTTTCAAAACTCTACACACTTATCCCATGACTTATCCACAATCTGCACAACACTGTGGATTTACAGCACTTTGTTCAATGCTAACACACTGCTGTCATAATAATAACAACTGTGAACCACACATTCAAAACAGAATGTGCCTTTCAAACACTGCTGATTGCAACAAGGAAGACGGCTTGGTGGAGGGAGACAAAGAAGACAAAGAACTGTTATTTCAGATGAAATAAGGGCTTCACTTATAGACCATATGGTGACCCATGTCTCTCATTGAGAGAGTTGAGGGTGGAACCCAATCTGCAAAAATTCACAGTGGCATCTGTAATGCAAGTTTTCTATCATACAAACAGTATAGAAAGATTTTCTCTGCCTGGAGGTGGACAGTGTTTGGTCACCACCCACATGACCAAATGTCTCTTTTGGAAGCCGGATGTGAGGACACGGAATGGAATGGATGAGGACCTGAAGGTTCTTCCCCAGGTTCATGGCAAGAGAGAACATGTATAGATGTAATGTTGATGAAAACCTGTGGCCTGATGCTAGAGAGGCAGGATCAGCCCCTCAATTATTTGTTCCAATTACAGTGTGTACTTTTAGTTTCTACATTTTTTTTCTCATTACTGTAATTCCGTAAATTACTACAGACTTGAAGCAAACTGCTAATTTTCATTTACCTTACCTTGTTATGTTCTAAAAATTGTAATAAATCATGTGAAAGAATATCACTCTTTTCTTTCAAGAAAATCTTACTTTGTATAAAGTCACTGAAATGGTTCAAAGTGTAAAGATGAACAGTTAGTGTTTTCTGTATTTGTGTTTGATGCTGGTGTTTTTACTCTCAGTGTGTTCTGAGTGACAGTGTGTGTCCTCTCAGTGAGGCTTGTCCACAGTGTTTGCTGCACTGAGCCTGTTTTGAGTCATGTGTTAAGAGTTGTGTTGCTTAGAGTGAGTTTTGCAGGTGATGTGAACTGCTTAGCTCAGGTGACTGTTGTTAGTGCAGACTGTAGTTAGAGTTTTGCACATGTGACTCCAGTTGTGCCCACTGTCGTTTAGCAATCGGAAAAAACTGTAAAATAGGCATACGTGGTTTGACTGCACCTGGTTTGGAACTTTGAGTAATTAGGGTTACCGATGATATAATCATCTATCTGTAGGGGTTTCATAACATGCAAACTGCAAACTAATTGCATTGAGCACAGCCATCGAAGCAAACTGAGTTTCTGGAGTACAGGCAAATGGCTTCAAGCAGTGACATAAAAAACAACTTCATAAATTGGTGTTAAAAGAGATTTGCACTCCTCAGCCCTTCAGGGAGATATTCAAACAGTTTGTTTAGTATGAGGTTTGCTGAGAGCAGACCAGAAAACCTCTTTTGTAATTTAGTGTATTTCCGTTGCACAAACAAATCTCTGATGCAGAACAATTTACTCCTGTTTTCACACCCTGAAAAAACACTGAACACGTTTGATGAAGTAATACTCATGAGGAGCATCAGAGGACACATAACACACATGCAACAAGTGGTGATCTGCAGAGGATACAAGACAAACACGCAACAGGTGGTGATCTGACACTCCAGCAACAGAAAGCAGATTTTTGAAAGAAAAAAGGCATTTTCCTTGCAGCGCAGTAGCAGAGGGCATGCTGCTCTCGTCCCTTTGACACTCTATTTTTCACACCAGGAGGACCCCTATGTTGAAGAGAATTGAGGAGACAGAGGAGCTGTGTGGGTTAAAAGGACGTGATCAATTGTGGGATTATGGATCAAACAGCTTTGGTGAATTGTGTCTGTGAAATGCCCCTGAAAGGACAACACAATGTGTCACACAAAAGCGTTGTATTTCAGTCACTCCCAATGAATTAGTTTCATCCACAAGACAGTATAGGGTGTTGTGTAAAGATTACAGTTTTAGCATTCCTGACCGTCCGCACAGATTGAAATCATTTTGGGCGCTAGGTGAACATTGTATTTGGCTCGCTTGTCTCTTTTGTATTATTGTTTGGCATGCTGCTCTTCTGGAGGGATTGCAGAATACCAATGATTCCAAAAGATTCATTCCCTATTGGTATTTTGATGAATTTTGTGTAGAGTGTCCCACATTGGGTTGAGATATGGTGACTGCAAACGTAATGACAATTCTTACCATATTTTCACAAAAATCGATCCTGTTATTTAGCCCTGTAGGGACGCCGATATTTTGACGTATTTAGTTACTCCTCAAGAGCCCTTGATTTAAAAAACCTAATCCACTGGTGAATTTCAGTGCAATAACGACAGATGGAACTCAAATCAAATAATTTATCAAAGTAGCAATACCTTGGGATAGAAATGGTCCTATGCAAGAAAAAGTCCAGCATAAAAAGAAATTCAATCAAAATTCAAAGGAATTGGAATGACTGAACAAATGTACGAATACAGTATACATTTATAAATATTCTTTTCCCATAGGGTAACAGTTTGCTCATCATCATCTTCCCTCAAGGACCCAAACTATAGGACACCGTCCCTCCTTTGGATCTTACAAAAAGGAAACTCAATTGGAATCTTTAAAAAAATCAAATGGCTATCTTTTTCATTGTAACCCCGTTGTTTTGTTTCATTTTAACATTTTACATTTTCTGGGTGGTTTATTTGTTTTCTTCTCACATACATTTACTTTCTTGACCAGGCACATACATACACTACTTATTAAAAAACTAAATATATATATATATATATATATATATATATATATATATATATATATATATATATATATATATATATTCACACACACATACACCCACTGGAAGGCCCCCCTAAAGATATAAAAATATAACATTTATTAAAAAGCCAATAATTAGTTGACAAGAATTGACAGAAAATGCTTAAATATATTCACATATTAACTTCAAGTCTAAGTAAATAGAACAAATCTTAAAAGGGAAGAGATTTAATTTTGTCCTCACAGCACTCCATTGCCGTTTTGAATGGCTCGATTTACAGTTTATAATCCCCCTCCTGTCCCCAGGGCAGTCATATGAACGTCTCACAAGCTCTTGAGCTCAAAGTACAACACAATGAGCGCCTTCCACTGGCGTGACCAGCTGAATGAAATGAAAGGTTTAGAAGTCATTAGTAAGGTTTTCATACATCTATGCAATTTTTTAATTACTTCAAAGCTAACATTCATCTCCTTCAACGTGAAACCTTTTTGCAATTCCTGGTCAATTGAGAAATGTTGGGCTATTTAGTTTCCATAACATGTCTTTTTGGGCTTATTCTATTACTTTTGTAATTGTAGATTTCTCCTAAATTCACCAGATGTTAATTTGAATATGTATAAAAAACCTGTAATAGAAAAGCAAATTGTAAGTAATCAGGAATAAGGTATTTTATATTATTTATAGGCTGATTTGATAATGCCTAATTAATTTATTCCTAAAACATGTAATGGCCTTTTTATACAATAATCTCTGATTTATGGAGTTACACAAAAACCAAAATGTTAAATCTTGCTTTGTCCAATACTGCATTTCAGAAATGTATGCAATTTAGGAAATATTTAATAAAATAATCCCCAATTTGCATATATAAACCTATAAAACATTTTCAGATTGTTCATTGTTCAACTTGTTCATTTATTAATACAATTCCAATGTCAGTAGTTAGCTGGACCAGTTTAGATATATTTAGATATATTTAATATATACTTATATTACCACCATCCTAACACTTGATGAGCCCCGACCCTTTTACGAGGCTTTGGTGTTGACAGCAGTACATGGAGCCAGATGAGGTTTTTCATTTGTATTATGGGTTGTTCACCAATTTGATACTGTTTTACAAAACACCATATTGCCTGGGCTGCTGAGGTGCTGCTCTTATTGTCTTGATTGTATGTTTTGTTTTCAACCAAATGAGCTGAAGTGCTATCATGCAGACTGTGATATAAATGAGGAAACACAAGACTGCCCCCCCCCCCCCTCCCATTCAGCGTGTATATTATGATGAGCTTATCTGTGCGGCTTAATGAACTGCCTGCACACCAATGTTCCAGAGGGCCATTTTCACACAATTAACAGAGAAATCAGCTCAGAGCAGAAAAGAAAACAACCTGCTGCATCGGGAGAAAGCACTACGCCGTCCCAAAACTGGAACAGATAACCTGCCCCATTATTTAGCTCTTTGTTAATGTATGAACATTGACAGGTTAGCGTATTCTTTCCTTAAAGAAATGCCTTACACTCCTATGCATACCTGCTTCTGTCATCTGTCTGAATAGTATAGTTTAGCTCTGCAGCATATTCACAGTGACAGGGACGGCCCAAATCTCTCAAGATGTCCCCAAAGAAACCAGTACTGAGCTGCATAAATCCAATACATGTTGTAAATTTCCTGATAACTGATTTGGTGTCTTGTTTAAGGATTTACGCTATATTGCTTACACCGATGAGGAAAATGTTAATCCAAGTAAGAACAATCAAGTGTTTGGTGTTCCATTTGTGATGCAAATGCCATTAGTGCACATTCCTGAACTAATTAAGAGAAAGCAGGGGAATATTCATTTTAATTTACTGAAATAACTGAAACCTAAATTATGTTTAGTTTTAAAATATTCCTCTTTGCTAACAAGACTCAAAATTGCTTTGACACACAGTGTGGAAAGCACTGATTTTCCTCATTTCAAACAACATTTGTGTTAAGGTGTGCCAGGTTGTAAAAATTGTTCATAAAGCCACTTTCATCATGGGATTTATAAAAAAATAAATGCTTATGCATGCACTACACTAGTTAATGCAAAGTGATGAATTGATTCTCAACTTTTTCCAAATGTGAGAATCAGCAACCCCCCACCACCCCTGACACCTCCAATCAGCAGGGGAATCTGGCATATCAAAAGAGTGGAGCAACTTATTCTCTACCACCACCACCAGCGTCTGGACTCCCAAAGGGCAGGAAAAAGCCTAGTTTATGCTTTTGCGTTTTCAGAGAGACGCAAGGACACGCAGACGCAAGAGCCCCTTGCGTGTCCCTTGTGTGCCTTTTCACACCTCCTCGCGTGCATCGACCCATTTTTCTAGGCTTGCGTCGAAAGCCTCTTGCAGCCCGCAAGGCTGCGAATGGTCTGCTAACTGCATAATTTACGGAGTCTCACATTTCCGTTTTCATAGCACAATACCGCCATTATTAAAACGAAGAATGTTTACGATAGAATGGATCAGATTGAAGAGCTTTTGTCGGAAGAAATCCGTAAATATGACCACTTCTACAACCCGTCATTGGCGGACTATAAGGACTCCAATTCATGGAGGGAGATCGCTGCAAACGTCGGTTTGCCGGTCAAGAGGTGCACAAAGTTATGGAGGAAAATATGGGACAAATATATTCGCGAAAAAAAGGCGATGAAAAGCAGCAGTGGCGATGCACAGGGCAAAAAAGTATATGATAAATAAATGAACAAACCAACGACTTCCACACACAAAGACGTCACTCTCTAGGTCGTCTTCAACAAAAAATGTTACTCCACCTATTGTTCTGGAGGTGAATTGCTCTGCAACACACGCAAGCCTTTTGGAACCATGAATTGAAACGGGTGCGTCGACACAACGGTGCGTACGTAGATGAAGAAGCATGCGACAGCCTTAAGCCTCATCTGATCTCGGCATCCCGGGCCCCATGTCTATCCTACGGCTGGATGGAGTCCTTTAATACTTATGCTTGTGTTAATAAATCATTGTTAAAAGGTTCAGAAGTGTTTCCTGATTAAAATATATTTAGCCTCACAATAGCTTCTGTAATGCTAAGGCACTTAAAAAAGGTAACATTGGAAGTTACATTTGCTTGCATAAACCACTGAATATAAGATACAGTAACCGGGAAGATGCATCGCTCTGTTCTGAATCGAATACCTTTGCTGTAGCTAAGCCAATGAAAACAATATCTGGTCACAAATGCAGTGTTCAGTTGGCTTTTCAAGGACATTTGAGTATCATTCCAAAGCTGCACAGAAATGGTCATGGATTGCTGAAAGTAGCAATATACTGTATATCAAGCATCATTTACCCTGTTGATCCTTTCTTCAATTCTTAATACTTCTTCAACTCACTTACTGCATGTTGCTGGCGCAATAAGTCAAATAGAGTGCTACAACTGTTACCCCATTTTTGCCCGATTAAGTGCTCGGTATTCAGGTCATTAGGTAAAAAATGTCTGTCCCGGATTGAGAACATTTATTCCTCTCGCGGTTGAAGTCCTGAATGTACCATTTGGCAAAGTCCAGCCAAGCTGTCATATGCTATTTGTTCAGCAGCAGCTTCCGTCTAGCCACTGTCCATGACGACCTGATGGATGGACTGCTGCAGCGAGGACTGTCCTTTCGTAAGGCTTTGTTGCCTCTGCAGAAAAGGTCTGACACTGATCCATGAGAATATCAGTTATGTGTCTTACCAAGGCCCTTCATGCACAGTTAAAAGCAGGTTGTCTGAATACATTTTCTTGTGAGTGTTAGGGGTTTTACGTTCTCTTATTTGTACATGTCTGTGGTTTGGCACAGCACCGAGGGAGAGAATGTGCAGTATATAATCAAATGAATATTGCATAAAATCTACCAATTCATTGTAGAGATTGATCAAACTCAGCAGGATACATAATTTAATCATGTAAGTTGTCTGTTTGAGTGTTAATATTTCAGATTCATAAAAAGTGAAACGAAAACTTCTGCCGATGCAGCAATATTCTTTAAATTATTTGCAGTACAACTTAACATACTTTTCAGTTGAAACTTAACTTAATGTGATTGAATTGGGTGATAGTATCACAAAACAGAACCAAGTGGCCATAAATAATGAATGTTACACTCACTGTATGATTGTTCCAGCTAAGCTGGATAAAACTTAGAATAGAAGAAGAATTCAAAAGTAGAACCCATACCTCGTCTTTGACAACTCCAGCAACCGCTTGGGTACAGTTGTACTGCTAACAATACATTTGTATTGAGTCTAGCCTATGCGCTCTGAGAGTGGGGGACAAGTGGGTTTATTGCCACACACATGCAGAGATCTGTCGATACCTCTTTTGGGATGTGCATCTCTGACCTGAAATAATCATCAACCACCTTCCAGGAAGACCGGTGTGAGACTACATTTTTAGATAGACAGCATTGAGCGCTGACGCTGTTATGCAGTGGAGTGGAAGTCCCAAGCTTGTTGGAAATAATTGTTGGGAAAAGTCTCACTCCACAACGGTGTAACATCATCAAAACAGGACATTTGATGTTTGCAAACAGGAGACAGAGTTGACACACACATACAAGTCATGCGCCAGGCCTGCTCGAAGGTCTTCTTTTCCAGCCCCCAAATATATACTGGGATAAGGTATGATAAACAGGAAGGTTTTGCGCACGCACAATGATCTTATTGTACAAGGACCGTCATGTTCTTTATTCTAAAAACATACATCTGATCATCATGAGACACAGAGTGGCCTTCTGGACACCGGACATACACGTCACAAAGATGTCATATGCTGAGCGGTCATCTCATCTCAGCTGACATGTCATACACCCAACTTATTGTACAAACGATACAGACATAGTCTTGTTTTGTATAAACCCCCCCCTTCTTGACATGATATTATATGCAGTTTCTCCAACAATAATCCATAGACCCATGCGTACCGTTCACAGAGCACTGTTTAGCGTGGCAAAGACTGCTACCCTTGAATCCATGGAATTCAATACTTATTTCAAGCGGCTGCAACCTCCAGTGTGCCGACCCACCCCTCTCCCACTGCTTTCAAGCATGATTGAGTGCTGACAGTCAGATATTCATTGGTTCTCTTTGACCCGAGGGATGCATATTTCCATTTTCCTGCATTAAACAGCACAGAGGGTCTTGTCATTTTCTCCTCCCGAAACCATACCAGTACAACAGCCCTGTAGCCATTACGCAGGATGGGAATTAGGTTTCTTACCTAGTTCCTTTGCTGCAATCAGGAGATGGTTGCAATCCCCAAGGCAGAAGTCATAGAGCACCTACAAACACTTAAACTGGCATAAGAGGTCTCTGCTCCCTGCCCTGTCATACATTTACTTGGCTCTGCATATCTTACAGCCAAAAAGTAGTAACATTCAGTGCTGTGCCTACTAGTAGACAATAAACGATATTGTGGTCCCCTTGGAAGTTCTCCAAATTAAAACAAATCCTACTGTAGTTAGACACAGACGGGTGATAGGTCACTGAATGCAGACCTGGCATACTGGAAGTACTCCCTGTGTTCTGTTGCGGTGTGTTCTCCAGTCATCATTGTGTAAAGGAGGCTCCCTCTCTGGCTGGGGTGGAATGTGCATGTCCCAGTGGTGGTTGGGAAATGTAAGAATCTGAAATTTCTCCACACAACAAGAGCAGTGAGCAACAGTGTACATCACCCATTAGTATGCAGCTACTAGCAACAGCCCAAAACCTTGAAGGGGGATCTGTGTGCCTCAGGGTAGAATGAACAACATGCGGCACGATTTTTCAGGAACACACACTACCAACCCGTCCAAGGGGTGTTTGCATTCTCTCATTCACCATGGCCTGGAGCTCACCTTTTGCATTTATCAAGTAAGAGTATGTCATGGTTCTCAACCATGCTGCAGCTGTCGAGGGGAAACCGTGACAATTGCCAGGCCGCAGAGATGCACTGTCCCAGCTGGTCAGTAGGGCTGTCAACGAATATTCTATATTCGAATAGTTGTTAAAAACAACTGCGGCGCGACTGTCTGCTTTGTGGGCGGGCGCGCGCCTGACTACTGACTATATTGCATGAATAAAATAGACCAGATCGGCTACAACAGCTTCATGCACTGGTTTGATTATTTGCCGTTTCATGCCAAGGAAAAGTTCCGTGTTTACAGCACAGCTCGCTCGGAGCGTTCATTGTCGGTACTGTAAAACGTTCCTTTTCAAATCACTGAATGAAGCCTGCCATATTTGGAACAAGAATCGCGGCTCACATTTCATGTCCACTACCTTCCTTAAAACAATGTAACAATTTACAAGTATCAGATGTCAAAACCAAACTTGCAGCTTTTTTTTCCTGCCAATGTGGCTATGGAGGAATTCTTTTTAACGCCACTCATTGTGAAGAGCTGTATACTGCACCAAAGCCTTTTTGAATTATGGCAAAAATGTGCGCTGAACCCTGTAGCAAACACACCGCAGAACGCTTCTTTTGTGAAAAGTACACCATCTTTGCATGCTCTCGACCTCTCTGTCCCGACTCTTATTAGAGATGGTGGACACACAGCAATGTTACAGCCAGAACTTTGCAATCTAAGAGTTTTTGAGACGTCATTACAACAATCGCATTAAGATCTTTTCTTTATGGGGCCATTCAGCACAGAATAGCATGTTTAAACTGAAAATACAGTTTTCCTGTCAATCAACACCAAGTATACATAACTGAATCACAAAACATTTCACTGCATGTATAATTATCAGGTGACTGCAGGTCTTCCTTTGGAGTGTAAACACAAATACTGTACCGAACACAAAGCCTGTTGATTCTTGCCCTTCACAGAGCCAAGCATCGGCAGGCCTATTCAGCTGTGATACAACTCTCAGTGTGATGCTTCAGAAGTGGCACCTTGTACCCAGGGACTTTTGAAAGGTGAAAACTTTCACAGCACTTAATAGTATACCACCCAAACAACACATCAGGGCAGCAGGAAGGAGCAGTGAGTAAGAAAGGCCTGCAAGAAATCCTCCTTTGGAAAAAACAACTAGGTGTCCTTGAGTTAGATCCCGAATCCTTAGCAGCTGCAGAAGCCCTTCTCTAATGTTGAATCTTACTGGTTAGTAACCCACTTAGGATGAAGCATAATGAAAATGAAGGGATGAATAAAGTACCGTGGTATTTTCTTTTTTGCAGTTAATGCCTATTTTACTCCGTAATCTCAAAGAATTAGTCCATTGAGTCAATGAGAATTAACTATTGCTCATTTAGTTAATCAAAGAATGGACTGATGAATCCACACTTCTCGCACGTATGCACAGTGTTCCAATACATCCAGCGCCATGGGTACGGTAAATACAAGTGATGAATTCACCACTCATTGATTTTTTAATCAAATGCATATTCACAGGTCCAAACACAACCTCATGAAAAGACCTTGACATTGACACTTTGTTCAGCTCGTTTGCTCGAGGAGCTTGTGACATGAGGTATGAAGTGGATACAGATATATTTCACTACAGTTAAGCTTCCAGATCAGTTATGCCATCTTTAAACACAGCTGGAGACGTTTTTTATCACGCTCCTTAAATGCGCTCTTCAGGATCCCTCTTCACCAAGATGAATATCCTTTAAAACGTGCTGAACTAGGCCAGGAGAAGCTTCTGTCAGTATTGGTTGCTTTCCCGAGGTGTGATGAAGTGGCCTGGGTGCCTCCTGTGTCCTCGTCATTGTGTCATTCGCTGACGGCTTCACGTCGAGCCACTAAGTTATTCCACCACAGGGAGGGACAGTTTCACTCATCCATGTTGCTGTCATGAGGGCTGTCGTCTTTGCCCTGCTTTTATGTTTCTAAATGATACCTTGAGAGTTACATGTTACACGCAAAACCCACCATTTTTACTATTTTACTTTAGTGGAAACAAAATGATAGACTATACAGACAAGGTGGAATATTCAGTGATGTATTGAATACACGTCCTTTTCCGCCTCTTGAACAGTGACAAATTTGTTATCTCAATTTTCCGCCTCTTGAACAGTGACAAATTTGTTATCTCAATATTATTTTTGTAGGCACGAAGAGACTAAACAAAGTTTAATAAACCATGTAATGTTGTTGAGTTTGAACCGTTTTGTCATATCAATATCTGAATTAAAATGGGGTTTCTTCTCCCCGCACAACTAGCAATGCAAGTCAGGGAATTAACTAAATGCCTTTTCTGTACAACCACTAAATAAGAGCCAATTTAAATCATATCGGAAGTGTTCTGTATTCAGGTTGGAAAAGGGCTCAGTTTTCAATTTTGGGGACGTTTTACCCTTTCTTTAAAGGATATTTATCATAACTTTTGTGTAATGTGATCATTTACAGATTTTGTGAACACAAGATTCTATGAAAGGGCAATTTCAAATTCGGCAATTCAACAAAAATGACCACAAGATATTCTCTCCCTGTAAGGGGTGCAGACAAGTGTGTGGGTTCAATTGCACGACTCGGAGACACAAGAAGGTGCAGTTAACCAATTTTACTGTTGGATGGCAGTACAAACACGGGTGTAAGAATCCGACAGGAGGCAGGCAGGTGCAAAGTTCGTAAACGTTCCGGTCCAAGGTCGGTACACGGGCAGGCAGTCGATCACCAGGCAAGGTATCCGGCAGGGAAAAGGCAGAGACGTAACTCGTTAACCAGGCAGGGGTCGGTAACAGGGAGGCTATCAGGAGTAAATGCTGGAACGCTAGGAACATTGTATCAAAGACGAACTGGCAACAGAGGACAGGAACCCACAGACTAAATACACCGGGTGATGAGGGCCAGGTGCAAACAATCAGGGAGGGGCTGACAATCACCCAGGTGGAACCCACACACCTGAGGGAGGGAGTGAGGAGTCTGAAACGAGAGGTGAGTAAACAATAACACATAACCGAAAAATTATAAATAGCCCGCCAACTTAACTTAATACTCAGGGCTGGACATAACACTCCCTGCTCTTAAATAGTTGGTTCATAAAGAGAAAGGCAGAGTAAAAATATTGATTTAGTCGAATTGCCCTCTTCACCGGGGTTAATGAATCATTATTTTCAAGTCTGTACCCCGAGGACAGATAAAGTATTGTCTGACTGGTCCTGGGCATTGGATGATTAGAGCTCTCATTAAGAGTGGAGCTGAAGTGTGTAAATCTCAGGAGAGATGGAACATCGAGAGCAGTTGTACAAGCAGAGTGTGCAGCCATTGAAATGTCCATCTTAAATGTTTATTACTCGGCAACTGGCACCACTGACACTTTTATTCCTTTTGCCAACAGCTTTGAGTAATCTAATATTACATACCTCAATCTTCTTTTAAACTTTATAAGTGTACAGTCGCGCTATGTGGCATTACAAATGTTTTGGATGAGGGTTGTTTTGACAGTTGGTCATATTTGTCCAAGAAAAGAGCATACCAATCTGACCTGACAGCTTTGTCAGAAAGACATGGCTGCCCAGTGTAAGAATGACAAGGGATGTCACATCCATCCTGACGTCTTCCTTGCTCACTGACTAGGCAGTGCTGATATGAATTAGGATGTGAGCTTCATGATGCAGTCCTATGTAGGAAAATTTACATGAAAATAATATAAAAACTCTTGTGTGTGTTTGTGGACGCGTCACTTCCAGAAAGTGGAAGGTTCCTCATAAAGCTGTTCTCCCCCCCGACAAAATGAAAACTCCAAAACAAGGCCTTTTACAGCCGTTGCTGTTGTGCAACTAAATGGATTTTGCTGATGAGAAGACAACTGAACTCTTCTACTTTAATGATTGAGGTGCATTGATTGTTGATGGTTTAGAGCCTGAAAGACATTTGGGCAGCTTACTCATTATTTGGTGCTCATCAACAATTACTAAGAGTCCTGGACAGAGTTCTGAGTCAATATGAATCATCGTGTGCCTGTCTGTACTTATTTTAATCTCTGAAAAAGTCATTGTTTTAGCACAAAAAACTAATTGTACTAGTCCAGGTGCACTGGGATCTTTAACGTAGCTGTATTTTTCAGTGTTATGAATTTACTACATGAAAGGCATTTTATATTTATCTTTTTTTTCAGGCACCCTCGCTCACCCATTTTTAAATATCTTATTTTCGTCAGTACTTTTCTTTAAATCAATTGCAGCATTTATGGTAATTTATTGCATATGTTAAAAAGTCATTTGTTTTACGTAATAATGACAAACAACTGAGAATGAGTTGAAGTATGAATTCAATAATTTGTTCTTTTAATTGTGACCGGGGTGCTGCTTGGACAGTGTGTGCCACGTTCAGTCATGGACTGGCCTGTCGCATCGCAGGTTCAACAGTACCATCATGTCCAAAGCCCTGTTCATAACGGGACGCATGAAGGATCTGAATTAATCTGAGATAAAATGGTATGCCAATGATTTTGGCTAGCAGTATACACTGTTGGATTCTTCCTGTGGATGTCAGTGTATACCCCCGATGAGTCTGGACAGCTTTTTTATTTTCTAAATGTCTGAATGAACAATTTGCCCTTTTCTTGAAGAGACACTTTTTTAACCTGAACTTTACCACCAAGTGCGGTTCTCCCGTTGAAGTAGAATCTTGATGGCAAGTAGGTGCTTTTGGTGTTGGTGTTCACCTTTATAACTAGTTGTCAAAAGCACAGCATTGAAGTTTGTTTTGTTGGTTAGGGTTAGTTTCCTAATGCCCTTCCAACATTATAACAGCACTTAGGACATTATGTCAATCAAACAATATGATAATGTGAAAACAAGAGCATAATTCAGAAATATGACAATCACACCATCAGGTGTTTCTGAGTACTGCAGGTGAGGCATTTAAACTCTGTATCAGGTCCAAACTTTCCTGTAACAGATAGATCCAAACAGATGAATACAGAACACTATTCAAATATTGAAGGAAACCATATGGAAAGGCTTGCCTTCTTGCAACAATGAAACTAAAGAAAGCGGGGGACGGCGATGGAGGACAGCAGTCTCTATTATATAGAGGCTATATAGGCTGAGGGATTTGAGCGTTCTTCTGAAATTTGGACATTTCCTTAGTTTTTATAAATTGTAAACAAATAAATTGTATTTAACCTTGTTACGTTTTGGAGGTGTTTGTGTTGGTTTGTGTCCTGTCTCTCCATGTACAGGAAATCTGCAGGCAAGATGGCTACCCTTCACCCAAGGTGCAGCCGATTGGATATAACCGACCTGGACTCCTCCCCTTCATTATTGGATGCAGCTGGTGCAGGTCTACAAAGACCTGTCATTGTAGATCTTTGAGGGGGAGGGTTCTGCAGCTCTGATGGCAGAGCCCTTCTTGTGGCTCGCTGGTGTCCTCTCTCATGGTTCTGTGTTTATTTCCGTCGAGAGAGAGAGAGAGAGAGAGAGAGAGAGAGAGAGAGAGAGAGAGAGAGAGAGAGAGAGAGAGAGAGAGAGAGAGAGAGAGAGAGAGAGAGAGAGAGAGAGAGAGAGAGAGAGAGAGAGAGAGAGAGAGAGAGAGAGAGAGAGAGAGAGAGAGAGAGAGAGAGAGAGAGAGAGAGAGAGAGAGAGAGAGAGAGAGAGAGAGAGAGAGAGAGAGAGAGAGAGCGCCCTTTTTGCTTGTTTCTTTGCTTTGGTCTCGCCCAGCCCCTTTTCCCCTGAACATTTGTTTGGTTTTTCCTTTTAAGGAGAGAGTAAACCTCCTATTTTGTTTACACCGTTTGCCTGTGTCAGTAGTCGTCACTCACACCACGACCCCATACCTCTGGTCGCCGCGTTCATCAGGGCTCATGTTTGCGGGGGTTGCGCTCCCTTACACCTAGACTAAGGGAGGCGTAACAAACCTAATGCAAACACAGCATCTGGCTCCATAAATCATACATATTTTGTATTTACATTTCAGCCATTAATTTCTGGCATTAGCTGATCAATACAGTTTTGTTCTTCAACTGACGAGAGTCGTAAGTATTGTCTTGCATACCATGGGGATGTTTTTCCCGGAAACAGACTTTTATTCTTGTATCTTAAGTATAAGTAAAAAGTATAATATGTTGGCCTAAACCTATTGGGGCCCCCCTGGTGTCAATTAACTTCTAGGGAATGTTAGCATGAAATATCCCTGACCCCAACGTTCAAACCCAGCTAGCCCTTTCTTCACTTGTGCAGTTAATCAGGTGTTTCTGAGTACTGCAGGTGAGGGAAAATGGGTTTGCCCTGTCCTCGACCCAAGCGCTGTGAATTTTTTCAAACGGAGGGTTTAAGTTCAATTCTGAAGCTGGTCACTGAAGATGATCAAAGTCGTTCAGGTTAACCGCACACGTTCGCGCTTCATCATTTCACTCTCTTCAACCCAATCTCTCAACTAGAAATAGGAGGACTTTCCTTGATGAGGTTTCTCCATTTCCCCATCTTTCCTTCCACACTAATCTTCTTCACATACTTGCTCTGACAAGATTGGTCTCATAAAGGTTTGTCAAGCAAGTACAACGTAAAAGTGTTCTCTATCTGTTGTGAGTGACGCAAACGTTCTTTCAAATACTCTCCATTATGCACACCTTTGGCAGCTCTCTAAATCATTTTAGGGAAAAAGCAAAAATGAGATTGGTTCGGCTCTGCGCTGCTGCAGCACCTTAACAACTCCCTTGGAGATAAAGTCATTTAATTTCTATCACTACATGGTTGGGAAACCTTTCCACAGATGACATGAACATGTTGCTTAACAGCAAAAGAGGCCAGCAGGAACACCTGTGCTAAACTCCCTGGGCTGCCTCACATTCAGACCATGATAATTATTGCACACTTAAAATATTTCTGAGGGGCTATTTTCATCTCGGACAAGTCGCACTGTAAAAAAAGATCATAATTAAAAACATTATCTACAAAACTCTATTCTAGAGTATTTTATTGTTTTCTTAAATTACAATCGAATCATGTAAAATAACAATACTTTATTATATAAAAGGTTTATATCCCCACCAACAATTTAGTAATTTTCTTTGTAATTTTAGGGTAAATCATGTTAGTTTTATAATAATATTGATGTGTATTTTAACATCCAGGCTGATTCTGGATCTCAATTTAACTTTTCTAACTTACATCAAACATAATGCAGTCTTTTATAAGTATAAATAAGAATACTATAAGAAGAAGTTATAAATCTTTTAGAGGAGCAACATGAGACCTGTGAACCTGTATAGTGCCCCCGAGCAAGACACCTACACTGTAAAAGAAAAAAAACGTTAAAAAATGGATAAGTTTACAGTATACACTCTTTTACAGCGAAGAGTGTATGTATTACTTCATTTGAATTTTGGGAATAATAATCATTTTAATTCATGCTCATTGTGCAGGAACTTAAGATATGTAACATATTGAAAAGTATTTCTGTTGGATTGACGCGCCTTGTGTGTCTCGATGTATTGATGTGATGATAAAAATGATTGTGTATTTTTTTTCCAGAGGATTTAACGATGTTAAAGGAGGCGTTAGCTACTAGTTACTTCGAGCAAATGCTGTTTTAATTCTGAAAGTAAAAATGTTCGTAACTGAGTTGGTAAAAGGATGCTAACGCCAGTGAATAAAGTCGCTGCTTTAGGCATGACCCTCCAGCGTCAATATTTTTTTTTAGCGGAGGTTAAACATTGGTTAAAGGATCACCAAAATTACCATTGATGCTAATAACATATCTGGGAACCCAATTCTGGCTTTCAAAATAAGATCCCACTTCAACACCTCCAAATGACAAACAACATCGAAGGAACGCCACTACACCCTTGGTATACAACCCGCCAGCAGACGGGTATTGTGCATCGGAAAATGTTGCTGTTGCGTACGGAGTAGGTGGCTGAAGAGAAAGGCGTGATGCTCGGCGTAGTAGCTTCGCTAGCAGTCGCCTTCTGATGGAGTTTCTGTAGTAGCTCTGGTAGCAGTCGCCTACTGATGTCTGCTTCCTTTAGCATGGCCTCGATAATGCCCTCTCCCATGTTTGAAATATAGAATGTTTTCTCCACATTACTTACATTCTGTTCGTCCCGGGTCTTTGTTTGTCGTAACTGATGACATGCACTTTTCCATATGTAGCCAACCACGGTTAAATCTACACTTGCCTGGCACAGTAGATGATTCCTGAGATAATGTTTTTACAGCCACCAAACTTTTCAGTTAAGGTGCGTTCACACAACCACGGTGTGAAATATTTGTGCTGCGAGTATCAGAGCATCCTGCATATATTTTGAGCGTTTCTCTTTTAAAACCATACAAATTATTTCAAACTTATTTCAAATCAACCACATGAACATATAAGAATAAGAAATTTCAATGACTTTTCCAAAACATTTGACACGTTAGCTAACCTAACTCTTCTGTTCTCTAACTCTTTTCAAATGTGAGCCTGCACAGTTCTCATTTGCCAGTATTCTGATTGACTTTCTTTAGGGTAGTAACGTACTGTAGCAAATAATGGAAAAGATGACTTACAAATGTGTTTTCAGTTGTATGTGTAGGCTGTTAAATTGTATTTATATTATATGTGTGTATATTTATACACACATAACTCCCTTAATTAAAAGGTGTTGGAATTGAAGTTATATTACCTTAATTTTACATTTCTTGTTTGGCAGCGGCTGCTGCCAGTCATTTGACCGTTTTTTAAATGTTTTTTTTCTTTTTTACAGTGTGAGGCTTCAGAGGTCAAATTAGGAAATTGACCTTGTCCAGCAAATCAGGTTTATGTGCGTGCGTAAATCCATTCATTCATAAAAACCTACAGATTTGGGCAGCTTTAAAGACCAACTAGTGTCAAGTTATAAACGCCTGTGGTGGGATGTTCTTACCCGCTTCGTCTGAGAACTTGTCTAACCGTTTTTCGACATTCATGTCTTTCAACAGTAGATTCAGGCAAGTGAAAACCTCTTCCTCCCATGTTTGGCAGCTATAAAAAAAGGATGTGGAAAGTGTGTTCCCTGATCAAAGTAGGGGTACTCTGAGATATCATCTAGGGCTCCCGAGCTCCTTTTGAATCTCTCTACTATGCACACTAAGACCTGGGACACCATGGCACCGGTCTTAATTGAGCACAATCATGTAATTTACCTATAATTCCAACCAAAGGTTACAGGTCCTCGTTGACTTTGAATGGCAAGTAACACAAGAAACCCTTACATGTTACAACAACTAAAAACTGCTGTTAATTGCGTCTAGAACCACTGCATGTGTTATAGGTACCAGGATTGGTACCAAGTAGGCAGATGATGATTCTGTGGACCGGACACACAAATGACACACAGCTGATGGTCCTTGCAGCGCTCTTACTCCTTGTCGGCCAGCGTTCGCAACATTTGCAGTAAGGTGCGGTTAAACCGCTCGGCTGGGTTACCTTGTGGGTGGTATGGCGACGCTCTTGAATGACCAACCCCTGAAGTATCCGAAACATCTAGTTCTCAAACTCACGGCCCTGATAGTGGTGTAGTTTTGACGGGTAGCCAAACCTTGGTATGAAGTCATTATATATGCGCTCTGCCGCTGTCCGTCCAGATTTGTTTTTTTGTAGCGTAGGCTTGGGCGAATTGTGCGAAATGATCAACTATCACTCCTCGACTAGTCTCAAGATGTAAGTAGTCAACACATACAAGCTTCCCCAACGGGGAACTAGTTATACTACCCATGGGGGCATGCATGTGTGTAACACCCAGACTGGGGCATTAGGTCACATGTTGTTTTCTGTTGTGTTTCGGTCACTCACCTTTCCCTCTCGTTTCAGACACCTCCTCCCTGTGTGCCACCGCCCTCTGTGATTGCAAGCCCCACCCTTATTGTTTCCACCTGTGTCTCGTTCTCCTGTGTATTTACTTTATGCCAACATCCTGCTCTGTGCCAGTTTGTCTCTTTGTTCCCAATGAGCTTACCCGCGATTCTCCTGAGTGTGCCTTCCCGTGTTTTGACCCTTTTCCGTCCCTCCGTCAACCTTTGCCTGCCGAATTGGATTGATCCATCTTCTCTGTCTGACTACCCGTGTACCAAACCCCTGCCTGAAGTAAAGACTATTTTTGCCTCGGACTACTACGCCTTGAGTCTGCTTTTGAGTCTAAACCCTTGTGGCCCCAGCGGCGTAACAATGTGGGTGACAGGTCTCTTTTGTTTTATACATGGGCACTTTCGAGTCTTCTATCTCTCTCTTCATATATGGCCAATAAAAGCATTCCCTAGCCAGGTGTAACATCCTCTCAGTTCCCACATGCCCCATCTCGTCGTGAAGATGTTTCAATGCCACATCCTTGTATTTTGCCGGCAGGACGAGCTGCTGTCTTTCACCAGGCAGTCTGTACAGGATCCCATTTTCGAGGTGCAGTTTGTTCCAATCATGTAAGAGCTTTCTGGTGAGTGGATTTGCTCCTTTCCGCGTCTCATCGTTAGGCACTGCGCTTGTTTCCTTGAGACTCACAACCTCTCCAATGGTGGGGTCTTCTCCCTGAGCTCGAACAAGTTCCTCGTGAGTAATTGTTGGCAGGAGCGTACGCGACTCTAGGCGTGTGTTGTTGAGAGAGGTGATATGCAAAGCAGCAATCCAAGCAACATCCTTCTTTTGAGATGCTTTGTTCCCATCCAAAGTCGTGCAGATAACATCTCGGGAAAGCTCCTCAGTGCAGGATGTGATGTATTGCTCAATATCCAACGGGATACGAGACAATGTATCTGCATCAATGTTAACATTCCCAGGCCAGTACTTCACATCAAAACGGAAATCACAGAGTTCTCCGACCCAACGATGTCCAACAGCATTCAACTTTGCTGTGCTCATGATGTAGGTGAGGGGGTTGTTGTCTGTGTAGATTGTGAAATGTGGGGCATAATACAGGTAATCCCTGAACTTCTCGCACACTGCCCATTTCAAGGCGAGAAATTCCAGCTTCCCACTATGTAGATTATCATTTTTCTCTGCAGGTGTCAAAGTTCTTGATCCATAACCAATGACCCTCAACTTTTTTTCTTGCTGCTGGTAAAGGATTGCCCCTGCTCAGATGTAATCAGGAATCAGGGAACATTTATTGCCAAAATATGTCAAACATACAAGGAATTTGTCTTGGCGGTTGGTGCGTGACAGTAGACAGTGTAACAATAGACAACAAGACAGCAGTGCACAATAAAATAAAATTAAATGCTAATGCAATGGGTTAGTAGAATAAGGCTATGGGTTAGTATAAAATAAGAGAAAAGTTAAAAAAAATATTTAAAAAAGTAAAAAAAAAATTTTTAAAAGCGCACTATCGAAAAAGTGACAAGTGACGACAAAGTAACGAGTGAAAAATGACAGTTAAAGTGACATGTGCAGTATGAAGCAGAGTGACCGGTGGAATGTCAGTCAGTCAGTGGGGGACCGGGCTCTGTTGATGAGCCCGACTGCAAGAAACTGTTCGTGTGGCGGGAGGTCTTAGTCTTGATGGACCTCAGCCTCCTGCCAGATGGAAGGGGCACGAACAGTTTTTGTCTGGGGTGAGAGGGGTCGGCTGCGATCTTTTTAGCTCGCTTCAGAGACCTGGAAGCGAACAAGTCCTGCAGGGACGGCAGATTGCTCCCGATCACCCTCTCTGCAGAGCGGATGACGCGCTGTAACCTGCCCTTGTCCTTGGCTACACCGTACCAGACGGTGATGGAGGAGCAGAGGATGGACTCGATGATGGCCGTGTAGAAGTGAACCATCATCATCTTTAGCAGGTTGAATTTCTTCAGCTGCCTCAGGAAGAACAACCTCTGCTCAGCGTTCTTGCTGATGTTCAGCTCCCACTTGAGGTCCTGGGTAATGATGGAGCCCAGGAAACGGAAGGAATCCACAATAGTGACTGAAATCCACAACCATCTCCACGGCCTTTAGAGAGTTGAGCTCCAGGTCGTTCTGGCTGCACCACGACACCAAATGGTCAGACTCCCACCTGTAGGCGGATTCATCACCACCAGAGATCCGTCCAATGAGGGTGGTGTCATCCGCAAACTTCAGGAGCTTGATGGACTGGTGACTGGAGGTGCAGCTGTTGGTGTACAGGGAGAAGACCAGAGGGGAAAGAACGCAGCCTTGGGGGGAACCGGTGCTGATGGTCCGGGAGGCTGAGACATGTTTCCCCAGCTTCACGTGCTGCTTCCTGTCAGACAGGAAGTCTGATCCACTTGCAGGTGGAGTCGGGCACGTGCAGCTGGGAGAGTTTGTCCTGCAGCAGAGACGGGATGATAGTGTTGAAGGCAGAGCTGAAGTCAACAGACAGGATCCTGGCGTAGGTTCCTACATAACTCCGCTGGAGTTGTTCCACGGTTGTTCAAGAGCTCTCTGGTGAAAGAGAAACAAGAAACACAATGTATCCGTATGTTTACATTTGCAGACTTGGGATAGAGCCGATTTTATCACCATCTTGTGCAAAAGCTGCTGACTCCTCATATAACATCTTCTTTACTGCCTCTTGCTGTTCCTCTTCTAGGTGGCTGACATCAACTGGTGGGTGCCAGAATGATGGGCTTTCACCAGTAGATTGATCCTGTGAGTCCTGGTCAGCAGAGTAAGCTTCAACTACTTTAGCAATTGGTTGAATACTACCCAGAGCGGTCTTCCGTGGTATGGTGATGTCATGTTTCGTGTTGTTTCCTAATGGCACAACTAAATATGGTTGATTCAGATTTTGGACTTCCAGCAGACCTTCACCAACATCTAGCTGTTCTAATGGCATGCTGTCTTCATCTGGTTCAAACCATACAAGGCGGTCCGCTGGATCCATGTTGGATGGAACTCTGCACTTTATCCAGGCTACCTGGCCAGCGGGAATGAATGTCATGTTGTTCTCTGGTTGACCCAATACTAGTTCCTCCAATACATTGAAACCAACCCGCGGCCTGTCTAGAGGTAGAGTGCTCACTAAAAAGGGAACCCTGATTGGGATTCTCATTCCCAGGCAAGTTCAGTGTTATTGCAACCCAACCATCAAATGGGATGAGGCATCCGTTCACCGCGTACACTTCGAGCTCATTGTCATCTTACATCAGTTCAGCAATTGGCCGGGTCTCAAGATGAGGTAGGTGTTTGTCTTTCCAGGACCGGTCAATCATACTGACTTGAGCCCCTGTATCAAGTAAAGCATGTACAGCTAGCCCGTCTAGGTAACATTGGATTATGGCTTTGCTACCGATTAATCTTGCAATTTGTTCAATTTGTGTTTTCGCTGGTTCCTGTGGAGACCCCCCTCTGTCCTTTTCTCCCTTTTGCACAATCTACTTAGGAGTAGATCGTGAGTTCTTTGTCTCTGTGAAGCTTCTCGTGAAAGTCTGGTTTCCACTGACACCATTTGACTGGGACGTTTGAGTCTTGCTTACTGGGCGCCCCACTGCAGCAACCGGCTCCAGTTTCCCTAGTGCTTGGGTTTTTTGAGACAACCTACGGCCCTGTGACCTTTTTCACCACAGTAAAAGCAATAGTTAGTTAGACAGGCCCTGCTCCACACACCTAGGACAGACAATAGTACTTTCCCTTCTTGGATTAGTCATTTTCCTCATTGAGCACTGGCACACCTGCTCTGTTTTCAGTGGCTGCAAGGGTTGTCTCAGTGAGTCAACTACTCTGATGGTCGCCATCGGCTGCATGGCGAGGGGGGCCGGGGTCGTCGCCACCGGCTGCATGGCGAGGGGGGCCGGGGTCGTCGCTGCCGTGTGCATGGCACAGGAAGCCTCCGGAGTCGGGGGCTCAGCCCCCGCCATAGCCCCCCCCTTCAAGAGCCGGATCAATTACCAAGGGGAGGGCGGGAGAGGACCACGGGATGAGGGGGAGGGGGCCTCAATCAAGGAGCGGGAACCGAAGGCGTCAACAAGAGCAGGATCTAGAACAATGGCATGCACTTCGGACCACCAACATTAAATAATGACGCCACAAGTGACAGACACACATGGCTCAATACACAAGGGAGGGGCAGGTGATTGGAAACAGCTGGAAACAATCATGACACGACAATCACAGGGGATGACAGGACAAGGCAGGAAGAGACGTGACCCAGGGAGAACAGAGGAAAGAAACTACGAAATAAACCCAGACATGAACCCAAACCGTGACAGCGAATAATACAACAGTCAGATTTGCATCCCTGAATATGGTTTTCTTGGAAAAGTTTAAGATTTTCTGACCGAGTCATAATTATTTTCCAAATCTCGCTGCTTCATCAACCTCACTCCCACTGAATTCAGGTCAGTCTTTAACAAGGCGGACTAATGCGGTCTCCCTCAGAACACCATTAGCCTGTCTCTGTAAAAACCACACAAGGAGACCATTGATTGTGCTTTTGTCTTTTACTTGCAACCTGCATCCTAGCAGTTGGCTTAATTTAATTGATAGTTTCCCTTTGCTGTCCGTATTAATCTGGTCGATCAAAAATATGCTGTGCTTTCTCCACAAGACTGCATGCGCTTCAATGAAACTCAATGTGAAAAGCAGTTTAAACTTGAATCCCACAAATGTACAGAGCAACCTTCCAATAACCAAGGAGATTTCACAAATGCCTCACAACATAAAAACATTCCTTCAGTATCACGGTTATCACCTGATCTCTGATCTCCTCGCAGATTACCCCAGATAATGATGTAAACATACGAATAACTGTCATCAAATGGAATCTTTTTATTTTTATTTCATCAGTGTGTGTTCAGGCTGGGATGGCATGGGCATATTTTGTTTTCCAGCTAAAACAAGCAGTGTTAGGTCATTGCTGTTGCTATGCAACAGAGTTTATTTGACAGAAAAGTGCAAAGCACCAGCTTGATTAAAATTAACTTGCTAACCTAAATTTAAAGGGGACATGTTGACAATAGTGCGCCCACTAACCTTTGCGTGAGAGTTATTGTGAAACGGAGGACATTATATTGATGAAGTCTAGATGCACACAGCACTAACAATAATATGCAGCAATAATGATCATTTATTTCATCAATATGGGGAGCAGGCATCACCCTCTCTGACTCTCACCATCTCGGATTCTATTTATTCTGTAACTTTGTTCTTTATCACAAGCTGGGAATGTTGGCTTGTTGTGAAGACAAAAAAAAGATGAAACTTGTGCTTCCCTACATAAAATGGGACATTCTGATCAGATTCACTTTGGTTTGTAGTACTAATTGGTATCATTTTTCTCATTAGGGCACATAGTATGGTTCTGCTATAGGAACAACAAGACAGGCTCTGTCCTGCCGGTCCGGAGGTTGCTCTGAGGAAGGATGAGATACCAGATTTGTCAGGCTTTTGTTTTTGTTTTTTTCCACGTACATAGATCTGGATCCTGCCCTGTACAACATCATCCCTCTGTCACAACAAACTAATAGTTGGGGAAATAAGATGGACAGGAAAGAAATACATACTATCATGTGTAGCTTTTTTTTTGCTCTCTAGTTCTGTGGGTGGACCTCACTGGTGCTGCATCAAAGGTGTGCAGGTAAGCTTCTGTGATCTACCCCCCCACTGCTTTACAGAATCGACTCCCTGTCGCACACATACCTGCAAAGTCATCCTGGTGGGGGACGTGTTGTACTGACTCAAAGCAAACAAAGGCTTGAACACCAAATCTTCTTTGATATTTTGGTGTATAGTTTTACAACGAGGAAGAGAGGAAGAAAAAACGATCTGTACTTGTATTGGTATTATTGTGCATCAAGTGATTCCCTTTTTGGCCAGCAGGGCTGTGGAAGAATCTGTCTTGCACATAGCAAGGACGCAAACGAGGTTGAAAATGTTGACCCTGTTTGTAGTTTGAATGTCAGATACAGTTTTAAAGTAAGGCTTTTATATGTATTTCAATCATTATTTATTCTAGAGGTTAGATGTTTGGTTGTGGTGTGGCATCTTCTCAAACTAGCTAGATTCATAAAATGGCTGAATGGTCACTGCGTGCGATTTGAAGAGACCAGTTCTCCAACATTATATTTTATGAATGTATACTTATACTATACTTATTGTTACCTACCAGCTCTGATTGGTCAATTCTGTCACGGGATGCGTGGGAGGCAGGACTCAAACGCAGACGTCAAATAACAAAAGAAGACTTCAATAGTCAAAAGGCAACAAACAAAAGGCCAAGGGGCAAAAACACACTCAGGAACAGGGGGCAAAAAGGCAGGCAGGAACTCGGAACATCCAGGACGATAGACAATGACGCGACCAGTGACACAAGAGACACACGGCTTAAATACACTAGGGAGGTGCAGGTGATTGGACACAGGTGGAAACTATCAGACGATCACAGGGGATGACAGGACAAGGCAGGAAGTGAAGTTACCCGGGGACACGAGTGGCAGGAAACTACAAAATAATACAGAACGTGAAGCACACCGTGACAAATTCTTTCTCAACTGGTCAAAGTCATCATCTTATTTGAATGACTTAACCCCATCTATATCTATTTCATCTCTGCTTTTACTATGGTGTTAATATATGTTTGGATTTTAAATGTTGTTTTATCTTATTCTCTCTCAGGATTACATTTTTATATTAAGGTCAGGAACTTTTTTACTTGACCGAAACACCATTTACCGGCATCACAGTCTGGTAGCAGAAAAAGACATTCCTCAGACATCTGCTCGGTTTGAGGGCTGCACTTCCAACACTTCAAATAAAAATCCATCATGGGGTCAACATTCAACGGTGGGGCAGACAATAGGAAAAGGTGTAAAGGTTTGTCGACCCCTCGCTGCCACCAATCTGTCCCAGCCCAGCGGAAGTGCCCACAGGAGGCCACCGATGAAAAGGCCACTGCAGAATAATCCCCACTCACATGGCTTGGGTGCTGCGGGAGAGAAATCTCTCTTAGAGGTGCCCAGGCATGGCCCAGATAGCTTCCTCTCATGAGAAAGGAAGGCGGAGGAAGCAGTGAGCGGCTGTCTGACACACTTCTTGGAGATATCCATTTAGGGAGCCATCGGTAGAAAGACTGCAATTTGATCCCATTCAAAAACTCACTTCATCCGCTCCAGGTTTTATCTGAATGAACAAAAGATAAATATCATCAACAGATCACAAACCCTGTTGTATAACATAATCACCGAGAGAATGATAGCAAGGATTTAAGGATTTAATAAGCAAGGAGCTGTATTCTGTTTACAGATATAAAAGTTTAGCCGCTCACCCTTCAAAATGCATACACATACCACGCACAATATGGTAGATTTAAAAGACCACAGTTTGAAAGAATATCATTGCAGTATAGTGAGTCATTTCTTGCTCACTCTTGAACTTCACATTAACGATGCAGTTCCAAATTAAGAATTTCATACTTTGACATGACACCAGCTGGAGCTGTGGTCATCCAAAATCCAAGGTGACAGCGACACAACAACATAAAACACAGCTGTGAAATCTGGTCACAGGTCAGTTGTTGTTGCTTTGTTGCAGCAAAGGTTGTTTTTAATTGGAAGATGTATCCTAGTAGTTACAGCATTGGAGTTCAAATGGATGTATTCAGCATATTTTTTGGGTCATGGGTGCAGCAGGCTAAGCAGATGTCCTCCTCCTCAGCCTTTGGAGAATCCCAAGGGGTTCCTGGGCCAGAAAGAGCACTATCCCTTCAGCTTGTTCAGAGTGTAGCCTTAGGTCTTTTCCCAGTTGGAAATGCCTGAAATACCTTCGTAGGAAGACTTCCGCGAGGCATCTTGAATTGCCTCGTCTGTCTCTTTGCAGCACAACAGGAGCAGCGGTTCAATCCGAAGGAGCCTCCGGGGGTCCCTCCGGATGTCTGAGCTCCTCGCCCTGTCCCTGAGGGGGAGCCCCAGACACGCCATGGAGGAAACATATGGTGGTTATTTTCAGTGTGTGAACATGCATCAAGCGGTAAAGTGAGAGCCTCACTTTTCAGGCTGTCAATTTCCGTGTCCTATTTGAATATTAAACTTACAGTATATTAAGGAACGTGACTGCACTGTTCATTGGGCAACGGTGTCTATTCCTGCGATTGAGATTTTCATTTATTCGACCCACAGTTCAGGCAAAGCAATTTTATTCGTATTCAAGCAACTCATTGGGATCGAGTTGCAACTTCAACTTCAAGAACAGCGGAGCTTCAATCCCTGACAGCTGTGAGTGTAGAAGCTGATGGAGTTGGCCCAAATACAGGGCCTAGTTTTTCACTGAGGCGGCATGCTCTGAAAGTCAGGACAAATCTCACAACCACTGCTAATGTGAAAGAATTTTGAATAAGTAAACTGCAGGAGAAGGCGACTTCTGACACACCGATTCTGGTCTGCTGAGGAGATTGTTCGTTACTAAATGATGTAAAATAGCAGTTGCCACATCATATTTTATTGATACCACAATTCTCTCTCTCTCTCTCTCTCTCTCTTTCTCTCTCTCTCTCTCTCTCTCTCTCTCTCTCTGACAAATACAGAAAGAAAAATCAATTTACAAAGATTAAGTTAATGTATGACCACAGACATTTAGATCATTAAACTCATGCAAACAATTACTGTTGTGGGAAATTCACTTTCATATAAACACTTACACACTGACGGTTTTGGGAGGCAAAATAATTGAAAATTGTAGTTTACACATGTGGACCATTAGCCTCAATTATCACAGGGACAGAGGAAATGGACAATGATTAATTGAGACAGTTATACTACGGCTTGACAGCCTCTCGTATTTCAATTAGTCTGGAATACTCGTTAGATTAATTTACGCTTGGCTTTTTGATTATACAAATCATCTGCGAGAGATGCATATGTATTTCATTATGTTTCTAGGTTTACACTTGTAAATAAGGCAAGTTGTATTTTTGCAACATTTAAAACAAATTCATTATCTTTCTTTTGTTAAATAATACGTAAAGTCAATGAAACATCTTGTTTTAGCCTCGTATGATAATGCTTTGGTACAACTACACAGCGTCCTCTCAGAGAAACACTGTTGGCACTATCAGCACTGTTGCCATTGTGTTCACTGTTAGTTGGGAGCAGCAAGCTCAGCAGTCAACATGTTAAAAGCCGTTAAACTGCAATAGAAACGTTCCAATTCTCGCATTACGCCCCTTTAGATGAATAAATTCCACCACTATTAAACCAAGATAATTATATGGTTATTATGCCCTATTATCGGAAACATGTTATTGTCACTGTGAGCATGTTCGCTTTCTGAAGTTAGCATTTAAAGAAATCACCTCACTCTGCACGAAAAAAACCCACTATGTATATGTGGGTTTTGAACGGGTTATTGTTTTTCAAACTGAAAGCAACTATTCGGCGTCATTGTGAAAAATATTGGTGGTTAGTGTTTGAAGCCCAACCACAAAAGCAAGAGAACAGCTGTCCTTGTTACTCTATTAATTCAAGAGATTGCTTGTGCAAACGGTGTGAAGAAATATGTTGAAATGGCTATTAAAGCAGTGTTTTCAAACTTATCAAAATGCCTGTTAGCCTGTTCAAGTGAGTCCCTTTGTTCAGCCGTGTGTACTGATGTACAACTTCTGACTTATGAGCTTTTTAATACTGTGCATGTATGTGTTTGTGTGCGTGTGTGGCCAAACCCAGGCCCCTTCACCTTTGCTATGCCTGCAGAGTTTGAAGTGGTGGGGCGTAAATGATCGAAAGTTAGAATACGTATTAAAAATACACCTTACCCAGCTTTCTGAAAAAAATTGTAAATGTGAAGTATTGTGGTCATATCAGACGATTTATATGTCATGTGCTAATTCAGGTATGCCTAAGAAGCACAGAGTAAATATGCGGAGGTCATTTTCTTACACCCCATCACAAACCTTTTTATTACCCTCATTCAAATGATTTAGTGGCCTAACCTTTACCTAAACCAAACCTTTTAGTGTGTAACTAAAACTGTAACCATGCTCTTTTTATGGCCATAGCCACACCATTGCCATATCAGTAACCCCCTTGCGTGTCCCTGCCGCTTTCGACGCAAGCCTTCCGCAGCGCACAAGGCTGCGATTGGTCTGCTAACTACATCCTCTACGGAGAAATGTGTAAATATGACCACTTCTACAACTCGTCATTGGCGGGTTGTAGAAGCGGGTTGGATTCCACTGCATGAAAAGTGGGATTTTCGGCAGTATGCGGCACTGTAAATTGTCGTGGAATTTCAGGTTTGCGGCAATTTGCGGGCAACGCCGAAAACTGCAGTAAATTGTCAGAAATTGACGTGGGCCTCCCTTGGCAGTTGTCCCCCCATGACCCCCCTCCTCCTATTTCTAGGGGAGGCTTTGACATGTAAATGAAAATGCTGTGAGCTATACAAATGCAAATCAGGGTCGCAGAGGGAGTTTTAGCCCAGGTGACATTTTTTTAAAAGGTAAGAAAATCTCTGGTACAAATAGATCAGGCTCAGTAGCCTAATTATAGACTCTTACATTTTATCTTGAATTGATTTATTTAATTCAAATATGCTAGATTACTGTGCACGCCATTAGCAATGGCAAATGTTATGTAAAAAAGATACACAAAATAACTTCTTTAAAAAATTTGTTTTAATCAAGGTAAAATGAGCATTCCATGCAAACAACAATTGAATCAGCATGAGGAGTCTGCAGAGATCACAGTCTCCTAGAGCTCAACTACAGTGCATAGTGGCAGGACTACAGTGACCTTTTCTTTGGTTTTACTTAAATGCACAGAGGATGTATTAACCACACATCTTCTAGCAATGCGCTCAACTGGCAGAAATGATGCTGGGTACGACGTGTCAATAGAAGTTTGGGGCTTGCGTTCCCTGCAAGCCCCAAACTTCTATTGGCTTTCCATAAAAATGTCTGTCCGGGTGGAGATGAAGCCAGGAAACTTGTGCAAGAACATGTTTCAATGCCGTACCCTTTGACACAACATTAACAACTATAAACTGCTTTATAATGGCTGGTCGTAGTTCTGCTAGAGGGTCAAGGACGGGTTCCTCAAAACTGTTAGTATTTCCACACCATGAACACATGCTGACCTTCATGCTCTGCATCTATCGATTGAGTAAGTTACATTCATATATGTTACCCGTTTACATGTCATGGCAAAACATTCAACCTCAGTGACACAAGGGTACATCTGATGATACATTGTCAACATTGCATGTCTGTCAGACTCAAGAGTGTCTGGTGGAATGGAGAAAGAGGCACCACTGTACAGATTTCTAGGGAAAGTCGTTCTGCTGACACCAAAACACTGCTTTACATAAAGCATATCAGCTGTTTCAAAGTCCCAACCATTTGTCTTCCTAAAATACTGATCCTTCCGTATAACAATAACCTCGTATGTGATTGGAGGACCCTTAGACTCCTCGTCCAATCACGTGTGAGGTCATGGGCATGACTGATACAGCCTAGTAGTCTTAGAAGTGAGTAGAAACAGCTTTATTAAAGTGTGTTTTCTTTGCCGTGTTGTTTACAGGAAGCGGTGCGCCTTCTCCACAACTCCGAGACGAACTACAGGCGCTACGAACCGGAGCAAGGGTCAGATTTACAGAATATGCTTTCATTCTGCGCTATAAGGAAATATATACGTATAGATACCGATCATAACTGTACATTTTGTTTTCACAGACTAATCTCGCCTCACAATGCGGCGGTGACCTCGTATTTGCTCCGGGAAAAGTCCAGATTTAGACGACGTCATTGTGTGTAAGTGACACTGTTTCTCCTTCCTTGTTAAATGCTACTGTGACTTGCGTTTGATTTTTTTTGTATTCATACCACTCATTTAATTGTTTTCCAGCCGCCTGTGAGACGTATTGTGAGGCGGGACGCAGGAGCTTCAGGTTCAGGCGGAACACTCATTACGTGCGGAAGCTGCGAAGGATTCAGCGCAGAGTTGAGCGAGAAGAAAGAGGGTCAGAGTTTATTTGCCGACTTTTTTTCAGGTGCATTGATCGATGTGTTGTATCCGTACGCATCGCACAGTACTGATTCATTGTTGTTTTTACAGCTGCTGGAATCGAGACAAAGTGTGCTGGCTGATGACGAGGTGGAACTCTGGAAATCCGCCACCGTGGAGCTCACGTCGGACGGAGGGGACGGCGTCGTTGGCGGGGTCTCGGGGCGGATTGTACGGTCGCCACACGCACACGAGCCGCCTGCACAACAGACCTGCCTCGGAAAACACGGCGCCAGTGACGGTCAACAACCCCAAGGAGGCAAACGGACAGTTTACTGAGCTGTAGTTTTTAAACCGCCTTTACCCAAGTGTGGGCAGATCCTCACTTTGTATGTAGTTGTTGTTTGTGTGTTGTTAATAAAGCTCTTTCTTTGCATAAACATGTGGCAAATGTTCATTTTCTCTATGAATTCATTGATGTCCTGGTTGGTATCCTAATAATAGTGTAGTAGCCTACATAGGATAACCATGAAATGAATATACAGCATAATATGAATATATAAATAAAATGAGGCGGGTGACCAATAGCGACAGATCTGCCAACCAATCACGAGTGATTGAAAGTTGTTTTCATCCAATCATGAACAAGGAAACTCTAGCCTGGCCTGCCCACGTGTGGTTTTGCTGCCAATCAGGATATTCAAGCCCGCTCGGCTCGGCCACCCGCGGTTTCGCTGCATTCATATGCTAATTCGGGCCATTCGCACCTCCGCCAGCTCTCCACCTACGTCATGGTTCGTTTCCGACAATTTGTGGCACAGACAAACGCGACGTGCGCGGGTTGCAAATTGTCGGAAATTAGGGAGATTTCCGGGCGTTTACGATGACGAAAATCTCACTTTTCATGCAGTGTTCATGGAGGGAGATCGCCGCAAACGCCGGTTTGCCGGTCGAGAAGTGAACAAAGTTGTGGAGGAAAATACGGGACAAATGTGCCCGCGATGAAAAGCAGCAGTGGCGATGCACGGGACAATAAAGTCTCTGATAAATAAATAAACAAACCAACGACTTCCACACACAAAGATGTTTTTTTCAACAACAACACGTTACTCCACCTATTGTTCTGGAGGTGAATTGATCTGCAACACAACCATGAATTGAAACGAGTGTGTCGACGCTACGACGCAGACGCGGAAGCATGCGCCAGCCTTTAGAAGTACTCAACATTACCGCTAGCATTCACTGCTATGTAGTCATCGTGCTTTTTTTCATTTTTACTTCCTCCAGTCATGTGTGTGTGTGTGTGTGTGTAAGAGGAAATTCCTCCCCTGTGATACTTGCCAATTTTACTTCTTTTGTTTTGGATGGTTTGCTCAGTTGTATAGCACAGATACCTTTCAAACTGGAGGCCTAGAAACATTGCCTATTCACATTGAGCTTATTCCAGTCCAAAAATCCAACATACTCGTTATGACAAAAAAACATAAAGACTGACTTGAAAATGAATGTTGTGCACCTCCCTGCCTGATGGTGTTGCGTTTCTCTGTTGACTCGCCGGTGATTGGATGCGAGGCTGCAGTTAAGAAGGAACCTGGAGAGCCTGGTGGGGCCTCCTTATTTCTCGCCAGCTTGCAAAAGGAAGAGAGGTACGCTAGATGATCTGCTCCCTTTGGTTTGTCCATTGTTTTTGTGCCACACTTAACCTGATGCAGATTTCTACAATTATCATAACCCTCAAATATAATGGGCTATACGGCTGCAGTACTGGTCCTTTTTGGGAGTCGCTCAGGTTCCCCTAGACGGGGCGTAAACCTCCCGCATTAAGCAAATATTCTTTTAGCTCACTCTGCATAAGCTTCGAGGATATTCATGAAATGGATTTAGCTACCTAGAGCCAGCAGTACCCCACAACTGTCGAAAAATATGCACAATGCCACTGCCAGAGCCAACTTCCCTCAATCCCGTAGGGGCTGACGCCAAGTACACACCCAGTACAGTACCCTGTGCAAGGGTCAACCTAGATCAAGACCGGTATTGGGGGGCATGGCGAGAGTCCATTTCAGGGGTGGCCCATCTCAAAAGATGAAATATTTAAAGGGAAGTTGGTTGAGGCAAAAAATTAATCTTGTAGTTACCAGCGTTGTTGAAGTTAACTTCTATCCCACTCCCAACTAGAAAGAAATGGCTACTACAGTCAATGTCCTAAGGCTTTAAACGTTCAAACTTTTACGTACCACTCTAGTGTCAGTTTTAGATGTGTCTGAGTTATTCAAAGATAAAATAAGTTAGATGATATGACATGAGAGATGTAGGTTTAGGCAACAAAACTTATTAAAAAGGGTTTGAAAAAATATTGACCGATGAGTCATGTGAATAACGGCTGACGAGACAACAGTAAATGTTTACCTTTACTTTAAGAACAGTAGTCTCTGTGAAAGTCGTAATTTTTTTGACCGATTCGAAAATCCTCCTACCCACAGTATCATGACTCAAATCCCAAATCAGTGGCTTTCACCGTCTATTTACGATACAGGTGGGCTTATACTGGAGAAACCCACATGAGCCTCATACAGACACTGAAGGGTGTCTGTTTGACGGTATCAGATGCTGATGTTCTCTGGCCAAGTGATGGTATTTGGAAAAGTCGGAAGTGAGAACAGGTTGGTCACACTGTTATGCTTGCCCTCAAAAAAGCATCTTGTGCTAGTTAATATTTCAGTTGTGTTTGTCATTCTTATCTGCATCTCTATCATTTGCCTGCTGAGATAGGACAGCTGAAGGGGGAATTTGTCAGATTGCACACTGTATAGTGTCATCAACTTAGTCACAGCTGCTACTCCATCACTGTCATTGTTGTTTACCATTGCGCTGCACTGCATCTCACTTACGTGAATCCTCTTGCAACTGGGTTTCATAAACTCCATAAAACTTTATGTCACATGCGGTTTCTAACTCAAAGATCGCAATTCCCAGTAAGACTAATGGAATCTATTTTGTTTTCAAGACATTATACCAAAAAGATCCCCATACTTCAACTCACAGCACCAGATAAAGTTATATTTTGTGTAGAAATGGAGCACTCAAATTCATGTTTGATTGAGGCAGTAGGTTAGACTTTCTTTCCTGGAGTTTACTCGGTGCTCTTCCTGTTCGCCCTTCATCAGACATCTGCTACATGGCAGATAACTCTTTAGTGTTTCCATCTACCTGTTGACAAGCTATTTTGGATTTCATGAAAGCAGTTATCCATGTTGCTTTTCTGTTCAACATTGAGAATATCTTTTGCATTTTGTCAACACCGTGTTTGTTCGCAGTAAGTAATATGCTCTGTGCGGGGATTTAGAACACTTGTTAAACTTTTGTTTCAACCAGCCAGCCAATCAGGTATTTTCTGTGGCGATTACATGCTTGTGTTCCAATACTCAAGGTAGAAATGACTGTGTCTAGGAAACTCAATAGTATCACATTTGTCAGCCTTGGTCGTACTTCAATTTCAATCTCTGTTGAAAAGTGTTTAGTCATTTCCAAAATATTTCTGTATGTAACACGGCGATAAAAAAAATGAAGCCTCTGCAACAGTGAAAATTCAAATCAATAGTCATTCAATTTGATTAAATTCAAAATATATTACAAACGAAATAGCATTTTTTTTAAAGAATTACAGGAAAAAAACAGCAGTCCTATAAAACCCAGAGAGCCGGCTAAATCAGAAAAAAGTCTAGCTCTGGTAGGCCGATTCGCCTGGTTAAATCCCTTTTTTTGATCCTATTCCGACTAACACCATGCGAAAAAGAGCAACAGCTCACTTAGCCACTCAGAAGCCAAAATTGATAGAGCGTAAAATGACGCTTGAGAGTGATGATTCGCTTAGAAAAAAAGATGAAAAAAGTGTACACAAGCACCGCCGTGTGCAATTCCTCTGGAATAATTTGCATATCATATTTTTTTACTTGTTGAAGACTCCAATGTTTCAAACGGTGTGCATTAATATATTTGTTTGTGATGGGTACAAGATATTCCGGTTGGATGTCCGTTCTCGGGTTTTGGACCAAATTCGATGACATGATATTTAACAGTTTCTCAGCTTATATCTTGGTGCTTTCAAGAGCAGGGCACCTCACGACAAAATATCTGATGCCAGTGCACAGAGGGAGATGCAAAATTGAGGCAATTCGGTTCCATATTTCAAAGAAAAAAATTGAATGCATTTCTTTTCTTTTGAATAATATCCCTACTAGGCAGGGGGAGGGCAGGGGCTTTGTTCCAGTATGAGGCACTGTATGTTCTATTCCACCCCAAGAATCCTTTGAGCTGATTTCTCTGAGCAGGGTTGGACTTCAAGCATTTGAAATGATGGGGAAATATCAACGGCATATGTTATATATATAGAAACATTAATATATAATTTGCGAGCCCCATACAAACTGTCTGTGAGAACTGAAATCCAGAAAAAAAGAAAACCCATAACATTTCAAGAGTAATTTAAAATATTATAATCTTAACCTTTTTTTTAATCCAGTCCATTGATTGATTATGAAGTTAGAATTACCTATAACAAATATTTGATTCAACACAATTGACAGCACAATCTCAATTCTTTAAAACTTGAATAAATCATTAATTATATCATAACGCTTTCTTTGTGTTCTTGTCCGAGATCTTTTCTAGTACAGGGCAGCTCACATTTACATAAAGCTGTGCTTCACACTTCATTGTATCTGTCTGTCTGCGAAGTCACCTGTTTACCGACTATTTCCCTCTTAAGAAAACTACTCGGTGTGGATTGTGTGACACAGTGTGGACTTGCCTTAAGTTTTTTTTTTTAATTTGTCACTGCTATGCACCATATAATTCCAGTGTAATTGTGTCGATAACAATTAGAGTGCTAGTTAATATTTTCAACGTTGCGTTTTAGAATGGTGTTGCGCGACATATCACATCTGAGAAATGCTGCTGTCTGCAGCTGTTGTATAATCTCTGGGACACTAATTGCACCCATTTTCCCTGGACATGTTTCCATTGCTGTCTTGTCAGATAGAGCAGTGTTGTATTTATCTTTTTCTTTAGACAGATTCTCTGGTGATGGAATAGTTAGGGTGAAGGATGAGTGAAGAGAGCACAGCGAGAGATTAAAAAGAATAAAATTGGCAGAAAAAAAAGGGAAATAAAATAATTCTGTAAAGTGAATGTTGCGTAATGATGGTGAGTCACGCATTGGTTTAAGACTTAGTATTTCTGGCAGTTGGCCATGCAAGTGTCCCTGCACTACTGCCAGAGAGAATCTGTTGCCTTTGTTGAAGTTTGACTTGAAATTATGTGTTCATCAAGCTCCACAAAAAAGCCTATTTATCGAATGCTTTGGGCCTCTTTCTGGGAATCAGCCCAGAAAAAATGTCCTCCTCCCCTTTTTCTCGAGTCTAGATCATAACCTGCCACCCGGTTGATTTCCTGCAGAGATTTTTCTCCTTTGCTCACAGAGGTGTTTGACGATGTGATGAGCACCACAACATGTGCGGGAATGCTGGCAGTATTTTTATTGTCAGGAGGATTTAAATTCAAAATAGAAGCTTACTGTTTTAGGGCTGGAGGATGGTGAACCCTCTCGGGTTGATGTCTGTTGTTTTTTTAATTTGGGGGCACAGTGTACTAATTTCTTGGTGAACATTACTGAACTTTGCAAGGGAGGAGCTTTTGTTAGGGTGCATTACTTTATCAACATTCAAACCACATTGACTTTACCGCAGCGGCAGTATAAACATCCAATGTCGTTGATCAGTGCCAAAGCGGGTGATAATGCTACTTTTACTGCTAGATGGAATGTCAAACAGTCCCTAGTAATTTCCATCCACTACATGAAGTGGAAAGCACCATATTTGGTTACTATGGCAATAAAACAGAACACCACAGGTACTAACAGCATGTTGCAATACCGGTAGATGAAATCCAGCGTTCTGATTAGTTGACAGATTGAGGGTTGCCAACAACACCCCGAACATTTGCATTATTGGATGATAAAGTACAGCCTCTCGTACCTTATTGCTTAAGTAAACCATTGAGTCATAATTCAAATTGCTTCACAGCTAAACACAAATTGATGACAGAAGCTAAAAACATAAATTGCCAATTGTCAACAGCAACATTCAGTCACCCAGTAAAATAATCCAACGTATCGCTGATGCGAACATAACATTCTGAACGGGCATTCTGTAGCGAGCGTGTGGTTTTGAGTAAAATATCAAAACCATACGCAAAACCACCAAGGGCTAGTTTTATAAATATGTCCAAAAGTCAACCAGTTCAGCGTAATGTTATTGTTCAATTTTTATATTTGCATTGTGAAAGCTCAAAAAATAGGTCTCAATTTGACGCATAATATTTTCATTTTACGGGATAGGAAGTTATAGTCCATGTTAACAAAAGACAAAAGAAAAATGTTGATCTGCGAATGAAAAGCCCAAAAGAAAAGAGAGGTGCGAGTCCGCATGGGCCTAATCAGCCAGAGCTGAAATGAATAATGAATGATGACTTGGCTTGATTTATGAGCAGTACACACAGATGTTCAGAAGGACAGGAGCACAGACGCCACCGACCGAACAAAGAGACAAGGGGGAGGAGCGGACAGCGGGAGCGCTGGGGGGGCATGGCCAAGAGCACGCAATTGTGTGAACTTTTCCAACTGCCACCTCAAGTGCAGGCATTATGAAGACGCTGTTTGTATGGCTCTGCCAAACTCAGTGTACGGAAGAAATCAAAGGTTATCATGCAAAAATTCCAAGCATATCTGCTAAACCCCTGCATTTTCATTGCAAGTGTGTTAGCGTGGAAACCAGCTCAAATCACTGCTGTACTGCCGCGTGAAGTTGCTAGCATGGCTTTATAGGCTTCTAACTACAGGTATAGCATTAGCAACTTCACACTTGTCTGGTCTTACACACAGACCAGAGAAAGTCATTTCTTTTAGTTTCCAACTGGAGGCCCCTTTTTGATTTCATGGCTTTTTTCATTTTTGCCCTTCTTTTCCGACAGAACATTTGAGAATCTGGAGCTAGTCCTGTAGAAAGAAAGTAATTATGATGTCAACATATGCAGGAGTTGCTTGCTCACTACACCCGAAGTAGCATCTGCTATTTTATTGTATTGAATCTGTAAGAGGTTTGATAGAATTACCTCGATAGCTCACATCAATGAGTATGTCCTCATTTACCTTATATTTATTCAAAGAACCAGGTTTTCATTGTGTAGATAGACAGCAACGTCTGAAAATTATCTCAAGATCAATTTCTGAAATTGTTCCTCAGCCCGCTGCTCAATTATGCTGCTTTTGCCTTAAAAAGGCAAATGGCTTAGCCTCCATCTCTAGTCTGTGCTTTTGAAGGAACACGGCAGGGTGCATCACCACAAGGTGTCTCATTTGCTTTGCTACTGGCTGTGTCACTCCTTTTGTGTATTCATTAAAGTTCGAAAAACAGAACTCACATCCTCCTGCTAACATTGGGTCTCCGGTGAACAATTTAACAATTGTCAGTGCATTAAAACCAGTGTTGCATGGGAAATGGGTTGGTTTTTCCTTGATTTCACTTCATACAATATGTTTTTTTTTTGCCAGATTTGCATTAATTTGGTGTTGTGCATTAAACCTACAATGAATAATGTGCGCTCTTATCATTTGTGATGTTGTTGGAATGAAAAAAAACCCACTTTGGCTTCTTACTGCCTTCATGTTGAAATTAATAAAAATTATAGTTTGGGTCTTGTCTCATTTGCTGTTAGTACAAAACAGTAATTTAAAAATAAGTATGTTAGGAAAATTAAAATAAGCTTCATTGTGAGTGGACAGAAGGTCTGTGACCTCTTGAACTGAGACATGGTGTACCTGTGATAAACAGATATTCAGGGTGATTTGTGAACCAGAATCCTAGGGGTATTGCCTAGGGGTAAACAAACATTTCTCTTCCATCTCCTTCAATCATGAATGACAATGCTATCTCTCTCTTTGAGGTGGAGGTGACCAGTGGAAGCTGATCCAGGCCCTTCTCCTCTATAGACGGGGGCGCAGATGTTTGTCATCTTAGACTATGTGACTCGAAGCCAAAGGACGACTCCTTTGGCTATGCGCATGACTTGTATGCATTTCAATTGTGCTCCGCTGCAAGAATTTCATAAATGTTCAATGATTTCACACCGTTGTCGAGTGAAATGTTTCTAATAGTATATTATTAAAGCCTCTCCATATAGTTCATATTGTATAGTGATTGAACAGGAAATAATTGTAGAATTTCTTCAAATGATATAGTCGATTGGTTGTGACTGCTCCCCAGGGTTTACTAATACCCTAAACAACATCAATTCCTCTCACAAAACCTAATAATGTACACTAAACTATTTTGGTTTGAATTTGATGACTACTTTGTAAAAATTGGGAATTGATTGTGGTCATGGTTAAAAGAAAAAGATTGTCTGTCGACGATGGAGTGAGTAGCGAGAGACAATATTCTATGTGGATGTGCTGCTTTCAGAGATGAAAAAAACCCTGCACCTTTTAAGAACCCAACAGGCTCAATCCTGTTGCGCTATATATTTCCGACAGAGGTAAAGTGGTGTCATCTCACACCTGAACAAGAGTTCAGAGCAACCCTTTTGGCTTAAGAGAGATATAATTCTCGGAAAAGGAACCGCCAGATTTGTTAAAAAGAGACTTTTGTAGTGTTTGTCCTGCGGCGAGTCTTGGTTGGGAGATGGACATGGCATGTCCTTCAATGACAAGAGACCATGAAGTATGTATCTAAGCAGTTTCAAAAAATTTGTTGCAGTCCGATGGCGACAAAGGACTGGTTTGCAAGTTGAGTCTGCTAGAACTTATGTTCCTACTCAAAATGATACATTGGTTCCGGATTCAATTCCTTTAATAGTGTCTCAGTCAGCTGTGAAAGGTTTTCCATTTGGCTTTAGAGCTAAAAGTATAAAAAAGCTACAAGTTTAAAGCGGGTGGGCTGTAACTGCTCTACGGATGATTAATAGTTCTCTGCTTGAAATCTTGCTGCTGAGTTTTGATATTCACCAGCTCAATATTTCTTCATGACTTAGTATCGATCATCACTGGACCATATTTGAGGGTCCTCTCCAATGTCTAACTCCCTGTCTGCAGTGACTAGATGCAATAGTTTCCTCCCTTGTAGCTTTTCTATGGGGTGCTAGTGATGTGCCCTTTCAATTCACACCTACTTCCGGCCTTTGCCTTAACCCTGTAGTCCATCTTTGACTTATCTTCCTTCTGCGTTTTGTGAAAACCCAAACAGCAGTCCTTTGTTTAATAATTAAGAACATTTAGCTTATTTATTTTTCAAGTGGAAATTACAGTGTGTTTCTGTGACCAATTACCTGTGCGAAAAGATCCACTCAACTCCCACACAAAAAAAATCTTTCAAATTAGCATTAGGTTGCAACTCATTTTTTTTCCGACAGCTGATCATGTTTTCGTAATGAACAACAGTCATGCCCCCCCCCAAATAAACTTTATTATCCTATGAAAGCAAATAATGTTATTATGAGCTTGTAAACAGTTTTGAAGAAGGACCCTCAGTATTTGAATCAAACAGGTCTTTAAAAATGAGTTGGGCAGATAGATATGTAGTCATCATTGTGGCAACTAGATTTCTGTGTTGCCTTTATCTTTATCCAAAGCTTTACAAAATCTCAGCACTCATGCTTTAAAGTGGGACCATTGTATTATTAGATTTCAGTTTCAGTTTTATTTTCTCCTGTAAAATGGTTCGATCAAAATGCATATTTAAGTTTATTATGTGGGATTCTGGACGAAATGCACATTCAATCAAGTGTGGAGGGGCGTGGCAAAAAAATAACAGAATAAAAATATGTTTGATAGTTATTCTGCGCGTGATGAGATAATACCATCTGAATCAATACTCCAATGGCAGTTTTGTTTGAGGGAGAAGTCCGTTCCACTATTTGTCATGAAGTTCCTTGGAGTTGTCCTAGAGCAATATTAATAGCATGAATTAAAATGGAAAGGTTGGCAGCTATTGTCATGGAGCCGTTACATTTCATATGAGTGGATGAACACTCAGTTGGCTATTGCTCCCTTGGTTGCAGCAATTATACTGTTCAACTGGCACACAATATACAGTATAATAACGGAGACTTCACCACATATCTATGTTTGCCTCACACTGACATATCCTGGCCGTGGAGCTAAATTACAAAACTAGGAGAATTAATACGGCATGCATATTAATGCAAGGTTTTCATATGCAGGGTTGGAGTCTATTGGGATATTTCATTGAGTGATGTCTCAAAATGACATTATCGTAAGATAACAGACAGCACTCCCATTTTCAATGCAAACTACTGTCAAAACCGAGAGGGTATTACTTACTGTGCTCATGAGGGAAAGAGGTGTCCAGGCTGCCGGCACCTCCAACACTCCTGCCCTGACAGGTGAGGAGCCCTCTGTGGGTCGGGAAGAGTGCCGGAAAGAGGTGGAAAGAGAATTACACTGTTAGTATTACACTTAGATAACCGTTACATATGGGTGTGCTAATTAAACTTCTTTACAGGTCATTTAGATGTAGGGCTGTGCGGTATGGCCTATATATATGGCCTATATCACGCTATTTAGAAAGATTCTGACGGTATCCCGGGTATGTGGCGGTATTGCTTTTTCAAGAAAAAACTTGGATTCATTGACCCGAAAAGGTCCGCCGCCCCTGGCTACCCATATAGCTGTTCACCGCTTGCAAGCTACACGAACAGCTGTTCGCTGCTTGCCGGTTCCGCTCTCTTCGCTCGCTGGCCAACTTACGCCAGCGTGTTAGCTTGTTGTGGCTGCTAGAGATGCCACCAAAGGCTCGACTTACTTTGGATTTTCCAAAACCAAAAACCCTCCAAACAGACACAGCTCCTCCCTGTTGTGTTGGTGCATCTCTGATCTCTCGTCTGTGTTTTCATGTAGCAGAGTTACTTCTTGTTGTGAGCTATACCCAGCATGCAGTTTGGCGGGGTAATTGATATAAATGTAAAATTATTAGTGTTATTGTCACGTTCGGTCATGGTAACGGGCGGCAAAGATCCACGCGCAGAGGGAGGTCACAAAATAAGGGTTTTAATGTTCAACAGAAACAGCGAGCCGAGCTTGATGGCAAAACATAGAACAACAAATGTATTCTCTAGGAGACCAGCTAGGCAAAAGGCAAAACGAAAGATAATCCTCGGGACAGGGGAATCTCCTCCTTGGAGAACGAAGCTCGACAGGAGCCCGCAGGATGCAGCCCCTGCGGCACGACGCTGGAGACCGGACGAGCAGGACTTGGCTGTGCGCAAACAGAGAAGGTCTTGAGGCTGCTGGACAGGGGAAGGGTTGACTCACAAGAATAATCCGACAAGACACAAAGGGAACACATGCAAGATATAGACAGGGTGATTAGACATGACGAGAAACAGGTGTAACAGCAAACGGCGTGGGCACTGATTGAAATGAGCGGCAGGTGGATGGGAAGGCTATGTGAGAAGTGGGTGTGTGTGCAGAGGTGAGACTAATGGGCAAATGAGTGTGTCAGTGAATGTATATGGCAGAGGGGAAGAGAGAGAGAGACCCGGATCCTGACAGTTATAAATCGTTTGTGTCACAACCTGTTGTGTCGTGGTGTTTTCTCCTGTTAAAGAGTTTGTAGTGAGTTATTCATTGTTGTTATAAAGTTATAACCGTGACTCAATCTCAACACGTAAGCTAGCTCCGACCGCTGGGCACACCAAGATGACTTGTTTTTATGGCGTAACCGGTATGACCAGTACATGACAAATTTGAACCGGTATACCGCCCAGACCTATTCATATGTCAACTTTTACACAAGGAGGGGGGTACGGCCAACTTTGGTGGTCGAATCACTGATTTCTGTACTTTTCGGTCCTTTTTGGCAATGGAATCCCACAGTTATTTACTTTTGGCCTGAGGAGCCCGAGAGTGAGACAACCTCTGCCAAAAGCCCCATAGGCTCCAATATAAATCTGTTGACATATTTCTAAAAGAAACCAGAAGGTACACGTTTTGTAAACTGCCAGTAGAGACGTATTTATTACCGGACAGACATATAATCCACATGGTCGCGTTCGGTAGAGTCTTGGGTCTCTCAAAATCACTTTTTTTTTAGATGACTGTTATAGGTTTACTCTAGACGACATTTGTTTGAGGTGTGCCATAATTGGCTTCAGGTGCAAGAAATCAACATGTGTTTGTGCCCTGTATTTCAGTAGTGGAGATCCGGCGACAGGGAGAGGCTGGAGCCGGACGTATACTGTGCTGAAAATATAAAATAAAGTTTGCTTACCGAAAACATCTGCTGTATCCTCGTCATTCCGGGACCCCCCAAAGGACCGCACGTCACATAGTAGTACTAGTATTTCAACTGGTATTAATACTAAAATAACTCTTACTACTACTAATACTACCAGTAGTAGTGACACTGCAACTGATTACTAAGTACTGCTCTTAAAAAGTACTAGTATGCATACTGCTATTAATACTTCAACTACTAATATTACTACTACAACAACTAGTAGTACTACTAAGAATGATACTACTACTAGTATTTCTACTGCTATCAAAATTACTACCACTGGTAGTACTACTAAAAAAACTACTACTTCTAGTTGTGACTCTGCAACTGACATTACTACTCTTACTACTATAAGGAAAAAGTACTACTAGTATTTATACTGCTATTAGTACTACAAGTACTACTTATGTTGCTACAAATACTTCTAATAGTATTATTGTATACTAACTAATAGCATTACAACTGATAATACTAATACTACAACTAACACTACTACTACGTTTTTCTAATCAGGAGAAAAAGTAAAACAGACACTGCTCAAGGGGCATGTTCCCAATTCCAGGTTTGGGAGGTGATAACCTCAAAACAAGTTACAACTACAGAAAAACAGCAGTATTAAACATCTGTTTTTCCGAATGGAAATTCTTTGTTTTTGCAACATTAAATAAAGATGTTTCGGTGAACTTGCTGTGTCTTCTATGTAGGTCATGGCTGTTAGAGCCAGATTGTTTCGGTTGGACAAACCGTGACCTCTCTTTTGTCATTAACCTTCTTGTTAATGACATGTTGTGAGCTGATAAAATTGTCTGTCAAACCAACTCCACATGGATGCATGTGTGCCATATTATCTATATTAACATCATCTGAACTTGGAGCATAGAAGCCTTGGCGCTAGCTCGTCAGCGAGCAACGGTATGTCAAGGTTTACGTGTCCAAATTGGGTTTAACAATGACGTTTCTTTGAAACTAATGCTGTCTTGGATTTCAATCAAATATTGCTACTTGGTATTTTAACTTGAATTCTATTGAAATTCATTACATTCATTCTGAGCCTGCAATTATGTTGACGGTGGAGTGGAGCCTGAGATGTAGACTCAGTGGAAAGCAGACATTGTCCAGCTTCTTCCGTTTTCTCCATTCTTATCATTAGGGAGTCAACATTAGTACTTTGATCTGAAGCCGCAACAAGTTCTACAGCAAAGTCATAATGGTCTCACATCACTATGTCAAACGAGGCAGGAGTAGCCATCACATTCCTATTGAACCTTTTCACTCTTTCCACATCTTAACTCAAGTAATAACCACGGATATATATGACTTATGCACGGGAATGAGGTTTGTTTGGGGTTCTCGAATGTAAACCCCCTATGTAAACTTGAAAGTGAAAATTACCTCTGTGTGGTGTGGCTGCCTCTAGCAAAATGCTGCCAAGCTAACAGCGAGGTCAGCTCAGGACGACCACAATGAAGAACAACTTGCCTTCAGGCCAATCAATACGCTGCATCATTTGGGTGGGAGTTCATGCTTCACTTTCAACATCTCGGACCTTTCGAGCTTTCCTTTTTTTTCCTTTACAAAATGACGGGATTATTCCAAAGTGAGGATGAGTCTAGTTTGTAATGAGAGATTATGTTCTAAAAACCTTTAGGCTAGGACAAAGAACTCCAGAATTTGTTAAGTTATAATAAAGTGGTTTTGATGAAAAATAAGTTGTGATACAGAGGGTTCTTTAGCTTTCACAGTCCACAGGCTACTACGGTCAATGCTTCTGCTCAAGAACACAGAACAACATTGGGTTATATACATTACAGCATTTTGGGCGCAATTGCCTCTTATTGGTTAAAACATGCTGTTGTGTTATTTATTAAAAGTTTATTCTAAACATTATGCTTAATCGCACAAAGTGTCATAAGGCTGATGTTTCTAACTCTAAGCATTTTAATTTACAGATAGATATTCTTTTATGGGCAAACTGAATCAAAGGATGATTATCATACTGAGTTCTTTAATATGTTTCCAATAAGTAACAAAGGAATAATACATCTTTCCATTCAACCTATTCAGGACAAAAGCAAGATATCAAGACACGAGTTTAGGACATGATATTCATTTGCATTAACCATTAAAAGTGTTTCATGTCATTATTGGCAACAGGGTCAGTCATTTGGAGTTTTGTTTCTGAGTTTTGATTTCATGAGTTATTGCTGCTTTAAGTAAACAAATTCTGAAAAATTGTCCAACTGCTAGATTATTCACTTTAATCAGCAAGTAACTTTTGTTAGGTGTCCTATTCGGGGTTGGGTGGTATATTTAGTGTATTTATCGCCGCTAGTTTGGGTATTGATCAGAGTAGATTAGAGCTTGTTGACAATTCCCACCTAATAATAATAGGCATGAGTGGTGGGTCACGAGATAAAGCCATTGTAATAATATGTCAATTAAATGTACAGCAATTCTCCGCTGACAACTACAGATAAAAGTAGATCCTCATCTTCCCGATGTTATTTCAGTTCAAAACCACCAAAAATTATGAAAACGTCTGCTCCACTATCAACATATATTAGGGTCAGCCCAATCCACGTTGAACAGTTGGATCAGCAGTTAATGAAATCCTGGTCTTTTCTAAATACTAATTTCATGCAGATATTCATGAATGAAGAGTTACCCTTGATGAAGTACAGGGGAGCAATGCCAAAAATATCACAGAGCCCAATTTCAGGACTCTCTTTTTAGGATTAGTGTCGACTTCAAATGACAACATGATTTGATATCTCTGGAAGGCTGAAGGTTTCCTTTTCTTTAATTAGTATACCTATTATGTTGCGTATTTAAAGTCTGAGGCACTTTCAATACCATTTCCTTTTTTTATGAAGGATATTTTAAAATTACGTTAAAACTGTAAAAAAAAAAGTTCAGCAACGATATAAGAGTTCTCTTTTCGAAGAAACGTTGCACTTAATATTTCTTCATTTTACAAGGCGATGGGAGATAAAACTGGTGGTGATAGCTCTTCACCTCTAAAGAAAAAAACAACAACTACAATGTAAGACTGGATGATTGAAATCTTCCACTTAATAGAACGGTAGGAAATTGATTAAAGTTTACACCTAGATTCCAGGTCGACTGAGTGTGAACGCAATTATACCTGAAAGCTATCTAATCAATTTTTTTGTAAAAAAGGGGACAAATTAAGGGCAAAGGGTTTATTTATAACAGGAATAAAGATGTATTTTGAATTGGTTTCACTTAGGGAAGTAGAAATCTACATTAGTGAAGCCTAAAGAGGTATGTACTAAATGCTAAATGTAGAACCGAAGGAAACGTCATCCTGTTTGCTGAAATAGACCTAAATGCTAAGGTTTGGTTGTAACATGCTCCTACAATATATTCAGCTAATATCCTCAGAGGTGTAATTTTCATGGGAAAGCTGATAATGCATGACTGCCGACCCTGAAGAAGAAATCCAATTAGTTGGATTTTGCCCTCATTGGAAATTAAATGAGGGTCATTTTAGCTGGACCTGATCACACACATCCTCTCTCAGCACAGTATCAATGTAAATAGTGCCTTATTGGTTAAAGTCCAGTCCAGTTTTAGTATTTTAGACAATATTTTCTTTTTCATGATGCCTCTAAATCAAAAATAATTCTGTTATCTAGTATCATCTCATTATATCACTACCCTGAACAAAAACCCACACAAGCTGTCTAACTGACTTATATATATATTCAACCTTAGATTTTAGAAAAAGCATTCAAACAAATTTAATGAGGTGACAAAACATCGTTTTTCAGGCTAAATGATTGTTGCTCAATTGCAGCACATTAAATGGCATGTAACTGTAACTGTACATGCAAAGGTCACGTTTCTTCAGGCTTAAGAAGCTGGTGTGGTCTCTTCACTTTAATGCCGACAACATGCTCTCTGTCCCTGACTCAAAGGCTACAGCCAAGTTTGTTTATTGTATAAAAGTGCTTTCACAGAGATGTTTAAATAAAAAATGCAAAATTAACCATGTGAAAAATAAATTCTTAAATTAAAATCATTTATATTGTCATCATTTATATTGTTAATGTATTAAAAAAAAGCCTTGAAACGTGTTTGCCAAATCAAACATGCTGTCAGTATACATCCAGTACACACGCCTAAATCTATATATTGTTTAAGCAAATATCCCTGACATGACACAATTTTAATCCACGCCATTAGAAACGACCAAAGAAAACTGACATTTCAGTTGATCATATGATAAGCAGGACAAAACGTTTTAATTTCATTCACCGTCTTCGGCGTAAAACCCACTTTGAACTCTCTTTGACCAATCGTAGTCGTATGAGTCTTAAATGATTGGACCATATCACTTTGAAGAGTAATGTTAAGACCCTGTGGCATGGTCAAGGCTTTCCCTTTCAACCCTTGGGGCACCCCTGATGCCCATTAGAGCAAATTATCCTGTTAAAACTGCTCACTACCATGAAGGCATTTTTAAGAGTCCACTTGTATTTGTATATGCTAGATTTTGAAGTACATGTTTTTACATTTCATCCTTGATATGCACACCATTTCCATAATATTTTATTGTAATTAGCATCCTATGCAGTTAGTTTGTGATATTCTGTGCGCAGGAACATTAACAGCGAGGCCTCCCACCAGGTTTATCTGTGCCAGCTAGGCAGAGTTGGTCATTTTCTATCAAAGGTAATTGAAGCATAAGAGGGGGTCAGGGCCCTGTTCCTCGTACATGGTTCAACTAAGTCGATCAAATGTCCAATTTTCCAGCTCAAACTACCGAGATGATTGACATTAGGCTATCTCGGTTCCTCGAAGGCGGATCGACGCTCAAACCGTCCCGCTCGTTTGAACCAGATGGCAGTCATCAGGATAATTATGCGTCCTACGTTAGAAGGTTTCTCCCCTTTTATTCTCCCCATCATCATCAAATACTTTTTTATTGTTTCGGGAGTTTTTCCTGTGCCGATGTGAGGGTTTCTGGACAGAGGATGTCACATGTGTATACTGTAAAGACCTCTGAGGCAAATTTGCGATATTGTGCTATACAAAAAAATAAATAAATGAATCACATAATCATGGCAAAAACTGACACCGCCCCCTGCGAGGCTACAAGCTCGACAAAGTTTTGCAGACAAGTTAATCTAAGTAATCAGATTGTAGGGCATCCACCGGTAGCCAGGGAAGAGAGCGGAGGAGTGGAATAGTGTGGGAGAATTTTGGATGGTTAAAGACCAGTCAAGCTCCTGCATTCTGGATGAGCTGCAGAGGTCGAATGGCGGAAGCGGGGAGACCTACCAGGAGAGAGTTACAGTAGTCCAGGCGGGAGATGACAAGAGCCTGAATAAGTACCTGCGCTGCCTTTTCAGTAAGAAGGGACGCATTCTCCTGATGTTGTAGAGCAGGGGTGTCCAAACTTTTTTCACTCAGGGCCACGTACAGAAAAATATGCGAAAGGTTGGGCCACTCACTAAAGTTAAAGTATATCACCTCACCTCTAGTGTATTAACAGTAATAGAAATCAATCAATCAAATGCAGGTAAATTATGCTTGATAATTTATTATACTTAAAGGAAAAACTGCATACATTACATCTTTCTATGTATGGGTTTTCATTTATTTATTTATTTTCAAATAAAATCAATCAAATATAGGTAAATTATGCTTGATAATTGAAAAAACTTAAAGAAAAAAAACTGCATAAATCACATTTCTCCATTAATGGGTTTTCATTTTTTTTTACAAAAAGGGTTGGCAGTTCATCCTCAAAACTGCAGCCTCAGATTGCTTCTTCGTCAGGATGGGGACCCCTTTCACAGCCCTGTATAAAGAGGGAAGGCTTTATTTAACCTAGTTATGCAAATAATTTATCAGCTAACGTTTTTAGAAAATGTTATCAACTTTAATTGACTGAATTTAATAAGTAATTGGGCTTTTGAACACATGAATACTGTGTAATATATTTTAACTCACCTACAATGGGAACAGTGTTGCACTTAATGGGAGCAGTGATGCTGCGCTCTGGACTGAAGGATGGCTGGCAGGTCAGGAGTAAGTTTGGTGGTTGAGATGCGAAGGACATCACAGAGATGGCTGTCGGTCATTTTGGTTCTCAATCTGCTTTTGTTCAGAGTTAACAGAGAAAATGTTTGCTCGCATATGTATGTTGTGCCAAACAGACTCGTCATTCTTTTTGCGTGGCGTCGCATCAGAGGAAACTTAGGCTTTTACAAGCTCCGGTAGAAGTCGGGTAGGGAGAGGAGCTGATGTTGATTCTTCAGAGAATCATCACACTGCATTTCGATGAGTTCTAATTGCAGACTCTCTTCCACTTCTTCTGCATCCAGCAGGAAGGGAGTTGAGAACAGCTTGATTTCTTTCTCAATGACAGAGAAATCTTGGAAGCGCTGATTGAATCGTGTCATAATAGTTGTGATCACAGAGACATATTTCCCCTTTTTAGCAGAGAGGTCGGCCTTTGGATGAGCACATTTGATTTCGGACAGCGTAGGGAAGTGCGCAAGGTTGAAGTTGCGTAGTTGTGTCTCAAAAAGACGAAGCTTCGCACAGAATGCTTTCATGTGTGCATAAAGTTGTGGTACAAGCTGGTCTTTGCCTTGTAGGCTCTTGTTCAGTGAGTTAAGATGACCAGTAAGATCAACTAGAAAGGCCAGGTCTGCCAACCATAGAGGATCACTCAGTTCATGAAGAGGTCGGTCCTTCTCTTTCAAAAACTGGTCAATTTCTGATCTCAGGGAATAAAACCGCTTCAGCACGGAGCCGCGACTAAGCCAGCGCACATCACAATGATAGAGTACGTCCCCGTATTCAGCATCGACATCAGGTAGGAAAGCTTGAAATTCTCTGTGGTAGAGCCCTCGTGCTCGAATTATGTTGACAGTTTTCAAAACTGTGGTCATCACATCGCCAAGCTGGACTGTCTTGGCACAGAGAGCTTCTTGGTGGATGATACAGTGCAATTTTACAGCCTCGCCTCCACGCTCTCGCACCTTGGCGCACACCATAGATGCCATTCCTTTGCGCTCGCCTGTCATAGCGGGAGCCCCGTCCGTTGCAACTCCACACAGCTTGTCCCATTTAAGTTCCATCTTGTCAATTGCACCTGACACGGCTTAAAAAATGTCCTTACCCGTTGTTGTGCTTTAGACTCCTCCGTTATGCAAAAGTTATCGTCAACTCCCCCCCAAAAATTAACAGTTGTGCGGTGTCTGTGTCTGTGCTTTCATCACATGCAATCGAGTAAAAATCAAAAGCACAAGCTTTATGTGACACTTGATTTTGTATGTTAGCTGACAAGTCTTTGATTCGCCGCACAATTGTGTTTCTGGACATGCTCACGTTGTTGAATTCCTGCATCTTTACCGGGAACATTATTCCAGCTGTTGTTGAGCCTGCAGGTTAGCTGCCATTTGCTTGACTTTCTCCTCTCGCTCAGCAGCAGTGTAGGACGTGAAGGTCGGATGCTTGGTTTCGTAGTGTCGTCGTACATTGTACTCTTTCATCACTGCAACCGTTTCATTGCAAATCAAACAGACACACTTCTCCTTGACTTCTTTGAAGAAATATTTATTTTCCTACCGCGTTTGAAATTTTCTGCATTCACTTGCTATCTTGCGTTTCTTTGGTTCTGTCCTTTTGTCGTCGCGGAATTTTTTTATTTGAAACATTTTTTTTGTGGAAAAGCTGCATTTATTTTTCTTTTTAACTTTTTAATATTTAAATTTTTTAAACTTTATTCCCTTGTTTTATACTAACCCATATCCTTAGCCTTATTCTACTAACCCATTGCATTAGCATTTCATTCCACTTTATTTTATTACTTGTGCACTGTTGTCTTGTCTGTCTACTGTCGCGCACTAACCGCCAAGACAAATTCCTTGTATGTTTGACATATTTTGGCTAATAAATGTTTCCTGATTCCTGATTCCTGATTAGGACAGCAGCTAGTGAGTAGCTCCACCTACTGGTCAAACTAAGAACTACAATACAGTCAAGTGCAAGTTTCATGTGTGGGTCACATTCCATTCTATTTTTATAATTTGCTGCGGGCCAATAAAAAATGGATCCCGGGCCGCAGTTGGCCCGCGGGCCGTACTTTGGACACCCCTGTTGTAGAGTGTGTATCTACAGGATCGTGCAGCATCACAGTGATGTTGGGAGTCAGGGAGAGTTGGCTGTTGAGTGTCACGCCGAGGTTCCTAGCAGTCAAAGTGGGCGTTAACACGGAGTTGCCAAAGTTAACCGTCAAGTCCTAGGTCGCAGAATCTTTTCCTGGAAAGAGAAGTAGTTCAGTCTGGTCGGGGTTGATTTTCAGATGGTGCGTGGACATCCACTGAGAGATGTCAGTCTGACAGGCAGAGATCTGTGCCGCTACATGAGTGTCCGAGTGAAGGAAGGAGAGAATTAGTTGGGTGTCATCGGCATAGCTGTGCTAGGAGAAGCCATGTGAGCGAATGACAGCGCGGAGAGAGTTGGTGTAGAGGGAGAAGAGGTGGGGACCCAGGACAGAACCCTGAGGAACTCCAGTAGTAAGAGGACAAGGTTCCAACATGGATCCTCGCAAGGTTACCCGGTAGGTGTCGCCGTCGAGGTCAGACGAGAGAGAGCAGAGCTTGTGACACCAAGTTTCTGAAGGGAGGAAATAAGGATCTGGTGGGCAACTGTGTCAAATGCAGCAGAGAGGTCCAGAAGGATGAGGACAGAGGAGAGAGAGGCGGCTCTGGCAGTGTGGAGTTGCTCTGAGACAGCAAGGGGAGCAGTCTCTGTGGAATGGCCTGCCTTAAAACCTGACTGGTGGGGGTCAAGGAGGTTGTTACGGAGGAGATAGGAGTTGGTTAAAGATAGCACGTTCAAGGAAGAAGAGAAACCGGTCTGTAGTTGGTTTCCTTCAGAGAATTGGGAAAACAGCCAGATAACAGAGCATTGTTGATGAGACAGGTGAGAAAAGGAAGAAGGTCAGGAGCGATAGATTGTAGAACATGTGATGGAATGGGGTCAAGATGGCAAGTGGTTGGACCGGCAGAAGTTACTAGGGTAAGAATTTGGTTAGGAGACGGGGGCGATAGAGGTGAAGTCGGTGGGACACGAGTAGTGGGAGGTGGGTTTGAGAAAGAGGAGCGTATGTCAGCTATTGGAGGGAGGAAAGGAAAGCGGAGGAAAGAGCTGAGAGTCTCTGCGGCAGCGTTCGGATGCAAGAGTGAGAAGGAGTCCGTTGAAGGGAGAGCCGATAGAACAGAGGGAGCGAATGTTGCGACAAACAGGTACAGAGTCAGTTAATGGGGTGGGGTCGTTAGTTATAGAGAGTGGGAGAGATGAAGTGGTCAGAGACATGAAGTGGAGTTACAGAGAGGTTAGTGGTAGAGCAGTTTCTAGTGAAGTCAAGGTGATTGCCAGCTTTGTGAGTAGGAGGAGAGGGACTGAGTGACAGAAGAAAGTAGGAGGTCACATGACTTCTCTGTCCGGATGTTGAAGTCACCCAGGAGGATGAGCAGAGGGCCATTTTCAGGGAAGTTGCACAGGAGAATGTCCAGTTCTTCCAAGAAATGACCCAAAGAGCATGGCGGACCATAAAGGACAACAATGTGTAATCGTACCAGGTGAGTAACTGTTACACCATGGAATTCAAAAGACAGTAGGGTGGACGGTGGAAGAGGGTAAAGAAAGAGGCTCCATTTCAACGAAATGAGTAAACCAGTGCCAACACCCCTGCCAGTGGGTCTGGGTGTGTGGCTGAAAGAGAAGGCAGAGGAGAGAGCAGTTGGGGTGGATGTGTTCTCCGGTGTGATCCAGGTCTCAGTGAGAGCTGGATATTCGCGCTGCAGTTACAGGAGGAAAGGGTGGTAGTAACACAGCCTGTAAGCACCCGTAGAGAGGGTCCGAATGGAAGCCCCCCGGGCAGTAAATAAAGCAACTGCCTGTGGTGATGCACCCTGGAACATGAGAATAGGTTGACAGACGTGAACCACTCTCCCTTGGAGACAGAACGCAAGGCGTCTGCCGTGCTCTACATGTGCAATGGCAACACTGCAGGACTTAAACTTCAGGTTGGTGATTGTACATAGTCCGAAGCTTTCTTACAAGAAGGTGTGACGGGGTCCAGCCTCAATAGTTCTCTCGGCCAGGACCCAACTCCTGGCTCAGGGCTAGGAATTTTGCCGGTATGGTGACGTTTGTCATCGCGACCCGGCTCAAGGCATCAGAATTGACGCTTCTACCCCTGAGTAAAAAACAGCCAGGGTTCTGATGCATGAACTGTACAGTAGCCATCTGCTGCTGGAAAGAATAACAAATGGCTGGCCCAGATACCTTATTTGTTGGCCACCTTGCTTCTGGAGGCTTTTGGCAACTGCTAGGCCCCAGGTTCGGAGGTTGCCTGGTAGTAACATTTGGTAGGATTGCATGGACAGCGAGCCAGCCTCTAGGCGGCCTGTGGCAGTTACTGGGGTTAGCTGGGAACTGAAGAAGGCCTTGCTGGTATGTTCCTGTGAAGAAACAGAACTTGTCTGCCCAGGCTATCTACAACACTACGCTGAAGCGTCTGGTTTAGCAGCTGACACAAATAACTCCTCAGCTTCCACTGGGACATTACGGAGAATTCTCAGGGGTGACTGTGCCTGCCAAATCCAGCGCGACGAGTCTGGAGCAGGGTGGACATCAGACGTCCAAGTTCCCTCGATATGAGGGCAAACACCTGTGGTGAAAGCACCAAAAGGTAGCCTCTGTAGGAAAGCTGAGAGCGCAAGAATGAGGTGGAAAAGGGAAATGCCGATAAGGTTCACCACCTTGCTGTGTCATCAGCCTTCAGATTGAAGAGCTATACAGGTCCAGTCACCTGGAGAGTTAAACATGGCCACTAGGTAATGCAGGCTTCTGAGTTAGCTTTAGCGAGGGCACTCTGGCCCGGCAGAAAGTAGGCCAAAAGACATTCTTAGCAGTGGGGAGGGAGCGAGGACACTGCCTTCACTATGTGAAGGGTGGGACCTTAGGACCTGGGAGCCTCAGCATAGAGCGGGAGGCTTAAACTCAAGGAGAGCCTCTCCATATAAAGGAGATCCCGTGAGAGTTGAGCAACTCACGTTTGTTCTCGTTGTCCGGCATGTGCTGAAGTCTGGGTGCTTTGTTTGTTGCTCGCCAGTACCGTGCGGGTGAGCAAACCGTACTAAGGAGGTAGGTTGTGCAATTTTAATCTACATCCTGTAGGCCATGGGGAAATTAATATAATGTTCTTCTCTATGGTAGAAGGTCAGACCTGAACCAGACCTGGTGAGCCCAGGGTCCTACCTGCTGGTGCACAGGTGCATTGGGCCAAGGAGGTAGGAAGTTGGGCTTGCAAGCACATTATGCGTTTTGTAGTGAGAAGGATGATGGGTACTTGGTGATTAATGGCTGTTTTGTGCATTTCAGGCTGAACTGGTGACACGCAGTGGTCAGCATGACAGCCACTGCTCTTTTTCTCAGACCATAGTTTTAGTTTAGATTATGCTCAAGTGCCTCCATCTTGCTCCCGCTATTCATAGAAATAACACACTGATATTGTGCCCTTTTGATGACCGTTGCTTCCCCCTTCCCCACTTCTATTGTGTTGTGTCTTTTAACTAGGATCAGTAATCGTATTTGAGTGTGTTGGTTTGTAGTGTTACTTATTTTAGCCTTTCTTAACAGTGTGCAGTGTTTTTATTGTTGGAAGTGTCATTGTGCCCCCGGTCAATCACTACTGGTATAAATTATTTGGATGTGGTTTTATAAAGTTATTGTTTAAATAAAAGTGATATTGCATTGTACACGCAGAAGCCTCTGTCCGTCTATGATCTACCTCGTATGGGGTTTTGGCCAATAAGATAATTGAATTCAGGGTCTCTCCCCTCCAAAGAGAGTGGCGTTGTCACGTCTGGATACTATTCCCAAAGTATTTTAAGTGTCCATTAGGTCACAACTAGAATAGTTACTGTAGATATTAATGTCCCACTAGTTAGCTTGAGTGAAAGCACTGCTGCTACTGTGGAAGCAGGACAAAATATCATGTCTGTACAGTGAGAGGGGAGCGAGGACACTCTCTACACTAGGATATTTTGCTGCAGATTTCAGTTTCCCACCAGTTGGCTTGAGCGGGCGCACTTCTGCTACTGTAGAAACAGGCCAAAAAGCTGGTCCTTAGCCTAGTTTATGCTTCTGCGTTTTCAGTGAGACACAGGGACACGCAGAGCAAGGGGCGCCTTGCGTGCCTTTTCACCCCTCCTTGCGTGCGTCAACCCATTTTTCTAGACTATTGCCAAAAGCTACGCAAGCCTCCTGCAGCCCGCAAGGCTGTGGTTGAAAGGGATGTAGTTGGCAGACTGTGGTGGCGGGCGTGGTTTGGCTCGGCTGCAGAGGGGATGGAGAAGGGAGTGGTTCGGGGAGCAGTGCCAAGAGGAGGCATAATTGGCCTTAGATGTGTTTAATCAGTGTGTGTGTTTGTCCTGCTGTTAAGTAGGAGAGATCCGGCGAGGGAGTGCTGAGCAGACGCGGAAGCCGGAGCCGATCGTGTGTTATTGTTTGGAAACGTGTGAATAAAAGCATACAATGGACCCAACTGCTGCGTGCTCGTCATTCCGAGACCCTCCCGTAGGACGAACCTGCCACATAGACCAAAGTCTCACATTTCCAGTTTCATAGCACAATACCGCCATTATTTTTTACGACAGAACGCATCAGATGGAAGAGCTTTTGTCGGAAGAAATCCGCAAATATGACCACTTCTACAACCCGTTATTGGCAAACTATAAGGATGCGCAGATGGCCTCCAATTAATGGAGGGAGATCTCCGCAAACATCCGTTTGCCGGTCGAGAGGTGCACAAAGTTGTGGAGGAAAATAAGGGACAAATATATTCGCGAAAAAAAATCGATGAAAAGCACGGTGATGCACGGGGCAAAAAAGTCTATGATAAATAAACAAACAAACGACTTCCACACACAAAGACGTCACTCTCTAGGTCGTCTTCAACAAAAAACGTTACTACACTTATTGTTCTGGCGGTGAATTGCTTAAAGACGCAGAAGCAAGCCCCAGCCCTTAGAGTGAGACTGGAGCGGGAACGCTCTCTTCACTAAAACAGTTGCTGTAGCCAATTGTGTCTCACCTTGAGCGAGGATACATTGCTAACCGACAGCTGCACTGTGTAAAAAGCCTCAGTGGACCACACGTCAATGTCGATTTATTCCACATCTCCGCGAGTTAGCTTGAGCTAGGGTTTTGAATCAATATGGGGTGGGGTTTGTCCCGTATTTTCCGGTCTCCAGTTGTCAATGCAGCATTCCATGCAAATAATCCCACCTGAATTCTGTGAAGACTCCTGTTCGGCCCCTGATTGGGTAATGCCATCGTTGGTTTGATTAGCCGTGAACCTGATATAAACCAGCATCAGAGCAGTACAGTTTGGTAAAGATATTCGCAGATTCAGACTTCACGGTTCAATAGCTCGTCAGCGAAACGTTGTTAAAACACAAACGACAACTCTCTGTAACCGTAGTGATGTTGGCAACCAACTACAACCGTTATTAACAACAATTTCACCAAAACAGACCACTCAGCGAGCTGGACGAATCATTTTGGTCTGAGTGTGCAGCCGCTTTCGAGGCAAGTGCGCAGGGACCTTCTGCCAATTAAAATGCGTAAAAAGAATATTGCAGAAATATTCAATACCTCCACTGTTGTGAACAGTAGCATCCCCAAAATCATGTCATTTTTGCCCGCATTCCCCGCATCCCTGACAGTTATGGACCCTAGAACCACCAAAAGCATAGCATATGCCAGTGGGCTTTTACTAGGGGTGTAACGATTCATTCACTGAATCGATTAATCGATTTATATTCCTGCGATGCAACTGAATCGATCTGTGCTCCGCAAATCGGCATTCCGGATGACATATATCGATTACAAATCGATTGAAATGGTACATAATCGATTGTATCTAGGGGTGTAACGATTCATTTTAACAACAATTCGATTCGAATCTCGATTCATGGTTGCCGATTCGATTCATGGACGATCTGGGTTGATTTAGAACGATTCTATTCGATTCAGTGACTTGAAATCGATTCAGTAACTTTACTGGACAGTGCAGGCAAAGTTTCCGAGAACCCTGTTGTTTCTTGTAAGGAAATCAGGTTTAAATTAATTATGGATATTATAAACTAGCAAACAACAATTAATGGCAAATGTATTAATTTGAATCAAGTGCAATTTTCAAAGTAAACATTACACAATAATTACACAATGTTTGGATCAATTTACAGAACCCCGGATTTTCAACCACATACATAGGGTTGCATGTCTTTACAGATAAACTTGGCAATTGTTACTGTGATGTTGAGTTTTGTGCTGGCGAGGCCTGAGGAATCGATTTATGTACCATTTCAATCGATTTGTAATCGATATATGTCGATATATCGATATACTTTAAAACATTAAAGTAAAGTACAGTAAAGTAACTGAATCGATTTCAAGTCACTGAATCAAATCGAATCGGATTGTTCTAAATGAACCCAGATCGTCCATGAATTGAATCGGCAACCATGGATCGCGATTCGAATTGAATCGTTGTAAAAGTGAATCGTTACACCCCTATCTTTTACCCATTGTACTACACCTTTTACCTTGAATAGAAATTGCTTATGACTCATTTTTTTTGTTGTTTTCAATTTTTCAACATTTATTGCCAATAACGTTTAATAACCAATGTTGTGAATAGTAACATCCCCAAAATCATTTCATATGTTCATGGGATTGCACCCATTGTAATGTGTGTATATATGTATGTATATATACCCACCTACACATGTGTGTATATCTTCATGTACTTATGCTACTTTTTTGATTCAATGTTTGATTAAATGATGGTGAATATTCATTGGAAACAATATTCCCTGGCTTTTGTGTAGTGTAGTGAAGTGTAGTTTCACCTGTCATTTAGATGCTAACCATTAGATCAGCTCATGGCAACCTCATGGCAACCTCATGACCATCAGCCCCATAACCAATCAAATGAAGGATGCAGAGGGGGACCAAGTCACTAGCCAATCAGGAGTCACTTTCAATTAGGCTGTACATGCAGTCGTCTTTCAGTTTGTCATTCTTCATTTCAAACCACAATGACCGGAAAATACCTCTTTAAATACATAATATGCTTGGATTGCTTTGAAAATGTTCCTACACTCCAGGTCCATGGTTATATTTAAGTAATCTTTTCTTTTTGTTTTATTTATTATTTTTATTCTAGTAATTAAATTAGTTGTTGAGCTATAGTTGTATACCTTGAGACTCTAATGTTAATTTTAATGTATTTCCTGGGCATATATGATTAACTGAATTGTTAATCATCTATTATTAAGTACATTTTTGTAAATATAGCATACCACACTGTTGAGTTGAGTTGCAGACCGAGCCCCTCTCTGGCTGAGAGGCAGGTTTACGTGTGTCTCCCAGGCTGGAGGCGGAGAATTGAATGCACTAGGTGGAGATGATCTGGAGATCAGGGGGCTTGGAGGCACTCACTCACAGGACAGTGAAGAGCGACCAGTGTGAGAAAGCGATATTGAAGAGCTTGGAAATAAAGCTTGCAAAGACTGAAGAAGGAGCGGTGAGCTTTTGAGTGGTTGACTAGTTATGGCATCAAATGCAAGATAAAATGTCATATATTTAATGAAATGTGTGTTTTAAAAAGTATTCAAGCTAAAAGTAATTGAATAAAAATTGATTTGTGTGTATTCCCCGGAGTTAAAAGCTGCTAAAGTTTTTAAGGTTAAAATCATCATTAAATAGTGTTTTAAATTATAATAATAATTTCATATTTAATTTGGTCTTGGGATACTTTAAATTTGGGTTTTCTTTCTACATATTTTGAGGTTATTTTCCAGTAGATTATAAATTAAGTATGTGATGTTGGGTATGTGAATTGATTATGGTTTCTTGGATTATATTTCTTTGACCTTCCATACGTGTTTGTATTTCAAGGTTTTTTCACCTGGTTTGACCTGGACAATTTTAAAAATAAAAAGCAAGAAAGCAACGAATGACCGAATCTTGGTCATTGAGTGGAATCCAGTCTACACTTCTTAGCAAGTTGCCCTTTCAAGTGGGGAGCTGCAGTTTGAACCTCACAAAAGTGATACACTTGACACACACTATGTGGGTGGTTGTACGTAGGCACATACGTTGGCGTGGTTGGATTTTCCCACCTTGGCACCATGTATCTTTAATACCAAACAGGTTACTTAAAAAACTCACTTGATCTTCAAAAAATATGCAAGCTTTGTCTGTCCCCCTTTCTGTAGGTAGGAGGACTTTTAAAGAAAATGGGGAGAGTGAAAAAGGGATACAGAGCTCAGAGGAAAGACATGGGCAATATCTGGTGGAATAACAGCCTTGGTCAAAACGATGAAATGTGCAAACATTACACATAGATACTAGCTACTCCTCCGAAATCTGGTCCGAGCTTTCTACAAATATATTTGGCTGAGATGTTTTAAAAAATCGTCATTGGTTGTGTGTCGTATGGACCAGAATTCTCAAAAACTGAGTGAGAGATTTAATTAGTAAAGAGAGAAATGTAACAAGTTCTCAAGACAGTGAGACTGTGCCTTTGGGTACTCTTCACAATATTCAGAGAGGATCAGATGAGGTCACAGATGAGAATGAAGCAGAAGATGACCAAAATATGTCGCGATTGTTCCACGAAACGGTTCAACAAAACTAAGGCGGCCATGAACCAATGTGCTGTACAACTGTTTCCAAAAGAAGAATCCTTGTTGTACCCTTGCCTTAAGAGCCAGCATATAAAATCTCCTCACACCCGTAAAAGAAATAGTCCATATCTGAACATCACTGCAGTTTGTACATTTCCGTCTTGTAGTGCAAAATACTTGTTCAAAATGAAAAAAGAGCCAGTGGGAGAGAGCCTTTGTAAAATCTCTGTTCTACAAAGAGGAAAAATGGCACATGCAAAGAGTGAAAAGAAATTCAGACCAGCAGCAAACATGAGAAGAGGAAGAATTGCAAGAGCTCTTCGTAAAGGAGTGGGTCAACTCTTCTATAGTAAACTGAAAAAAACTCCCGTTGTGGAGTTGATTTCCAGATATGAAATGCCGTTTTAGTCAAAATTAAATAAATGAATAAAAACATGAAATATGCATTTGAAATACATCATGAAATAAATGAGGCAATAAATACATAAATATGAAATACATTTAATAATTTCATGGTACTTTTATTTCATAATGCTGTTTTACATTTCACGTTCTTATATGCAAATCAGGGTGCGTGGTTACATCTAACATTCAGAACAGACAACAGAGCCGTGTGCAAAAGAAGGCTGGCTAAGGGACGTGAGTGTTGACATAATGGAAGACATCTGTGGGCTCCGAAGTAGCATGCTAGCATTAGCAGATCAAATCGATCAACATGGGTTTTCTGCAGATACGATTTTGACACATATTGAGGGCGGATAAGTGCTTTTTCAAGATGTATACATAGATGATGAAGTTTTAAATTGTTTAAGACTGATTGAGCACCGCGTGCGTGTGGAAGAGGTCCAAGCAGGTCCGAGCACTTATCCGCCCTAGTATTTAAAAAAAATACCTCAATATGTGTCAAAATCGTATCTGCAGAAAATCCATGTTGATCGATTTGATGTGCTAATGCTAGCATGCTACCTGTCAACACTCACATCCTTGGCACTACTTCAAAGTGTTCTCCTGTCATTTAACAAGGAGAGCATTGTCAGCTACTTGGACAGGGCTTTTGCTACTTGTTCAAAAGTGAAGACATGGAAGGAAATACAAATGTATACAGTGCTTCACATCTGCTCTGCACACGTGCTCAAAGCAGTCACTCAGTCAATTGGGAGAAAAACATCAGACAAAGGTTTAAAGGACTTTGCCACATTTGGATTTGCCAGGTTGCAAAACACTACCCCGATGACCACAGCACTCAACATCTTCCGCTCACTGTGTGCTGTCTTAATGGGTAAGCACAAGACCAATGTTGTCATGATTCATTTGAACACCTTACAGGACTTGATAAAGAAATGCAATATTCCCGACATGGAAGAGACAGAAATGTTACAGGACAGCCCCCTGGCTCAGGAGGAAGATGATGAATAAAGGAGAAATGCCAACACAATTGTTGGCAAATCTCCCTTCACTTACGAATTCAAGAAAGTAAAAGAGGAGGTGCAGGGAGAGCTTGAAAAAGAAGATGCCGAGACCCCGCACGAGGAGACAAATCCATACTTCTGCCCAGGCATTGTTGATGTCCTTTTTGAGAGGTACCTCTGCATTTTTCCCCTTTGGAGTGGTCTGTTGTTGGGGAGCTTGAAACGGTATGCATGTGACACCGAAGAAGACACCATTGGTCCAAGTAAAACAAGACAAAACAAGACACAAACTGCCACGTGAAGAGATGGTTTGGTATCGTCAAACACTCCATTCTGAAAAAGCAGAGAAGACAGACCAGGGGTCTTTGTCAGAAAGATGTATGGCTCTCCACAGGGGAGATACAGAGAACACATCATGTGTCATAACTTCTGACCAGTTGCTCCTTAAACTCATGACACCAAAAGATATCACTCAGATATCATCTCAGGAAGGTTGGGCAAAGAAAAATAGCACAAGGCCCCACACTGCCAGGTCCAAGTACTACACTGCTCCAACAACTGTTCCAGTTCCGAAAAAAGCAAAATCAACTCTAAACACTGGCAGAAATCTTCTGACAAGAACAGATGAGAAGAGCAGCAGTAATGAACTCACAAGTAAAGGGTCCTTGCCTGCAACAGAGGTACTTTTTTTCTGATGCCCGAAATATTATGTATGCAGTTAACAGATCAAATGTTTATTTATTTTGCTTAAGTCCATCTTCTATAAAGTACTGTGGCAACCGAACCTAAGCTTCCATTTTTTGTTACTTTGTACGTTATAATAAGAGTCTGGTGATTCCACCCACACCCGTTGGTTGCCACAGTACTTACGAAATCACAACTATTTTAATAATGTCAGTAAATAGCCATCAATACAAAATAAAGGTGGCTCATTCAATGTCAGATTTTTCACCAGGACAATATAATTACCACCTGAGTATTGACAAATTTCCAATGGAAAAGGTTTCCTGACAATTGTTTATATGCCTGTAGGTTGACGCCCTTTGGACATGCAAACCAACTGAGGCGGTTGTGGCTGTTATAAGACATGCTGAACCGAAGCTGAATTTCACTCTGCGTCACAGTGAATTTCAAAGTTTGAGGCCAGATGAACTCATCGTAGGCGAGGCAAGTTTTTTAATAAAATTGTTGCATCCCGTAATCTATATCCAATGAATTTATCTGTTAAAGCTTTAAGCCTTTTAAAATACCATAAGTTCTATTGCTAAACAGATATTTAAGTAGATTGTCAGCCTGACCAGATGGTCTGTAGTATGATGTCAGACAAACCCAAAGTGTGAAGTATATACAACTTTAACTTTACACATTACCAAACATTTCTGATGATATTTTTGTTACAATTCCTTCAAAAGGTAATTGAATGTTTCATTGGAGCCATCCTCAAATCTAAGGATACTTCTGGCCGACTATATCTCCTGAATCACTACACCATGGGTATCATTTTGTACGGCACAAGAGAGCAAATGGCCAGGCAAGGGTTAAAAAAGGTGAGTACAGTATATGGTTAATATACTTTTATTAGTCTTCCGAGTTGGCAGTCGGCTTCATGAAGGAGACTGAATAAATGTAATTGTCTGCAAACACATCTGGTGTTGTTATTATCCTCAATGTAATGTTGTACATTTGAAAAAGAAGCTTTCCCTTTTTTTATTGAAGGAAAATACACAATGTATGGTATGTTATATTTCTATTTTACGCAATTGGTCAGGTCACATTTGAAGACTATGATGCAGCCATTGGATTTGTCAACGTAAGAAATGTGCACTGGAAGTTTGTGGTGAGTATGCAGCCACTCATGTGGCACTCTATACCTTTAAAGCATTTATGTATGGCTCATGGTTTGTGCATTTTAAGGTTGTTGATCTTACAATTACTTTAAATATTTATAACCACCTATAATCAAGTAAATACAACAAAATCTTCATTAATATTAAATAAAACCAAGATATTAGTGACAGATTTATATCTTGATATTTGTATCTAATGCTGCTGCAGTTTGTACATGCTTTGATATATGGATTCATTAAAACACTTCTTTTACTTTTCTCTCTTTCTCTCTCTCTCTCCATGGTCGACACCGTATCTTAATGAAAATAATAATACAATTTTTGTCCAGACAAAGCACTTGGTTCCTCCAACAGGATTTCCTTGGTAGTCCCTACTGCTAATCTAACGATTAGTGTCTTCTCGATTGAGTACTGCCCAATATTGTGGAACTCTCAAATCTCATTCAGTACTTTCAAGTAAAAAGTTAACAAATGCCTATTTTAAATGTTTTGTTTCTTTATTTACTCTCATTTGTGATCATCTGTTGTACAATAAATATACTTACAATGTTGCTATCAATTTGTCAACCGTGAATTTGATTTACTTTGTCATTCTTCTTTTTGTCGCTAATATTAAATATTGAATGCTTTAACAATACATTACTTTTTACAGTATCTGCATGCCCTTTCAAACCGCATATTTGTGGTTGATCCTCTGCAAGGGTCAAATAAAGTTGAAGACTCCAGAAAGACTGGAAAAAGATTTGGGTAATATTAGTTAGATTATGGGAAATAGATGTTTAAACACATCTTGTAAATGTAAACCAAAATTATTTTCCTTTCATTATGAAGACAGGATTTCAAGATGCGCCGGAATCAACTTGGAAAGGAGGACTGGGTCAACATCAAGTGGCAGCCTAGCCAGATAAATCATACCTGCCAGAAAGATAAGACCAGTTGTGGGGTCTTCGTCATGCAGGTTATTTAATGCAACTTGTTATCTTCCTGATAGGTTAACCAAAATGCTGTTTTAGCATATGAATTCATACAAGATCTATTGTTTTTCCATTTGTACAGATGGCCAAGATGACGGTGTTGGAATTTCCAAAAATTCCATAGAGATTTTACATCCATTCAACAAAACATTCTCTCCAAAAGATCAAAAGGAAGAAATCAGCCATGGAAGAAATTCTGAAAGAATCAGGTTTTGTTCTAAATATTTAACTATTATCTTTTTTTATTCATACAAACTTGACACTAATGTACTTTTATTTATCTCAAGTTTCAAAGGATGTGCTCTGCTCCTTCTGTGGAAAAGAGGACCTTCCCAAAACTGCTGCACATGTTGTTTGGGTGAGAAAATGTTTCAAGACATTAACATATAATCTGAGTTGTGGACAATCTATAAATAACCTGGATCGAGATTAAAGGAATACCATCAAAGTATTCAAATATTGTTAACCTTTATGCATTACCATGGGGTGGGGGGGAGGGTGTAACCTGAGGTCACAGGTGACTTTGTTGTTATAAAGACTTGAACGGCGGATGCGCGAGACAAGATAATCCATTGTGAAGCACTGCCTCTGGTGGTCAGTAAGGATGAAATAGAACTTTACCTACAAAAGACACCTCATCAATGATCCGACTTATACTTATCCATTTCCCATTGCATCCACTCTGTGAGGTTTTGGGTTTCTCTTTATACTAATCCTATATGTTATATTGCATTACAGTTACTTGAAAGCTAATTGCATCTCTTACAGAGGCATAAAGGAGCGTGGTGCTTCGCCATGCAATGTTAAGGGGCTAGAAAAACTGTCTTTATTAGACGACTCGAGGTGGCGGAGAGACGCATTTGGATGTTGGTAATCAACACGATTGCTGGAGCAGGGACCCAAAAGCAGAACGACAAGGACGAATAGATGGATGAATAACGGTGGGCTTAATAATCAAGAAAATGTTCCAAACAAAACCTGCCGATCAGGGAGGTCAAAAAATGTGTAACAAAACTACTTAACAGGGAGGAGCACAGATCAAAGCAGGGAAGTTAGCACAACCTACACTAAGGCTTTGAATTCACTGGGGAGTTGCAGGTGATTAGACACACATCAGACAATCACAGTGAGAAGAAACACAAAAGGCTGAAAGTGATTGAACACAGGAAACTAGAAGCATTGAATTTGAAGATTTAACAGGAAAGCAACTAAACAAAACCCAAGAATGTGTTGTGTAGTTTTGGATCTTTAGTCAATATTTTTCTTCACCCATATTATTGTATTTTACATTTTTATTTATTCTTTTTGTACAATAAAAATACTATAAAAAAATTAACATAAGGTCTCTCTGAGCTCAAAGGAGCAGCTGACTTCCGTTAAACACACAATTCATGGACTAATTTTTTCAAGGGAAATATAGAAATTATAAAAGAGATCTGTGTGTTTCATGAGATGCTCCTTGTACTAATATTCTGTTTGCCATAATAATGTCACATTGTCTGTATTCGGTTTTCCCAGTGTTTAGCTTTGTATGCTAATTGTCATTCCATCCAGCCGGCATCTCCCTCACTATTCGTGACTCCCTGCAGACAATTGAACTGTTAATGAGATCTGATGGACAGATGGACTGTCACGGTAAGGGCAGCATAGCGTGTCCTCTCTGACTCAGCGGGGCTGGGTGTGGCGAATGGCCAGACACATTTCTTCCAAGTTATAGTTGAATTCCCATTTCTATCAGATTGTCCCTCAAGGTGGAACGAGCAGGGAGGTTTTATTTCCAAACAAAACTGCAACCAGGGTTGTGGAGCTTTCAAAGTGAGCAAGTATAAGGACCTGGAAAACTAAATCAACTCACACACAAAGTGCATTCATTCATTCGAGTATTTCATGAGTTATAATAGAATAGTATCGTATTCAGACGATTCTGATGAATATGCCAATATAAGCATTAAAGTCATGCTTGGATTGGAAAGCAGAGATGTTAACATCAGCGGTTTGATTCACTCCACTAATTATTGTGCTTATCTACTCTGAGTAGGCTTGGAATGTCCAATCATATTCATGCAGGTGAACAGCGTAGCCCTTTTTACCTGATGCTTCTCTACTCCGATGATACACAAACGCCATTTGCTATTGATGGTATTACTGATTCAACTGGTTCAGGTTTAATGTACATATGTTTATTTAAAAAAGGAGTGTGTTTTACCAGTGAAATGATTGCATGCATTCTCCTAAGATCTGAGTTTTTTCTACAATTTGCTATCAATGTCAGTACCATGACATACCTGTTCATACGGTCAACTTCTACAATATACTAATGACGGTTAAAGCTGTGCTTTGAAGCAATTGATAAAAGTCCATCATAATTTTGTAGTATTTGTTAGAGATAGGTGTGAATGCATGACATATAAATGCATAACCCATTCTCATTGTCTGTACATAGTTTGTATGCAGAGGTAGGGGAATTAAGCTGTTTCACCAAAGTGCCTCTTCACCATAGCATTCATTTCTAGAGAGAGTGAGTACAGACAGTTTGTATCATGGCAGCTGTCTCTCTCGGTCCTCCACTTCTTTGGAAGGCTAACCTGGGATTTTACACAGTCCGTTTCCATCCTTAATGAGAGCTGTAATCATCCCATGCACTGGATCTGACAATCGAGCTAACAAAGATGATTGCAAGATGAAGAAACCAAACTCATTTCTCATCCACTCCTTTGGGGTCCAGCATTGCAGTCTTAATCACAAGACTTGACAACGAGTCCGTGCTTGTCATTGCCAGGCTTTGAACTTGATCTCATTTACACAAGCTGTTTAAACATAATTATAGCTATATAATCCACGGCAGTTATCTTTATTGTAGTGCAGAAACTGAATCAAATTGATTTGGGAAATTGATAAAGCAAAATGTACATTTGCATTTGTTGTTTTCCACGACACACTTGATAATCCTGACCGTATACCTCTCTGAAAACTCAGTGTTACAATCAACTTGCAGTTGTAAAAAGAAATAGTGAAAAAGGATAAATGAGAAAATAAATTATATGCTCTGCGTGCAACAAACCGCAGAACAAAACTATTTTCATGCAGAGTGATCACTGAACCTCTTATATTGGTTTTTCTCCCACAAAAAAGGTATTGCCCACCACTTTGCCATCCATAAATGCGATAAATCCATGGGCAGAAGAGGTTGCACTTTTTAATTTAGAGCTGCGTCCTAGCATCCAGCCTAACAACAAGAACCTAATGCTATATTCACACCGAACGTTTTGCCTCAAATGCTCTAAACTCACCGCAGGTCTCTCGGGGTACATTTGTGGTCAATTTGCGTGTTCCCGCCCGACGTGACAGAGGGGGCGTGATCAACTTTCCGCCATTGTTTTTCCCTCGCATCAACTGCGACTCTGTCCTTGTCATAGCAAGATTGTGTTTTTTGGCAACCCAAATAACGGATAATATTTTAACGTTGAAAACGAGGACAACTCCCAGACCGGACAATTACTGCCTTTAAAGTCTGGCAACCAGTGATTCTGACCATGAACTCCTATTCATAAGGTTTATTGAGACAGTGGGATGTAGAGCGTTTTCTGATGTCTGATGAAGAAAAAAACAAACTACTTTTATTTGTGTCCCCATCGGTGCCATTTCTGCTGGCCCACCATGAAACTGATTGCTGTGTGAGGGAGGGAGGGAGCGAGCAACAGATTTCTGTTTGTGTGAGCTCGGCGGCTTCCCCTCACACTGCGCTGTTCTCTAATCTGCTCAGACTTGAAAAGGAAAAAGACAATGGAGGAAACGACCGATAATCACACGGATGGAAGGGGGAGGCGGGCTACTGGAGATGATGCTTCCACCCTTTGAGAAAAAAAACTTGTAACTGTAAAGCTTCTCTTTTAAGAGAATGAAAGTTTATTTGTTGCCTTCAAGGTGTTGAAAAAGGAACGCATTGGTTCTGAATAACAGCAACGTATCTCTCTACTATAGTGGGTGCATTCTATTTGTGTAAAGTAAAGCTACGAATCTAATGGTGTAAAATCCTTTGGGATCATATTTTCTGCTGCACCGCAAGAGTTTATTGGAAAAATAACTTCAGCAGGAAGGATAGTTACTTTATCTTAATTAATTACTGTTGTCAGCGTTTGGGATTACAGTAAATAATAATGTGTCTGTGAGGGAAGAAGCAACAGTTTTCTGTTTGTGTGAGTTAGGTGGCTTCCAGTTGTAATCTGCCCAAGTGCTCTCAAAATGTAATAAGTGTATGAGCAGTTGGGGTTGCTATCTGACTAACTTTGTGTTGGGTGTCAGGATTTTTCTCCATTGTGGAGCTTTTGGGCAGCTCAGCTCACTGGACCATGACAGTATTAAATTTGACAGGAAGTCCTCAGGGTTCCCAAGGAGAAGAGCCCTTTATTCTAATGCAGGCACACTCACTTGCAGCTGCTCCGTTGTGGGCCTGCAAAGACAAGAGTTAAAGTAACTGTAAATGAGATGAGACCATATGGCTGCCCTCTCTCTGCAGATGGAGACCATTGTCAACATACTGTAGGGAGGTCAGGCTGTAAGAGGTCAACTTCAGCTGAGACCTTTCAATGTTTATTTTGTCTAAACCAGTGATTGGTTATTTGCTGATCCATGCAGCCCTCTCGATTAGCATGATTATACAACAACATAGTATGGTTTTGACCCATTTGACACCTTATATTCCTTTTTCTAAATTGATCAGTCAATTTTACCCAACTGTAATACTCTTAAACAAAGTCGTTTGACCTTTCCGTGCCCATGTCACGAATATTTTTAAATAGGCTTTATTCATTAATTTCTTTATTCATTTTAGTGAATGTGCAAAGCAGGACCACAGAGATCTCAAAACGTTGAGAAGCGGTACAAACTGCAGTGAAAGTGAAATGTAAGAGCACATTTTTTCAGGGCTGCCAAAAACAACAAAAACAAAATATAAAGCAAAATATCATAACGGCATTAGAATAAAAATGGTAAGTCTCCTGAACAGGAAATGAAGCAGAGCAATCTGTTTTTCTATTGGGCCAGTTGAAATATTTTTTTCATGAGGGAGGGTATTTGCCATGTTTCTTTCTGTCCAGACACAAGGACTGTCAGGGTTGCGGGTGGAAGGCAGGACTCAGACGCAGAGTTGTCAGGAAACACAAAGGACTTTAATAGTCAAAGGTCAAAAATCCAAGGGGGCAAAAACACACAGGCATGAACTATGGGTATCCAAGACAAAGACAGGACATGCGTGGCTAAAGACAATGACGCGACAAGTGACACAGGAGACACACGGCTTAAATACACAAGGGAGGTGCAGGTGATTGGACACAGGTGGAAACTATTAGACGATCACAGGGGACGACGGGACAAGGCAGGAAGTGAAGTTACCCGGGGACACGAGTGGCAGAAAACTACAAAATACAACAGGAAGTGAAACCACACCGTGACAGTACCCCCCCCTCAAGGGCCGACTTCCAGGCGGCTCACACTAGAGCAAAACAAGGGGTGGGGGGGAGGGAAACCCGAGACGTTGGTCGGACCACCCGGGAAACTCTGGCGGGCGGCCCGGCGGGCGGCCAGGCGACCGGGGAACCTCTGGGGGTCGGCCTGGCGGATAGGCACACTGCCGGGGAGCCTCCGGTGGTCGGCCATTTGGCCAGCTCCGGAACGTCTCTGGCATGGCAGGCTCGGGGACACGGGAAACGTCCGGGGTAGTCGGCTCCGGCTCGGGGACACGGGAAACGTCCGGGGTAGTCGGCTCCGGCTCGGGGACACTGGAAACGTCCGGGGTAGTCGGCTCCGGCTCGGGGACACTGGAAACGTCCGGGGTAGTCGGCTCCGGCTCGGGGACACTGGAAACGTCCGGGGTAGTCGGCTCCGGCTCGGGGACACTGGAAACGTCCGGGGTAGTCGGCTCCGGCTCGGGGACACTGGAAACGTCCGGGGTAGTCGGCTCCGGCTCGGGGACACTGGAAACGTCCGGGGTAGTCGGCTCCGGCTCGGGGACACTGGAAACGTCCGGGGTAGTCGGCTCCGGCTCGGGGACACTGGAAACGTCCGGGGTAGTCGGCTCCGGCTCGGGGACACTGGAAACGTCCGGGGTAGTCGGCTCCGGCTCGGGGACACTGGAAACGTCCGGGGTAGTCTGCGTCGGCTCGGGGACAGGGAACACCTCCGTAGTCGGCTCCAGCTCGGGGACACGGAACACCTCCGTAGTCGGCTCCAGCTCGGGGACACGGAACACCTCCGTAGTCGGCTCCAGCTCGGGGACACGGAACACCTCCGTAGTCGGCTCCAGCTCGGGGACACGGAACACCTCCGTAGTCGCCTCCAGCTCGGGGACACGGAACACCTCCGTAGTCGGGTCCGGCTCGGGGACACGGAACACCTCCGTAGTCGGGTCCGGCTCGGGGACACGGAACACCTCCGTAGTCGGGTCCGGCTCGGGGACACGGAACACCTCCGCAGTCGGCGGCGGCTCAGCCCCCCCCATAACCCACCCCGTAGCCCCCCCCTCAAGGGCCGGATCCCAGACGGCCCTCAAATCACCAACGGGAGGGTGGGAGAGGACCATGGGATGGGAGGGAGGGAGCCTGAGTCTCGGAGCGGGGACTGGGGGCGTCGGGGTCATCAGTCTCGGAGCGGGGACTGGGGGCGTCGGGGTCATCAGTCTCGGAGCGGGGACTGGGGGCGTCGGGGTCATGAGTCTCGGAGCGGGGACTGGGGGCGTCGGGGTCATGAGTCTCGGAGCGGGGACTGGGGGCGTCGGGGTCATGAGTCTCGGAGCGGGGACTGGTCGGGTCGGGGTCATGAAGCGTGGGGCCGGTACTGGTCGGGTCGGGGGCATGGAGCGTGGGGCCGGTACTGGTCGGGTCGGGGGCATGGAGCGTGGGGCCGGTACTGGTCGGGTCGGGGGCATGGAGCGTGGTGCTGGTACCGGGGGCATGGATCGTGGCGCTGGCTCGGGGGTCGGGGGCATGGCTGAGAGTCTCGGAACGGGAGATCGCTGCGGCGGCCCAGCGGGAACGGGAGATCGCTGCGGCGGCCCAGCGGGAACGGGAGATCGCTGCGGCGGCCCAGCGGGAACGGGAGATCGCTGCGGCGGCCCAGCGGGACGTCTGTTATTCCTCTGGCCAGGGCTCCTCTTAGGATTTAGCAGATCCCGGAGCTCGAGGCAGGCGAGCTGATAGCCCCTGGGACCGAAGATGAAGTTCGTTTTCCGCTGCCAGAAGGGACTCCTTACGTCCAGGTAGTCCGGACCGTAGTCTGGCAGCGGGTCTGCTGAGCCCTTCTTTGGTCGCGTCATTCTGTCAGGGATGCGGGTGGAAGGCAGGACTCAGACGCAGAGTTGTCAGGAAACACAAAGGACTTTAATAGTCAAAGGTCAAAAATCCAAGGGGGCAAAAACACACAGGCATGAACTATGGGTATCCAAGACAAAGACAGGACATGCGTGGCTAAAGACAATGACGCGACAAGTGACACAGGAGACACACGGCTTAAATACACAAGGGAGGTGCAGGTGATTGGACACAGGTGGAAACTATTAGACGATCACAGGGGACGACGGGACAAGGCAGGAAGTGAAGTTACCCGGGGACACGAGTGGCAGAAAACTACAAAATACAACAGGAAGTGAAACCACACCGTGACAAGGACAAGCATTATTGCATGTTATGGAAATATCTAGAAGGATGCTGAAAACAGAGGAAGTGTCACATGACAAAGAGTTTTTCACCTTAAAAGTTATTCAGCAAAGGTCTGACTGTGATTCACTCAACCCTCAAAATCTTTTATGACCCCTTATCAAAGCTTTTACTCATGACGGTACTCACGATTTCATTGAACGGTGCGGTTTTCTTCAAACACGGTACTTCAAGATGTGAATTGGAACACAGCAGATGTCTTTCCATGATCTGGAATAATGACATGCAAGATGAAAAATAAATAAATAAGTAAAGCAATGTTTTTCTAAAGCTCTTATTGCCACTGGGTAACGTTTAGCATGACTGGTTGATGTAATTAAATAAACAGGTGTTTCTTTTCTTTGCTTTACAGCAGAGGTCACTAACTGGCGGGCTGTGGTCCGGATCCGGACCCAGAAGCCGTCTCATCTGGAGCTGGAGCTAAATCAGACATTTGTAACTTAAAACCTAACGGAGCACTTCTATTTCAACCGCTGCAGTATTGGTAGTCTTTATGGTAGTGGTATAAGGCACAGACACATTGCATTTGTGTTAAACCATCTCATTTGTCAATAACTCTTAGTAACCCATATAAATAATGATTATATGGATTACATATGAAATTCACACCATCAATAATCTTACACCCCCAAAGGCTCCTTACCCTACCACTAGGGCTGAGCCCGGAGCCCCAACGGACAAAACTCATTTTGGCCGCTTTAATCCGCAACCTCGTTCTTTCGCTCACAACCCAGAATTCATGTTCATCCTTTTTACTGCTGCATTCGCACCATTCTGCCTGTCAATCTCACAATACATCCTACCCTCACTCAAGAACAAGACCCCAAGATACTTAAACTAACAGTCCGTCCACACCCGGAGAGAGCAATCCACCGGTTTCCGGCAGAGCACCATGGAGTCAGGTTTGAGGTGCTAACTCACATTCCTGTCGCTTGACACCCCGCTGTAAATCACCCCAGTGAATGCTCGAGGTCACTCTCTGAGCAAGCTAACCGCACCACATCACATGCCAACAGCAGAGAGGCAATCCTTTGGCCCTCAAACCTGACGTTCTTCACCCTGCGTCTACGCCTACATATCCTGTCAAAATTCATGAAAAGGGCCGGTGATAAAGGGCAACCCTGGCCGTGAATGTGTCTGACTTATTGCCGAGAATACAAACACAGCTCCTATGGCAAAGGGAACAATGAAGAGCAAATTATTTTTTGGGCACATATTTTTGTTAGGTGGTATTATCTCACTTCTCTTCTTGAGAGGATTATCCACCAAACAAATCCAAAAGTGTTTGTACAAGATAGTTTGTGTTTGTGTTGTATATTGTACTAATATTTGTAGCTGTCAGAAATCTTTTTGACAAAAAATCCAGAAGCCGGTAAAAAAAAAACACCACCACAAATATCCGCAGTTGTTTTAGGTACGCACTGTTCCAAACTAATACTTCAGAGGGGGAAAGTAAATGAGGCAGCAGGGGATGGAGCCTGCCAAGAACACTGCTGGAGTCCCACCTGTTCAAATAGAAGTGGCGTAGGAGACAACGCGGACTCTTATGATTCTGGGATACTCGCTCTCATTACACATTAGTGGCCTCTCTAATAGTCATCCTCAACAAAGTATCTCCCCGCTGCACAAAAAAATGAGGTAGGTAAAGTATTTTCTGTGCATCAGCGAGTATCATAGTGCAGGTTATGTCTTGTTGTTTGAAATGTTTGACTTTTTGTCAAGTTGTGGTGCCGTTTCCTTGAGCAGCGAAGCTAGAAGGGAAGTTGGACCCAGAGGGGCTTTTGATTGATCAGGGCACTTTAGCCTGTAGGGGTGCTGCTGTGTCCACAGCGGGCAAGGCAAACATCTTTATCGTTTCCCCTTAAAACCCAGCAATCCTTCTGCGGTGATGAATGAGGATAAGGCCGGGGGAAGGGGGGTTATAGAAACTGGGGTGACAGAGCCCAGTGTCACAGCAGCACGCAGCTGGACAGAGGAATGGGAGTTAGTTGGCCTGGAGGGGAGGAAGGCTCTCATAAATGGCTGCCGCTTATGGCCAAATACTCAATTAGCTGATATGACAAAGTGCTCCGTCTGCTTTCTGCCGTTTCCTTTTTTCTGGTACCCTACAATGGTTGTCCTCGTCTTCTAGGTGGAGGCCAGGAAGGACTGGGCAAGTTTGATGAGGGCCGAAGGTCGAAGAGGCAGTTTTCAAGCGCATTGCTTGTCATTAAAGAAATTAGATGAGACTTAGATAGAGAATATTTCCATTTTTTTATGACATAGCCTAGTTATTGGAGTTTTGACTATATTATGCTCACACACTTAATCACTTGCATACAGGGCTGCAGGGATTTCTGCTTGGTAAAAAGTATACTATTTGAAAATAATCCCTAAAGTAAAATTCAGTTTTTATATTCTTGGGTGATGGCCAAAGCTATTTCTACACTTTTGGACATAACATCCTGGTTTAAGAGAGCTACACAACAATGTCCATGGGGCATCATAAACCTTATTCATAAGACAGCTTTTAATTCAGGGAATGTGTATTAGAGGTTAATAATCAAATATCGGTGGGGGGAATCTTAACTTTCATTGTGGTTAACTTGATTAACTGAATACGCCTGGTTTTCATTTCCAATACAAAGTGTGGACCCGTGCCCCACAGCAGCCCTGGTAGTCTGCCAAGATAAAAGTGTCTTTGACTCATTAATGGACTACGACCTTCTTTTGTGGACTCTATTGCTCCAATATAACATCACCTCACTTTCTCCTTAGCTTTTATCATAACAACAAGGCGTCAACATCTTTTCTAAGAGCAAACCCAATGCGGAGTCTTACGCTTGCAATCTCTCTACTGACCACCAGGGAGCAATCACTCCAGTTGCAAAAAGTAGTAGATATATACAATTCTATGAGAATTTTTTTTTACTAAATGTATTCCCTCACTGAACATTGTAAACATGAATGAATTGTCTCAATCTTCCTCAACACAGAAAATGTTCATTGAGACAACTATGTTCCAATAAGCGTCAAATAGACAAATAGACCATAAAGAGGACTTCTCTTCACGGCAGGTCTACCTTCTGATTGACAGGTCGCCACCACACCCGTATATAGCGAAGCGAAGATGGCGACAGCCATATTGCTAAACTTAACTTGTCTAGCCCAAGTAAAGCACATTGTTAACTCATTAATCACGCTGCAAATAACTTGCAGCAATAGTGGCGCATGGAGTAGAGAGGGTGCGCCGGTGCTCCTCGGATTAAAAATGCAATGTCGCAAAATCGCTTTCAATAAAAGCATTAGATAAGCGTTAGATGTAATGTAACTTAATCACACATTAACGCAGATTTTTTTCATGAAATTAAAATATAAATCTGAGAGTCTGTTGCTTACCGGCTCTGAATACACATACAGGCAAACCATGGGTGACGGGGGGATGTTTATCAGTATTGCCTTGGGAGGGGCGCCTAACCCATCCCGCGTCTCAGAGCATTTGTGAGCCGACCTAAGATTGCTTCAGCCCTCATATTTTCTTTTCTATTTTGATAATAAATATGAGGGCTGAAGCAACGAACTGGCGCGGACAGAAAAATGGAGAAAGGAACCGAACTCCCACATGGACATTTCTATTTAAAATCTCTTCTAGGTGGAGTTAATAGAACAAAAGTTATTTGTGACCTGAATCACTGAAAACTGTTCTGAGTGCTCTACCACTTAATCTTACTCTAACAGGGTCGCTTGCTGTTTAACATACATTATTAATAGATAATAAAAGAAACATCGTTCTGTTTCTGCTGTAGCTGTTAGCTGTAACTGTTTGCATTCATAAATGTTAAATTGCTGTTGCTCGGAAAGTGACTGTTAGAATATGACATGTTTTTATATACAGTTGTGGTCAAAAGTTTACATACACTTGTAAATAACATAATGTGATGGCTCTCTTGAGTTTCCCGTTTTATCTACATGTCTGATTTTTCTCTGATAGAGTGATTGGAACAGATACTTCTTTGTCACAAAACATTCATGAAGTTTGGTTCTTTGAAAAGCGATCAAATCTGCTGGGTCAAAAATATACATACAGCAAGATGAATTAGTAATTTTGGTGATTAGAAAGTTGTGTCAATGAAATGAGCTTCATAGCTTGGCCTCTTAACCTCTTGAGTGATTATGAGTGACTACAGCTGGTGACTTCTCTGAGGCCATTTAAATAGGGCTCTTTGGATACAAACGCTACAATGGGAAAGTGAATGGAGCTCAGCATGGATCTGAAAAAGCGAATCATTGACTTGAACGAGTCAGGAAAGTCACTTGGAGCCATGTCAAAGCAGCTGCAGAAAACGCAAGCTATCACCTGCTACTGAGAGAAAATTGGTCGGGAGGGTGAAGAGTCAATCGAGAACCACCAAAAAGCAGATCTGCCAAGGATTAGAAGCTGCTGGAACACAGGTGTCAGTGTCCACAGTCAAGCGTGTTTTGCATCTCCGTGGACTGAGAGGCTGCCGTGCAAGAAGGAAGCCCTTGCTCCAAAAGCGGCACCTTAAGGCTCGATTGACGTTTGCTGCTAATCACATGGACAAAGATAAGACCTTCTGGAGGAAAGTTCTGTGTTCAGATGAAACAGAAATCGAGCTGTTTGGCCACAATACCCAGCAATATTTTTGGAGGAGAAAAGGTGAGGCCTTTAACCCCAAGAACACCATGCCTACCGTCAAGCACGGTGGTGGTAGCATTATGCGGTGGGGCTGTTTTGCTGCCAATGGATCTGGTGCTTTACAGAGAGTAAACAGGATAATGAAGGAGGATTACCTTCAAATTCTTCAAGATAACCTAAAATCATCAGCCCGATGGTAGGGTTCTTGCAGTTGGGTGTTCCACCAGGACAATGACCCCAAACACACATCAAAAGTGGTAATAGAATGGCTAATTCAGGCTAGAATTAGGGTTTTAGAATGGCCTTCCCAAAGCCTGACTTAAATCCCATTGAGAACATGTGGACATTGCTGAAGAAACAAGTCCATGTCAGAAAGCCGTCAAATTTAACTGAACTGCACCAATTCTGTGCAGAGGACTGGTCGAAGATTCAACGAGAAGCTTGCCAGAAGCTTGTGGATGGCTACCAAAAGCCAAATTGAACGAAAATGGCCAAGGGACATGTAACAAAATATTAGCACTGCTGTATGTATATTTTTGACGCAGCAGATTTCATCACTTTTTTTGTTAACCCAAATGTTTTTTGTTACAAAGTATCTGTTCCAATCACCCTATGAGAGAAAAATCTGACTTGCAGAAATAACGGGAAATTCAAGAGAGCCATGACATTTTGTTCTTTACAAGGGTATGTAAACGTTTGACCACAACTGTAACAACTAGATAAAAAGTTAATGACCTGTTTTACATTTGATTATTGTGATTAATCACAGATCAATTGCGATTAATAATGTAATTAGTTTTTTTTTCTAGTCCTATATCCCTCGTTTGGTAAACTAAACAAGGGATATGGGACTTAATTACCAAACATGAAAGATTAGAAGTGCGAGTCAAACATTGAGTCTCGGACCATAGTGGATATCATATTTCCAGTTTGCAAAGGTCCGAGAAGTCACGTAACTGTATCATTGTTTGTCACCATCACGCTCTTAACGGAATCTGTTGAGTGAGTGTGCTGACATCGCGGTGGCAGCAAAAGGCTTCATTGGACGCCCCCTATCATCCTGCGGTTCCATTTGCAAAGTGTGAGCAGTAATTATCCTCTCTCATTACCGCGACCCGGAGAGGCGAGCTGGAGGAGCTCACTGGGACTCTTCAGATAACAGTGACATGGGGAGCTGTAGAGAACAGCAATACTTAAACACTAACTACACAACACATAACTCTTATCTGGAGGCTTCAGCCAACTGACAGCGACTCACTAAAAAAATATTGAGGACTACTCCCCATAGAGCACATAAGCTGTGAGAAGAAGCTTAGGTATGAAGACATACCGTATAGTGCAGGGGTAACCACACTTCTTCGGCTCTTGAGCTACTTTTTAATCAACCCCCAAAAATAAAAAAACGAGACTCATCCGTCAGTGAGGAAATCATCACAACCATTTCTAGACATCCTTAGTCATTACCTTAGTCGGATTACTTGCACTGATTGGCGGCAGCCAGGGTTGCTTTTGAATGAAATTATGTGTCCATTAGTTAGGCACCCATGGTACTGTATGTACAAACTCACAGCGGTCTGGCTTTAACTTAACCACTTATGAGAATATTTTTGCAGAACTTTTCATTGATAGGTACCACCAAGTGTAGTTTCTCAAATATCCTCCTCAATATTTTTAGTATTTAAAGACCCTCAAGTTTTTTGGCCATGTGACTGTTTTTTAAACCGTTTTTCATACAATTTGCAGAGAATGACATGTGTTCATATAATTAATTCTGCAAGGTTTCATTTACTCTATACTGGGCTGGATTCATAATGAAGATGTTTTAACACTCATCAACTCTTTTTAAGTATTATATATGATCCAGATCCAACAGGATGATAATTGGACAAAAGCAATTTATGCAATTGTTGCCTTTTTAGCTGGAGGAAGCCAATTCTCTGCTTTTCTTGAACACAAATTTATGGATTCCTTTTTTATTCCAACACACTGTCACCATGAAAAATTTGTTGTTCAGTGCTAAAAGCTACAAACTGTTTCCCCTCTACATACCCCTTGATCAGTTTTTGGCATGCAAGGTGAAAACAAATCACCACTTCAACCACTAGTTTGTCCCTTTGCTTTGTCCAACCATCAATCTTCAAATCGCTTACCCGTCATACAGGGTCGCGGCGGGGCTGGATTCAATCCCAGCCAACTGCGGGCGAGAGACGGGGTACACCTCGGATTGGTCACTAGCCAATCTCAGGGCTAACACAGAAAAACAACCATTCACACTCACATTGGCACATCTACGGGCAATTGAGCGGTACCTATTAACCTAATCCCCAGTGCATGTCTTGGGACTGTGGGACGAAGCCGGAGTACCCAGATAGAACCCACGCAGACACGGGAAGAACATGTACTCCCCTTTACTTTGTATCATATATTTTGACTACTGACTTTTTTTTTTGCATTGTTTGATCACCAAACCCTAATCCATTTAAAAACCTTTAATCTGAAGATTTAGACCAGTTTGGTAAATTCTGTTCAGTTAAACTAGGTGAAACAAAAATAAGACTGATTTTAACTTGCTTTCCCAGGCTTTGCTTATACAACGGTGTGGCTAATGTATCATTTTTTACGGGCTAACGCGCGAGAGCGAGACAGACAGGTGCAAGTTACGGGCAACTAGTGGTGTAGTCTACGTGATACGCAGTTATACGGCGTATACCCACTAACAAAAGCGCGATGATACGTAACAACATTGTTGTGACAGAACGTTCTAACTGTCATTCAGAAATTCACCCCGTCTGAATTTGAATTCGTTCTAAATTTAGGTGGTGCGGCTTATATTCAGGTGCACTCTATAGTCCGGAATTTACGGTATATACTGATATTTACACATCAAATCACACCCCCAGGTGTTGTCGTTTATCCTGACAGTAAAAATTATCCAGATAGACAAAGTAGTTCCAGATAAGGCCCTTTTTATCATGCCATTTTCGAGCAGGGGTCTAAAAGAAATCAGCCTAGTTTAAGAGGTTAACATAAAAATCATATTGTTTTCATTCTCTGACCTTTCGTGCCCTCAATTAAATTATCAGAATTTGTTATGTTCCCCCTCTTATTCATTGAGGGGTTTTCTTCCATGTGTCTTCCATAATTTCATCAGTACGAAGACACCCGCGTCAGTAAAGCTTCATCGAATCAGTTTGATGCGAGGGAGAGATAAAGTTAGTTACAGTAGCCAGCAGTTACACTGTTTGGGACAGAGAGCCCTTTGGCAGCCTCTGCAAGGTTTACTGCTGAAAGCTCTGCAAAATGTTTGCTCCGGTTTTGGATCCACACCACTGCCATTTTTCAGCTAGCAAGCTTGCCAACACTAACTGCCTAATTAAGCATTCAGCAGTGCTCTCACTGACTTTGAGGTCATTTTCGCTGCAGCTTTACAATAGCATAATTTAATTTTGCAGATAGCACATCACCAGCTCATTGTTATGGATACCAGCTTGTGGAAAACAGTTCTAGCGAGGCTCGTTTAATCACAGAAATTAGACGTTATCTAAGCCTTGAGTTTCATCTGAATCAAATAGACGTGACCACAACAGAGCTTTTTTCGAGCAAATTTGCTGTCAGATTTTACTGATCATCTGGGGGATGGTTTTTATAATGTCCCAGGGCTGTATCTTTGGTCGTTTTTTGTAATCCCCTGAATCTCTGCGGGGGATCATTGGGGAAAGGTTATTAATGTTTCCTGTGTCCAGGCTAAACAGAAAGGTAATTCGCCCATCTCAGTAGGGGCTCTTGAGCTTCCCTTGGCTGAGTTCAAGAAAACTCACAAAACACCCAACTGCACATGCCAGTGCTCCTTAAAACGCATACTGTCTTTTCAAAAATAAACTCACATTATCAACAACAAAAATCTAGTTAAGTTTAGACAAGAGGTTGGTTGTCGTTAGCCTAATTTAAAACTCACTTGTTAGTGACAAACAGGCCACATGACCAGCAATTGATTTGTTCTAAATCTGGTCAAATTAGTTTCTTTATTGTCTCGATTCTATATAAACATATGAAATGAAGAATACTTTAATTACTGAAACTACAGTATTTTGCTGCCTTTTCGCTTATGTTTCAGAGTGTGCTGATTTATAATTACCAAAACCATGGAAGTAACGTTTATCCACTTTTAAAGAAGATAGTAACAAAGAATATTCATAGAAGTTACCGCTTTATCTGCATAGTGTATGTATGCAATTCAGTCAACACAACAAGATGAAATTAACTGCTGACCTGTTCATGAAGCTGTGAGTCAATCATCGACTTAGTTGTCCATGTGTTCTTTTGAGATTTTTATAATATCAGCGCTGGAAACAATGAAAATAATAATAATGAAAGTTGAAATCAAAGCTTCACGCTGAAGCATCTTTGGAAAATGTGAGGCATACTAAGTGCAGATAATTGTTGAGCCTGAGTGGTAAACAATATATCATTAGTTCTTAATTTTGTCAAATGGGGAAAGATAGTTGACTATGAATCTGAAATGAGAATCATTTTCAAGGAACTTTAGTTGGCAGGAACAAACTCTGGAATTTTTGGGGGATATTTACCTTTAAATAAATAATGAAAGAACTGCATGAATATATTTTTTTAAACTTTTATTCACATGTCCTTGTGCCGACCATTGTACTTGTACACAGTACAAGTAGTGATAGGTGAGTAAGGTGTTATAAATACCTCTATTGTCATGATCCCCAACCCCTTGTAACAACGCTGCACGATGAGCTGTTCTACATCATGAAGGGCCTCTAGAAATGACATGGCCTTGGTTTCACGTCTGGGCACACGTATTGTACACATACACAAATTGTGTATCTACACTCCATCTCTCCCAGCCATTAGAACTATAAAATGACGTTTATTACACAGCATAGAAGAAATAAACAAGCCCTAATTGGCTTACACCGGGAGCGCTCTACACTCCCCCTTGGCCCTTTGCTTGAGAATAAACCTGCCAGAAAGCTGGGGTAAAGCTCAAAAGCCGACTGACCTGCAAAGCCAAATAATGGCTGCAGGAGCGCAGCACCAAGCAATTTTAAAAATACGTGGACAATATTGATACATACAATTATTTTTAGATGTGAGATGGGGCCATGTTATGTAACGTAGCGATCAGATGGAGTTAACAGCATCCTTGAATGGTCTGGCTGATCTTGTGATTTCATCAAAATTAGTCTTCTGACACTATAATTTTTTTTCTGGAGCCCGGCAGAGGAAGCTGTGTAAAAAACAATTTGCTGACAGAGGAACCCTCTTAAGGATCCAATTTAAGGACCATCAAATTGCAGTCTTCTTCATCATCTTCACAGTTTTATTTCATCCTTTTTTTCATACTATTATACTCTGTTCCTGCATGTGCGGAGGTAGAACACAACATGCCAACAGGGAACGACGCTCTGGCACTGCGGTGCAATGCATTAGAAGAATGTTTGCAAACACGTTTGCCACTAAATGGAACACTTAGAATGCGCTTGAATAAAGCGCTACTAGCACACGCTACACTGCCAGAAGCTATTGGTAGAAAGAACACTGACAAGCCTGATTGTTATGTCCTTAATCTTTGTCTGGAGGGGACGGACATCCCCTTCAAAAGGTAAACACATGACTTTGTATCAATAAGTTATTATTGCTAATATTCATGAACATACATTCATGTCAACCTGTAATGAAGCAACTGATAATGCTAACCCTGGTGTGGTGGAATTTTGAATATTTTATATTTGCTTATCAATTTTTCATATTAAAAGGATAGTTCTGATATCTTAAAGTGCGGTCACGGAGGTGCTTACCCATAGTTCCCAAATGAAAGCATAGTGATGGCCTGCTGTGGATGAGGTAGCAGAAGACCTAAAACCAAGGCCCACCATTAACAATATCATCTATGGTATATTTTAAATAGTTTTATTAATGTTCCTCGGCTAAACTAATGTGGCAGCAAGCTGAGAACGAACAGTGATATTATGTTTTAAGCTAAAACGAATAAGATGTCAATCGGATTGTGTCAGAGTAATCAATAAGAATTGTCTTGTGAAAGAATGTTTGTTGTACAAGCAAAGTAAGTACACCCCACTTAAAAATGTAAGTTAAATCAAATACAGCAAGTAGGATTTTAGAACTAAATACAGTTTTGCATCTTCAATTCTAGTGGACTCAGAACAATAAAATTGCAGATTTCAGGATTATTTTCAAAAATAAATGTAAAAAAAATGCAGCAGACAGTGTATTTTATCATTAATGAGTATTATTTTTTGTGGGATTCCCTGTTGGCCTCCTCATGTCAAGCTCCTTCAGAGGTTATGGGCAACTTGCATGTAGCCGGAAAGGCAAAACCAAAAACCCATCTTGCCTGAAGATAACCTATTTTAATCATGGATTAAGACAACCCCAGTTTCCAAATCCCTGCTTCTTCGTATTGGACTTGAAATTGTCTGCATAGGCGATATGTACTTGATTCTGTTTTGATGTCCAGAGGGTCCAATGCAGTCGTAATGCAGCGGTGCTATGAGCGATGACCATCTAATGTGAAACGTATCTCCCTCCGGTCCCCTGCCTGTACCGTACAGTAAAACCATCTCTATTACAATACATCACAACAACTGGCGGGCCAGCAGCCGTAGCTTTAAGAAATAGCACTATCACGTCCCTATATCCTCTCCCCGCACTCCAAACTAGACATGATGCATAGTGTATATGGTCATAGTTGACAAGAAATTCAGTATATCAAATAAGCTCAGTCCAGAGGGCCCCAGCAGTGTGTCTCGGTAACGGTACTTCAAACGGGCAAGAGATGTATCTCACTGATCCTCTGTAGGGTAAGAACAAAGATGAAAGAAAATGATTCCTCTTCAGTTAAGTAAGTAGATGTTTCATAACTGTCATAACTCTCTCAGGAGTCTCAGGAGAATACAGGGAGGTATCGGTGCTCCCTCCTGGAGGACATTCACAGGCTAGTAAATTTAAAACAGGATAATTTTTTTAAATCTTCACAAGATCTCAAAATCTTCACATCAATCCCCTCAATGTGTATTTCTGAATGCCAGCCTTGAATTTGTCATCAGTGATTCGATGGCACTAAATTTTTCTCATCGAATCTTGATTCGAGGTCCATCAATGGAATTCTCGCCAATTTTGAGATGCATGATCTTCTGGGTTTGTGATGAGACAAAAATGTCTTGACACAATATTTCAAGTCTGACACCCCAAAATCTCATGATAGATAATCTAATAATAATATTAATAGGAATAAATAATAATATTTCAGGAAACTTACAACCAGTTTCTGTTTTCAGTAAGTATTTATTGGTCTATGCAGCTCAAATCCGTGTATGGCTTTATAATATTTCAAGTCAGATAGAGAACCATTGATTATCGGACAGATTTAAATGAGCCAATTCACTGAGACTGTGTGTGAACTGACACACGATGGAGCCTGGAATATAAAACCCATATTCTCTCTTTACTTTAAGCATGAAAGGAAACCGCAACATTTGCAGAAATGTTATACCTGATGTAGCACATTAATACAATTGCCCTTTAAGAACTACAATTTTAGTACTCAATATATTTGAATGAAGCTATTTGTATTGTCTGGGAACCTTAAGTGATTTGTTGCATTGTAGGACACTTTTTGTTCAGAGCTTTGCCATTGCTCTATTTAACTAAAGCTGTGTGTATGTGAACATTTTAAAATGTGTGAAAAAAAATGTTCACCTTTTTTCTGATGGATTACATTTAAAAGTCATGAACAAGTTGGAAAACAAGAGGAGTGACCAGTGAAAATATTATCAAAGTATTGTACCTGTAACTGTACTCTAAACAATGTTGGAGCGCTAGAAGAATGAAAGATTTGTGTCCACCCAGGTACCATTTTTCCATCATCGCCGATTGTAAATGGATTTGGTGAATACTAAACTAAAGACTACTGCTGGGTCATTTTTCACCATTTGTCATTTCATCTTTCATCAAAACCAATAGCCAGATGTTAGTGGAGGTTTGTGTTGTTGTTGTTGTTTGTTTGTTTTCATCAAGTTGGAAAGGTCAATAAGTTAGAGTTACAAAATGACAAATAACATAATTATACTTAAATAATTAAACATTTCAGTTTCTTGGACTTGGTCACACAAAATTACCAAGTATCTACTTTTCCTCTTCACCTACGACTGCAGACCTGTACATAGTTCCAACAACAGTGTCAAATTTGCAGACGACACAATGGAGATTGGCCTCATCAGCAACAACGATGAGTTGGCCTACAGGAAAGAGGTCAAGCACTTGGCCAAGTGGTGCGCCAACACCAAGGAGCTTATTGTAGACTTCAGGAAAGCCAAAGGTGGTGCACACTCTCCCCCATCTCCATCAACGGGACGGAGGTTGAGCATGTTCCTGGGTGTCCACATCTCCGAGCACCTCTCTTGGACCCTCAACACCTCAAACCTGGTCAAAAATGTTCACCAGCGCCTCTTCTTCCTCAGGAGACTGTCCAACACAAAAGATGTGTGCGGAGGGCGCGCAGCATCGTGAAGGACAACTCTCACCCAGTCATAGACTGTATGTCCTCCTTACCTCTGGAAGGCGTTACAGGGCCCTCCGTTCCCGGACCAGCAGGTTCAGGAACAGCTTCTGTACATGTATTTATATATACTCTGCACTTTATATATACTCTGCACTTCTGGTTAAACTGCGTTTTGTACCTCACTTGAAATATGTTATACATAGACTCACTACGTAGGAGGACATCATGCTGGAGGTGGGAAATTTCCCACCCATAACCGTGAGTCGGCTTAGTGACAACAGTGAAATGTAAGCGGAGTCTCATTGCCCACAAGTCATAAATAATAATGCTTACAATAATAGGGAAATTTTGGCAAGTGTCCTTGTTCAAATTGTTTTTTCTTCTTGAAATGGAAGCTCACAAAGACATCTGACCACTTGCATCTGTCCTGGTGATTCCCACCCCACCGCCTCTTTGTGATTTGTTAGGACACAGATGACTGCAGGCGACCACTGGGGATACATTCCTTTTCTACCCTTTTCCACCACGGTAGCGACAGACAGCAGCAGGAGAACTGACTCAGTACCGAGAACTCTGCCGACGAACAGGGGGGGTTGTGATGAAGCCCTGCGTCCAGTGACAGGGCTGAGTGGGTCACTTAACCCGAGGCATTGTTCCGTGGCCCAGCCGGCTTTCAGAATCTCATCTGCAAAGAGTTCAGGCTCGGCTGGCAGCAAGAGCGGTCCGAGTAATTAATAACATTATGTTCCGTAATTACCTTCTATACGTCTACCATACCCCCCTAACGTCCTCCGAAGGGAACAGAACTGCAACTAATGGGGGTAATGATTCAGGTTTACAGAGCAGCCATAGTGAACAGAGTCATGAAAAAAACTGACCCGATTACTTCTTTGGGAGAAAACCTCATCTGTAAACTTGCTACAAACATGACTCTTTACAAAACAGGTGTGTGCTTGAACTGTCGGCAGTGTAATCACAATTTACAACCACGGGTCTGAGATGCAGATAACATTCCTCTGGTGAAAGCCGCTTAACCCATCGCCCCCCCCCCCCCACACACACACACACTCACACATCTTAATAAGAGGGACACAGCTAGCCACGTTTTTTCTTCCGTGTTGTGCAGCAGCTCTAAAACCCAATCACCATCATTGTTTCAATTTGACCGATCCCAGTGTTTTTCCTTACATTTCTATTGTCATTCTCGAAAAGACAATGTCAAAGCATAGTGCCATTCATTGTAGTGACTTACAATTTAAAATATTTCTAATCAGCCGTAATCACAATGGTGTTCATTGCAAGTCATCATTCATGATATTTTAACCAGTTCCAAAAAAGGTCAAAATAATCAATTGTGAAATTAATCAGTCAAATCAACATTTTCAATTGCTGTGACAAGCATTTATTTAGCGAGGGAGAACCGTTTTTGAAGTCATAACAAGAGTGAAACAACTTGCTCTCCAACCCAAAGGAAGATAACCATTGACCACAGCTGCATTATGGATGTCACATACAATTAACCTGAAGAAAAGTGCTTGGCTGTTGGGATCTTTTTGTCAGATTAAGGAGAGCTGAAGCCAGCTCCAGGAGGGATACAGTAAGGGTAAAAGTGGTCCGTCTTTGTTCGGAATTCAATGTATTTGGAATGTCTTGACTCCAACGAACTTTGCTTGTATATAATACATATTGAGAGGACATAGCATAACACTTATGCATTGTAATATTTCAGTGCCATTGGTGTTCACTTCAGAGGCTTAATACTTTGCAGAGCGCACACTAAAATTAGATAAATGGTCTACCAAAAGAATATTGAGAAGCACTCAGTCATGTGTTAAATCAGTGCACTGTGTCTGCCATATACCAGATATTCTGTAAAAATAGTGTTCACAGTTCCATTCATTAGAGCGCTTATGTTCCATTTGATTTAGTACTAATGGTCTAGCAGAGGCAAACCGCAGCTCTGTATGACATTGCGAGGAATGGTAATGATACAACCTCAATTGATCTTTCCATATTGGTTTGGATGTTTACAGAGCAGGAGCTGTGGATGTGCCATAGACCACCTAGGATGAAACAAGACAGAAGGAAATTGATGACGCCTCTGCACCATGAAGCAAATAAAAGGAAACAAAATGGAGCCATGCACGCACGCACGATATTCTACGATATTCTACGATATTAAATTATTGAACAATAATTTAAGAGTTGGTGAGGACGTTTATTAATATGGGTACCCTGGCTGAGGTAAGTGCCCTGAGGTAAGTGCCCTCCTGAATGAATATAGTGACGTCTAACATACAGGAGCAGTTTTATGCACTACTCATCCTAACTTGTATCCAAATTAGTTTTAAATATAGATAGCATGTAAGATATTTACTATAGTAGTTGTGTTTACAATATTGTTTTCGTTTGAATATTGAGGAAACATACTTACTGCATTTACCTTAGAAATCTTTGAAACCTCATGCTGCATCACCTTGACTCCCCAGGGACATGCAAGTTTGTGCACTTTGGCTCTATGTTCAAAGCCTTCATCCCAGGGGTACTTAAACCCAAACTCTGCCAGCGGACTATGCTAGCCTCCAACTGTTAGTGGATTACTAACTTCTTAACAGACAGAAAAATGTAATCCAGCACCAGGACTATCAGCATTTACGCCCCACAGAGATGTGCTCTCCCCACTGCTGTTCCCCACTGCTGTTCTCCCGCTACACCAATGGCTGCACCACAGAGGACCAAACTGCCAAACTAAAGTTCTCTGGTGTGGTCCAGAGTCCAACTTGGAGCTGAATAAGTTTAAAACTGTAGAGATGACAGTGGACATGGAAGGAAGAGACCCCCAACACTGTTCACCACACTCAGCCGCACTGTTTCTGCTGTGGAAACCTGACCATGTTTCTGGGATCCACAATTTCCCATGACGTGAAGTGGGCCTCCAACGTCAAGAAGAAAGCCCAACAGAGGTTCTACTTCCTGCATCCTCTTTTACTCCCCCATCATCCAGTCTGTTCTTCCATCACTTTGTGATTTGGTTCAGTCACTAAACAGGACAGGAAGAACGGATCATCCGTTCTGCAGAGAGTTGAGTAATTGACTACAGCCAGCCCTCCATCCTGGACTTGTAAACCTCCAGAGACATTAAAGGGCAGGAAAGATCACACCTGAAAGAAACAACCAGTTCAGATAACACAGAGCCTTACAGAGCACTGTACGCCACAACCACCAGACACAAAAACATACGCATACATGGTGAATATAGCTGATTCTGACCCTGGTTATGATATTGTTTAAACGGAAGAATTGGTTTCAATTTGGTAAAAAAAAATGTGTTAATTCTTGTATGTATGTAACATGTTTTTCAGACTTGTTTTTCACCCCTGGTGTGTTACAACAAAGAACCAAAAAGACTCTCCATTTACAGCACTGATACAAAAAATGTTAAATACAGCACTGATACAAAAAATGTTAAATACATTTAAACTGTTGTTTAGTCGGCAGCACCATCGCATAGCATTATTCAGCAGCCATTAAGTGTGCAGATACAGGGGTATGGTAGCAGATGTTTCAGTATTATCTGACACCTCAGCAGCCTTCTTCACTCCCCCATTCGACACCAAACACAACTCTTGTGAACTACACCTCTCTTGCAATGTTTGAATGCCGGCAGGCAAGCACACTGACCTTTTCAGCGGCCGTGTGCAGTAAATGAATGCCTATCCTGTCTGTGTGGTTACAGGGACAACGAGGAACTGAGTGTTACAGTGACACCACTGGCACACAGATAGGCAAGCACATGACCTGTGTTCTCTATTAATAGCAGGTAGACAGAACCGAGTGAGATGTTGAGAAGAAGAACCTTGATTTCTTTGGGGCAGCCTGTACACAGGTGCATTCGTTACGAATCATCAGGCTAAAGGCAGCTTCACACCTTGAGGGTATTGTTCCCTGGACATTAATCAAATATTTAGTACTTGTCAGATTTGGGACATATTCAGTGGTTAAAGCCATCTGCACCTGGTGTCTGCCCAGATGTTTTTGGCTCAAAATCAAATTAAATCTAAATGACTTCAAGAATGACCCAAATAAGTGAAGAGAATGCACCTGGGAGGGGAAAAAAAAGAATCGACTTGTTACTTTGAGTATAATCGCAGAAAAAATGTATTTCTTATAGATTAAGGCCACCTTGTACTTATTACTTTTTAGAAGTTGGTTTACTCTTATGCATGCAAATGACAATGTATGCGGGTAGAGTGATACACTAACATGCAAAGAAACCCAGGTATGACCTTAAAAAGAGTTTAAAAAGAGGACTGCCAACAAATGTTTATGATGCATGTTTCTACTTTTTTACTTTTCTAATTTTTCATTTCACGAGAAACCTTCTGCTAGTCTGCAGATTTAAGATAACATATCTCACTATGTCGCTAAAGATGCACCCTGAAATCTATTTCACACATAAAGTGAAAAGTAATGACCCATTCATCAAATTAATCAAATGAGTGACAAGTGGCCTCAGATGTCCAGAAGCATGGCTGAGTGCAGTTCTCCAACCCACCCGAACCTCTAGCGTCTCTCGTGATGATGAAAAATGCCTAGAAAAATATGATATGGGGATTTTAAACATGATGTTTACCTTATCATATCTGTTCCTGTTATTTTAACCTTGTTAGGGAATATAAAAAATACATACATCAATTCACGAAAATAGTCTCGCCGAGGGTTTACAATATATATTGGCTGGTCTTGACACATTTTCCAAGTCAAGTTTCTTGTTTCAAAGTTTTGGATTTATCAGTCACCCAGTGACTGATAAATGACCACAGAGCTGGGAGATACAGACTGAGCTGAGTTTCTGCAAGGACTTTAATGGCTGTGCTGGGAACATCAAGGCAAAAGCAACCTGACAGCTGTAGCTACATTCTCTGATCCTCGTGGTAATGGCTCCTTTCTTTTCTCAGCACAACACAGGGACTCATTCTTCTATATTATAAAAGCTAAATTGCGTCAGCCAAATACATGGCATAATGCTGCTTTCTAGGTTGAATGTCTGCAAGGAAAAAAAAACCTTCGCAAAAAGATTCTGTGATCCAGAACCCTTTTTGTTGCTGCCAGTATCCTTTTGTGAAAGATCTTGCATCAAGGTTTTCCATGAAATTGCTGCTTGTCCCCACGCAGCAATATTTCCCAAAGCAGTTTGCAAAGGTACTACCAATAATGAAAGGGAATATTGTTTTTTGTCTACATTTATTGTATTTTCTATAGTTTATTGCAAGACCACCTAGGGCATACTATACTACATAATACACTGAACATAGTAGGGGAGAACGCATGGATTGGATTAATTCAAAAGGTAAAGGATGTTGGAATGACGGCCCACCGTATCTGACCAAACTTGTTCAGTTGAGATGAGAGTTGCAATGGCAGCTAAACCAATCCAACCCACTAGTTAGTTTTGGTCCCGTTCCAAGAAAATTGGAACAGTAGGCCAGTGCCTGAATCTGTAAAGACACTGGTATCATTGTTGCATCATGGATCGAGCTGCACTTTGTGGGTGGACAGCATGACAGAGCGCAGGACTTGAGTAGAGACAGACATTGTTTACATTGAATGATTTGTGCGCCAACATACTTAAAATGAATGAACCATGTTGTCTGATGTTAAATTCAATATGTTCCGATTATGTACATATTGCACAGAGATGTGTTTGGTAGCTTCTTTTAAAAATAAATACACAGGAATTGCCTTTTTTTTGTTCATGTTTTTATTGGCAACTGCATGAATTACGAGTAGAATGGTCCATAAATCCATGAATTATAAGGGCACACCTTTGAGTTTTCTTTAATGTTAATTAAAACTTGCTCAAAGATAGGTTTAATAGTATTGAGGACCCACCTCTTCCTGGCTCCAAATTTCACAAAAAGATTACCGCCCCTAGCATTATATTGACTTTAGATTAAGGTATTTGAGATGTTTAGCTTTTTGAAGAATACAATTTCAGGCAGTAAAGGCAATGAGAACCAAATATAATCCCCTATTCAAACAACATTAAAATGGATGCTTATTGAATCTGACAGTTTGACCAGGCTACAAGATGAAAGTCATAAACCATATCTTTACTTTTTTTAATATCCCTGGTGTGGTATCATGACCAAACACCTGCAGCCTTTCAAAAAAAAGTGGCAAAAATGAGAGCGTGTGCAACTTCAAAAGAGACGAGGGATTTGTGTCAGGGATTCTGATACAAAAATGTGTTATCCTTGCTCCAGGCACATATCTGTGAACTTGCTTATCGGGAATCCAGCAAACTGCCCGGAAAAAAAATTCGGAAGGTTTCCCAGCAGGCAATAAGTGATAGTGAATAAAAATCATTTATAAAACAATGGAAAAGACAGATGATAATTCATTCTATTAAAACTGTATATATTTTTATTTATTGTCATTTACAAGATAAACAGAAAATGTCTTGGTAAAGACACGTGTTCATGTGATGCAAGTTACAAGTTCATTACAACCCATTTCACTAAGTATTTACAGGAATCAATTCCATGAAATGCATAAAGCCAGTTTGAATCTCTTTCACTTCTTTTCGAGTCACAGCCTCCACCAACATGACAACCTGCTATTATTTTGTGTGTTATTTTTTTTCAACAATAAAGTAAATAGGCTGGCCCTCCAACAAAGGTACCCAGCTGGAGCCCTATGTCATGATCACATTACCCCACAGTAAAGTGGTATCTATCATAATCTCTATCCACCAGACACTGAAAACTATCTTGTATTTCACCCTTGGACAAGTCCATTGAGTGGCTCAAAACTACAAAGGGATCATTTTTACCCAGAATAAAAAGAAAAAAGCACAAGATAGCAAATCAAATCGATGTGTTACTTTGCATAATGAAGCAACTAGGAAAAATAAATGTATGGAATTGAACATTAAGTGACCCCAATCCGAATAAAAAACAAGTAGAAAAGTTTAAGTCAGTAAAAAAAGATAAAAGTTACACTATGAATATAACTATTTAATATATTAATTCCAATTCAATTTACTCATTAGACACTGTTATAACCACAATATGTGATGTTTTTATAGTTTGGTAATCCAGTTATTACATGATACAAAGCAAACTATTGTTGTTTCTTTTTGTCATTGTGATTTTAAAGTTAGATATTTTTAAGTTTTGAGGTTTTGAAAAATTGGCCTTAGCTTTTGAAATGCAGAACCCAGCACAGGTTAATTTACATGGTCAGTTATTTAAAAATACCTAGCGTATCTACAGCAGCCCCACAAAAATGTCGACAGTTACATGCACTGTAATAGACGATGGCGTGTCTGCGGCATCGGGATCCAAACCCAAATGAGGTGTGTGATTGTACTGATTGTATTCCTGTACCGATCGCCCTGCAGGATGATAGACTGTGGCATGTGTACGGAAGAGTTTTAAATGTCAGAACTGAGGCATCCATAACACACAAACTGGCCATGTGAATACCATCACAAGACTTTTAAGGGTAAATCGCATATTGCGATAAACAGACCTCCCTGCCGCTATTCTTCCCACTTTTTGTCTCATTCTATATTAATTTTAATACATACTCTTCAATCTAAATATGCCTATGTGTGGAGAAGAGCATGGGCTATGAAATTGAAGGCTTAGGCATGTGGCAGAAATGTGAGTCTCTTGACGAGAGCTACTACTACATGGCCAGTGATGGACCCCCCAGTTTCTGTATAGGGGGACTCATTTATCCTAGCAGTCAGTGGGAATTCCTCAAGAGGGAACAGTAAGGACTTGTGCGCCTGCCCTGATGGACTTGTTTCAAGTTGTCACGCACAACTCTCGCTGTTCAGTAGATGTCTCATTAACACTGAAGATGCCCCTCGGCCCAGAGGTGAGGCTGCTGATGGGGGAAACAAAGCGCCTTGCCCCGCTGACACCAGTCAAACTGACATCAGGCGAGAGCCTTGTGTTCAGCCTCGGGGCCCTGCTGGGCTGAACAGCTGTCAGTCGAGCGGTGGAGGGAATGAGTTTACACCCATAAACGGCAACAAACAAACACAGTGTTTGACCTTTATTCTCTAGTTTAGCGGCGACAACGTAGCACGTCTGTGTTCAATTCATGTTATATCTATTTAGATGCTTGGATTTATCTGGAAGTTATTTCCCTGTATTCGGAACAATACAAATAAAGAGATTTTAAAAGTGGCTCATTTTAAGGTAAAACACTTATTTAACTAGTTTTAGGCATCCAGTGTTACCAATAAAGAGTCAGTAGCACAGGTGTCAAGGTCGATGAATTCCTTTTGGGGATTTAATGCATTCCACACGTGTAATAGTTTGCTCTCTTCTTATGTCTTTTCAGGTTTTGAGTTCCACATTCTATAAATCTAACGATCTTTTTTTTCTAACTACAGTGATTTGACAAGTAATTTATCAAAATAAATATGATACATGTAATTGCTTTAACTCAGAAGGCACATGCATGTGATACATTTCCAACAATACTAATTACTCACAAAAAGTAGCACAGCTGTTTACAAACAGAGCATGTGTGCTTCCCTCCAGCAATCCAGCAGAATGCGGGTGGAAACACATGGGACTCATATAAGTGAGTAGTGGACAATAGGTAAAATGGGACACAGATAAAGACCTACTGGATATGTGTTTACTAACAAAAGACCCTAGTTTGAGCCCAATGCACTCAATGCTTATATTCCACAACAAATATACAGATTCTAAATGAATACAAAACAGATATGACCAGCACTGGAGGAATGTGATACATTTATATGAGATTACATTTAATGCACAATGGCCAAGGATGCTAGATAAAAGTAGCACTTCTTTTATATTTCATGTTGCTAATAAAAATAAACCTTGAACTGAACAGCGCTCCGTGTGCTTCGACTCACTATTCGTGGCATCTATGTTTTTGTCATTTGGGATGAACCTTGTTTTATTCAACAGTTGGGTGTTTACGTGATCGCCATTCAGCTCACACAAATTTAAACTCAAATTTATATTGAAAAACTCAAATTTAGCACAACATCTTCTTCACCAACTGGATGAATAGAAAAGAAAAGAAACTCGGTTGTTTTGGTTCAACACAAAGAGGCCGGGTTGTTTACGGTGCACTGGAGCACACCGGAGACAAAAAAAAAAGAAGGCCGCTATGGCTGTGATTTCCCCTTTGAAAATCTCTTCTATGTTTAATGTCAGGCTGCCTGCTTTGATTGATTATGTTGCCTTTTACCAGTCTGTCCCAGTGTCCCATCACTGCCCACAGGAGGGCTGCATCGGAATATGACGAGCATGGGTGGTCCGGATAGTCATCGGCTCTTTTGTCTCTGTGTCTCATCACCATACGCCACTCCGAGCATAATGATGGTTTGCATCTGCTGTTTTCCCCTTCCTCCCCGGCGCCCCCACCCCCTGCAGACAGACACGTGTTTGTACAAGATCTCCCTGCTGAGATCAGACAAGCTGAACACGGAGAATCTCTCCCTCAAGACCTCCGTCCACCACCCTCGGGAGCACACATGGATGCCTGTGAACCTTTCCACGGTACGCCCACACTCGAGCTGTTGGAGTCTCTGATGACTCAGTCCCTCACCCGCGCTTGCACATCCCGCCCAACCTCGGGAGGCTAAGTTGACCTAATGGTTACTCAGCGGGTGGATGCACAGAAGAGGCAAGATTCTCTTCTACCGTTACGCTTACATGGGGTGGATTGGTTTGGATTTCGAAATTCACATGGTGCTGTAATGGAAACCCTACAAGTATTTTAGGGCTTTTTTGGCCGTTTCAAGCTCAGCAACCAACAGACAGGGTATATTCAAATACCTGTGTTTGAGAAACTGCCAATTTCAGTGCTTCCGCACTAAATCAGTTACTCCCATTGATGATGCCATATTTCTGGTGAGAGGCTTTTTGCTGGGGGATACTGAAAGAGTAGGAGATGGCGACAGGGGGACAGTTACGACAGGGGGACAGTTACTTATACAGGTACTTATAGTCACAATACAGCAGAGCCAATCATTAGGCTGACTGACCAGGTTCCCCTAGTTAGCCACAACCATTGATTGGTAGCCAAAGCGTCCCATGGCCTTATTTTATCCTACCTCGTCTCTAGGAATCCCCACAGCTTCTAATTTTAGTGAGTGATTATTACCTTAAGTTATATATTAGAAGGGTCTAAACAAATGTTGCATTTAATGAAGTGTTTATATTTTGCACATTAACAGAGATAACAACCCATGAGCAATACTCACAAAAAACAGTTATTAACATCTAACAAATATTTCACTGAGGAGATAATAGCACTGTCCAAGAATGCCTCCCTCTTTTAAAAGACACAAAATAAATTGCTTTTCAACAACATCGACTGAGGTTAGCGACAGACATTGGCAATCGCTCCCCACAGATGTCAATCATTTCATTTAGCGTGGCCCTGTGGAGAGAGAGAGAAGAGGGAGCCCCAAGTATGGATGCTGTCTTGCTGTCAGTCCTTCCAGAATAATACTAAGAGGTGGAGGATGAAGCACTCCTGTTCAATGGCTTAATTAGGTAGAGAAGCTGTATTTTCAGAAAATGTGTCCAAAATACATCGTCTTATTATAAGACTAAACCGTGGAAGAAGACATTTTTGGTGTGAAATACCCTCACAAGGCTAGCGAGGGAGTGAAAGTTTGAGGACTAAAGGGGAATGATGTAAAAGACTCAAGCTAAATCAAGCTTAAATTCCCATCTCTGTTTTGGTCATCTTCACCCTAGTGATCTACTACAACCCTTTCGACGTTTCCTTTCCTCTTCACAGTTGGTGTTTGCTATTTGCCAAAACATGTGAGAGTGGAGAGAATATGTATGTATAAAATACAGGTGAATAAACATGTCATGGAATAGCTGCGTGTCTTTACACACAACAGCTTGTGTGATGTCTTATGAAAAGTTACTTCTAATTTCTTCAATCTGTGTCTTCCAACACAATTGCTCTCAGTATATTGTAATGTGTGACATGAGATTCAAGAAGGCCCATTTTAAAATTCCACAGGATAACTCCATTGCTCCATAATGCACTTAAAGTAATATTTTGTCGACCTTACAAATTATGAAACTATGAATTCTTAAGGGTTTACTTCAACTTCTGCCTTCTCTTTCCCACTGTTTCTTCTGAATAATTAAATCATACTTCTATTGAAACTAATGGAGTTTCCATTATGCATGTATATTTATTCAATTATTAATCTTTTTATTGCCCAAGGCAGATGCGTGGGTCCTGGAGGGATGCTTCCCACAATTTCACCTGATGCAGACTGTCTTGTCTGTCACAGCGTGTCTCACAGCCTCCAATTTAATTCAGGCCTACTTTAGCGTCAGCCAGCCTCTATCTTGCCTGAGCTGTCCTCCGAAGAGGAAGGTAATAGCTTAGGTGAGGCTCTAAGCATGCATACAGAGTGCAGATCTAAGCAACCTCAGCCCATAATGGCTCCTGTTTGCTTGGCCATTGTGCCTTTTAGAATTAAATACTTAATACTTATAAATAATAAACTTATAAATAAATGACAAGACTTTTGGGAAAATAACATTGAACGGTTTCAGAAAATAAAAACATCTAGATATCTATATATCTGCTGCTATAAGTATAGCAAAGCTCTCACAGGAAATTTTGATGCAGCACAGCCATTCAGCTCGCAAGAAGTTCAAGTTCCATACCCTGGTATGGTATCCACTTATGCAGCACAATCAAAGTAATGTTGCATACTTTTCACACCAAGCTTCATCCCAAAAGTAAGATCAAGTTTGCAGAAATAGAAGGTAAATGAAGTGTGTTCCTCCATTTTTCACAATTTCACACACTCCAAATGAGCCATATAGATAGGCTAATCTTTACAGATCCACTCACTAAAAATTTGAATATAAGTGCTTAGCTAATCAAGATAGGTTTGAATGATAAGCCTTTTCATGCTCTGAAGGTTGTATCTCTAAACCCGTCAGCACTGACTGCAGTCGCCTTCTTTTCTTCAGTTCTTTGTTCATTCAAAACCTTCGGTAACTCTCGCCTGTCCGTTCCTTCTATGAAAACATGTCTAAATAGCTATGAAAGGAAGGAATAAATTCACAATTTTTCTTACAGTGATTGAGCTCTGCTTTTAGATATTTAGTGAATACAGCTGCTGAACGTATAAAGGAACAAGGGGTAAACACAACACCGCCAACACAGCATGAATACGCTGTTGATGTAAATGTCCCCTACTACCTTACTGATGCGAACCAACTCAGGCTGCGCTTATATCAAAAGCGAGGCTTCAGGATTGTGTTGACATTTTTGTAATTCTGCTGCTTTTTTATGTTTGTTAGAGTGCCCTATTCAGTACGGGGTGCCGTTTGTAAAATGCCGCACGTTCTAAAATCCTGCGCAGTTTTGGTACATTTAAGATTATTATATGAAAAAAAAGCACGACAATATTCATGTCACTTTTTCAAAGAAAATGTTTGGCAGTAACAAAGTTGTTAAATAATATAAATGTTAAATGTTACATCTAAATGTAAATGTTAAATATAAATGTTATATGTTAAATGTCAATTTAAATGTTCAATGTTCACTCTACATATCAGACTTGACGACTTGACGACTCTTGTTATAGAGCAGGGGTGTCAAACTCATTTTAGGTAGGGGGGGGGTCACATACTGTCCACATGCAGGTGGGGGGGGTCCACGGGCGCGAATCATCGCGCAAACGGTGCACAGGCGCAGGCGGTAGCGGTCAAATCATCGGCGGTGGTCCGTGCATAATGTATGTTTAATTTATGTTTAATTTATGCCAGCAGAGCCAACATGTTACGGTCTCAAAAAGGTTTTTGTCAATGAGAAGGAGGAGCTGAATAAAGTCAACGGCGCAGGTTGAGGCATAGTGGGTTTCAAGCGGGGTCGGCAGCTCCATCTGGAGATACCGAGTGCTGAATGGAGGACACCTTCATCTCCTACGAGATATTTTTTTCTCTCAACCGGAGAACCACTTGGGCTGCAATACGACTGGGACGGTTTACCCTGGTGTTTGTAGTCCAGGCAATAATCAATCTGGCTCAGTGTGACAGATGAGATGTTGGAATTAAGGGTACTATTGACAAGATCGAATGCCTCAGGATTGAGGTTAACTGGTCAACTCTCCCAAAGCACACACAGCTGTGACAAAGAAGGGCCCCGGCTCCAGGATGAACATGGTCAGAAATGCTAAATAATTACAACATAAGGCTTCTGTTTGAGGAAAACATCCATCACGCCATTCACACAAATCATTCGAAATGAGTGGGAATTGCTAAAACAGCTGGAAGCCCTCAAGCCTCTTCAGTAGCAAGCTCAGTTTCACCAACACAGCCAGCCCTGGCATAACATCAGTAGTGCGGCAGCCTACTAAAGTTATATAACTGTGCGAGGGGGTGAAAAAGTCTATGCTCCGACAACCCTGTCTGAGAGGCGGATGTAGCAGACCAGAAGCAGGGACACTGACTGCAGGGAAAGGTCGGAACTGGACAGCCTCGGGTACAGAAAGGGGGGTTACAGGATCGTGATTGGCTTCAGACTGGGAGACAGATCGAGGGTCTGTTTCTTTGATAGAGAGATGGGATCAAGTATGAGCTCAAACATACATACATATTTTTTCAAAGAGGGAAATCAGATGTGGGTTTGGCAACGACGGTGTGACGCTTCTTTCTTTTTCTTCCAGAAAAATGTACCTGATAAAACACGCCACTTGACCACATATCCCTCTGATGTATTGTGACTGTAGGCATCTAATTGAGAAGAACGAATATTGTTGTTTAACCAAGCAGATGGAGATTTTTTTCATGTGCATTCAGTTTGAATGTTTTTATGTTGAGCCACTTCGATCATTGCTTTTTGAGGAATGCTATTGCAAAGAGCATCAGTAGATGTAGTAACAAATTTTCTTTCCCTCTGTCTTTCTTCCTGGCAGCAATACTTGGACCCTGTTGATGATTAATCAAAAAGAAGGGTGCAGGAGTTTGTAAAGGAGAGAAGGGGGAAAAGAGATTTTGGAGTTAAAATTTTGTTAGTGTGCAGTGTGTAGTGACCCATCTACTAATAAGGTCCCTGAAGGTGAAACTGCTTCAGAGGCTTGAAATTTAAAATCTCGCAACTAGGCCTACACCCACAGAGAGTAAAGGCGGGTGCCTGTTATTCCACGTGCATAATCAATTCATTTTATCCAATCCATCCGTCAGACTATCCCCCTGGCTGCGTGTCTATCCTCATATGTCACGGTAGATGACAAAGTGTTGCCAAGAGACGAGAGATGGCAGGCTGACTGTTGATCAACTGAAACCATTATGAAGTTATTTGAAAACGAATGAACCCTCAATGTTGAAATTCATCACTTAGAAAATGGTGTAAAATTGCTTACAAACTTGTAAAGTTGAATCTGCGAGGACCAAATCATGATGACCTTAAATCTTTATCCAAATGCCTTGAAATATACTGCTCTTCAGCACTTGAGTATTTTACGGTCCCAGCAGCAATGCTTATCAGCATGTTCCGTCTAACCCGGAAAATACACTGATTTTATGATCTAAGAAGCTTTTTTTGCCTTCCAACAAAGAGTTGAAAATATTTGTCACAGTGCAAACATGAGGGTAACACCTGCAATGGGCAATTAACATGAAGACAGCGCAGTACATACGTTGTATGTACAGTTTAGCCGCTGAATTCATAAATATGCCCGGTCCTCTTATGGCAGGTATCTGTACTTATCTCCCCAGATAAAATCCCCAATGAGACGTGTGTTTTTCCTGTGCATATATGTAGTATCAACAGAGAATGAATAGGAGAAGTAAATGTTTTAGGCTTTCAAAGAAACTGAATAAGCTATGTCTGTATATTTGTACCTCTTAACCCACAGATAAAATTCATGAGTTGTGGCAGACAAACCCAAATCCTCAGAGACTGATGTTTCAGTGAGGCGTTTTTGGAATGGGATAGCTTCTTGAACAAGTATTCTTTCTAATGGCCAGCTGGGGGAGACTCGTCTTGTTGCACAACATTTTTTTGATAAAATGTTGTAATTTTTTACTTGATTTATCAGTAAACATTGCAAACATGAGTTTATGGTAAGGGTGTTCAATTAAATTTGACGAGGTCTGGTTACAGAGCATTTAGAATATTCTGTGCCTCATTTTAAATTTGACTCTAGCCTTTTCTCAGAGTTGTGCTTTGTCTTGTAGTGGCATTTCACATAACCACTTTTTTAAAACGCCACAGTGAGAGATACAGACTTTACACCTCTCAGGGAAAACCCAAATACCTAAAAGTATATAAATTCTTAGTTCATGTCTTTTTTTTCTCTTTTTGGAGAATGGCGTTAAAAATAACTTTTTTCACTCATGTAATATTTTCCAAAAGTCAGTCAAAATGTAATACGTTTCTATTTTATATTGCTACTTAAAAGTACAGGTCCGTATGCAACAGGGTCTGGGTCCAGATTCGGACAACAGTCTGCCTATTAGTGATCCCAGGTTCATCGTCTTCATCGATAGTATCGGGTCTTTAAAACACCATGTTTAACTTGTAAATTATGGTCTTATTTACAGTTACCACAAAGCCAGCTATGCTTTAGATCGTGGCTCACTCGTGTAAAAAGACACATGGTGACTGCCAAAATGCCTAGCGTGAGACCTCAAAACAGAAGTCCACAAACTCCGCAGCAATGCTAAAAAGTCAAGTTGGACTGCAGAGGTATGTTACCCTGGTAAATTGACATCAGCTTCATAAATCACAATCATCTATGGTTGGGTTTCAGCGTTGCACCGATCCCAAAGGAATCCAGTCTGATTTGCACCCTGAGCATAAAAATCAATATTTACACACATACTTATCTTGCTGCAGGGCATCGGCGGCTGGCTCATAAATCTGCCACAACTTTTGCAGTGGTTTCCCCACCGTTGGCCGGGTAAGTTTGGAATGAAGGAACGGATCCTTACACTTCTTCACTCAAGCATTCTTTACCCCTGGTGCTTCTGGCTCTTTGATGTGTGCAGAGCAGCTGTTTACCAAGCCAATTGTGCAAAACCACAAACCCCAGCACGACATCCACTGACACCACCGCAGACTTTGATTTTTCGCTTTTGCTCTCTCCTTCTCTTTCACATGGTTATTTGTCTTATAATAAGCCTTTGAAGATCTGAGCGGAAACAAATAAGATGAAAATCTGATTTATGGATGGTGTGATGGATGGGTTTTGATTGTTAGTAATTTATGTATTTATGTGTGTCTCGAAGATGATAAAGTAAAACATATGTGTATATACATATTTAGATTTTCACAATGGATTCAAACAGTTTGTAAGCCAAGGAATGCCAACATTTATCAAAAAATGTTTCCCAAACCGTTTTTCTCATATATACTGTCAATCCCGGGAGAGGAATCGCTCCTCTGACGAAGGGAGTTTTTCCTGTGCCGATGTTTTGGTACAGGAGGATGTCGCATGTGTACAGACTGTAGCCCTCAGAGGTAAATTTGTAATTTGCGACTTTTGGCTATACAAAATAAAATTTGAATTGAATTCTCTGTTATATTTCAAATTCACCTTCCCCCCAAAAAGTACATCTTTGATTTAAATAACTAACTCCGTCGCCTTTAATTCTTCAATAGAGATTCAGTCCAACCACAAAGTACTTCTGACCTTCAGGAGAAAGGAAATATCCGACATGGTAGAGAAACTTTTAGGGCATTCATTAAAAACAACAAGGCTCCTGCGGAGAACATGGGGGAGGACAGGCTATCCACGGGGCAGATTAGATTGTGCCGCTGCAAGCTTCGATGGAAGATGAACCGCAGACACAAATCTTAGCATATGTTGGCTTGTGGGCCCAAGGGAACGGCAAACCCTCGCCTTCATCCTGGGAGACGCGGGCAGGGGAAGTCACCTTGATTAAATTAGTTGTACATGAAAATGGGGTTGTGCCTATAGGGAGTACGTGACAAAGGTTTATAAAAACCTTGCCTTTAACAACCCTGTGAGAATAACTTTAATTTCCTCCTTTTATGGTATCAAGTTATATTTCTCCCCCTGTCTTTTGTCCCAAAAGGGCTTTGTGTGTCAGGGTCAATGTAGGAATTCTCATTCCGTTACTTTCCCCTCCGTTCATGATCTCACAATGTGAGATTCCATTAGCATGTCCCAAAATAACTGGGTCTTTTTCAGCCAATCCCTTACTCGGAGCATACGGAGCCCAACCCTCACACATTACTCCTTCTGCTATTATGTGATATTCCATTAGCCCCATTGAAGCCAAGAGGAAAGACACATTTGCCAAAGTCTCATTGGAATCTGAAAAAAAGCTCAACAACCTTTATTTCTTCATTTATTCTAAAATATTGAAATGATTACAGTCCTTCATTTCTCAAGTGTGATCAAATTACCCCCTTACAATCTCAGCTGTAACAGCCATTTTTCTAACTATTTGGGTGATCTGTTGCAGCTGCAGTTTATTCACCTCTGTAGTCCTCCTGCAATTATTCTGCTGCAAAGATTCATAAACAAGGTACCTGCCAGCAAGTTGATTCTGTTTGCATGGGCTTCTCCCGCCGCTTACAGCATTCCTGCCCATTTGTCAGATAAAAGAATCGTCTGTCGGCAGAAAGTCCCGATATTTTAGTGTGTTTCCTGTGCTTTCCTGCCTTCAAATGTTAGCTGCGTATGGGGACTATAGTAATCTGTCATTTTAATCTTTGCGTTTTCTAAGTGTTTGTTGGCAGTCAGGCATTAAAACCTATCTATAACTATATTGCAGGCTACATCTGATACTCATATTCTGATGTCAAGTTAAAACCTACCTGTTGTGGCGGGCGTGGTTTGGCTCGGCTGCAGGGGGGGACTGAGAAGGGAGTGGTTCAGGGAACGGTGCCGGGGGAGGCAATTGGCCTCAGCTGATGTTAATCAGTATTTGTATTCTGCTGTTAAGTAGGAGAGATCCGGCGACAGCGAGGGAGCGAGGTGAGGAGGCTGGAGCTGGCTGTGTTTTGGTGTGAAACAATAAATAGAAACATTTATAATGGACCCGACTGCCTCGTGCTCGTCATTCCAGGACCCCCCCAGAGGACCAACCTTTTACACTACCCATTTATGTTATTTCTTTTGGTTTTGCCACTGCAATATCAGGCAGCAGATTTCAATTCACTTATTTCCGTAACTAGGTTCAACCCTCTACAAATTCTTATCCTCAGGTTGCGCTGCGGCATCTGCATTGCTCGTCACAAATCGGTTGGACTCCCAACCGATTCAGTGACAACCACGCTGTCTTCCTACAGTAACTTGCTGGGAAGACGGAAGCTTACTTTGAAAAGACACCATGAATCTAATGAGCCATATTACATCGCCGTTCCTCAAACGTACATAAAAATGACCTAACGGGAGTGTGTAGAACAGTAGACAAATTCGCTGCCGTGTGATGGAAAGAAGGTGCGTGTCACTTCAGTCGTTTGTAGGATAGACTGTAAGAGACCACACATGCATAAATCTGCTTCTTATTTCTCATACATCTGCACATAACTCCTCACACATACTCTTTATTTCCGTTAGGTCAGTGTTGCCAATCAGAACATCTTTTCTTTCCAATGAGCGCAACAAAACAATGTACATTAAGGGCTATTATCGTGTTGCTGTCTCTTTTAAATATGATGTTCTTTTTACATTCGGTACGTTCATGCCGCCGTTTGCATCACCTACCCGTCTCTGCCAGATTCATCAACTCATCATCATTCTATCAGCCAACACCCCCTGTGGGGGGGTATTAATCTTGCTGCTGCCTAAAGGCAGATGGCCCTCGATTACAAATCTAACTATTATCACATTGATAATAAAAACGGAAGATCTTTTTTTTGTCTAACTTGTTACTCCTGATTGAACTGGAATACACTGTGGAACGCCTTCTTAGTAGACCCTTGTATATCTTTTCATTTTTTATAAATAATTCTCCACTTTTCTTTATGGGGATCTTGGTGCACGCTAATAGTAAGCAAAAAAAGCCCAATCCCAAATGTCAAGTTTAGAGTTAAATAAGTGTGTTACATGCAGGTTGGCCGACTGCAAAAATCCCAGTGTGTTTATATTCAATGAATGCTCTCATGTGCTGGGCTTTCAATAGCAAATATACCTCCAATGTGGCTACAGGAGTTTTCTCCTGAAAAGAAGCATGACTTATATAATGAAAAACTAACACCTATTAACTCTGATCTATTGGAGCACATGCAGAGAATTGAGGAGCTTGTTTAGATCCAACAGTCAATCAGGCTTGTAAAAGAGCAGTGTGTCCCACAACAAGCTGAAGCTGCTCAGTGGGGCGAATAAGCGTGGCAGGTCTTGAGTAACCTGTTACACTTCCAGCATAACTGGACTTACCGCTATGAAATTAAATCCCCATTAAAGCAAAAGTGTAAAGGATAATTTTACATTTTAATGCTTTAAAATCCTAGGCAGAGAGTTTATCTGCATGCTAGTCATTGTGTGCACACAGGATAAGCAGATTGTGTGTTTATGCAGATTGGAGGGCACTTCAGGCCATTATGTAACAAGATCTTCTTCTGCATATCACCATGTCGAAACATCCACCAGTCTAAACCAGCCAGTGACGCTTAAGAAATTCTTCTTGCAGCAAAAAAGACAAACCTAGCTTGTTGTCCGCAGTAAGGACTATGCGCTCCAAATGTTAGAGGAATTAAAATGAAATGAAATGATGGACTGGATCATATCACCTGGTTACTCTGCAAAATAAACCTAAATATCAGTAGTAATTTTTCTCATTTACAGTTAAATTTACTGCATTAAAGATTTTATGTATTAGTTATGCTGAACTCCATGAACAACAAATGTGTGTGTTTCAAATAATGTTGTAATCTTGATTTGTCACTTTAGACGAGTCAACAGCTCTCCTTTAGCAATGGTCAAACTGAGTGCACAGTCCAATTGTTTGCGGACATATTTCAGCTTTGCAAGAACACACTATGCTGCATTATCCTGAACCGAGTACTCAGAAATGAAAATAGAAAGTACTTTTCTGTGTTGGCTCAGCACTGAGACAAAAGCCTGGGGGGGGGGACTTCATTTTCCCTTCCTGTACTCAGGCGTCCAGCATTCAGTCCTCTTCTTCTTCTCCTCGGCCTGAATTGGGAAATAATTGCAGTTCTTACACTTTTACTTTCTATTTAACACTTTTCGCTTGTCATAAATTAGGCCTCTTCATTCTGAACACCTTAATTTTTGCTCCTTTTTCTCATATTTGATTCTTTTCTCCTTCATTTGATTCTCTGTCTCTTGAGGGCTTGCTTTGTGCCGGATACTGCAGGTAGAATCGTTCAAAGCGCATTTTGTCCTTTTGCTTGTTTTCCTTTATAAAAGTACAGGTCAAGATAAAGGCAGGCAATAATTATATTTCAATCAGGAGAGACATCTTGAACTTTAACAGTAATGTATTTAAACAGGCATAATAATTACATTGCAGAAGCCATAGGATAAACCAGGAGCCGGGGATGCCGAGATGAGATGAGGCATATCCCCATTTGGGAGTCAAGACACTGGTGGTGGTAGAGAATAAATTGCTCCAATCTTCTGATAGGCCGGGTTTTACTGACGATTGAAGGGTTCACCGGTGGTGGAGGGTTGCCTCTAGTGCGTGCAGACAACTGACAGCAACAGAGAAAAGAACAGTTTTAACTTTTGACAGATGAAAGTGGTTTACGGAAACGGTGCCACTCCCAATTAGCTGGCATCGTACTCACCGCAAGAGAGAGGAGGCAACCTGGGAAAGGCACATTTTGTCCAGCCTTCCTGCCTGAATTTATGCCTGAGATTCATTTGCAGTTTATACGGTCATAAATGTCCCACTAAATGCAGCTTTAAATGAAAATCTTAAAATGAAGGAAATGCAGTGTTTATCAGCATGTGACTGACAGCCACCTTATGAAAATACATTGTTGTTTGAAAGTGGGTCACTTCTGACTCTAGCCTCAAACTACAATCACTTTCGCCATTTGACCACCCATGTCACAGTCAGCATACAATCACATCACTAGTGCTTGTGCAAGGGAACTGACACGCGTTTCTGGCTTTTGTAATGAAAACCTAAAAAATGTAGGAGTAACTTCTCTTACGATTTCATTTCAAGAAGCATACCTGTTGCTGTTACCACTAGTACAGAGGTCTCGCCAAACCAAACAAGGTGTCGACTGAAATTTCTGGCTTTTGTCACTTTTAATTACAAGTTGAAAAATTGAACACAATAATAAATAATACATACACTGACTAGCAAGGGGGCTTCAGATTAGTTTCTTAAAGTGAGTTTGGTTGATTTATAAAATAACCAATTTTATGCCTCAGTTAATGGAAAATATTCATTGGAACTGCATTATAATATACCCTAGAGCTCACAGATCGAGTTTACTAGAGTGAGTGCTGGTGAAAACACAGAGAGAGTGTGTCAGAGATAGAGTTTGGTTTTCCCCTCTCCTACTCCTGCAGGGAGGCTGAGGAGGTGTTCAGTTTTGTTGATGTGCATCGTGTTGCTCTGTAGTGTACAATGCGTACTTTCGTCTTTTCTTCCTCCAGTGCACGTTTGTCAGACAAGCATTTCTGCTTGCTTTCAGTAGGTGGAAGTGCCAAGAAAATTTACAACCAGAATAAAAAAGAATAACACACGCCCACTTCTCAGGCTTGTCTGTGGAGATTTCCTTTCTTCTTCATTCTCTCCTGCATTCTAGCACTATTGGAACAAGTCTTTGTCTTTCACTCGTCAAAATAAAAAAAGCCACAGCAAATTTGCCCTTGCATGTTAATTAGTGGCAAATATTCCTATTAATTTGTCTAGCCCGAGGAAATTCGGTTGACATTTTTGCTGGATTCCACAGAAAGGCACGTGACCACTTTAAATAGAAGAATATGCAGAGGTACGATTGAACAGGGCCTCCATAATATATCAAATTATCTGCGCAAGAGATAGGACCAAGACACAGGTTGACCTCCATATTTTCTAAGAGGGAAATTCAGTTAGCAAAATGACCACTAATGCAACACCAGAGACAGTAAAAAGACTAATCCATAACTTAATGAGATATTTATAGACACACAAAATAACTGCCAAACATGATTTAAACTAATAAAAATGACCGCCAATCCATGAACCGGCCACCGAATGACGTGGTTCTATAGACACTTTAAATATCTCTTGATAAGTGCTGGCACTAACACAAACTGAGAACACAAAGGCCAAAGCCTCTAGTATTATCTCCCTCTCACAGAGTGGGGACGCAGGACATTAATCACTGCAAAGACGAACCTCGAAACACACACGCGCTTTATAGCAACGGCAAATTCAGTGAGACGCATTGTATTTACCACTGCCTGGATCGCCATCAGGATTTGTTTACTTGATTTGACCTCCTTAACGGAACTCGAAGCAGTAATGGCTGCTAGTTAAAAATACAAAATTAATATTTCAGTAGCCATATAATTACTAATTAAACAAGGACAAAGTGCGAGGGCAAAGTCATCAACAGCATTTCACTTTAATCCCATTTTGTCCAAAAAAAATGTGTCAAGTCCTAAAGAACAAAACTAAAGCAGTGTTACATGGAAGAGACAAATGCTTGGATTTTGTTAGACATGCAGTATTAAAAAACGAATTTCACACAGAAGATGTATATGCTGTTTTAATAATTTATAACATTTTAACATAACACTATCGTGTTTAATAAATGGAGACCTTTTTTCTTCTCGCTCTCATTCTCAGCGGCGCCCGGTCTTCTGTCATAGATCAACCGAGTGATTCTTCTCCCCCGAATCTACTTCTTTTCTTGTGCAAAATAACTCAAGAATGGAGAGTGGAGCACGAAGGGGCGTTTCTATGAGATGCATTCTCTAAAATAATTACAGAAGCAGACTGCTGACATTAGGCGAAATTATAAGAAATTAACTTCTGATGAATGTCAGGGGGCTTAATCCACAAATTTCCACCATAATGAAGACCTTGCCTGGGGCCAGCATGCTGAATTTATGTCCTCTTTCAGTCTCCCAACTCCGATGTGGAAGAGGGAGAGAAAGGAGGTAGAAATTGGAACAGATGAGGGGTCAAAAAACACCTGCATAAGATTGAATAAGAGGTTGTCACAGCAGATAGCCTGGCCCTATATCAACCATGCCGAAACTTTGGGGTATCTGCCAATGGACCCTGAACATAGCTCTGCGGACGCCATGCACTAAAACTTCATAGCTTGGCTGCACCGTCCTGTAAGACAACACTGTCTCCATGCTGAACCAGTCCGACATGGCTGTCACAGTGCTACACGACCCTTATCCATGACCTTCATCATTGAGAACAACAACCTGACCCTCGACCCTAAGCAGAACCCTCATCTTTTATTTCCATTTTCAGAAATCCCTCGTATCTCACCTTTTGACAGGAATTCATTTGACTTTTTTTGCAATCTACAGCTCAGTTTTATTTCCTACTATGTGGTGTCAAGTTTGTGTCCAGTCACATAGATTATAATTATCTGATAACACATATTAATCTCTAAAAAAAAGAAAAAGAAAAAAAGAAAACTGACCTTTGAGCTCCTCTCCCATGGTTAGTAACAATGTTTTTGTGCTGCATCATAACGATATTTTATTAAACCAAGTGTCATCTCAGCCTCCACAAAATACTCAACAACACATGTATGCTGCTATCTTGAAATAGAAGTTGTTTGATAAAAATTCTTTAGCAAATGAAAAGTACATACAAACACACACACACACACACACAACTCCTTTTCCACCTTGTCTCCCTCCAAATGAGGTTCCCGCCATGTCTTTGAAAATCACATGGTTTCCTTTCCGCTATGCAGAGAACATTGTCAGGGGAAATCAAAGTAGTCACTGCAGATACAGAAAACAAACTCCTCGATGTGATATATGAAGTCACTGTTGGATCGAGAGAGAGTGAAGTGGAGTAGACTGCAATTTGTCACAAACAAAAAACTCCTAATGGATGTTTTTGTCCTGCATGCAATAGCGAGACGTGTACGTTCTGAAGTGATATCACCAAATGGCCAAACTAGTCAGCTGTCTCCGTTCAGCGGAATTGCTGATGTTAAAAACCACAAACCAAGCCAGAAATGTAATTGCAGTTATGGATATCCCCAGTTAACGTCTCTCTCCAGAATACAGACGGTTGTTGCTGGTCAGGGGGGAGGGGAGGGTGATACAGAGGCGTGAGCCCCTGATAGGCTAGGAGAGGTGGGGGTCTGGGGCAGGTTGGTGGAGCTGTGGGGGATGGAGTCAGGACATTGACTATAAAATCTTTTTTTGGCTTGTAGTTTTTGATTAATGTTTAATGCCTCTCCAAACCGAAGCAGTCACTTGTTGAGAACTGTTGAAGTTTTTCAGAGTACATTGGTTTAGCATCTCTCACCGCCTTGCTAAACCTGTATTTTGACTCTGTGTACAAGACTTAGTAGCAGTCCTGAGAACATCCCATTCTGTGCAGTCCAAGCACGCCCGAAGATTCTCCATCACCTCACTAGTCCACTTCTTGAATTCCCTCACCACGGGTTTGCAGAGCATTAGTTTCTGCCTGTATGCAGGAATCAAGTGGACCATGACGTGGTCAGAGTGTCTCAGTGCAGCACGAAGGACAGAGTGATAATCCCTGCTTACTGTGGCGTAACAGTGATCCAGCGTGTTCTCTCTGTACTTAGGAAGTTCATGGGTGAGATTTCCTTTGTTAAAGTCCCCAAGAACAATAACCAAGTAGGTTGGTCCGCTCCAGACGCCGTATCTGGTCTACGAGTGTCTGCTGTTCCTGCACATTCCCCGCCGGCAGCATGTAAACACCAACCAAAAATAGGTTACAATAAATACATAGTTAAGTGCAATGCTCCTAACAACACACTGGCACAATAGATATTAGCCACAGCATTCCAGACAATGAACTAATATAATGAAAAACTTAGAGGATTGGAAAAGATTTTCAATGTACCCAATCACTGCCAATCAAGAGCAGGCTCTACCATAAAAGTGTATGTGACAAAATACTGAACTCCCACTGCTCACATTGCCCCACGGTTGGCGTAACATAACTACAGTGAAAAAAGAAACAAAGCATACAAATACTGTTTATAAAAAGGTTCAATAGACGCCACAAGTTAATCCCCAAACAATATCAGCCATTTCTTCTCATCCCCCACTACTTAAAGGAGCAGCTCTTCAGCTAAACTTTCCACTATTTAACCATGCCACATAAGATCTAGGCACATGGCGGGAAAGTGGCACTTTAATTAGTGTTGGAATTTTAAGTCTGGCAGCTTGGAGAATTAAAAAGTCTCTTTGGCTCTGTGTCTTTTGCTGACCCAAAATCTATTTTATAGCTTTTTTTATGAGTAACAAAGTGCTATTTATGCCTTAAAGGTTTTGCCGCACCTGCAGCACTGGAAGACAGCAAGTCTGTACCTTGGAGCAGCATTAGTGTCCCTTAGCATCGTAGATCCCTGTTAAGCTCTAATATAATAACTCACAGGGAACTTGTGTTTTTCAGCATAGGCCGAGACCCCGGATCTGGATGCCACCATAAATCACGATGAGCTAAAAAGCATTGGCTAAAAGTTGCATATAGTTGAAATCCACCAGCATTATTTATGATGTAATTCTTTCGGTGATACAGTGCGTGTTAATAAACCTCAGGTTATGACCATTTCAACACCTAGTTTATTTTTTTCTTTTAAGAAGTTATAGTACAATATAGGGTCTGTGTGCAACATCTATCAAAGCAGGCAAATTGAAATATAACCGTCCCAATTACAGTGCTTTTGTTCGTATTCACCTTCCCCTGGCCCAAATGAAAACCTTTATTTCTTTTCTCTTTTGTATATATACATTAAATGTGCTAGGGCCCCTCATGCACTAATTGTGTATTTTGTCCGTTTTGACCATAGATTTAATATTTTAAAAAAAAAAATGTATTTACTGTTTCAGTCACACCCCTCCCCTTCACAATGGTTCATTCCACCTGCGCTGTGGATACGATCGCTAGTGTAAGCGCGCACTTGCTATGATGCAGCGCAGACAGTGACACACGCAGGCATGTCACATCAAAAATCAGGGCATCAAAAACGCAAAGAGAGAAAGGAAAGAAGACAGAGAACGTCGAAATCGACAGTATGTCACGTAGTTTTTCAAAAAGAAAGGTAGCTTGTCATATTCCTGTATTCCAAAACTTTTAGAGTTAGCTGCTACTTATTTTTGTTGCTACATGACCTGCTTTTATCTAGCTAGCTGTAAAATAATTACTGAATCATTATTTACATCCAACAACAATAACATCTCTGCTGTCTCCGGGTTATCATGTCTCATAGACACAGATTCAGCGGCTGCTGCAGCACACCCACGTCCTCCTTCCCCCAAGTCCCCCGTCTCAGCCGAACAAGGTGAGCCTGAGCGCGAAAGGAAGATTCAGGAAGATTGAAGCCTCTAAACACGCCTTATCTACTGTGTTCGCCACATGATTAAACTTTACAAAACAAAAAGTAATCTATACGCTTCAAACATTACAAAATCAGTTTGCCGTGTCATGTGTTCTGTGAAGTGACAGTGCTGCTACGATCGATGCTGGGTCATTCTTAACATTTGGTGCTATTTGAGTCATCATGACATAATGTGGTATATTTTGAGTTAAAATGGACCAAAAGCTGTTTCTAAATGATTTACCATATAACACAATAATATGTACCCAGGATTAATTAATAGGGATCTTCGCCCGTGACGTCACGACGCGGTTTCGTGAGCTCTGGTTGGCAAAAGAAAAGTAATGGCCACTTGCTGTGCATCGCCATACCAGCGCAAACACCGAAGAAAAAGGGTTGTATCGTGCTGTGTGATCGGCTGTGTTAACAGGTTTGATAAGAATAACCCCAAGAGCTTCTACCGCGTACCTAAACAGCCTGAATCAAGAAGAAAGCTTTGGATTTATGCAATTAGGCGTCTAGAAAAACAAAGTATTATGACATTAAAGACATAACCCAAAGATTGGGTACTGTAGTGTGTATCATATCTGTGTACATACCCTTATAAATTAAGGGTAAATTATTGTATTTTCATGCATACATTTTTTCCTACATAGCCCATTGATAAATTACACTTCTATTTTATTTCTCAGAGGAAGATGAGAGAACAGGAGAAGCCGTGAGAGCAGACTCAGAGGAAGATGAGAGAACAGGGGAAGCCATGAGAGCAGACTCAGACTGGGTCTCTCTTAATCTCTTAATCAGAGCACAAATGCACTATTTTGTATTCCTTGTGTATTATTTGGTCATGAGCTAAAGAAACCTTGTATGAGCGCACTAAGCAGTCAACATGGTTATAAAATCAAAGACATAACATGGCGTCGAATGTATGATAAATTCCCTAACCACGAAAGCAGAAAAGCACACAGGGAGTGCTACTTAAAATGGAAAACCTTACAACAGTCTGTAATGGCAGCTGTCCCTGGGGAATAGACGGCAAGATGAAGAAGCTCATACAAACAGAAATAGACAAAAATAGAGCTATTCTGAAGAGGATACTAGATGTAACCTTGTTCTTGGCCTCTCGAAATTTACCCTTTAGGGGTAAAACAAAAGACTTGGGGGGACATTCATAATGGCAACTTGGTCGTTGTGGCGCAGGGGTTAGAGAAGGTGTGCTGGGAAGCACAAGGTTGATGGTTTGAGTCCAGGCTGCCCCATGTTCCATGTCGAAGTGTCCCTGAGCAAGACACCTAACCCCTAACTGCTCCCCGGGCAAAAATGTGAAAAAGCCATGGGTTTAAAGTGTAATGTAAGTCGCTTTGGATAAAAGCGTCTGCTAAATGACCTGTAATGTAATATAACTTCTTGGGCATCCTTGAGCTCCTGTCCCATTATGACCCACTACTAAACGAACATCTACAAAAACTTAGAGACAAAAAGACAGGAACAAGACAGGAACAAGATTGACACACTATTTAAGCTCAGATATTCAGAACGAATTTATTGAGTTATGTGGAAAACAAGTGTTAAGTAGTATACTTAAGGAAAGGCAGGAATCAGTCTATTATTCAGTCATTTGCGATGCTATTCCTGATATTTCACAAAATATCAGAGCTTTGCAGGAGGAGATGCAACATCTGAGGGATGAATGGGAGAGTTTCTTTTCTGAAGCATCACTTGTTGCCCAACAGATGAGCATTAACCCTCTGTTCAGGTCAGGATTCAGTCGCCAAAGGAAAAGAAAACGGTTTCACGATGAGACAGAGGTAGAGGGAGCAAGGGCGCACAGTGCAAATTCAAAATTCAAAAATTCAAGTTCAAAATACAACAATGATCTGACTTGTGAATTTGAAGATGAAGTCAGACACCTCAACTCTGTATATAGGGCCACTTTCACAGGGTGTCTGTCACCAATTGATCTGCTCAACAGCAGTTACAAGATGCAGCTGCAGAGTATTTTTGGGCAGGTCTGCATAGTTTTGCGGATATTTTGCACACTGTGACCGTTGCTGGTGGCAAGAGAGCATTCAGTAAGCTGAAACTGAAAAAAATTTATCTGAGGTCTGCTATGTTGCAGGATAGACTTTGTCACCTTGCCATACTTTCCATTGAAAGCAAGCTGGCAAGAAAGCTGAACTTTGATGATTTGGTACATGATTTTGCCAGCAGAAAGGCACGCCGCTGAGCCATTTAAAAAGTGACACAGCCTAACTTTGTTAGACTTGGATAACAGTTTAGTCCTGGCATTACTCATGTTGTGTCGTGATTTTGAGCCCTTTTGGCCTAGCTAGTCCTATTCCTGGACTCATTTAATTATGGGTTAGTTCTAGCTGATGTTTCCTGATTGAGCAGTTTGACCCAACTAAAGCTTGTTCATGTAAAGTATGTCAATATGACATAAGTGTATATTATGTTCGGTTGAGCTTGCAATTGAGATAATAAATGTTCTCCCTTTTATGTAAACAAGTACATATTTCTATCTTTTTTTCTTGTTTTTGTAGGCTTTGTACTCATCTTTAGACATTTTAACTATGCAATGTACTAAGTATCTTTCTTAAAGTATACAGGGTTTATTAGGTTAAATTTTATCTGTAAAAAATGTAGGGGGCCCAGAAGTCTTGGTTTCCATAGGGCCCAGAATTTCTGGCGGCACCCCTGTCCACAACAACACGCTGGGTCCTAAGTGAACCCCTTGGGCCTCAACGACTTATTAGAACTTGTTAAGAGCTACTTTTTCTCTACTTTTGTTAACGCTCTATGCATAACTGTGAGACGTGGAAAAATAATTCATACTACAGTGTTGAAAAGTAGCCTTGATTTAGAAAACTTGATGTAATCCAAAACCAAGGCACAAAAAAAATAATAATCAAACAAATCAGCAGGTTGTGGCCTCTAAAAAATATTAACTAAATGGACATACCATATGGCTCGGCATTAAAAACTAATGCTTAATCCCTACAGTTATATATTAAAAGAAAAAAAATACTTTTCTTGATTTTATTTAACTGAGATCTTTTATCCTGCACTCAGGAAATTCAATTGGATAAAAGTTTATGATCTAGCAGCGACATAATATATACATATTTGGTTTGGTTGACTGAAATTTACAAACACAAACTGTGCCTCCTTTCAGCAGATGCATCCTGTGAAGGACCCAGCCTCGCGGTCGACCTCGGCTGGATCAAATTAGTCTGATGTATTGGGGGGGGGGGTTCCTCTTTGAGTCACCAGCTTTTTCTTTGCTGTTCCCGTTACCTAGCAACTCGCTGTGCTTGACAGCCTTACAGTGCATCCGGAAAGTATTCTCAGCGCTTCACTTTTTCCACATTTTGTTATGTTACAGCCTTATTCCAAAATTGATTAAATTCATTATTTTCCTCAACATTCTACACGCAACAACCCGTAATGACAAAGTGAAAACTGTTTTTCAAATTTTTGCAAATCTATTAAAAATAAAGAATGAAAACACAACATGTACATAAGTATTCACAGCCTTTGCCATGACACTCAAAATTTAGCTCAGGTGCATCCTGTTTCCACTGATCATCCTTGAGATGTTTCTCCAACTTTATTGGAGTCCACCTGTGATCCAGTTGATTGAACATGATTGAGAAAGGCACACACCTGTCTATATAAAGGTATCACAGTTGACAGTGCAGGTCAGAGCATAAACCAAGCCATGAAGTCCAAGGAATTATCTGTAGACCGCCGAGACAGAATTGTATTGAGGCACAGATCTGGCAAAGGGTACAGAAAGATTTCTGCAGCATTGAAAGTCCCAATGAGCACAGTGGCCTCCATCATCCGGAAATGGAAGAAGTTTGGAACCACCAGGACTCCTCCTAGAGTTGGCCGCCCAGCCAGACTGAGCGATCGAGGGAGAAGAGCCTTAGTCAGGGAGGTGACCAGGTACCCGATGGTCACTCTGACAGAGCTCCAGCGTTGTTCTATGAAGAGAGGAGAACCTTCCAGAAGGACAACCATCTCTGCAGCACTCCACAAATCAGGCCTGTTTGGTAGAGTGGCCAGACGGAAGCCACTCCTCCGTAAAAAGCACATGACAACCCGCGTGGCGCTTGCAAAAAAGCACCTGAAGGACTCTCAGACCATGAGAAACAAAATTCTCTGGTCTGATGAAACAAAGATTGAACTCTTTGGCCTGAATGCCAAGCGTCATGTCTGGAGTAAACCAGGCACTGCTCATCACCTGGCCAATACTATCCTTACATTGAAGCATGGTGGTGGCAGCATCATGCTGTGGGGATGTTCTTCAGCGGGAGGAACTGGGAGACTAGTCAGGATTGAGGGAAAGATGGATGCAGCAATGTACAGAGACATCCTCGATGAAAACATGCTCCAAAGTGCTCTGGACTTCAGACTGGGGCGACTGTTCATCTTCCAACAGGACAACGACCCGAAGCACACGGCCAAGATAATAAAGGAGTGGCTTCGGGACAACACTGTGAATGTCCTTGAGTGGCCCAGTCAGAGCCCTGACTTGAACCCGATTGAACATCTCTGGAGAGATCTGAAAATGGCTGTGCACCGACGCTCCCCATCCAACCTGATGGAACTTCTGCAAAGAAGAATGGGAGAAACTGCCCAGAAATAGGTGTGCCACGCTTGTGGACACATAAGCCAAGAAGACTTGAGGCTGTAATTGCTGCCAAAGGTGCTTCAACAAAGTATTGAGCAAAGGCTGTGAATACTTATGTACACGTTATGTTTTCGTTCTTTATTTTTAATAGATTTGCAAAAAACAGTTTTCACTTTGTCATTATGGGTTGTGTGTAGAATGTTGAGGAAAATAATGAATTTAATCCATTTTGGAATACGGCTGTAACATAACAAAATATGGAAAAAGTGAAGCGCTGTGAATACTTTCCGTATGCACTGTATAATTAGTAATAAAGAGTTTGTAATCTTCAATTCAATTTCAAAAAATGAAAAACCCTTTCATGGGGAAGAAACCTTAGGGCAGGGGTTGGCCCGCCATATATTTTTAATTAGCATGCATCAAAGTTTAAAAATATTAATATAAACTGACTGACTGACTGAGGTTTCACATTTACTGAGTTTATAAGGTCAGTGAAGTGCTCACGATGTGATCATCATAGTGCAGCCTATGGGAATGTTTTGTGATGTTCGGGGGTTGGTTGGAGTAACGGAACGTGGGAGCAGTGTTGGTTGGTTTGCGTGCGAAGCTACGACTGAGTCGTAACTACGAATCGTCAACGTGGCGCACTTCCCCACGCTGACCAAAATCAAATGCGCGTTTCCAAATACTGAGCTCTCTGCTAAAATGGGCGAATGTGTCTGCGATCATATTTCTCATAAAAGAATTCAGTCATTGAGAAGGAAATCACACTGTTTTCACTAGATGCAGAAGAAGTGGAGGAGAGTCGGCAATTAGACTGGATTTTAGTGTGATGACTCTCTGAAGAATCAGCATCAACTGCTCTCCCTTTCTGACTTCTACCGGAGCCGAGATGCTACATGAAATGAATTAGGAGTCTGTTCGGCTCAACATCTGGTGAGCAGACATTCTCTCTGTTAACGCTAGACAAAAGCACACAGAGAACCAGAATGGCAGACAGCATCTCCGTGACGTCCTTCGCATCTCAACCACCAAGCTTACTGATCTGCCAGCTGTCCTTTGGACCAAAGCGCAGAATCACTCTGTGTGTTTACATGATGGTATAATTCGAATCTTTGCTTAGTCGGACTATGCTATCTTTCGGGGCAAGTGCTATTATCCTAATATACATGGCAGTGAATAAATCGAATCATTGGCCGAAAGCATGTCATATCCAATACGATAGGTGGTGCTGTTTTCATTACAACTAGTTGTGATACAGCTATTTCCGCTTGACCGCTTCACCACTACCAACAACATCAACATTACGAGAAAGATGGCAAACTGAAAGCAAGGTGAAGCTACATCGCTCTACTGTTTTTGCATGATGTTAATAGGAGTACAGCGAATGCGAATGGCGCTATTGGCTGATTTGATAACGGAGAGAAGACTAAGTCGGGATCTTAAGAATGCGCAAAGACGCAAAGTCCAGTTCCTTATCCGATTCACCGTTACATGCCGCAATAGTCGAACTATCAACTGGATCAGATCGAGTTATCCAGGGGTGTTAGGCGGATCGTAGTCGGACCGCACATAGTCGGACAAAGGTGTTTACATGAAACGGATAATTCGATTTCAGTCCGACTAAGCCAGTTATTCGAATCCATGTAACCACGCTGACTGCTCCACGGAGTGCAACATTCTCCCATTACAGGGGAGTTTATTTGTCAAGCCCAATTACTTAATACATTCAGTCAATTAAAGTTGATTTGTTACCAATCCCAATCATTTATTTGTGTAATTAGCTTGAAATATCCACATCCGATTTCTCTTCTCGTGTCTCCCTTCATACACAATGAAGGACAATGACCTGCCAACCTTTTCATAAAAAATAAAATGAAAATCTACTAATTGAGAGCTATGATGGAGGCTTTTTTTCTTCAAACATGTTCAATTATCAAACGTAATTTATCTGCATTTGATTGATTTTTCCAATATTAGTGCATTAGAAGTGAGGTAGTAGAATACCTCATGTTTGAGTGGCCCAGTCCTATGTGGCCCTGGGAGAACGTCAGAGGAGGGATCCCTCCTCCGATGGATAGACTACAATGGATGTCACGTGTACAAAATGAACAATGTAAAAGATGTACAAGACAATTTCCATAACAGAAATTATTCAAATAATTGCAAGTATTAAGCCAGGTGTAAGGCAGGATCACTGCAGGGACAACCACCACCAGATAGAGAACAACGAAGACTTTAGGAAAGGCTGATGTTGGTTTATGATGACAGTGATAATAATAATAATTAATAATAATAAGATATTTAAAATAAGGATGATGATAGCAGCAGCAGGTGTCAGCAGGGCCACGGTAGAAGACAGGAACAGGATCCAGAACCATTATCCAGCACAAAAAATGCTGGATTAGTGGTATGCATGAGATGTGGATTCTTGTAGAAGGAGCGAGTGAGAGAGGAGCTTGGTGCTTAGCTTAACTAAGGTCTGGTCCGGGCTAACCTGAGCCAGCCCTAACTATAAGCGATATCAAAGAGGAAATTTTTAAGCTTCATCTTAAATGAGCGGACTGAAAGTGGAAGCTGGTTCCACAAAAGAGAAGCTTGATAACTGAAGGCTCTGGCTCCCATCCTACTTTTTAAAACTCTAGGAACCACAAGTAACCAGCATCTATGGAGCGCAGCTGCTTTGTAGGGCAATACGGTGTTACAAGCTATTTAAGATAAGACGGTGCCTCACCAGCAAGTGCCTTGTAGGTGAGAAGTACCTTAAATTCTACTCTTGATTTAACAGAGAGACAGTGGAAAAGAGCAATATGATGCCTTTTCTTAGTTCCTCTTAATACACGTGCTGCAGCATTCTAAATCAACTGGAGAGGCTAAAAAGATTTACAACAGCAGCCTGAGTAATCCGAATGCATTAACTAATTTTTCTGCATCACTTAGACGGGAAGTTCATAATTTTCAATATATTACGTAGATAAAAAAAGGCAGTCCTTTGAAGTTGATTTGATAATTTCTGGCTGAGAGAACATTTTAGGTTAATTTTAAATTAAAATTGGCTAATCCGTCTACTTTTAGATAAAAATAATGTTGCAACCCATAGAGCTAATTTAACTAAGTGCAGATATAAAATACTTCCAAGCTACAGTAGCTGAATATTCATAAGAAGCAGTAGATCCCAGAGGTGTCTGTACTGTACTTAAGTAGACATTTTGGGTAGCTACACTTTACTGGAGTATTTATTTTTCAGACGACTTTTTACTTCTACTCCTTACATTTTCACGCAAATATCTGTACTTTCTACTCCTTACATTTTAAAAACGGCCTCATTACTTCTGGCTTGTCGCAATTCAAAAACAAAGACCTATCTAGATAAATGGCGCTATCCGGACAGAGTGCATTTGATTGTGGTTGGATGAGAATATAAACATTTAGCATCCAAACACCCGATTGGTTTTCTCCGTGATGCGCCGGCAGATTGGAGCGACACCGGGTGGGAAAAGTGGTATTTAGCGACATGGACCCTCCTCCTCTTCCTCACGCAGATTCCATGTAACGTTAGATGAGTATCTTCATGAAAGTGGGTTTGTCCTAAATGTTTTATTGAGAGTCTGGCACAACACAGCGATCTGTGATGCAATCGGTTCACGAATGATGAACAGCATCTGAAGGATGCATCTGCTGGATTGGGACATAGCTACAGTTTGAGGGGAATGATGTGCATGACCAAACCCTACAGACGTGTCTTGTTTTAGTACGTGGGGGGTGTAATTCCATAAAAACTCAGGTTTAGTAAACTGATGACAAAGAAATCAAATTGAGACTTCAAACAGTTGGCATCTACCCCTTCACATTCAGTAAACTTGGTTCAGTCCAATGAGACTCATTAGCAGCAGCAGCAGTAGTTTCTTCCCCAATTAAGAACCCTTGAAGAGAAGTGTGTTTCCATCATGGTTCATTGCAGCTTGATCGGAGTTAAGCAAGACAAAGCAATTTGGTTGACGCAACAACATGTTGGTGCAGATTTTAGTTTTCCAAAATATCCAAACAACCACCTCACTTTATCTTTGCCTGACTGATTTCTTTCCTCCTTTTATTACTTTTTTAAATGGCAGTAACTCACACAAAGCAAGTTTGGTTGTATCGGCATAACTTACTCATCTGCAACCAAAAACAAGAGTGTTTACCCCATGTGTTTCCCTCCCTGAAATTGCTTTGTGTACAATTCAGGATTGATTTTAAGACCCCACTGTTTTGAAGAAACAGGTCTCTTCATGCAGTTTGTCTTGGATGTTAAACCACTGCAAGTTTCCACTATTGCTAAGCAGAAGGCCGTGGTCGGCCTCAAAGCAGGAGGAGAGATGCTTTTTGTGTTTTGCCTCTAGACTGTGCAGGGTTCAGACCAGATGTCCCCCTCTCTTGACAGACCCATTTTAGTCTTCCGCATGTGGCTGGGTTTGCATTGTTTCTTACCTCAGTGTCAGTATGTATATTGGTAATGTCTGCTATATGGGCATTTGATTTTGTAAGCCTCCTTAGTAAACAAACCACCAACATTGGTCAAACTCGTCTGCAGACTCCACCACAGAATTGTATCAAGACCTGAATTAAACAGTGTGAAAAAAAAAAGTTCTAGATATGACATGGTTCATGGAGGCAGGATTTATTGCAGTCCGGCTGCATCGGATGAAGCTCAGTGCATCTAATAAATCCCTTTCTTCACGGGAAGAAAATAAAGCATGTAGGTGAGGGCTTCCTGCGCGGTTCAGGGAGCAGATTCCTTTTTGCACCACCCACCATGTACAACCCAAAGGTCTGCAGAGATAGCAGAAGGTATAATGGTTCTGGGAGGTGTGTGTGTGTTTTGCGAATGTCAATTACGTTGTCAACTTCTCGGCAGATGTCTGCCCTGCCAAAAGGCTGAAACGTTCTGTTTTTAGCCTAGCTCGTAGAGTAAAATGTTCCTTTTCGTCACCGCTGACTTCCTCAATTACCTTCTGCCGTTATACTTACTTTCTAAATAGCAAGTCCGGTATATTGTTTAGTTATTTCAATTACCCCCCAAAAAAAAGAACTTGCAGTTTAGTTTCTGTGAACCAAAGGGACAATTTTATCACCAGCCCTCATCAAATATGTGATGAAGCTTAGTAGATGCAAATCATTAGTTATATCATACACATATTCTCATTTCAATGCACACACAATAACTATCCTTTGTGATCCCTTCTGCTTTCTCATGTTTTTTGATTTCATGTTCTCGATTCAGTGCATTGCTCACTGTAGATTTCTTTTACATGAATGACTTTTCCAAAATAATGATTGTGCAAGAAATAACAGTGCGTCTGCCAGCTTGGCAGCTCTGATGACGGGGTTGACAGACCAGCTGAATTGAATTTATTTCTCACGTCCCTCGATGAACAGCTCCACCTCTACTCGATCACCCTAAACCTTTTTTCTCAGATTTTGTAATGCCTCCGGTCGTCTCACAATAAACATCCCAAAATAAAACACGTTCTGTAAAGTTTTAAACAAAATTGACATCTAAATTAATGTTCAAACCTTAAAACAACCAATTTTGTAACTTTTTAATTCCTATTGTTTGTATTTTAGAATGTGAAATGATAAATGGGTTGAAATGGTATTCATACAACTCATTTCTTGTCCTCCAATAACTCAAAAGCGCCCGTATACTAAGTGTAAACATTCACAAAGCGCATGGCAGTGAAGTGATTTAAGAAATACTATTTATTGAGTCAGGAAAACCTGACTCAACAGATAACAGGCATAAATAACAAATGTCTGGTCGACGTAAAACACCAAGGATCCGAGGGAAGCTGTCTGCATAATCGGACTGCGCACCGACGAGTTTCACTAAACGCCAGCTGTGCAGGTGTCAAAGCCAGATGCAATTCCCCTGCCTGCGACTGAGGTAGTTTACTGGAAACTTTGATCACTATTTTCATTATAACCGTTTAGAATATTTATCTGTGACACTGTGTGACCACCTCCCCGAAAGAGTATAATATGAAATTGAAAATGCAGATTACAAAAATGATACTTGTGCACTGGGGGAAATGGTTCACTGTGGCTGTACGTCAATGAATGCCAATTATTTCTGAAATAGGTTTATCCTGCTTTTACATCTGATGACTGCTTGAAAGCAAAGAGGATTACGCGTTAAGTTACTGTTTAGTCCTCTTATCAGTGATCAGCACAAAAAGGTGAGGTCCTTGAGGTCTTGCAGGGGTGGGAGGGGTAGAAGCTAAGCCAAATAGGACAAATCGGCTGTTGCTAGGGCAACTTCAGCGCATCCTTGGTTGGCCAGTGGCTGAAAGTTTGAACTGTTTCTTTGAACAAGTTCAAAAGAATAAAAACACCTTTGGAGTGTTTGGGGCTTTTCTTTTTCTTCCACTATGCCGCATACACCTTATACATTGGTTAAGGTACTGGAAGTCCAAAAAGCAAAAAGACAAGTTGCAAAAAATAAATGCTCTTCACAGTCTCATTAATATGCCATTTGTAACATATCAAAAGTCCTGAGAAATCCAAGTGGCACAATGTCACAACTTCCCTTGCTGCCCATTAATTCAAGAAAGAAACATTGGTTGGTTTCAATGGCCTCGTCAAAGGCTATGATCTCTGTCCACCTTGAGCTGTCCACGACCACGGTGCTGATTTTTGTGACTCTTTGTAGCAGGCTCAGATAGAACGTGATGAGTTCGTGGAAAAGCCTGCATGGATTTGTGTTTTCCATCTGAAACATTTTGTTCACTCGGTTTGCCTCTTGGACGATGGGCTGAAGGAACATTAAGTTTAAGTTTGCTCATTAAGTTTGTCGACAGGATCTGAGTACATCTGAAAGACAATCTCCGCACTGTAGCTTCGGTCCTTGTCTTTTGCCAACTGGAAGTGCAGTCTGAGCTCATCGTACTGGTCGAGCACCCGATTCAGGCACGCGCTGACAGCTAGCCACCTTGTGTCTGAAAGTTGGAGGATTTTTAGTGGAGCTTCTCCAACGTTAATTGTTTCATTGAGTTGCTTGTAGTTTTGCTGGCGGAGAGTACGGTGTGAAAACCACGCATAAGTTTGCGAAATCTGGTATTCAACATTTTTCGGCAACACACGCATTGCATATGAGGAGCACAGCTGAATCGAGTGACACACACATTTCACAAACACAACGTTGGGGTTGTGCTCTCGAAATTTTGTGAGAAGTGAATGGTTCTTGCCGCACATAGAATTGCATCCATCGGTTGCGAGCCCGATGCATCGTTTTGGACACAGCTTGCATTCTTGCAAAAAATTCAGAAATGCTTCTGTTTTTGATACCAGCTAAAGTAGACACAATGCGCTGCTGTGTTTGGCTGTAGTATCTTATTACAACAGCAAGCTGTTTTTGCATGCCCACGTTGGTACTTTCATCAATAACTAAAGAATACAGTTCTTCCCCTATATCCTTTAGAAGCTGGTGCTGCATGTCTGGGCCGATTACGTTTTTTATGAGTGCAGAGCATTTTGTCCTGTGCAGTTTGATGTCCTTCTGTGCAATTTCACCAACAAGCTCTCCCAGGTGATCCATGGTCAAAATGCTTGAATGGCAAGCAATGTGCGCTGCCATTTTAAGCTCGGCTAACTTGACAGAGCGGTCAATTCTCACTGTGGTTATGCTACTGTCAAACAATGTACGCACTCAACAACTGGAGAACGGAGCAGCATTTCGAATGTGTTTCTCCGTTTTGCTGTGGTTTTAGAGATCACTGTGGTGCGCACGAATCTCGGTTTTGCAGTACCGACAAAAAGCTTTGGTATCATCCCCAGCCACACGTTCTATCCATTCTTTAATTCCGTTTTCACTTTCTCATTCTTTCGTATATTTCTTCCCGTATTTAGCCCACTTACCGGGTGTCATGTTTCTCCAGGGGTGCTAGCTAGCTAGCTACACTAACTACCAGACCAGAGTTGGGATCGAGCGGGAGACTGAGAGCGTTATGTGTATGTGTATGTCTGCTCCAAACCTCTGGAATAGTTTACCTATCCATGTAAGAACAGCTTGGACCATTGCAACGTTCAAGTCCCTCCTTAAGATCCACTATTATTCATTGGCTTTTAATTCAAGTTGAGCTTTGATATTTTGACTTTGTTCTTCTCTACTGTCAGATATTTTGTATTGTACATTGTGCTCTGTCTGTGTTTTATTGTATCGCTGCTTTTCAAGCTTGTTAAGCACTTTGGTCAACTGAGGTTGTTTTTAAATATATATAAATGCTATATAAATAAAATTGAACTTGAACTATGTGGGCGTGTCCCATGTCCATGTGTGTACGTGCTGATCTGGAGTCAGTTTGGTAGGATTTGGGTATAAATAAATTATTTCATTTAAAATATGGATTTTTATTTAAAGATATTCATGTAATTTGCATGCAAAATAGGTCTACCCGAACCAGCGGACAAAAAATTCAACCCGCGGCAACAAAAGTAGCCCAATTCCGCGGGAAAACCGCGGACCTTGCAACACTGACTGAGGCTGCCAAATGAAGACTTAAATAATATGGCCAAACAAGCGCAGGTGTGGCTCGTCCAGCTGACCCCCTCCAATCAGCACCTGCGACAGATAAAGCAGGGACACCTAATGGTCGAGGAGGAGGAGGGTCGTCACAGTACCCAAACCAAAGACAGGTTTCAAAGCAACATCATCAGTTAGTTGTTTCATACTTAATTATCCATCACAAATATAGGCCCCGTCTGAACGATACTGATTAATAAAGACTGACAATGTTTTGGCAGGTTTTGTGATTAGTTTAATTTTGGAAAAAATTTAACTAATCACGGGAAAGAAGGGAAAAGATGCAAAGCCTCACGCATTGGAAACAATGCACTTAGTTGGTTTAGAAACACATCTGTCATATACTTTACATGGACCTGGGCTCCTGTTCCTGACTAAGTTAGATAATTTACAGGATAAGATCACATAAGTCAGGCTTTTCGGTTCCACAAAGCAAGTTTGGCAAAAACACCATAGGAACATATCCACAAACTTGAACCTGCTCCAGCGCAGGGTAACTTCAGTTAGCTGGATAAGCTTCCCACTCCCTGCGAAAAAAGGGCAACGCTCTTCCTCTTAAGCAGTGTTGGGGGGTGTAATGGGTGTGGATCCTATGGGTTCCGGAATGACCACTGCAGGTTGGTTCAGAACACGTTTTATTTTATTTTACGCTGGCGCTGACTATCTGACCGGCAAGTGGTACAGCCATCGATATGGATCCCTAGCGGCGCGGCAGTCACCCGGAGGCCCGTCCACAATCCGCACTTTCTCCTACGTGCTGGTATACGAGCCCCGGAGCCGTTGAAAGACTGATTAGCCCTGTTTGACATGCTAGCTAACGTTAGCTAAAATTAGCTCGTGTCCGCTTAAACAGCGGTTTGATTTTTGTAGTATGCAGTTCGGGACTACAAACACAAAAATGTGTTAGACTTGGGTCCAACACATTCAGCCAGTTGGAACAGAAGAACACACCAGAATAGGCCTGTTTGGTAAGTAGGATTTGATGCCCGCATTCCTACATTTATAAAATGCAATTCAATGTAGTATTCAGTATTCAAAGTATTCAGAATGCAATACTCAGATTAGTTAATGTCGGAATGTTTCAGATTACATTTTTGGGCATGTATTCTGTAACGGAATATGTTTTGAAAGTATCCTTCCCAACACTGCTCTTAAGATCCCATCAATGAAGGAGCAATATTAGTCAGATTAGTGTTTAATATGGAAAGAGTTTTTTGAGATCGCCAAAATTCGTTAGTGCTCATATAAGTCATTGTGATGCGTAATCTGCCAACAAGGAATCATTTATAATCTCTTCATATTCATAAGAAGACCTTCTTCAGCCGTACTTCTCAGAGACTGTCTCTGTACATTTTTGTACAGTGTTGGCTATGCGGAGAACATTGGGAAAACCGCTGCATGCCGTGCTGTTTGTATAAATTAGATACTCTTTGGGCTTGTTTTTAGTGTGTAAGAGTTGAGATAATCATGGCAAGATCTCATTGGATGATACATTCTATTAAGTTTACTGCCAGCAGAAACATTTAAAGAAATATAATCTGAATGTTTATGGGGAGGCACTTAAAATTAATATTTAATTATTTTTATTTTCTATACCCCAAAATTACAAATTTGCCTCAGAGGGCTTTATAGTTTGTATTCATGTGACATCCCCTGTGCTGAAACCCTCACATAAAACATTGGAAAAAATCCCCATTAAAACAAAAAACCTTTTGATGGGGAGAGAACTTCAGGTAGAACGGCAGATCCCTCTCCTGTGTTGGACAGAATGCAATGGTTGTCATGTGTACAGAACGAAGACATAAACTTCAGTTCGTATGACAGAAGTGGTTCAAATATACATTTTATGGTCTTAAATTCCTTATTTATGGATTCATGATCTCCTGCCCGTCAGTTGAGAAAAAATAAGATCAACCATCTTCTTTGATATAATGGCATAGATAGTGTAGGTCTATGTGCCTTTTCTGTTTTTTGCATTCTATGATATTAGAGCAAAGAGAAGAAAATATATTGTCAGATGTATGTGTGTGTGTGTGTGTGTGTGTGTGGTGAGCACATCCTAAGGATAAAGGGTGTAATGTTCAGCCTCAGGCCGCTCAAAGTGGTTGCTGTGCTTGGCACCTGGGACCTCTGTCTCTCTGCAGGAATTGGCATGGAGCCGGCAGCTCCTCTAAGAGCCAGGTGTTGTTTTATTTATCTCAAAGCACAAGTAACCTTTCTAGAAGAACGCCACGGAGAGACCTACCTCTGAGTGCTGTCTGTTTCCCTCTCCTCTCCTGTCGAATACCCCCCCTGTGAAAGATGAGATCAAGAGCCATCAGCCAGGTCTGTCCCCAGACTGTCAGGGAAACAGACCCACCATGAAGCATTTCTTTATTTAGTTTTAACATAAGGCCAGTCTGCCTCCTTCAGTTTCAGCTTGACCATCTTCCCCCTCAAGATTAACATTTCTAATACAATCTGTGAGGGCAAACAATCAGTGGTGCTGTGTTCAAACCTTTAAAATTTCTGTTTTATTTGCCGTACCAACATTCTGTTTTTGCCATTCCATTGTGAGAACCTTTCTTTACTAACATTCTGTTTGGTTAGTAGGTATGATGGTCATACAGGTCAATGGTAGATTGTCACATATAACATGAATGTGACACATTAAAGTTCTCCATAGTTTCCTGTCAATATGTTAACTACATCACTGGCATCGTCGTTTTCGAATTATTGAAATAGACTTTCACCTGGAAACCAAGAACATTAACATTTTGAACGAAGAGCTGCATAGTGTTTTAAAATACTTTCAACATTTATTAATATTAGATATGGCTTCGCCGCCAACCTCGGTCGAGGCTCTGGCAGAAGATAGATCGCGGCAGCTCCTGCGGCCAGGACTGGATCACCTCTTCGATAGGGAGACAACGCCGACACCATTCTACCCGAGGTTCCTTGGTGCTTGGAAACAACACAATATTATTTTCCCAAAAGATAGATATTTAGAATTCCATCAGCTCGGAAAACCTATATTACACCAAGGGATCTGTTATGGTGCCATAGTTGACTGCATGATCAGTCAATAAATTCCACAGTAGGAACTGCCAGGTTGTTGTCACTGTTTGTTCTGTATGACATTTGTCAAAGAATGTCTACAAGGTTAAAGCAAACAAAGATGTCCCCTTTTTGTACATAATGTGATGGGACCTGAACAAAAGAAGTCATGCCCGCCTGGAGTCACTCTACTTTTAATCCTCCTTTCTGCATTATGACAAAGAGACATTGGAGTGAAACAGATGGTTGCTGTGGCGACATTACACAGCCTTTTTTGAGTCTATGGCACTTGGAAGGGGCAGCTGTTATTAAACACAGGTCAAAATACCAGAATGACTGATTCAAAGTAATTAATGTAATGAATGTACCGTAATATTTTACATATTTAGCAATCATAAGCCATAGTACATACGCATTGACATGATTAAAGAACGGGAAAGGTTTATGGCTTTTGTAGAATTTATACTAAATGCTGATATAAATGTTTGCCTGATTCACCGCTTGCCATATGTATCATAATACATGTGAATATACGAAAATAATTGAATAATGTGCCATTCTAATGTTCATCAATAATAGAAATCTAATAATGTTTGTTTATGAATATAACTGTTTGGCCACAGTCAAATAAAAATGAAAAAACAGCTTTGGCGCAAAAACTATGGTTGATGACACTCTGGTCCCATATTCAAACTCGGAAGAAAGCTTGCGTTTTTAGTAAATAGTGTACCTCGAACAAATGAAGATTATAACTCAGACAAGTGATGGAAAGCGAGGGTTTAAGAAAAACAGGGTCAGAGCATGTGAGTAAAAGCATCAGCTGCATCCAACCGGGATCCACTGGTTTGCATTATTAAGATCTGACGCTACGAGTATTGATGAGAGAAGAGACACAGTCAAACATTCCATTGAAATAAGCATATTAAGCCTGAGGGCCTTTTGGTGTGTGGTGTCACCAAAGGACATTCCATAGAGTGGTTGTATAATTTTGTATTTAAAACACAATTAACTATTTTTTGATTTTTTTTTAAACAGAAATGTGTTGTTGTTTTTTTAATTCATGTAGAATTAATAGCAGCCTCTGCGCTTCAGAATAAAAACACAAAATGCAAAAAATAACACGTCCAGTAAACAGCATTGGTGTCACAACTCCAGTGTGAACCCAAATGTAAACTATGCAAGGTAGATCGTGACAAGGTGAGTATTTATTGGACAAGGGGGACATCCGGTGATGTCGTGACGTGGGGGAGAGGTTCAAGTTGCCAGGCGGGAGTGACGGGAATCCAGGGTGAATGAACTAGGGTCGGAAATAAAAGCAACAGGTAAGTACACAAAACCACTACAAAGAGTGAGTCGCTGTTCAGGCCGACACGCAAGCACACATAAGAATATGGCTAAAGATCCGGCAGGGACTGGATGTCAGGTCTCGACCTAAACATTATTGTGACGATGATCAGGATCAGATGTGTTTATCGGGCACAGGTGGGAGCAGGGACCGGTGATCCTGGTACTCCCGCCTTGTCGTCGTTGCTCGGCAACCGGAACAAACAGACAGAGACAAACAGGAAAAAACTCTGGGGTTGTTAGGTCACTAACAGAATCCTCTGGCTGCCGGTGTGATGAAAGATAACCCTTTGTGGTTATATTTCTGGGGTAGTGGTCTCACCAAATGGCTCACGAATGACGCAAACATTTTTAAGTAATCTTGTCTGGGATTAGAAGATATTTCTAAAATGCAATTGTAGTCCTTGTAGTCTGGCCCGCAATGCAAATATATTTGCAGAATTATTATGGAGACTGCTTATGATGGGGGGAGATTTGAGAATAATGGGTCCAACGAATACTAAACTAGCCTAAACTGTTTTACAATTTGATTAGTTATGCAAGTGACATTTTTAATGTGGTTTACATTTTCACTTAAGCCTTAAGCCCAACCATGATGTTTTCAATAAACTAATTTGTTGAGTTGCGTAAACATAAACCGCAACCGTTTCTTCCTAACGACGAGGACAGAGTGTCATTAAATCACCTGATCAACAGGGTAAGGTGTGGCCAGCAGCAATCGGGAAAACAAAATAAATTAGAATCATAACAAATACAATTGCAAACAAGCTGTAAAGATGGGCCACTATTTCATATGACTGCACCTCCAAAAAATCAAGCGGAACCAAGGGGAAATGCACTGTGTTCCAACCACGCCCTCAGAGCGGCTCATGTTACAGACTATTAGTTGCAAAACGAGAGAGTTGCGATGTGCCAACTTGGACAGATTTTTGTCTGGTATAAAGCACATTATTATTATATTATTAACAGCTTTCAATGTTCCTACATCATCAAAGGGGTGGTTGACAGAAAAGGTTTTTGGAACCGCTGCATTACACATATAGGAAACTGTGTGATGCTAGATTGTATGCCACCATGGTTTGGACCTGAAGAAATACATTTCAATGGACCAGAGACAAATAATATTTCTGGAAAGTTACTTACCGCAGAAATGCGGTAGACATTCATTTTTTAGTGTTGCAGTGGAAAGCGGCGAAACTTGAGTATTCTTGCTAAGTGCTAATCAAGTTCACTTAGATAGCCGTTTTACGCTTGGACAGTGGCTTTCTGTGTTATAAGCAAGCCACACTTGCATTAAGAGGTGTCCAAATGTCTTGAGTTAAAAGCATGCATTACTAAAGAGACGGCACAACTCTCCTTTCACTGGAAGTGCTCCCCAGCCATTTGGTGTCTCACTGTAATTGTGTTGTTTCATCTACAGTTAGACTGCAGGGTTCACTATGTTGACTTGTCAGACCTCCATCTAGAGTCAAAATTCCCTACTTGCTCATATGCACACACAAACGGCAAAAAGAATAAACACAAACATAGCAAACACTTCATTGCCGTGGATGTTGTTGATCACCTTAAGGTGTGCAAATATTATTAGAGTATTTGCAGCAAAACATTAGCCCAGTCATTATCTTCCATAAATATTTCATTTGGTATCCCTGTTATGGCATTTCATTTCATTATATTTACAGCAGCCAGCAAATTTGGCATGATTACCGTTTCTTTATTTAATGACTGTGTAGCTTAGTTGGTCTATATCAATTGAGGGATAATATACCACAGTGAAAGTTGTTTGAATTCTAAATACCGACCAAATGAAATGAATGCCAATAGAAAAATAAAGCAATCCATTTCTAAAATGTATTTTCTTGTGATAAAGAGTCATGCAGATTTATATTGTATTAGCCTTCTTCGTCCTTTAGATAAACACACACCATTTCTGCACTATAGAAAAGCATTTTTTTTCAAATTTAAGACAACTTGTAGGACATCAGATAATGTATTGTCTCTGTCAACATTTTCTTCATTCCAGGAGAAATAAGGTCAAAATGATCAATCACTTTTTACATGTACTGTCGCTTTTTTCCCCCCTTCACTACAGGCTAAATATACTACAAACTTGTTTTCATTGTTAGCTTCTAGCTTCTATTTTATAGCTTGTAGCTTCTAACTTGTTGGAGTTGTGTTCAAACAGATCAGACAAATTGTAGCCAAGAATAATGCTATGTTCACACCAAACGCGACGCGGGTCTGTCACGCCACAGGATTACAGACTCAATGAAAATTACTTTTTTGAGACGCAATCCTGCAATGGCACGTTTCTCGAGTTGAGTTTGCGGCAAAGTTGCGTCAAACGCAGCAAATGTGAATGTGAAATATTTCAACTTCGGCAACGGAAGGACATGACGCTGCGGTGCGATGGCCTATCAGCGTTGAAATGCTCCCCGTCGTCACTGACGTCATGCAGGCAGCGGTACCCCCGGCTGTACGATACAAACATATACATTGGATGTGCTTGAGCAGACAGTGCCTTGCCACGAGACAGTTCCCTCAACCAAGAAGTAGGACGTTCAGCTGAGCATTGGTTGGTTGAGCCAACGAGCTATGAAACGGGATAGCAGCTAGCATCTTGTACCGCTGAAAGCAGCAAGCTACCGATGTCATGAAGAGAATGTTTGGGTAGCATAATTGATTGATCGATTTTGAGCATTAACAAGAATATCTCACTGTGAACTTATAATGTCAATATTAATCATACGGCTTCACCACCAGCAAGCATAAAATCTAACGGCTGGCACTGTGGAAAACCTTGCGTCGAGCATTAACACTTATCTTTTCAAACTATGGGAAAATCTGAGTACAAGCATTCAGAACAGAAAAAGGTTTCCATTATTAACATAAATACTTTGACAATACAATAGATTTTGGCAGCATTGTTGACAATTGTTATTGTGAGCATGCTGTGGTAGATTACAGGGAGAGGTGAGGGGGTTGGTGATGGAGGGGAGGTATCTTGCGGCCAGATGGCTCAACCTCGAGCCTTATCTGGACTTCCTGCCTAACGAGGAGAGGGTGGAAACAGTTTAGGGATTGAGGATGGCATAAACAGGTAGAAGAGGAGAGAAAACAGAGAAGACCAAGTGAGACGTAGTTTCGGAAAGTAGAGTAAAGAAGATTTAACAAACATTACCTGGATTAACCTGGACTGGCTGACTACTCCCTGTGTACTGAACTGTTTTGGAAGAGGACGCGCTTGTGTATGACCTGGTGAAAGAAGACGACGAGAACGGCTTGTGAATGGTGACGTGGTGTTGAGCTGTAAACAGTTTACAACTCTACCCAGGGGCCGGCTTGTGTTCTTGAATGGTGATGTGGAAACCCACAACCGCGGGCCTACGACAATGCTTTATGCAGTTTCTAGAGGGTTTTGCAGGGTTTTTGTATTGAATATTGAGACCGCTACCTCCATAGATTTGAGATAAATTATATTTTATATTTGAGAGTCACTGTTGTATAAATGAGAGCATGCATGTAGATGCCACAGAAAGCACAAACAAGAGAGATGGACATAAAAAGGGGGAAATAGTTCCGTGCAGCAAGTGTCTCAATGTAGTCCTGACTGAGAACAAGCCACTTTGGACCGAACGCTGTTCAAAGTTAACGGGGGCACTGACCTGACATATCTTGGTGAGTAACTGTTGTGAATGCTGAGCTTCATAAATAATGGAGAGGAATTTGAGCTTCTACAGATAAGAGCAGCTTACTTGTTCAGAGTGTCTTTTTCTCTCGCGTTGGCTGAATTTGTGGGGATTTTATCGGAGATGACCTTTCTTCGTTTTTGGATTGCATCTTTTGCATTTCTCCCTTTTTGTATTATTTCTGAGATATCCTGGTTACAAGTGGAACACAATTGCATCTGAATACGTTGTATAGGATAGTCTACTTACTAACTGCTATCTTTTTTAAAACATCTGCCCCATGTAGAGGACTGATTTAGGTTTGTAATATCTGTGTTCATCATTAAATAAAACTACCAAAAAAGGCATTTTAATTAGGAGCAGCCTATTTGTACCCAAGACTGACGGGGCGCCTGCCCCCATAGATCTTGTTGAGTCTCAAAGAGAAGTAAATACAGCACAGTGTGTAATCCCAGTTTAAAATAATACATATTTTCTGATTCTAGTTCTTGAGGAAACAAATGGGCTTTTGCTCACTCTCTCTCTCGCTCTCTCTCTCTCTCTCGTGGTGGTTGGGTGCGTGGTGAGCTGGAGAGTTTGGTTATTTTCTCAGACTGTCTTTCTGCCTTTCCTCATATTTCACAGGCTGAATGAGTATTTGTAGTCTGTAATGGTCTTTTGGGAGGGTTTGGTGGTGTTTTAGGGGACAAAGGACGTGCATCGTGTCGGGGATGGCGTCCTCCGAGACACTGTCTTTGAGGGATGGGGTTCGGGTCCAGCTGGAATCTGGTGTTTTGGTAGAATTAGTCTTGCTGGACCCCTAACCGTAGGAGAAATCCTATTTCAAACACATCACTTACCTCCATCCTCGAAGAACCCACGCAGTCTCTTTCTGCATTTGGATTGGAGCAGAACCCTCAGGTCTGCCCTATGTCCACACATTCATCGTGTTACGTTCCCCAGTTTCTGTGTTTGGTGGCTTTGTTTTTGTGCCTTGATAGGTGATTGATTCCAGGAGCAGCAGTCCCCAGACTGGAGATCTGGCCCCACCCACTCGTCAGTGGCTGCACCTGGATTCCTTCCCTCGCAACACATAAAGTGGGGCCATTTTTGTTATGAAGCTCTCGCTCGTTGGGTGTGGGTTGGAGAGCAGAGAGTGACTTGGACTCTGTTAAATCGTGTTCTGTGTGCTTGTGAAATTTGTCATTTGTGTTTAATCCTGTTTTGTTTGTCTTTTGTTCCCAGGGAAAAGGGGAAGCACCTTGGGAGTGCGTAGGCAAGCTGCCCATGGGTCTACACCACCCGTAGTCATCCTCCTGTCTAGAAACACTAGGCAAGACCTGGGCGGACCACCCCCTGTATTTGGTTAGTGAGCCTTGCTAGTGCTTAAGGTAGGTTAGGGGGGGGGGTGTTTCAGGTCAGATAGGCAAGAGGGACTATTTTGTTTTGTTCATTGTTTTGGTTCCGCCCAGCCCCTTTTCCCAAGCAACCCATATTTATATATATATATTAATAAACATTCCTTTTTACGGGCTATATGTGTTTTGGTCGTCCGTGTACCTACACGCACCACACCTCCTTCCCCCATACCACATTGAGATGACGAGCGGCGGGTCGTTGCGTTCCCTCCTCCACGAGGCGTGCGTAACAAAGTGGGGGCTCATCCGGGATCCAACTTGCTTGGTTCCCATCTGGCCCTGCTGCTCTGAGCTCTGTGGTTGGTGGTTAAGGTGTAGTAGTGGGGGTTGTGAATGGGAGTTTTGTGTGTTCGGTAATAGTGTACATGATGGCTACTTCAGCCATCTCCAGTTTTGTTGATGTCCCCTCAGTCGCCGCAGAGATCCCCCCCGTTCCCGCTGGGCCGCAGCGATCCTCCCTTCCCGCTGGGCCGCAGCGATCCTCCCTTCCCGCTGGGCCGCAGCGATCCTCCCTTCCCGCTGGGCCGCAGCGATCCTCCCTTCCCGCTGGGCCGCAGCGATCCTCCCCTTCCCGCTGGGCCGCAGCGATCCTCCCCTTCCCGCTGGGCCGCAGCGATCCTCCCCTTCCCGCTGGGCCGCAGCGATCCTCCCCTTCCCGCTGGGCCGCAGCGATCCTCCCCTTCCCGCTGGGCCGCAGCGATCCTCCCCTTCCCGCTGGGCCGCAGCGATCCTCCCCTTCCCGCTGGGCCGCAGCGATCCTCCCCTTCCCGCTGGGCCGCAGCGATCCTCCCCTTCCCGCTGGGCCGCAGCGATCCTCCCCTTCCCGCTGGGCCGCAGCGATCCTCCCCTTCCCGCTGGGCCGCAGCCCCCAGCTATCGCGTGTTTAAGTACTGGGTTACGTTTGGTTGTTTTGTCGCAAACTGGAGGTTTGCTGTTTTTGGGGTGGGCGTGTTACGTTCCCCAGTTTCTGTGTTTGGTGGCTTTGTTTTTGTGCCTTGATAGGTAATTGATTCCAGGAGCAGCAGTCCCCAGACTGGAGATCTGGCCCCACCCACTCGTCAGTGGCTGCACCTGGATTCCTTCCCTCGCAACACATAAAGTGGGGCCATTTTTGTTATGAAGCTCTCGCTCGTTGAGTGTGGGTTGGAGAGCAGAGAGTGACTTGGACTCTGTTAAATCGTGTTCTGTGTGCTTGTGAAATTTGTCATTTGTGTTTAATCCTGTTTTGTTTGTCTTTTGTTCCCAGGGAAAAGGGGAAGCACCTTGGGAGTGCGTAGGCAAGCTGCCCATGGGTCTACACCACCCGTAGTCATCCTCCTGTCTAGAAACACTAGGCAAGACCTGGGCGGACCACCCCCTGTATTTGGTTAGTGAGCCTTGCTAGTGCTCAAGGTAGGTTAGGGGGGGGGTGTTTCAGGTCAGATAGGCAAGAGGGACTATTTTGTTTTGTTCATTGTTTTGGTTCCGCCCAGCCCCTTTTCCCAAGCAACCCATATTTATATATATATATTAATAAACATTCCTTTTTACAGGCTATATGTGTTTTGGTCGTCCGTGTACCTACACGCACCACACCTCCTTCCCCCATACCACATTGAGATGACGAGCGGCGGGTCGTTGCGTTCCCTCCTCCACGAGGCGTGCGTAACACATCGGTACTCACCATACAGATCCACAACCTGGGCTTCCGACCCAATTTCAGAATCAACCATTGAACCAGAAGACCACCTAGCATGATGACCGTCCCGTACCTAAACACGTTCAACCTGCAATTAGAAGAATCTATACCAGAGTGTAATTTGCTACTTGATGAAAGTGTGGTAACCATCCAGAGGGGAGAAAACCCCTGGAGTCCAGAGACTTGTCCCTCCAGGATGGGGACCTCAACAACCATAAAACCCACCTATCATCTGGGCAGCAATACAAAACGGCATTGTAACCTTAAAGTCCAGCAACCAATAATTTTCTCAGGGGATTCTAATCATCACCAAATTCAGATTCACAGCTTCTCTGTCCTGGAGAAATTGGACCCCTGTCATCAGGTCCAAACGGTCGTCCTCTGCGTAGGGATCAACGACGGCGGGGGGAAGGCGGCAATATCTACGGTGAACAAAATCAAGAATTAGCTGCACAGGCTAAGAAGACTTTTCTTTGTATTTCTCCTCATTCAGTTTCTCCCCTTTTAAGTGTCAAACACATAAAGTGTGTGGAATAGATTAACCTGATCCTGGCAAAAAGGTAACAGAACTCTACACCTGATTGAGGAAAATCAATTCCGTGTGACTCCAAGGAATCTCATCCACTGGACCCCACACACCGCCAACGTCCTCTTCAAATCCTGGATGACTCAATTAAACTTTGATTAGGAGGACCTAAAAACTTTCAGCCCTTTTCCAATGTTCTAAACCTTTCACAAACCGTTTTATCTTACTGAGGAGCTCAGTCTCCATGAAAAGGGCCCCTTTTTCATTCCAACTCCACTGGTGGTGGACAAGAATTTGCTGTGCAGAGACCCCTACAAATATTATAGACAATTTAAAAACTTTAAATATAAAATTCAATTGTTTCACCAACCTTTTACAAGCCCATCTACATGGGAACCTGAGAACCAGTTGATTGCTAAACCAATCAATAAACTAATCCAAAACAGACATCCGGTGTTTTAAAAGGTTGACCTTTAATGGCGAAGCAAGGTATAATTGGTCAATTGGAGAGAGAGATATTATTATCAAATTTGCAGACAAGGGATCTAAACTTGTTATCATGAATAGGAATCAATGTCCAATAGAAGCTTACAGACAACTGAACAACAAAGTACATTACCTAGCTTTCACACAATCTCTGCAATTCCAAACCCAGGCTCAAATACGGGAAAATAGAACACCTGTGGAAAAGAAAGAAAATTACAGAAAAACAAAAACCGTACTTGTCTGGTGAGGATCCTCCACGTCCTCGGATCTTCTTTCTAAGATACACAAGGATCCGGAGACTGGTCTGCCGGCTGGGATTAAATGAGGAACAATTTGTTTCGGACTGTGGGAGAGAGTCCTATCGTATAGCAGAAATATATATATAATTATATTTTACTTCAGGACGAGCCATTGCTCCTCTATGCCATTGGCTGACTTTTACTCTACCATGCCAAAAGAACTGAGTATTGGCTTGGTCTAAACCAAGCTGCTGATGTTACTACTAAGTTACTACAGGGAAAAATGTTTGACAGCCCCAGCATTGAAGTCTCGCGGATGTTCATTAGACACTGCCCCAGTAAAGATTAGCACATAGAGGTCAGCTCGTGAAGTGTGTGAAGGTCTTCCACATGTGGGGGTTACCAGAATCAACATGAATAGAGTTGAGGTTGGCGCTAATGCAACTTCAGTTCCAGACATCCCTGAACAGAAAACATCTGTGAGTCAAGAGAACTCTATTCTGGAGGAGTTGATTGGAATGCTAGAAGTGTTGCTCCAGGGCCCGGGTTATACTCAGGCTAAATAAAAGCCACATTCCAACAACAGACTTCCAAAAGTTGAGCGGTTAAATGAGATATCGTATTCCATAGGTAAAGACGCTTCTTACTCTGCCCTCACCCATCACTGCATGGAAAGTGAGATTTTCGTCGCCGTAAACGCCTGGAAATCTCCCGAATTTCTGACAGTTTCTGACAATTTGCAACCCGCGCACGTCGCGTTTGTCTGTGCCACAAATTGTCGGAAACGAACCATGACGTAGGTGGAGAGCTGGCGGAGGTGCGAATGGCCCTAATTAGCATATGAATGCAGCGAAACCGCGGGTGGCCGAGCCGAGTGGGCTTGAATATCCTTACTCCTTATTGGATGAAAACACAACTTTCTAACAAGTAAAATCACTCGTGATTGGCAGCAAAACCACACCTGAGAAGACCAGGCTTGAGTTTCCTTGTTCATGATTGGATGAAACCACAACTTTCAATCACTCGTGATTGGTTGGCAGATCTGTCGCTATTGGTCACCCGCCTCATTTTATTTATATATTCATATTATGCTGTATATTCATTTCATGGTTATCCTATGTAGGCTACTACACTATTATTAGGATACCAACCAGGACATCAATGAATTTATAGAGAAAATGAACATTTGACACATGTTTATGCAAAGAAAGATCTTTATTAACAACACACAAACAACAACTATATACAAAATGAGGATCTGCCCACACTTAAAGGCGGTTTAAAAAACACTGTCCGTTTGCTCGGGGTTGTAGACTGTCACTGGCGCCGTGTTTTTCGAGGCAGGTCTGTTGTGCAGGCGCCTAGTGTGTGTGGCTCTGTTTTTCCTGAGTCGCCTCTAACCGGGACTGCACTCAGAAATGGCGGCGACCGTACAATCCACCCCGAGACCCCGCCAACAACGGCATCCTCTCCGTCTGACGTGAGCTCTACGGTGGCGGATTCCCAGAGTTCCACCTCGTCATCAGCCAGCACACTTTGTCTCGATTCCAGCAGCTGTAAAAACAACAATGAATCAGTACTGATCGCAATGCGTATGGACACAACACATCGATCAATGCACCTGAAAAAAAGTCAGCAAATAAACTCTGACCCTCTTTCTTCTCGCTCGACTCCGCGCTGAATCCTTCGCAGCTTCCGCCCGCAATGAGTGTTCCGGCTGAACCTGAAGCTCCTGCGTCCCGTCTCAAAATACGTCTCACAGGCGGCTGGAAAACAATTAAATGAGTGTGGTATGAATACAAAAAAAAAATCAAACGCAAGTCACAGTAACATTTAACAAGGAAGGAGAAACAGTAAACAGTGTCACTTACACACAATGACCTCTAAATCTGGACTTTTCCCGGAGCAAATACGAGGTCACCGCCTCATTATAAGGCGAGATTGGTCTGTGAAAACAAAATGTGCAGTTATGATCGGTATCCATACGTATATATTTCCTTATACCGCAGAATGAAAGCATATTCTTTAAATCTTACCCTTGCTCCGGTTCGTGGCGCCTGTAATTCGTCTCGGAGTTGTGAAGACGGCGCACCGCTTCCTGTAAACGACACGGCAAAGAAAATACACTTTAATAAAACTGTTTCTGCTCACTTGTAAGGCTACTAGGCTACTCTTAGCTTTCGTTTGAGGCTACGCTACTTTTAGCTTAGCTTGCAGTCATCGAACGTATTCTTACCGCTATCTTGGGATTGTGCGCCCGTCTCCTCTTCTTTGAGTCAGTTCCTCCAGAACCGCCAACCTCTCCTCCATGGACAGAAACCTGCAGAGTCACGAACGCTCCAGTGGAGCGAACCGCTCGTTGATATTGGCAGTTTGTTGTTGGAGTTGACGAGACAATCCACTGAGAGCATTCAGCAGTTTCTTCTCGTCTGTCTGCGGACTGGCCGAAAGTTGGTGACCGCGGAGAGGAGTTGAAGGCGAGTTGAACGCGAGACGTCGTCCAGCCATTATTCACAAACCAGCAAAAACCAAACAAAGAAACTGGAGATACAGTTCTTCTGAATGTCTGTTTGTATGCTCGTCTTGCAAGTACTGCTGTCTGAGTCATGCCTATGACCTCACACGTGATTGGACGAGGAGTCTAAGGGTCCTCCAATCACATACGAGGTTATTGTTATACGGAAGGACCAGTATTTTAGGAAGACAAATGGTTGTTTTGGTGTCAGCAGAACGACTTTCCCTAGAAAACTGTACAGTGGTGCCCCTTTCTCCATTCCACCAGACAATCTTGGATGAGTCTGACAGACATGCAATGTTGACAATGTATCATCAGATGTACCCTTGTGTCACTGAGGTTAAATGTTTTGCCATGACATGTAAACGGGTAACGTATATGAATGTAACTTAATCGATAGATGCAGAGCATAAAGGTCAGCATACGTTCATGCTAAGTGGTGTGGAAACACTAACAGTTTTGAGGAACCCGTATTTGACCCTCTAGCAGAACTACGACCAGTCATTATAAAGCAGTTCATAGTTGTTAATGTTGTGTCAAAGGGTACGGCATTTAAACAAGTTCTTGCACAAGTTTCTTGGCTTCATCCCAAACCGGACAGACATTATGGAAAGCCAATAGAAGTTTGGGGCTTGCAGGGAACAGACACGTCATACCCAGCATCATTTCTGCCAGTTGAGCGCATTGCTAGAAGATGTGTGGTTAATACATCCTCTGTGCATTTAAGTAAGACCAGAGAAAAGGTCACTGTAGTCCTGCCACTATGCACTGTAGTTGAGCTCTAGGAGACTGATCTCTGCAGAAGTTATTTTACATAACATTTGCCATTGCTAATGGCGTACACAGTAATCTATCATATTTGAATTAAATAAATCAATTCAAGCTAAACTGTAAGAGTCTATAATTAGGCTACTGAGCCTGATCTAGTTGTACCAGAGATTTTCTTACCTTTTAAAAAAATGTCACCTGGGCTAAAACTCCCTCTGCAACCCTTATTTGCATTTGTATAGCTCACAGCATTTTCATGTCAAAGCCTCCCCTAGAATTAGGAGGAGGGGGGTCATGGGGGGACAACTGCCAAGGGAGGCCCACGTCAATTTACGGCAGTTTTCGGCGTTGCCCGCAAATTGCCGTGAACAGCCGTAAACCTGAAATTCCACAACAATCTACAGGGACAAAAATCCCACTTTTCATGCAGTGCTACTGTCGTAGTTTCAATAAGGGTGCTGAAGGTGAACCATGCAATTCATGTTCCAAAAAAAAACACAAGTAGACTGACTGTCTAGAGGTGCATGACGTAAAGTGAATGCTTGATAAAAGCATTTTTGAATATCCATGTGTGAAGTACAGTCCTTGGGGGGAACGTGGAATAACGATTATACAGCAATGGGTTTCTACAGTCTTTTATTGCCCAAACAACCCGAAGGGAAGTGTGGTAAATTGGTACAAACCGTACGGGGTGGAGAATGCAGTTTTCTCCTTGGACTCTGGCGACAGAGGAATCTGCCAGTAGCCCTTGGTTAGATACAGTGTCGTGAAGAAACGTGCAGTGCCTAGCCGGTCCAAGAGTTCGTCGAGCCGGGGCATTTGGTAGGCATTGAACCGTGACATGTCATTCACCCTGCGATAGTCCACGCAGAACCGTACAGATCCATCCTTCTGCACCAGGCACTGTTGGACTCTTATATTACCCCCAACTCCAACATACGCGCCAATTCCCTCCGAACCACTTCTTTCTTGTGTTCGGGCAACCTGTAGGGTCGTGACCTCACTGTCACGCCCGGGAGCGTCTCGATACTGTGCACTATGAGGTCGGTCCGGCCTGGCAAGGAAGAGAACACATTAGCAAACCGCTCCTGCAACCTGGCAACGTCCGCCCTCTGGCTCTCGGAGAGATGAGCCTCTCGAGGGAGCGAGGTATGATTACCTGCTTTTGGAACCTCTGGCCCCAGCTCCTCACTTTCCGATACCGTAGAGACCAGAGAGACGGACTCCACCCCCCTCCAGGCTTTCAGGTGGTATATCTGTGTACCCCCGCCCCTCTCAGACCGCACCACCTCGTAGTCTACGTCCCCCACCTGCCGTGTGACCTCAAAGGGCCCTTGCCACTTGGCTAGGAGTTTAGAGTTGGAAGAAAGGAAGTAACACAAGTACCTTTTCTCCCGGTGTGAATCGTCGCAGCCTGGCCCCTCTGTCGTACAGCCATTGTTGTCGCTCCTGGGCCTGCAGCAAATTCTCTCGTGACATCCGGCCCAGTGTGTGGAGTTTTGCTCGCAGGTCCAGGACGTACTGGATCGCATTCTTGCAGGGGCTTGGACCTTCCTCCCAGCTTTCTTTAAATCAGGTCCAGCACCCCTCGCGGCGTCCTGCCAAAAAAAAGTTCAAAGGGAGAAAATCCCGTGGAGGCCTGGGGGACATCCCGCACTGCAAACAACAGAGGGTCATGTCAGTGGTCCCAATTATGTTAATCGGTAATAAATTTACGGATCATGAACTGGAGTCTTATTCATGCGTTCCACCAGCCCATCCATCTGCGGGTGATGCACGCTCGTACGAACGGACCTAATGCCCAGTAACCCGTAAAGTTCTCAGTGTGCGCAACATGAACGAGGTGCCCTGGTCAGTCAGAATCTCCTTAGGGATTCCAACTCGGGAGATGACCTGAAACAGAGCCGCTCCTTGCAGAGATATTACGCAACGGCACTGCCTCCGGATATCGCGTTGCGGAATCCATGAGAACTAACAAAGTGATATCCGCATGCGCTCCGGTGAAACGGCCCGATGAGGTCCATACCGATCCGCTCGAACGGAACCTCCACCAACGGCAGAGGGTGTAACGGCGCCCTCGGAACTGACACTCCGGGCAGGACGCGCACCTGTGGCGCACGTCGCCCCGGATGCCTGGCCAATAAAATCGGGTCATAATCCAGTCTAGAGTTCTCGTATCCCATGTGACCAGCCATCAGGTTATAGTAGGCTGCCTGGGAAATCATTTCCCGGCGGCTTTTCGGCCAGCAACTGTGTGTTTTCCTGCCCCGTCAGAGTGTCACGACTCACTATACAGTCTGTCCTTAATCAATGAAAAGTGCGGAAATGACTGCGCTGCGTCAGGGCGCACCAGGTGACCATCAATTCGTATCACTTGGTCGTAGGCTGAGCGTAGGGTAATGTCACTAGAGTGGAAGAGTGGAAAATCTTCCATGGAGTGAATCTCGTGAGCCGACTGAGTCTCTACGGGAGGCTCCGCGGGCTCCCCCTCAAAGTCTGCAGTGTCGGACGACCCCGCGTCACCGCTGAGCACACACCTCGCATAACCCTGTCGGTCGTGAACGCACCCCCGTAGCCCCTGCCCCGGCGCTTGAGAACCTCTGTGTGGGTTGGGAAGAGTGCCTGAGTTCCCCAGGGCCGGTGGGTCGTGGGCTGGGGGAAATGGCGCCCGGGCCGGTGTCCCCACCTGGGCCTGGAGCGCCCCCAGGAACTGCCGATGCGCCTCTGCCTGCTCCCTCTGGACGGCCGCCAGCTCCCTGATCATCCGGCCGAGGGCCACAAGCGGCTGGGCCGCCATCTCCTGCTGGTATCCGTCGTCCGTCATCTCCTCCCCCCAGCCAAGTTGGGCGCCACTGTGAAGTGCAGTCCTGGAATAACGATGATACAGCAATGGGTTTCTGCAAACAGTCTTTTATTGTCCATTTTAATCACATGAGCGTCCGGCTCCAGCTTCCTCACCTGCCTCAGTCTCTTCTCGCTGTCGCCGGATCTCTCCTTCTTAAGGATCACACACACACACACACACACACCCTGATTACTCCCACCTGAGGCCAATTATAGCCTCCCCCTGGCACCGTTCCCCGAACCACTCCCTTCTCCATCCCCTCTGCAGCTGAGCCAAACCACGCCCGCCACCACACCATGTTGGTGGCGGGCATGTTAAACTTAAAATTGGAGTTCAGTAGCCTAACTGTCGGAAACGTAAATGTCAATGATCTGTTCCTGGACTGCTGCACGGTAATAATATTTCTTCCCACAATTTAACCCTGTGTCTGTCACCTTGGTGTGGACGTACTTCTCCATGAGTTGTACTATGAATTATTCAAACCAACCATTACATTTTTTATCTCTTTCCTATCCCCTGCTATCTTTTTCTTTTCTTCCTACCTTCTGCATTTCCTTTAGGAAGCCATTCCTTTTCATTGTTAATTTACATTAATTGTCCCAGGCATGCTCAGCACTTTTAGGGAGTTTTCTAACATAGGCTGGAGATGCCAGAGAGACCTAAGGCTATGTGCACTTCAGTATTGGGGGGTGGGGATTTAGGGACCCTCTGTGTATCATCCCTGATTGTGCCTGCTGGCAAACAAAAAGCATATTATTTTATATTAACAGCAGTTGTGAGTCAGTGACTGAGGGGAAAAAAACATTATGTCAGGAACAGGGTTACCTCAAGGCGATGGGGTGGCTTACTTATACTTAGCTCAAAGTCACTCTAAATTATTCACATACGTAATACGAGACAGCAGTTCAGTTGTGCTTGCATACAAAAAATGCTCTTAAATCACAGTACTCCAAGCAAACCACCTCAACTCTTTGTACAAAATAATGAGTTAAGCTACATATTAAAAAAACAACAAAGCCTCCATGCATACAAACTTACATGAACACAATTACATACATTCACAAAGACAAATTGGCTTATTTAATTTTGGTAATTTCTTTCATATGTAATTTACCAAACTGCAATGCTTATGAGGCTTGAGCTCCAGTTGGTTGTGCTGAATCTATATCCTTACATAGATTTTTATTGCACTATTAAATTGCACCCTTTAATTTTCTATCTAAGTATTTCATACAATAAAGAAGAACATAGTTACAACAGAGTAAAGCCATAGTAAGGGTGCCAAACGAAGCCCTGCCCTTTATGATTGAGTTAAGAGGCTCCAACAGCGGTTCTCAGCGAACAACTCTGCATCAGTCTAGAAAGGCCTCAGACAAATTTCAAACCACAAGCCCCCCACTTCATGAATAACCTCCACCTGGTTAACGAGGTGAACGATTTCTACTGCTGCTTTGACAGACAGAGCGGTCCTGACCCATCCACATCTTTTACATCCCCAGTCTCTCCCACCGAGCACAATGGGGGCCTATGCACCCCAACAATCCCCCACATCCTCCATCACATTGCCGCCTCCTTATCCTTGAGAGGGACAATAGGGTTAATAGGATATGAGTCCAATGAGGGGGGTGTGGGTAACACACCATTATATCCCAGGACTTCAAGTGGGAGCTGAATATCAGCTTCATCACAGAGAAGGCTCAGCAGAGGATGAATAAATTCAACCTGCCAAAGACAAAGATGCTGCACTTCTACACATCCTCTGCTCCTCCATGGCCGTCTGGTACGCTGCAGCCACAGCCAAGGACAAGGGCAGGCTGCAGCGTGTCATCCGCTCTGCAGAGAGGGTGATCTGCTGCAATCTGCCATCCTGGGACATGTTTGCCTCCAGGGCTCTAAGGCAGGCAGGAAAGATTGTTTCTGGGGTGAGAGAGGTCCGCTACAATCAGGACCAAGACCTCTTTCCACAATAACAGGATGGGGTCCTTGAAGTGTTTGTGTTAACACACTAGATAACCCCCGAAATGGTAGAGCAGGTTGGAAGGTATAAATAACTGCAGGTCTTTAAACCGGGGGACCGCTTTTGGATTTGTGTTTTCTTATATTACATTCTACATTTGAAGTAGTTTAAATACTTATTTTAAGCTTCTTACTGAACTTTAGTAAGTGATTTTATGGTCCAAACACCTGTGTGGACAAGTGAGGAGAAGACAACGTTCAGAATCTTATTTGTGAGGCAAACAGTGTTTCCCACATATCGACTTTACTTGGGTCGGCCATCCAAGTATATTTATGACCAGATGATCCAATTTTGAGAACCATTCATCCAATTTTGTCTTTCTTCTTTCAGTCTAAAAGAGCAGCATACTTCTTTTTTTTCTCTCCAGGGCCCAGTACAAAGTGGCTGGTGGGCCGGTACCGGTCCGACGGCCTGGGGTTGGGGACCACTGTTATAGAAAACCAGTATTGACATCTCAGTTTTACCAAGTTCAGCTCTGTCAGATGTTTAATCATTTGGTAACAAACCAAGAAGCTGCAAAGCGGTTGTGCTTTTATCGAATCACAGATGTCGTCTGTGAAGTATGGCTACCTCCTATCCTTCCCCCCTTCTTTCCCAACGACCAAACAGTATCTTCTCTGCAAGACGAATTAAAGGATGAGCTGTTATCATGAGTAGAACAGGAGGAACCGATGTCCTATCTGAGGTGATAACTGCATTTGACAGGGTTCAGGAGTTTTGGCAGCCTCTAGCATCCACTACTGTCCCAAACTTCCTTCCTTTCAGCCCATAGAGGTCAAAGAAATGATATATCTGCAGGGATTCATCTCTAACATAACTGTCTCGACAGAAAAAAAGAGGGACTTGCTTTACGGCATCCCGTCAAACGTTCCTAGTGAGTCATGACATATTTAATGGAGGTTTTCTCAGTTCAGTCAATTCCTATGGTCTTATATATCAACCTTTTGACTCGCTGTTACTGAGCTACCTCTTCTTTGCCTAGTACTTATTAAATGTCCACCTACCTGCAACTACCTTCTTTATTCGAATTTGTTTAGCATCCAGTGCAGTACAGATGTGGTGGTGTAAGAATGGAATAAAAGGGTTTATTTTCGATAGAACTTCACTCCAAAATGTAATTTCTCCCACTGTATCCTAATGGTATATTGTTTGGAATTGTTCCACCTCTACATGTATTAGAATTTATCTTTATCTCCACAGTTCTCACGTAAGAAGATAATTCTCTTTATTTTATTGTATTAGGAGCACATAACAATAATCAAATATTTAAGCTTTAAAATGTGGATTTGTGTTTCCCGTTTGTAATGTTTGTAATATTTCTGTCTATAATGTTTAACATTTGTGAAATAATGCTTTGCTTTACATCTTTTAAAAAAAAATCCACACTAAGAGGAATTATTTCTACAACTAATACTAAAGTATATTTTGCCATTGTTAGTGGTATTGAGGAAATGGTAAAGGCATTTCAGTGATTGCTGCTCTATCCTTGTGGGCTTAATGAAGATTTCCTTGCCGCTTTAAATCCTTTTTCCAGGGGTTTTCTCTCCCCTCTGTCTTATAATTAAGTCATTATATGAGCCGTGAAGGCAGAACTCTCCTGAAATAAACACTGAATTCTTCACCATCTGCTCCTCTCCTCTCTGTCTCTACTGCAGCCTCCCACCTTCACAGCTCTGGCCACCCCTGCTAGACTTCCTCCCACGTTTAAAGGAAGGAGAAAATATTTACTGTCTAAAAAAACTACCCTGATTATTTTTTTAAAATAAAACTTTCTGCATCCGTCATGCGTACACTGTTTTTCTTCATTCTGTTCCATTCAAATTCCAACAGTATGAACACACTTTCTCTTTCCTTCACATCGTTTGGAGTTTCACCCAGCACCAAGGGAGAAAACCGACACAATGCTCATTCCACTTCTCACTATTCAATTATTAATCATATTGTTCAGTTCCAAACAGTGAATATGTTTGAGTGTCAGTGGGACTGGCCTGGACAGGTGGATTATTTTTGCTCTTGGCCATACATTTCATAGTGTTTTTACAGTTTTTTGGTGTGTGACGATTAAAGTTTTTCAACCCAATTAAATCGCGTGATTAAGTTCCCTCCTGATGTCCAAGCTCCTTACCACATCTCTAAGGCTGAGCCTGGCCAGCGGACGAAACTAAATTTGACTTCTTGTTTCTGCGACCTTGTTCTTTCGGTACAAAGTCCGTGTCCTTGTTGAGAATATTCTGTCCCAGCCCTACTCTAACAGATATCAAATCATTCACACCAGCTCCCTTCAAAATCTTATTGCCAAGCAGAATAGCGTGAGTCATATGTACAACCCCCCCCCTAACGTTTTCAGAAGTAAAAAATGTTCTCTACACAATGGTCATCAAAAGAATGTCTGGCACAAATCCTAAAAGCAAATTTGGGGGGGGGGTTCATCCCTGGTATTTAACATTACATTTGTTGTTTTGACTTAAATTAAGTTGTATTGGTTTTGGATTAGTTCCATTTCATGATACCTCAACGGTTCTAAACATGACATCCAGAGCAATACTGTAGAAGCACACAACAATTTGCTATATAAAGATATAGTGAAATAATGCCGTCTTGAGTGGGGAATGAATCGCTCTGTCTTCTTCTGTTAATAATCCAAGCTTTACTAAGTTTTTTTTTGCATAGCAGGTCCAGCCGTGTGTGCGTGTTGATGCATGCAAGTCTAATGGCTGAAACTGCTCTCATATTCCATAACAGTAGAATGCCCACCCTAATCCGCCTTTGATGCGCCCCATTCAGCCTCTGATTTGCTTACTCTCATATCTCTTCTGACCAACCTAAAGGCCTGTACACACGGGGGTAATTAATAATTAACCAAAAACTGCAAATCACTCGCCTTAATTATACCTACCGGCAGTAATGTCAATTTGCAACATTTGAAAGCACTTTCCAATTAAACATTCAATTAGATTTGTATAGGCTGAGGAACCTATTAACCCAGTGCAGGACCTAGGAGCCTGTCTCAGGGTAAACTCTAGCCTAAGCCACTGTAATTTATCCTCTCAGCAAAAAGCAGAAAATTATTTCCATTACCAGAGGCAATAACAACGGCTTAACAAACTTTGCAATAAATCGTTTAGTAATCTGAGGATTTTTCAAACAGCACTCCGCTCCTCTCTTGGGCACAAGTTGTGTTGGTGCATCTGGTCTCTTGTCGTTCCTCTGGCATCACTCTTTTCTGTATTTTCATACATTTTAGTTTCATCTTGTTTTGCAGGCGACGTGTACCCAGCATGCTGTTCAGTGGTATCATTTTACAAACTTTTGTTGTGGTGTTCTACCCTCTTAAAAAGTGCTAATTGTGAGTTATTAATTGTTCCTAACATCGACAACAGTTCCTACAGTTATGCAAAAACTGCATGATGGTATATGAAAATTTCATACTGTATGAAAGTTTAAAACCGGTATACCGCCTAGCCCTTTCTTGAATGGATATTTTGAATTTGTCCATTCCACACAAAATTTGTGGTTGATTCCTTTATTTGTTGTCCCTTGTTGCCAAAAAAACAGTTAAAAAATATATCCCTTTAACAGTGTGTAAAGACCCGAACTCCTCATGCCTAAACGTTGTCAGGACAACCAAGACAGGCAAAGAGTGCCAGCGAGTCAGAGGCAGAGTTGGCCGAGTCATGCTTTCCTCATTGAAGTATTTGTAATTTGGCCCCTGGATGCACCTCGGTGTAAGCTCTGTTTTGTGTTTTTAATGCTGCTAGCGCTTTTAGCTGCCAACTGTGAGCTCAGCCAACTCCATCAGAGCCAGACAATAGCCATCCTGACTCAGATCCTGAATCATAGATATGCTCTGAATGTCTTATAATCCCCCCTGTAAAAACATGATAAAAATATACCTACATGCCTTTTTACAATTTAGAGAGTTATTGGTAATGTTAATCTTGTGAGATCTTTATTGCTGTGGTCTGTTAAGCTACGCTGACATATGATCACCGTGTGCCTGCTGCTCTCAGTGAAGCAGATCACGTAATTTGCGCCCAGGTAAAATATATCAATATCTGCAGCCTGCTAACCGTTTAAGCAAGTTCGATCTGGCAGCGTCAGAGAGCCAATCCCTCACTGTTATTCATCTGACCTGCCTTTTGTCTGCTCCTTTCTGACCCGAGCCATTGATTACACAGCAGCTGGAATCAAGCACTAGTGACAACACACAGCAAGCCCAGCAAAATAATAGAAACTGATGAGGGCTTGCTGGCTGTGCTTTTACTCTGGGTTCTCCCAGGCTTGGCTGTCATGTTTTTTATTTTTTGTCATATATCTGAGGTGAAGCCTCCCCAGCATCTGCCCCGCTGCTCAACCATTGCTTGTATATATTTTGTCAGGAGCAATAGGTTCATACTTCCTTGACGTTGTTTCCTGCGGAAGCCCCGTGGCATACTGTGTGTGAGAATGTAACACACACAGACAATGAAAAGGCCTTTATTTCTCTTTCTGGAATAATCTGAAGCAAAGGCTCTTTTTTTTGTGCTGCAGCTACGAATTTCCTTGGAGCCAAAAAAAGATTGAAAATGGCGTTCTGAGACACTGACAACGAAAACAACTTTTAAAGCTTGGAGACTCAAATTTGTCATTTGTCTAGGTGCAAAAAATTGAGCCTAGTGGGGATACGTTTTGTGGGAGATACTAAGAAGAATTTTAGAAAATACACTATTTCTTGTCAATCACCATTACTTTAACAGCCTGTCTTTAATAATACAAACCTGGACACATAGATTGTCAACCTTTATAATCCACTATACTCTAATGTTTTGTTAGAGTCTGTATTAATAAAAAAGTCAAACTGCAGTGGGTAAACGAAAACACCAATTTAATAATAATCTTAATTTTACATTTGCATAAAACCTGTCTTCTCCTACCCCCAAATGTTATTTTGCACATGATGACAAAGGGTCGGTTTCAGCTATGGAATGATTTGCTGAGTAATTTAAGGGATGGATGAGGATTAATGGGGGAAGTCTGAGATCAATATCATTTCCAGCTCATTTAAAACACTGCAATTATTCCTTAAAGCAAAAGGTCTGAATAATTTATCTTAATTGTAAATCGATCTATTGTGAGAAATAGGAATAAAACTTAGTGATGACAGGAAATCTCTGCTAACATTAGTGGTATGGAAAACCCATAATTGCTTTGTTACTCAGTTAAAGTCTTGTTTCCTTTCGAGTATATTATTATGAATATTCCTCAACAGCACTCAAATATTTATTTGAAGCGACAGGGAAATCAAAATTGTATTGGTACAATGTGTACAACATCATTATTGATTTATCAATGGAGTCCCAGCACTCCTTAACTAACATTATTAAAACTAAAGTGGGATCTGGGAAAACAAATTATGGAAATATTCAGTATGTTATTAAAATGAATTCTAATAAAATAGAGACAGTAACCGAATTTGAGAACTAAGCATTTTGTTCTCTTGTGTCATTTGTTAGTCTCTTTCATTCCTGTTCCCAATTGTTCACTTGACGGACTAGAGAATTTGTTACATAGCCAAGCAGTTATTGCAAACCGTTTGGGAAAGGTTAGGCAATTTTATAAAAGTGCTTGCATGGTGATTAGATAAATTATATGCCCATCATACTCAAGCAATCTCAAAGATATATTCCATCAAGAGAGTCATCCATGCTGTTCTTTGCTCTTTTTTAATAAAGTTCTGATTTAATTGATGCATGTGGCGTGTCAGCTAACTTATTTTGTGAAGCGTTATTCATGCCTGTCCAAGTCATCCCGAACACCAAAAGCACGGCCGTATCTGTAATTAGCTCCTCACAGTACGCGTTCTGGCTTACTGGACACAAACACATTACTTTAATTCGGACTGGATGGTGCGATCATAGGAATGGAGCTCAATGTTGAAGTGAAATTCAGAAAAACATGGTTTCGTTTCTTGGATACTTTTTGTGGAGTGCACAATGCTGACTATGTTCATATAGCTACAGTATCTGCAATCATTGAAACAGTTCTATGGTGTCTAGAGCCTTTCACTTACTAAGCATTCTATCAAAGAGTTTCAATATAACAAGATTGATTTACAGTTATAGAGAATTTACTGAAAGCAGGGAGTGCTGACAGCTTCCCATAAATATGGAGAGAGCACTCAAATTGCAATCAAAGGATTCATAAATCATTATTTTTTATTTTATTCTGCTGTCAATACATACGTGGACTGTACATTTACCAGACCTTTCATGGAATGTTTGTTCCATATCTTTCAGACGGAGCCCAGCTGATATGCCTCGGGCTGTATCCAGTGTTTGAGTGTGCTTGGTTCAAGTATTTTCATATAAAACAAAATAAAGTCTTGTGTTATCAGCAAAACACATTCATAACTGGAACCAAAGCAAATTCCCATAGCAACAAAGGCACACGTCCACTTTTAAACACAAGCACTTGTATATTAATGACAGTGAACTATATATTACTACACAACCAAATGAAGACCTCAGTTTGTGATCACGCAATAAAAAATATATTTTCAAAACTGCAAAAGACACATATTTATAAAAGGTAAGTAAGCAGCCACTTGACTTCCCCACAGTTATTAAGTAGCAGCCAGCTTGGTGGTCCATAGCAGATGGAATCAAGAACTTTTACGGGCTCCTTTTAACTGAGTTTTTGAAAACACATAGTTTAAAAGCAGACCTCCTGGAGGTACCTGTGCAAGAGCAGGTCAATAAAGTAATTTCACATTATAAAAGCAAACAATACGTATTAAGAACATGGCTGAACTCAGCTTGTGACACAATACAAAAGCTTTTTTCAGGCATTTAAAATATAACTATTGCCTTCTGTAGCAAGAAACAAAGAATTTGGAAAGCATGACTCACTGTCTGCCTTGAGATAAATTCAAATGATTTGGGCTTATACATGCCATTCAGCAGCCAACCGTAAAATCCCAGAAACTATACACTGTCAGGAATGCTACAGGCTGCTTTGTTTGCTATCAAATCATATGTAGTAAACAACACAACGTGTTAAAAAGCACCTTCGCAGCAATTGCGCAAGGTGGGTTCCTAGCAGACAAGCAGTCCTAAATACTCTTTATAAGTGGCAATGGGAAAGTTTTGTGCACAGCATGCAACTCTGGACAAGAGCTGGATGTGCTCCTTGCTGCTCAATAGAAATGTATGGAAGAGACAACCCACACATGTTTGTTCTCCTGACTGCACACTCGCCCTGCTCATCAGGCTCATCCAAAGGTATGACGGCTGAAACAGACACTTGTGTCTAATCTTTTTAGACTAAAAGATGAATGTGATATTCAATTTTGCTCATGCAATGCTTTTACAAAAAAAAAACTTTCCTAGATCAGCAATGTTTTTGAGAATAATTCAGTAGATTACTAAATGAACATATTTCTATTAGTATTTCTTATTTAATGGTTATTGATTACTGCTTCCTTTTTAAAAACATTAGATGCCTTATCACAGATAACAGGTAGTAACAGGACCATAGTCAAGACAGATTATGCCTTCCGCATTAAGTCAGTTTCTAGTGGGCTAGTCATACTGAGAGACAATCAGTGTTTATAAACTAAATTCTATTTTTGATTGACTGTGTAGACTGTGGTGCAGGGGGCAGTAAAACAGACAGCAAAGGGGATCTTCCACCCTACCCCCAAGCTGTGATTGGACAGATGATTGTTCATTTATTTTGGCACGGGTGATGGGTCTCCATCTCAAAAAACCTACAGCTCCCTTGTGCTTTCTTTAATAGTAATTTGTGTTCAGACCTGACAGACTGTATGGCACACTTGTGCTTTTACACACATTTTAATTTTTGGCGAAACATATTTTTCGTCTTCATTCAATACAGAATAAATCCTCCAAAAGGTCTTTAAATTAAGTAATGTGTATTAACATGAATTAAATAGAAAAAATAGATTCCTAGCAGCTAGAAACTGTATTTCGTGTCAAACATTGCTCCAGTAAGTGTTTCCAATTCATGTTTTTTTTATTGTATTTGGAAAATTTGGGCCCGAGGGTCCCCTTTTTGGACGCATAACCGGGATCAAACCTGATAATTCTATCACATACCGTCTAATAAAAGATAATCATCACAAACATATATAAAAGTTTTGCATATCATTGGGAAAATTAGAGCTTGGGATACAATATTATCCAAGCTGTTAGAAGATGCTCCAAACACATCTCCAACAAAGCAGCAAATTTCTGGACCCATTGACCAAAAGATAGATGCTAACAAAGAAATGTGGAGACGGCAAAGAACGAGCTGATTCAACCCTTATTAGAGCCACTGCCGTAACATAACTCCCTGAGATCGCATTATTGCTTTTCAATCATAAAAGCTCCTCACCAATGTTTTTTTTAAGTGAGATTTTGAGTGATCAATGTTCACAGGATTTCACCTGTGTTCCCCACAATCATTGCTTTCCGTTTGTGTCAGTTCTGAGGCTCTGGGGAGGAACTAATGTTGAATCTTTTTCAACGCAGCGTCAGAGCGAGTTGAATTTGAATTAATCTCGCCCACTATTTGGTTTCCGGAACCTGTATTCAGGCTTCATCTGACAAGGGAGAGTGACATGATTGGGACATGGGATTGCAGATCTGCAGACTGGCAGGATGATCTCTATGACGTCAAGTCCGGTAGCACACTTTCCCAGAGTGATGACATCGAGAGCCTCTGGGAGCCGACAAGACCAATCTTACTCAGGGCTTCTTTGCAGTCAGTTTGCAATGAATATCAAAGTGGAATAATCAATCAGATACTCCTACACTCACTCAGAAACAAAAACAGCTCTGTGTTCAAGGCTGTGTTTTATGTTATTTTGGTGCAACCATGTCTAGTAAATTGCTGAGCGTGCCCTTCCTAATGTGGCTAATTTAGTCTCTAATGGAAATATAAAAACATTTTTTGGCAAGCTCTTTTCAAAATGGGGGAAAGGGAGGCGATTCTTTGATACTTTAGGTATCTTGCAATGTTGATTGGGGTTTAATGTGAGGTATCTTCCTCTTTTAAAGTCATGAGGGGCGGAGAAAGAAAAAAAAGTCTGAGAAGCTTAATCTCTAAATTAGTTTTACCATGGAGAAAGCCAATGTGAACCATGCTTGACACTGTGTTCAAGGAGGATTTCCCTGCCAGTATGAATGTTGTCAAAGTGCTTGTAGATTTAATATACTGCAAAGTACATTGTTAGTGGCACAATGTTACTTTTTGGCCCCATCGTTTTTTTACGGCCTACAAATTATATACATAATATATATTTTTGTTTTTCAATGTTGGAATGAACATAAAATAAAATATCCATATTCAAATAACACTCAGAACTTGGGCTTTGCTGAAAAATAGTAATTTGCTGCTCTTCAGTTTGAAGAGAAAGTTGAGGTTCTCAGAAAAAAAGCTAAACAGCCTTTGAATAAGTCACAGCTTTTAAGCCACACCCCCGTCAGTCTTTATATTAAAAAAACAACTCCTGCTAACAGAGTTGATCTGGGTAGTGTTGTTCTGGACGGTGCACTAGCGGTTTTGTCGTAGAAGGAGAGGATGTCAGACAAGCAAAGACAGGTAATTTCCCAACCACGTAGGAGGCCAAAGTTGCAGATTCAGCAGCATTCCTGGATTCAGATGATGATGACAGCTATGGATGCACCCGGTTGGCTCCTCCACAAGGCCATTCCTCCTCATCAGTCTCTCAGAGGGAGGGTTCAGCCGAGTCAGCACAATAGAGATAAAAATGTCGCTGTGTGGCCTCTTCGCTGTGCTTCGCTCCTCCATTCTTTTCCGCGGAGCAAAGGAGAGTTACGTATTTACAAGAAAGATGGAGGGTGCAGAAATAGAAGACAGAGACAAAGGAAGAGAGAACAGAGAGGCTATCCATGCAGGACACACTTACTTTGTCTATATTCTTCTGCAGATTTTGTTGCTCATAAACACGGTGGAGCACATCTGCAATTCTGGGTCTTGACAAATGCATTTCAATGCAAATTGCATTTGATGTCTTTTAACAATATTTTTACCAAAGTCTTGTCACAGCACATGGCAGTAATGGCATTCAAAAGACATTGAACCCTATACTTCCACAGTTGCACTCTGGAATTCATGAAGCTCAACATGAGAACCTCCTTATTTTGTTAGACACACACATGACATTCTATTCGACATTCAAAAGCTCTTTGGTGAGAGTTATTTTGTCTTTAAATGGTAAGCATGTTGGCCAATTGGTATAGCATCATAATGTTGTCCCCTTAACTTTAACTTTGCAATTTCATTGAAGACACATTTTAAGAGTAGAATATTTAGGTACAAATGAATAGAAATCAGTGTATATGTACCCTGTGAAAAGTGTTACAACATAAAAAAATACAGTAAATGTATGTTTGACCTTTTTGGGCAACTGACAGGTTTCCATTGTGAGCAACATTTTGAGCTAACATTAGTATTTTACATTAATATTTTCAAACAGTGCTGGTTTAAGCCAATCAAAACCAGCATCCACAACATCATAATTAGGCCCGAAATAAACCCGCTTGTTAACGTTATCTAGAGAAGAAACATGAGATTAGTTGTTTGTAAAAAATACAAAAACGTTGGTCTCACATGGGACACAAACACCAGAGTCCATTTTTGTTTGTCATTTTCCTTTTTAAAGTTGAAAGCCTCGTGCATCTAATCAGTGATGCGGGAGTGGGGCTAGCTGAGGAGAGACCTGATGTTTCTTGCGAGCTGTGAAGGGAGGAACGGGCAAACCGAGCAGGGGCAGAATGTTACGTCAGGAGAAAACGTTTTTAACCCATGTTCCCCTCCTACATCATGAGAAACATGAAGTCTCTCCCCAACAAGTTGGACGCTCTATCAGCGCTGACTTGCCATCAGAGGGAATACAATGTATCATTATGGGTTTTCTCAAGACATGGGTAACTGAGCTAACTCCTGACACAAACACTACACTGTACGGATTCCGCATCATAGGGACGGACAGGACAACAGAGAGCGGTAACGGGAAGGCACAAGAGGTCTGGAAGTGTTTAACTTACATGGTGGTGGGAGAAATTAAATTGAATGTAATTCTTCTTTTTAAATACATTAAACAAAGAAGGCAGAGGATGGGGAAATAATCAACCCTGATGGACAATCCCTCCGACCCCATGCTGGACGCCCTGGCTGCACTGTATGGCTCTTTCAGCCCCGGTGTGTACTATTCAATGTTGAATTTCAATTAATTTTTGATGGTTTTATTACTGCTATTTATAACTGTATGTTTTGTTTTACAATGTCTCTGTGTACCCTTGTAAATTTACCTGCTGCGGGACAAATAAGAATGATCTAGTTTTATGTCTTTTTTCGCTCTATTAGATTATTAGAAGACATTCTGACCGAACATCATCAGCCGTTCTTCTTCACTATCTGTCTCTGTTGTCGACTCTTTCCTTAAAATGTCCACTCCATCTTTGTCCTACCCAGTTCATCCTCAAATGGTCTCTTCCCTACCTACCATGTGGCTCATCGCAAGAGCGGCATCATAAGACATGGTTCCACCAGTTAGTGGTGAACGATGTTCGTGCGTGACAGGCTCAGTATCGACTGAACCTGTCACGCACTCTGGTGTCAAAGCGTATTTTTGACTAAAGGGATTGTAAAAGATTTTCCATTCCTACATTATCTTTTTTTGTTCCTTATCGACAGGATACTGGAAGATGGCTAAATGGAGTTTAGCCAATCACCGCTATTAAGGTCAAGCACATGAATATACACTTCTCTAACATGGTAATAGGCAGCGTGGGGGTAGGGCTTTCCTCCCTGCTGGATTCACATGGAGATCAAAGCAACTCGTTCACTGAATGCCGTTGTCTCATTGACGAAACTGTACCCTTTTGATGTCAGGAGACAAAGACTAGTAGAGCTTAGGGAGAACAGTTGGCAGTGCAGTGAAAAAGCCCTTTTATCAAAGCACATCAACCAAACATTCAACAGAGGTTGGTGATGAGCCAGGTCCATACCAGGTGCTGCCTTAGAGTCAATATTCACAATGTCATTAAATCTTGCTTTCACGTTTTCTGAATTATTTCTAATCAAAGTCAGTATCTGCATGATTTTCACAGACCTACACATTGTATCTGCACTGTTAAATTTACCACAACCCTTTTTTGTTATATTATGACATACCGGAATTTTGTTATTTTTGCAGCGGCTTTCAAAACAGCCCATAGACGCATCATAATGATTCATGATAAATCCAAGTTGCAGTCTACAGTTTTTGTCTGGTTTAGTCAAACCAGATCTAAGGGAGGGGCATATAATTAGGAACAATGACCTTACAACTTATTTTAGGCACGCTAGCCAATCAGGGGGCATTGCGGGGCCATGCTGGACAGACGGTGGCCGGTGATTGGGGGAGACGGTGGGAGGCGGGTGTTCCCGTTGTTTTGGGCGGCTAGTCAAGTTTGCTAGCGGAAACCTAGGTTGATGTTATTGCCGACTGCAAGTTAGAGTGAGCGTTCCGATAGCGTGGGGTTATGTATGTCTGCTGCTAGAGAACTACAATAAAGGATTGTTACCCAAACGTCCCTTCGCCTGCGTGTGCTGAGTGACACACTACACCCAGACGCTACAATATGGAAAACATGTCACAAGGGTATTTGTTTGACTTATCCCCCTCCCCACCGTCACAATGAACTGTCTCTTGGACATTCTCTGCAGGTCAGTTGTTGAGCGTGTATCAGTTTCACAGTACTGTCTGCATGCCATAGGCCTACAACAAAAAAGCAAAAGCAAGGGTGGCGTTCTTATTGCATTTACAATTCCAATTACAACATTTCCTTGTCATTTAAATGCCAATTGAGTGAGATCCTTTATGGAGAGCATTGTCCGTCACACACATCTACCAGTGGGATTCATAAATTATTGTTTCTAAACGAAGCTTTAAAGTTTAGGCTACTAGTGTTTTCTCAACAACTGCATATGTCTTTGTTTCATTTCCATCTAAAATAAACATACACTTAGTTTGCCTGATATAGCATGCATATGTGCTGTTAAAATCACTTGTCCTATTTTGTTATTTGAGAATAAAATCCCAGAAACCAATATGGACTTTGACTTTAAACAACAACCACATTTCATATTCCACTCTCCTTTGCATTTCCCTAAATGTACCCTAGCTTGTTGAAGAAGCCACCAAAACTTCAGTAGAGTAAAAAGTAAGTAAATAAACTGCTAATAGATTAGAAAAATGACAAAAATTGTAATTGTAATCATTATTGTCATTAGGATTAGGATTTTAGCTTTATTGATATTTTAACATACATTTTGTCAGAATAATTAGCCATTAAGAGCTTTTGGTCTTACTAATAAACCTAATTTTATGAAGCCAGGAGTGTTTTCTTGTCTGGTGAGAACAGTAGATAAATGTAATAAGACAATATTGCCATGCAGAACAAATAGAGGTAAATGACCTTCTCTCACAAACAGATGGTACATTTTTAGCAAATCTCTGTCACTGATAAATGTTACATTGTAGGCAGATGGCGGCGGACAATGTTCTATCTAGCAGAAAATTATACAAGGTATTTCACATAGCTGCTACAAACAGATGTTTTGCTCTGTTGTCACCTGCAATGACCTCCTCAAACACATTATCATTAGATGCCAGCTCCTCTGACTGCGGCTGCCATCTTGAATTAGAGACGGCCTGGCGTGCGCAAGGTCTTCCTGTCTCCCTGTCATCTCCATGGAGACGGAGGAAGTGGATCTCGCCCACAGCTTGTGCCCACACTTCACATCTACTCAGCTTCACGCCACACCATTCCTGTAGGCTGCTGCGGAGCACAATTCTCCCTAAGTAGCTGAGCAGACGTAATACACATGATCAACTCTCCTCGTCCCTCTCCATTTAGGGTTTTAAACGTCTTTGGATGGTCTAAGTACAACAGCGGGGGAAGGAGGTTGGATAAATACAACATTGCAAATTTAGGTGAAAGTGCAAGCTAGCGTAGGTATTTGTTAGGAATGTCATGTATTGCATCAAACATCTCTTAAGGGGTTACCTGGCATCTTATAAAGATCTGTTTTAGTTATCACTTTGACTACTGTCCAACATAGCCAGTAGAAAACAAGGAGGAAATGGAAGGTGCATAAAGCTCAATGTAAGTTTAATGCGGCTTGATCAGAAGGAACCTTGGGGGGTTGGAGGTTGTACTCCAGTCTGCAAATTAAAGAAGAGACAGTGTTAAAAGATTATTACCAAGGGTTAGCAAAATAACTGCATGTTGAGTCATGGGAAGTGCCAAAGTGAGAAAACTGCACATAAAATGTACACTGAAATTAAGTAAAAATTAGTTAATTTTACTAGAGAAAAAACAACCTATGAATAATTGTTTTCTCGCACGTGATAACTCCTAGGCTAACTTCTTTTCTTTCCATGTATTTACATTTACCTCCTTTACACTTACGACATTTGTTTTGTGTGGAGCATTACTCACAGGTAATATGACAAGCCGCATAAGGCAGTACAATGAGGGGAAAAAACATAAAAGGATTATTGTTTTGACAAGGGCTGTTGGATGCAAATCAAAGAACCGGGAATACGATTGATGATTGATGGAGCGATGAAGGTAGTCAGGCTGAATTTATGTATTCATCTTGACATTTAGCATCCCTCAGATTCAAAAGCATCTCTCTATTGTCACTCCCAAAGAACTTCGGTTCATTTCCAAAAGAGAGCTTACCATGTTTGACATTTGAAGTCAGTTCGACAGGAACTCAATGGGGAAAAAAAAAAAACGAAATGTGGATTAAATATCAATAGTTCATGAATGGAGAGTTTACAAACAGTAGTTGCAATACGTAAAATAGCCATTATAGTTACATCATCTATGAAATGTTGCATTTTGTTGATGACATAAATATATAGTAAATGACGGTGAAGGGTTCTGCATTAATTTATGATTTCCATTGTACATTATAAGTCTTCACAAAGTTTGATCATAAATCAAATGCTTTGAATCTGTATCTTGGGAGATTCATTTGGGATCCATGGGAGAGTCAAAAGTTTTAGCAAACAAATACTTCTGATCTCATCATTCCGGAGCCAAACGTGTTTCATATTAACATTTCCACATCATGTCTAAATCAATGTCATAGTGTTTTAATCACAGTGGTCTGGGTTAAAGTGCTTGTTGATTGTTGGATTCAACCATCCACTCAGGCCTCAAACAGCCGTCACTCGTAGTTAATGCTGTTACAGAGCCGTTTTTGGAAGTTACCAAAAGGGAAGACCGACCATCTTTTCAAATGAAACCATATACAACTGTCCATTATAGGTTTTGTGTGCAATAAAGCAATTATGATAATGTTCCTCGGTATTACCGTAAGTAGATTCACTACATGTAAATTTAGGAGAGTCAGCTCGCTTAAGAACATGCTTTCCTCCACAGGCTTATTTGCCCCACTGTTGGATGACCCTGAAAAACCGCAGAATGTCACTAACTCACTCCAAACTGAATTGAAAAGTTGGCAGCCCTGGTGTGAAACCATTGTCATGCCCATATATTATGCCTCCACTCATGCAAGTGTGTCCTTGTGGCAAACAAAATGCTAAGTCAAAACAAAGAAAAAACAGCCACTTAATTTTCAAAAACTCCAGGGAACGTTTTGCATCTGTTGTTAGCAACGACATCTGCTTAGCAACAAGCAACTCCCTCGAGATACAAAGCTAAATTATGAGAATTTTCAGGAGGAATTCTGAAATTATTTTTACCATTTTTACCTTTTTAAATCTGAGCATATAAATGGAATACATGATTCAAATTGGATTTGTTGGAATGTTTCTGTCACTGGTATTAACATCCATTGAATCAAACAGCATGACACCACAGTTCATCACCACCATCAATTTGTAACTCAAGGGTATCTAATATTAAGACAGATTTGTTTTTTAAGCCATGTATTTCATTTGTCAAAAAGGAAAAAGTAACGATAAATAAACCATCATCTTTTTAATATACCGAACAACTGTTGATAAAACGATCCCATAATACCTGTGATGCCACAACAGGCGCAAGCAACCAGGATTTGTGAAGGCTCTGACAACCCGCTGTATGGAATTATTCATTGTCCCACCGCATCCTATCTAAGTTGTCATCAGTTTTGTTGCCAATCTTAGCTTCTCGAGCCCGTGAACCGTTACCTCAGCCCAGATTCCTTGGCACAGCAAGAAGAGGATATCACAAACTTGCCTTGTTAAACACAACATTGAAGGCACGCCGCAGAAAGGCTGAGTGTCAGAGCTACTGCGTTGGTTCAGCAAATACCATCAGTGAGAAATCCTGTGTTTGTGTAGAGAAGACGCAGAGTGAGTGAAGGGAGGCGCAAAGGAGAAGTGAGAACAAGGTAGGATACATCCAAGCTCTCTCGTAGAGGACTTTTCTGATTTTATGCCTTTATGAATCACTAAAGCATCATCACATGTGTAGCCGTGATAGCGCTACCACCGGCGGGTTCTGTACAGACGCACGGACACACGATGGGAGTAACCAGTCTTTATTGTCAAAGGGGGATGGCAGTGAGCAGGAATAAGGTCGCCCGTTGTGCGCACTCGGCTCCGCTCTGTCCGGCTCCGCTCAGCTCTTGCGTTCTGCTCTCGTGCTCCGCTCAGCTCTGCTCGGCTCACGTTCCCCCGACCTGGATCCTGCTCACTGCTTTTGTAGGAGACAATCAGTGCAGATTATTCACACCTGCTTACTCCTCACCTACCAGCACCGTCCCCTGAACCACTCCCCCGCTCTCCCCCCTGCAGCTGAGCTAACCACGCCCCTCCACCACAACATGGTTTGGTTTTAATTCAGCACGTTACTGCAACTAGGAAATATTAATTGTTGTGTTAGAATAATTACTTCGTTCAGGTTAAAGCAGGGGTGGGCATTTTTTTCCATGGGGCCATATAAGGAACAGAAAACAAGGGCTGAATTCAATTCCGCATAATATTACATATATTTCTTTATAAAAAAGCAGTATAGCATTGTTTTGAAGCTGGTAACAGTACTGCATGTTATGATTAAGCAATGGAAAAAGAGAGTGTCACGAATGGGGGACAGGAGACAGCCGTGAGGCAAGTACAATAGTTTATTGAAACAATAGCGGAGCCAGATGGGATATGATGAATAGGCAGGCAGATGATTGGGATGGTACATTAACTGGAGGGTAGTCCGAGTTCCAGGTTACAGACTGGAGGAGAGTCCCTTGGAGCACCTGGTAGACATTCAGGTACGTAGCGTTGGAGTCTGTGGTGTCCTGTAGAGACGAGACCAGACACTGAGTGTGTGAAGAGGAGTCAAATATAAAGGGAGGTGAACTGATGAGGTGCAGGGGATGGTGATTAGAATTCAGGGGACTGTGAACGAGTGGGGGGAGTGAGTGAAGCCCGTGGGATCCTGACAGCGAGGTTGCCTTTCAAAAAATGTAATTTATTAAATAAAATTTCCCATAACAAGAGTAATAAAAACATGTTGATCCCACTGCCAATGACGTAAAAAAACAATTTCTCTTTCTTGTGGGCTTCTGTTAGTGTGAAAGGGTTCAAAATTTGCAATTCAGAAGAAAACACTTTTCCCCACCGACCCTCCCATACTCTTTTTTTTGCATTTTGGCCTGCCTGAGCCATCTGACAGCTGTGTGGTAGCCTATCTCACATGTTCAGTCTCATGCTCCTCCAAAAATGAAACAGTCTACGATTCAATGGTCAGGCCCTGATGAAGTTAACTATTTAAGTGACAACATCAATAACATGGTTCAGGAGTAAGGAATATTTATTACCAAAATATGTTAGACATACAAGGAATTTGTCTTGGCGGTTGGTGCATAACATCATTTTTACATGCTGATGTATTACACAATGCAAAAATACCAATTTATGATCACGGTCGATTTCACAAGTCCGACATTTGGTCATAACTTAATGGTTTCTCCACTCGCCACCATTAGTGCACTAGAGGTAATGTAAATATGGGGAAACTGCATTTCGTATTCTGTTTTGCAAAAGTTATAGTCTTAGATCTTTATGTATGCTTCTATGTAGAGATATTTAGTGTTGTGTGTGTGCGTGTGTTGGAGTTATAGGAGCCAAAGACACCTCAACAACATCAGCATGAGTTTTTTGTGGACTTTCATCGTGCTCAAAGAGGAATGACAGTTATTGAGGTAAAATACCCCTTTTTGAGAACCATGAATATCAACACACTTTTTTTGGCAACTGTATACAGATAAATTATATCATAATTGAAGGGGATTTTTTTTACTTTGTGTTTTTTTTCCTCGCTGACTACCTGATTATGTACTTACATATGAGGACCGGACAGTAGTATGGTCATTATCTGTAGGGGAAACTAAGATGAGATGGCAGTGAAGCATGATGAGTTGGAGGTGCATGATGCTGAAGTGTCACATCTATTGTTCTGGCTCTGGATGACATCAGCCCCAAAGGCAAAGACTTGATACTACATGTGTCTGAGTCATGGGGCACAGGGCGAGAGCTCAATGAGATCTGTACTTCCTCACTATCTTACAAACTCACAAACACTGCTATATTACATTCAAGCGAGGCCATCACAAAATACCAAGTTAATTAAAAACATTTAACTTTGAAGAGTTTTCACAGAATATTTCTGCAAATTTCCATCCCAATTTTATTAAATTATTTGTTACAACTTCGCTCACTTTGAGTGATGTCTAGCTAGCAAAGAGGGGACCTGCATATGTAATGGAACTGAATTGCTCACAATGATATTTAATTTCTTTTGTCTGCATCCGGTGTCATTTTGTCCACTTAAAGAGGGGTCTTCAGAAATTCTTTAAAATGCCCAGATAAAATCAAAGTAAAAAAATAGGTATACACATGTGGCGGGCTTTATACCTCTGCAGGGCTACTTGAATCCCATTAAAATGAGGGGTTGGACTTGAAAATTAAGGTAGGATTGGACTTGAAAATGAAGGTAGGATTGTCTAAATAGTGAAAAAAATCCACATATTCCCTTGCCCGTTTCTGTCTTTTACTAAAGCCTCTCTAGATGTTTTCTGCTTCACTCCATCAAAGTGAAACTTTCCACAAATACTGTCCACACACTGAGCTACTATGACTTGGATGGATTTTTAGCCTGGTCGCTCCATGTTTTATGAGGATGGATACCCTATAAGTGCTTTTTTAATTAGGCGAATCAGAAGTTTTTTACATTTTTTTGCCATGTGCCATCTTCATTTAACCGGTACCATATGAACTTATTTACTAAATCTATACATCAGAACACACTGACAAGAGTTCCCCTTCATCCTGACGGCCAAGATTTTTCAGATAGACCTTGTATTTGCAGATAAAACTCCCTTTTTGACATGGTATGCCATTCTTGAGCAGGGCCTAAACAATGGCCTGGTTTTTAAAAGGATTCTAAAAAGGTGCAGTGAAAGCAGAGAAAGAGGAGCGGTTTCTGAATTAAAAAATAAACTAATGAGAAATAGGAGTATAATACATGTAGTGTATTTTTAAAAACTAAATGTTTTAAATAAATATTATAAAATATAACTTTCTGTTTCGGATTCTGTTTGGTCCAGTGGTGACGGTCCGACACTGGAAATGACACATTTCAGAACAGATCAAAAAGATCCTTGTGCGTGGGCCATGCGGTCTTGCCCCACTACTTGGATGTATTCTTTGATTTTCATCTCCAAGGTGCACATGGTATAAAATTCCGCCAGTGATTGATTTCCCCTTGCACAATAGAAATGACAGTAGGAAGATTATTGGCTTGTTTTTGTTCGCTCTACACTGGTAATTTTCATGTTGTAAATAGAGGTATCGATTCACAGTCTTTGCGGTTTGTCCTGAGCTCAGTTTATCATCTACGGAGAAACAGGGTTCAGAAACTCGCTCCAGTTTTACATCATAGCGTGTCGGACTCTGATCAATGGCATGGCATGCTAGCATGGCATGCTGCTGGCTTACGGATGTTTGCAACCCGTTTATGATTTATTTGAAATTCCACTCTACTCTACTCAAGGGATAGCGGGCAGGGACTCCAGTGGCAGAATGCGGAGGTGGCGGTTCTGAAACCGTAACAAGCAGATCAACTAACAAGTAAATGTACAGCCAGTACAGAAAGATGAAAAGTGTCGAAAAAAATTGCTTTGGAAGTTTTATTGGTATTAATAGTGATGGGACAGGTTGAGCCACATGATTTCTGAGCCCTCATTTAGATAGCGAGGGTGTTGACCTGCCTAATGTTATCATCCTAGTCCTGGCAATAGGAACAACAACGGACTTTGAAAAGCTCAAGTGATCCCTTAGCTCCCTGAAATTTAAATTAGGCTTAATGAAGCAAATTGGTTGACTATTCATGTATTGACACAGCCATCATTGATCTTTTATTTGTTTGATTTAATTAGTTTTTCAGTATTTTTTCAGTTTCCTCACTTGGCTAGTAATACTGTTTTATTTACTCTTTCAATCCAAAAAAGACAGTCTGTCTCCATTTAAAACACATTTGATGGTAAAAAATTACATAAAAGTATGTTTTACATTACAGGTCATTTAGCCGACGCTTTTATCCAAAGCGACTTACATTACACTTTAAACCCATGGCTTTTTACATTTTGCCCAGGGAGCAATTAGGGGTTAGGTGTCTTGCTCAGGGACACTTCGACTTGAGACATGGGGCAGCCGGGACTCAAACCACCAACCTTGCGTTTCCCAGCGCACCTGCTCTACCACTTGCGCCACGACAACATTTTAATTATATATGAGGTATTCATATTCATTTCTTGATATAAAAATATACAATATCAGTCAAATCTTTGATATAAAAATATACAATATCAGTCAAATCTTTGCAAACATTTTCTCATTCAATTCAATGAGAAAGTGTGTCCTTCTGACTTGTACTGTTGATTATTTGCAGCTTTAGTGAATCCAGCAGTATACCATCTACTGACATTTTATATTTTCACGTATCTCCCTAAAATCCAGATGCAGAGAGCCCACCTGGCCATAACTGTCGTGAAGTCTTTATGAATCTGACCAACATTCTTTTTGTGCCAAAGCTCTGTCCTAGGAATGATGTTCTTAAAGAAGTAATTTAAACAAAACAAACAATTGGGAGGAAACACTGCCTAAATTGACTTCATTCCATCTACATATCGTCAGTCACTTTCAGCTGCTGGCAAATTCTCCCAAAGGCAAATAGCAGGCATGACAACATTAATAACCGAGCGCCTCAGGCACCTGACCACCAAGGGCTCCATAAATCCCTAGTTCATCATATGGCTATTGGTAATTTGATTAACAGTTAAATCTGGCTGCGCATCCCTTTAACTACCAATGTCACACTAAATCCTAAAAAATAAAAAGGTCAGTGAACACAGCAAACAAAAACTCGATACTCATTCACTCAATATGAATGAGTGTTCATCATACCCTTCACTTTTCATTTAATCTGTTGCAGTTTATTTTCCTCCATAGTATCACTAGATGTGTCTGGACACTCTTCACTTCACAGTGCTACACTCACACCCCGATATAAGTCCCTCCTGAACCATACATTTTACATTTCAAAGAAAGGCTCAGCTATCAAAGACAAACCTTTTATTACTCCCCCTGTTGATAGCTCATGTTTCATGAGTGGAAAATAGTATAACAGTAGGTGGTGATTGGATAATGTCATTGTTATTTAGAAAATGTACTTTCACATCGATTAGCCGGCTGATTATGTCATCTTGAAGCATGAAGTGAATGTAAGTCTTCAGAGCGTGTTTACATAACACATAGTAATAAAGGTAATTACTTTGTTTCTTCTGCCGACCGTATTCTTGCACTTTAACCTAAAGAGACAAATAACAAAAAATGCTAGGAACAGATAGTTTTTTTTAAAACAAGTACATCTGGAAATTTTATTTTAAATGTTAACTGTCCCGTCTTTACGGAGAGAAATACTGTATTTGCCAGGGTACATTAAGTGAATCATATACCGTGCCGTCTTAGTCATAAAGATTTACATTTTTTGCTGAAGAGAGGTGTGAGATATTTAAATGGTGTCTAATGGTAAAGCATTTTACAATGGAACTGAGGGTTTGGAAAGTGGAACGTATACACAACCAAAGCTGCATTCATTACACGTTGACCCTCAGCAGCAGCTGGTCATTACAGGCATTTACATTCTTAAATTGCTAACTGAAAGGTTCCTTCAGCATGTACCATTTAACTTGTAGCAATGGAGTAAAAGCTCTAAATGTAGCTTTTGCTCCATTGCATTTAGTCAGTTAGGTTGGAGGTACTGCAAATACACAATCCACTGAAGCAACAACCTTTCAAGAAAGCTTTCGTATCTTTTTCTTTGCTCTTATTGAATATTTCACTAATGCACTAATGTGTAATAGACTTTTTCGCCTAGGGCCTGGCGTAATCTTTATTGCGGGAGCTACAGTGTGATGCAGCGTAGAAAATACCAGCTGTCTATTAACGGTTAAAACTTTGCTTCTGACTGTATCTTTGGTGGACTTATACATTTGTGCGAGCTTTTAAATTGTATCCACTATATGTTGACAAGAGGACGACAATTGTATTTGGGTTACAGGTACATGAGGAACATGATAATGTTTGTGTCTATGATAACCACTGTTAACTCGCAAATTAAGATCCCTCTTCTCCCCAATAAGTCCAGGAGTTGTACCAATATGAAACATATTTTACTGCTAACAAATTAAGTAAAACTTTAACCAAAATTGCTCAAGTATGTTTTTTTTATAAAACAGATCACATGATTGGTTACTTTTCGGCACAAGTCACTCATGGATGGCAGTTATTCCACACATGCAGTTATATTGCATATTGCAAAAATAAACTGTATATTCTGTCCATGCTAAAGTCACACTCGCATTTGGAGCTGAACACATGGTCCATCACAGCTGCATTTAACTGATAAGGCTTTTAAGGAACAAACCTGATGCCAGCACTGAGACCAAAGACCAGTAAAATAGATTGACTGTATAAATCCCATGTGGAGCTTTCCATATCTTAATAGAGCAGCAAGAGGGCAATGATTTACAACACAACAAGCTATAGTGGTAGGTTGGTCCTATGCGTGTGTGTTTATACGTGTGTGTGCGTGTGTGTGTGTGTGTGTGTGTGTGCGTGCGTGTGTGTATTTGGCAAGCTCAGGATTTTCTGAGAAGGACGTCACATTACTTTCCCTGAGTTAAGAAATACCGCTCCTGTACGGCACATCTGCTCAGAACCACAGAGGAAACCAAAATGAAGCTGTCTGCTCAGTCACCGTTTTCTACTCACTCATACCATCTTTCCGCTGCAGAATAAACTGTGGAATGTTTGTACCCTCTAATCCACATCTGACACTGAAAGTAAATCCAAATGAGACCGACTCTACGGTTGGTGGATCGGCTAGGTTTGATGTGCAAATGCTCAAAACACTTTTTTTTTTGCCAGCCCTTGCCCTAAGAGAATTAATTTTTTTGACCAATATACAAACCCTCTGTCCTGGACCTCTACAGGAGGAGGGGTCAAACTAGTGGTCCCCTGATGAATTGTAATGACTTTCAATACTTTTTGTTTAGATTTACAATTTTGAGTGAAATGGCGTAAAAGCTGGTAAATATAATATCATAAATTGTAATGATGAAATTTACACAGACAGAAGGAGAATTGCACCTGCTCGACATTCGCTTACAAACATTTTCCTCGTAAACCCATGTAAAATTGTCTTTATATGGTCCTGATTTATGTACTACACTACTCTGAGGCTCCAACTTCAGATGAGGGACTGGAGTTCAATTTGTATTGCTTTAAAAGTTACCAAGCTAATTAAAGAGGAATATTAAGCGCATCATCGTATTTTTTTTTAGCCAGTGTTTCTTTTTAGCTGTATACATGGTTTATTAATCTGTGTGCAACCAAAGACCTGCTTTCAAGTTATCTGTTAATGACAAAAAATGAAATCACTCTCGATGTTCAGATCCTTCCCTGCACCCTAAATATTGTACATGTGGACACATAACTTGGTAATCTCTATAAACAGATTAACTTGCGGCGGCCGGATAAAAGAAGCTTCATATCACTCTTATGGTTGTTAACCACAAAAATCTATCCTGATTTGCTAAGACCTTTTGATCTGGAATTACACAGTGACTGCTGAGGAGAGAACTAAGTGTTTGGCTGGGCGAGCTTGTGGTGCAGCCTGAGGTAGTTCAGGCCTCAGAAGTCAAGGTGAATGGGGGTCGTCGTGGCGCAGGGGTAGAGAGGGTGCATTGGGAACCGCAAAGTTGGTGGTTCAATCCCTGGCTGCCCCATGTCGAAGTGTCCCTGAGCAAGCCACCTGACCCTAATTGCTCCCGGGGGAAAAATGTAAAAAAGCCATGGGTTAAAAATGCAATGTTAGTCACTTTAGATAAAAGCGTCAGCTAAATGACCTGTAATGCAATGCTGCTTAACCACTGAGAAGAGGTTGAGTGGTTGGATTGTTGAGAAAAACTATTTAGAATAGTTTAATTCATCGGGCGTCATTTTTAATTATACAATTGTGTGTGGAAGTGAAATTAACTTACATTACAGAACACAACATAATTAACTTACATGTTTTTATTCTTCATTTTCATTAATTATGATTCTAATTGTGTATCCTGAATATATGTAATGAAGGAGAAAAGGTCCGCTCTCCTAAAGTTCTGTTTTTTAGTTCCATTGAAAGGTTTCTCGGGGGGGAAAGGCATTGAAACAGATGTAGTACCCAATCCCACAATGCCCAAGGCCTGACGGCTCAATGTAACTCTAGGAAGATGTCACCTCCCCTCAAACGCAAAAGCATTTTGCAAGAAGAGAGGAAAAAAGGAAAGTCCACAATATGTGTGTCACAGAGCTCGCCTCTGGTCTTTAGACTCTTGAGAGGTGAGATACCTGCTGGGATTCCGTCACATCAGGGCACTAGCCTGAGCTCAGTGAGCTGAATACTCAGGGAGAATGATCCTTTGTGAAGCAATTAAAACCAGATACTTTTTCTATAGCACTCCCATTGTTTTCCATTAGCCTGAAATAGACTTACAGCTGTTTTCCTTTTTTTAACTAAATGTTTTTTTTTCTCTTGCTATTCCCCCTTTCCCCATCAAAAAGCTTTGAATCAATTTCATGCCCTACAAATGCTGTTTACCCTCTTGGGTGTGAAACATCTGCCAGCTCACACACATAGATATACTGGCTCCTTGAACTTCTCTCTCACTAACTGTTTTTCAAAAAGTTTATGAAGAAGATTGTCACAAATCAGGTCTAGTGTGGAAATGGTATAATGCTCATAATGTGCCTTCAAGAATAAGTGCAGGCTGCACTCATTTTGTATTAGTTCTTTGTATTCAGCGTCTAATACAGGGGTCTCAAACTCGCGGCCCGCGGGCCAATTGCGGCCCTCGGGATGATATTTTGTGGCCCCATCCTTAATATGAAAGTGTAATGTTAGTGCGGCCCGCAAGTTTTATACTGTAACCCCACTGTCAGCTGCTGTGTGGGACATGTTATGATGTTCTGGTTTCCTACTGTGTGCTTGTCCAGTGAACGTGGCATGCATGTGACTGACATGGGGGGCGGGTCGTGTGTGTCGGCCGAGGTGCAGAGAGCAGGAGGGTGAAATTCAGTTTCCTGCCCTCTTTCGCGCAGGTGATCATGTGACTAACCGTTAGCATCGCTCGTTTAATAAAGCTTCCACTCTTTATTACAGGGGTCTCAAACTCCGGTGTGGCAGACCGCCGCGGGGGGTGGGGTACCGACTTTGGCGTACCCCACCCCCCGTTGACCATGCCGTTCGGACGCTAGTCTGGCCCGTGTTCGGTTGAAGTGGGCTGCATCTGGCCCGCAGCTGATTTGAGTTTGAGACCCCTGGTCTAATATGAGCCTTAGGGTTGTTGCTGATAAGAGCTGTTTCGAATTATTTAAATGCTTCCCTTCTTAACTTTGTACACTTATTACACTTTTTATCATGAACATTTTTGGAGCAGAGGCCAAAAAACAGGCAAAAAATTGTCAAGATGACACTGAGACTGTGTCCTTCGACAACCTGCTCAGTCACCGTTTTCTACTCACTCATATAATCTTTCCGCTGCAGAATAAACTGTTGAATGTTTGTACCCTCTAATCCAGCGATCCCCAAAGTGTGGGCGTGAAGGTACTGCAGGTGGGCCGCGACAGGTCATTTACAATAAATAGTTTTTTAATTTTCAATTTTTAAAAGTTTGAAATTAATATAAAATTATTTATGATGCGGCACATTAGTTATGTGAAACATTAGTTGATGAAGCACAAACAATTTAAATGGACAGATTAATAAAACAATAAGGCTCTCGCTTGTAACGGCTGCTCTTGTCCACCTGTCGTTGTTCAACAAATGGGGCGCCCTCTTGCAGTATTAAAGTAAATATATCGCATTTTCCGCACTCCAAGGCACACTTAAAAGGCTTTAATTTTCTCAAAAAACGACAGTGCCTTATAATCCGGAGCGCCTTATATATATGGATCAATTGGTTAATCGGTTGATCCATACTGGTTTTACACGGCGCTCAAGGCGCTCTGCCAAACATGCCAAAGCTACGACGGCGCTCAAGCGCGTGAGATATGGAGCTTGTTTCAAGGCGCGTCGGAGAAACAAAGCCGAGCACTTCATGAGATTGAAGAGCGAGAGACGGTGCCCTTTTCTCTAGAGTAGCTGAACCATCGGGGAAAATAAGTTATTCTAAAAGCAGCCCGAAGATTTAAGGTGTGGATGACGAGGGGGACGGCGGGAGCGGACGCACCTCGCGGCATCGATCGTACCCTGAAAGCACCGTCTCCACCTTACTGTCAAACAGAACAACAGCGAGCGCGTAGAAAACTCCTTTGAGTGCGATCAGAGATTCTCCTCGCGAGCAACGAAGTTCACGCGCGCGAGACAGACTTGCTCGCGGATGTTTGATTTTGGTTAAATTCTTAAGGTCATTTAATCATTATGTTTTGATCAGAGGTTTGGGTGGGCCGCGAAAGATTTTCAGATTTCAAAGTGGGCCGCGGCATTCTTGAGTTTGGGAACCGCTGCTCTAATCCATATCCCAAATGAGAGGCTAGGTTTGATGTGCAAATGCTCAAAACACTATTTTTTTTCCAGCTCTTGCCCTAATAGAATTTATTTTTTTGATCAATATACAAACCCTCTGTCCTGGACCTCTACAGGAGGAGGGGTCAAACTAGTGGTCCCCTGATGAATTCTAATTTCTTTATCATGAATATGCCATTTTTGGAGCAGAGGCCAAAAAACAGGCTAGTCAAGATGACACTGAGACTGTGTCCTTCGACAACCTTATAGACCAGGGGTATTCAACTAAGAGGTCCAGTTAGCGAAATTTTTTAGAAGCAAAGGTCCGGAAGATCATAATGTGACTACTTAGCGTGATAAAATAGAGGAATAGACTTTTTTTAACATTTGCTTTTAATCATCCATCCATGGGGAGAACATGCAGACTCCACACAGAAAGGCCACTGGGTGGAGTCGAACCCAGGACGTTCTTGCTGTGAGGCGACAGTGCAAACCACCGCCTTGCTTTTAATCAATACAAGACACAATAAATTCAGTATGATTCTAAAACTCTTTAGACAATATTTACTGTCACGTAACTAAGAACCTAATATATGTGTGGGATTGCAAATATAAATAATGTTCTCTCAAATAAAAGTAGGGCTGCATTTAAAAAACAAAAAAACTGCATGTGCTTCAATTCATATATATGTATCCACTCTTTACACATTTTGGGGTAAATGGGAGAATTAAGATCTAGTTTGACCTGCCAGGATTTTAAACCTGTCCGCAGTATTGAGACAACATCATCATCCTGCCTGGAATGCAAAGACTCGAATGGTCACGTGGGATGATTTAACTACAATGCAATTGGTCTGTGCTTTAAGCCACTATCGTAAAGATCACCAAAGCTGCGCCGGTCACGTTTAAATATTTTTTAGCTTTTGGTCCGGGTTGAAATGGGACGGCTTCTGGGTCCAGATACGAACCGCGGTCCGCCAGTTAGACTTTAGACCGTCACGGTGAGGTGGCAGAAGTAGGACCAATCGCAGACTGAAGCAAAAAATACTTTTTAAATATTCATAAAAGGCTATGTGCAAACACAGACCAGGAACACAAGCAAAACAAAGACTCACCGACATTGACAAGACAATGCAGTGTCTTTGCTCTCTCCTCCCTGTTAAAAATGTCTTTCGCCTTGTTTCTGTGTGGGCAGGGTGCTCTCTCTAAAACTAACTGATGGGACACCAATAATTACAGGGACTGTCCTTCTCCCAAGTCATGCTTGCTCTTTCAAACTGCAGCAGGCTACTTTCGATCCTTCCGCCACCAGCCTCAGTCGCGCTTCACTGCAGGTGTTTCCCCTCATGTCAAGGGAATTTGGGTGTCCGCCCAGCTCCAGGCTCACCGCTGGATTTGGCTGGCACACCCCTGTCAGGAGGAAGGGGGGGGCCGGAGATGATGTCTCTGGGCCAGCCATCGTTTTTTCCTTTCAGATTGCTACTGGGCAGTTCATGCATCCCGGGGTGGTTTCCACCCTATCCCATGGGTACAAGCGTCAAGCCAGCGAAATCCCTATCCCTGAACCTCCTTAGCTCCTGGCCGAGGGAGAATAATTGAGGGTGGACGTATTCTCATGTTCCAGGGTGCATCACCACAGGCAGTTTCTTCATTTGCTACCCGGAGGGCTTCCATTCAGACCTTTTCCATGGGTGCTTACAGGGTGTGTTACTGCCCCCCTCCTGTAATTGCAGGGGATAAAATACTGCTCTGAGGGCCTGTGTGTCCTGTTCTGAAGGGTAAGGCGGTTACATTACATCCTTTCTCCGCCTATTGGGTAGGCTGCCTCAGCTGTGGTTCCCTTGGGTTTGCAGACAGAGGGGGTACAGAGGATATCGCATTTACAGACTGTAAAGCCCTCTGAGGCGAATTTGCGATTCTGGCCTATATGAAATAAAATGAATTGAATTAAATCTTGTTAATGCTTCCCATAGTTCTTTCACAACAGGAAGAACTGAAGGGTCGGGTTTGGCCTCCCAATTCCTGCCCCCTTCAACTCTGGGCCTAGCCACGGGAGGGCCCGACCGGGTGCTGAGGGGTTGCATAGAACCAGTCAGAGTATTTTGAATCCTGGGTGGTGATATATCCGGCAATGAAACTAAACAGGTGGAAAATGTTTTCTGACTGGTGTGCCGTTCAAAACAAGGTCTGTGCCTGGTGTACTTGGGTTTCCACAGTCGCTCAAATATAACGGCCGGTCTCCCTCTACCATATCAAGTTTGACAATCCCACAGTAGGGAGCCACCGACTGGTGTCTTTCTGCCAAAAAAAGCAGGCTCCGCAATTGACTCCTCCAAATGCCCAAAAAGCCCGGTACCCATGTTCCAGGGTGCATCACCACAGGCAGTTTCTTCATTTGCTACCCGGAGGGCTTCCATTCAGACCTTTTCCATGGGTGCTTACAGGGTGTGTTACTGCCCCCCTCCTGTAATTGCAGGGGATAAAATACTGCTCTGAGGGCCTGTGTGTCCTGTTCTGAAGGGTAAGGCGGTTACATTACATCCTTTCTCCGCCTATTGGGTAGGCTGCCTCAGCTGTGGTTCCCTTGGGTTTGCAGACAGAGGGGGTACAGAGGATATCGCATTTACAGACTGTAAAGCCCTCTGAGGCGAATTTGCGATTCTGGCCTATATGAAATAAAATGAATTGAATTAAATCTTGTTAATGCTTCCCATAGTTCTTTCACAACAGGAAGAACTGAAGGGTCGGGTTTGGCCTCCCAATTCCTGCCCCCTTCAACTCTGGGCCTAGCCACGGGAGGGCCCGACCGGGTGCTGAGGGGTTGCATAGAACCAGTCAGAGTATTTTGAATCCTGGGTGGTGATATATCCGGCCATGAAACTAAACAGGTGGAAAATGTTTTCTGACTGGTGTGCCGTTCAAAACAAGGTCTGTGCCTGGTGTACTTGGGTTTCCACAGTCGCTCAAATATAACGGCCGGTCTCCCTCTACCATATCAAGTTTGACAATCCCACAGTAGGGAGCCACCGACTGGTGTCTTTCTGCCAAAAAAAGCAGGCTCCGCAATTGACTCCTCCAAATGCCCAAAAAGCCCGGTACCCCTGCAGGAGGCACACCTAGGGTACTGGAGACGCTAGGCGTGCCTCCTTTCAAAAAACCCTGACACAAGTAAAGCTAAGATGGTTATCAGCCAAAATTGTATTTTTCTCCTTGCCATCACGCCAGTATGTCTTAGTATTGTAAGTGATTAGGCCAACTTCTCATATGATGCTAATAAAAAAGAGAGCCTCCACCCCTCTAATGCGTTACAAGCCAGAAAACACACATTTAATCTCAAACAATATATTTGATAGAAATGCTTGCATGATTCTGGTGATAATCCCCAAACCCCGCTGTAGTGTGAAATACAGAGAATAATGCTCTTATCCATAAGATTAAGGTCAGCCTTTAGGCGTTAAAATGGTGCCAACATGCAAAAGTGGGTATTTGAGTAGTTACACATTCATCCAAAAGCAAAACTCTAAACATAATACCCGTTGAGTGAGTCATTAATCCTTTTATTTTTCTGGAGGAAAACTTTAAACTCAAAGTCAACTGGAATGTTGGGCTAAAGCTTTTGCCCTTTTCCCCTCTGTCATGGAGGTAGTTTACCCCTTGGTCTTATTGATGTAAAATGCTTCATTACAGAATGCTCACCGTGTTCTGCATCAAGTGCATTGTGTTGTTGGTACATCTAAGGTGGGCTGTTTCGGTTAACCCTTACCTAAGCCATAAACGGGTCACCACTATGGGGAGGTGATTATTCTCTAGCCTGGTTAATGGTCCTTTCTGACAGCACTTAATGAAAATTAATGACCAACTGTAGCATGGCAACCACACAAATAGGGCAGCCAGTCCTTTTGCTGGAAGATATATCCGCAAAGCAGCCACAGTATGAATTTAGAAAAATGGAAATATAGATATATACAGATAGATGGACGGCTTTAGGGGTTTACAAAGTCCTATGAATGTGTTTGTAGTCAGTGGCAATTTCAGAATATGCACCTGTCATTTTGGGGGTGAGGTGTTAGGGGTATTAGCCTTTGCTAAAAAAGGTGATGTGAACCTCGCAACATCTGAAATACATTATTCAACTTTTGATCCGATTTCAAAGTTTGCACAAACATCACCATATTAAAAAAATTTCATTTGACATTTTGAAGAAGAACCGTTGTTATACTCCATTCGCTGTGGATGTAGGCGAGAAAAATTTTCTTCAAGAATTCAAGATAACCAGGGGATCGATCATTTTTATACAAATAGTTTTGAAGGTGAAGCATTCCTTTATTGTTTGATTAAGGACAAGGGCATTTAATTGGGTTGTGCATTTAAAACCCTGCATAAGTGGTGTAAGGATTATACCGGACATGCTTATGATGAAGGATTCCCAAAAGTTTTACTTTTTTGCAGAGTAAGGAGAGTCTTAGTGAATGTGCAGAATTGGTGAATATGTCCATCCCATTCAGTGAGCGGTATGCTTACATATGGAGCATATTTGTATGTTCGGTGTAAAGGTATGCATGCTTGTGGGCATTACAATTTATATTTGTTTAGTGTGTTCACACGTGTCTGCTTGTAGAATTACAGGGGGAGGGGGGGGTTCTGAGATAACAGCTAGTATTTTATGTGTGCGTTTGTTGTGCTATTCCACAGAGGCCCAGCCATATTATCAGTCGATACTCGAATGAGGCATCTGAAACCATTGCAATTTATAGGCCTTGTATTTGCTGATGCAGCCCAGCTGTCAAAATCATCAGCATGTGCACACAAAAAACACTGGTCTTTCTGCAAGGCACGTAAATGCACACAGAGCACACGCACCAGGGAAAGAAGGGTAAGAATTGTCTCTCTCTCTGTGTCAATTTCTCTCCCTTTATTTCGTTTTCTCTTTCTTTATTTCCCTTTCTTTGGCTGTTTATCTTCCCCTGCCACTATCACCCCTCAATACTCCACGACACTCAAGATGATCTTGTTTTCCTACACTTCCACGGCTGCACACCCAGTCAAGCTGGGATTTGTGAGGAAAGCTGCCAGTTAAAAACCGCTCAGCTGTGTTTTTGCAAATATTCTATTGCATTAGAGAGAAATAGCTGAGGTCGCTAAGCGCAACGCAACAGAGCAGTAGCAAAGCGTGCAGCAAAAAATAAGCTTATTTTCCAGCAAAACAATTGAATGTCAAGATGTTATTCAAACCATGGCAGCATGTGAGTTTAAATTATTTTTGTAGGACCAGCCTTTATTAATGTACATGTCATTTTTCTTTTTAATAGAAACATTTTTGTTAATTAAAATGTATTATGTTTCCCCCTTGCCGTACTACAACATGCCCAATTATCACTGTCGCTCTGTGTTTTTTGGCCACACTACAGATTTGGATTACTTAATTTTAAAGCTATAAAGGAGTGATTAGTCCGACGGATGAACCCTGTATAGTGTTTTTTCCGGTGGCCTGATCCAAACTACCTGTTTGGATCAAGCCACACTGTCAATACCACACAGTGATTTGATCTCTGCCTCCGGGTCCTTTGATAATTACCCCGCGAGAGCATCAATAACAATTTATTGGTGTTCGCCCTGTAGTTCACAAAAGAGCCTGCCTTTAATCTTTGTGGGGCTGAGAGCCTTCGACTTCTTAGCAACATGTGAAAAACCCCATCATTTTTTTATCCTTTACTGATCATTAAGGGAAATTAGCTTGAATGTGGTAAGGGAGGATGCTGTGTGAATGAAAGAATGTGAAAAATCCTCACAAAATAGACGGTCGCTCTCCCTAACAAATGAGACACACCTGATCACTAGAGGCCAAGGACAAGACAGCTCATTCTGGATTAAGGTGAAAGTTTCTTTGATGCTGAGTGGACATTAGTGGAATTTTGAAGAGGATGTTCATTGTGTGAATCTTGATGGTTTTGCCTGTGTTTGTGTGTGTGTGTGTGTGTGTGTGTGTGTGTGTGTGTGTTTATAACTTAGACATTGTTGTGGACACATATCAAACCAAACACCAGTTCAATAGGGGAAAATCATTTTTAACATTTTCTAAGGGGTAGTGATGGTTAATTTTCCTATTTTCTAGCTACATATAAGGAGCACTGAAATCATCAACAGTGTAATTATGTTCATTAAGCATAAGCATTTTTGAAGTTATAGCTAAATTACTGCTCCAATTTTCCATCAGATTTGGGTAACCCAACTTATTTTATCCAAATAGAATGGTCATTATTTCATTAACACTGTCTTTCTCCATTGCAACTATTGCACTGTGAGTTTGACAGGCTTGATTGTTTGAAACGGCAGAGAAACAGCTTTTTAAGAATAGCCCTGGAACATAGCACATACCTACCTCGAAGTGATTCAAATTAATATTTTATTTTATTTAGCTTTTTTTCAGCTTTTGGGGCCTTGAGATTTACTGTCTTTGCCGTTTCCAGTTGCAGCCAGCCACTGTTTTGAGCTATTGAGCTGTGATAAAGAAATGCTGCCATGCAGCACATGCAACCTTACAAAAGACTGAACAGTTTTGCTTTTTATTATTAAGTTATAGTAAGAAGTTGTTCCTATGAGCCCTGAATTACCTTAAAAATGGCCATTAGAAATTTGATTTAGAAGTTAGGTTTAGGTATGGGTGAACTTGAAATGAACCTTCAATTTAATGAATGTCAGTTAATATTGTGTGCTTTCAAGTCCTCTAAGCTGTTCTCTGTGTATTCCCTTACCACACAAAGCTAGGTCACAGAAGCGAGTATGTTGTGCCCTTGGCCTACGTGTGTGAACTCCGGGGGTCTGAGGAAGGTGACTCCTACAGTGTGTAAGTAAACATCAAACTGCCTCACTAAACATGAATGCTGCCCCAGTGAGTGCCTCCTCAATCCAGCATCCGTGCCCAACACCAGACCGGCTTCCTTAGCCCATTTTTCATGTCACTTCTCTCTCTGTCAATACAGTCAACCAGCCAAGCAAGGGGGAAAGAAGTTCCACCGTAGCATCACCATGACAGGTAATTAATCAGGAATTGTAAAAAATACTTTAAAAAAAAGTTTGCTTGATAACAGATATTTGATATTTCTACCCCCCACTAATTGACGTGTGAATAACAGTAAATGTTTTGATTCTGATTAGGGCTGTCAATAGATTAAAAAAAACTAATTAATCGCACATTTTGAAATTTTGAAAGATCATTGAATAGGTTCTTAGATAGATGCAAACCTCTTCCTATCGTAAGATGGATAGAGATGGTTAGTTGAATTTATGGATGAATGGAGAGATAATTGGATGAATAGATAGATGGATGGACGGACAGTTGGATGGATGTATTGAGAGATAATTTGATGGATGGGTTGGATTGATGGGTGGACACATCAATTTATATAGTTAGTTTATTTGATGGATTGAGAAATGGTTAGTTGGATGGATAAATCCAAAGTTAGCTGGACGCGTGGATTGGATGGATTAATGAATGAAGAGATAGTTGGATGGATGGATTGATTGTAAGTTAGATATATCGATAAATGGAGAGATAGTTGCATGGATGGATACATTGATTAATGGATGGATGGATAGATGCACTGATGGATTAAGATATTGTTGGATGGATAGTTTCTTAGGTGGGTGGACAGATAATTATTCAACTAACTAATTGACAGTTAGTTGGATTGATTGTGTTGGTCAGACAGACAGCAAGGCGAATGGACAGATTGATGGATGGATAGGTGGATGCATGGAGAGGAAAATGAACGGATGGATAGATTGAAAGATAAATCGGTGGATGATAGATCGAGATAAATAAATGGATAAATACAGACAAATGGATAAAAGAAAAACTTTCGAAATATCTAGTATTTTGCATTCATCGCCAGTCAATGAACTTCTGTAGGAATCTTTTCAGATATTGGAAGTGCTGAACATGTTACATGTCACATGATGAAGCACACTGTGCACATTTGAAAACAACAACAAAAAAGGGCCTCATTGTGCAAATTCAAAATCAAATACTCTCTCGCCGAGCCACAAGTAATGAAACCTTATATTTGTGTGTTTTCAAAATGATTCTGTGCATTGGTGTTTAACCACGGTCACCCATATGAAATAGCCCGAGACCATCTGCGATTTATGATTCGCTCACTGCCTCTGGCAAGCCAGGCTGAATAATTTACATTGTGCTGAGGCCAACGTGCCCAGAATGACTGATTCCAAAAATAGAGAAATAAGGGGCTGCAAGCGGGACAAGGGGACGGAGTCAGACGAGCCACCACCCCTGTTGGTAAGTGATACGAGGTGGGTGTGTCAGGGGGAAAGTGAGTGGGTAGCACGCTGAGTAATTGCCAAAACATGCTGAGTCACATGGAAGTGCTCTTCAGAGCCTTTGTTAATCCGTGCGCCTCCAATGTGTCACCATGAAACCATAAACCCAATGTGCCGGCATCCCTTTCCATTTCCTTTTCGGCATTAAGATTAGAGCTGCTCTGTGATCCACAAGTCAACTATAAACTAGGTGCAAAGGGTGAAAGTTCAGATATTGTTTCTGTTAGACAAAAGTCAAATAGTACTGTTAATTTAGCTCAGATGAAAAAATAAATGGTATACATATGATATCAAATGGATGTAAAAGGCAAATGTGTACATGTGTATTTGTGTGTGTCTGAAGTCTGTATAGTCCCACCCGTGCCTTCTGGCTATGTAATAACCTTGGATGGCTCACAGGTGAATGCACTTAAACAAAGGTGCAGCCCCACCTCTCACAGCTCCTCCCAAAGGCCCCAAAAAGTGCAAGATGGGGAGAAAACTAAAAATGTAGCAATGACCCGCTTTTTCATTGAAGCAGCATGTGTTCATTTAGCAAAGGTCACAAGTGAGGGAGCCATTAACATTGCCGGAATTATATAAAATAATGAGATACGTTGTAATATAGCCCGATGATATTGCTTCCACAGAAACAAAATATTTTTTTGGTCACTAACTGCATTAGGTATGTCCTTGAGGATTCTTTTCTTGTGTCTTTGAACACAAAAGTAAGCAGGGAAACAGCGATTGCATTCAGTGATAATTTTCAACTTGTGCCAATCAGTCAGCCTAATCACATTGGGGATTTAATAAAAGTGGGCGACCACAGGCAGCACAAAGTTAAACTGAAGCAGATAAGAAACTCCAGTGGCCTGTAATTGGACCTCATTGATCTGCTGGGTTCATAGATACTTATCATCTTACATTATGTAAATTATTCTGTCTCACAAGAGCATCAACAGACATCCCTTGAGTCTCTCATTTTGTTCTTATATGTTCGTAAAAAGGCATTCTGTATAAAGGTAATAGGGAAAACAAAATACACATTGTAAGACTGTTTGTACCTTATAGCTTCTCTATTTAATATTTCCAACATGAGATCAAATCAGCAATACAAGTTCCCCCAAATTCCACCAAATATTAATTTGAAGTGATTGAAGTACATTTCAGCTTTCTTTTGTCATGCATGTAATTATATATCATTATATAAACAAAATTTGCACATTTCCTGAACCAAACTGGAAACTATCTGCCACCCCATGTTCCACCCATGTGAGCTTATGTCCACAGAGACCCCACGGGCAGTGGACAGATGGCAAGGCATTGCCATACACAGATGCCCACCTCTTATCTCTGACATCTTTGCCAAGACAAAACACATGAAGCAGGCATGAAATCAAGTAGTTGAGGGAACAAGAAAATACGGAGAAACACTGAGGGAAGAAAGGCATGCTCTTACAACAATGGACGGTGTCCAATCAGCAGAAAATGCACGTAGTGTCATGTCTGGCACAAACACACAAAGCTAAGAATTATCTTGTATTTATGATGGTGTTATCCAGTCATAGAAGATATACACTTTGAAATAACTACAATCTAAGAAAATAAATATGCATTTTTAATTCAGCTATAAGTGATAATGCATTTTACTTTTGGCTGAATTTAGGCAACACCTTTTAGTGGATTTTGGGAATAAAAGGCATGAGGTATAAAGGCTTGTGTACAGTACAGTCCATCAATGCTAGTATTGCAAAGACCTTCCATGTAAAATACTTCTGCTACAGAAATATGAATAAGAAATCGGAGCTAATAGTTACATAAAGAGAAATGCAAAAGAGCAACAAATTAAGTATAAACATGATTTAACAGCAATCCAATGAGGTTTTTTGGGAGGAGCAACAGACACACAGACATTGTGATAATTGCGACTGATTTAGAGCAGGACATATTCTCCTGCTAGAATAAGAAACTACTCATTAAAAGAGCCAACTCCAAACTGTATCATGCACACACTGTAATCAGCCAAATCTATCACGTTGGTTCCTTTAGGCTACTATAGCTCCACATACTGAGCTTAGAAACTAGCCAACATGCCCAATACCACATTTTTGAAGGTTCGAAGTTAACCCACTCGTAAAGTAATCAGATCACTGTAATACGTTACTAAATAATATTCTACGACACAGTTAACAAATTTAGTTTAGTTTTGTACAAAAATTGATGGAAACATATTAATGTTGGAAATATTAGACAAAATACACAATTATAAAGCGGAGCCCTATGACTGTCTATGAGATTTCCCACTATGAAAAGTGAGGAATATGGGCTAAAACATTCAAACATAATCATCGGTAAAGTCATTTTTCACCATACTGTCATCCCACTCCTCCCCTCTGCCTTCTATACAAATAGTGTGCTTTACCCTGTTTGTTTAACATGTTCCAAGCGCTTTGCATACGTCTGGTTTCAAGCATGTCTGAACCCAAAAACCTTGGCCACAACCTGAGCGGCAGTGTGTAGAACACAGCCCTCCAGATTGGAACCCAGCTTGAGGTAAAGGTTAATGGAAGCGACCTGCAGAACGGAAAATTACAACTACTGCATCTGCTGCGTCTGCTGCAACCTTGGCATCACAACAGTAAATGGACTAGAAACACCTTTCTTCATGACTCCAAAATAAAAATAACCAAATCGGGGAAAAAAAGGTTATTTTGTAAGGTGCAGTAATGACTGTATACACCATTCCGGGATGTTTGCTCGATAATTCACATTCATAAGCTAACTCAAGAATCTCTGTCGGGTTGAAAATTGCCTTGAGGCAGGTTAAGATGATTCTTCCAGGCTTAAGATCAGAAGAAATGGAAAAAGAAAAGAACACAGCAGAGAACACGTCCCAGTCTAATGTTAACACGAGAAGGACAGAGCGGAGCTGTCTCTCACCCTGGAGAAAGTCTGCAAATATCATCTGTTGTCAGAGTCACTTAGACAGAACACATGCACCAGTGAGGGCCATACATTTACCCAGACAGGTTAGTCTTTCAACCATCCGCGGCCTGTTCATCCATCCATATTCTATTCCAGCTATTTTTCGGTCTATAACGTTACCTCTATACTATACCTTTATTCCTTTTATTTCATATTGTTATTAATCAAAGCAATGCTGCATGCAAACATGCAGGATGGATGGACCCATACACACGACCCAGAATACGACCAATATTCAGTTCCATTTTCTCTGTACATACCTGTGTTTCTGAGAGAGCTAAAGGAGAAGTGCTATTGAAATTACCAATATATTTAACATTTGAACAAACCCACTTTGAACCAGAGAAGAGCGTCTAATCAAGCATTGGCTAGACAACTAAGCTGTTTCATGGAAAGACAGATGTTTACTTGTAAACGTCTATATGTATGAGCATAATGTTCCATGCATTGGTGGACTTTAGTAGCAAAATACCAAGTAGAGGGAGTCAAATACTTTTTTCTTTTTAGCAGATGTCTTCACATTATATGTTGCAATTTCAAACAATATTTTGTTGGGTGAAGACGCAGTTCCTCATGTCAATAACCAGCTAGAGTCGCCTTTATATTGTCCAAACAAAAAAAGGAAATTTTATATGAGAGCAGAGTGAAAGAGAATTTTCTGTTCAAGACCTCTAAATTCTTCTTCTCCACCCAGTGGAAATGTTGAATACAATCTACCTGACAGACGCAAGCAGATGCAACTCATTGGTGGAGTAAAAAGAAAGGTGATGTTAAACTACACAGTTCTATTTCTTCAGGATAGAAATTCCCGCTGTGGACTGGCACTGTCTCTGTCTCCATAACTTTACAGGGTATAAATGGTTTTGAGCACCGTCAGCGGAATGGCCTCTGCTTGTTGAACCACATCCAGGAGTAAAGTCATCAGCCAAATTGCATTGGAGCTGAGGGTGAGCCACGGAGCGAGAAGATTGGAAGACCTTGTCTGAGAATCGTCTCAGACGATCTTTGAGAGGTGCATTGAAAACATGTAACCGAGCAGATGAATGGGTGAAGAAATTTGGTATTATGGATATTTGCCGATGCAACAGGACAGGATTATTGCAAAAAAATGTGTTGGAGCTTAGAGATGTCTTTGACATTCATGTGACATGTATTACCGACGCTGATCTACAATCCTGATTACTATGCCTGCATATAATATACCACAAGATGAAGAGGGAAGGCCATTTGGTGGCAGTTACCTACCAAGTGATTAGCTGGGAATAAGTGCAAGAGGTGCCGCAGGGTACAAACCTCTGTGCTAGCTTAAAGACCTGCAGGATATTTTCATTTAAATAGTCCGACCTTCCACAATGAAAGACATATGACACCCAGAATGTTCTATTCAGCAAGGGCTCCAAGAAAGTAGGTGGTTAATGTGGTATTCAGTCTACTGAAGTAAAAGTGCTATGATGGAAAACTACTTCATTCCTATTCTGTTTCTGTATCCCGTAATTTATAGTTAGAGCTGCATGCCATGCTGGTGTAGCAAATAATTAAAAAAATATATATTATTTGGATTTTTACAAACAAAACATCAAAAGTATTAAATCATCCCTTCAGTTAGTGGTATTTTGATGTTGTAGTAGAATGTCAATCTGACCTCTTACTTTTTCCCTGGGAGGGAAAAATACATCTATATATACTACAATAGTATATACTTCAATGCATACAATAACTTTATAAGCTTTGAATAGAGTACATACATACACACACACACACACACACACATATATATATATATATATATATATATATATATATATATATATATATGTAATTCACATAAAATAATGCAGCTGCTCGTTCCTTTCTTAAATACACTCAAGCTCTAAAAAGGCAGCAAGGGGCGACGAAGAGGGAGGCCAGTATTAATTAAGTGCAGTTTTCATTTCCAATGTGGGTTAGCGTCAATTTCTGTTTACAACTTCTGCTTCCTTTCGTTCCTTTGAAACTGTTACTGTTAGAAACTAGGAATCAGAAAACCCTTGGCAGTTTGAGGATCAGCCACTGGTGTCTTCAGTCGCACACCATTACAGGACCACGGACAGGGTCCTGCAGCTCTAACGGTCTCCCATGCGTGTCTGTACTTGCGAGGAACCCTCGCAACACAACATATTGCATTGCAATGATTCTAACCACAAACATAATCACACTAGCCGGCGATCCGTCACCCAACCTGAATCGAAACCTTATTCTAACCTTGGGGCTGAAATTGATTCTCAACTCTTAAACAACTGTCACTGTGAAGGTCTGACACTCCAACAGGGTCCTCACAAATTTAGAGCACACACATGCCCCTATAAGCACACATAGATGTGAAATAATAACTAATTAATTAGGCATTATAGACACATGTATCTCATTCTCGGGCATACAATAAAACACTGGATACTGGAAACACATAGAAGACAATAATGAGACATTAATTAAATAATGAAGTCGCTTGTGATGTTTGGTTTTTACTTTCTCCGTGATGACGGGGAGGAAGGCAGATGCATTTCTGTGTCATCCCTGGCAGCCCCCTCCTCTAAAAAAGCCCTACCACCTATAACATCCGACTCTCGACGCACCCTCGGATAAGTTCACGGGATGCGCTCTCGCCAGAAGAGGGCATTCGGATTCTGCCTGAAAAAGTTGCGTTGACACGCGGACGTGATTAACCACGGCGTCATGCGTGCATTCCGAAACAGTGTGGATCGAAAGCGGATTTAGACTCCAAGGGAAACGATGGATTTTGGGATATGTGATTGTTCCGTTTGACTCGTTTCACAGCAGGTTCGCAGAGACTTATAGCCGGACGTTACTTTTTCCGTCTGTGTGCCATGCGCCGATCCGTCTGAGCACCCTCGAGGGTAGATTCCAAGGGGCTCCACTTGGTTGAGGAATCTGCGTGCGGCTTGACTCTTGGTGAAAAATAACATATTGTTGTTTATTTTGTGCACCATGCAAACCAATACGTGAAGTTTTTTGAGACACGTTTTTTGTGGAGTCTCCGTTTAAGACGGACACGGATCAATTGAACGCGGCTCCGTTGTTGTCTACGCCTACTGCAGTGCTCCTTTTATGGAACTTGAAAAAAAACTGCGAAGACGTGGATAGGGAGTTCTGGAAACAGGATATTTATTTTTATCTCGAGTTGGAGGTAAATGACATTCGCCCCGTTTCGGGTGCACGGCTACAGATGCAGAAATAAACCGGATAGCAAAAGCAGGTCCGTGAGAGTAAAAAAGGAAGGTGCGCTTTGGAAGTCGGCGTCTGCGCGGAGAGACCGGGCTAGTGGATTAGGACGGTACCTGTCTGTTGAGAGCGCGTCATGCGGACTCGAATGTCGCGCACAAGAACCCATTAAAACCTGTAGGCTGGAGCTGACAGAGACGCGGACATGGGTGAGTTCTGTTTCGTTATACCATCTTTTACAGTTTTTAAAAATTATATATATATATATATATATAATTTTATATTTCTCCTGCTGTCTTCCTTTATCACTATGCACCACAACGGCGCCTATGTGTCTCTTCCGATTGAAACCTGGGTTGATTCAAATTTGTGAATAAAACAAAAAACGGTCATCTCATTTTCAAAATGCACTCTTGATACCCGTTTTTGTGCTTTTCGTCAAGTGGTTCGGGGAGCTTGAAGGATGTGGCTGAAGCCAGTTAGTCGCAGAGCTGCAATCTGTTTTTTCCCCTCCATTTCTTGGCGGTATGGCTGAGTAGAGCCTGTACTTGTCTTTCCCAACGTCGTGCGCTTGAATATTTGGTTCAACAATCTCTAACGTTAGACGAGAAAATAAACCTGTGTGACTAAATGAGAATGAGATCGACCCCCCCCCCCCCCCCCCCCTCCCTCAAACACACACACACACACACACACACGACTAGTTAGAGTCGCTGGCTCATTGGCGTGGACTGAAATACTAATCGAGGCACACGCTGGATGCAAGTCAACTTTCCAGAGCTTCGCCCTGCATCATTCACAGTCTTAAACTGTGCGTATGTCCAGCTTGAGCCCGATGCTGACCCCTTCCCTAGAACTCTTAGGGGCTGAAGGAACGGGGACCGTTCAGATTTGTATTTTACTTAGTGGACTGATTCTCTCTCAGAGACAGTCGTGGTGTTCTGCACCTGGCACCGAGAGGGACACGCCACAATCCAGCAATAAACTGCCCGTCGATCCATCAATATACTCTGCGTGTGTGTGTGCGCGCCCGCGTGTACACTCCACTCCTTCAGCAATGCATCTGGTTGTTTCTCTCTTTGCCAGAGTGCACGATGTTTTCCCATTATATTGCAATTATATATAATGGGAATGAATCATTGTTTGCCCCGTCCTCTGTCATTTACGTGCCCCCAACCCCTCTGTCTCTGTCTTGGTATTGTGGTCTGTGTTATAGTAATTCAATGCATTTTCTCAAGAAAAAAGAAATCAATCAGGCTTTTTTATTAGTTTTAGCTGTGCATTGTCTTGGTCTGATCTGTGTCTGGGGTTGCCCTTATCTCCTCAACCACCCTAACTGGTGTACAGATGGCCAAGTTCACTAGTGGTGCTCTGCCATTAATTGTGAGGCCGCATGATGTATTGACCCACAGCAGGTTACTGCACCACATCAATATGAGCTACAACAGCGCAGAAAAGCCATACAGTGAGGGGCGGTGGGAGACGTAATTTATGTGTGCTGCAAAGCAACCATATATTCTTAATCATAGATTACTAGTTCATGGGCTGGTTGTTGTTCGTTCATTCAATACAGTATGTCAGAAGAGCCCTGCGTAGTTGACATGCATAGGTATCGACTCTGACCATGTGCACAGACCGGCCCCGAAAACACAACTTTTGTCGGCTCCATGGCTTCATGCTGTTGCCCACAATTATATCATGATTATGCTTCGACGTAATCTCAGTCATCCGCAAGTGTAGCGGACTGTTATGCTCTTCATTAGCAGCATGCAATGCACTTATGTTTCATGGGCCATATCGTTAAGAGATCTGCCTTGCAGGAGAACAGTGTGGTAGGGAGTATAAAAAACCCTGCCACAGCCAGTGCTGTGCAGAATTTCAGGAGGCCTGAATGACGCCCCACATGCTGTCTGCATAATACAAAATAAAACGGGTGCATTTTTCCTCTGCATTGGTGCAACAGTGGCTTGTCCGGCAAGTTCACTGTACTCAGTGTTAAGGGAAGCAGATGACCTTCGGCTGGCCATCCAACATTCAACAGGTAGCATTGTTTAAATGCCATGGCGGGGAGGAAGTCAACAGGCCCTTTGAGGGAGATATGGGGAATTTTGTTATATATATTAACCGTAACCATAAAATAGCCTTCCAAGAAGTATTGAGTTAACTTTCCAAATATCTAATCTAATCATTCACAAGACCGTGGCGCTTGGAGTAGAGAAGATCCTCTGGCAAACTTAATGTTGATGGTTCCTTAGAGATGTCCCTCAACAAGACACCTAACACTTATTGCGCCTCACGGCAGCCCGTTGCTCCCGAATGTGTGGGATGGGTAAAAATGGGTGTACATTTCCCAATTGTGGGACTAATCAAGCATTGATTATTATTAAGATGAAAAACTTAAATGCGGTCTTCACAAACGTAAAACTGGAGCAATGACAATTAATCTACTCTCAGTGATACGTTTGTATTGTATGCGTTCTTATTTGTTGGGGGGTTTCGTGCCTAGTTAAGAACAAAATCCCATCACTGTGGATTCATGGGGTCCACAAGCACAACCTTTTTTTTACGGACGTATGTAAGTTAAAACCTATGTACCTTTGTAATGAGCCCTGAACAGGAGGAAAGCTTCTATCTGGTTATCATTTATTTACCTGCAGATTTATTTATTAAGGTTAGAGGGCCAATTCTATTTTCATATATTGCAATTGGGGTTAAAGATTGCCAATATGCAATTGAAGGGGACGGATTGGGAGTTGTTTTCATGCCACGACACGCCAGTGAAATGCCATGGACAAATTTGTTCCTGTTTCAAATATTATGTTCCATTTTGTATTTGGCCAAAAGTGAGGAAAATAAGAACTCAGTTCAGCTCAGAACACAGTTTGTGTCACGTGTGAAAACAGAACAGTCAATGTTGAGTTATCTTTCTAGTCACTTCCACACTCAAGCAGAGCCACTTCCATTGTTTTTTTAATCCAAACGACCATCTTTTATCCACGTCATATAAACTACATATAGCATTGTGATGCGTTTACTAACTGTAAGTGGCCTACTGCAGTGAACCCCGAGCATAGTTCAGATAGGGCGAGATGCTTTCTCCACTGCGGCACAGTGAAAGATGAAGGTTGATTGGTCATATGGGTGTGTGCACAGTATTCATGACAGTACTCCCTGCATTGCTTTTCCATATTCTACCACAATCAGTGCTGCAAATACAAGGCGGACATACCAGGACACACCGTTTCCCAACCACTGTTGGAATGAGCTTTACTTGGCAGCCTTGCTATCATCTCAAAGATAATTGGAGCCTAATAGGATGGCTTAGGCTGGTCCGGGGACGTCCTTCCCCGCATGTTCGGCTCCTGTCCAGCCTCTCTGTGTAGTCAAGGCTGAGGCTGGTAGTCGCTTTGTCAATGACAGGCAGCAGATAGCAATGAGCCACTTGTGTGCACTCAAAGTGTACCAGTTAGCAAGTCCGTTTGCCAAGTTATTAAGCTACATTTGGTTTTATTTTAGGTCAGCAGTTAAGTGCACTTACTGTCTCTGTGTGTTTTGTTTGAGAGGCAGGAAGCAGCTTTCTTCCGTGCAGACGGCGGCAGGGCCGTTTGCTACATAACTAAGCATTATTCACATACCTTGACATAAACCTAAGCTGAGACTCCATTCCGTCCATTCATATCAGACCTAGACAGATAACCTACAGCAGGTGAGGCGTAGAAATTGAAAATTCTGGACCTAAGACGAGTGCTTGTCCAGGTGGGGTCTGATCGAAACAAGAAATGGAGGTGTTTGAAGGGTAGAACGTAAATCTGCAAGATAACTGAAAGAGCTGCGGAGATTCCTACATGACATTACAGCAACAGCCCAGATGCCTCTGTGGTTCAAGGACTTGAATACATTTTCAAAAAAGACAGAGCAGAACAAGGGAGAAATTATTCATTCAACTATGTCCTGCATAAAAAAAGTATTGTGGAGTGGTGCACAAGTGAGAGGTAAGGGAGACACAAACCCGCAGAGTGACAGCTCAAAGGGTGACTTGTGCACCTTTTTCAATATGATTAGAGAAGTAGTAGGGAAGGAGATGACTTACAGTGGCATTAGCGTAGGGGGCGCTCATTAAACTGTGAACATTGTCAGACAGGGGTGGGGTGGACTTTTGAGGGAGGCTCAATCTGAAAGAGTTGTCGGTGTCATATCTAATAAAGCAAGCCTAATAATGCACATAGGAATTAAAAGCAACAGGGGTCCCTTTCCGAGCCTCCTGGGACTCACGGCAACATTTAGAAAACGTTCATTCATGTTTACCAGCCCACACATTTGCCAGTCATAGCTTCAAATGCAATATTATACGTGGGCATTGTTCTCTATTGGCCTTTGTCTGCTGTTTCTACCTTTGTTTGCCTTTGCGGCACAGAGTTGTTGGAAAATAAGTTTAAGCTACAATCACATACCTTTAAAAACACAAAGAAGTCAGTTGAATTCAGATATACTGATTCTTGTGATTGCCATCTTTATCTCTGGAACGTTCATCGAAATACATTTACAATTGTTGGAATCCAAGACGAACAATAGTGATCGTTGTGTCTGCTGGTTTAATCAATAGCCAGCACTAATTATCTGTATACTCCCATAGTTCCCTCCATCCGTAAGAAATGATAAAAAATCCCTTTGAAAAACAAACAGAAAGTGTGTCTCTCCCCCTCAGTCACACTCTCAGTCAATATCCATATGGGATCAGCAGATGCTTGGCAAGGAGCTGAATGGCTATGTTAGCTAGCATATGCTCCATGATGCCTCTCAGCCACTCTATGTCAGGGAATTATTTCTGACAAATCCTGCAAAGATTAGGGAAACCTCTAGACAAATCCAAATAACGGTTATTACCTCAACTGTTACGGTTATTCCATGTTTTTAGCTCAACGTAAATGCACCGTATTCACTTTCGTGATAAATTCATCATGCGGTGTGCAAACACATCATACATTTGTAAGCTAATTAAAGTGTGCACCACTTCCATTGTATTAATCTTCTATGACTGTGATAGAGGTAATGAGGTCCACACATGATGGTATTGCCTTGGGAAACACACATAAGTAGTGAATTCCTCCATACCACTCCCTCAAGGGGAAATCAATGTATCTTAATGACACATCATTAGTGGCTCTATAAAGGGGAACGATTTTAATGGAAACAACTCTACCTCACCTGAGAACAAGGAGTGATATCATAGAGAACTACTAGTATCTCTCTCTCACACACACACACGCACACACAAGATACACACAGACCATCACGCACTTACAAGTTCTTCTTTCCATGACTTTTGTGGACATTACATGGAATTACATTAATTAGAAGCTTAAACACTTACATTTTCCCCCATACCTAACACCATAACCTGCATCATAAAATCCAATGACTTACATTATGGGAAAGCAATTCATCTCCAAAAGCTAGCTGAGTCCTAACAATCTGACAGAATAAACAGATCAATATTACCCCAAGAGAGGTTACACATGCCTATATACACACAATTAAGAAATCTACATCATAGACAAGTAGTAGTTCTCCACAAGACACATTTTGGCATTTTCTGCTGCACAGATGAGTTGTGTAATTCCGTAGGGTTTATAACGATTTTTTAATCTGAACCACTGGAAAGGGGAATCGATGATTCATCCTGAACCTGTACTGCTTCTGTTTTGGTTGTACATGAAATGTACGAGAGTTTTGAATTGAAAACGCCTCCGGGATTATATACACAACCACCAGCTCTTGAATGTTAATGTGCTTTTTACACGCTGCCTTTCAAAACTTATCTGCCACGGCCATTGGTGCAATGATGATTTATGGGATGACTAAATACAAACATAGATAAAGATACAACTGAGCAAACTGCAAGTTATCTTTGATTGTCAGTCTGTATTCATTGCAAACGTGCATGGTCAAATTGCATCAATCGAAACAGCTAAGTCATATTTTAGGTTCTGCCTACACAATGTTCTGCATCTGAATATAAAACCTTTTTGTGTTTAAATGACAAATTATAATAGAATACTTTATTGATCAATATGAATTAGAATAAAACACCTACTGCTTTTAAATAGAACTACATTAATTCAAACTTAAAAATTACGTCAACAGTTTTAAGTCACAGTACGATCACGGTAATGATCACGGTCATAATTAGACACAACTGAGGAACACTCAGGGTCCAAACAAGTCATGCTGTAGGCCTGTGTCTTGTTAAAATTAATATTTCCACCGTCATGTAGAACAAATTGGTACCAAACAAGCTGCTGTCAAATAGACTACCCCTGGTCTTTCTTTCTTCTACCATAGGACTCACCACTAGAACTGATTATAGTAAAGACTCCATTTTACTTTTACTGCTTTAAGTAAAACTTACCCGCCCGTAATTTAGTCCCCACATTTAGTTTGTTGAAACTGGAAGTCCGCAGAGTCTGTCCTGAAAATATAAAAACAATTGTGAAAAAGAAGCACAACGTGCAGAATCTTGCTTCCTTTCACCTCCTCATACATAAATTAAATGATTCAAATTGCATTGAAGCCTTTGGGGTGTGTGAGTCACATCATTCAAGTCATATAGCAGAAGATTTTCCAGATTTAAAAAAAACTAAGCTGTTGAGATGAACCTTGGTTAATAAGGATGTCAATTCTATTTGTATATACTAAAGCTATGTAAGTGTTCATCTTTATTAAACACAACTTCCTTTGCCCCAACCTTTATAGAAGTTGCACTATGTTGTAAACATATCTATAGCCCCAGAAACAGGTGGATGGAAGGCACCATGATTCATGACTTACTAAAAAAGACGTTCTACTCCAGTGTTTCCCCTACCATTGATTGGGGGGGACCGACTCACCCATCAAACGTCTCCCCCCCAAAGAAAGTCTGTTTTCTGCTTGATGGGCACACACTGACGCGTGCACGCACACACAGGTGAGCACACTCCTACCAGCAGACAGAGAGAAAAATGCTGCTGTCCCTCCGCACTCCTCTGTCGACCTGATAGGATGTCCCCCCCCATCTTATGTATTACCAACAAAACAAAATGCATTATTCAGTTAGCTTTTTGATGTATGTGCATAGTGTATGTGAGCTAATATATTAATTTCTCTTTACTTTATAGTGTTACTGAAATATGCTCATCTACTTAACTTCTTTCTTCTTTGCCATTTTCCTCTCCCTCTACCCCTACCTGTAGGCTCTGCTTTGCGGCGGCGCTGGCTAGTGGTCCAACTCTTAATGCAGGTGTGGCTGGCGGCAAACCCATCTTTGAGCGAGCGCCCGTGCCCCAAGAGCTGTCGCTGTGATGGGAAAATTGTCTATTGTGAGTCGAGCGCCTTTCGCGATGTCCCCAAGAACCTCTCAGGAGGCTGTGAAGGCCTATCTTTACGGTACAACAGCCTCGCTAGTCTTCGTGTAGGCCAGTTTCTAGGCCTCAACCACCTTATCTGGCTCTATCTGGACCACAATTACATTGCCTCTGTGGATGGAATGGCCTTTCAGGGGGTTCGCAGGCTGAAAGAGTTGATATTGAGTTCCAACAAAATCACATCGCTTCACAACACCACATTCCACCCTGTCCCCAATTTGCGTAACCTGGACCTGTCGTACAACAAGCTGCAAGCCTTACAGCCTGGGCAGTTCCAAGGCCTACGGAAGCTTCTCAGCCTTCACATACGCTCAAATTCTCTAAAAACCGTCCCAGTGCGTCTGTTCCAAGATTGCAGAAATCTTGAGTTCCTGGATTTTGGTTACAACCGCCTGCGCAGTATCACTCGGAATGCATTTTCCGGCCTAGTCAAGCTGACTGAGCTGCATCTAGAGCATAACCAGTTCTCAAAGATCAATTTCTCCCACTTCCCTCGCCTTTACAATCTGCGGGCACTTTACTTGCAGTGGAATCGAATTCGCTCAATGAACCAGGGCCTAACCTGGACCTGGGCCTCCATCCAGAAACTGGATCTTTCTGGAAATGACCTGATGGAAGTTGATGCAGTTGTTTACCAATGCTTACCTAACCTGCAGACCCTCAACCTGGACTCCAACAAGCTGACCAATGTCTCTCAGGAGGTGGTTGATGCGTGGATCTCTTTGACTACAATAAGCTTAGCTGGGAATGTATGGGACTGTGGCCCTGCCATCTGTCCTCTGGTGGCCTGGCTGAGAAACTTCAGAGGGGCAAAGGAGACCACAATGATCTGCGCCTCCCCAAAGAAAGCCCAGGGTGAAAAGGTAATGGATGCTGTTGAAGCTTTTGGTGTCTGTCACTCAAATCCAGCGACAACGCTCACTGAGAGTATCCCTCCAACCCTCGCCAGAGTCCCCGTGCAGACTGAACGCCGGCCAGCCATCCTGGCTCTACCTACTGGTTCTGGAAAGAGAGGAGAGGGATCTAAAGGTGGTCCGACATCCTCAGCTGTTACCCCACCTGCGGCCCTTCCCCCAGAGCAAGACTTGGAGCCTGTGACGTTTCACAAGATTGTGGCTGGAAGCGTCGCCCTTTTTCTATCGGTTGCGATGATCCTGTTGGTAATCTACGTGTCTTGGAAGCGCTATCCTAGCAGTGTCAAGCAGCTGCAGGAGCATTCGACAGCAGCTCGCAAGCGACGCAAGAAAGCTAGAGAGACGGAGCGCACTCTGAGCTCTCCACTTCAGGAGTACTATGTGGACTACAAGCCCACCAACTCTGAGGCCATGGATGTCCTTGTGAATGGCACTGGACCGTGCACCTATACCATCTCAGGCTCCCGAGAATGCGAGGTATGACCCACACCACCGCCACTCCTCCTAAACAAAACTCTGTCCACAGCACTGCGACTAGAGGTAATTATTTACACTGCTCCAAAAGATGATTAATCTTTTAGCTTACCTAGCAGGTTAGGTAAACACTGTGTACCCATGGATTATTACCAAAGCGGTTTAGCATCACTTTGCATGTAATAAGAAATCTGATCTTTTTTCGCATGTTTTTTTGTATATTTGCTTGAATCTTAATCTCTGCTGAATTTGTTTTGCCACAAAAGAAATGAACAGACATACAGATAAACCAGTCTGATTGCATGTCCTATTATGCATAATTTTGGGCCTTAGCAAAGCTATATGTGATCACACATTCTTGCTTGTTTAGGTATGTTTTCCTTTTGCTTGGCTATCAGAAGCTTTGTGCTTTGTGTGTTTGCTCTATTACTATTTAATCCTTGATAAGCAGTAGTGTGGAGGGACAATATCTTGTTGTTCGATTCACTTCTGCACTGGATGTGAAGGAAAAAAGGCCATTGTTGTCACTCTACAGAGCTTCCACCAGCTAATGACTTAACATTTTTCTGGACACAGCTATGGCTCAAGACAGTTGGATAATACATAACACCCATAATGCCCCAACAGCACATTATTTTCTAATATGTTCCCTTCATCTTCACTCTGACCTTCATTGATTAGTCACTGAAGCTGAAATGCACACCATCACTGGCCCTCCAAACCTTACCTTACACAGGCATAGAAAAAAGAGAAAAATATTACATTTAGTAACATACACGCACAGAAAGTAGTGTTTGATAGTCCCAAAAGGAGTGGGAATCCTTTGAAATGTTTTGTACCATAGCAAGTGAACTTCTTCAAAACATGTTTTACAGTTTAAAGAACTGTGGGAATACTATTTTTCTCTTTTTGCTTTTAGCTGCTACACTCTTGTGTACCTGAAATACTGTACTATTCTTGGTTAAACATTTTATTCTTCTGCTAGGTTTATACAGGTTTTCCGAACTATATTTATCCAAATCTCCCGGAAGAACGTATTCATCATGAATCTTATAACCAGCACACTAGTATCAGAAAGCAAAGGAAGGTCCATGCCCACCCAGATAATTAGGTAGCCCACCATCAAAAGTTGTAATCCAAGTGACATAACGCATATTTTGGTTAAGCTCTCTATATATTTACACATTACCTGCCCACTCATACTAAATCTAGTTCCAAGATCCTCTCGGCATTTCCATCGCATGGATTTCTTGCAGGCTGTCTCTGGAGTAATGACTATAACAGCAATTGGTGGAGGAGGAATCTATTCCTCAAATTATTTTCTACAAATACAGATACTGTTACTGAGAGTATGGCTCTCCTGATAGCAGTTTGCTTGGTAACATGTTGTACTTCCAGTATTGTTAAGAGGAACGACCAATCACAGTTGCCATTTTGTTGTTATTTGAACTGCCCTCTCCTATGTATGCTGTATTTGAGTGCATCATTTCAGCTTACAGTGCTGCTTTCGGTTTAATTTCATTCTTAGTTTTAATGGAAAACTGATGCTAGATGGATGGAAGAGGGAAAAAAACAATGCTGCGGTTAATTATCTTCAGCTTTGCTTAATGCTGTACAAGCAACCATTGATTTGAATTATGCGCTTATGACACACCCTTGGTGGCCTAAACTCACTCAGCCGGATGCTGTCATGGAAATAAAATGTGTGTAATGTTTCCAGATCAAACCATACACACTACAGTCTGACAACAGTATGCATAAAATGTATAGACGCTCTATATAATGTGTAGAAAATAATAATTGATCTCGAGATCATCGCAAATATGTCTCGATACTAAGATTCACTTTCTTATAAATGAAGGTGCACGAAATAAATTTTTGTTGTTTGGGTGATTTGGATTTAATACGCTGATAGAGGTGTTCCTATTCTTGAGACCATCCCCATTAATGTTAATGATTAGCTAATTTAGTACACAAAACAAAACAGCTGCAGAAAATAATGTTAATATGAAAATAAGTTATGAAGATGAATATTGTTAATTCCCCAGAACAAGTTTGTTGGATAAAGATTTAATTTTGATATCCTTTGTTAGATGAAGATGCTACTAATTAATACATATTTGAAAACAGTAATCAATATGGATCCTTGGATTCTCACTATGATCCTCATTATGTCTTATCCTTGTTTGGTACCTGGTCATGCACAATTCTGATTATGATGGACAAACGATTGAAAGACGCCTTTGGAATCTGAAGGAACCAGCTGCAATGGGAAGGAGGAAATTGTGTCGTACTAGGTGAAGGCAAACAAAAGAAGTAAATTGGGATCCTTCTTCTATGTCACATCACAAGGGATAAAATGGCTGATTATCATTCCCAACATTTATTTTCATTTCTGATACCTCATTGGATTGGAATATTTTCACACTTATATTGCTTATAGAGACAGCAGAGGTTTCCCTCAACCCCATCCCGCTTTCTCTCTTGGGGAACCCCACACAAACTACCTTCAAGCCTCTCCAGCAGTGTAAGCCAGGAGCAGGCCTGCGATTTACAGTTGAAATCATTGCGTCTGTCATTAGCTTAACTGGACTTGATTGAACCTGGCAATTTAGGTAGTTCTTTGATCTTTTAGATGTGAGCCAAATAAAGCAGGAATTTACCCTGTACTAAGAGTGCCAGGGGCCAAATCAACATTTCGGAGCCAGCTGGGTCTAACCACTCAGTGAAAAATATACACTGGGAATATTTGTGATTGTCAACAAAAAATAAGACCCATAAGAAAAGTTAAGACTAAGTTTAGTCATTTAGTGCAAAACAGTAATTAAAGTAAAATCTTAAAATGGAGAGTGAGGGAAGCTCTCTATACATAAGTACAGTAAAAAATGAATGTGTATTTTCATATACAGTATTATTGGTAAGGTTCCTAACAAATCATAGTTTCACAATGCTATGAACCACACTATGAATCATATAATCTCTCCTAGTTTTTAGAGATTTAATTCCTATTCACTACATCCCTTGGCTTTGCCTCAGTATGGAAAACAGCACACACAGGTGTTCATTAACGTTACTATTTTTTTTACTCTCTATAAATATCGATACAAATAAATAAAGCTAATAAAAGCATCTATAAATGAAAAAGTACAATAGTAGCACGGGTTGCTATTGTGTGTGTGGCCCTCCTTTGCCTTCTTTCTACAAATTATTAGTTAATTAATTCAATACACGTGTAGGGGTTTTGTTACCATCCATGCTGTGCCATGTTGCCTTCTGGTCATTTACAGCTACAGCCTCTATGCAAGCGTTTTAAATCTTTTTGCAAACTGAGGAGAAGCAAGTTTGTCTCCCCGTGCTCACCTCCATTTTGTGTCTTGAGATATATACTGAAGAGAATGTATTCTCCAGAGCCTTATCTGTCGCTCTGTCCCTAAAACGTTGTGGAGAGGGGACGGGATCTATCAGTCAGCGGACCCAAGTTCATTTCAGTATGTGCTCCGATCTTGTTCCTACATTGTGTTGCTCTGGTGTGGACATAAATCACTGTGGGAAGGGCCAGCATCTCCGGCTGCTTACCCGTCAGGCTACAGGCTCCGGCACGGGGTGCGTTCATCTCCTCTGAATGGGAATTGTTTATTCCCTCCCGTGTGTCACTCATTCCTTTTTTATGATTTGGATTTTGTGCTATCACTATAACTCACCGGGGACCTCTTCACATGATTGTCCTTTATCAGCGACCAGGTTCAACTCTGACACGGATGTTTGGTCGGTAGCCTTTCTAGTAAATTGCCAATACTCATTTTCCTACCTCGCTTCAACCTTCCCAGAGCGTGGATTATTTGTATCACTTCATCCCCATCTTGGTTTGATCTTTTTCCTTTCTAGCGGTGCCCTTGTGGCCCGTGCATTTGAGCTGAACTTGAGGCTGTGCCACTCATGTCTCCTTTTCATGTAACAGAGCATCTCTTTTCCATTCACTGCATTTTTTCTGTATTCCATTGTAGGATCACACTACAAGTTAACGCTGTCCTTTTTTAAAAATGAGTCCTTTCTTCTTGCTTACCTTTTCTGTTATCTCGCTAAATGTGTCTCGCAATGCATGTCATCATCTGTTCAGCTCTCCACCAAGGCAAGGCAAGGCCAAAGTTTTTGTATGGCACATTTCAACAAGACAACTCAAAGCGCTTCACGTAAACCCATCAAAACCATCAAAACATGGAGGCAAATGAAAAGGACATTTAGAACAAACAAGGATAAAATAGAAAACAAGTTGTGATGCAGTTTATGAAATAGGGTTTAAAAGCATCCACTTTATCCTTGAATCTGGTTCAATTAAAAGCAGCAGCAAACAGAAAAGTCTTAAATCTTAATCTGAGGTTTAGAGCAGAACAAATGAGCGCTGCTTCACCATGTTTGGTTCTGACTGGTTTGGTTCCTTCTACCTTACAGTTCTGTACCTAATTGACTCAGTAATGTATTGCTGATGCTGACCTTATTAAAAGTACAATCTCATCCACGTGGTATAATGTCACACTGCATATAGCTATCTTTGAATTAAATGTGCCAGACATTTGCCTGATGCAGAAATCAAGACATAATTTCCCTACCTACTCCTCCTGAACTTACAAATACTTTGGCCTTGCCTTGTTAACTTGCTGAGGTTTTTCTTCTTGGAGCAAATGTAACCCATTACAGGAAAGAAGGACATTGTTCAAATTTTTGCACGTACCTGGTAACGTAACAAGTACTATCTGGAATTTATAGAACATCTCTTCAACCTTGATCTCGCATTTGCTTGAATCAGTTCAACACAGTGGGGCTTTATTTTGCGCAATAATAATATCTGTCAAATGTATCTTATTTTAGTTTATTCTAAACCAATTAATTGATAATTAAGAAATTCACACAATAATGTGACCATACAACACAGACATATTTATTACTTACAGTACTTAGAGAATAACATGGAAACAGACACCCAGGGCTAGTTTGCCTTCATATATCTATATTTAATTGTTATATTAATAAAGCGTTATAGCTAAGATTGACACAGATGCCTGTAGGAATATTTTTGATTGCCCAATCCTAGCATTTTGATCCTATTTATTCATCACCGCCCACGTATAACGGCCTTTACACACCTCAAAAGAAAAAAAAAAAACACATTGTATCCAGTGTTACCCCTAGGTTTACTGTACAACTTAGTTGCTTCGGGAAGACTCTGCGCTGTGTCTGCTGGTGCATCACATGCTTGCATACACAAACATATGCGCTCACATGTCTGGGCTAAACTGCCATGCGCAAAAAATACCAAAACTTGGTTGACAGAAAATATATCAACTTCTTTTTACGAGCAAACGTGCTGAATGATAATCGCAATAGTGTTTGGACTCCTACTGATGACATTTCCCATTATATTCCATCCTGGCAAAGCTTCTCGACAATGTTACCTTGCATGGCACTGAGTAACAAAACACAAAAAAATACATTCAAAGTGACAATGAAAATGCTTTTTATGCCACACCGCCCACCCCAACCACCTTCAGATGACTTTTCTTATCAGGATAAAATCATGCTGTTTTCATCCCTCGTATATTGAGATCACAGCAATTATTCCCAAGGACACAAGGTTGCTTATCAGGAAAAATGAGTGCGTTGTTCACCCTGGAACCAATGGTGCCATCTTGCCTGTTGAGTACCTCAAATTGAGGCGTGTACATACACTTACAAACTCTAATTGCTAACTCGATTTATATCCACTATTTTCTCGCGGATTTGTTAAATATTTATGATATGAGAAAGCATTTTGTGTGGTTTATTGGATGCCTGAAATTGGTTGCTTCTGTGTCGGTCAAAAGCCGTGATGTAACACTCTGAAATTAAAATATGCACACAGTTATGCATAAATGTGAAAACGTTCACCATGCTGTTACTAACTCGACCTGTGTCGCTGCACAGTTGGAGCTGTTTCTGCAGGTATGAAGAATTTCCTTCTCTCCCTGCCGTTCTCCTTTCTTTCCACGGTGCAAGGTCATGGTGTCAGATTGTTAATTGCTCCCCAAAAAGAAATCAACACAAACACCGGGAGGAGAGCCAAAGGCAAGCGGGCTATCTGTAATTCAGTGGGGAGGCTGAACTTCTGAATGAGAGTGTCTTCAGTCGACAATTAGCCGTGTGGGAGACTTCAAACATGCACTGCGCTTGGGAGAACATCTCTCTCATCCTTCTAATCCTGTCTGTTTCACACCCTGGTTCCACGCCGCTGCCTTCTGCACCGGTGTTTGATCCACGACTAATGAGGGTGTTAGATCACCAATATAGCAATTACACTACCTTGGAAAAGAGGAAAGACTCTTTTTGCCCCAGTTTCCACCGTGCAACCCACGTGCATCGCTAATGTTGAGCGTGGTGACGCGCTGCCTCTGTTAGGCGCGCTGCTGGTCAGCCACGGTCATCTCAAATTCTTCGACAAATTTCCTTCGACGTGCTTGCTGTCTATCTGCCCGCTGAGCAATTATTTATTTATTTTATTTAGCACTGGCGGTGTGTTCAATTTGAAAGCCATTTTGGTTTCACACAGATGTTTTGCCGTTTTTACTGCAACTTTCTGGTTTCACTACCTACTGATAAAAGTACTGCTGCTCTACAGCGCTTGTTCTTCTCACCCACCCCCCCCCATTTGGAGCAGATTGACAGAATTGGCTGTCGTAACTAATGTGAATAGATCGAAAAAGGTTACAATGACAGCAATTATAGCTGTTGTAAAACAGGAATGCTACATTAATTGCACATAATGTAATGTTACACAATGCAGCAATCCAGACACCGACATTTTCCTGTCTGGCCGCTGATGGGAGCGTGTTCACCTGTATGAGCCCCCCCCCCCCCCTATATATAATGGTAGGGGAAACACTCTACTTGTTGTCAGCAAACATGAGATTAAAGCCGCAGGTAACTTCAAATAAGGATTCTATATTCTATTCAAAGTGAGACGGATAATCACAAAAAATAAATCAAGTTCCTCTGCGTCGTCTTCGTATGTTTTGCTTTGCAATCAAGGACTGACAGCTGCATTATACAGTGCCTTTGCCTCTGTTTTTATTTTCCTTTAAGAGGAAAGACAGGAAAGTTGAACAGTTGGAATCTGATAGATGATAAAGATGATGTAATTTAGTAAAGTGCACAATTGCGGTTGCACTTGAGATTTTAGCATATTTCCCAAAAACAAATATGAATACTTTTTTGCATTTCACTTTGAGATTTGATTCCCTCCATAGTTGATTGTATGTTGCTTGTTTGTAATTTCAATTGCTGGTTAGCTGTGTGGAATCAAGGTAAACAAGGGTAGACATTGGTGTGGATCCAGAACAATGAAGCACTCAATTTTCAGCATGCCTTATTAGCACTATTCGCATTTATCATTCAAATTCAAATATTTGTGTCAGTTGACCATAAGGAAGGATAAGTCACTCATAGACATGCATTTGACTTGACAGCTAAGTACCTGCAGCAGAGCATCTGTTTCCATGCCTGATGTGACTTAAAATTAAGAGGTAAAGCGCGACAAATCAGTGCCTATGATTAACTATTTAAATTATATTTTTCTTTTTTCATATTTTCTTTTTTTTTTTTTTTAGAGCACATCTGCACAATATGTGCAGATCTGTTCACTCTTACCAGAACTACATGATGTGCTATTTAATCATTTGACAAAGAGTCAAGTGTAATTAGCCTGTCATCCTTGCATAACGAGTCTTTCCAAAGTCCTTTTTTTTTACATTTCTATTTACATTTGTTCTATACATGGGGGGCCTGTGTCAAGAAACATTCTAAGAATTAAACACTGCATCTTTCAAGGAAATAAACTCTTAATCCCTTACTTCTTGGAAGAATCGTCCTCAAGCTCTAAAGTGCATCCTAATTAAACAACTCCTGCAATTAGTGGAAGAGTTTGAAACCAGAGGGTTGAGGCCTTGTTCTCGGTGGGTGGACTGAGTACAAAAAGACCACATAACTGTGTCTCTAGTCTGCTTTTCCTATAACGAAAGAACAAAGAGGGTTATAGTTCCACTGACATTCATGTCTCTTGTGATAGAACTTTTATATTTTATAAACCAGAGGAGAGTAAAAAGTCATTGGAATGATTGTGTGGAAAAATTCTTTCACTTGCTCACCGGAAAATCTTCTCGGGTCACCGATGCAATGTGTCCTCGGCCCACCTTGTCAGCTGTTTCCACTTAATTGCTTACACGTCTTCAGGATGTAAGAATGTACGGATCGGTTCATGAACTTTCATGGGACCATATCTGTAGACGTCAGGATCAACAATAAAGCTGCTTTGAGAAACGAGATCGAATCTTACTGGTTTGCATGGTACATTGATTACAGGCCAAAGCGACTTACATTAGACTTACATTTGGCCCAGGGAGCAATTAGGGGTTAGGTGTCTTGCTCAGGGACACTGGGACTCGAACCTCCAACCTTGCGCTTCCCAGCACACCCGCGTTACCCCCTGCATGTCATGTGTGACTAGCTTCGGCACTGTGATACAGTAATCATACAAACAAAAATAAGATCAGAAATCAGACTTTTTGATAAAACACTAACAATAATCTAATGGTGTCGAATAGAAAATCACCCTACTTTTTTTTCCTCATGAAAGTTAAATGTCGTGTTCAGTATTTGGTTGTCACTTCTGATTGCCATGAACCCAGATGGCGACAGCCAAAAACCAGGATGTTGATGGACAACATACGAAAAAGAAGGACTACTTGTGCTTCTTATACACTCTCTACAGTGGTGTAGTCTATATTTTTGTTGTGAGCATACTGTGACTGCCGGCTGACTGGGGGGGGCGTCCGTTAGTTAGGAGAATGCGTCCGTTGGCAAGCGAGGATCGCTAAAGTTTTGGTCATCTCCCACGGTAGATCGCACATGCGTGACTGCCTTCAGACGGGGTGAATTTATGAATGACAGTTAGAACGTTCTGTCACATCGATGTTGTTATGTATCATCGCGCTTTTGTTGGTGGGTATACGGAAATCCTTGACTTTTCCTAGTGGGTACACGGCGTATACCTGCGTATCGCGTAGACTATACTGACTCTCTATTCTTGCTATTGACTCACCGTGCAAATTAAAGTCCATACATTGCTTTTCATACAGGATTAGCAGGCTTAAGCAGCATATTCTTACTAACGAAAAAATCTTTGTATGGATTGTATTAAAACAAATGCATTGTTAAGACTATCTGCAACTGTATTGAAGGTGTCCCCATGTGTGCATATTGGTACTGACAGCAGTCAAGTCACCCCGTTCAGCAGATTCAACAGTGGAGTCAAACATGTAGGCGAGTGAACCTGGCAGAGAAGTACGTGCACCGGAGTGGTGGACAGGTGGACAGGAGAAAACAGCCAGAAATCTAGCACAAATCAGGCAGTCATCCAGACTCTACAGTTAGATTGGCAGGCGTCTGTCCACAAAGACACAGTCCTTTGTCTGCGGACAGCTGTCCATCATCTAATCGGTGATGGCTCAGAGTTTCTTTTTTTTTAAGTACGATAATAGGCCCAGCAGATTGGCATGTTTTTCCCTCAGTGGTCAGATCAAAACTACTATGCACCGGCAATGGTGTGTGTGTGTATGTGTGTGTTTCATAGTTAAAGGGCACTTTTAATCAACATTGTGTCAAACTGTGGGTTAATAGTGGGTTAAACAATAGAAAATGGAAAAATTACAGTATGAATGCATTATTTGACTATTTCAATAACCCTGTCGAACAGACTGTTCAACACAGGCCCAGATGAGCACATAGTTTCCTGTCAACACTGGAGACATTTAAGTTGTTATTGTAGTGCTGAGTCAATTAGTAGATAATTGACTAGAGTTGATAGACAGAAATATAATCAACAATAATGAATGTGAAAGCATAAAGGAATGTCATTAGGCTTTTAACTGTTGGGTGGGACCACGGAACCATTTCTATGGTTTCAGTAACATCTGACAACCATGTTTATTGGCATTTTAAGAAGAAAAATGTTTTGTCTTTATACATATTTATGTGAAGTATATATTTTGATCATTACTATTTTAATTACTTTTTAACATTTCTTTTTTGTATAAGCGCTTGCATGCTGGTCGAGGTGGCCACTCCCTAACATTTCTACACGTTACACCAGTCCGACACGAGTCGTAGAGAGGCCGAGCAATCAGACGTCGTATTCCCCGACTGTGATGTGCTGCCAGCCTTTTATGCTTTGTGTGTAAAGAACGCACATGAAGCGGGTGGGCGAAATATATTGATGTTGAAAATCGAAGCAACCTTTCCAATGCCTTTCAAGTATGATCCTTCTCAGGCGTGTAGGTGTTGGACCAGCATGTGCACGCATCCTCGCGCGCCTGCCTGCAATCTCTCCCCGGCTCGGCTATTCTTGGTGTTCATACCGACGTGTCTCCTATTCCTCTCAGCTATTTTTTTTCTCGGCTGTGTCGAGCACATATTATTTTTAGTTAATTACCTGTCTCTGTCAACCTCCAGCGTCCCACGCTGTGGCCTCGCTGCATCGGCCCGGAGTTCAGGCTGTCTTCCACTGCGGGAAAATGCACACCTCTCATGATTGATGACTTCTATTCTCCCACAGCTTCACTTTAGTATTCCGGCCCCACATGTCCGAGCTGCGAAGAACATAATATAAACACTTGTCCTGCAGAATAAGTCCCAACTTGTTGTTCACTGTTTTTTTTTCGTTCTGACACAAACAAACATTTTTGGAAAGGAAAAGATAAGGGAGACAACAGTATTATAGCTCTGGAGTACACATGAGCAATATCTGCTATACCGCTCAACACCTTCCGTGTTACAAGTCATATATTTTGAAAGCCCTATTTCACCGTAAAAACAACAGTCCCTCTTTTCTATTAAATTTGCAAGGTAATAAAAGCTTTGTATTGACAAAAGTGACAATGGATACGTTGGGGATGGATTGTGCCATGAAGCTAGCGAGACTACTTAGGCACCCGGACCCCTCTCTATATTCATCAACTGGCTCTTGGAAATGTGAGAGAGAAGATCACATATAAAGATCATCATAAAATGAAGTGTAAAAATCCACCTGGAGGCCTTTGTTTGTTGTAAATTAAATCTCTTCCACATTGTCCTTGGCCATCTTGAAGAATACAGGCTGTAATTATAGTATTCATTTTTACTGACCATAATCACATAATGGCTGATTTTTGTTGAGGTCATTCTTTTGATATTTTTTCTATCCAGCATGGAGGATAAGATTGAGATTCAAAGCAAAAAACATATTTTGTTTTTATAACACATTTTTTCAACGTGAACCTTTTGTAAATGACTGGTTTATCTATTCAAGACAATGAAGGCTGATACTGGCAGTAAAAAAAAATGGTCAGGAACTTTAGCTTGTCCAGAGGTTTTAGAAACACTGGTAAAATGGTTTTGTAACTCAAGAGGGAGTTGTCTGAACGAAGGAGGCATGGGAGATCATCTTAGTTGGTTCGGTGTTGTATTTTGTAGTTGGAAAGGAGTATAAATTACCCGACTAAGTGCTGTAACTTGCTTTCCTTATCACTGCTTGGGTCTAGCACCTGGAGTCTACATTAGCTGCTATTAGCTGCTTAACAGAATAGTTGTCTATTACAGTCGCAGCAGCTCTGAATGCCTACTATCATTAAAGGCCACGTATCAAATTTTAGGTAATGTAGGTGCTAGGTTTTGACAAGGAATCGATTTTAGGGCGTCACAAGCTGTTGTGTCGTGGTGTATTACGCTGTTAAAGAGTGTTTGTTGTAGGTTATTAGTTGTTATAAAGTTATACCTCTACCGTACTGTATAAAAAAATGTAATGATCCAAGAAGAATAATGATTGTCAGGTTGTCTCCTCTTACCGTCCTAATGACTCTACCAGTGAATGATTGGTCTGCTTTACAGGTTCTAAAAGGGCATTTATTCTTTGTGTGACTTAATAGATGTTTGAGGACCTCATTGCTTTCAAGCAAAAGAGCAAACTAAAAATCACTCACGAAAGGAATCTCTCTCCATTCTGACTGTTGCTTATATGTTTGAATGTGGGTATCTGTGTGGTATCGTTGTTAAGGAAATATCCTGTGTGATGTGAAAAACAAAATGACCATTATCATCAGATGCAGCCACTATGTTATTCAAACATCAACTGTTCTTGTTGGACAGGTCTTTCCTGCACGGCAAACTCATCCTCATTCATCTGCACTGACATGCAGCCCATGAGGTATGATTTCCCCACTGCTGTTTTGCCACCGATTATAACCATTAACAAGCGGCCTGTTTGTGAATGGATGGGGTCACTACCCTCAGTGCTAAAAAATTCACCGGGGTGTATGATTTACTGGGTGCTCTCACCAAGCGGTAAAATAGTGCTCTTTGTAACGTGGAACAATTGAGACGAGACACATTGCAGAGTGCATCACAGTCATTGCATATAGGCCATTTAATCACCTCCACCAATCTTTCCTCCATTCTGATTAAAGGAATTGCTCACCACTGCATGTCCGATTAGACAATGCTGCTTCATTGCTATGATATAAACATGCTCTTGCGTCTAAAGAAGGATTCAGACTTTTAAATTAGGTTTTGGAAAGGCACTACTAGTTGTAGTGGTTGGGTTCTTGGCCAGTAACATTTCAATATTTTTCAAAGTGTGAGCTCTCCACAAATTCAATTTTTTTTTATAAGGGTCAGTGCAAGGCAATATTCATCATGAATGGCCAACTGGAAATGGGATAACACATAAACGTTTTGAACCCACAACTGCATTGGTTGAACAGAGTGGTGGTTATGTCTATTTGGTTATCCTTTCAAATTATATCTCATGCCAAAAAGGACACAAACACAATCAAAAACATCTTCAGAAAAGTCTCCCGGCCCGCCAATCTCCTCTTGGTTTAGAGCCTTGTATAGTACACAAGGTACTGGGGAAATTGTACTTTTATTCACAGGCAAACATTTTACGCTTTCACTGTATTTATCAAGTTGGCTGCAATGAAAACAATTTGGTACAGAAAAAGACCTTCCAAAGCAATGGAAAAGTACGAGTTGAGCCAAGATAAGGTTCGACAAAAGGCAAGATAAGAGATAAATGGCAGGTGGACTGGAGTGATGGGGGATTTGACAACAAAGAGAAATTGATAGTTGTAGTGGTGCAGAGTGCACACACAGTCACTCTCAGCTCTCTTTGACCTGCGAGACACAGACTGTTTGATTTAGTGCCAATCAGAGTTTTTAATGTCTGTGCGGCGCATCATAATTTATTAGGATTATCATAAACTTGCACTGGGAGTTGAAGAGGGGGCACTTGTTCCTCCCTCTCAGAATGAATTACTCGCTGTGAGCTGGAGTGTCAATCAACCCAGAAATGGAGACACCAGCCCCCCAGACCCCACACGTTTTCTTTTGTTTTTTTTCATATGCAACCATTTCATGAGGCCCATCAAAGCCGGGACCCACAATGAATTTTCATCCCATCAAGTATATTAGGTGAAAGAGCTACAGGCAGGCTTGTATTGCATTCTGAACTGGAGTGGAGTGTCTCTGTCATCAACAGCAAAAGGTAGGGGCTTTTTTTAGGGAAGGCTCTGCATTAATTTTACTAATGTAACACGTTTGGGGCATTGCCCTTAGGGAGCACATGCCTGCTTAAATGGGTCAATAGCATTGCTCCTGCCATCGCGACTTGAAAAAAGTGGGGGTGCCCGTTCACAGCGTATCGCTGTAGCCTTTGGGAGCATTTGGCCATTGTTGGTGTTGGGAGCGTGTGTGTTGTCAAAGCGGGGTCCCAGCAAGCGCTCCTTGCGACATTAGCGAGGAACCAACTCACCTAAAGTTGACTCCAGCGAAGTGAGTTGGATTGTGGGTTGATTTGGGAGCTGCAGTGAAGGAGACAAGTTGCGGACAACATGTAGAGCCTAGTAGTTTTACCAAAACTGATAAATCTTGTACACTGCACATCCTAGAAGATCAAATGAATTGCTTTTGGAAACGCAGTGGACACACAGATCTGGGACGGGCTGCGTTTTTATCATTTTTGTCGTGCAAAACAGCCTAAAACTGCAATGGAAATTAATATGTTCATGCTCCATCCAAAATATATTAAAAGATGAATAAAAGAAAAATACAATCTCACAGGTAAGGACCAATTTAGAATTAAAAAAATGTTCTACATAGTGTGCAATGACTCATTTAATTTGCATCTCTGATTCATCCACCATTACGTAATAATTATTATTATAACTTTTTTTTCAACTGTAACCCACCATCTCTCCTGCATATAATTTTAATATGGACTGAGTAAGCTTTCTGCTCCTTTTGGTGACAGCTGAGGTTTCGTCTTAATTTGCCCGCCGGGTGAAGGGGACACTTGTCTACTTGGCTGTGGCTGTCGAGATTGAAAAGGAATAACATCTTCTGCTAAGCCTCGTTGTTCCATTTTCATCACGTAAAAAGGTAAGAACCGTTGAAAGCAACGCTGAAGATAATAGGGTGATGAAAGTGTCATTGTGTCTCTTCAACATGATGGACTGATATTGAATGAATTTACTGTGGGCAAGAAATGGGTGAGTGGAAAGACAAACAAAAGGGAAGATATAACTTTAGATCCCTTGCTTTTTTCTGTTTTCCTTTTTATTTTTTATAAAGATATGAAATAAATACTCATTAATTTTGTACAAAAAAATGTGTAAAAAAATGTGTAATTATTGTGTAATGTTTACATTGAAAATGACACTTGATTCAAATAAAAGGTTAATACATTTGCCATTAATTGTTGTTTGCTTGTTTATAATATCCATAATTTATTTAAACCTGATTTCCTTACAAGAAACAACAGGGATCTCAAAAACTTCGCCTGCACTGTCCAGTAAAGTTACTGAATCGATTTCAAGTCACTGAATCAAATCGAATCGTTCTAAACTAACCCAGATCGTCCATGAATCGAATCGGCAACCATGAATCGCGATTTGAATCGGTGTTAAAATGAATCGTTACACCCCTTATCACGTCTCATGTATTATCCCATTAATGTTCCATACTTTTTCGATTTAAGTGAGACTAAAACGTTGCATTGTTAAAAAATCATTTTAATACAGTTTGAGGGTCATCAGGAATCAGGAAACATTCATTACCAAAATATGTCAGACATATAATGAATTTGACTTGGCGATTGGAGCATAGCAGGAGACAGTTAGACAATGGACAACAAGACATAAGACGACATAGTGCAAGGAATAAAATAAAATATGCTACGCGTTAGTATATAAGGGTATGTGTTAGTTTAAAAATAAAAGGAATAAAAGTTTAAAAAGTGTAAAGTGCATGTGGAGTGTGAAGGGAGTGACCGGCAGGATGTCAGAGTCAGTGAGTGGGCACCTCTGTTGATGAGCCCGACTGCCGATGGGAAGAAACTGTTCTTTTGTGGCGCGACGTCTTGGTCCTGATGTACCTCAGCCTCCTGCTAGATGGAAGGAACACAAACAGTTTTTGTCCAGGGTGGTTTTGTATGTATTGTATGCGTCCCAAAGTGCTGCAAGATGGGCTCCATTGTTACTTGAAAAGCAAATATTTGGAAGAGTGCAACCTGAGTGGCTGCAACTAACGATTATTTTGATGATCGATTAATCGTCCAATTATATTTTTGATGAATCGGATAAAAAACAGCATTAAAAGCTTTAATTTCCACTCTTTATTCTAAAGCAGAACTGCTAATTCACATTGCAAAAATAAGTTCACAAACAGGTTCTGCTCCTTGAACATAAAAAAATAGAAGAAATACAAATCAGAAAAAAAAGGATTTGTTTTAACTTGTTCTCTACACACTCAACGGCCATGTTCACGTGAAGCTTATTCATTAAATTATCACCATCATTGTAGTGCAAGTTAAGTAAATGTACACAGCGTTTATAGCTGTATCTAAATACAGCTATAAAATAGTGCTAGTGCTATGAGAAAAGTACAGCACACACAAATATATTTGTCAACAATAACCAATATGGGACAAAGCGCAAAAAATACAGAAAAACAGATTGAAAAATAAATGGTCTAACAAAGTTGAGTAAATAAAAATGTGTCTTTAGTCTTGCTAACTTACTGCTGTTATTAGCGAGCTAACGCTAGCTTCTTCAGCTGGATGACGTGTAAACAGCAGCAGCAGGGCTGCGACAACGTGGTGCTCCCGTGCCATGTTAGGTCGACTTTGCATATTTTGCCATTGACACACTTTTTTAGTTTAATTTAGTCTGAAATGCTCGGACACTTGGACGACTTAAGTCGAACAGACTTCTCTGCCTGCGCCATATGATTAGGGTAACCAGACGTCCGGCTTCTGATGCTTCTGCGTTTTCAGAGCGACGCAGACGCAAGACCCCCTTGCGTGTCCCTTGTGTGCCTTTTCACACCTCCTTGCGTCCTTGCGTGCGTCGACCCATTTTTCTAGGCTTGCGTCGCTTTCAACGCAAGCGACGCAAGCCTCCCGCAGCGAACAAGGATGCGATTGGTCTCACAATCTCACATTTCCATTTTCATAGCCCGATACCGCCATTATTAAAACGAAGAATGTTTACGAGAGAACGGATGAGATTGAAGAACTTTTGTCCGAAGAAATGCGTAAATATGACCGCTTCTATAAGCCGTCATTGGCGGGTTGGATTCATGGAGGGAGATCTCCCTTGCCGGTCGAGAGATGAACAAAGTTGTGGAGGGAAATACTGGGGAAATGTGTCCGCGATGAAAAGCAGCAGTGGCGATGCACGGGGCAATAAAGTCTCTGATAAATAAATAAACCAACCAACGACTTCCACACCCAAAGACGTGACTCTCTAGGTCGTCTTCAACAGAAACACGTTACTCCACCTGTTGTTCTGGAGGTGAATTGCTCTGCCACACACGCAAGACTTTTAGAACCATGAATTGAAACGAGTGCGTCGACGCAAAAACATGCGCCAGCCTTAAAGAGCCGCGCCACCTTCGTTGGCCGTTCCATCTGCACCCCCCCAAACCTGAAATGAGTTTGACACCCCTGATTTACAGACAAAATGCCGCATAGTGTCCTCCTTTTTAGTGTTATGGATATGGTCACCCTACATGTGACTCACAGCAACTGCTGGTGTTCTATCATTTTGTGCTACTTGTCGAGAACTGCTACTTTGTGGTATTGTGCATGCGTGCGCATGCGCCGAGTCGATTTTCCAAGTTTCCTTGACACGCCCATAATATTTTCCAACCCTGTCGGTGAACGACGTGTTAACGGCGAGTAACATCCTCAATATTCCGATTATTTCCTCTTTTGGCCAAGTTAAAAAGTACATTGAGCATGTAGATTGTACAATGACTGTTCTCTTGAAATTAAATATTAAATAATTGCATGGACTGTGTATCCACTCTATTATCCGTAGTCCGTTTTCCATTTGCAGAAACACAGTGAGAAACATCCACCAAAACCCCCTTTCTTCGCACTTTTGGCTTATTTAAGATAAATAACCTATAGCTTAGATTGCACACTAGTTTAGGGGCTCACAGCACACAAGCATTACTGCCCAATCTTTTTTCAGGTAGTAATAACATGTAGCAATAACATGTAGATTAATGAGTGATAAGCAGTTGCTATTTCTTTTGTGTCAACAATAAAGTAGCATTTTTTTAGGGTAGCATGAATCGATAGACAGAGCCATCGATATATGCGGCGGTAGCAATTCTCGACAAAGCAGCAAAAATCGTCAGAACGCTACTGGCTGCTCTTTTATTTCTTTTTTATGCTCTGCGCGCATCTCCGCAACTCATTGAGTGACGTAATAATTGCGCGACACAACAGATCGATAATTAAATTTGTCGTCATCACTTAATAATATACGATTAAACTATCATTAAAATTAACGATTTTTAACGATTTCGGCGATACGTTGTTACAGCCCTATAGCATTGTGTCACAAAGCAAAGGACGTCAACTATTAAATTGAACTTTTTGTAAATTAAAGCATCTATAACCACATGGGGCTTGCAGTAAATTAAAAACAACTGGCACGTAACAGGCTGTGTTTGTTTTACTGCAATTTTACTGTAATTTACTAAATTTACTGCGTGACTCCCACAATGGCCTCCGTTGCTAGAGACAAAACAGACAGTCCAGTGAATCTATGGGCTGTCTTTTGGGATCTGCTTTGGGGCCCCTTGTGCTGGCATGAACCTCAACCTTAGGAAGCCTAATTAATCCTGCCTTCCTTAATTAGCCTCCCACACCGTCCTTGACACACTCGCCCATCTTCTGAAGCTCCCCTTCCCCTATAGTTTCTCATGTGCTCTCATGTGCTTTTTGCAGTAGTTCCTCCCATTCAGTCCTGTTCCGTCTGTTTTTTTGCTGGCATGATCGAACGCATACAATGTGCTCCAAGGCGATAAACGTGGTGCATGCTGCTGCAGAGGGCAGCTGAGGCAAAATCTACGGCAATCTGCACGGTGTTGCCCCGAGAGGCCACGACACAAAATAAGTCCAGCCATTGTCAACAGAGAGTGTTTTTTTTCAAGATACATGGGCCGTCTCACAATGCAGGTGGTCAGCCGCTTGCAACGCCCCCGAGCGCCCTGCTTTGCGCTCAGTAATCGTGGTAGTAATCTGCAAATGCCAGTGCAGGGTAAAGCTGCTGAATGCATCCCTCCAGATTGGCAGGGAAAACGGGCCAGGGCAGGAGCTGCTGAGCTCAAAGATGCTGACATTAACGGCACTCTGTGCCCAGAATAATGAGCCGGTTATTTCCACTTGTGGCCGTGGCCATTCAAAATGACTGCACTGTGTGAATACTGATCAAGACTAACTGTTGACATTTTCGCGTGCCACGCTGGCTCTTTAATGAGCTTCATGTTGAACTTATCAGGGTTGGCTTCATCTTTCCTGCGTGAATAGGGTTATACTCCACTTCAAACATAGAATTAATGTTGCAGAGAAGCACTCTTCTTATTATTTATAAGAAATTAGTGTTATTAAAAAAGTGTATGCCTGGCTTATTTGCTGTGGAAATGTGTATTATTTTAGTTTCTTACTGTATTGCTGAATCCTTCTTTTACTACTATACATCTTAATTATCTTAATTAAGTGTATCCCATCATGCTGCTGTGTGTTGCCTTCATTTGTAAAAAGGCAGATATTTGCGCGCGGAAATTTATCAGGGGATACTATGTTATCTTATTTATTTGTCGTCAAATTAGTTTCCAACATAATTGTGTTTTCCAGATGATTTTTATTTCTTATGAAATTTTCTTCCCGACAAGGGGTATCAGACAGCTTTGTTCAGCTCTGCTCTGAAAACGACCACCTTGTCAGCAGATCAACTCAAATATGCACATCACGACCACCTGAGAGAGGATTTTTGGGTTATGTGCATATATCTTCTCATCTAACTCTGTGCAAAAAAATACTCTTACATTGAGGACAAGCTTGTTCTGCTAGGACTTTTAATATATATTTATATCTAGATTTAAAAAAGCTTTTCGTTAAATGATAAATTACCAAAATATTTAAAATGAAAAACAGCGCATTAGGAAGAAGTTAATGGATTTAAGTTGGATGGGGTTCGGGAGTGCACATGCATCTTTAAAGGCAGCCTGTAACCGACCTCCACTCCATCATGTATATAAAAAAAGACGATGAAAAATATGAGAGAACAGAAGGTGATAATTACCTGAGCCAAATCTGCCACACTGCCAATGGACCATAATTTGATAAATAACTGGAGGGATTTTCTTTTCTCTCCTGTAAAAAAGGGTTATTCACATAACAAGGTCATCTTGCATCCTTGCTGCATATACGTACATTGAACACTTGCCAGTTGTTGTTTTTTCAACCCGACTTTTTACTCAACATCATTATAAATAGATTTTTTTTTTTTACGTTCACATCTGACCTCCAATTTCCAACGGGTTGAGGTGAAGCTGTCTTTTACACTCCAGGAGCCGAAAATCCCTTCTTTCCGTCTGTGCTCCCCTGTAATAATGTTTCAAATGTCAAGCCTTGCTCGTGATTGCCTTCCACCATATTAGATCAGGCTCTGGTGGCATTTCGCAGTGAGCTCGATAAAAACACAAAAAAAAGCCTCCTTGGGATTGTTTCAGATGATATTTCTGAGGGGTTCCTTGAGGATACTTGTTTGGTTTACGATTGAGACGTGAACACCTTGTGCAGTGTGCTGTAGCTTTGTGTAACTCATTGTGCTCAGCCTGCGGACGGCGTGATCCCTTCTGAGAAGCGAACGTTTCCAGAAACACAAGCCGCAGTTGTCAGCTTCCTGTAGAAAACTTGTGCAGCAACTTGGCGGTTCCTCTCCATATTCTTGCCCCTGGCCTTAATTTCAAATTAATCCAAGGCTGTGTGATCCTAGATGTGGGTGCTTTCATGGTTCTGTGCTCTGAACTGGTGCCTCATCGCTCACACTTCAGTCCGCAGACATAACTGTACCGATCCCTGAGAGATGAGCATAAATCTGTTCAGTCTGCTTTCCTTTGACGCTTTTAAAAAAATCTCCCCCACATTTATTGTATATTTGATGCCGGGATTCGCATTTTCTTTTAGAGAATATCAGATTTTTGATGCTGAAAAGGAAATACTTTGGCCTGTTAAGTGTGGCCCATTTCTTCAGCGTCTTTATTTCTATAACTCCCTCTCTCTCACTTACCCAGGGCCTCCTCTGCATCATTTGCATGGCCTACTTTCCGCACGGGGTTTGGTTTAATACCCACAAGTAGACACTGGAGCAGTAAACACGTCCCTTGCCGTGACTACCAGCGGGCTTTCCTGAATGAACTTATCCACTGAGGGCTTTATCTGTATAATGTATAATACCATGCAGGGACATGTTCCAGGATCTTCACTGAAGAATTGCACACAGGGTTAAAATAATTCACTTTCCTCTGAAAGTCACTTATTAAGATAATGAGATTATTTTAGTTCTTACTGGGGATATATAATCTGCACTCATTTTAGTAGGTCCCGCTCATGTTGTATAGCGAGAAGTCATAACAAGTCCTGTGTTGAATTGGAGTTACCTCATGAGAGAATAATGAAACCTTGCGTCAGAAAAGATTGTTTCAAAGAACATGTTTACACTACATGACTGGAGCAGTATAACTAAATGCTGAGAGGCACATGCTGAAAATGGTGGTTATTGATGCTATTTGCGGCCCACAGAGACAGGAACACACTGAATTTTGACTTGGATTATTTGAACAGTCGGTGTGGTGCGATCACTTTCACCTGTCACGGTCCCTTTCAAATTGGGTTTCCGAGGTGCAACAGCTGAAAGTCGTCAAGAACTGACAGCTGCGCCTCTTTCACCTGAGAGAAAATCCGTTCGTGCTTGTCAATTAGTTTCCTACTGTGCTCCTAACGATGTTGAAATTCTTCAAAACAAATTTAAAAAGTAGTGAGTTGACTTGCAATGTTTTTTTAAGCCACAACACAGATTGTAATACTTAAAGTGCATTCTAGATCAGCTGCTATGTATTCAGCATTCATTAGCTGTCGATTTAGAGATTTAAAATGCGGCTACAGACTGGTGCATGGATGATGCGTCTTTATAGGCCAGTCTCAGAAGTTTGCATTTCACCGGTTCCCTTGACAAACAATAGGGGTGTTTACTGATGAATTATTTTTGTGGAACAAAATGTGATTATTCCGTATTTCAGAATTTTTACCAAAATCCCCAAAAAGAACTTGCTGACTCATTTCCGAGGTTTTCGGACAGAGCTGTTGCATAAGATATTTAAGGAATCCCTTTCCACCACTTGCGTGCACATAGACTCACAGGCACATATAGTACAACTGAAACAACAGCTTTACCTCTCAACCTGAGCGATGTTCTCTGTATACCTCCAGGATACTCCACCATTTCTCTCAAAGAGTTCCTTACAGAGATGATGGGAAAGGAAAATAGTATCAAATACATAAGTTCATTGCAAATGTTCACCAGTATTTGCACATTTCTATTCATTTCTTCTGTATTTGGGAGAAGGGGCGTGGAAGATGTGAGCTCGGTGGGGATGAGGATCTCGGAAAACTGATCTCCCAATGCATTTGCAAGGCTTTCTGGGACACCAGCACCCCAGGAGGACGCTGTCTGCACACTATAAACAACTTCTCACAGTTTGAATGTTTTTTTTTTCCTTTGAGAGGCAGACAGACACAGAGGTTTGTCTTCCCTAAGATAGGAGCGATGAAATAAGAGACGGGGACATGGACGAGAGCTAGAGAGCGGAGAAGCAGGGTTCATATATAATGGCTGACTGGTAGAGAATGAGAATTGTCTGTTTTTCATTTCATCTGTCGTCGTAAAGGAAGCGCCTGTCACAATCGGGGGCAAAGTCACCAGGACGGACGATGTTTCCATGACAACTGGGAATGCCCACCCCCTCTCTGTTTCTGTTTTTTGCTAAACTGTTGGATGAGGTGTTTAAGAAGTGCCGTTCTTCCTGTTTTACACAGAACGTTAATGAACACATGTTATGTCTCTGTGGGAAAAGTCTTGCATCTTCTTCTATATTTGTCATCACATCCGCTCTCAGTGTTCAATCCCACTCATATCAAGATGCGGCCTTTTGATCACGACTCTGCTTGTTCTACATCAAACACCAACTGCGAGAGTGACTTTAACAGTCTGTCGTGCTGTCGCTAATGCGTTTCATCTGTGTTTAACATCTCCACAACAATCAGGTTGCTGTTCGCAGAGACTCTTGTACTCTCCAAGTTTTGCTCGTGTTCTGGGAAGAGCTGAAAGACAAAAAAAAGGAAGACCGGAGCCCCCGGAGATAGCGATTTGTCCAACGGAACGAAGAGTGCTAAGGTTAAGATCCCCACGGCTGTCTTTCAAGATAAGAAAAAACCTATGAGTTTAGGACGGTTCCCGTGATATCCGCGAAATCCCCGGGATGAAATGTATCAGCGCTGTGATCCAGGATAAGTCGTGCTGCATAGTCACAAACAGCAGGGAGTTCATCCGAGTGGTTTAATAAGTGTTGCAAAAGCAAAAAAGGGAACATTCTAAACCCCATTTTCAGATGTCATCACTGTGTGTAAAGGGTCTGTTCATACAAATAACAAATTCCGGGGTGCGAAAAAACGCTTTGCAACAAAAAAGAAATTGCTGTTGACAAATTAGTGTCTTAAGAATAGAAAAAACACACGGAAAGCTGTTGTTTATGGTTCAGCCAAACATTTTTACTTCCCAATGTTTGCCGCGTTGCTTTCAGCCTACTATTGAATACGACATATTAAAGGAGTCTACTGAGCATAATTTAAGGCTTGCCCATGTATGGTGTGTGTGTGTGTGTTTGTGTGAAACACTGCTAATGTTTATCTAGTTAGACTTCTTTCTGGTTTAACAAAACAAATGTTTTTGTCAGTTTTAAGGACGGACAGAAACATTTTGTTTAGTGGAAAGCAGTTTGCAGTTATTCCCCCACAAAAAAAAAGAATTGTTCATTCTGAAGAAGGTTATATTAAAGGTTGCTCCATGAATTTGTATGATTGAATTTGTGTTCTTCAGAAGTTTGAGGTGATAAATTCAATAATAACGTTGAAATAGCTGTATTTTTCAATGATAATAAAGATGTATTTTTCCTCCTGGCTAAACTTAACCATCAATATTGGCCACGAATTTTACCACCAGTGGAGTCCTTCTTTCAAAGATGTTCAAAAGGAGATTTTTTAATGGGCATCATTGATTATCATTAGCAGCCCGTTTTTCGTTAAGACTCAAAATTGATGTTGAATTATTATTATTTAATTTATTTCAGTGTGTTGCAATCCCAAAAGATTAGCTGAAACCTAATCTTACCTGCATTCGTAGATACCACTGGAGGCAAGCAAGGAAATCGGTTGACTATTGTGATTTTGGTGAGTCAACAGTGCAATTGTTTGAGGTACTTCTACCGAGGTGGAGGTCGGGGAGCAGGGGGTTGTTAGTGATAGTGTGGTGCTTTAAGGGGGATTCTAAGTGTTTTGTGGTTGGTATTCATTCCGGCGCTGTTGACTTGCTCACAATCAGACCTGACAATTAAAGAAGAAAAAAAGGAGTTTGAAAAAAATGTCCACTTTTCCAAATGATGAGGACAATCCGTCCCATGCAGAGAGATGTGTAGTGATTGTAACGTTATCTTTGTCTATTTCTGATTTTCCTAGTTGTAGGTGGGATTTCTTAGGGTGTTTCCTTCCCAGAGCAAATGCTGTGACACCCTGTCCCATTCTGGCATTGAGTAACACCCAATGGTACTGACAGACGTACAGTAGCACTGTGCCGTTTTCATGATGTGTTTACTGTGTAGGGTTATAATCAAGGTCCAATTCACCTCCACTGAAGCATACTAGGTGCTATGTCTGGATAATACATTTGGGTTTCAGAAGCATATATATATATATATATATATATATATATATATATATATATATATACTGTATAACCGTGCAAAGCGGTCAAATGATCCTATATACCACATATCGACTTCCCCTCTAAGCCGCAAATTCATAATCATCTGTGATCGAGAATCCATATCACGGTGTGGTGCACTTCCTGTCGTATTTTGTAGTTTTCTGCCACGTGTGTCCCCGGGTAACTTCACTTCCTGCCTGGTCCTGTCATCCCCTGTGATCGTCGGATTGTTTCCACCTGTGTCCAATCACCTGCACCTCCCTTGTGTATTTAAGCAGTGGTGTTGTTTGTCACTGGTGGCGTCATTGTCCTTAGTCACGGATGTCCCTGTATATCGTGCGTGCGTGCGTGCGTGCGTGCGTGCGTGCGTGCGTGCGTGCGTGCGTGCGTGCGTGCGTGCGTGCGTGCGTGCGGTTTTATATTCATGCAAATGGCATACTTCCTTTTTAAGTCGTAGTTAAAACACACCGAAGCCCCATCACTGTTGGACATGCAATGATCGTGCGTGTAAACAGCATAACCTGCACGTACTGTCGGGGTTATGCGTCTGCACACGCTCCGCTAAAGCTGCTGCCCCCCCCCCCACTACGCTTCAGCGGCTCCTATGCGCTCTACAGGCGCGTTCCTGGTTTCAAAACTCCGCCAATCACTCCTAATAGCTCGTCGAAGCATCCCAGCATCAGCTGTCTATTACTGAATCTTACAGATATGAAGTTAAAGTTAAAACACTCAACGAAGCCCCATTATCACTGCATGAAAAGTGAGATTTTTGTCCCCGTAAACGCCCGGAAATCTCCCTAATTTCCGACAATTTCCGACAATTTGCAACCCGCGCACGTCGCGTTTGTCTGTGCCACAAATTGTCAGAAACGAACCATGACGTAGGTGGAGAGCTGGCGGAGGTGCGAATGGCCCGAATTAGCATATGAATGCAGCGAAGCCGCGGGTGGCCGAGCGGGCTTGAATATCCTTACTCCTTATTGGATGAAACCACAACTTACTAACAAATGAAATCACTCGTGATTGGCAGCAAAACCACACGTGGGCAGACCAGCCTTGAGTTTCCTTGTTCATGATTGGATGAAACCACAACTTTCAATCACTCGTGATTGGTTGGCAGATCTGTCGCTATTGGTCACCCGCCTCATTTTATTTATATATTCATATTATGCTGTATATTCATTTCATGGTTATCCTATGCAGGCTACTACACTATTATTAGGATACCAACCAGGACATCAATGAATTTATAGAGAAAATGAACATTTGCCACATGTTTATGCAAAGAAAAAGCTTTATTAACAACACACAAACAACAACTACATACAAAGTGAGGATCTGCCCACACTTGGGTAAAGGCGGTTTAAAAACTACAGCTCAGTAAACTGTCCGTTTGCCTCCTCGGGGTTGTTGACCGTCACTGGCGCCGTGTTTTCCGAGGCAGGTCTGTTGTGCAGGCGGCTCGTGTGCGTGTGGCGACCGTACAATCCACCCGAGACCCGGCCAACAACGCCGTCCCCTCCGTCCGACGTGAGCTCCACGGTGGCGGATTTCCAGCGTTCCACCTCGTCATCAGCCAGCGCACTTTGTCTCGATTCCAGCAGCTGTAAAAACGACAGCTAAAAAAAAACTGTACTGTAAAAACTGTAAAAAACAGTTATGATCGGTATCTATACGTATATATTTCCTTATAGCGCAGAATGAAAGCATATTCTGTAAATCTGACCCTTGCTCCGGTTCGTAGCGCCTGTAGTTTGTCTCGGAGTTGTGAAGACGGCGCACCGCTTCCTGTAAACGACACGGCAAAGAAAACACACTTTAATAAAGCTGTTTCTGCTCACTTGTAAGGCTACTAGGCTACTCTTAGCTTAGCTTGAGGCTACGCTACTTTTAGCTTAGCTTGCAGTCATCGAACGTATTCTTACCGCTATCTTGGGATTGTGCGCCCGTCTCCTCTTCTTTGAGTCGGTTCCTCTCCTCCATGGACAGAAACCCGCAGAGTCCCGAACGCTCCAGTGGAGCGAACCGCTCGTTGATATCGGCAGTTTGTTGTTGGAGTTGATGAGACGATCCACTGAGAGCACTCTGCAGCTTCTTCTCGTCTGTCTGCGGACTGGCCGAAAGTTGGTGACCGCGGAGAGGAGTTGAAGGCGAGTTGAACGCGAGACGTCGTCCCGCCATTATTCACGAACCAGCAAAAACCAAACAAAGGAACTGGAGATACAGTTCTTCTGAGTATAGTAACACACGTGTCTGTTTGTATGCTCGTCTTGCAAGTACTGCTGTATCAGTCATGCCTATGACCTCACACGTGATTGGACGAGGAGTCTAAGGGTCCTCCAATCACATATGAGGTTATTGTTATACGGAAGGACCAGTATTTTAGGAAGACAAATGGTTGGGACTTTGAAACAGCTGATATGCTTTATGTAAAGCAGTGTTTTGGTGTCAGCAGAACGACTTTCCCAAGAAAACTGTACAGTGGTGCCTCTTTCTCCATTCCACCAGACAATCTTGAGTCTGACAGACATGCAATGTTGACAATGTATCATCAGATGTACCCTTGTGTCACTGACGTTGAATGTTTTGCCATGACATGTAAACGGGTAACATATATGAATATAACTTACTCAATCGATAGATGCAGAGCATAAAGGTCAGCATATGTTCATGCTAAGTGGTGTGGAAACACAACAGTTTTGAGGAACCCGTCCTTGACCCTCTAGCAGAACTACGACCAGCCATTATAAAGCAGTTTATAGTTGTTAATGTTGTGTCAAAGGGTACGGCATTTAAACATGTTCTTGCACAAGTTTCCTGGCTTCATCACCCGGACAGACATTTTTATGAAAAGCCAATAGAAGTTTGGGGCTTGCAGGGAACAGACACGTCGTACCCAGCATCATTTCTGCCAGTTGAGCGCATTGCTAGAAGATGTGTGGTTAATACATCCTCTGTGCATTTAAGTAAGACCAAAGAAAAGGTGACTGTAGTCCTGCCACTATGCACTGTAGTCGAGCTCTAGCAGACTGATCTCTGCAGACCCCTCATGCTGATTCAAATGTTGTCTGCATGGAATGCTCATTTTACCTTGATTAAAACTAATTTTTTAAAGAAGTTATTTTGTGTATCTTTTTTACATAGCATTTGCCATTGCTAATGGCGTACACAGTAATCTAGCATATTTGAATTAAATAAATCAATTCAAGCTCAAATGTAAGAGTCTATAATTAGGCTACTGAGCCTGATCTATTTGTACCAGAGATTTTCTTACCTTTTAAAAAAATGTCACCTGGGCTAAAACTCCCTCTGCGACCCTGATTTGCATTTGCTTAGCTAACAGCATTTACATTTACATGTCAAAGCCTCCTCTAGAATTAGGAGGAGGGGGGTGATGGGGGGACAACTGCCAAGGGAGGCCCACGTCAATTTCTGACAATTTACGGCAGTTTTCGGCGTTGCCCGCAAATTGCCGCAAACCTGAAATTCCACGACAATTTACAGTGCCGCATACTGCCGAAAATCCCACTTTTCATGCAGTGTATTAATGGACATGGCTGAAATCCGGTCATCATAGTCGACAAGCCGAAGTTGTATTGGGGCGCTCGCTCCTTTTGCTTGACGCACGCTCCCGATCTTGAATCTAGAATCGATTGCTCTTCCTTGGGTTCCCGGATGTTGCGGTTTGAATTTTTTTGCATTGAATTTTTTGCGGTTGAATTTTTTGCAGTTGAATATTTTAACGTTGAAAAACATTCAGATACATGATTTCAATGCATAAATATTCAGTGCTAGAAATTCAATCACCTTTTTCTTTCAAAATCCGATGACACAGATTTACTTCCATACCGGGTTAATTAAAGGCTTCTGTCTTCCAAGATGTATTAATTATATATATATTTCTCCTTTTTTTCTGTTACCACTTTTGTAATTTAATTCATTTGTAACACAACAGTCTAAATGTCATTGAGTTCATGGACATTGTTGATATATGAGGTTGATCAAAGTAAAGAAGTTTAAGCGTTACAAAAGTCAATAAAAAGGTTCAGGGATAAATCACAAATAACTGTAAACATGGATGAAGACAGATGTGTTTTCAGTAGCATTTACTATTGCTTGTACTCTGATTGAATCCACACAACAGATTCTTATTGGTTTCCCCATGGCGATGTGAGGAAAAACAACAAGGGTGCAGTAATTGTAGTAGTTTATTGGTATTCTCTCATTTGCTGGCAACATTTAAACTTGTTAAGCAGTGAACACTTGTGTGTGAATTGGAGCTATACTTTTTGTAACTCTACACTGTCAAATCTAGACTCCTACTGATCATTAAATAAAAAATAGAAGCCAGAAAATACTTGTTTTTGTTATTAACCGTACTATTTATTCCAATTTGTATACCCAAATAAGCTATTATTTCAAGACAGAAAGCTAGTAATTCTATCTATAATGAGACATTTTGCTCAAAGCACAGTGTCAATCATGCCTCATGTAAACATGGTAAAAGTACTCTGTTCAAGTTCTGATCACGTCAATCTTTCGGGCGGATGGTACGAAGAGATGAGAAGTAAGCATACTCAATGCAGTGTTGGGTTTCATCACCTCCCCGATTCCCACGGTACCAGCCATGCTGGTTTTGTTTTGGAGCCGGGTTGTCAGTTCGAGGGGTCAGAGTTGAGACAGAACTCCTAATGACTCCAAGCAGAGACGACATCAAGGCTGTGGTTTCTCACTTCGGCCGTGATTCAAATACACTGGAAGTGTGCATTGATTTCCCCATCATGTCAGGACTATTCAGCAGCGCCAAATCCTCTCCTAGTCTCTCCCAATTAGCTTTCGGCCTGGGGAACATTGTCGATCCCCATCTGCCCATCTGCCTGTCAGTGGCTTCATTCCACCAGAAGTAGCGAGAGAGACAGGGAAATGGAAGCAGGGTAGGAAATGAGCAAGAGGGCAAGCAAGCAAAGGATAATTCCTTGTTTGGCGGCCATGGGTGAGAAGGCTTGGCAGATCCGCCCACAGCCAAAGCCACTAGGGTCGGTGTGAAAGCGGAAGGGCTCCCTGAGAGAGATACTGTTGTTCGGATGATAGACCGAGGCACAATGCCCGTTCTCTCACTCCGCATCCATCTATCAATGAAAACGCACCACCCGTTTGTGCATTTGTGTCCATGGGGCTATCACAGCGCCGCTCAAAGGTCAGGGAAACTGGTTCAGATAGTGGCTTGTCTGAGTCTCTCACTCTCCCAAAAAAGCTTGGTGTTTGAAGTTTGTAGAACCAGATGGACGCTCTATATGATTGCCGCCTCGTCATTTTCTTTGTGCCTTCTTCTGCTCTTCCTTGTTCCTTTTACCCGAAAAAAAAAATATTTCACTTGACTTTAATATATCTTCACTATATAACCTCCCCTCGTACCATATCACTCCGTATCTTTAACTTCCCCAAATGCTCCCAAAGTAGGGGTCTTCACTGCCTTGCCCACCTCCTATAGTTGAATGATGTTGAATTGTATTTACATGCTTCGGCTTCTGCATTGCGAGGTTCCATTCTTTTTGGAAGCGAGTCCTCACCCATGTCAGAGGCTTTGTCCATGCACATTTGAATGAGAATCCAAGCCGCTCTCCTCCCTCACCTCCGTTCTCCTCGCTCATTGGTATTCCTCCCTACCCTTTGTCCCCCATGGGTGTAATTACTGAAGGCACGGGGAAGGGGGCTGGATTTTATATTGTTTTTGGTAAGCCTGCTTGGAGCTGCCCACTAGCGGGGGTGAGGGGAAGCACTCGTTGCCCTTTCTTAAACTCATCGGCCAACCACTATACCCACAAATTTGATGAGAAATAAAAGAAATGCATCCACACGTACACAGTTGTTCAGTCATTATTGGACGCTATCATCAACGCACACAAAAGGTGCTTGGAAAACACTCATATAAATGCATGCTCACACTGCGAGGCATGTAGTCACACATTGTGGAATTGCAGCTGTCCGCCCCTGCACAAAAACCGATAAAGACACCATTCGCCAGGCCGATAAATCCCCCCCCCCCCCCAACTACATCCCATTATGGGTTTCGCTTTATTTTGCTGCTGGGGTTTTATCTGGGGGCAGCAGTAGCTGAATCTGCATATGCCAGGCCGTGCCACAGCCAGCACTTCGCCTACAGTGCATTAGTTCTTACATGAGGAATGAGTTTTGTCATGAAACAGCCCACCATTCTCCGGCCTGATGGAAAACCACTATGGGTTGAGCCACAGTGATCTAATCCGCGGCTGGGCCTGGGAAACTGCTGAAATACTGGTGAGAGGGCAGGGAGATGGAGAGAGATTGAAGAAGCTGAATAGAAGAGATGTGGAGTAAGAGCGGGGGGATACCTGAACCAGAATGAAAAGGATACACTCTGCAGTCCATATTTAGTGTGTGTGCGCGTGCGTGGCTCGCCCGTCATCCTGGCAGATAAACAACGCCTTGCATGACCACAAGCGCAACGGTGGGTCAACGCGGTTTGTTTGACGGGGTAGATTGCGAGAACAAACATTGATAACAACCGCCAAAGTAAGTAACAACAGCGGCGGCAACGACAAAGCTGCTTTTAGGAACGTGGCCATGACTCATTGGTGGGCTATAATGACCACAGATGGCCATTAGCAAGGTGTGAGGTGAACGGCACACAGGCCCCCGGCCCCCCAGCGCTGCAGAGGTGCACGGTACTCAGTTATGACAGGCTCTGATGCGCTTCTAACAAACCCCCAGGTAAATAGCACGTCAAAATGTGTTTTGAGTGGGATAAGGACTTTAACTGGAAAAAATAATCCATCGATCACAAGTTCTTATAACTCATATATTTTTAGTCAATATGTTTTTAATTCTGTTGTTGTTGGCATGCCATGATGTTAATTCTGCTAGTATTTTGTATTTCCTATCTGCCCCCTTGTAGTGATCAGTTTCCATAGATAACTCACAACATACAAACTGGGGAATAATGTGATTTCTTTTTTTTGGAACGGATGCTGAAACACAAGCAGAACAGCGAACAGCTTTCCTTCCGTCTTTCTTTCCTGCCTGTGTGTGAATTTTGCATATGCCTTTGAACCTCATTTGCAAGCATTCTTCTCCCCCCCTTCCCCTCATCTCACCTCCTGTGCTAGGAGGTTTCACTCAGCTCCCTCAGGTTGTCACGGCGCTCTTGTTCCCTCTGTTCTTTCTGTGTCACCGTACAGAGGGGGATGCTGAGTCTGATGGGGACTGGGTGCTCACACGCCCGGTGGAGTTTGGGTGGAGTGGGAGTTCGCTACCTCCTTTATTGCCGGCAGTTTGTCACACATCCCTCCCTCCCTCTGGTCATATCTTTCTTTATAAGCTTATTTAGATTTCCTGCCACGTTCCATCGTGGCTAAGCTGAACAAATCCCTGTATTTCTTTCCTAACTGAGGCATGGCTGGGAAATCTATAATTTAAAAAAATGTTGTGAGGGAGGAGAGGCAAACTGATTGATAGTATAGATCTATATCGGTATTGGCATTCTAACATTAGTTTTGTGTTTGAATTGAACTATAACATTGTACCTAAACATAACCAAATGGTTTTGTTGTCTTAACCATACATTTAATTTCATCTTGTTAACCATAATAAAACAAGTGCCATCACCCTACGACCTGTTAGGAAGTTGTGAGATGACCAATAATTGTGAGATGACATTAACCTTTTTCCAAAAATTTGTTTCCATGTTGTTTTCTGCCACATCGTTGCAAACCAAAAAATTCTAATTTTGCTCCGATGCTGACACTTGCACACCGTGTTCATTTGACCATGAGCATAGCTTACAAAACTTAAATGCATTCTGGCGCTGTGAACACCAATTCTCCGCCCGCCATATACTTGGTAAGGCTATTACTGATGGCGCTAAGTCAGGGACCACCAGCTTCATCTCAACTTATTGTATTGTAATTTTTATTTTCTGAAAAGCCTCAATCCTAGAGCTATCCAGCAATTGTGCATGCGCTTTGCCATATCCAACCTGGAAAAACATAATCCAAACCGTTGCATTCAAGTATGTGCACAATGCATACTTGAAAAGTTGGAAAATGGCAATTTAAGTAGTGGCACGATGTGCGTCACCTTTTAATAAATCCGCTAAATATGTAGATATTAGGCATTAAATCACTGCACAATTGCAAAATAACAATCATGTACCCCTCCAGAATAGTTGTATGACTGTTTTATAACGGTTTCCATTAGTGTCCAACATGACTAAAACTAGCTTGCACCTTGCAAACAGGATCAAGCACTTTTGATCTGCCACATCCTTTTTCTGAACTTCTTCAAGAAAAGCATTGCCAAGCAAGACAGTTTCCAACTTGTCCCCCTTTGAATTTCTTTATCCTGTCCTCTCTCGTTTGTCAAAACAACAAAGTAAGATCCCCACGCTAATATGTTTTGGGCGTCCTTTGTAGTCCTTTATGATGCATCAGGCTGGCAACTGAGCCGCTTTGCTTAACTCGGCAGGTATCCGTTTCCAACTCCTCCTCTCATGTGGGAGCTCGGACACAAAGCATGCAGAAGCCTGTGGAGGGGCCAGAGCGATTTCTTCATATAAAAACAAAGCGAGCTGACTGCAAATGAGTATGGGGGCAGACAGCGGGGGTTCGGGCGAAGGCGACTGTGTGAGGCAAGGAACGAACAGCCTCGGACCAGACGCTCCGTTTCAACAGCCTTCACACAGTCGGGGTATTATGGGATTCTCCGGATTTTTCATTTTCAACTCTGTGATTGACAGCTATCTACATTGATTGACAGGGAGGGAAGTAGTATCCCGCTGACAAGGGGCGGTGCACAGCTAATTGACTGTCTTCCAGATAGTTGATGGCTGGCTTCGTAAGAAAAGACTCTGGTGCCATTTTTGATCCTCTGCTGCTGTTTCTGAAGGAGATGCATGAACTCAGCTTGCCATATCCGAGAATATATTTTTCCATAAACATGTGGTTGCTGTGAGTCACCAGCGCCGCCACCCTGCGTGTGGAGAATTGTTTTTTCCATTAAAAACACTGTCCACACTCCAAAGGCAGAAATGGGAAGAAGATGGAGCCAACAGGGTCTGCTAAATAAAGCATTTTAATAGTTTAATTATTGAACAAATAGAGATGTACTGTATACCTGCAAGCAAAACAGCGGGGCCTGATGGTCTTTTTGAAAACCGCAGCAGAATTATTCATGTATTAAATTATGTGTTATTTTCTCCAGTGTACAGCGTTGGACTAGGATTTTTTTTTTTTAACAAGATTATGATTGGTAAATAATAAAAGAATTGAGAAGATAGTAGGGTAAAAGTCTGCCGTAGTTTACAACAGCAACAATAATTCACATACATGTCATCTTTACATTCAACAAATATAGAGGACATCTTCATCTCAAACATATTAATATGAACACACTGAATTGCACGTTTTATAAGGGCACCATGCAATTTTTAAGGAGGAATGACATTTTGACAGTTCACAAGAAGTTATATATTTGGAGTATTGGATTCATTTATTTTTTTTATACATGCACATACACACGTGACCCACCTTGCAGGGAAATGTTTTTATGTGTTCCAACATACAATATGTTTATCTGTAATCATTGTTATATAATGCTCAATGCTTCTGTAATCATCTACAGAGTATGAAAATAATATTACTGAGTATATTACTGAGTATATGTATCCTCATTGTGCTAACAAATATGGCCTTTCTGCTCTTCATGCAGAACTAAAAAATGAAACTTTACCAGCTAGATGACGTTAACTAAAACACAATTTCAATCCATTTCCAATATCTCTTCAGCAATGCTGAGAAACAATATCTGATTTACAGCTAATATCCATTTTAATTTGCAGTAGATAGACACTATCTGAACTGAGGTCATCCTATTGATTTAATGTAAGCTGCCTCAATGTGGAAAATGCCATTCATTGAATCCACACGAAGAGGCTTGCATTCAAAATTGATTTTGCGAGACGACAGTCACTCTAATGTTTTTTCACCCCGACCATGGAATCTTAAGACAAATGAATACATCTGATATAACTGTTGCTGTTGAAGATGAATAGCTAAGGTGAAGACTAGATGAACCATAAAAAACGTCCTAATAAACTCTTATGCAAGCCACCTGTCATTGTAACTACCCGGCTGAGGGCCAGGAGGCTCTTTGCTAATGTGCCGAAGACACTCCTCTGCTGAAAAGGGAAAGTGGTTGGATGTACCATGGAATGTTCTTCTCCAGGAGATGTCTGTGGACATTATGTGTGCGCATTGAAGGCCACGCTTTGGTGGTAACGCTGGAAATATAAAGAACTAGACTCTCCAGGTAGGTTGATAGAGGCCCTCACTAAAGCCCTGCCCTGCGTTCGTGTGTGTGGCGTTGCTCAACAGCTGTGGCTCGTGCCACACCATTGACAAGCTGTCCACATTTCACTGTGATTTAGAGACCTTGCCCCGAAGAGCGGGTGTGAGTTATAACCCTCCTACCCCTTCCCGCTCATTTCTTCTGCCTGGACCCATCTTTCTTTTTTTATTATAGGGGGTTCTTTGGGTTCCTTCCACTGGGTTCTTCTCAGTTGCAGCTATCATTCCTGAAAGTTGTAGTAGTTAGCAGTAGTTGGCAGTAGTAGTGTTAATCAACATGGAGACAATGTTACCATTTTCTTTAACTGTAACACAGTGCCCAACAACTATCCAGCTATCAATGTATTTATGTATCTATCCATTGATCCAAAACCAACACACAGAGGACCGCTTTAGCATTTGTGTGAGACGCATCAGGCTTTATTCAAGCTCCAACTAAAAAACGACCAGCATCTGTATTCAACCCACAGAGTAACTGACGTAGTAAATCAAAGGAAGAGAAAATCTTCTTTGGGAGGAAGTCGGGCCTATGGTTTGGTCAAACAGACAGCTTTTACGTAACCTGATTAGTAACTAACCTAACATAAGCAAGTTTAGCAACACATTCTATTGTTGTCTCAACCAAACTGGCCATAAAAACTACAATTTCAGATCTGACGATGTACAAGCGTTTTGGTGAATTCTGTAGTAAACACTGTCTATCCGGACTTCCTTTTCCTATGTGAGACACCAAAGTTGGCGTCAAGAGACGATGTTTACAAGCACATTTTAAACCAATAAAAAGCAAAATCTTCATCAAAAGCAGTCATGGCTCCTTTTTGGCCGAAACCGCAGCTGTTTTTGGCATCACACTCTAAACGAAAACACCAATCCCATACAGCAAGTGTATTTTTCTACGTAGGTTCTGAATTTAATTTTGAATTATCTTGACATTATAGTGCACAGAAGTGTATCTCATTTTGACAAGTCGATTGGTATGGAAAGTTATTCGTTCCAAAATACTGCAGAGATTAGTAATTGTAAAAGCTTTTCGCCCCATTTTCTTCACATCTAAATCTATTCTCTGTGGTCTGAACCTGCTTTATGAAGGCTCCTATCAGCCAGAGTCCTTGATCAGATTTCCCACAAGACCAATTAGAAGTTGCTTTTCTTTACGCATGACTGAGAAACAATTACATGTAATGAAAATGGACATCCCCTTGGACATAAAAGAAGCAGTTTATCAAAACTCTCAATTTGTACTAGCAAATTACCACGTAATTCTGTCCCCTGCTTCCAAAACAGATGCCTGCGATCAGCTCAAGATGAATTCTGACAAACACATCGGTATTGAAAGGGGGCAAAGTAAGAAGCCAGCTCCGAGTGGCTCATCGATGTGGACATCTCTGTTTGACAACAACAAATTAAGATCGGCCGCTCTAGATGCTAATTCAACAGTTTAGCACACAATTTCACATTCCAGGCAAAGCTTTACTCCCACCACAAAGCTGGTGCGCCGGGTTTCTAGTTTCCCGCCTCTGCTTGCAAGTCGAGGTTCAGAGGTACACAGCAGTCGTCTCCCTCTCCCTCCCTCGCCGAGAGAAACAAACATTTAGCATATTTTAATCACCTACTCTGTGCTTTAATACAGAGGTAAACAAATAAAAGCACATCTGAGAAAAGGAACAGTTCTATAATAGCTTGTAAATATTTCAGAGTTTGTAATGAGCTCCTCTCTCCTCTGGGCTCAGCAGAGATGCGAGTGAGAACGCAGCGAGCCAAGCCGACTCCCCCTCCAAATATGCACTACTGGGATACTTGGAGGGAGGAGACGGGATGTATGTTTGGGAGGTTGCGCTAATCCAAGTCTGTGCCACTTTACACGCTTGATGAAAACAGTAAAGCAAAGCAGCTTTTTGTAACATACATGTCTGCTCTCTGTACTATGCAACTATTGTATCTGTGCTGTGCAAAATAGCACCAGCGTTTCAATTTAAGCATTAGATAACAAACAATGAGATTAGGTGCCCAATTATTTTTCCCCGTATCTAGGCAACAGAATAACCTCATGATATTTCCCCTCTAATAATGATAATAATGATCTGTTAAGCTCCGGGGAACACCCCATCGTACTTTAAAATGAAATGCTCATGCCGATTTGCCCTTTAAATGTGTGCCGATCTAGTCACACTTTCCCTTTTAAAGGCAAAGAAAAAAAGATGCGCTGCTGTGTTCCTGGTGCATCATCCGCTGAGCGGTGACTGTGTTTTATGGGTCTCCTTGAGGAGTGATGAAATGTTTACCAGTGGGTGAGAAGCAAACAGGGCAGAGGCAGCGAAGGGAGGGGGGGTGATATGTGGGAAGACTGGCTCAACCCCGACCACAGGATGGATGAGGAGGGAGAGGAGGAGGAGGAGGAGGTGTAGGAGGAGGAGGGTTTTGATGTCCAGGCACAACCCCCACAGAGATGAATCAAATGTATGTGCAAAGTTATAGCTGAGTTTTTCTTTATGTGTGCGTCACGACCACATGTACGTTTCTGCCACAGCGTCCATTGCTGTTTTTTCCCTCCATTCCAAAGGACTCTTTCCTCTTTTTTCTTTTTTTGCAACATATCCTGCTCTAAATGTTTGTTTTCTGCTCACCAGTTTTCAATTTGCAATGATTTTCGGGCATCAGACTTACATAATCTTCTATTTCCAATGATGTCTGGCATTCAGCACTGATGCTTTGAAATCCAGTTGCCACAGAAACGGTGCTGGATTTTCACTGCTGGCAAAGAAATATATAACAACACATCTTTGACTAACAATTGCTTTTAAAGGCACAGAGGGCTATTAATTGTTTTGTGTTCTAATCATTTCTCAGAATATGACCATTTATCTGTAAGTATTTTTCTGGTGTGTCAGCTTTTTAGAACCATTCAATAAAATAATAGAATTTCATGTACGTTGGTCAGCTTGTCGGAAATATGTGTGTTTTTAGTTTTTATAATTAATTCTATATGATGGGATGATGAAGAGGTGCTGCCTCTTCCCGTAAATCTTTTCACATTTTTTTTTCATCACGTGGTCAATCATTAACATTTCAGTCACCTCTTCCTTTCCCATCTTTTGTCAGACATGTCAAGGATCATAGAAAACTGAGGTTTGCATACGAGCCGTATGTGCAGTATGTTGACTTAATCTTAATTTTGGTCTTTCATAACAATATTTTGGAGATATAGCTATAGGATTAGCACATTATGTAGGATACAGGGAAAAGTGCTGTGTGATCAGACTAATAAGACATACAGTACTGTATTCGTGCTTTGCAAGATACCTGTCTTATAACGCTCAACATGGTGGCAATCTATGTATTCATCATACACAAAGAATTTATCCTGAGGCATGGTTTTTCCGCCTGATTTGATGACTGCAATATTTGGCTATTAGCTTCTGTATTTCACACTTGCTACACTGACTTACTCTGTGAAGTACAGTATATGCGCAAAATAAAAACAAAGACTAATCGAGTTTGAGAATTGAGAATACTTGCCTAAGATGTGTGTGTGCAACCTGCACCTAAATTTGCTCTTGAGAAAGCAGTAAGTTGGCTACAGAGGGAGATGAGACACCGACTCTGGCTGATAGCTGCGCATGATGGATGTAGCTCACAGGTGACAATTCATGCTGTCAGCAGCAATGACAGTGCCATGCTTTATAGCGGCTGGTGAACTACTACCTGCAGCTCAGTATATCCTCTGCAGTTTGAAAATCACTTGTGCTCCAGTGATTTCGCAGAGTGATGCTTTTGAGAAGTGCTAACATGGAGTGGTAAAACAGGGTTGGAAGAGACGGTAAAATCACAGCCACACACTTGCCGGCACGCACACAATGTTGCTGGTGTTTAGGTTCTTTAATGTGACTGGAATACAGCTAACCCCTTTGACCTAGCCTGTTTTTTGGCCTCTGTTTCGAAAATGGCACACCCTTGATAAATAGTGTAATACAAAGGACAATTTATTTTCTGTGAGGATAAAGGGGATCCCCTGTTAGTGTTCTGATTGTTCCAAATTAGTTTACATGTTACAGGTGAAGAAATAAATCAACGTAAAACACCAAAGAAAACTTTAGATATTGAGAATCGCCTGAGTCAGATAAAACATGGAGATAAAAAACTGATTCATTTCATAATTTTGTTCAAAACCTCACCTCATTTTTGTTGGAAATTGACTGGTTCGGTTTGGCCCAGTTTTTCATTCAAATCACTTGAATTGTGTGTGTTTTATGGAAAGACAAAAAATAAATAAGGGGAATTATTTAGAAGAAGGTGAAACAAGTACATTTGAAGTGCGGCTGTCGATTAAAGTCCGGCAAGTCAGACTTTTGAATTACTAATTCAGGACAGGATGATAACATTCCTTCTAGGTGCTTCTCTTCCAGGAATCCGGGTATGTCGGACGAGCAAACAATTTCTAGGCCAGTTGTTAATTATAACCAAGGTGCATTCCAAAAGCCCATATGAGGGCACCAAAGCGTATTTGGGAGTGAAGGTGAGGGTGGAGTGTTTTTGTTTGTGTAGCCTGGAGACATATTGCGTGCATGTTTGCATACCCATCTCTTGCATCGTCACAGATTTTAGAACTAGCATTTTAGCATTAGCACCAGAATGTGAGATATGGTTTGCAGAAGGATGCAGAAAGCAAACACAGAAATCTCAGACCCTGAAGATATTGTTTTCCTATGGGAGTTAAAAGAAAGGGGGCACACATGTTCCTGTCAAATATCGCCGTTGGCAGATTTTTTCCTTAACCTTATTTTTTTCCTTCAAAATAACAAGTAACTGATATAGAAGAAAACACGTCAACACCTTGCTGTCTACCTTTCTATTATTTGACTATGAGACTTATTAGAGGGCATGAGAAGAACAGAGTGAGGAAGATAAGCTCTGACTCCCCTTCAAGTACCTCTCCATCCATTAAGATGGAGATTATAGGTTCAAACCTAATTGTTTTTTTTAATTCTCTTCTTTCTTCTTTTCAAGAAGAATGTGCAGGAAGTCAAGAAGTCTTTCTTTTCAATTTCCCTCCTAATAACCCCCCCCCCCCCCCACCCCCCGCTTTTACCCCTGGTCCTAATATGTAACGGCAAATTAAAATTCATTGGATTTCAACGTGTTCATTAGGCTCTGAAGGTGAGAGGATGTGGCGCTCTGGAGCCACTTGGTTCCCGCTGTATAAGTGAATGACAAATAGAGATGGAGTGTCAGAAGTGAATGCAGAGCGAGAGGCGCCGCAGGCTCCTCCAATTGCTGAAGGAGTTTCATATAAAGTGTGTTCCGCTATCTAGGTTAAAACTCTGCACTGCGGAGGCCGATGTCATATGGATCCATTCATACCGCCATGGCTGCATGCACTGTGTGCCAATCATGAGGTTGAGGGTTGGCTGTTTAATATATATGAAAATACAGTTGTACATTTTGAATGCTGACGCAACGATACAGAAAGGAGTCCTGGCAGCTGTCGGGGAGTCACGTGCAGAACAGACATTGGGTCAGTAACCCGGACTTTCTCACGAAAATGCAAGCAGACGGGAGTGGAGGTGGGGGGGGGGGGGGGGGGGGGACACTGACTGGGTACAATGTTGATGTACAAGTATAGTTGGGAGGCGGTGGCTTTGTATACAGGACTCTAGACTGATGCTGCTGCTTTTCATCTATCTGTCCTTTCAGGTTTTGTTTTTTTTCAGCCTCAGACAGAGCTGAAATTCAGGTGTCTGCAGAGTAAAATTAGGGTTGAGCCACCAGAGTTAGGTTTTATATCAGTGATTCTTTCGATGTCACTGTAGTACTGTGGAGTCTGACTTAACTCAAATAACGGCATTGGTATATATCTAAAGAGCTCTGTTAAGATCTTGGTTTTTATTTTTTCCCCCAAAATGTACACGTTATTTGAGCGTAATACTCAGATTGGATTGGAGCAGTCAAGGTCAGTGTCATCCCAAAATGTGTCCAAATTGACATTGTGCTTAGCTATAACTAAAACTGCAAAGGAAGCATGGGGAAAAGAAAATACAGATTTCATTTTCATTTCAACAGATTTGGTTCCAAGACAAAAATTAGGAATGCTACAGGATTTCTCTTATCGCTGTGAAGGCCTACGGTTGGAGTGATTAATCGGTTTGACCTAAGTAGGGGCAATTCTCCCCTCCGTTAAAAAATAAAAACATCTGGGCATTATTCTGGCAACAGGATTTAAAGCTTAAACACTGTCGTCTTTGAATTTCCGAAACATTTTTATATACTTCGAGTACCCATACAAAGGCATACGAATGGAAACTCTGTATTGAACCTTCATTACCATTTAGATACACCAACAAAAATGAAAAAAAAAAAATATATATATATATATATATATATCAGACAGGTAGTGCGAGTTCTCATGGATAACATCACCCTAATGGATAAACATTAAACATAAAATACATGAATTAAGCATGTACCAATCTCAGTAAATCAGAGGGTGCATTAAGTTCCTCCTGAAAGCTGTTGACCTTGCTCTTTTGTTCCGAGGGAGAGACAACGTCAATGGGAGGGAAAGGGAGATAGTGAGGTTACGGGCAGAAAAAACAACAAAGCTCCTGATGTCTCGGCCTACTGCGAAGTCAGTGTGTGTGTTTGTTTGAGAGGAGGAGAGAGGGGGGGCTCTGAGTGTATTGGGGTTTCAGGGTGATGAGAAGAACCAAGGACAGTGCCTTCCCCAACTCTGTTAGGCCAGACTGGCATTTTAATAAGGCCTGCTGAATACCACTGCTTCATCCCCCGGGGAACACACACACAGACACACATACCCACAGCCACGTGCACACTAAGTACACAGAGGGAGGTAGGGTGACTAATCATGCTTAGGTATGCATGTGCGCTAGTGTACACACAACAATGGAATGAAAATATGTATTAGGAAGAAGAAGCCTCCATGTCATGTCTGCATATGATGAAGTTATGAAGGCCAGATGGTTCTAGAAATCAATCCACCTCACAAGCAAATCCTTAAATGATGACCTTAGTGGCTAGAAGAGACCAGAGGAACCCTTGCACACAATGTCCTACTATTACTGTCCATTCTACAGCAGCAAAAGCCCTGCGAGGGGTGGGGGCGTGTAAATGCAGGAGAGCTTCACACATGTTGAGAGCACACAGCCTGCTGAGCAGGGGGCGCAGCTTGCATTAGCGTAAGCAGGCCTCCAACTGTGGCCTGATGGGTCGCGGCCGTAGGAGGGAAGAAGCACTCCAGATAGATGCCGATGGATGGCCGCCTCCTCGTATCGATCATCGCGGATGGAAACGATTGAGGCGATGCCCTCCTTACTCTAACTAACATCCCGTGTCACAATGTGCGATGAATCTCTGCGTGGAGACACTAGACACTTCTCCCTTTGTTTAAGCTGCTTCGTTTGAAAAAAAAAAGGAACCGTCTGCTAGGAAAAGCAGAAGATTTTCATATCGTTTGATGTTATCTTCATTTGTGCTAAATGTGTAAACACAATGAGCAAACCGCAGCAAGCAGCAATCACAGTTGGGAACCAAACTAATATGTTGACCTTTTAAGCTGACAAGTGTGTAATGTGATTGGACGCACAAGGCTCCGTTTCTATATTTCTCAAGCTTTATTTTCGTGTCGCTGGGAGAGCGCCTTACGACAGGAATCGGACCAGTTTGCGATACAACTGTTGTTTTTTAAAGAGATGAAACAGTCCAACGTCACAATTGAAGAAAAATCCACCCCAATTAGTTTTGCTCTGCTGCTTATGTTCATGTTGCTACTCACAATTTTTCTTCCCATTACTTTCTTTTTCTTTTTTCACTTGCCAGTCCAACCAAAATGTAGAGTCTGTCATAAAGTACTGAGAAGCTTGGATAACGATTCACTCTTTAAAAGCTCATTTTCAGCTCTTATCAGAAATGTGCTCAAACCAATAAACACGAAGAATAATTTGATTTCAGCTCAAGTGTTAGTCGTGTGATGCATGCATGCAAATAGGGGTGTGCATGTCTAAATTGTTGCATATAATAATTGTAAAAGTTATTATATGCATTACTTCAATTACTTTCTTCTTGAGTTGGATGAACATATTGGTTTTGCATTCTACGTCTTGATTCATAGCTTTTCGTTTATTTCTCATTCCATGACAAACAGAAGGGTCCCTGCAAATATTTTTCATTTCATTTTTTTTTTACGTATGTGCAATTATTGCTTCCATTAGGACCTTATATATACACACTTACGCACCCGACACACCAGGCTCCTGGCCGTTCCTTTACATTATTGAAATTGCCCATTGGGCATTGACAGTGGGGGTTTAATGAATTAAAGTGGACATAGCTGACTCAGTACAATCGATACCTGGTCCCCTGTGGAGCCCTTCGTTCGTCAGAGACAGGGGAGATGGAGTGAAAAAGAGAGCAAGAGAGGAAAAATTAGAGGGGGAGAGCGAGAGGGGGGGAGGGAAAAAATGCATACATAACAGAGAATAAGAAGAGAGGCTAACCCTCAAGAGAAAGGAAAGGAGAGAAAACCAGGGTTTGAGCGGAATACAAAAACGAATGGAGGCGATGAATGAGGTCCGGCTGATAAAAGGGTTAAGTGTTTTGCAGTTCCTCACCCTAATGGCTCCTGAGGCTTTTTGTCAAGAGGTCTAGTTTGCACTACCCCCCCACGTCCAAAGATCCTGGGTGATGCACACTTGATTCCGTTTTTTTTTCTTCCAACAGCGTCTTGTTTGTACTTTACAGCACCAACAAACTGGGAGTTTATAACACATGTGGCCTCATTCAGTCCGCTGCACACAGAAACAGAATTTGTCTTTCCCCTCAACGCAGCACAGAAATCATAATCGTTGCAGGCCTTTTGAGCATGAAACAGTTTTTACGGGTGTGCTTTTGTTCCAATACACAATGAGGCAGGGGAGACGAAATATTAAATGAAAAAAATGCAAAGCAGACCTTCTTTGCTCTCTCTCTTTTTTTAATCTCTTTCTCACTCTCTCCAGGGGTTATGCCGGGGATTCAAACACCCACCAGTAAATGGATTTAGGCGTTCTGCTTGTATTTCACATGCGAGTACAGACGCCGGTCAGTAGCCTCACTCTTGAAGGTAATGACCATATTGGCCACTGGCTGCAACCAAACCGGACAGACAGTCAGATGCTCACACATGATATACCTATGGACAAATGGTTAACACAATAGCGGACAGTAAGCTAGACATCCTGCTGGCATTGTGCAACATAAGCATTGATTTAGGGCTTTTTTTGTCACCATCGACTGTGGAGGGAGAAACATGTTCATGCTCCACCGCCTGAACAAAATCCGAGGTAGAGTCTGAAGAAGTGTGCCTTTAGTTTGCGGCGGAAGATGTGAAGGCTCTCTGCGGTCCTGGTGTCTTCAGACAGCTCATTCCACCATTTCTAGCAAGGAGTCGTGATCTAGTCAAGTGTTTTGCTCTGAGGGAGGGACGAGCAGTTTTGCCGATGCGGAGAGTGCGGGTCGGGATGTAGGGTTTGACCATGTCCTGGATGTAGACGGGACCCGATCCATTCACAGCATGGTACGTGAGCTCCAATGTTTTGAACTGGATGCGGGCAGCCACCGGTAGCCAGTGAAGAGAGCGGAGGAGTGGAGTAGTGTGGGAGAATTTAGGAAGGTTAAAGACCAGTCAAGCTGCTGCATTCTGGATGAGCTGCAGAGGTCGAATGGCGGTAGCAGGGAGACCAGCCAGGAGGGAGTTGCAATAGTCCAGGCGTGAGATGACAAGAGCCTGAATCAGTACCTGGGCAGCCTTCTGAGTGAGAAGAGGACGTATTCTCCTGATGTTGTAGAGAGTGTATGTACAGGGTCGTGTTGTCGCAGTAATGTTGGGAGTCAGGGAGAGTTGGCTGTCGATTGTGACGCCGAGGTTCCTAGCGGTTAAAGTGGGCGTTAACATGGAGTTGCCAAAGTTGACAGTTAAGTCCTGGGTCGGAGAGTCTTTTCCTGGAAAGATAAGTAGTTCAGTCTTGTCTGGGTTGATTTTCAGATGGTGGGCGGACATCCACTGAGAGATGTCAGTCAGACAGGCAGAGATCCGTGTCGCCACCTGGGTCTCCGAGGGAGGGATGGAGAGAATTAGTTTTGTGTCATCGGCATAGCTGTGGTAGGAAAAGCCATGCGAGCGAATGACAGCGCCAAGAGAGTTGGTGTAGAGCGAGAAGAGAAGGGGACCCAGGACGGAACCCTGCGCAACTCCCGTAGTAAGAGGACAAGGTTCTGACACAGATCCTCGCCAGGTTACCCGGTAGGTGCGGCCGTCGAGGTAGGACGAGAGAAGGGAGAGAGCAGAGCCTGAGACACCAAGTTAAATTAAAGGCCAATCTTGTGTTTGTTATATCAAGAGTTCAAAGTTCACAATGTGTATTTTAGAAAGTGACGCCAAGGGTTCTGACCAAGCGTCATTTGCGATATTTAAAAGATTCCAGTTATCCAGCAACCAGAACCACAAAAGACTTCAAATGTGCTTTTTTAATTTAGAGCATTAAGAAGCAAAAAAGTTTAATTACTGGAGCTTAAACCACGCAGATGTCATATAAGTAAAGTTTAGAATAACTGTTAGAGAATACAGTCAAACATTTTGTTACATATGAAGACTTACTTTAACAGCCGGCTCCAAAGACTGGACAGAATATGCATTTGTTTCACACAGTCGTAAACACATCCGTCGGTCATATTCATGATTTACATTTTTTTAGTTTTAGCCGCCCCCCCCGGGCTCTCTTTTTGCATTATTCTGCCATGACAGGAAACGGTCTCGCCTGTGACTGACTGCATGATAGATGGTATTCGCTCTGCTAAAAGGGAAACGGTGGTGCTGAAGACCCCCGCCGCCACCTACTCCCACCTGTCACGCACCGCACCCTGCTCACTCTTTGTCTGTGACTGAATCTCCTTTTTAAAATTATTTCTGTCAAATCAACCTTGCACTTGCTTTCTGTTCATTTGTTGGCTTTTTGCTCCTTGCATGCCAATGTGTGTCCTTCTGCCCTGTCTGCGGCCCACGGCTGTTTATCATCTCATACAGTACCAGTCAACAATGAGGACACATTTTCTCATTCAATTCAACAAGAATGTGTGTGCAAGCATTTGACTGCACTGTACTTTACACGCTTTTATTTTCATGCCATCGTTTTAGCACATGGTAAAAACAGTCTCGATGTCACATCTTTTTATTTTTATTTTTTATAAGGTTCTCTGAATTATTGTCTTTCAACAAAGACCCTGTAATCCACTAGTAGATTTTTCTTCTTTCTATAATTTTTTTGTTCCCCTGCAGTAACCAATTCTTTTATATAATTCTTATAATTGATGTGCCTGTGGACAAAAAGTATTAAAACTTAGTTATGCTAACAAGGAGCCGAGCAAACTGTGTCATCTAACCGCCGTTGCCCCGGTAATGGGTCCTCAACTGATTGACAGGCCTATTCTCTGCTCTGAGTGACAAGTCTGCAGTCACCGCTGCATCGTAGGAAATGAGATTGGAATTACAATACAAACCATGTCACCTTCTCAGGGGACAGGAGAAAGGAAAATACAATCACAGTCCCCATCAAACATGCACACAAACACACACAGATACACAAAGTTGCCCTCCATTTAGCTTCCGCATCGCACGCACACGCCTAGACTCCAGCAATGTTTTTCCCTGATGTTGCACTGGTAGGTACTTACAGGGAAAATCCTCCACCCATTTTTGTAGATGTCCAATCAGTGCTGGTGGTAAATAGAGAGGATTGAAGCAATACAATCCGCAGCGCGTGCTGTTTGAACCGTGCTGGCAGCGCCTCCATCTACAAGGATGCACTACCATATCCTCTGGTATGTCTAATGCGCTGGATGCAAACTCAGCTGTCACGTTCAACATAGAGGCATTTATTTTTTCAACTGGACATCCACATAAAAAGGAGGCAAACTGAACCTTTTAAAGCTTTAAATGAAACACAGTCAAAATGACAGTTAAAATGAGTGAAAAACGTGGTGGACATGCATCTTTGGATAATGTTGTTTGTATTATATAAGAGAAAATCATGTCCACACTTGATCAAATTCAGTTCATCATGTTTTTTAATTGTTTTCCTGTGTTTTGAACCATTTGGGCTTTGGAGCAAGTGAAAATGTGAATAAAAGAGAGGCAATCCATTTCCTCCTACTGCACAGACGTTTGAGTAAGTGTGAAGAAGTGTGGTTTTCTAAGAGAGGGACTGTGAAAACACCTTTAATATTTAAGGGTAACCCAGGGATTTATTTAAAGAAACTGCAAAATAGACAATAAAGAGTCTCTCGCTCTGCAAGTGTGTGTTTCTCCTCATGCATAATACTGTCCAGTGAGAAAAAAACAAACACACCAAGCGGAGGTATATCTCTTTACACAACTGGAGGAAATTCCAAATCCGTGGGTTTACTCGCTGTCATCTTTGCCTGTATACATGTGACATCAATGGGTCTGGTTTTTCATAGAATTTTTGGATCGATTAAAGTCTGTTTGTTTTTTTCTTTTATTGCTGCTTTTGCGCAAAGACAGCGTCTGTCCAACAGGGTGTTTTCGCTGCTTTAAATGCGGTTTCCCCTATTGTTTTTTTAACCGACTACTATGCGGGCAGGGGTGTTAAAGAGTTTATAAAAGACATGAAAACTCAGCCCACACGTACTCCCAACCTCACCCCCTGTTTCTTAACCACCCCCGCCCACTCCTCCATACGCCGTTAAACCCTCTAAACTAGGAGGGGGGGTTTACACCGGGGCATATATAATTTACAGACACCAAGGTCTTTAGAGGAGGAGGGATTGTTTTAATGCTGCAGGAAGAAGTGTCCTCGATGGGAGGGGGGCGGGGGGGTGGATAGGAAACTGCCGACAGAGGCAGGTTGGTTAGCGCTGGCAGACAACGCTGTGGCCTTTTTGTAGCCTTTTCGTGGCGTGACAGGTCGACAAGAGGAGAAGGGTTTTTCAGGAGCCGTAAGAGGGGGGGGGGGGGGGGTTGTGTCTCGACGGGTGCACATCCGCAATAACGAACCCTATTGAAGGTGAGCCGGAGCCAGGTGGCCGGCCCTTTCAGGGGTGGATAAAAAGGCAATCAGACCCTCGCCCCCCCCACCACACCACCACATTGTTTGTGTTTGTGTATGTGTGTGTGTCAGATGCACACACTCCTGTACAAGAGGGAAGAAGGGATCAGTCAGAGAAGGAAATAACGCACGAGCGTTGAGGATTGCTTTCAGGGGAGTGCTGCTGTGGATGGAGTGTTTTTTATAGCATCCTTTGGGAAATCCCCTTAGGATTCGTTGTGGTAAGAATAAAGTCCCGATGTCAAGCAGAGGAGTGTACATTAATTCTACACTCTAAATGGATAGTCTTGAAGATGTCATGGGCTTTTTTAAAACAGTTTTCTTCTTTTTTTGAGCTATAGATTTTCATCTCCTGCAGTTATTGAACCTTGGGTTTTATTCGCCCAACTGCAGCAATCTCTATTTTGGGGGATCGAACCGGCCGTACCTGTTTGAATGACTGATGACCGACACAATATACTGAGGTTAAGAAGCATCATATGGGGGGGTTATAAAGGATGATTGTCTGATTACCAAAGAGGTTATCTTCCATAGATAAACCACCAGATGTTTTGTCTCCTTGGATACAGGCTATGAGTCTTCAACTGCGACTTCCCCGCCCCCTTACCGCACAAAATGACACAACTAGTAATGGTCAAATCACCGCTTGTGATCATCACTTGTCCCTGCACTCCTTCCTCACCTGTCTGCGAGCGGGTTCAGCTCCGGTCGCGCAGCGCTGCTGGTTGGTGCTAAGGCGTTCAACTGTTCCATTTCTCAATAAGCAGGGTGCTGTCTCAAAGTGTCATTAGGTGCTCACCTAACAACGATGCTGCTCGGTCAGTGGCGGTGAATGTTGCGGAACTGCCGTGAATTTCAAGACATCCAATGCACAGCAATCACAGCCTTCTCCTTTTATTATTATTTATAGTCCCTTTAGTGGGTGTCTTATATTCTAAGGTCAGATCTCTCTTTTGCATGCAAAAACCTTAATGCATGGACATTTGAATTTTGTTTTAGTTGCTGACAACGGTTGAAATATACCCAGATTGTTTTGATATCAACTGTGAGGATTTTGAAACTGCCCAATAAAGTTGCTGCCCAATAAACAAATGCCACTCAAACATGTATTTGCACAGACCAAGACGACAAAGGCAAGAGCACAGGAACTATATCTTCATTTGAAAGTTGGAGAGCAGCAGCAAAAAAGAGACCACCGTCTGGCCAACCCGGTCTCCACAATTACCTTCACATATGACTAACTACACACTCAATTAGGGTTGTTAGGAGCTGTTTTTTCTCCTTGATGAAGGTTGAACACAACCCAACAACTAGGAACCTTTTCTTGCACATGTCAAACAGTGCAAGAAAAGTCATTGTGGATTTATTTTCTTTTTTTATATAAATTGCACAATGGAGTTGCAGTACTCATGAGGTTATGTTATAGCATGCCTAGCTTTTCCTTTTCCTGAAGGGAACTATTGTTATATTTGCTATCATTAAAATAATAAAATATGTATAAATAATAAAGTATTTGAACATCAATTCCTCTGTTTTTTTAAAGGAATTTGCATGTAACAGTGGAGGTAATTTATATGTCTTAAGTAAGGACAAGTATGGTTCTAGGTTCAGCGAAGTGAGCATTGTTTGAGAATTAAGCAGTGCACACATTTCATATATATTTATCATGATCTTTAATCTAAAGGTTTGAGCCTTAGGAGGATCTAGAGGGCAGCTAAACATACTTTGTTAAACCATAAAAAAATAACTAAGTGAGCCGCTTCAAGGTTAACAGACTGGATGAAGTTTACTGCCCTTGCGATGGTCTTTTTTATTAAGACTTAATGGATTTGGCCGGCTAGCGCAACTCTCCAAGGCTTTTGTGTTTCTAAAGATGCTCTTTCGTTTTGCCGTTGTCCCTGCCCAAATCGTTGCTTTCTGAATTACTGTATTTCTCTTTAGTCTTTTCCGTGCATTCCCTCTTTACGAGCCTGCGCTGTCGCTTTTCCCTGTATAATGTCTAAAAGGCAGGATTCCAGGTCCTATTGTGTAAAGCATTGATGTGCATTGCTGAACTAATGGCTTTTAAGATGTCAAAAGGAAAATGCAGCACGTAGAAGAAGAAAACTCCCTGCCCTGTGTGGGGTTTTCATCTAAAATTGGTTCCTGTGCACTCGGGCGGCTTCCATCCACTCTGCGAGAGGCCTCTCTCTCTCTCTGAAGAAGAATGGTTAACAGCTGCCGACAGCCGTGGCAATTCAAGTGGATGCATATTAAATCATTTGAATGTTCACCCTGCCTTTTGAACATAAAAGCACAGCGTTCTAAAGTTGCTCAGGCATCTAGTTGACAGTGTTTTTTTGCAGGCGCTGGTTTGGCTCTCGAATGCGCCAATCTCAGGTTGCGGTATCTAAACGTATTTCCACTCCTGGCTTGTGAGAGAAAACTAAGCGTCCTGTCCCCTCTCAGGGGGACAAAGAAAATCTCTTCGACGCTTCTTTGCTCTTGCCATCTTTTTTTAACCGGGCAAATAAAGTGGAGCTGTGTGAGTTTCATCCGCAGCAGTGCGCTCCCTCTGAAGGCTTCCTCTCAGGAAATGGAGGAGGAAGTCAGGGGTTGTGCACCGTCAGTTATCAGATATACAGTAGTTGCTCCGGGATATTACTTGCTGATAGATTCTGAATAAGACATCTGCCGGAGTGCTAAGAGAGCCACTCTGGGCATAGGTGCTCTTCACAGGAGAGCGGGCGCTATTTGATTCCGAGATTGGAAGCCCAAGGTAGTTGCAATTGTTCCGGTTCTTATTGTTGCAACGCGGCAACCTACCTACACACTCCCTAATTTGCCAAGCCACGTGGGTTAAGAGGATATGTAGCCGACACGAGAGGACATGCCTGCAATATCCACAACACTTGCGCAGACACATCTAGACAGGTGCTAAAACCAGACATAAGGGCCCAAAGACATCTGAGAGGAGACGTCGAGGAGCTGCCATGTCAGGCCCCAGCAGCATCACCACGTGCCATTAGTCTTCACTGATGTGACACTCTTTAATTATTTCCAGGGGAGGCTAAATGATTTGTATTTCCGTCGATGGGCTACGGGCCTCTTTTTCTTCATCTCGTGTTAATGATTTAATTAAGTGTCTCTCATGTGCTTTATTATCTGCATATGAATTCGGTTTCCAGTATTTTTTTCTAAGCCAAGCATATTTCCACTGATAGCTGTATGATTCTCCGGCTCCAGTTTAATTATCATTGGAATAGAAGTTAACTGTATCGTTGCTATACTATAATTGGCTCTTCTGTGTGTGTGTGTGCGTGTGTGTTTTAAAGACATGTCCAAATCTTAACACCTCGACCCCCCCCCCCCCCCCTTTATTTTTTTCTCTACATTCTCTCCATTCTAATTTCCCAAGACATTGCCACTGTAAATAGATGTATATTTTCCCATAGCAAAGTCCTTTCTGGATTCTGTTTTCCCTACCCAATCAAGTCTTTCATCCTGACTGTCTGCCTCTTATCTCTTTGGGACTAAACTGAGGGGCTGATTAATTCAAGGTGTCATGTTAATAACAGCCCCATCTACCATCTCAATTATGCCATTAAGTTGTGTTCCATTTGTATTCCCACACCATTAAGCGCTAAGGCCTTTTTTGTGATTTTATCTGCGCCTGATCAACGTGTATCCCTCTATTTCATTAGAAAGCAACATAAACAGGAGAAGAAAATGCACAAACCGCCATTATAAGAGCCTCGCTAGGCTGACAGTGTTACCTCTCTGTTCACAACATTTAAATCGGCCTGCCACATGGCGGCAAACAATAGAGTCTGTGTCTCCCAAAATCCTCAGTAATCCATCTTCCCGACGATTACCGCAGTAGGACTGGGCTCGTAACTGCTTGTGACAGCCAACACGACACGCCGAGACAGATGTCATAAGTTATTGTCGTTGGCAGCCAAGAGGCATTATGCAACTTTAATGATGACTTTGGTGGAGCCTCACAAAGCACCCAGCTTGGATGCTGTGTGCCGTGCGATGTCTCTCCAGGCCCCAAATTCGGCACTCAGAGAGCCGCGAGCGTGCCACTAGAGGAGGCATTGCTCCCCTATAGACTCTCTAGAGTCCCCCCCAGCCACCTTGAGCATTATTGCTGCTCCTCAATTAACTCTGATGGAGGTCATCGTGCAGAGGGAAGTTGCTGTAGGTGCAATTGAATTGAGTCCGCAACAAATGCCCCAAAAGAGCGAGAACACTAATGAGGCCCGGGAAATTACGAGTCAATCCCTCCCTCTTTCTCCCATCTCTGTCATCCAGACACACATTCACAACATGCCACCCCCCCACTCCCCATGTCTCAGAAGATTTGACAGCAATGGTAGAAGAAATCGTTTTCTTCCTTGCCAATGTTCATATGGCGTAGCTCCTGTTACCAGCGTCCCTTCCCGATCCCACCAACACGTCCCCAGCTTTGGATCATACCTCACTTCTCCATCCTCCTGCGTAGGTCAACCTGTCTCTCTGTGTCTCATTGCGCTCCGTTGGCCTGGCCCCTTTTCCGTCTTCAAAGTGTTTTATTTGACTTTACTCATGGTTAACGGCCGACCACGGATACATAATCCTCCTCCCAAGTCACCAGGGGTGCTGACAGCGGCTGACACTCCTGCCAAAGCCATCCAGAGGGGAGGAAAAGAGAGAACATGGACAGTGGCCGAGGTTTGGGTCTGCGCGGTGGGAGGAGACAACGGGTTGGGGAAGCGAATCCTCCCGAGGATGACCGGGCTTCTGGATTTAGCAGAAAAAGTAATAATTTGCCCAAGACCACCAAAGTGTAATTTGCAGCCCTAATGAATGGGAATAGCAAATGAGGAACTGGCTAATACAAACACAAGCTGTCTGAATAATTCCATTAGAAAACAGTCAATGTTCATTTGGGCCGTAATTAGGCCCCTTCTCCCAGAGACATGCTGGCCTGATTGATAGGCAAATTGCAGGAGATTGTGTTTACTTTTTCATCCCATCTAGTTAGGAATTCTCCCTGTGTCGCATGTCTCATGTTCTGCCTTTCATCCTGACCACCCCACCCCGCCCCTAACAGTCCATCTCATGAATAAACCAAGGGAATGGCCGCAGGTTTATTCTCGGAAACAGGAAACACAATTATTGTAAACTCCAGGTACACCTCTCTAAAGGGAGGATGGGGGGGGGTGCGGCTAAAGCAGATTCATTTTCATCACTATGGATGTCTGAAACCTCATTAAAAATACAATTTGTCCGTCATTGCTCACAGAAGGTGGTTTTCAAATAATTTGAATACTCCCGATATCTAAAAGCATTATTTAAAAACAAACCCAAAGTAGCTATTCTTCCTGTAGTGGGACATGTTTGCTTTCTGCATGGCTCATAGCAGGATGTTTAATCTGCAAGACTACAGGTATGGCATCACAGTGTCATCATGGTCCTTGAAATCTTTTGCCCCGGAGCAGTGTATGCTACCCGCTGTGTTACACTGTTGAGCAGGATCGGCCTTCCAGTGTGATGTTCTGCGCGGTTAACTTACGGCACATTTCTTGAGAGCGGGGATTTTTTTTTTTGTTCCATTTATGTCATTGTGTGGGTGAAATGTGCTGCAATGTTGGATGTGGCGTAATGCTTTTGTAGCTCACTGAATTCATGTCCAGTTGGACCTTGATTGCGTCTAGTCGTAACTTTATCTAGTCTGTCTGAATCTAGTGATTGTAAGGAGCTGCTGGTATTTTACTTTCAAAACGCTGCTCAGATGTACAAAAATACCATCTTCCTTTCCTCCACTTTTTTTCATCCATCGGCTTGAATACTGAATCCCTACAGTATTTCCATTCATGTAAAAAAAAAAGCAGAATTCAACATACAATATACAATATTTTCTTCTATCGTTCAATCACCTCAAGGAGGCGGTGCCTTTTGTAAAGTGCTCCGAAGCAGCAGTTTGATTTTCTTTATTTTACGCTCAGGATTCTGATGGAAAAAAACCCCAAATGACTACGACGCCCGCATGATCCACCACACTGGCCCTACGTGTGTGATCAGAGTGTGCTCGCACCGCCTACAGTAATGACTTAATATCTGTCCTCCCACAGAGGAGCAGATGAGAGCACAGGTGTGCAGATTGTCCAACCCTGTCACATTGCACTGCAGGGGCCCACATGCGCACATTCTCCTCATCCTTTATCACCCCCATCGGATCATTTTAAATATGTATGTGTATGTATATGTATGTATTTATATATATATGTGTATGTGTATATATATGTGTATGTATATATATGTGTATGTGTATATATGTGTGTGTATGTATGTGTATATGTGTGTGTGTGTATGTATGTGTATATGTGTGTGTGTGTATATGTGTGTGTGTGTGTGTGTATATTTGTGTATATGTGTGTGTGTGTGTATATGTGTGTGTGTGTGTGTATATTTGTGTATATGTGTGTGTGTGTGTATATATGTGTATATGTGTGTGTGTATATATGTGTATATGTGTGTGTGTGTGTGTGTGTGTGTATATATGTGTATATGTGTGTGTGTGTGTGTGTGTGTGTGTGTGTGTGTGTGTGTGTGTGTGTGTGTGTGTGTGTGTGTGTATATGTGTGTATATATATATATAGTAAGGTCACGGGCGGTCCTTATGGCCAGCTATAGTGGAGCAGTGCATGAGAGATAACGAATAACCACTTACAGAGGGTTATTGAATGAAGGAAAATGCTTTATTTTGTGGTATTGTGTCCAGAAAAATACAGCTCCAACGAAAACCATAAACAACTTAAAGCGTCACCGGAGAAGAAAATGATTTCTTAGTCAAACAAAAACTTAACCCTAACCACTAGTTCCTTATCGTTGTCGTTCGTCCGTCCGTCCGTCTGTCCGTCCGTGCAGTGCCATGTGACAGCGTTGGATGATCTGCACACCTGTGCTCTCATCTGAAGTCATTACTGCAGGCGGTGTGTGTGTATGTGTATATATATATATATATATATATATATATATATATATATATATATATATATATATATATATATATATATATATATATATATATATACATATATATATATATACATATATATACATATATATATATGAACATATGACATGAAGTGTATATATATATATATATATATACTTCATGTCATATGTTCATATACATACCCTCAGTCCATCCCCACCCTGTTTGTTTTCCATTCCTCCCTCTCTATTTCTCTATCGCATACCCTCACAAACACACCATGCACTCACATGTGCCAACAGGACTACATTGTCTTGCACAAAAGCCCAGCAGGGGAGAGTTGAGAGAGGGGAATGGCAAGAACCAGTGATTGGAATGTGTTTCAGCTTGAATCTCATTCAAAGGCATCCCAAGCCCCCCCACCAAAGGAGGATGGACCCAGCTGCCATCATGACAGCACACACGGCCCTGGTCGACTCTTTTTTTTTTTTTCTTTAAATGCCTGCAGCCGGCTCGAAATAGAGAAAAGAACACCGTACGCATATCAAAGACAGACACAGTGGCAACATTTATTTCATTCAAACAACTCTTTCCATTTTTTTAAATTGTGCCTGTTTTCATTTACGCCACGATGGTTTCCATATGAAACAGCTGTGGCACACTTCAGGTGAGAGACCTGAAGTCTTCCTGCTTGAAGTAAAGAGGCAGACTTTAAAAAGATCAAGAGAATATTTTCTTCTGAATTACAGCGGCAAGTCGATTTGCGGACAAAAGGTAAAGGACAAATGCACTTAAAGAATGACAAACGAACCAACTCTCATTTGGGTAGTTCTGCAGCTGAGAGCGTCACCCCGTTGGGAATTGAAATGCAGACTATGTGTATTCGGTGTATGTGTCGTGGAAGCAGCTGCAGCATGTCGATTTCAGCTCACAGTTCATAAGAAATACATCAAGGCATTTTGACTCGCTGCTGGACACCAAAATATTTGCTACTTTTGAAAAGAGAAGAAAAACAATAAAGGCTCTTGTGGCGCGCTTGTGCCCATACATGGATGAGCTACACTGGGATGAGATGACCATGAGATGTCAACTGTGATGTTTATTTTCCAGGAACATGAATGCTTAATCTCTGTCTTTGATTTTCCTTTTGACATATTGTTTAAAGATTCATGCAGAATTAATTGGCACTGACAAGATGATTTTCTAGGCAGCATATTTTTCTCCTAACCGGCACTAGCTTCCTTTCAAGCCGCCGGATCTATTCAAAGCAGTACATGTACATATCCGAGAAACGTTTATTTCAAGGTTGATGAGTTTGTGTAACAAATTACATAAACACGGACCAGATAGATGATATGCTAACAGCAGAGACTAAATTGCCTTGGCAACTGATATGAAGGGCTTCTGTAAAGTGTCATACAATGCAAATCGATATAAAAAAAACGAAAAGAGGGAGAAAAGTATGCACACAGTCAGTGGATCAATAATGAACATGCTTTCTCTTGGTAAAAATAGCACTGAATGGTTTAATGTTGCCAAAGTGCGCATTTCTTCTGCCCAACATTTTTGCATAGAATGTTTTGAAAACGTTAATGTTTTCAGAACAGATACATTTTCTGACCTTTAAGGTATTTAACCCTTTTGTTCGACCGATCAGATGTAGCGTATACACACAATGCCATGTGATAACCTGATTCCCTCAAATTATTGTGTTAATTACAAATGCACTTCATGACAAACAAAGTAAAAGTCAATGATGCAGACTTTTAAGTTTGACTCTGAGAGCTGATCTCAGAAAGGATTGGAAACTGGGTCCTTTTTCAAATGATAATCAATTCTCACAACATGGGAAAACAAATATGTATACACTGTTAGTGTATATAATGTACATTCAACAGACTTAATGTAATATTAATACTTTCTGAAGACTAACTTTTATTAAGTCTCGTGTTATGATTATCTTGGTAACCTTAACCCATCACTATTTAACTATCTGCTTAACAGCGCCTTATATGAAGTAATGCATCTTCAGCCACATTACATGTCATTTAGCGGACACTTTTATCCAAAGCGACTTACAATAAGTGCATTCAACCATAGGGTACAAACTCAGGAGAACAAGAAACAAGAAAGTGCAATTTCCTCAAATAAGCCAATTTACAATAGATGAGTGGCGTTATAAGTACAATTTAAGTGCTACAATTTGTTAGTCTTTTAGTCGAGGTAGAGTCTGAAGAAGTGTGCCTTTAGTTTACGGCGGAAGATGTGAAGGCTCTCTGCGGTCCTGGTGTCTTCAGACAGCTCATTCCACCATTTCTAGCAAGGAGTCGTGATCTAGTCAAGTGTTTTGCTCTGAGGGAGGGACGAGCAGTTTTGCCGATGCGGAGAGTGCGGGTCGGGATGTAGGGTTTGACCATGTCCTGGATGTAGACGGGACCCGATCCATTCACAGCATGGTACGTGAGCTCCAATGTTTTGAACTGGATGCGGGCAGCCACCGGTAGCCAGTGAAGAGAGTGGAGGAGTGGAGTAGTGTGGGAGAATTTAGGAAGGTTAAAGACCAGTCAAGCTGCTGCATTCTGGATGAGCTGCAGAGGTCGAATGGCGGTAGCAGGGAGACCTGCCCGAAGGGAGTTGCAATAGTCCAGGCGTGAGATGACAAGAGCCTGAATCAGTACCTGGGCCGCCTTCTGAGTGAGGAGATGACTTATTCTCCTGATGTTGTAGAGAGTGTATCTGCAGGATCGTGTTGTCGCAGTGATGTTGGAAGTCAGGGAAAGTTGGCTGTCGAGGTTCCTTGAGGTTAAAGTGGGAGTTAGCACGGAGTTGCCAAAGTTGACAGTCAAGTCCTGGGTCGGAGAATGTTTTCCCGGAAGGAGAAGTAGTTCAGTCTTGTTAGGGTTGATTTTCAGATGGTGAGCGGACATCCACTGAGAGATGTCAGTTAGACAGGCAGAGATCCGCGCCGCCACCTGGGTGTCCGAGGGAAGGAAGGAGAGAATTAGTTGTGTGTCATCGGCATAGCTGTGGTAGGAAAAGCCATGCGAGCGAATGACAGCGTCGAGAGAGTTGGTGTAGAGCGAGAAGAGGACCCAGGATGGAACCCTGAGGAACTCCAGTAGTAAGGGGACACAGATCCTCGCCAGGTTACCCGGTAGGTGCGGCCGTCGAGGTAGGACGAGAGAAGGGAGAAAGCAGAGCCTGTGACACCAAGTTCCTGAAGGGAGGAAATAAGGATCTGGTGGTTGACAGTGTCAAATGCAGCAGACAGGTCCAGAAGGATGAGGACAGAGGAGAGAGAGGTGGCTCTAGCGGTGTGGAGTTGCTCTGAGACAGCAAGGAGAGCAGTCTCTGTAGAATGGCCTGCCTTGAAGCCTGACTGGTGTGGGTCAAGGAGGTTGTTACGGTGGAGATAGGAGGAGAGTTGGTTTAAGATCGCAGAGTTTTGGACAAAAAGGGAAGAAGAGACCGGTCTGTAGTCATTTTCTTCAGAAGGGTTGAGGGTAGGTTTCTTCAGGAGAGGGTTAACTCTTGCCTCCTTCAGAGAATTGGGAAAACTGCCAGATAACAGCATTGTTGATGAGACAGATGAGGAAAAGAAGGTCAGGTGTGATAGATTGTAGAAGATGTGATGGAATGGGGTCAAGAGGGCAGGTGGTCGAACGGGCAGAGGTTACTAGGGTAAGAATTTGGTTAGGAGACAGGGGGGTGAAAGAGGAAAGTGAGGGCGATAGAGATGAAGTCAGTGGGACGCAAGAAGTAGGAGGTGGGTTTGAGAAAGGAGCGCATGTCAGCTATTTTCTTGGTAAAGTAGTTGACAAAGTCTCCTGGAAGAAGGGTGGAGGAGGACTTCAAGGGGTTCGAGGAGGTTGGAGAATATCGAAAAGAGTTTTGGGGTTAGAAAATGAAGATTTGATTCTGGATTGGTAGAAAGCACTTTGAGGAGGAGAGAAGAGATTGAAATTCAAGCAGGTCATCAGGTAGTTTATATTTACGCCATCTCCTTTCTGATGCTCGCATGGTGGCTCTCATGGCACGCACCGGTTGAGACAGCCACGGAACCGGAGGGGATTTGCCAGTCCGTCGAGTCGTAAGAGGGCAGAGAGAGTCTAGAGAGGAGGAAAGAGTTGAGTCTCAGCAGCAGCAGCGTTCGGATGCAAGAGTGAGAAGAAGTCAGTAGAAGGGAGAGCTGATCGAACAAAGGATGCCAGGGAGGAAGGAGAGAGGGAGCGAATATTGCGCCAAAAAGGTACGGAGTCAGTCAATGGGGCAGCTTGTTCGAGTGGGAGAGAGGAAGAGATGAAGAAGTGGTCAGACACATGAAGTGGAGTTACAGAGAGGTTTGTGGTAGAGCGGTTTCTAGTGAAGATGTAGTCACGGTGATTTCCCGGCTTTGTGAGTAGGAGGAGAGGGACTGAGTGACAGAGCGAAAGAAGAAAGTAGGTGTAAGGTCAGATGACTTCTGTCTGGATGTTAAAGTCACCCAGGAGGATGGGTGGAGGGCCATTTTCAGGGAAGTTGGACAGGAGAATGTCCAGTTCTTCCAAGAAATGACCCAAGGAGACTGGCGGACGGTAAAGGACAACAATGGTTAATTGCACCGGGTGAGTAACTGTTACAGCATGGAATTCGAAAGATAGTGGGGTGGATGGTGGAAGAGGGTAAAGAGAAAAGCTCCATTTGGGTGAAATGAGTAGACCTGTGCCACCACCCCTACCAGTGGGCCTGGGTGTGTGGCTGAAGGAGAAGGCGGAGCAGAGAGCGGCTGGGGTGGAGGTGTTCTCAGGTGTGATCAAAGTCTCTGTGAGAGCGAGGAAGTCAAGCGACTGCTGGATAGCGAAGCCGGAGAGGAAGTCTGCCTTGCGAGTAGCTGACTGGCAGTTCCAGAGGCCTCCTGTGATGAGATGCTGGACGTGTGTGGAGCGGGTGGGATAGGGGAGAGAGGAGAGGTTACAATAGAGAGCAGATCTAGCCCGAGGCCTGTGGTATCTGCGGGAAGAGATTCGAACAGGTATGGGTAAAGGGGTCAAACACATTATTAAAAGTAGCAGAGGGAGGCGCCGCATTTACCCGCCCCGAAGACTCCACGAAAGACTCCCTAGTCTTTGTCCTGCTCGTCTTGACTCCCACGAAAGACTCCATTGTCTTTGTCCTGCTCGTCTTCGTGCTGCGAGGATAAGCAAACGCTGAAGCTTCACTCGACCTCTAGTTAAGTACTCCCTCGTTAGTGGAAGTCGGCTACGGCTGCGCTGACCACTCCCCCGTTGTTTAGGAGACAAAAGGTCGATTGGCCTCGACAGAAACTCCTCAAAATGCAAAACACCAATTGCTTGACACCCTAATCAGTGATCAATCACCATGTGGTGTTTTGACAAACTGAGAGTTTAAGATGTCTAATTTGATTCAGACTAGCTTGGTTTAAAGAAAAAGATACTTAGTCCGATTTCAGGTCGCCTGGATGTCTGATGGCCTTGTAGAAGAAATGCACGCTGGCCACAAGTGTATTATACCTATTTTGACGTTTAAACTATTTTTGTTAACAACCTGACTAGAGAGTGTGAATTCCTTTCACCACATCCACACATGTTTAAACATTATTATTATTATTATATTTAAACATTAATTTGGCTAACCTTATGACATGTGCGGTACCCCACAGCTTCACGAATCTATGATTCATATCATTCGTGGCAAAACTAGGTGGCTTGTAGGCGTCAAACTGAGCTTGAAATATGAAAGGCTGTGCGCAGAGTTCATTATTTTCCTTTACACAAGTTACACAATCAGAAACGGTGCTGCAAGATCAACATGACCAAGTCTCCTTTTGAAAAGTGTAACAAAAATATTCAAAAGTTGAGTGCCATTGGAAGGTGGAATTTGGATAGCTGCATCCACTTGAAGCGAACTGAATCCTGAAAATGCAAGTTGTGCTTCCAATGAAGAAGATATTATCTGAAAGTGCAGAGCACATGTGCAATTCATGTGCAACCATGTCGTATAAAATGATTAAGGGGGAGTGACATCAGTCTAATCCTCGGTCTAAGAGGTCAGAAAAGATGAGGCTGTACAGATGTTGGTTGCTAATATTAGAACAAACAGAAACAAACGAGAGCTCTCAGGGAGATTGATTGTGTTTACACAAACAGGTTCAGTTCATTTCTGAAGAAGCCAGAAACATTACGATTAAAGACTCCATAGTACTGACACATGAATAAAATACAGGATGAAATGGAAATGAAGTCTGTGGCGTTTCCATGAAAGCTACTTTCATTTTGTATTTATTAACATTCTTTTTTTCCACATAACTGGAGGGTTCAAGTCACCCTTTCCAATGAGAGCGATTAGTCTGGATGGAAAAGCTCATTGTTAGAGCTGTTCTCTTGGGCCACCCTTTTGTGACAGCTGTTTAACTTGCCTCCACAAGGATTACTTTTAACATAAAACCCCCAAATACAGCAAAGTTAAAGTTACCCGAAAGCAATTTAAACTTGATACCTTCACAATTAAGGGTCCTGCCAGAAATGTTTGAATGTATTGGTAATTCCAGTGGATTTATCTTCATGGTGACTTGGACTGGAACCACCGAGTGGTTAAATATGCACAATTCTTTGCACAACTTCACTGGTTGATGCCTTTTATTGCAGCATGAAAGATCAGAAAAATATGCCCCGTGAAACCAATCATGTTGTTTTGTCAAAGCGGTATATTCACATTTTGTACAAAGGTTTTTTAAAGACCTTCTTTGATCTTTTTTGGAATGTTTAAAAGATCATTGCATTGTATTATCATGAAGATATACAATGCAGGAAGTCTCACTGAAGTGTTTTGTCTGTAGTAATTATCTGTATATATACTGTACATATATTGATTATGAGCGCCACCTTGATAGTAATTGGCTTGAAGCCGTGGTAGAACAAGTCAACAATTTCTCTTTTTGGACTCCAAAGCCAATACACGTATTTTGGAGCAAAATAATTGTGACAAGTATTGCTTCTATTTTAAGAGTTTCTATTAAACTTTATTTGAAAGTTTTATTTTCTTACATGTTTTAATAATTGTGTCTGCTGATCAAAAAATAGTTTGAGTCATGTTTTACTTTTAGAGGATTTTCTGCATGTTCTCACTTTGTTTGAAAATATCCCTTTAAACCTCACTTTGTGCCTTTTTTTCTTTCCCTTACATCATGTGGAACACATTCCCCTGACTTTGAAATAACTCAAAAATCTTTCATTTCTTTAAAGGAAATTGATTGAGACAGTGTTTTCACCGAGTATGACAAGATTTACACAGATGCCAACTACAACTATCAACTACGCCACGGAGGGCTTTTTACGAGCCCGCGGGACGTCAAAGAAGAGCATCCGTCTGCTGTTCCCTACATCCCCCATCTCTTCTCATCCTCTCTTACAAAAAACAGTATTCTGGATTAATTGACTCAGCCCCTTCTACAGTAGCTCTTCAATAATACTGAAACCTAAGCTGCTTGTGAGTGTCTTGAACCAAGCCAGCAATGGCGCAGGGGGCGAGGGATGTTCTGCGACAGCTCCCTCTCTCCCCCGAGCCCTTATTGTTCTTCCTCCAGCGCCATTGGCTGAGAATGGAACGTTTCGATGATTTAAAGGGGATTTGGTGGTGCGCTATGTCATGTTCCTGTAATCTCCCAGATGATGGATTAGGGGGTCTGCCATGTTATACTACCCTAATCTTGCCCCCCCCCCCCCCCCCCCACCCACCCGAATGACGTCTGCGACCAAGTCTCGGTTGCCTTGACACCCACGTCGCCCTCCCAGATGCCTTGGATGGCCTGTAGGAGCAATTTGACCCAGTCAGCCAGATTCCTGAATGCAATTGCATCGCATGAGCAGCTTATAGTGAGCGAACGACTAGCACTTATCTCTGCGGTCCTAAAATATAACCATAGCGAGATTGTTGAATACTCTTTTATTTTTCTATTAATATTTCTTCCATACATCCCTTTTCTTTGAGATCAGAAAGGGTGGTGGTGATAGAGCGTAATAATTACTTTTCAGAGTATTTTTAAACCCAAGAGAGCGTCTGACTTGCCATTTGTCATGATGCATGTTCTTACCTGACAACGATGATTCAGCCGGATGGTCTCTTGGGATTTAGCATTTGATGAAGCAGCAAGATATTGAAATTAATAGGTAAAATAGACGAACAAGAGCCTTGGCGTTTGCCTTTTAAGTGGCTGACACTTGTCGCCCTCAGAGAAGCTCCAGAAGGAAAGTGTCACAAGAGTGAGAGAGAAATAGAAAAGGGACAGAGTGGGACGAGGCGAGGGAATAGCTTTCCACTGCCGCCGCCCCCAACAATAGCCCTGTCATCTCCCTCCAAAGAGCAGATGCCCAGGTTTCCCCGTGGCATCTCCAGAGAGAATGTCAGGGGAGAAATAAATCTCCGAGCCAATTTATGTGAGAAAGGTGGACTTTCTTTCAATTCTTGCTAAAGGCGAGAAGGGAAAATCACTGACAGCTCGGAGTGGAGATTTTCTTTCTTCTTTCCTCGTTGACATGGCATTTTTATTCATTGGACCTCCCGAATGCACTCTTGTGCAACGTGGGGGTGAAAGGGAGTCAAAACCAGTCCATGTGAAACCCCCCAGACAGCTGAATAGTAAAAAAAAGTTGTTGCAAGAGAGCTCAAAACCCACTGCTCTGCCGGCTGTCTACTGGAGCACATTGTGTCATTTGCATCCATTTGCTGAGCAAACAAACAACCCCCTTACACCTTTCCTTTAAAAACTTATGTTTGAGCATGAGGTTACATTTACCTCAAGCAGCAAACTATTACAGGCATTTCAAATTGCCTATAATAGGTTCTTGATGTAGCTCTTACTGATCCTCAAAAATGATGACATGTAACCATGATGCCAACTGGTTTTGTGGAAAAAAATATGGTTGCTGCGGGTCTATGTACTTTCTGGCCTAAACAAGTCTGCACCTAAAACACACTATAACACAAGGGATACGTAGTTTGGATTCAGCACACGTGCAACACACTGATGTATCATTTCATGCCAAACAAAGCAGTTAATAGGCTTGAAAATAATAGCGTGAGGGGGGGGACACAAAGATCCCTGCAATTTACAGCATAGCAGAGGATATAAACAGGTTACAGAAATGTAATATTAATTTGGTTACAATGCCACCTTGAAAATGCCACTCGGTAGAGAATAACCGCTGCCAAATACATCGAAAACGTGATCATAATGTTTGAATCCAGGTATTATTATTATATGCGCGCATACACAGACATATTCTGTGTTTGCGCAGAATAAGTGGGGCGGGAACTGGGATGGGGGGGCCCCCTCTGTCATAATTGTAGGGAAAACATTGGAGCTACAAAGTGTATTTCGACACATTGGGAATGTTTGTTCGCGGAGTTAAACAACCTGGACTGACACAACTGAGGCCGTCAGCTAAATTAATGAATGCAACAAGTATTCAATTAAATTCACCAATGATAAAAAGATACTCTGGCAGCAAGAAAAAAATTCCAAACTTTTGCATCAACATCAGCAACATTTCTCAAAGATCATATCCCCTTTCTTAAGAATGACAGTTGTGTGTGTGTGTTGATATTCCTTTACCTTTTAGCCAAGAAAGTACAACCTTGTAGGGCTCCAGAGGGTTTCACACCACAGAGTTCAGTGGCCACTTTCATTTGGTCAGAGCTGATGAGGTTATGCACTTAAGAACATAACACTATGGTCTCGCCAGGCAGCACAGCAAATATATTGACAATCCACTACATGAGTATGTAGAAAGCAAGAACTGTTAATTATAAAAAGAAAAAAATGCTTCCTGATCTCCCTGGGTGATGACTCAGTGGCACTCAGAGCAATGAAAATGATTTTGAAAAGCTGTTGTTCCCAATTTCTAAACAGGAAACAGCTAAAAAGTATACATTTTTTTCTCAGGATTTTAATTAAACAAAGTGTGTCTTCTTGGCCTTATTGCATAAGAGAAAACTCAAGAATAATTTAGAAACGAAATCAGTCATCTTTGCGACACATTCAGAGTTCAAGTGGAAAGCTGGTGCGGAGGAGGTCTTATTCGCATCCACCCTGTTCCGTCTGTCCCGTTCAGCGAAACCTCCTGGCCCCGAGGGGGTCTGCCCGCTAACGTGGCACACCACTTGGCGCTGCAATCCCATTGCCGGCTGGTTGCCGGGCAGAGTTCACATTTCTATTTCTGCCTGTTGCAGTGTTTTTCAGTTTCTGGGTAAGTCCTCCTTAGCATGAATGTTAGCTACACCTATAAGGGTGAGCAGGAATGTTAACATGAGCAGCTATTAATGCCCTACAAGGGAAGTCGCTCTCTTTCAGCTTTTAATGAACCCGTTCCCATAAGCAGGCACGTCACCTGCACCGACTGCGCACGAGAAGCTCATTGGTATGTGCATAAAAAACAAGGTGGTATTATATGCATATCCTTCCTTCACTGGCTGGTGTATTCAAAGTATAGGATGCAAATGTGTGTACACCTACTTCCTCACCTTAGGAGACTGTCAATGAAAAACTGGTTGTGCCTCTTGTTCTCTCTATAGGTTAAACATCACTGTGGCATATTTAGCGTGAGCCAGAGGTTGCTGGGATGCCCCATTACAGATTGTTCTGTGCGCCTCAACAACAGGCTCTTTCCCACTTGGCTCAATTTTAGTCAACGGGACGGGAAGGTACGAGGTTGTGGTCAAAGGAAACTAGTACTGACTGCAAATTTGTTCCAAGAGCCGACAAACCTGAAGTATTCCTTGGTCATTTGAGTTGTTTGTGTGGTTATACACTGGTCATGTGTCTCGTTTGTCACTCAGAGTCATTCGTCAACTTAACTCTTCCTAAACATAACTAATTGATTGTGTTGCCTCAAACAAACTAAGTTTTATGTTTTTAAAAGACACGGTTAAGAGTGTATATCAACACGCTATACCTGATACGAAGACAGATACATCAAGTATCTAACTTCCAGGCATCATGGGTGAGTCAATATGTTGAAATATATTGTATTTTCTCATAATTCTTTGACTTAGATTTCTTTTGTATTTTAATACAACATTGTCTTTCAATTTGATCAATGTGTTTATATGATAGTATTGTAATTGTATAGTTTATGTGACCGGTGTGTTTATATTCGAGTTGACAGGCCAAAAATATTTCATTGTACAAGGGAACCTGTGTTAAAACTAAATATGAAAAAACAAGGTGGAAATTTACGTACTATAATTGTGTGCTGTAGCAGGATTTCCCTTGAACGAAGGGAGCTTAAATACCAAAAACAATTATGATAATACAAAGCTAAGTATGTAGATTGGTTTGGTTTTGTCATTTCGGCTAACCAATCCTTTATTTCTTTATAGGTCCAATTCCCAGCCTTATTCTCGCTCTCTTATGCTTTTTTTCACACTCCTAACCACATAATTCACAGTCAATATCCTTTGAACACTGGAGGAACATTACAGAGTAAGCACATTAAATCTAGCAAATTTGCTGTGGGACTTGACGCATGTCCACTTCTGCTTTCATCCAGCCCAGAGTTTTAATAACGGCATAATCTCCATGTCACATCCCACATTTTGTCTGCAATTTCTTCTGAATCAAAGTGTGTTGTTGGGTTGGGGGCCGCGATAGGACATTGTTGATGCTGTCGGAGGGCATTGCTTTTTAGCCAGTCTATGTGTGCGTTTGGGAATAAATGTCTATGTGATTTTCCCTTTTAATTTTTTTTTTGTTGCCTCCGCGCGTGTGTGTATACATGTGTAAGCACGCACGTCCGCTGTGGGACTGAGCTCTGCTCTGGATATGCCAAAGGGGGGCTAGGGTGATAGGATACACTGCCGCTGTCGGCCATCCTTCTGAGATAATGTCATAATGGGGGGGACAGCTGGCAGCTTCGTTTCCTGTCGGCGCACATTTTCGACTACATCAATAATGAGTGCCACTGCCCAGCCATGAGCGCCACGGCTCACTAGGCGCATGACTGTATTCTCATGTGTCCTCTCGCCACAGCCCCCCCTCCTCAGTCTGCATCTCCTACCTCGCTCCGTTTCTTTTTTGCCTTTCCCAATTTACCTGTCGGCACCAATCAGGATATCTGTACACAGTTCAGCTGAGAAGTCCTGTAATATACTCTACATTAGTTTTGTTGTTGATTTTTAATTTTTTTTAGATATGGTTAATCAACAAAATAGCTTTAAATAAATCACACAGTTGGTCATTTATCAGGTTGCTGAGCAACATTCCAAAAACAGCATACCATTTTTCTGACACTGTCCTCTGGAGGACTTTCCAGCTTAAACCCTTGTGATTAATACTGAACTTTGACTGTTATCATGTTCATGTCGCTCTGAATCGAAGGAAATCCCCTCCCTTTAAATGGATTGCATGGAAAATTCCACACTCTAGTTTCATCTGTAGACCCTCTATTGTCCTCCTTTGAGGCAGTATTGATGAAGACTGAATTGAGAGGGATGTCATTATAGCTTACTGTGGGGCATTTTTTTCCAGCTTGAAAACTCTTGACGGACTACACATTCAAAGATACACGTCAGCAGATATCGATAACATGTTACGATTCCAGTAAAAGCATTGAGTTATCTGTAGTCAAAAGAGATCTACAGTGTTGAATAGTCCGTCATAAAAAACAACAATGTCACTTCTTAGACAATTCCTCAACACAGTTTTTTTTTTTGTCTTTTACTTACAATTTGTTTTGTTTTGCGTGTTTTACATTTCCTTCAAGTCTTTGATAATCATGCTATTTAAAAAGTAATTTAAAATTACAGTTAGTCAGCCCATTATGACAACTTTAGTTTTGGTTATACCAAAGATTAATGTAGAGTAATGACCTGGAAGGACCCTCAAAAAGAAAAGTCTGAGACAAACACTCATTACTTCCTAACATGATACTGTCTGAAGGAAATAGAACAATCAAGCCAATTGCATTTTACTGTAATTAAGCTCAACAATTGTCTGAACAACGTAGCCTCCAGATGCCAGATCAAACATTCCGTTTCAGTTTTCTTATCTTCGTGCTAGCCGGGGTGGTAGCTGGGGAACAGCGGGTAGGGGGGGGCGCAATGACAATTTTAACACAGGCAAAAAAGGAGATGCAGACGGCCAAAACCTGCGGCAACCAATGAAAGCATTATCTAGAGTCAAACATCTGTTGAGTTAGACTGTTGCTAGGCTGCCAAAGTATTTGACTGGTTGTCTGGTTTGTTCTTGTTGAATATTGGATACAGTCATGTGGTCCACTACTGATATGATGGAGGCTAAACAAAGACCAGCTAAGAGAAATGTTACCTCCAGTAATCACATCTTATCTACTTATTTTACTTTTGTAAATGATTTGTGTATTTATTTGAATTTGGAGCTCCGCCACATGAAAAGCCAACAGACAGCTTTACTATGGAGTTTGGTCGTTATCCATGTCCCTCTCATTTACTATGAAGAGTCATGTTGAGTGTTGTTTCATCATGATCAAACAGCTGCTGCAATTATTTCAAGTCCCTTTCAGTTAACAGTCTGATTTGAAGATGTGATTTCTTACACTAAAATTCAAAAAACTCTAGCTGTGGAGCAAAGCCTCGGAGAAATTTGAGCATTTACACGACTTGCTTTGCCATAGTAGTGTAATAATGACAGCCACGCCGGGGTACCACATTCTGTGATATCAAACGGGATTTCGCAAACGAGACAAATATTCATACTAAAATGGAAGTGAAAGCCATCTTAACAATGTTGTGTACTTTAACGGTTTCTCCAGACAACATATTTTGAAAGAACACGCAGCCTTGCTGCCACTGGAAAAAAAAGAAACAGCCAATTTGTCGTAGTTAATATTAAGTCAACAAGACACATGTGACACCCTTCAGAAACTACTCAATCGTTTCCAAAATACAAAAGCTCAATTCAGTCGACTTTGCATCAGACACTTGTGGGAACTTTTTGATGTATGTCTGGAGGTGTCGCCGTGGAAGCGGCATTCTTACTGCCGGGACACGACCGAGCAATCAGACCACTTAGTCTGAGGAAGGTGCTTCTTTGGCTCCCTCTCCTCTCTGTAATTCGGTTACCACTAGGCTGTCATTTAGCCCCGGCAGACTGACAGGGCTTTAAAAGTAAGGAAGAAACTGCAATTACCCCAGGAGGGCTGCAATGAAAAGGGCTAAAGCCATCAGGGCGCTTTGATGTCTACTCCGACACACAAGAAGTGAAGGAACGGCTCTGCGTTCCGCATCACTGAGACTGAAGAAAGTGGGCTCAACCTTTTGATTCCTATTTTTTTTCTTTTTTTTTGTTCTCAGTATGGAACAATGCTCTGCATTTTTAGGCCATTAGATGTGATAAGACTCTCGCAGCATCGTCGGTTGGACCGTTTGTCATGTATATCAGTGTGCTACACATCAAATGCAGCCAGTATCTGGCATTTGATAAGGAGCTGATTCAAATACAGTGATACGTCTACCCGCAGGCGGTTTCTGACACATCCTGTCCAGTTTATGATATTTTCTGTAGCAGATATGTTCTTTGTAGTCTTCACATCACAGACTGGACCTTTCTAACTTTTCTCCGTGAAGCTATGTCTCACATTAGTATGAAGCCTTTTCCTATCAGTGTTTAATCCATGGTGGCAAGCCTCGTCAGGATGATGCGATTGGCAACCGATTAATGCTTTTGCTGTGGAAAGAAACAACAAACTTTTGTGTCAGTACTCATTAAAACTGGAGCATACAAACATCATACAAATCCTATTCAAAACTCAACCTTTATAGTGCTGGATGTGTTTGATTTCCGATGAAGACGATTATTCAGTAAATCAAGTTGAGTTTCATCCAAAAAAAGCACACTTTATTACATTTTCTTCAGTAACAGTTATCAGATTCATTTTCTTTCTTTACAGTACAGTAGTCGAGTCAAATAATTACTTAGTGCCAGAGACTAAAAAAATCAAATCAAAAGCGCTAAAATCTGTTTCTGAAATATTGAAGGTAAATCAAAATCGCAAAAATACTACACCTCAAGTCGCATTTCATATCCTCTTTGTTTCCAGACAGACAGCAGTCCTGTCAACAAGCTGAACAACTACTGTCAGATGCAGCCAAATGTCAAACTAATCATGTGTAGTAACTATAAAGGTAGTGAAGACCGAGGAAAATAAACAAGAGCATTTAATATGACTATCTTTGTTATTGTTATGGTCAGCCCAGAAATATCCTTACAGACTCAAGCTGATGTAATGTGTACTTATCCAAAACGTAGAGTTAACCCGCTGAAGGAGCTGAAGAATAAAACACAATTATCTCCTCACCTCAAAAACACAAAAGGAATATATTTCTTAATTTGCCTGACAAGGACATCCAACTACACTTAATAAAACGTGTGTTGAAGTCTCAGTAGGATATTTAGGTAAGTATTAGTGATCTGTATGAAGATGCGCCCTGCGACAGTTTGACTGTATTGATGAACATCTGTATTTCTCCATAAACACGAGGATTTGTCTCTGATGTCATCGCAGACAGATAGTCGCCTTGAGAGGACAAGAGGGATCCCTGAGGTCCTCAGTCCTTGCTCACATCTAACCATCAGCAGTCCATTGAGAGGGCCGTTCCCACAGATCTGCTTGGTTGGGGGATGTTTGATTTTTGCAGTCCAGTTACAACGAGCCAGTTGTTCTACATCTGTCAGCTTTCAATTTTATTGGAGTACCTGCAAGGATACAAATTGAGCTCTCCTCCGTGACTCGACCCGGTGTTTAGTCCTCCATTAACGTTTGTTAGGTTGAAACAAAGTGCTCCTAATCCTTAGTCTAAATGACATTTTGAACGATCGTTTTATTAAACCTTTATGTTGTTAAAAGGTTTGAAGTTAAGGTGTTGTGAAAAGCTTCAAGCCCCCCCCCCCCCCACCCCCCAAGCACAATGGGTGAAGGGAACACATTTCCTCACACTTCTTAGTTTCAATTTGACAACACTGCGGATGTTTCATCTGGAGGTAAATCAGCGTCACAATTTAATTCTCCCTGCTCAAATAAACAGAGACAAGCCCGGCAGGCCTGTCCTCCAGTGACTAGCTGACTAATGAGCTGGCAGACTGCAGACCGCAGCAGACATATTGTTAAGAAATATCAGAAACGGTATTTACTCAAGTAAATAAACATATTCAATCTTTTACTCTACTGCAGCGATTCCCAAAGTGTGGGCCACGAAGGTACTGCAAGTGGGCGGCGTGAGGTCATTTACAATAAATAAAGAAAATGTTTTTAAAACATTGAAAAAAGTTTGAATGTTTGAAATGAATATCAAAATATTTATGATGCGGCACATTAGTTATGTGAAACATTAATTGATGAAGCACAAAGAATTTAAACGAACAGATTAATAAAACAATAAGGCTCTCGCTCAAAACGGCTGCTCTTGTCTGCCTGTCGTTATTCAACAAAAGGCGCCGCCATACAAAACAATGTCAAATGCGGCGCCCTCTTGTAGTATTAAAGTAAATATACCGCATTTTCCGCACTCCAAGGCGCACTTAAAAGCCTTTCATTTTCTCAAAAAAACGACAGTACGCCTTATAATCCGGAGCGCCTTATATGTGGATCAATTGGTTAATTGGTTGATCTATACTGGTTGTACATGGCGCTCAAGGCGCTCTGCCAAACATGCCAAAGCTCGGTCTACGACGGCGAGATGCTGAGCGGGCGCTCAAGCGCGCGAGATATGGAGCTTGTTTCAAGGCGCGTCGGAGAAACAAAGCTGTTGTTCTTGCCGAGCATTTCATGAGATTAAAGAGCGAGAGACGGTGCCCTTTTCTTTACAGTAGCTGAACCATCTTAACGGGGAAAATAAGTTATTCTAAAAGGGGCCCTTGGCAGGCGGCGCAGCCGAAGATTTAAGGCGTGGATGGCGAGGGGGGCGGCGGGAGCGGACGTACCTTGCAGCATCGATCGGACGCTGAGAGCAGTCTCCACCCCCCCCCCCCCCCCCCCCGCCCCGACGTCAAACGTTTGACTGCAGTTACTTATGCTCATTATAATCCGATGCGCGCTATATATGAAAAATGTTCTAAAATAGGTCATTCATTGAAGGTGCGCCTTATTGTGCGGAAAACACGGCACATGAGCTCCGAAGAAAATGTTATACAAAACATACATTGTAGGTTAATACATTTTTAAATGGGTTAAATTCTTTGCTTTATTTAATTATCCCTAGTTTATGTTTTGATCGGAGTTGTGATTAAAGGTTTGGGTGGGCCACAAAAGATTTTCTGATTTCAAATTGGGCCGCGGCATTCTCGAGTTTGGGAACCGCTGCTCTACTGAAAAAGATTCATACACAGTGCCTCGTCTTTCCCTTTTAGTTGTACTCCAAATTACTTATTGTACAAAATGTATCCTACCAATATTTGTTCTAACAAAATGCTCAAACTGTTTAAAATCTCCATTTGTACAATATATCCATTTATAGGGGCGACCGTGGCGCATGGAGAAGAGTCGGTGCCCCAGGAACCACAGGGTTGGCGGATCAAACCCCAGCTGCTCCAAGACTCAATATTTCAATATGAAAAAGCTGAAAAGTGGCAACTCGCTGGTTGTTTCATACTCGCTGTTGTGGGCTAAATCGTAATTAATTTGCTTTCAGTATCACAAAATGATTTTTGTGAAAAAAAGTTTTTTTAAAACTCAACAAGCATAAAGTTAACACATGCAGAATCATTGAAACAATACTTATTTGGATTGATTTTAAACAGACATGGTTGACTTGATGAGCACATGTTGATATATTTTACCATGTCTCTGAATCATTTTTGCAACTTAAGCGAAGCAACAAAAAGAAAAAGAAAAAGATGTAAAGATGAGGGAAACAGAAATAGTGACAAGGAGCCTGGCAATGCATGGAAACACCGAGTGGGCCCGGACCTACTGCTGTTCAAACTACAGCCAATTCTAGTTTTGTGACCTTGTGTGTCTACAGGAGTGCTTTGAAATCCTGCAGTGCCCCAACCCAATATTAAAAATGTGTATGTATGCAGGTCCAAGCGGCTCATCCCTCAAAACGCATTCTTATAAATCTCGTTGACAACAGGAGGAGCAGTATTTCTATTCCCATATTCCTATTGTACATTGGTTTGACATCCATATATCTATTATCTACTCATGGAATTATCACAGCATGCAGGCATGGGTGAAAGGCATGGAATAAATTATCATGTTTTTACAATATATGAGTTTGAACTGGGAAAGTAATTTTTTATTATTTGGCAGTGTGAAGAATACAGTTATTTTGTTAAAAATAAGATAAGATTGTGTACAAGACTGATGTGACCTGCCATTGCTCAGTGTCAGTGTGTGTATTTGTATGCAAGTATGTGTACAGTACTTCTATACACACTTTGTGTTCCCGGTGCCATCTGTGAGACAAAGAGTGAGTGGGGAGATTTTGAGGAGGTGTGGCTGTAATATTACTGAAGGCAATTTGAATACTGTTGCTCAATTACAACAGCAATCACTAGGAGCCACCTGATGAAATATTTATCAGGGATTTGAGGATTCAGGCGGTTTTAATTACCATTTGCTAAACAGGCATCTCATAAGGTTTACCGCGGCGCCATCGGCCCTGTCACTCATTGTTTGCTCATCTCTGCTGCTCGCAGCAACATGTTTTGCTCTGTGTGTGTTACAAGATGAACAACATGGTAAAGTTGTTTTGTTCTCATCAGTCTACTCTTATAGCCAAACCTTTGATTTTACTTAGCTTACAGTAGTTTATAGCACAGTACAAGACACATACGTAAAGTTTATGGCAGCAAAACATAAGATAGACATCTAAATTCATCTGTTTAGTCTTTTATCTGCATGCAAACATTTTTGACTTTCAACGGTGCTAAAAATAGAATTTATAGCAGAATTATTGCCTCCACAAAGCTCTCAACATGGAGCTATACTATCCGTAGACAACTTTGGGTTAAGCTGGAGATTGATGGGGATTGGAAAAGATATGAAGTGAAAAGCATGAAATTCAATTATATTTAACTTACTTAGCTGGTAGTGTTATGCAGTTCACTTTAAACCAATGAATACAGATTCTATGGTCTTAACTTGGAAATTAAATCTCTTGTATCAAACTAAATTGAGAGAGGGGAAACGAGCACCGGACTGCACTTCTTTCAAACGAATAGAGAGATGATCATAGGAGATTTTTCCCACAGCAACTGCATTGCTTAGCCGCTGTCGGGTTTAGTTCCACTTGCTCAACTTCTAATTGAAATTCAGACTAGGGATGTTCTGCCCCCCTTAGGAACGTTCTGGTCAAGGTTCCTCAGTGACCAGGTGCTGTCTCGGGGGGATTTGCTACGCCTTGCGCGTATGCAAAACTGTCCCCTCAGGGACTGCCTGTAGCGACCTGGATTTTCCCTCGATTACTTCAGCCCAATGGCTAATTACTTTTTCCAGATGAAAACATACGCCTCCTCATTAATTCAACACTCCGCAATCTATCATAATTACCGTCAAATAAGCTGTTGTTATCGCTTTAATTTAAATTAGTGGCTGCTCCATGCATATGTATGTGCGTAGTAAAGTAAAAGAAACCACACCAACTGTAACCTTTTACTGGTTCAAGGTATGAGCTTTTTTAAAGCAGGGCGATCCTTTTTCTTTTAGTGTGTTATGGGATTGGATTTATAAAAGGTCACTGACAAAAGCCTTTTACCGTACCAGCCAGGATACAACCCAGAAGCAGTCCCAGGTGTAGAATGCTCTGAGGGTTTTTTGCCCATAGAGTCAGTAACAAGTGGATATGTTGGTACCCATTGGTATGCGGACTGCTGTTTTCGAAAGCTTGAGTTCGGCTATTTGACCATCGCCATGTTGGATCATGGCCATGGCCATGGTGGCTTTTTCCAGCTGATAAACTGAAGTGAGCTTACCAGATGTCGGAGTAATGTAGGGATGGAGTATACAGCTCTGGTAGTGGCAGTAAGTTAAAGCAAACTTGATGCTTGATTCTGCCCACACGGCAAGCTGTGATGAGTAGGGATGAGATCACATCACCAGTAAAAATACTAGTTTCTTTTTTTACTGATAGAAATAACCTCTATTCAAATCTAAAAAACAGACAAATATAAATTATCATTAAATTCTAGCCCTTGACTAAATAGTTTACAGGATCTTCTTTATCGGACATTCTAATACTTGTTAAGCTTGTTAATAATCTTTCAAAGGATAATACGCTCCTGTTCCACCACATCCCAAAGATGCTCTATTGGGTTGAGATCTGGTGACTGTGGGGGCCATTTTAGTACAGTGAACTCATTGTCATGTTCAAGAAACCAATTTGAAATGATTCGAGCTTTGTGACATGGTGCATTATCCTGCTGGAAGCAGCCATCAGAGGATGGGTACATGGTGGCCATAAAGGGATGGACATGGTCAGAAACAATGCTCAGGTAGGCAGTGGCATTTAAACAATGCCCAATTGGCACTAAGGGGCCTAAAGTGTGCCAAGAAAACATCCCCCACACCATTACACCACCATCACCAGCCTGCACAGTGGTAACAAGGCATGATGGATCCATGTTCTCATTCTGTTTACGCCAAACTCTGACTTTGCCATCTAAATGTCTCAACAGAAATCGAGACTCATCAGACCAGGCAACATTTTTCCAGTCTTCAACTGTCTAATTTTGGTGAGCTCTTGCAAATTGTAGCCTCTTTTTCCTATTTGTAGTGGAGATGAGTGGTACCCGGTGGGGTCTTCTGCTGTTGTAGCCCATCCGCCTCAAGGTTATGCGTGTTGTGGCTTCACAAATGCTTTGCTGCATACCTCGGTTGTAACGAGTGGTTATTTCAGTCAAAGTTGCTCTTCTATCAGCTTAAATCAGTCGGCCCATTCCCCTCTGACCTCTAGCATCAACAAGGAATTTCCCCCAGCAGGGCTGCCGCATACTAGATGTTTTTCCCTTTTCACACCATTCTTTGTAAACCCTAGAAATGGTTGTGCGTGAAAATCCCAGTAACTGAGAGGATTGTGAAATACTCAGACCGGCCCTTCTGGCACCAACAACCATGCCACGCTCAAAATTGCTTAAATCACCTTTCTTTCCCATTCTGACATTCAGTTTAGAGTTCAGGAGATTGTCTTGACCAGGACCACACTGTCACGGTGTGCAATCTCCCGTTCCCGCTGGGCCGCCGCTGCAATCTCCCTTTCCCCGACTCGGTCCTCCGACCCCGAGACTCTCAGCCCCGACCCCGACTCGGCCAGTCCCCGCTCCGAGACTCATTACCCCGATGCCCCAAGTCCCCGCTCCGAGACTCAGGCTCCGTCCCTCCCATCCCATGGTCCTCTCCCACCCTCCCATTGGTGATTTGAGGGCCGTCTGGGATCCGGCCGTTGAGGGGGGGTTATGGGAGGGGCTGAGCCGCCGACTGCTGAGGTGTTCCGTGTCCTCGAGCTGGAGCCGCCGCCTACTACTGCGGACGTGTTCCGTGTCCCCGGGCTGGAGCCGCCGCCGACTACTGCGGACGTGTTCCGTGTCCCCGAGCTGGAGCCGCCGCCGACTACTGCGGACCTGTTCTGTGTCCCCGAGCTGGAGCCGCCGCCGACTACTACGGACGTGTTCCGTGTCCCCGAGCCGCCGCCGACTCCCACGGACGTGTTCCGTGTCCCCGAGCCGCCGCCGACTCCCCCGGAGGTTTCCCGTGTCCCTGAGCTGCCGCCGACTACCCCGGAGGTTTCCCGTGTCCCCGAGCTGCCACTGACGACCCCGGAGGTTTCCCGTGTCTCAGAGCCTGCCATTCCAGAGATGTTCGGTGCCCTGCAGTCGCCGCTCCGGAGCCGGCCAAATGACCGTCCGTCGGGCCGACCACCGGAGGCTCCCCGGCCATGTGCCTGTCCACCAGGCCGACCCCCAGAGGCTCCCGGGTGGTCCGACCAACGAGTTTCCCTCCCTCCCACCCCTTGTCCGCTCTCTAGTGTGAGCTGTCTGGAATTCGGCCCTTGAGGGGGGGGGGGGGGGGGGGTACTGTCACGGTGTGGTTCACTTCCTGTCGTATTTTGTAGTTTTCTGCCACTCGTGTCCCCGGGTAACTTCACTTCCTGCCTCGTCCTGTCATCCCCTGTGATCGTCTAATAGTTTCCACCTGTGTCCAATCACCTGCACCTCCCTTGTATATTTAAGCTGTGTGTCTCTTGTGTCACTTGTCGCGTCATTGTCTTTCGTCGTGGATGTTTGTAGTTCCTGTCTGCCGTTTTTCCCCTGGTTCCTGTGTGTTTTTGCCCCTTGGCCTTTTGCTTTTGCCTTTTTGACAATTAAAGTCTTTTGCTTTCCAAGAAGTCTGCGTTTGAGTCCTGCCTCCTCCACGCATCCTTGACACACACCCCTAAATGCAGTGAAGCAACCGCCATGTGATTGGTTGATAAGATAATTGCAGAAATTGAACAGGTGTTCCTAATAATTCTTTAGGCGTATCTTATACCACCATGTAACATCTGCAATCATTTGTTCAATTAAGTGCTTGAAACCTGTGTTTCCCTTTAATTGAGGAGTATTATATGCGTTACGCAACAGAACAGTAAGAGGCGTCCGTGCAATGCATCTCCCTGTACCTCCCTATCTGTATCTCCCCAGCTTTTATTCTATCTTCCTCCCCAATCAAATGAGCTTCAAACTGCTCAATCACTGCCTCACTGCTGTGTGCCAGAGGCCGACGGATGAGGAAGAGCGCCTCGCCAAGCCATGATAAAAACAAACAGACATTTCACACATGTAATTCCGAATCGGACACGCGTTGTTTCGAGGAGCCAAATCTTCTTTGAACCACGACCGCTCCTGATCCTCGCCTCAACTTTGAATGCGGTGCCGCAAGGGATCCAAATCCGCAAAGAGCCACCGCGACCAAAATCATCAAGCATGTGAAGGGCATGTGCTGCGTTGCCATGTTTTTTCTGTTGTTTGTTTGAATTGTTAAATATCCAGCTTCGTTCCAAAAAAGAAAAAAAGGCCATCTGTGTCCGAATGTTGAGACAGTCCGCGATGAGTCAGGATGGTAAGCAGATAGGGAGAAGGTCTGTGTGTCGGCTCTGGCTCCTGCCCAACTCACTGTGACTTGTCTTATTAGTCAGGTCTTTAAAAGCCTTCCCAGGCACACTCCTGCCCAATATCCCTGATTAAAGTGAGACTGACGCTCCCGCTATTGAGCCAAGTTGGCTCTACAGCGTTTGTGTTGGGTCATGCTCATTACTCAGAGCACACTACCAGGGCCGCTGCGACTGGAAGCAGCGTATAAGGCGAGACACTGACCAGCAAAGACATTTGGGACTTTTAATTCATTGCGGGGGGAGCAGAACTGTAACTACAAATTGTTCTCCTTTGACACAACTGTCATTCCACCTTCATAATCTGCGTGGAGCTGTAGGCAATTCAGAATCAGAATGAACTGCATTGGCCAAGTATGCTTACCATACATGGAATTTGTCTCTTTTTTCATCTTGCTTTACATACTATACATAAAGTTTCTTAATATGAATAAAAGGATAGGCAGTGAGGGTATAAACATTTAACAATTATAAAATGTTGATATGAATATATTCATACATGTAAGAACATAATTTATATATATACAACAACAACAGTTTATCTAAGAGATGGCCTGAGGGAAGGAGCAGTTCCTGTGTCTGGTGTTTTTGCCGTACAGTGCTCTGTAGCGCCTACCAGAGGGGAGGAGTTAGAAAAGGTTGTGTCCACGGTGTGAAAGTTCTGCAGTGATCTTGCCTGCCCGTTTCCTACAAGTCCAGACTGTAGGGAAGTAAATATTCTCTGTGCAGACCCATTGTAGTTTACTTCGATCATTTGCATAGATATGGAACACATAAATAAAAGGACGGTTGGTTTTAGCTGAACAAGGTATTTGCAATTTACTCTATGCCACCCAGATTTAATTGAGGTGCTGGTAACTAATAAACAAAACATACAATAATTATTTAGTTACTTAAAATTTTGTATCTCTTCTGATATCATGTGCTATTCTAAAAAGTGAGTATATTTCATTCTGCATGCAGAGAAGGTGAATTACTTTTGTTTTTCGCTAAGTAGCGCCTAAAGGTACTAACACACAAGGCAGCTTGTATGTAGCCTGAGAGGTAGACCCAGGGCAACATAAGACAGGAAATCACGCGCTTCAGCTGGTTGAACCGAGATTGCAGAGAAAATACTCAATTATGATAATCAATTCATCACCACCTGATGAAAAGTGAAAAATATTTACTGGTTCCAGCTTAGAAATGTGATCATTTCCAGTTGTTTTCTATCAGTTTAAATGAACAAATAGTGTTTTTTAACTTGTGGCCGGACAAAACAAGTTGGTTTTAATAATTTTTTTCCTGACATTTTCATATGGTAAAATCAGGGGGGGAAAAGTATAATCATCAGTTAAAAATCATCAGTTGCAGCCTTAGTTTGCTCTGACAAAAGTGAGCTAACATGAAACTGTTTGAAAATAATTAAGCGTACAAGAGTAAGCATATACTGTACACTTCAGGCTCTCCCATTGTTTCACACATTTTCCGTCCCCACGTTGATTAAGTGAGGTAATGTGTGTTGTGCTTCATGCATGCTTGTGTAACACAGTGTGTGTGTGTGTGTGTGTGTGTGTGTGGAGGGGGGGGTGAGAATGCAAGCCGGGCTCAGGAAAGTGTCAAGCATTGACTAACATTTCACGGCCCATTTGCTGAGGTTGGCGGAAGCTCCTCTACTGTATGAACCGCACTGTGGGAGGAGGCTGTGATGAGCCGAAGCTGGGTACCCATCAGTGCGTGAAGGGGGAGGGTTCCATCCATTCCTGTGCTCTACTTTTATGTCTTCTCCCAGTTATCCTCTTTCCCCCTTTAACCCCACTACCTAAGTGAATTCTGCATGTTTTAGTAGTTTACTAGTGTTTCCTTCTATCTGTGTGTGTGTGTGTGTGTGTGTGTGTGTGTGTGGTAAAGGGACCTGTAGTTAAGAGTCACGGCACATAAAGGGACCTCCAGTCATTAAGGAATTAGCAGGAGGCTAACGGCTTGTTTAGAGAATCAATTAGTTTAAAATGTGGGCATGTGGGCTCATTTTCACACAGCTCTACGACGGAAATGTCAAGGTTGTATATTCTGGCTATCAAGTTAACTGACCCTTTATGGCTTTGTGGCTGGCGATGTCCTGCGAGGCCTCTTGAATCCAGCGGAAGCTTGTCTTGAGACACAATAGAGCAGTAGTTAGAGCGTCTTTAGCCTCCGCCATGTGATCAATTTCTGGGTGAATTGGAGTACGTGGGCACAGTATGATTTTAGGACAGATTAGATGGGATCACTTGGGGGCGCTTGATTCGATGATTGAAAAGTGGGCGTTAATTAATGATCCCAGAGTCTCTGTAAGAACCCGCAGTGACTCCTTAGTTTGCCTTTGTCGTATCAGGACGTTCGGGGAGGAGGAAGAGTGAATCAAAAGCAGCCACTCTGTCCGTGACGGCAGCACTTTTTTAGAAATGCGACGTGCTCACTCGCACACGCAGCTGGGAAGTCTTCCTCTCGGGATGTCCTATCTAAAAACAAACCGATGGTGTTTAGCTTCACACCCCCTCAGACACGTCCAGGCAACTGGTGGTCACTGATGCACGCCTGGCAACATCCGTGCCGACAACCTTGCAACTTACCTTTGGAAGTCTCATGGACGCACACAAGCAGCACAGCAGTTTGCAGAGGACGTGTGATGAAGTTGCTTCAATTATGAGAGTGGATTTATGATTTCACGGAGCATAATTAACCATTTGGTGTGGAAGAGACATCGGTATATACATATTTACACACACATGGCACATTGCAAGCTGCAGCTGTTCAGGATCACTCTGTCACCTGTTTCACTGATCTTTAGTCTGCTGACACAGCTACTGAACAAGCCGGAATGAACCACCACCACATCCAGCACTACCCCTATGCTTCACCCCTAATGCCGCTCTTACTACTTCCACCTCATCCACCACTTTGATTTCTACCACTTTCTTACTATTACCACCACTAGCAGTACCTTTACCTCCACCGCTCCAACATCCATTTCCACCACCACTACTTATACTACTACCACTACTACCACGACCATCACTAACAGTGTTATCATTGCCACCAATACACTCACCACTACTGCTAAAACATCTATATCAACCTCACTATTACTACCACCACATCCAATCCTAGCAGTTCTACAACCCTTTACAGTATTACCACCAAACACCCCCACCATCTATTTACTTTGTGCTGTTACTAGTGCTACTACCAATTATATCTATGGTATTAAAACATGTAGCATTGCTTCCTCATATTGATACTGTTTACTACAAGGTAATGTAATACCAATTTATTATTTATTAAGCAATATGCAACTAAAGGCGAAGACGAGAGTAGTGGTGGGAGAGGAAATTATTGTGTTCTGCATGGAAAAAGCCTGGTGAAAAACTAAACCCAGAGCTTAGTGGTAGCTGAGCTCCCCAGTGGCAGTACTACAACAACACACCACTGTGGGACATGGTGAAATAAAAACAGTTTGAACAACATGATGCTGGACACATCAAATATGCATCACAGCCTACTTTAAATATAGATGGGCAAAAGTTATTCGTAATAGATCGCTCTACTTTTACAAAGTAAACTAGAGGGATGAAAATTAGACAAAGGAAAGAATAATTAGATGTTTGTTTCAATGATTCCACAAGGTGATTGGCATTAAAATCGGTTTGTATTTCAAAATGAAATATGGATAAATATACACATGCTGAAAACCATGCTGCATGTAAAACCATTATTTTTAACAATGTGTGACAAAATACATATTTGGGAATACTGTGTGACATCCTTTGAGGCAGACAAAAATAACTCAAGATGCTTCAATAATAAGGAATTTCTCAACTTGATTCGCAAGTGTACCAACAAAGAAGACTCTGTGAATCATAATCAAAGGAAATTTGCATTTTACTGGGAGTCTGTTGCACCTCCTCTTCCCTGCATCATCCTGCTGCGTGCCACAATACGGTGACTTGAGAGCGGCAGACTTTTGAACCGTAATGCTCCTGAAGCCCAGGGAGACGTTGGTGTGGTCTCCCCGTGCCACAGTTACAGTCTTCTTCGTTGCTCATAAAAGCTTGAAGGAAAGAAAGACACACAACTCCAGAGGGGCGCTGCAGGGCTGTGAAGGAAATTATTTATGGGATTTGGGTCTTTTTAAGAAACTACCCTTGCAAACTACAGCTGTGGTGAGAAAGTAACGTGGAAATAACCATGGATGGAGGAATTCTCTAATCAGGTTTTTTACAGTCTTGGGTTAATCAGGCAAATGGTGGCGCACAGTGGTTTAAAGGTGTCACAAAACCGAGAAAAATTTAAGGAAACGATAATCAGAAGAAACATAAGCATCTCAGATGAAAGCCAGTTTAAGAAAGATTTAACCTAAAACACTGATCTTGGTCGTTAATCCCCTTGGGCAGGTTGCTTCAATGCTTGGGGGACCAAATGGCTCTAAGGTCACTCTTGTGTGTTTGGAGATAAAGAGGCAGGATGCCAGTCATTGTTAGCCAGAGCACAACCAGGTACATGTGGCAAAGAAGCACAAAAAAAATAAATCCTCAAGTGGTGCAGCATTTGAAGTTGAGTTCCTATCTGTTTTTCTGATATTTAAAGGATGTAGTAAACAATGCAGCACATAGGATGATGCACTTGTACCTACTAAAGCGCCCACACACATGATACGCATGATCAGCAACGGAATTGCTTTGTGAGTAAACCATTTTTGTCCCATGGAGATGAGAAACCTTGAGGTGGAGTTAAATTCATCATTGCTCCCTCGCACAGATTGGGTCCAAAGGTCAATCCATCTTAACTTTGACCTTTTATTGTTGGTGACCTTTCAATGCATACACACAATGACAACTGCACTGCACATAGAATACCTTAAAAGTGCCCAACCTTTATATTATATATATATATATATATATATATATATATATATATATATATATGATATATATATATATGATATATATGTATATATCATATATATGTCCTTTTCTTCCCAACACATCGAGGCAGTTCTTATACCTAAGTTTAGATATCGGTGGCGTCAACAGAAACCTTTGACCATCTTGTTGAGTATCTACAGCCAGGGTACTGGGAACATCTTATCCATGTAAGACACGTCAGCTCTTTGACCGTATCCTTGCTCTCCCAACATGCTAAAACAAAGGTGGTCATAGACATAACAAACACTTTGTTCAATCTCTACAGCTATGACGCTGGAAACATCTAATCCAAGTGGGAGACATCAGTTCTTATGTCAGGGCCTTTGTGATCTAACCACTTGCAACTAATAAACTGGTTATACAAATGAAGCATTTAAAAGGGTCACATATCATTTTCCCATTACAATATAATGCTCACATATCTTCTTCTCAAAGGGAATATAACTTCTTCGGGGTTCCTCTGTACTAAATTGTCAGTGTGTAGCATTCAGGATAATATTTGGGCAGAAATAAAATTTAAAATAAAATATTAAATATTAGTGTTAAATTATCTAAAATAAAGATTGTTTTTTTGTTACCTTGGAATGAGCTGCTTATCTAACGCACACTGGCTGTAGATGGGAACACTGGAGTTTCAAAGGGAATTCTGTCCATCGTAGTTCCGTTGCATACTTGGCGTAAGTGATAGATCTGCCTCCACACTGGTCACACTTTAGACACAAATGCATGATTGAAAAATGTGCTTGTACTTTCCTATTAACTGCTGCATACTGACATCTCGGAATGCTTCCTATTTCCACTACACTATGTGCCCCACCTTGCACAGCTTTTCACCCTGACCAACTCAGCCATTAAGTAAAGTTGGATATTGCAAAGTAAGGACACTAATGGGGGGTCCAGTGCGGCCTGCAGGATGAGTTTGACGTTGTGACTGCCAGCAGGTTCTGCCGAAAGGTCACAGGGGTTCAGAAAAATAAGAACTCTTGCACTTTTCACAAACACAACACAAACTCAATCACGCTCTCCACCATGGGCCAGATTTCTGCCACAACAATGTGGCCAGAAATGGCCAGTCCAAGTCAGTTGGACCTCTGAGCAGAGCTGTGGTTGTGGTGGTGGAGGTGGTGACGAAGGGTATAAACTAAAAGGTGAATGAGGGGATTAATCCACTGAGTGCCTGAAATGTAATGAGTCAGCCACGTTTAACGTGTCCATTTGAGGGGGGATCAAGAGATGAAAAGAAGGAAAGCCGTGGCTGTGAAGGTGTGTAGATGGAGCTGAAAAAAAGAGGCTGGGATAGAGGACTGAGAGCAGAACATTTTACGTGAATATTATCTCCAGACAAGAATGCTCTGAGCATGAATGTAGAATACACCACTGCAACTGTGCTGAATTATAATGCACTGAATCATTGAAGCACGTTGCAGTAAAAGCTTGAGGCAACAAATACTTTTGGTTTGTTTAATCTAAAACAGTAGTGGTCTTAATGCGTACAAAGTGGCTTTATTTCAGCCCCGTGGGGCTGAGATAAAGCCACTTTGTACGCAGTCCAGGGTAATTCCTGAACCACCGAGCAGCGTTAGCCTGGACTGTTTCCATTTGACTTTGAATTCTGAGCCTGCTCAGACACACACAAACACACACTATTCCCCCTTCCAGACCAGCATATGTACAGTCTTGCCATGAATTATTCTAAGTTTCATAAATGTTTACTCCCAATGTGATAAGTCTATACATTGTAAAAGCATATTAATAACTTCTGGGTCAAGTAGCAGTGATTCTCTTTTTTTCTCAGTTGACTTTGCTTTGATCCTCTGAGACCTAATTTGTAGTTTCCTTGGCATTACTATTAAGTTCAACAAATTTCAAATGACATTTTCTTACCTTTGGTTGGTAGATAGGCATCATCCATGATGATTTTTAGAATATGTTCCTTTCAGGTTATCGAATGTTGTTTGGAATGCTTTGGAAAAGTACTAATTGAGTGACAGCCCTACACTGTATATGAGGGGAAGACGTGGTCACCGTCACATCATGAGTTCAATGGCCATCTTGTTTTTTGGCTACTGCGAGCCAGAAATGTGAGGAGAGAGTTTAACTCATGTTTACAATGTTTGCTATCAGAATTATTCATGCAACCGGAAGAGTGGAAAAGTAGAAAAAATGCAGTAAAGGAACCTCTGCATTGACTTCACCTTTCAAAACCAATAATCTTGGTGCTTCGAAACAAACTACATGTCTAGATACCAACAGGGATGAGTGGAAAAATGTAACTTTTGTAAATTGGGTAATTTGAAGCAAATCATTCTTGTGAATGTATCTATAAGTAGCATACATACAGTAACAGTCAAAAGTTTGGACACACATTATTTTTTTCTCTCTCAAAATCTAGTTACCATCAATGGGAACCTCAAAGAGGTGCAGGGTAGACGGTGCAGTTATGATTGACTGCAACAACTCCTCCAGTGTCAGGCGTTATTCATGTTTTCCTTTTTGGTGTCATATCTGCAGCTCCAACTGTAGTCGTGTGTTTGTTGTCGCCTGCGTGTACAGCCGTGATGATCTGTCACTCTGCCAGGTTGCGGCGTTTAATCTAGGTCAGCTGCCATCTTACCCTGCTGTTAACACAGCCTGTTAGAAATCCCTTAATTGGCCTCCTTTTTTTTACGCGAATAAGTTTGCGATTTAGTCGGGTAGACAGGGTGTCACGAGGCTCTCATCTGTTTTGTTTGGCACGGTATTACGGTTTTGGGGAGGGAACACACGACCAGACACACAGCCAGATGTGACGAGTGCTCCTGGCAGAGACACAAGTGACATGGCACCGGAGAGAGAGCTGCAGGCTTATTCGCTCCAGCTCTTTTATAAAACGGTTCAACTCATAAGAGGTCGTAGAGGTCGTAATATAGCGCGGCCTGTGTGTCATTCATATATACATCTTGACATGCAAATGCAAATTGTCTTTCTGTGTAGGAGTGTAACGCTTCTCATATTTTTTAAACAAACAAAAGCAGTTGTAGCAGATGCTTCGCAGCCCACGTTTTTGGAGGGACTTTGCAGCAAATGGGTTTGCGGGAAGCTGCGGGCTCAGGTGGTCACCATGCGAGGATGATTACAGAGGGCCCTCTGTAATCTGTAAACAGTTAACTGCCAAACTAACTGTGTTGTAGGCTTAGAGTCACACAGGCACAATGAAATGTTGAAATTAAATGAAATGAAAAAAACAATTTTAAAGTGTTTAATATCTATTCGAAAAGTAAAACAGCTGTGGCTGTTGTAGCATCAGTACAACCAGAGCTAGCAGTTTTTGAATGGTTGTTTCAACATGATCACAATAAAATGGCCCTAAAAGAATCTGTATGCAAAAAAAAAATGAATATTATGTTAAAAACTATGCTGATCATATTATTATTATTTGGTTTTACGAAGAACTTTTTTTATTTAGCTGACGTATTTCTTTCTCTCCCTGTCCTTCTTTGTCTCCTCACTCCCTCACTCTTGTACGATCCTACTCATGTACCCTCTACCAACGTTCTCCTGTCCATCGCATCCTACCTCTGTCTCTTCCCCCTCTGGTCTCTGTCCGTCTAAAACAGGTTCCCCACCAGCTAGGTGCGCTGACCTTCTACCGCTACGAGCAGCCCATCGTGGACTACTGCCAGGCCCATCAACCCCTGCGGCTCAACATGGGCTATGAGGGACCCCCACAGGGCCTGGAGGACCTGGGGCCATGTGATAGGGGCACCATACAGACAGTGGCGCTGCCGGCCGTGCCCTCCGCTGCCAGCATGGGTGCCCCCATGCCAGGGCCTCGCTCTCCTCCGCCGCCCACCCTCAGACCGCCGACTGACGGTCCCAGCAGCGGGCCTTTCCCCCCCGCCGAACGCACGGGGACGCTGAAATTCGGACGCTAGCAGGATTGGTCCAGTTGCTGGAAGTGGGCCAAGGGCCTTTTGATTTGATGTGACTTTGTTAGGAAGAGGCCGGCGAGCTGGTTATTCAGTGGGCCCTTGTTTTCAGAACATGAGTATTTGAACTGGAGGACAAGACATTTTTCTAATTCTGCCTGGAGGGAGTCTGCATCTGAAACACGCAGTCTCAATCACATACAGTCGAGGGTGAGACATCTTTCCACATGATTTTGATTTCTTTTTTCAAAACTCCCTATATAAAATACTGTATCATGGGAGGTCATATGGCATTAGGACAGAAAAAAAGCATTACCTTGTTTCCACATCCGGTCTTGAGGAACCAGTTGACAGCAGTTCACATGCACGAGTCAGTAGTTATGGGGAAGTGCAATAAACACTGGATTTCAATCATGAGAGGGCACTAGAGAAGTTAAACATAAAGAGATGGAGTAGGACATTTCAAGGGGCTTCTTACTGTGATTAATATTAAAATATCGAGTCAGTATTTCATAAAGACAAGTTGTTCTCTCGAAACATGTCAAAGGATGGATTGATCCATCGTCTTACTTTTGTTGTTTCTTTACATGTGGGACTTCATACTGTATTCCATTAATGTGCATGTCAAACCAAAGAGTTTACTTGTATGTTAACATGTTGTTTTATTTTGTTATTATATTTTTAATGCACATAAGCTACTTTTGCTGGGACCATTCTTAAAATGGCACTACTGCAACAACCTCTACCAACAAACATTCCCATTTACAAACAAACCCCCCTGTTGGTTTCAGACGGACCAGGCTCGTCTTAACAGTTTGGCAGAGTAAGCAGACAACAAATAAGAGAGTGGTAGTGGAAGAGAAATGTTTAGACAAATTAATTATGATGATTGCACTGTCCTCCCAACATCAATTTGAACTGATGACGCTACAAAATAGCAACACAACACTTGAGAAGTGATGTAATGTGGTGTGTTAATTTCATGAATTTCTTCAACATGGAGGGGGTCCCTTCTCTCAGCAGAATGGCAGGTCTTTGTGTATGATTATATCCCAGCTGAATGACTCACTATGCTTTAAAGAAGGTCAACCTTGGGGGGGGGGGGGGGGGGGGGGGCAAAATAAGTACATTTGAATGCACACATTTGAAGTATTGTACATATTCTTACAAAAAAAGGTTCACTTTACTGAAGGTCAAACCACTCTCACTGCCCCAAACATTAGTCATTTGAAACATCGCCATGTCAATGTCTGACTTTTATTACATTGGACCATGTGGTGAGCACCTTCTTGCTGTGTTGGCAAGGCTCCGGCCATGTGCTCCCACCGCGCCCCCCTCCCTCCACAGCAGAAAACAACAGTGCCTAGTGGGGGCATGTTGAACTGGCACGTTGACTTCTCTTTAACCTGCTTACAAACCCATGGACCACACTGGGAATATTGCCTGACATCATCTTTTTTTTTACAGAAAGCGTGCCTGCAGTGCTGGACTTTGTTGCACTCGGTGACCCTTTGTCCATGGCTACTGTTGACTTGTGGAGGTAATGAGGACATGAGACACGGCCATGATGGCCTGTCGAATGTGATCTGCAGCTTTAGCCCAGCAGCACGCCGACTCGTTTCTCACATGTCAGCAGCCGCACTCTCTGCAGATGTGGAAACGGTGCAACCGGTTGATCCACAGATGATATTGCGAGGGGCCAAAATGCCCCGCCCGTATCCACAAGATAAGAGAAAAAAATAGGGATATTTTTTATTTGTTGTTATTTTGTCTTTGTGTCTTGGAACAAAAAATACTTTTTTTTTTAAGTGTTCAAAGATGATGTCAAGAAATTCTATGAGAGGAAAAAATCAAATAGAACTTATTTATCGTGTAAATAGTGAATCTTTAAAGATGAAGGAAAAAAATATGAATTTTAATTCTTCTTAAACACAAAACTGCTTGTGCAATGAAGATGAGCCTTATTCACTTTCCAGTGGGAATCTGTTACCAAGACAACTCGGTGGAGAGGTTCTGCACTGTAACGTTCTTTTTGTTTCAATGATAAATATTTTTCTATCTGCTCCCTCCACTATTCCACCATCAAAAAACAATTATGTTACTGAAGCTGTTTTTCAAATCGATTTGTTTTACCGACTCACAGGAAGGAGGGAAATATTGGGAACCCTGTTTTTTAAGATACACTTCAAGCATCCAACCTGACAGAGATCCAGATTTTCTGTTCTGACATGTTTTATGTGGCAGAGGGTGGCCATAGCGTTCACATCCCAACCCACGTTTGAGAATACATCACTATGCCATTTCAAGGTCTACTCAGTGAGAGGAAGTGTGCTATTCTTTGTGCCAAGAGGTGAAATTAGAAAGCTCTTTTGTGATGTGCCATTATTGTGTTTGTACCTACAAATAACAGGTGACCCAACAAGTATTCATGTTTTCACAACCAATTCGGGGGTCGAGTCCCCTCCGTGTACAGGATAAATGGATAAAGAAGCAGTTGATTTGCTCAGTACGGTTGCTTAATAGTGGTGGAGTTTACTTTGTAATAGCAACTGTGCCGATGTCTTTATAATGGGAGCACTCTCAATTCTATCCATGTATTGTCTTGCCTTGCTCTATATCACCCCTGCTAACTCCTTGGCCTGAATTTGATGTCTGCCTCCGGGTGACTCGGGTGAACCTGTTTAATGATGTTCTATTTCTGTCTGCATGCTGATATTTTGGGAAAGTATGTCCAGTTAGGGAGGAGCGTTAAACCGGAGACAAACAGCACATGAGAAATTTCCTGTGTGTAGCGCCCTAGAACCAGCAGCACGTGTCACGGACAACTTCACTTTTTTTTTCTCCCTTTTTTAAAGCAACTTGTTTGCTGACCCGTCCCTGACCCTGTCTCGCCGAAAGTACAATTCACTGGCATTGCACAGGCTGTTAAAGACATAAATTGACCTGCTCCGGGCACTCACTCCGGGGAAGGACTCTCCGTTTAATACTCTCCGGCAAAAAAACGCCCACTACCGCATACATAGTAATTACTTCATTTTTTTTTTCAACTATAATTGTTCAATTCGGTCTAAACACAATAATCAAAGCTATTTCACCCTTTCTGTGTAATTAGAAGATCATATTCAAATCTTTGTTTGTTCATAATTAAATCAACTACTAATAGCGATTGATTAATCGTGACTACCTCCCTGATAGGATCGGATATGTTTGCCGGAATGGCTGAATCCTGCTGCCACTAATTATTTGACAGTCTTTTTTTTTTGCTGTCGTAGAGCTGGAAGCACAGGCCCAGCATGATAATGATTGCATGTTTGAGCCAAATGTCTGCAGCCCACCCAGGCTTTATTTTCTTCCTCGGGTTTGTTTCTTTATGGTTTTGAACAAACCAAGCTCTCCCCCCACAATCCCTGCCCCTTCTGTTTATTTTTAGGATCTAATGGCCACTGAAAACATTTTGCTTTTCTTTAAAATAATATTTCTTTGGTTGGGGGCTTATGGAAGGGTGAATAAAGGTCTGAAAATTGCAGCAAAATGCTTAATATTTCCGTGCAAATCTCGGAAGGGAAAGCCAGGGAGACAAGGGGAAGACGCAGACACTCCTTACAAAAAGGGATGATATGGAGGGACAAATGTGTAAGTATAAAAAAGAAATGCTGTTAAAATCACAGCCTTGTGATTTATCGGCACACATGTAAGTATTCCTACAAGTTACATGTAGCACACGCTCAACTGGCGTTTTCTCAACAATGATGCTTAATCGCATACACGGATAAACAGAGACTCGCTTTATTTATTTATCTGTTAGCAAGAAACCTTTTTGGTCTTTAAATGAAGAACAATCACGCATATAAAATATATAAATCCAAAATTTGACTGCAAAATCACACACTCCTAGATGAATGATAATAAATGGCTGCAGTTTTTGAAGCTGCCATCCATTTCAGATCACCCAAGGCCATATGCGACGGTTCAGCAAGTTCTAATCCATTACCTGATGAAAATTAATTCTGAGCCAGACGTGGAGTCGCGCTACACAATTTTTCTCCCTCTATCATACATCTGTGTCTAACCCACAGGCAGCGTTGGGACATACCCACATGGCATACTGTCATGAGTCCAGAGAGTCAGCACTTATACACAGAACAGGGAGGCTAAGCAGAAAAAAATAAGTTAATGCTCCCCATCTGCCACTTCGACTCCTAATTCGAGTTTCTATTTTTGTTGGTGTCATTAGTGTGTGCGTGCAGTCTGCCAAGTGGTAAGGATGAATAACGTTGTCATGCTAAAAGGCAATGACTGGGAGGATCGCTAGTGAGTTAGCATCCCTGCATGTTCCCAGATGGCCAAAGTTTGTGTGTGTCTAGCAGCACTTCCTCTACCTCCTCCAAATCAACGTCCCTAATATAGCGATATTCAGGCAATGCCCTGTCTCTATTGATGGTTATTGTTCCATGATTACCATGAGCAGTCTTTCACCTCTGACCTGCATTGTCCTTCCTCTGTTATTGTGCCATTGGTTGTGTGAGAGGGGAAATGGGGAAGGCAGGATCATTAACCTCTGTCAGGGAAACACACATTAATTTTTTTTTTCTTCCCAAAAAAGCCCAGTTTACACCCCTAATAGGATTTAATGTAAGCACTGAAGAAAGAAAGGATTTTTTTCATATGGGCTGTGTTGTACTGCTGCTTTTGGTTTGAGATTGCAGGAAGACAGACAGCAGAGAAAGGCAGCTAGAAAGCAATAGCAGAGAAGTCTAGTCTTTGCTTCCTTGGTTCAAAGTCCTCTATTTCCTTTTGGGGGTTTTTGCTGATACTTAGATGCTTTTCACATAATACCAGGGGAGGCCCACTGTCTCCTTTTCGTCAATCTCTTGCAGGATGCATTGCTTTCTCTAGATGTAAATATGCGCTGCATTGTTTTCTTTGGTAGTTGTTTTTGTTGTTCAATTATTTTATTTTTTTTGTTAATCCTATTTGGATATATATTCTTTTTACTGTATTCAGACCTAAAGCATTTTTGTGGGGACCTGGTCCAAGCGAAAAATATGGCTCTTCTTTGAGTATATTATTGTCAGAAAATATTTTGTAAAAATTTTGATGATGATATCAGAAATAAACATCTAAAGATGGGAGTTACCATGTCGTGTTTACTTTAATGGAACGTGCAGTAAAAGAGAACTTAATTAAAATGCTGTGTTAGAGTGTTACAGTGTTAGAGTCAAAACAACAATATGAGACCCGGAAAGTATTCACAGCGCTTCACTTTTTCCACATTTTGCTATGTTACAGCCTTATTCCAAAATGGATTAAATTCATTATTTTCCTCAACATTCTACACACACCCATAACGACAAAGTGAAAACTGTTTTTTGCAAATCTGTTAAAAATAAAGGACGAAAACATAACATGTACATAAGTATTCACGGCCTTTGCTCAATAATATGTTGAAGCACTTTTGGCAGCAATTACAGCCTCAAGTCTTCTTGGGTATGATTCCACAAGTGTGGCACACCTATTTCTGGGAAGTTTCTCTAATTCTTCTTTGCGTCTTACGGTTTGCCTTTTGTAGCTTAGCAACCAACTAAAATGAGAAATGTAACCACTACAAAGTTGAAGCTGTGGAACAAGTATCTACGTAAACAAACACAGTGAGAATCCATCCAGTGTTGCATTTCAAAAGGATCATTTTTGTAGACTTACCGTACAGTGAGTGACACCAACAGCCACAACTCATCCACCTCTCCATTCATTTATTAATCAGTCAACCTTTCATAGTGTCTATGAAAGGTTGACTTGACTGTATTTCAGTGTATCCTTGTGAGGAAAAGTGATCGTTTCTTTCTCACCATAAGAATTATGTGGACAAAAACAAAGCAAGCATTAGAAGCAGCTGAGTAAAAATGATTCAATAGCATTTGATATTTCATGCGGACCTTTTTAATAAAGCATGCTGGGTTCATACCACAGAGAAACAAAAAGTAATTTTTTCCTGTCAAAGACTGCAGCAGTGTGTCACCTCAAAGAACGAAACAAGAAAAATAGCAAAGAAATTGGAGACGGACCTGCTTAGTGTTTTTATCTTAGTAGAAATAGTTTAACCCTAGAACATTGAGTTAGTAACATCATCAATAATGTTGGATATAATATAACCAATAAAATCATTTCTCTCCAAAATATGAAATTGAAATACTCTTTTATTTTCCCAGATACAATCTCTCATATAACGAAAAAAGGTTATTACGGAGGGACCTTATGAAAAGACTAGAATTAGGAGAAAATTTAGTCGTGCAAAAATAATGAATGGAGCCGGAAACTGGTTCTCAGGTCCACCTGCTCCTGGGATATGTTAGCCTTGTCCAGTGAAAAAACGGTCTGCTGCATGGAATGATGCTTTACCCTCTGTCACTAACATTGGGTGAAATCAGCCGAACAGGGATGGGAGCAGGGACACATGCCTACCTTCAGTGACGTCAGTGAGACGCGTGAAGCCACCCAAGAGCCCACGCAACTCAGAACGCAGCAATAGGTTGGACTGTAACCAACAAGTTGAATATTTCAACACTCATTCAAAAATCTAAACAAATTCTCAGTAATGAGTGTAATCTCGACCGTTCACCACCTGCAGGAGTGCAATCACAGAGTCCAATGAGACGGAGAAAAATAACAACCAGCTGGACTCTCACAGCCTGTGGTGAGCCTGATGGGAGGACAAAACCTTCAAATAGCAAGAAAGTTCCATAGAGAGCAGCATAAGAACAAGAAACACAGAGCACAGTAAGAGATACATAGTTATTTCTAAAAGGGAGAATATTGTCATCCCCTCTGCTGATGTCCACAAAAGTACAACTGTTTTTTTAAACTTGTCCATCAGTCTGAAAGTTGCACTTCAGCCACAAAACTAACCACCACCACTACTACTACCACTACTACTACTACTACTACTACTACTATAGCAGCTTCATACTTGACAAAGATATTGCTTATGTTAGGGTTTCGGAAAGCTCTCGAGGGAGGCCTCACTCCTTTGTCCCGGCCGGAAACGAAGAATCAAAAGGGTCAGCTTGCTTGAATTCAAAAATCAAAAAGTATTTAATAACTAAACAACGTTATAAGGGATACAATTACAAAGTGAAATACTAAGCGAACAGTAAAATATTTTGCGAAATAGAGAATCCTCTGAGCAAGTCTAAAGCGACTTATCAAAGCGGCTGCAGGAAAATTCTAACAGTCCTTTCCCCGCTTTGGTCCTATGAAAACTCTTGAGGTGTGTCTTCCTTGGTGCATTTGAATGTCATTGGCTTCTTCTTCAAAGGGTTACCTCCTGGACTGTCCCCTTCACGTCGAGGTGTGAAGCTGCAGCTGTAACCTGAAACCTCACTGTACTATCTGTCCCTCACATTCCAATGCATTCAATGTAGATACAGTTGGCTTTATGCCTCAATGAGTGAATTTAACAAAGAATGCATAGTGTCTTCATCTTTTAACTAGTACACTTTAATTACAGCAACCCATCATTAATGATCCCCGTTCATCACACTTCATCATAAGATCTAAGACAGTTCATGTGGTTCAATTCTCAAGACATTTGCGCCAGTTGGCCGCCTTACATTAAGTTGTTCATTTACTACCTGACAGGAGAAAAAACTTCCAAAAAACCCTCTTTGGGGATAAAATTGGGAGAAATCCATAAAGGACGGCAATTGGCATCCGTCCCCAGGTTTTAACATCACATTGTGACAGAATGTTAATGTGTACAGTGTTTATAGGATTTAAATGACTATGAATTGTGTTTGATTCAAATTGTATTCACTTCATCTAACATGTTAATGTAATACCTAATATCTAATATCACACAAACTATAATTCTAACACTAAACATTATTTCACACGTACTATAATTTCCTGACTAGGGGTGCACTTCTGGCTTAAATCCCTAACACTTACCAGATATGTACTCACCAGGAATGTATGTTTTCATCTTTGCTTAAGTGACACAGAAGTGTAGTTTCAGGGTATGTGTCTCTTCTATAGGGTCTGGCATGCTTCTGCAACTGCAGCTGCGGCTTTTCGGAGAGTTGTGTCGATGGACTTGTTTTAATTTATGGTTCAAGGGTTGCGTGTGTTGCAAAGAAATTCACAAACAGATCAATTGGTGGACTAACGTTTTTTGTCCAGGACGACCTAGAAAATGACCTCTTTGTGTGTGGAAGTCATTGGTTTGTTTATTTAGGGATACATCAAAAGCAGAGACTTTTTTGCCCCGTGCATCGCCACTGTTGCTTTTCATCGCGGACATATTTGTCCCGTATTTTCCTCCACAACTTCCCACACCCCTCGATCGGCAAACCGACGTTTGCGGACACCTCCCTCGATGAATCAGAGGCCATCTGCGCGTCCTCATAGTCCGCCAATGACAGGTTGTATAAGTGGTCATATTTCCATATTTCTTTTCACAAAAGCTCTTCAATCTGACTCATTCAAAAATCTTCCTTTTAAATATGGCGGTATTATGCTATGAAATCAGAAATGTGAGACTCCGGAAAGGATGTAGTTGGCAGACCAATCACAGCCTTGTGGGCTGCGTGAGGCTTGCGTAGCTTTTGATACATTTTTGATAAAACTTTGAAAGATTTGGTCGGCGGACGCAAGCACGCAAGAAAGGGTAAAAAAGCACGCAAGCAGCATGCAAGGGGCTCTTGCGTGTGCGTGTCCCAGCGTTTCTCTGAAAACACATAACCATAACATAGGGTGTAGCCAGTGATGTAGTCTCTATTTTTGTAGTGGTTATACTTTGATTTTCCCCTCCCAGCGTCATATTTGCCTCATAATACTCATCAACACCTGTGAAAATACTTTCATGAATCTGTTCTGCTCCGAAGATTGCATAGCGTGATAAGAAGTGTAATAACTCTAACTACTTTGTCTATCTGGACAATTTATTCTATTTATTATATGCTCTGAAGCAAAAACAGATGCAAAAGTACCAACGAGAGTGGGAGGAAGCGTCCCTTATTTTTCTGTACTAAAGGTGGCAACCCTAGTCCCTGGGTTACTTTACTTCCTGCCTTGTCCTGTCACCCCCTATGATTGTCTGCCGTGTCCCAAATTGTTTCCACCTGTGTCCAATCACCTGCACCTCTCCAGTGTATTTAAGCCCTGTGTGTGAATGTCTTGCCTGTTCCCCGTCTGCGTTTTGATGCCCGTCTGCCTACCCTGATCCTGACACTGAGAGTGTTCTGATTTGTAAAATATATATAAAGTTTATATGTTACTGGTGAAGAAATTGATTGATATAACTTTTGAGCGGCACGGTGGTGTGGTTGTTAGCACTCACAGCAAGAAGGTCCCGGGTTCGACTCCGCCCAGTGGCCTTTCTGTGTGGAGTCTGCATGTACTCCCCGTGTCTGCGTGGGTTCTCTCCGGGTACTCCGGCTTCCTCCCACAGTCCAAAGACATGCTCTGGGGATCAGGTTGATTGGTAACTCTAAATTGCCCGTAGGTGTGTGAATGTGAATGGTTATGTGTAACCCTGCGATTGGCTGGACCCTGTCTATTTCCCGATGTAGGCTGGGATAGACTCCAGCCCCCCCGCGACCGTGTGTGCAGGATAAGAGGTTTGCAGATGGATGGATGGATGGATGGAACTTTTGAGCCTTGAGATTCGCCTGAAATAAAATCACAGCCTATAAAGCATGGAGATACCAGGCTAAGAGCACATATGTGTGACAGCCCAGTGTGTGCACAGTACAAATGTAAAGTTTTAGGTTGATAAACTCGAGAACAGGCTTTTTGAGGCCCAGAAGCATGAGCAAAATGTGGATTTTTTTCCTTAGTCCGGCTGTGGTTGGCCAATTTGTATGTTTCAATCACTTTTTCGAATGGAAATAATTGACTTCCGAAGCCACTCCGAAGTCAAAATGTGTAGAGTATACAATGGTGGAAGGACGTTTCTCGCTGGAAAAAAACCTGATTTAATTCATTCAAAGGTACATAGGTACTTTTATATGCTGAATTGGTGGTTATTTTTGCTGTGATTTTGGCAAGGTTTGTTCGAAATACTTCATCAGTGTCCAGCGTCGTCACGGCTAGCTCTTCTTCGATTTTACTCGTAATGAGTACACAATATTTCTGTTGGAAGTTGGTTCTGCTCGGTTCCGAACCCAAATGGGTGAACCTTGAGTGTAACTGGTTCTAAAATTGGTGGTGGTGGTCAAACATGGTTTTTATCCAAAGAGAAAGGTTAAATTACAGATTGTCCATATCAATGACGCTCCTGCAAAAAACTAAATTGTAGCTTCTCTATCAATGAAGCTCCTCCCACAATGCCACGCCTCCAGCTGAGGTGTGCTGTGAGTCCACTTGATGCTGAGGGTGGAAATCTTAGGAAAATGCCACCAAAGAAAGGAAAAGAAGGTGGCCACAAAGCATATATTTGGGGGTTTGTGTTTAATTTGGAGACCATCGTTAGACGGCGCTGTCATACAAGCACTCGGGATGTAAACGCATGGATGAATGTGACTGGCGCGTTCTGAGTAAACCAAATACCTTCATCAAAAGGAGCTGCGGCAGTCTGTGAGACAACGAGAGATCTGTTTGCTCCAGCCCGTTTTTCACTTCAGATGCCGCCTCGGTGAGGAACACAACAGGCTCGCTGACACCCCGGCTCACAGCAGCACCCGGGACATGAGGGCCTTTTCTATCTTGTACTGTTCTCATCCTGATGGTGGCACACCATCATTTGGGCAACACACTGGTTCATGACCTTTTTCCAACTGCTAAAATATATCTAAAATCATGTTCATTAAAGCATTACAACACACCTTCATTAGTGAGAAGAAAAACGTTCTGTATAGATACAGTATATTTCCATTATTATTAAACACAAGTTAGCATTAAGCGACCACAAAACATGTACCTATTTCAACCCAATCTTTTTAGAAGATTCACTGAAATGCTTTGAGCAGCATCATGTCAATTTATTCCAAGTTGCTTTGCTTTGGAAGGGTACCAGCTTTTTCCTGCATAGACGCCTTATTGGAAAGGTTAAAAAAAGGTCTTACTCGGCCGAGAGGTCAGCCTCTTTCAGCTGATTGCACACAGCACCCCTCATCTCATTGCGTGCAAAAAAAAACCTTTTGGCTGGCGGTTGATTGGGTGGGTAAGTTTGCGGCATCTGTTCGCAGTGACCTTTTTATACCATTGTGGTGGTGACGTGTTAAAGGGGGTGGGGGGGCAACTCTCGACAGGAAGGTAGTTGACATGTCACAGGTTTGATACACTGTGAAGTTGTTTCTTAACGTTTTGCAACAGTAACTCTCTTTTTTTACCTTTTTTCCCCCAACCAGGGAAATGTAAATCTGCTGTAAGTAATGGAGCTCCTCAGGCATGTAAAAAATGTCTTGTCCTCATATAGCCAACACTGGCTTTCAACAGTCTGGGGCAAGCTTGAGTAAATTTCATCCACAATTGTTGCCCTCTATAGAAAGCCAAAGAAAGCCCTTTTCTTGTTCCTTTTGGCACTTTCCTTTTACACACTGCTATGCATCTTCCCCTTGAGCTAAAATGAGCAGTCCTTAGTTTAAAAATAGTTTGCATTTCACTGTAGTTGCTCTCTTTTGGTTTTTGTTTGTAGGCACCTTTTTCTTACAGCATTTAAAATATGTATGATATGATATGTGTTCATGAATGATTTACATTTACATTTACAGCCACGCAGGAAAAAGGGAAGATACAGAAAAGTGAAAAAATGAAAAGCATAACAATGGTGCTAACCATAAATCAATAAATCAATGAAATGAGCTTGAAATATGTTTTCATATTAAAAACAGGTGTAATAATATCCTTTATTATATGTTCTGTGTCCACTCCACATGAAAAAATGCTAAACAGACAGAATATCCAAAGTGAAAGCATTAAATAAATAGTGTGGACTAATGTGACTTTGCATTTGATATTAATGTTAACTGTGGCTAGTCCCGTTCTGAGAAAAACATTTAACATTAGTGCATATCAACTAGATTCCCCTCTTCACTGTCTTCCAGGTGTTGAGCGATCCCATGGCATTTATTGTCCATTACTTCGTTGTTTACGTTAGTTTTTAAGGTATTTCTCCTATCTGGTGTTGCGAAGCTAAATTGATAAAAGTTCTTCCATTTTGGCATCAGGTTACTTGTAGTCATACCTGTAGTTGTTTTCAAATCCTTCACTTTATTAGTTTTACCATGCAAACAATTTGAACACTAGAAAACGTAGTAGAAAACAGTTAAATATACACACAACTTTGTACTATAAGACCCATTTTTTAGTGTTAAGGATGTAAATTCACAATAACTCAAAAAATTTCAGAAACCGTAGTTTATGTTCCTATTTCAAGTCCAGCCACAAGGTTTAAACCTCAACTAAGAGGTTATGCTGCTTAAATAGACATTGAATTTATATATTCAATCTATCTCAGCTTTTGAGTAGTGTGCCGTTAAGGTTACTCTGTGGGGAAACTTCTAGTTTGGAATATATATTTTTTTCCTTGAAAAAAACATGTTTGCCCTGGAAAGACATTTGTTGACATTACATCTTTGGACTTAATGCTTTCCTCTCAGAGAAACACACAGAAGTGGGCAACAGCCTGACTGTTGGATGCCAGCAGCAAAGGCTTTAAGCCAGTGTTTTCTGTCCAAACAACCCACTGATGCAGTAGAGGGAGAGTCCACCCCCCTGTGACAGAGCAGAACAAAGCTTGTTTGCAGACATTCCAAGATTTGTAGATGCACAATCAAGGTCAGCAATGTTTCCCCGACGAAATTGGAAAAGTATTACCCAGACAGATTTTTACTTCTAGCAGAAAGCATCAGGGTGTAATGGAGGGAAAGCAGGGTGCTGAAGGAAAAGCAATGTGCTTAAACTGCTGCCTACGCTGCGGTGTCACATGATGACGGGGAAGACCAATGCGGATGCACACACTTGGAAAGGTTCTTTCAAAGATGGTGTTGGTATAGACACATTCTTCATATAAATGAGGTTTCCAGATGGCCAGGGGCGGATTGGTGATAGGGGATACCGGGGAAATCCCCGGTAGACTGACTGAGTTGGGCTGGTCCAATACGGCCGCCTCCACCACCAACCAGCTGATCCTCTGACACCGCTGGACCTGACTATTTTCTCTGCTTCCTAGAACATGTTAAATTCACTCTAACGCCTAAAGTTAGTTATCTTAGTTTACAGTGTTTGGCCTGCGGTATCCGGCCCGCGAGTAAACATCATATGTGTATATGTGTATCATAACTGGCCCGCCGGTCAATAGGACGCACACTGCTGATATTAAAAGACCCAGAAGGAACTGCAAAAGCAACTAGCCACCAATCTGGAGGCTTCTCTAGTCGTGAAAGAGGCGGGCCTGCACAGCGCACGCTCACAGCAAGGGATTGCATGGGAGACATGAAGGGTGTATTGTAATTTGTTAGTTTTGTGTTAAAAAAAAGAAACATGTCTAGCATGTCTAAAAGTAATTACTCGTTCATTAATGTAGTTAATCTATGGACAGCCCTAGAATCTTGATATTCATGGCAGTTATTCATTTTTGCCCTCTTTTTCACACCACTGCTCTAGCCTACCTACTCAACACGTTACTCGGTCGCAGACTAAGCCGTTTTGGAGCGCGAGCCGGCAGCACGGCACCAAATTGTAAATCCTTTTAAAGGTGGAACTGAACTAAAGGCTAAAAAGAAGAGCTGCCTGGAGGAAGATGCTTCAAAAAAAATTAAAAAATCTGACTTATTTGCCAAACCACCAACTGTAGACACAACTACAATATAGCTCATACTAATTCTACCCTGTGGTTCCAGTGTCTTTATTGTGTGATTTTTCTCTGATGACATTCATCCTTAAGGCTCTGTTATTATACGTATAACTTTCTCATACTAACCCAGAGTTCAGCATATTCATCTAGCAAACTATACCTACTGACCCAGAGTTAAGCATATTCATCTCAAAATGTGCTCAAAATAAAGTAAACTGTATATATAATATTGCCTTGTACACCTAAATGCTGTCAGTCAGTATTGCATCTCAATTTTTTATTGGTTTGGTTTGTGATTTACAAATCTAATTCAATGCTGATCATTGATATTTCAACAGTCTTAACTTATATAATACAAACTAGTTTAGGTATTCTCTCTTCACAGTAATCCTTTCTTTGATATTTTTTTGCTGCAGAATCTTCTAGTGTTGCAATATTTTCAAACTTTGTTAAATTAAGTTTTACAGCTAGGAAAAATATATTTCCTGGACTGGCAAGGTAGTTGGAATGCACAACTGTTGATTTGACTGTATATTTTGCCTGGGGTTTCAAACTGTCTACAAACCACATCTAACTACCTTTCAATCCCTCTCATGGGGTCCAATCACTACAGATCCAAAACTCTTTGACTCTAACAACGATAGTTTTTTTTTTTCTTGATGCAGTGTCTCTTGAGACAGAAGAGACTCTGCATCAAGAAACACACACACGTGTATTTGAAAGTATTGTGAAGGAAGGCTAGACTAATACACTCCACTGGGTAGGACCTTCAGTATTGAAAGCAAGGAATAGATGGAAGGCAAACGGACCACTTTACGCATCGCTAGGCTAAGCTAGCTCCTAGGCTACTTCCATCACAACAGGCCTGCAGAGGACCATCACTGGTTCCCTAAACGAAAGTGGTTTGGAAAACGTCCAGGTTAAATGTCGTAAGATTGTTTGCACTTCAAAAGACAGCCGTTAAATGTAGAGCAAAGTGCGTGAGGACACCAGGAAGAGTTGCTAGTTAAACATGTTCGACCTGGTGGTATTCTGCCTCAAAGATGATCAAATGTGTGTAGTTGTCTTTAAAGAAAATACAATTAAAGTGTCGAAATCACACAGTCTAAAGTGATTTACTTGTTAATTTATTAGATTTTAAATCAGGATTAATAAAGATGAATTTAAAGATGTGAGATCAATTAGTTTTTTCAATCCATTGGCAGCCGTAGTATATTGGCTTAGAATAGCAAAAAATGCCCACTCCACATGAGTTTTGTAAAAATGTCAACCACTGCACATATGCATGAGGACATCACTACGCCCTTACTCACAGCACTTGAGTTTAATACATAAACCAGACGGCAAATGGTCAAATTAGAGGCAGTAACATTTGACGGACTCTAACAGGTATAATACTGTCCATTTTCAATCCATTTGTTTAATACATCATTCCATATAGTTTCAGTTTTTCCACAATTGGTGTCAAGTTATCTCCAGCGCACAATCCAAAGGACACGAGAACAACTCAAAGTTTCTGGCTCAAACACTTTTATTTAGTTTTTCTTTTGCCTTTGTCCACTGATTTGCCAGTTCAGAGTTAGGTTGTAAACCTTTAAAGACAAAGAACAAATTACCTTTTAAAATTAAAACATTCACATTAAACATTCCCAAATTAAGTTTTTAACTGGGTTTACATTTAAATAAACAGCTTATACTTTCAAATTGAATGAAATATTTTAGCAAATCCTGACAATTAACTTGATGCTGCAATGATTCACCCTAATCTACGCAGTTACCCATGCTTTAAACATGAATCAGTATTTTAAACAAAAGTAAATAAAATCTCACCGACCATTGGCGTCTTTGGACCGAACCGTAGAGTAACTTGTGTCTCTTCTCCGCTGTGCCGGTTTAAAAAGGGAATGAGGACCTCTACACAGGTGCTCCACAATTAGTGCTTTCTGCTGGTGCACTCTGGGAAGTGTAGTCAAGATTCAGCTCAACAATTGGCATTGTCATAATTAAATTCCCTGTGAAGCATAGTTTCTTGCTATGTATCCGTCTAATCTGTCTAAGGAGAGTACAAGCAGCGTAGCTGGCTAAGAAAGAGTATGGTTGATGACTGTGGAGAAGAGAGGAGAGGGGTAAACATGTACGAACACTTAAATCTGCAAATGAGAGTATTGTTGGATCCCCAAGTGGGATTTTAAAAGAAAATGCTATGTAGTGTTTGTATTAATATTATTCCAGTTAAGTCCTAGGCATTAAGTGCCTTTTGTACTACATATGCAGCTTGGCTCTTTCCCTGAGCTACAGTGAACAATGATCCTATAGAGACCTGAATGAGTCTTTTCAAGTTTTGCAAAGTGCTAGTTTGGCTTTCAAAGTATGTCTCCTTAATTAGAATCCCTCGCCCATCTACATACCTCTCCCAACTCCCCTCATTTCGTTGCCTCATCTGCCTCTCACTTCATATGTCAGCCCAGTTCCATCGTTCCCTGCCAAAGAGCTGCCATTAGCATTGAACGTGATCGCCTAACCTTTTTCAACTTACCTGCCAATATACAATTCTACATTAGAAATAAAACATTAAACTGGACCTGCTCCGTCACCTTTGACTTAATTTGCATCCTGTCCTTTTGGCAAGGCCTATTATCAGCCTACAAGCTGACTGGCTGGGTTAACTTCACTTCCTCTCCTGGTGTGTTTGCCCGCCTTCCTTTGTGCCTCATCCCTGATTGTTCCCACCTGTGTCCAAACACCTGCACCTCCTCACTGTATTTAAAGACATATCATGCTGATTTTAGGACCAATACTTGTATTACGTGTTTCCACCATAATACGTTCACATGATATGCTGTTTGAAAAGCACATTTTTTTCCTATTGTCTGTGTTAATATTCCTGTATTTACCTTTTGTCCGAAACGTTGTGTTTCAGCGCTTGTCTCTTTTAGCCGCCCTCCTCTACGAATCAGCCCAATCTTTGCGCGAATCGTGCATTATAGGTTTCAAAATGATTGCGCAAACCCACAGCTTTTTCCCAATTCTTGCCGGCACATGGTTTTCATATATGAAATGATTCAATTTCTTTCATGTACCGTCTAAGCCCGGGATGTCATGTAGAGAATCGTGCAGCTGACTACAGTGCATTTTGAGGGTTGAGTGCTTTGACGTGTTTGGGGGGGGATGTGCTGGGGGGAGGGCCAAGGCCATTTAAGGGACTCACCTGGCTAACCCCAGAACTTCGAAACAGGTTGTTTAATTAGTATTAATGAATTAAAGAAATCATAAACAAATCTGCAAGTTGTTTTTTCCAGCCTTTGAGGGTTGATGGTCAAAACGGTCAGGGTCAAAGTGGAATAATATGTCCACTTTTAATCCTGTGTGTCACTTGTATTGTCGTCGGTTTGTGTGTTATTCGTGGTTTCCCCTTTGACCCTGACCGTTGTGCTCTGATGTTTCCTTAACCTTGTTTCCTGTTTGCTCCCAGGCACATTTTTGAGTTATTAAAAGTAATTTTGTTGAAGCCTGAGTTATGTTGTGAATCCTAACAAAAAACAGTCTGAAACCAGCCTAGAGAGTTTTAGAAAGAGCAATAGTAGGTTTTGTCTGAAAATAGAAATTAATTAAATATTGAAGAAATCCTATTTTTGTACTCAAATTACCTTTTCATCACTGCCAGATGTGTTCAATTAAAAATGTTATTGACTGTAGACAGAAGGATAAAAAGTGTGCTTATTTGTGATCATTCCAAAAGAGCCACAACTCTGGATGCATGTGGCATTACATGACAAATCATGGATGACTTTTGCCTATACGGTTAGCCACAAAAAACGGCTCTATTCCATGAGGAATTTCATGCCAAAAACAATTACCAGAACTCCAGCTATGACTCTGCCCTCCCACGCACAAGAATATTCATTTGTAGCCCCAAAATGAACAAAAGTGAGTGCAGAAACAATGGGGCCGTTCAACGGGAGTTGAGCATGTTTCATTTGTTGATAGTTTTCTCGTTCCTGCAGGATAATATCTGCTAGAATAATATATACCATTGCCCTGTGCAAGCAATTGCGAGGCATAATGTGATAAATACTGAATATTGAATAGCAGAACAGACTATTAAAAAAGGAGAAATCCTTATTTATGCTCTATTTACTGAACGTTTTCCTTCTAGCTCAGACATTTTTACGCAATCTTATTTTTCCTCAAAGGGGTAATAAAAACAGACACGTTTGGTAGAAGCCGAGTGGGAAGATGAATGAATGAATGAATGAATGAATCTCACAAACAGCTCAGTAGTCTTGAACAGTAATCAAGCTGAAACGCTGCAGCTTGGGCACCATGAGCACATCCAATAATGAACAGAGTATGCCTTTGTACATACAGTCCAATCCAAACTCTTTTTCTTCTACATGCAATCCTACAGGTGAATATTATTTTTCTTGTAGCGTTTTCTTTTCCATCCCCACTTTAGAGAAGAAGAAATTAAACTTAATAACAGACATATTGCCCCCTTTCAGCCCTCGGCCAAAATAGTGCAGTGTAGAGCTGTAACAGCCACTAATTTCAATCAAAATTTATCAAAGGCACATTGGTCTCTGCAGGGCAGCAACAGGGAGAGCGGGAGTCTAATGGCCGGAGGGAGGAAATTATCCAAAGGACCTGTGAGGAAGCTGCTGCATAGCCTCTGACCTCTGGACCGGAGCAGAGCTCAAGCAGTCCTTCTATTCGCTCTCATTGTAAGAAAATCCGGCAATCCATATTGTCCCCAGAAAGGAAGGAAGTGGTGGATTTAGATGTGTCCTTAATAATTCGTTTCATTGCCCCCTTTGGTATACTTACAATATATCTGTCCTTGGTTTAAGCTGTTGGGTTGTGATCTCCCTCTGGTATAAGTCCTTTTCTCAAATTGAAATTGATCGCATTGCATTGATGTGAAAATGCCACTCAGCGTCCATTCTTTGGAAACAAAAAATGTAAAGAATTAAAAGAAATAATTTTTATCCGACCTTTCGGTCCAGGCTCCAGACAGCAGCCCTTGACTCATTTGTGGTCCTCTCCAATCCTCAATCGCCCTGAATCTGTCCTCTTCAACAAATATCCATGGTGCTCATCTCCAACGCACTATTTTTCTTTCTCTCCATCAAATAAACCTTGATGATCTAAAATAAAATGAGATAAACTCAAGAAATAGATCTTACCTTCAATCAAAAAATACACACAGAAAAACCTTTCAGTAGAGTACTCGTTTGCATCAAGGTAGCTCACTTCTAAAGAAATGAATCACTTCTAAAGATATGAATCACGCCTCCGAGTTGCAAGTAAAATGTAGCTCTCATTACTTTCACTGTTGAGCAGTTGCAAAGCTCAAACTCTCAGCTCAAACTGGAAGGGCTGACTTCTCAATTGGTAATGTCTTTTAAAAAAAATGCATGCAAGTTTTTTATAAGTTTAGCCTCCAGAAGTCAAAGCAAATAACATTTCAATAGATCACACTACCAACAGAGTGGCTAGAGTGATTAATAAGCCTTTGGTTGTGGTTGCAAGGTGCCGCGCAGATTTCAAAATGCATCAGCTTTTCAATTTACTGTAACAGGCTCAGATTCTACACCTTTTTATGCTACAAGATGCCGCTCCATGAGCACCACGGGCAGTACAGTACGCCCAAACTCATATACGCCCTACCGGAGGCCACAGCGGCGAAGCCGCAGTATACCCCTCAACACACAGACGTTCACACATGTATATTATCAAATGCCCTCCTGGTTCAATAATCCACTGTTCCTTATTTATCTTTTTTTATTATTACAAAAATCCCCTCGTGTCTCTCAGTTATTGGTTTGAAGTTATTTCCTCATTAACAATACAATGATACTTCTTCACTACTGTTGCACAATTCTCACTGCAGGTTCAAAATATAAACAGCTTATAAACGGCTTACAATAGTTCAAGTTAAGTTTACCCATCACAGTAAGTACTGTTACGGGATCTAATGCCCCCACCAGCCAAAGCGTAACTAACCAAACATCACAGGGAGGGAGGTTTGAAGTTCAGCCACACATTCCATACATACTCTGAAAGATTTGCTTATTTATTTGCAGCATCTGCTTATTCTGTGTTTACAGCGCCACCTACTGGAAGAGAGTGTTTACTTCCTAATAGTTACTTTCCTTTTTTTTTTTAAAATCAGGAAAACATGACCAGGACCTTTTCATTTTTTGTCAGCCACCCCGAGGGAGGACAGTGTGCTTTAGTAATGCAAATATAGACTACACGGACCCCAGATAGTCACTACTGTCTACTGTCAGATATCCGGGATGAGAGTGAAGTTTTGTGTAACTGCGTCACCTTCTCTTATCCCACTTAGCCCAGCCATCAAGCGTGGAGCTCCGGGCAATTGGGAAATATTTTGGAATATTTGACGGGGGAATTTAGCTCTAGCTAAAACACAGGGATGAACTTAAAGAAGAGCCTCAGCGAAGAAAAAGGAGGATTAGTATGAGAATGACTAGAATGAGACAGACAAACGGGATGGAGATACAGATGAAATCCACCAACGCCAAGAGTGACTTAGCTCAAAATGTATAATCTGGCGACAGCTCCGGGGGGAGGACAATCGTTTTCCAATATGATAACCTGTGGTGAGCACCTCGTTCCAATATTTGTGTGAGATTCTCTGTCGTGAGGATTGAGGAATAAAGAGGGACAAAAGATTACGTATTCTAAGCACCTGCTACCTGCCGCCGCTTAATTACAGGATCAGTGTCTTAATTACCGTCTGTAATCAGCACAGCAGAATGACTGTCCTCTCAGCGTCAGCTCTGCTTTGGCTTTTCACAGCATCTTCCTCTATCATGGATTTCCATCAGCAGGGCAAACATGGGCTCTTGTATTTATTTGAAGAGCCGGGCAAGGGGAAAGAAACTGTCAACGAGTTAAGCCAAGAATAATGTGCTGGGTTTAATACATTTTTGATGCAGGCTGTTTCCTCTTAGGATCAACACACGGCACAGGCTATCGTGGGTTTCCTTTTTTTTAAACTATCCTTAAGTAGCGCAGGGCAATAGAGCAAATCTAGTAGTATCCAATGCAATTTCTCTCTCAATATGTGGAATAATAAATTATTTTATTTAAGTTTTCAAGTGCTTGTTGCAGAATAATCATTTTTCAGAGGTGCTCAACCTCAAAATGTATCAGTGCCAGCAGAGAGCAACCAGCTAGGATATATCATTTTATATAATTACTGCTTTCTTGTTGCCAAGGCAGCCAAGCTGAGAGGCTTTTTATTGCAGCAGTCTTCAATCTGTCAGCTGAAACAGCCTTGAGGCGTCTTTTTGTCAGACTGGGAAGGATTATCAGTGCTATGCCAATAGTAGGTAAATTCATTTTGAATGACAAATTCCTCATGTATTGAGGAAAACAAACCTGTACTTTGTTACTCTTGAAGATGTTCCTATTGGCTGCACTTGTTTGTCGAAGCTGAACGTGGAAAATTGTAAGTATGTTTTGATGGAGTTATTGTTGAGGTTAGGTGATGCTGAAACTGATGCCTATTAATTTTTTGACATGAACTGTCGCGCATATCACAGCATGAACAAAACCCCACTGGGATCACTTAAGAGGCAGTACTATCAATACAAAGCACCAGCTACGATTTGTTTTCTCTCTTTTCACCGCTCTCTGCGGTAGAGCAGAGGGAGGAGAACACCTGTTCCTCTATTAGCTCCTGGAGACAAGTACAGGCTCCGGGGACATGAGGTCCAACGTCAGGTTGTAAATCTTCAACTTTTCCTGTTTCTTCTTCCTCTTTCTGGGTGCTTTTTACGGATTGCCAGTAGATTTAGCTAATTAGTCGGAGCTAGGTGTTAATTAGCCAAGCCAAGGGTGTGTGTGTGTGTGTGGGGGGGGGGGGTGGGGGGCGGTTAGGTTCCAATCTATACTTGATGTCTCACAGAGCTCCAACTCTTTGATCTCCCCTGTAGGGCTGCACGCGCCACTGTGCTTGTCATTTACAATTAGGATGTTAACAGATATTCCAAAGATAACCCCCTCCCTTCCTTGTCCAAGTTGGATCAGTGGAACAAGGAGGATGAGAAAATCAGCCGAGAAAATAGTTTCTTCATGTCAAGCATTCTCCCTTCAGCTGTCTGATTGGGGGCTGCAGCTCTGATAGGCAAAGCCACACATGCTAAGAATCGGGGAGAACATAAACAAAGAAACCTTTTTTGTGTTTGTCGGTTTGGATGAAATGCCAATGAAACCCCTCAATCGCAGTTATTATTGGTGGCAGTTTTTTAAATTGGAAAAAATTCAGCCTGAATATTCTGATTATACCATACAATAATTGTGTAATTATAGTCGATGTGAAATCTAAATGTGTCACCAGCAGAAGTAGCTACGAAAGAGTGGTAATTTAGGCCATCCCACCACCACGAAATGCTAATCCAGTGTGTCGGTTGGCACGGCCCTTCAGAGGCTTAAAGAAGAGCACACGTTTCCCACAGATGGAATACAGCCAACTGTGTGTGGGACTCGAGGTGTAGGTAACAACATGTATATCAAAGCCAGGGTTAGTAATCTTCAAAAGCCTTTGAGATATTTGATTTTTTTAATTATTAAATCTGCTGAATTATTTCACTCGTCTGTTGAAAATATTTGTTATCCAAAGTAACAGAAAATGCAAAAAGTTTGTGTTAAATAAGGACATTAGAACGCTGCTCTACAGTGCCAATATCGGTCATTAACAAAATATTTTTAATATGCAAAAAGATTCCAGATGTTTCTGTGAACATAAACAGATCAGCCAAAAGCTGTCTGTACACGTTTTGTACGCATTCCCAGTCCGCATGAAATTGAAAAGTGCTTGCTTAGGAAAGTAAAGGCAAAATATAAATTACTTTGTGTGTTCGGTCATGTACTTTCCTGTCATTAACGTCATACTTGTTAATTTAATGACTTGATGTTCTTTTCCTGGACATTTGTTGTGCTTAAAGCAATCATTCAAATTTGCCAGGGCCTTATCACGTCTTGACATTTTATTCTGATTCATGAAAGAGATGGCAGAGTGTGAATATGCATCGAAAATGGATTAGTGGCTGTAGAATTTTCACTAGTGTCTAATTTGCATCTCTGCAGTGCCTCAAATATCTAGCAGCAGGTTCTGTACTGAATCTTGTAAACACCTTTGTTTTGTATGATGAAAAGCATGGGGGGTTAGGGCTAAGGAACAGAATGCACATATTAAATAATAAAGAGTTAGCAGAGGTGCATATGCATATAAAAAATGGTTCTTATGGGGAAAGCTTGATGCCTACAGTCTATGGATGCGCTTGTGCAGGAATAGCACAAAGGTTCTTCCCCTCAGTAAGGCAGTTACAAGGAACTAGCCTGGCTACAGCATTCTTCTGCACAGATACAACATGACGGGTCATTTAACATTTTTCTGTGTTGCATGGAGTAATGTTAGAATTGTTTGACCGTGTTCTTGTTTTAGAACGGTAAATCTATGTCAGCAAACCATGAAGGAAATAGACAAATTATTGAATGGGTGGCACACATGTCGTGTGTTTGTACAGTAAATGGGATGGATGGGTAACAGTTGGAGGGAATTCTCGGCTACTGGAAGATGTTCAATTGCAGCCATTAGGAAAGAGACCAGTGTGGGTGTGTGTTTGCGGGAAGGACCGAAGGAAAAAAATGGGGACAGAGGGCCAAGAAAATCGATCAAAGATTGAAAGGCATGTCACTCAACTGAGAAAGCCAGGCAGGTTTTTGCAGAGGAGACAGAGGAGCCAAGAAGAAAGGAGTGTGAGAATAAAGCTAGAGGGGAGACAAAAAAGCAATTGAGTGATATTCTGCTCACACTTGATTTGGGAGTAAAGCAGCTTCAAGGGGTTAGAATAGAGAGTCAAAAAAACAAAAAAGAAACTGAGAGAAATGGAAGAGGAGGGGGCGTTTGAGGGTGTTGTGGTAGTGGTGACAAGACAGAAGTGGTTGCCAAGACTACAGCACAGCATAAGCAGTATAGGAACAGAAAGATTAAAATAAAAAGAAAATATTAATTAACTTAATTTTCATGCTTATAGTTGGTAACACACTTGATCTGTTACTTTGAACCTGCGTGTTGCAATTCAGTAAGTCTTTTCTAGATTCATTGCTGCATGAGTTATAACTAATGCATGACTCAACTATTGAAGTCAAAATGCATATCAGGTTGGCAGGTCTGCTTATTGATAGAACGGTGGACCACTTTACCTTCTGCCTTGTCAGTCCCTTCAACTCAAAATCTACCTCCTCAAAAACGGTAGCGTTAGCTAATCATTTTCCACCGGAGCTTTAGCTAGCTGGCCAACGTCGCGTTCTCTCTTGCTGTGTTAAATGACTCAATTCATCAAGCTGTAGCTAATGTTAGCTAGGTCTATGTCAACAAAGCTCCTGGGTAACTTAACTTGTATATACCAGAAAAACCATCACTCACCCTGTTGGCAATTCACTGAATATGAATACCCCCCCCCCCCCCCCCCCCCAATGTGCAACTTACCCGATATTTTCCTCTACTACCATATACTGACAGAGGATGAGACGCCCCTACTTCAGAGAAGCATAAAGAAGAGCACAGTATAAGCACATCATTTGAACAATGAAAATCTATAATGATTTATTCATCTAATTGCACTAGGAAAATAAACAAACAAATACAAAGTATATAGGAATGGGTTGGTTACCCTAAATCACCCTTCACGCTTTCAGTTGATAATGAATAATATAGTTTCATCACAGGAAGACATGACAGGAAATTAACAGCAGTGACCAAAGACAGTACACAATAAACGTCACTGAGTACCAAATAAAATAAGGTAGCCAAAAAAGTGTTTTGGTTCTAGCTGGTGGTAACGAAAAATCAATCCAATCCGGGCAAAGTTATTCTTCTGTGTAGCCTGCTGCTAAATAGTACAAAGTTGGGTTACTTCACCTTACGTGTCCCTCTAGTTTGCACTCGTTATCGGAGCTCTGTCTCTGGGTGGCAGGGATCCGTCAATCTCCGCGGCGGCAAAGATGAAAGTTGACCGCAATTACAACTCCCGCGATTACAACTTTTTCCTCTGGCCGCCGTAGCGCGACTCGCCAGCGTCTCGAACGGCTACACACTCCAGAGGCAAAACGGCAATCTCCTGGTGTCGTTCACGCTAAGCGATATTGGGTCTAAACGTCATTGCTTTCAAACCGTTTCTGCTGGGTCAAACAGCTGCCATCCTGTTCTCCCCCGTTCCTCCCGCGCGCTCCACTTCCTGGCGCTTTCTTTCCTGTCTTCCCACCTGCTGATTGGCTGCCGTCAGGACTTCAGCGGAAAACAGTATTAAAGGCAAAGGGATAAACAATAGACGAATATCTCGTACCTGCAACAAATAGACGTTCATTCCTGCCGCTCGTATCTGCAGAGTCATTATTTTGGGCAAGGGACAACCATTCGAAAAACCCAACATCCACTGAATATGATTTGGACTATCTGATGAGCATACGAACGCTGCTTTTGTCTAACAATGACCCCATGGCGCGCAGCAGCAACCCCTTTGCCCAGTATTCCTGCAGCACATCCCACTGGTTTCCCTGAGGGATGCTATCATAAGCCTTTTCTAATTCTAGAAAGTACATCACTTGTAGATTTGATCAGCCAATCCCATGACCGCTCCAACACCCCTGTGAGAGTAAACAGCTGTTTTGCTGCACCACAGCGAGGACAGAACCTACATTGCTCCTCCCGAATCTGAGGTCCCTTTTTCCAATAGCAAAGCACTACTTGATTCGTATCAGGCAGGCTATTCTTACCAATGATTCCCTTCTAGGTTTATCCATATGCTTGATAGTATTTAAGTCCCAGAGCAGAACCCTGGAAGGCTCCAATTAGGCACAGTTTCCGTAACGACACATAGACTCAAATGAGGTCGGGCTGTTGTTTGTTGCATGAGCACAAACAACCATCAGCAGCTAGGTTCCAATTGGGCGGCTGCTCATCATTCGTCAACCATCAATTCGGCTGCAACTTAGCCGTCCCATTCCTTAGCTCCTCCCACTCAAATGCGGCATACGAATGCAGTGTTTTGTCCCCGCTTCAAAAGACACATCTGACGTATCCTTTACAGATTTTGTTATTCAAGACAGGTGACCTGGCAGCAAGGGAAGTGGGAGTTTTAATAAATATAAATACTTGAAATCACTTGAATAGCTACAGATAGAAATGTTATATAAAACCGTATATCAAATTTCTGAACCATCATTATGCGTGGGCCCAAATATATTTAGTTATAGTTGTTACTAGTCCAAAAACCAGCTCCTGTCCTTACCACAAGAGTGGGGACGTTATACGTGCACCTAGCCGTAATGCCCTGCAATTCCCTGCAAGTGGGGGTCCCACCAGATGCCTTCCAGCAAGCTCTCCTCACAGGTTTGACTCCACTGGTTTGTTTTTTTTCCAAGGTAAGTTGTGCAATTCTTTTCTAGGTGATTCATTCAAGGGTCAGAAAACCGCTGTCGGTTTGCACCTTGACCTAGACTTGGCAGACCCGACCAGCGTCACAATATGGAGAGCAGGCCACCAGAGTTGGACGCAGACTAAGATCAGGAGGCAGCAGGGACAATGTAGTGTTTTAATTGAAAAAATGCTTACAAGCACAAAACAGCAGTCAAGCACAAGGGTGGAACTCATGCGGGACTCCAAAACAGCAGTCAAGCACAAGGGTGGAACTCATGCGGGACTCCAACGATGATTGAAAAAAAACAAGGATAGGGCCAGCATTAATATTAACTAACTAATGGAGAAGTGGGAACATGCAAAAACAGAAATGAAAAAAAAAACAGACCCAAAGCACAAAATCATCTGGAAGACGCAATATTGTCCAGTCTCAACATTAAAAGTAGGCAGTCAGTTAGCGGATGCCAGTTTGCCCAGAACCGTTGAAATGATCCCCCATCTAGGAACAGTTTAATGATATCTGCACATATTTTAATGACGAGCTCACACAATACTGAAATTATCAAGACTCCACTGGTCCACTAAGTTTATTCAAACATCAAATATAAAGCATTATCCTTGTAGGATAAGACTACAAATAATTGATTAGCAGAAAAGTCCAAAACACTATCTGAGCCTAAATAATAAAGGATGACAAAATGAAGACGTAGTTGCTCGAATGATGAAATATAAAACCTTTAGACCTCTCAAAATTACATTTTGAATTTTTTATTTTTTATTTTATTTATGAAAAGGATGAATGGATGGATGGATGGAAAAAGGTAGACGTAGTAAGTCATCTTCACCCCACCGCAAGCACAACTAATGACTGTCAAAGCTGGTAAAACAACGGCCAGCAAAGAAGTACACCACCAAACAGCTACCATACCTTACTTAAAGCAAGCAAAACAACTAAATGTAATACAATAAGAACTGATGTGCTCCTTTAGCCACCATGTCCCTGTTTTTTGTAAAGCCTGTCAGTCATGTGGCCTGGAAACCCTGAAGGCTTTTATTGACCAATGTCTCAGCACAAGCCATTACAAGGAGAGGCACTTCTGCTCTAAACTCAAATCATCCTCATGCTTTGCCCCCTAGTAAATGTTAATGTTAGCTGGCACTGGCAAGGCAGCAAAAGGTGGAAATTGAAAATCACTACACAGTTACGCTTCAAGGACTTGAAAACAGTTACTTATTTTGCCCCCGATCACGCAAAAGAGCCTCGATGCTAATTGAGACAGCATGCACTCATAATCACAGAAATGTCTGAACCCAAGCGCTGCAGTGTTTTAAAAGAGGATGCCATGGACACGGATGTTTTCTAAATCCCGAGACTTAATGCATGTCTTCTTTCTCTCTTTCTCTGTATCGGTGGTGAGATAGAGTGACCTATGGAGATATAAATGACATGAGTTCCTATCTATCATTCCTCCGTCCTTCCCTCTCCCTTTCCTCCTCCCTGGCGCCGTGGAAATCAAAGACTGCTGAGCCAAGGAAAAAAAAAGATTCCATCAATCTTTGCCTGTCCCTAACAGTCACGTTTACCTGACAAAGTTGCACAGCACTCTGTGAAATGCAGTTCCTTCCTGTCAAAGCCTTGGATTGTGCCCCTGAAATAGTGTTTCTTTCTTTATATTAAATTCTATCTAGGGGGCTGCCTTGGTGTCCGGGCAATCGCACACTGTAGGTGCATAATATGGACTTGCACGATCATGGAATCTGTCTCATGCCTTTCGTCACATGTCTTCCTCTCTCTATTTTAAGCTTTATTTATTCAATGAGGGTTTGCTGAGCATGCAGGTTCGCTTACAACGATGCCTTGCTTAAAATTTATACAGATGCACACATTGTGTAGCAGCAATGTTTTTGATGTTAGACATTGTGGTGCAGGTGAGGCTTTGCCTAAAAGGGTCCCTCAGCAGTAGTTGTTATGTTTTAATCCACTTGCATGGCTAATCCAAAGTTGTATATTTCAGTGAATTAACAATTCCATAAGATAAAATACACGGTGGCGTGGTGGTTAGCACTGTCGCCTCACAGCAAGAAGGTCCTGGGTTCGATTCCGCCCAGTGGCCTTTCTGTGTGGAGTCTGCATGTTCTCCCCGTGTCTGCGTGGGTTCTCTCCGGGTTCTCCGGCTTCCTCCCACAGTCCAAAGACATGCTCTGGGGATCAGGTTAATTGGGGACTTTAAATTGCCCGTAGTTGTGTGAATGTGAGTGTGAATGGTTGTGTGTCTCTGTGTTGCCCTGCGATTGGCTGGCGACCAATCCAGGGTGTACCCTGTCTATCGCCCGAAGTTGGCTGGGATGGACTCCAGCGACCCTGTGTGCAGGATAAGCGGTCTGACAATGGATGGATGGATGGATAAGATAAAATAAGGTCAAACATGCTCAATCTCCTCCACCTTTATGCTACTGGCAGTCCTTTCAATAATGGGCGTATGCAATATTGGTAATTTATATTTACCTTCACACATTTACCAAAAGGATAGCACTCTCATGTTTATTTTGAGAAATTGTGATAAATTCAGAGAACACAAAATCCAAGGAATTACACACAGTGTTTTCATGAACATTTAAAAAAATAAAACCTTGTAACCAAATGTTTGAATTTTGTTGTATAATATTTACTGTACAGTCTATTTTGTTTAATTATCAATTTGGCTTTGAGATCAATTAAATAAAACATATGTTGGCACTGCTCTTTTTCTGCTCAGCATATTTCTTGTATAATGGCACGAAGAACACAAAAATACATATTGCTTACTATTTACAGATTCCAGAACTTTGTATTTATAGGGCTGAGTTTTTTATGTTGAAATACAGTTTAAGTCCTCTCTTTCTAATGGTTGCTGTTCCTTTCCACCAAATACCAAGATTGGAAACTAATCTGTTCAAAGTTTTGTTCAACGCTTTGAGTCTTACTCAATTATTAGAGTGGCTTTACTTCAAGTAGTTGGTCATTATATAACGGTCTTGTATGCTCACTGTACATGAGTTATTCCTCTCTGATATGGAGATATGGAATTGTCCTGCTAGCCGCTGAATGAATTACATATTAATGTGGACAAAGATTGCTTTGCACAGTCTCCAAAGCTGGAGTATATCTGTCCTCATTATTCTGATAGGACATTGCCCTAAGACAGATTAGACAGCAGATGCTAACTACTCTACTAAGCTTGAATAACCCCAAAATCTTTGCCCGGCCTTATTTTTCATTTCTGCCTGATAATGTTATTGCAGATATGCTTATGATGGTCTTTCTAAGTATAGCGAGATCCCCCTGGGTTTGGATGTAAGCCGAGAGGATCAACACATCATGGCGGGCCGCAGAAGCGCTGCCCAGAAGCGTGTCCCCGGCAGCTGCTTAATGAGAGGACAGAGAACGGCGAGCACCTGGAAGCCTGCTCTTTCCTGAGACCGGTGAAAAAATGCCTGTAGTGAATCAGTTGACAATGGCCTCTCCAGACAATGTCGCAACCCCACTCAGCCTCCCGGCAGGCCGGCAACGCCATTTATCCAACGCGGTAGCCTCATAGCAGTTGTTAGGCTGATGTAACATGAGATGACTCCCCCCGCTAAAGCAGAGTTACCGTGGATACACGGCTCAGAGAGAATACTGCCCCCACCCTCCTCCTTGGCTCCCATTTGTTGTTTTGTTAACACAATGAGACACATAGTATTAGGGTCCCTATCTGCTTATCAGTTTTTTCCCCCCTGTCTGTGCTTTTGTTTCGTTGTTTTTGTCAACCTAGAGTTTCCAACCCTGCGTTCCGCCTCCGGTCCCACCCTTCTCTCAATAGCTCAGCTGTGGCTCATTCCGGGGATCACCAGTGACGGGCATAAAGGCGTGTCGAGCGACGGGTTTCCACACCAGAACCCTGCTTTATCCGCCCCAGACAGCAAGACGTCGGTGGAGATTCCCTCCCGACCCCAGTAGAACCCGAGGAGCGCTTTCTGTTCCCCTTTTGATTATTTGCCTGTTTGTTTGTTTTTTGTTCACTTCACAAATAAAATCATTGGCTACAAATCAAACTGCTGTGCGTGTGCATTTGGGTCCACCAACTACACCCCTTAACACATAGCCACCTCTGGAATACATCGTGACAGATATGTGATGTTATTGTTCAGTATGCGTGCTGCGTGGAGCATCATAATTCTGCACAAGGAGAAATACTTGTCCCTCTGAAAGCCAGGAGCTGTTCTGGAGTTAACAGCCAAGTGCATATATGGTGCTTAACCTCAATTTTTATTGTAGAGCAGTCAAACAATTCACAGATGTCACAAAGGACTCAAAATAAAAGACCGGCATGTCAAAAAACAACTTGTCTCTGAGCGAATGCACAAGGCATGAAAGCAGCCTGACAACCACAAGGAATATGATGTTTTGTATCAGTACTTTCAACTGTATTTCCCTGACAGCCCTATTCGAATTGTGCGGGACGAAAGACTCTCGACAGTTGATCTTTTTTTGAAAGTTTTACACTTTTTGTGAAAACCTTATCAACGGTGTCCCTCCGTGAAGCATCGTCCACTCTTCAATGTCAGCTCTGTGACAAGGCTGTGTTTGGTTCATATTGACATGAGAGAGCTTTGAAAAGGAGACAAAGGAGCAGCATATCATCTTTGGGAGGATTTTTAGCCTTGGCCTTCTGTAACTTCTGCAGGAAATTATAATGCAATAACGGAAGCGCCGTCCTTCTTTCCAAATGGGAATACAAACAAATGATGGATAACAGTAATCGGGGCAGTCTTCGAATGTTCAGGGAGGAAATAAATGGGGAGAGAACCGAAATTAACAATAAAAAAAGCTTCCATAAATAACTATGATTAGATGGAGGGTAGAATTGGGGACTGGTAAAGAGAAGAATAAAAGGGAAAAAAATACCAAGCAGTTTGGACCCCAGTGAACAGCAGCATCCCGAATGCATCTGCCCTGTTTGCTGTCTATTTATGCTGCTCTGTGTGTGGGTTGGCATAGCTGTGTGTGTGTGTGTCTCAGATGCTGCTCCAATGCAATGTTTGTACCAAGCAGAGGGTGCAGGTGCATTGGTAGCCTGGAAAGTCTATTTCACTACTGCTCCATCTTTCTTCTTTTTTTTTTTTTTGTATTTCGTGTATTGCACAGAAATGAATCACATTGTTAAAATAGGAAACCAGCTGAACTGAGCTACAGCTATTAACACAATCCTGTGTAACAGGATAATATTCCAAACTACTGAACCCACAACCAACTTGACAGGATGAGAGAGAACCAAAACTGATCGAGGCTTTCTTCCAATTATCATTTTCTTTTCTATTGATTGATTATTGATGAATTTGGTTGCGGTCAAAGACGTTGTACGTGAATTCCAAAGCTGATAAATTGCTCTTTAAATGAATTGAACACAGCTGAATTGACTGTAAGAAGAAAGGTGTCAGAAGGCAAGCGGTATCTTCTCCTCTGAGCATTTTCACTCTTCCCAGAAGCAGCCCCGCTCACCTTGGAATGACATGGTTATTGCTGTGTCGTGTTTGGAAGAAGACTGTTTGAGCCATGTCCGCTGGCCTGAATAATACTGTCACCTGAACAAGCAGGATGGAGGTTGGGGGATTAGCCAGCCTATTGGCTGCTGGCTCTCTCGCCTGCTGAAGGGCAGATAGAAATGAAGACAATTATTTTATCAAACAATGTCAATGTTAATATTAATTACCCGGGTAGCAATTCTGTGAGTGAAATTCTGAAAAAACAAAGACAACAAAATCGAAGCAAAAAAAATGGCACACATACATAGACAAACAAAGTTCAGACACGGAAAACGTGTGCACCGCACGACCGAAGGTTGTTTAGGGACCAACCTGCACATGCAATCCAACCTCACATTTCTGCCATTTCTAAATGGCCAATAGAAAAATGTTCAGGCTTGGCTTTCAATGACACTAAATCAATGCGTTGCCATTGCCAGACTTATTGAGAACTTTTTTTTTTCTCTTTGTCTCTCACTTCAACAACCTCTGTCAATGGACAGCGATGAATTGCAAAGGCATTTACAATCACCGTCTACGTAGAACTGTTGCGATTGTATGTCAATCGATCGTCCAAAAGTTAAAAAAACGTAAGCCATAACCTCCAGACTTCAGCTCTTATAAAAAAATCAAATCAAACCACTTTTAATTACGCTTCAGTAGAAATAAGCCACTTGTCTAATTGTTACATGAACTATACAGTAGTTATGTCTGTTCAAACATTTTAAATTAATAACTTCATATGTATAAAAAAAACACTCCGAGCATATAATTAACCTTTTATTGCAGAGGAAATTATATATGAATGCCCCCCCAGCCTCAATATTGTACAGTATAATTGAATCTCTTCTGTCAAATGAGAGAGAGCATTAAAGCATGTGTGGTACTTTGCTTTGGATGGCTTCCATTCATCTGGTGTAGATTATGGCTATACATATTCCAAATGTCTAAATAAGACAGGCATTTGTTTTTCCTTTCACAACATTCATTTTGAATATCCCAAGATCATTTGAAACAAAGCGATGATCATTTGCAGTCAATCCGGGGTCCGTAACACCGCAAGTAGCGGGAAATATGATTTGGTGGAAAATGAATAGGGTGCGGATGCAAGATGAAGTTCTACCTCCATTTCACTATTTTGCCAAGAAGGTATATATTTAACTAAAGTTTGAGAAATGATTATGTAAGATTATTCAGCAATGTGTCTCAATTTATTTGAACGGTCGTTAACTAATATAAGTATATTAGCCATTCCATTTGTTTTCACCAAGGAACCGAATATTAAGTATCTGACATTAATCATCATATTCAATTCACGTTTAGTACACTATGTATATCGGAGCTTTGAGACGAACCCTAGATTCCCCCCGTAGTCCACTTTCTTCTAATGATGATATATTGAAGACATTGTGAAACTGCAGTAAATTCTCTGAGGAATCACCGTTTTCATTTCCTGATTTAAAGTTCAATATAAGAACTGCAATGTAACATGACATTTCAGACAGTACATCTTTTTTCGTGCAACCTAACCGTTTGCTTGCATTTCAATGCCAACAAAAAGTTCCCAAACTATGAAAGTGCTTTCCTTGTCAGGTGTGCATTTGCTTGGCTCATTGAGTCAGATTCCAACAAAAGGACTCAGCTGAATCTGTTTTGTAGTGATTAACGTCCTGCGCCAGGGAAATCCCCCCAGCTACTCCACACTGCTAAGCGCTCAGATCTCGGAATGAGACTTGAGCGCATGGAGCGAAAAAAACAAATATGCTGCAGAAACATTGTTTTGGCATGTCAGGCTGATCCTTCCAAGAGCTGAGAGAGGAGAAGAGGGATGCGGAGTACAACTACTGGGAAATATATCTTGGATATCTGGCAACAGGGAAATAAATGTAATCCCTTCCTGCTATTATCTTCGCCTGGGCTTGTGCGTACTTGAAATAATGTTGGCTTGGAGGAGTAGAGTAAAAGTATACTCTCTCCAAATACTGCATGCATTTGACTAGCCTTTGGCTGTTGTTCTGGACAGTGAGGGCGCATTATCTCTTGCTCCTCTGGGCGGATGGCAAACGTACACAAAGAAAGGGAATTGAGGATTTTAGAAGTGGAAGAGAGGAATGCATAATCATGTTTAAAACTCCTCTTATTCATGCCTCCCGCACATCCATGCCTTCCATAAGCTAAAATCAATTCGGCTGCCTACGGGTAATGTTGCTGTCCAAATCTATCCATTCAGCTGACAACCACAGGGGATTTTGATGTGGAGACAGGGTCATGCCCTCGCGTTCTGACTGTTTAGAAAACAGTGCATCCTGCGGTAACATGGAAATAAATCGCCTTGTAATTTGCAATCATTCCTCCACACAGGCAACCACATGCGCTTTGATGTTTTTTTCATAAAAATAGGAACTGAATTCAAAGCTTGTGAAATAGATTTTGTACGTTATTTTACTGTATGTTAATAGCTGTTATTGTCATGACAAACTGTGCCAACCTGCTTCGTGCACGTGCTACGAGTGTTCCTTAAAGCGTCATGATTCTTTTTTTTTTTACTTCATCATGTTGGAATCCTTATCAAAGTGAATACTGTGACTGTGATTCTCTTTTCTGGTTCATCAGACCAAGTAGATGAGCCTGAGATTCAATAATTCTTTTAGCCATTCTGGCTCTCAAATGGGGGACGCAGTATGATTAGGAGGAGCGGAGAAACTGCTTCCCCCTGTGGGAACTGGCACTAACTTCTCTTTTTCTCTTGAGTCTTGGCTGTATCTATCATTCCCACTGATGTAGACAGAAGAACACCGCTCTCTCCTCCTCCTACATTGTTAAAAAAGGTTATGGAGTGATTGCGATGGGCCGATGCGTTCTCCCGCCTCTCGAATTTGTTGCTGCTGCTGTTGTTGTTGTTGTTGTTGTTGTTGTTGTTATACGTTCAATATCTTCTTCTCTTCTCCTTGACATCTGTCGGCTGCCGCTGTGCCTGCAGGAAACCATAGGAGACGACTGGCATCCTCAATGAGGGGAGTAGAAAGTGGCGCTCGCCTTAACGCTCCAACGCTCGCACGCCCGCAGGGATGACAGGGAGAGGGAAAGGTCTAGGTTGACGGGTCTGAAACAACATTCTCTCAAACACATGAGCACATTATCACAAGTGCATATGCACGCTGTAGATTTAGGCATGGACGTGGGCGGGACATGAGGAAAGAAGTCTTGCACAATATAACGCAATTTTTGTACAATTCCTTTGCCTCCCATTGGGTTAAGTATAAAACGTAACGCACAATGAAGTTGATTTATTTGTATACCAACCCTACATTAAACCTGTGTTAAACACAATCTATTAAAACAAACAAACCAAAGAAGACAACCCTAAAGACCAATACACCAATAGAATATATCCCTGCCAAAAACTACTTCTTTACAAGATGTTTAAAAGTGTAAGGGATGTGAAGGAAAAGTTCATCACATGTGTTTTGTGCCGTGGAAATAGTCAGTGCTCAACAGACATAGGAACTCTTGAATGAAGGAATGAATGGTTTAAATGGATTCTTCCGAATGGGGTAAGATTCAGGGATTTTTAAAAGGCGGTCAGAACGTGGTTACCCCACGCTAACGTGTTAAATTAAAACCATGGTTGGAGGGAGGAAATATATAATGGAATATATTGGTTGTTTTGTTAATAGGACCCTTTGACGGTCTAGATTGGTTCATTCAGAGTCCAATCCGTTTTATTTATAAAGCACAGTTAAAATGAACACAAAAAGTGCTGTACAATGAAATAAACACAATAAAACATAATAAATAAATAAATAAATCGACTGTCGTGCACGTAAAATCAACAACCTACGTAGTGTTAAAAGCCAAAGAAAAAAGGTACGTTTTAAGAAGAGTTTTAAAATTAGATAGTGGGGAGGCCTGTCTAATGTGCAGCGGCAGTTTGTTCCAAAGTTTTGGAGCTGCAACAGAAAATGCTCGGTCCCCTCTGGGCTTCAGCCTTGTTTTCGGAACCCTCAGGAGCAGCTGGGTGTGTGGGGGTGCAAAAGTTCAGAGATGTAAGATGAGGCAAAACCAAATAGAGATTTAAAAGCAATTAAAAGAATTTTAAAATAAATTCTTAAATGCACGGGTAACCAGTGGAGTGAAACTAAAATCGGTGAAATGTGCTCAAACTTCCTTGTGCCAGTTAAAAGGCGTGCAACTGCATTTTGCACCAGTTAAAGACGTGCAATTGAGGACCCACTGATCCCCATATAAAGTGCGTTGCAGTAATCCAGATGAGTGGTCACAAAGGCGTGTCAATTTGGGAAGTTCTAAATATCTATAAATACCACATGGGAGATAGTGGACAATTCACTTTTAAACCAACATGTCCAACATTAAATTTCCTTTAAAAAGGGAAAGAAAAAAATTGTACTAGGAAAACTTGAATGCACACAATCGAAACTTCAAAAACAATTGTGATGTGCTACCACCCAAAGAATTTACAAAAGGTGGATATCTCAGTGTGTTTTATGCTGTACAAAAATATGTTGATGAATAGGCACTAAACGCTGTCTGCAATAAAAGGAATTCATAATGTCACTTAGTGAGGCACATGAATACTTGTATTCTACCTTTTGCTATTGTAGGATATTAGAAATAAACTGACGACCCGGTTCATGAAATTAATCAAATGCATATAGTGTACACCAGAATACAGCCATAATTCTGAAACTGTAATAAATAAAGTAATGACAATACTGTAAAACCATGGTAATTGTACAGTCATGATTGTATTTAATGTAATGTAATCAACTCGAATGCATGCATGTAATACTTGCACAACAACTGATATTGACTAAGGGTCATTCAAAATCCGAGTCACATTGAACTCACCAGAAGACCACTCCAAGGGGTGTGGACACTAACTTTCACACCTTTACGGATTGGTATAAATACCTGTAGGCAACAATTGTTCTCGAGTTCGCTGGTGGAGGTAGCAGACGGGCACTAGGGATGGTTGCAGAGACCAGCGGCTCCTCAGGTGAGATGTTCTTTTTACCACAACACCATCTCTTTTATTAAATACATTTGATTTTAACCTTTAGATCTGCGGTGCCCTTTGTCCGTCCGGCGTTTCTTCATTTTTGAACACGACACTATCCAGTGTATTCATTGTGTGGGCTGCCCCGTTGATCACTCTGGTGTAACCTCTTCAGTCTGCATGGTTGGTTCTAATCACCCTGATTTTTTATCACTGGTGATAATCTTTTCATTCAACTTAATTTAAATGGTTTGATGTTGAACTAATACATTTTCTGATTGTGAGGATATGAGAGGCCTTGATGTGCTCTGAGGGTGGCTCAGCTAGTTGAATAAAATAAAGATTAAGAGCTGAAATTAAAAGAGGAAAAGTAAATCAATAAAAGCCCAAATGATTTCAAGCTTGTCCGCTATCTTGGATTCCTGGGCTGTCATTACCAATGTATATGTGGAGGCATGTGGAGTGCTTGAGCTAGTGGGTGAATATGACTCTGATGTGGAAAACCTGAAGAGAAATTGTCTTAACAAAAATGTTTAACGCAGTCAGATGCAGTTAAACAACCTTCGACAGAACACACTAAGTCATCAAATTCACACATCAAATTTCCATTTTGTACTGTGGTGGCGGGGCGTGGTTAGCTCAGCTTCAGGGGGGAGAGCGGGGGAGTGGTTCAGGGGACTGTGCCGGTAGTTGAGGAGAAAGCACAGGTGGAAATAATCTGCACTGATTGTCTCTTTGGTAAAATCAGTGAGCAGGATCCAGATCGAGGCACGTGAGCGGAGCAGAGCACGAGAGTGGCGCAGAGCACGAGAGCTGAGCTGTGCAGAGCTGAGCAGGACAGAGCGGAGCCGAGCAACAGCGCAACGAGCGGCCTCAATCCTGCCCACTGATCTCTTGCAAAATAAAAGTCTTATTGCTCTCAACGCGTGTCCGTGCGTCCTTACGGAACCCGGCTGTGGTAGCGTTATCACGGGCACATGTACCTTTTTAAACAATGAGCATCATGACTTATGCATGCATGAATATAAGAGAAAGCATAACGTGAGTACTTACAGGCCTTAAGACTTCCACTTTGGTCAGTATTATTACTGACATACACTCTCAGGAACATAGCAATTTGAACTGCAAGCAAAAGGCAATTTAAAGGTAGCGTGGCGTGACAGTTTTAATGAAATTTCCCTCGCTTTAAGCAAACAACACTTAACGAGCAATTGGTTTTTCATGATTTCGTCGCACATACAAGTTTTAAAGCCTTCATGGATGGCAGTGACGGTAGGTTGATCAACCACTTAAATACCTCAACAACTTGGCAGGGCATTATTGACAGACTGTAACACCCAGACTGGGGCATTAGGTCACATGTTGTTTTCTGTTGTGTTTCTGTCACTCACCTTTCCCTCTCCCTGTGTACCGCCGCCCTCTGTAAGCCCCACCCTTATTGTTTCCACCTATGTCTCGTTCTCCTGTGTATTTACTCTGTGCCAACAGCTTGTTCTGTGCCAGTTTGTCTCTTTGTTTCCAATGAGCTTACCAGCGATTCTCCTGAGTGTGCCTTCCCGTATTTTGACCCATTTCTGTCCCTCCGTCAACCTTTGCCTGCCGATTTTGGATTGATCCACCTTCTCTGTCTGACTACCTGCCTGAAGTAAAGACTATTTTGGCCTCTGACTACTCCGCCTTGAGTCTGCTTTTGAGTCTAGACCCTTGTGGCCCTAGCGGCGTAACACAGACATTTGTGGTCCTCAGGAGATTACTTTTATTTCATTTGGGAATTCTACTAGTTGAAGGAGCAGTGGATTCCTTGGCATGTAGTACTGCAACAGCAAAAACAAAGCTGGTGCATGGTTTGTCCCTTCCGGGCTACTGTAGGAAATTGGTTGGCTCCATAAAGAGGAGCCGCTTAATAGTTATGAAGGGTTTATTCTGAGCCAACACAAACTTAACGACCCAAGTGAAAACATAATTACTTTTTATTCCATAACTGCTATAATTTCCTCAATTCTAAAAACTTGACCTTTTCACATGTGACATTTGAGAGTGACTTGTCCTTTATCCAGTTGACTATCTTTAGTGTACATGAAAGATTGGTCCTTTCTTGAAAGTATGACTTTTCCTCTGGGACCTCCACATGTCCCTACACCACAAGCTGTCTTAATGTTTTACCAGCAAGCAGGAAAATGTTATTGTTGTGCCTTTGGTCAGACTAAGTGAATCACAGAAACAAAACAGTTTCTCCAGGACCATTATCATTTCTCTTACTTTTCTTTTCTGCAATTCAAGTTTTACTTTCCATTGGTGCGAAACTTTCAACAAGGATAATTATTGCATGTAGTTAAGTCTTGAATTGCATCCAGGCTGATTAAGCTGACATGCTCTCACGTCATTTCCTTCTTCTTTGTGACATGAAACCCTTTCCATTAAATATATTATTCATAACTCAGTGAAAGATTAGTTTCTCCAGATCAGACAATACAATCGTGATATAATATGAATGGCACATTTTATTTTTCAACACCCACACAAAATACTACATTTTAAACAGAGGAAAAAACATAATGATTAACCTAGCATATTTCTTTTTCTTATGTCACTGATAAGCTCATTATATTAAAATGTTAAACTTAATCAAAGCCCTAATCCCCCAGGCAAGTCATTCAAAAAGTTTCATAACCTTTGCGTCTGTTCAGATTTTGTAACAATGACAGCAGAAATGTCTCTGGCAGCGAGGACATATCCTCTGACAAGCTACCTTTGGGCTTTGATGATAATGAGTTAAATCAACAGGTAGCTGGTGCAGAGATCTGAGGATAAGTGGGATACGAAAATGTTTCTTAGTTTACGGCCACATTTTTAATAAGGTGAAAAAAGGAGATTTTCATTATTGTTGTTCATATAATTGAAATCCATTAATCCAGCCAGACGGAAAGGAATGCATTTTAAAAAATGAAAGTGAAAAGTTACAAGAAACATGAACTGTGCATTTTACATTGTCACAAGAGCATTGTTAGATGCCACGGATCCAACGGATGTTGGGGCGATGAGCCGTTCCAGTTCCTCCAAAAGTGTTGTATATGGCTGGGTTCGGGTTGGTTTTAGCTAAATCCAAGAGCAGACACTGGACGGCAGAGTTGGAGTATATGGTTCATTAATAATGAAGATGATTTACGGGAGAGGGAAAGGTCTGGTGGAGGTGACGAGAGCGTACAGGAATGAGCGGCAGTGGCTGGTCTGTTGTGCAGGAGTCCTAGGCAGAGGTGGGAGAGGTTAGAGAGTACCAAAAACCAGGAAATACAAAACAACTATTCAGTTAGAGGAAGGCATAGAGCGGCTGAGATTCAATACCACTGGTCAAGGAATAATCTGGCGATGAGTGGAGAGGAGCCCAGGGCTGTTTGTATATATATATATTATATAATTGTCTAATTTACAAATGTCTATAATTATATAATTGTCTAATTTATTTATATATATATATATATATATAAATTAGACAATTTAAAGCAAAGCAAGCCCAAATATTTGGGCTTGCTTTGCTTTAAATGATATGGGGTTGTCACTGTCAATGTCCATGGAAGTAAGAAATGGATACAGTCCAACAGAGACAGGTGGTGTTAAAGAAGATATCTGTGAGTGACAGTCAGTTAGTTTGGATAGTGGAGAAAAAGGGAGGATGACCTTTACGCGAGGAAAGGTGTCAGCTCCAGGAAGAGCAGAGAAGGGGACGTGTTTCCTTCGCTTCAGTGACTTCCTCTCTCCTCTACAAGAAAGCTGTCGGCCATCTTCCAAGAGGAGTCTTATTCTTTCGCTCAATCTCCCTTTATCTCTCGGCCTATCTTCCACCACTCCCTACCCTTCACTCTTTTTTTTTTCTGTACACAGTGTCTCTCCCTACTCACTTATTCCAAGCCCTCCCTTTCCTCTCTCTCTGTCAGCCAACGTTAAATCAAACAGATTGCAGGTGTGTTTCCACTGCAAAGGAGGATTCACTGCTGCTCAATGCCGGCAAACCCCCGCCTAGACACACTTCCTCTTCCGATTTACTGTGCCACAATTTATCCATGGACCCTAAACATTCTTAAACAGCATTTCTGCATGCAGGTCTCATGGTTAACCTATTTATCATGAACTATACGGTTGCATTAATTCTGAAGTGTGATTAACTGCGAATGCCGTCGGTGCGCATATAAAGTCTAGCAATAAACTGCCCAACTCCATCCACTGACCATTCAAAAAAGGACGTATATTATTCCAGCGGCCAATCTGTGATTATTTTGAATATATTTACCATGGACTTTTTAGCGTTTGGATAGATATATCAACGCTGAACACGACATCCTGTCTCACCAACTATGTATTCAGGCGTATTTTACTCCCCAAACCGGCAGCCACTATCTGTAAATGGCCCCAACCTTTCTCGGGGGGGCGAAAATACCTTGTAAGCTATGCACCGACCATAGCCCTTCCCAAGATGATAGTTAAAAAAACGGTACTGACCTATGCGCGGCCTCTGGACTGTATATCTCAGCCAGAACAGCACGCAGGAAATAATCCCCCCACTTTTGAATTATTATATGTCCCAAGGTCCCAAAATGGATTTTCTGAAGAGCAATGCATACTGTAGACTATTTTTTTGTTGTTTTTTTCCTCCCTCTTTTATTGATTTCAATATTACCTAGACTTCTATAATCCCACTTATAGAATTAGATTTATCCTCACTCTTCCACTGGTGCACAACAGCACTGAATAATTCAATCTCTATTGACAGGCCTCAATTAATTGGACCAGATTCCATACAAAATGTATTCAATAGCCTGCTCTATATCAAGCATTTTACACTGATGGATGACTGAGGTCTGGCCTTTTAAGATCACAACAGTAAACAATGTGGTTGCGACATATCATGACATTTCCAAATGTTTTTTTTTTTCATTTAGTGTCTCTCTTTGGGTGGAGGGTTCTATACAAAAACTGTCCTGGCTCTGTCCTCACAGGCTTTCAAAGGTCAGCCTGGACAACACAAAGCGCTGTAATTATATTTTCTGACAAAGATTGTCTAGGAAGCACGTAGTACACGTGATTGTCTGCATTAAGGTTAGGGTTCAATCTGAAGTTACCCCACATCCATCGGGATCTTTGGGTTTTAACCCTCCAAATAAAAGCAATGCTTAAGAGCTACTGATTGTTTTCTATTATTTTTTTGTCCTCTTTGCATGCTCGCACTTGATACTTAGATATTTTCAAATGAAAAGTACCCATCGTCTATCACCCCTGATGTCTCTTTTTCTTCATGCATTTTCTATTGCCTCCGGGTGAATTTTGCTAAACCATGCGTAAAAAACTAGCAACAAAGAGGCAAACAACAGAAAAAGGGAAATCAATACAACATGTTTCAAAGAGGACAACAAGGATGAAAAATTCAGAACAAATCAGAAAGTCTGACTTCTCATAATCCTCCTTTTTGCTGCAGATTTTTTAGACCGTGGCAGAGGTTTTGGAGCAAACCAATGATGTTTCGGTTCCTAAAACCAGTTTGATATACAGAAATAATAAACTGCTTTGTCCTTGCCACAAGGTACAAAATATTATAAACTATGTTATTGACAGATATGTTTTTTCCAAATTCATAGTTGTATGAAAAGTAGAACCTCTATGATAGCTGAAGCGACAACACTTTGGAAGAGAAGATTGGGAAAGGATGTATTCATCCAAAAAGTTCGGATGGTTTCTGGCAGCAGTCATTCTTTACAGTGAGGCGGATTTGCAAAGGTGACCCCTGGAGAGCAAGTATCTTATTCTCAACCACTTCCCTTTAACTCTTCCTTGCCATGGGGCCCATCTGAAAGCCAGGCTCAATCCACTTTTCTAAATTGCTACCGTGTAATGGAACACCTTGACCCAACTTTCCTCAATGCCAAAACTAAATGAAGGAGTTGTTGGTTAAAATGAGGCCCTTATCCAACTAAGGTGATGCCTGTGGAAAACGGAACACATCAAACACCACTTTCTTCTGAATTGATTGACCTTTGGTGGGTGAATATAGGAAGCTGACGGGAAACACTTGGAGCAACTTGCTGCTGTTTCCCAGAATGTGTTTCCCTTTCCAAGTGATAGTGGTTATCCAATATAAAAAAAGAAACAGTTTACTTATCTCAGGGGTTTTGAGACCTTAGTTGTCTCTCCAGTTTGACTCAAACATGGATAGCATTTGCAGTTGTATCTGCAGGTCATGCAACAATTGGGTCCAAGTGGAGGAGTAAGGAGGTCAAAGAAGAAGGGTGTACAATTCTGCACAATAATGTAAAAACGTTTTTTTTCTAGATACCTTCCTTATTTCCATAGCAATTATTATACTCTGAATTACCAGCCAGAAGGTGACTTTTATCTTCACTTTTTGAAAATCTTGAGCTCAGTTTGAGTCCTTTGAATCAGCTTTGAAAAATAATTGTGTAACCGGCACTTAATTTATTCAAGTTTTTCTTCAGATTGGACACCTCGGAGGGCTCTGATGAGAATTTAAATGTAGGTGTCCATAAACATTGAACATATTAAATCAGGCCTGCGATATTCTAATTACATGTGACTACTGACTTGAGTGACAAGTTGTTTATGCAATAAATAAAAGAGTGATTTGGCAAAACCGAAGGGATAAAACTATGGGGCCAAATCTAGCCCAAAAGTTTTCATCTTTTGAAAAATAAAGTTGTTGAACATTATTGAACATTGAAGCGAAAAATACAGAAATATTGTCGACTCATCACGAACAAATATATACTTAATCGTTTGCTCCAAACAAAACTCCAACAAGTTAGTAAATATGTAATTAGCTCACTAAGCTTATGTACATTTTGTTCATCAAAGACGCGCTTTACCTAGTGGTGTTAGTAGGATCAGACGATCAAAAAAGTGGTTGAAACCAGACCCGGAAATCCAGATTTTCCCTTCCCATGTATTTTTTGCTTGGCAACTCCATGCTTTATTTTTTCACATGTGGTTCTTAAAAAAAAGTTTTTTGTATGTTATACTAATTTATTTCTTCACTGGTAACATATAAACTGATTTGATGATTAGGACATAGGGTTTCCCCTTCATCCCCGCAAAGGATTTAAACCTTTGGACAAATCAAGTTTTTGAGTTCACTGAGTTTTTCCAACTATTGTGTTTTTGACAGAGGCTTGATGAATTTGTTTCACATTTTCAATTTTGGGAGCTAATGCCTTTTATGGAATTAAAAAAAAAAACATTTTCCCACAACAATGTGATGTGACTCATGTAAACATATAAAAAGATAGATTAGGTAACAACCTTTTTTTTTGCAAAATAATATATACGGACAGATATCCAGGATGAGCTTAAACAAACAACCAAGCACTCAAGAAGCCCGTTCAAAAGGAAGGGAGCACAATCAATAGCAGCACTCCTTTTCCTCCATTATTATCTTTCCTGGTCTCATCCACCAATGGTGATCCTGTTAGCACCATTAAAACGTTCAGGATGGAACCTCACCTGGATCCAGCCAACCAGATTTACAGATTACCTGCTTTCATCAGAGAAAGCAATAGAAGCGTGCGATAGTGTTGAGACACTCAATATGCTCAAGCCAGCACACTGAGGTTATGCGTCTCACTTCAAGTACAACACTGCTTTGTAGCTGGGTGGATGAGTGTGTATGCTGGACAGATACAATATATTGAGGTTATTATAATATACAGTACCAGTCAAAGGTTTGCACACATTTTCCCGTTCAATTCAACAAGAAAGTACAGTATTGTAATTCTAATTTTCATATAAATCACTTCTTGAAATCACCATTCATGACTATATGGTCATCAGGGGTAAGATAGATAAGATAACCTCTGTGTTTTATCTTGTAACTGTAATCAGGGGATCATTGCGTAATGATGGCAGATGATGGTGACAGTGAACATACTATGATTCATCATACTAAAAAACTACAAGCTAGCCCCAAAGACTGCATGCTGGTGGGCTTAGTCACTGTGCAGTTGTCCTTTTGGCTTAGGCCTGCTTTTTTGAAGCCTCAAGTTCTTACCATGGAAATATGTGACCATATACACATGTTTTAACATACTGTCTATAATGTACATTTTTGCTGGTATATTCTGATATCGCACCAATCACCAAGACAAATTCCTGTGTAACATGCGTGGCAATAAATAAATAGCTTCTGATTCTGGGTCTAACTTATAGTATTTGACCATTGCCTTTTTTTTCTCTGACTAATATTGACAGAGGTTGGAGCTATATAAACTGAACGCTGAATAACGCATTATTTTGGTGACCAAAATGTTCCAATTAACACTCTGACTGAACTAAAAAAGGGTTCAATTTCGAATAAGAAAATATGCACAAATCCAAGATAGCATAATGCTGCAGTAGCCACAAGGAACATGATGCTGTATTTAAAAACACGAAGGCTTAATATTAAGACCATTAACTCATGTAAAAAATCAACTGAGAAGTAAGCGTCCCTTTTTCATTTACTAATTAATCAGACATCTTTTGGTAACCAGAGAAGTCTCCTTGCATTGCTATTACAAATAATGTAGGTTTAAGGCACTTCCACATTGGCTTCCCTTTTCAACATCACAGGTTGCCATTGCAACACAATAGAAGCTCCTTATCCTGGCTCAGAACCTCAAGCTAACAGTTTTAGACAGAATTACAAATTGTTTTCTTTTTACCATCAGAAAGCATGCTTACGATATCCTGTGTGTGGCCACAATGCTTAATTTGACACGTGTACTCATCTGATCGACAGTCTTGGAGCTGATTCCAACAGAGATGTGCTAGTATTAACCTTTATTTCTGTTGATATTTGTTAAAATGTGTTCTTTTCTTCTTTTCTGCAATGCTAATGCAATCATGAAGAGTGACTCAGGGCACTTGGCAACTTATAATTATCCACTACAGCGTCTATTGTTCCAATTTAATCAAGAGCTACTTCTAAGTCATCAATTATCCAATATAAAGTCTCACACTTCTCATTCGTCATAACTCCCAAAGAAGTCTTTTTACGTTGTTATTTTAAGTGTTATTGAGATAGCACCCTCTCAAACTCCTGCTGCCACCCTGCTTCCGGGAATTAGCTTTGCGGCGCTGACATTATGGAGAAAATTATATTTGGGAAACTCATCCCTGTGGATATAACAGTCCAACATTACTGTTGAGTTTTGTTAAATGCTGCATGCATACAATTGTTTTAACGACTCCTGAATGAAGATGGTAATTTACAGACAAAAGCTTAGCGTGTAAGAATTACAGCATGAGGGATAAAGAAGATGGTTCTTTCTGACTCTTTTGCAACCCCAGTATGTAGGAGTGCTGAAGATAATTGTTTCAAAAAACATCCTGATTTGCAAATCTCAAATCCTTTCCGTGACTAAATCTAAGTCACACTTATGCTCCGCTGCTTGTTGGATGAGAGCTTTTGTTCGAAAGGACTTTAACATTGCTCAGATGTTGGTGCGTAATTTTTGGCCTAAAAAATAACGAATACTGATCTCACGCGCAAATTGTGTTTTTTTTAATGTTCTATTAAAAATATCATTCACATTTTTTTAGAGGGTCATTTTACACTGATGCAGATGGTTGTGAAGACCATTTTATCACTCATTCCCAACTTATTCTTAGTAACAGTTTTAAATATGTATTTATTTTAAAAATGTTTGTTAAACTTGTTTTCCAAACCTCTATTTCAATGCATGGTTTACTTTTCACTTTACGACAGTACAGGAGCATGCTGTGCCGTGTCGGAGTCCGGTTTTGACAACCCATTTGAGCTGTTATGTAGCTTTATCCGTGTTTTAGAAAGAATAATTTTGCCATTAATGACTCTTCTGGTTTGTGCCCCAGACCCAGTGCCTCAGGGAGGCCCAAACCAGGTGAGAGCCGGCCCAGGTGGAGAGAATGCAGTCTAGGCTGGGATTAGAAGCACTGCTGTTTGCTTGGTTGTATTTTATTCCTGTTTTGTGTTTATCTAGTTTGTTTCGTTCTGTTCAGTTAGATTATTTTTTCTGTGTCTTTTTTTTTTCTTTTCCGAGAAAGTTGTTTTATACAATTTGTTTCTGTTTAGGAGCGCTTGGGGCTGGCATCAGCGTGGCTACCCGGATGGCAGTGGGGCTGGTGACTGGGCCTCTTACTGGCTCCTCACATTTTTCTTAGTTGTGCGTTTGATAATATTTCCTTTTACACGTTTCTTAGTTGCATGTTTTGGGTTTTGATTCATATTGTTTGGCGTGAGTGTGGGTGCATCACTGGAAGGAGAGAGGGCCTTGTCCCAGAGCCTGTTTCACCCCCCCCCCCCTTCCTTCTTGGCCCGCTGCAGCCTACAGCCACCAATAGAACTTTGTTGTTAGAAATTTGTTTATTAATACCCTTTGTTTTACTCTAGTCCCAGAGCTGATGGGAATTACTGTAATAAATTGTTTCATACCATTGATATTTTAAGATATTTAAATGAATGTTGTACTATGGGGGAATACTTTGCCTTGGTCTGTTTACATTGGTCATCTGTGGGTCCGTGGTCGATTAATAAATAACCACACCCCCGTACTAGGCGGTGGTCGCACTTTGATTAAAAGCAACCCGCTTGGCTGGCTTTGCACATCATAAGCTTAGAAAGGATTACACCGCAGTGATGTGGTTCACAATATTTAGCAACAGTGAAGGTGCAGCATCTGCACTGCATGGGCAACCAAGGCTCTTTGGGAAGAATACAATGAGATGTGGCGTGATTAAATCTTGGACTGTACACAGAATCTCAGTGCTGCCCATTAAGAAGTCATTTTACAGCTCCAACCATCCGTAACGCCCCTTTGCTTCCGCCTCAGAATGCGAAGGTGTCATTGGTGATTGGTGTGCGCAAGTGCGTGCATACCAAAATGCCCGAGCATTTGATTGAGTGTGCCGAGTTATTGACCTCTAGCGAGGGAGGAGCGTTGATGTCCAGTGTGCCGTGAAACCGCCCTAGTCCCTGTGACCAAGGTGACTGGCACTGCCCCGTCCCATGGCACACTTCTGCCTCTGATGGATTGACTGGGCCTTGGAGAAGGACCTACTGTGGTACTCAGGACATGGACCCGCCAAGCCTTATGCTTATGAATCCCTGTAGCTTTTTCCCTCAGGGAATGCTCCCCTCTTGTCTCCTTCACACTCCTTAAAAATAAGTAATGTAGGAATGAAATGTTCCTGGAACATTTCTTCCCCATCACGTTCTCCTTATGCCTGATCCTAGTTTTCTTCTTTGTGAACTTCCGCTCCCTGTGATTGAATAAACGAACAAAAACCTCTGGAGGATGGTACTGAATTCCTACATGATGCATTCTACATGCCAGTTCCATTTATGTAATGAGGGATAGATTTCCACGTCACGTAAAAATACTACAGGTTATCAATTACAGTATTTGGTTGTGGACTAGGTTGTGGACAAATTCTAGCACTGGTTGACTGTGGAAGGAAGAGGGAGGATGTGGTCATTTGACGTTATTTTACAATTTATAATCAAAATATTTGAACATTAATTTACTGGTGGTATATTTCAAATGAGTCTCCTAAATATTTATCTATCCATGAAGCTGTGGAAGTTTGGTATTTTAGCACAATGTCCATATAAAGACGGATTTTTCATCCATTATACATCCCATATATATATACATCCCATATATATATATAGACGGATTTTTCATCGATTATACATCCCATGTATATATATATATATATATATATATAGTTAATCATGTTTTTTTAATTATTTCAGTTAAGCGGATAGTAGCCCAAGGCAAAGTGTGTTTTCTTAACTTAAAAATACTTACAATCCTTCAGCACTTTTGATTAATCTTGCTGTTCATTCTTAAGTGAAAACTATTATATACATTATTTTATCACTTTGAACCCTAATTTTTCAGAAACCAAGATTACAATTAACTATGTATGCAAAACACTTTCTTTGGTTCAATATATTTAGCTACTATACAATACGTTCAATGCAGGATTGTGTTGTCTATTTTTCTCAAGGTACATTAAAATCTCTTTCAGCCATGTAGGAAATGCAGTTTGTATCAGCAGAATTCCATTTGATGAGCAATAACTGCAATCTTGTAACTTGCCATTTGAGCTCACTCGTGTACATGTTTTTATGAGCTTCTCTAAACCTCTTCATCTATTCTTCACTGTATAGTTTTCCATCAGTGATGACTGATAAGCTGCATTGACCCTGTGTGTCTACATGTCTCTGCAGTCGATGGAGATGATGATTGATGTTTCAAGTAGCATTCCTCAGCTAATAACCTCTTATCCTATTGATTCACTGCCCAGATATCCTGCTCTGATCTTTTTCAAAAAATTGATTTTTTCTTCTCCTCACCTATCTTCTTTTCTCTGTTTCTGTATTTCTTGGGGATAAATAACAAGGGCATTGTTCTTCCCTTTTTTTGTACTACATATAGCTCACCCCAAAGGCTGAAATCAGCAACAAATGAAAAACAAATAGTATTTTTAGTGGCCTACTTATACAATCACCGTATAGTTGCCCACAGCAGCTATAGCACATCTGAAACAGCTAAAAAAATGGAAGAAATTGAAAAAGAGCCCTGTCAAAAATCAAGTCACTAGTTACCGGAGTGAAATTCACAGCTTCTTTTTTGTGTGACTGTTAATCTGCCTTTTAATGCATCTGCCACTAGTGATAGAGGTGGGGCATTATGTTTTGGTGTATGGTTCGTCCGTGCAGGCGGGGCTCCGGTGGCAGCTGGCCAATAGAGAGCCATGGGGCCTGGCACCCCCACGAGTGTCACTCCTTGAGCGACAAAATTAAAAAATAATATTTAAACATCATAAAAAATACATTTAATATATTATTTTATATTTTTTAAATATGATATCAGGGAAAAACATGTAAATACTTTGTATGCAGATCCTCGTCATCTGTCTTCATGTCTTCTTCATGGCTCTTGGAGAAGTGGCCCACAGAAGGCGGGTCTTTGAAACAGATTAGCCAATTGCTGACTAAAGATATAAATGTGTGACATAAAACTTTGCCAAGCAGCGATTTAGCCCCAAACTTGCGAGTCATCTTCAGGGATCGTCTCTACGAACGTCATTCAAAAGAAAACATGGGGTCCATTCTGTCTATTTGTGAAAATATCTCAGGAAATGCCTGGAGGGAGATTCTTCATGTTTGATAAGAGCCTCCACTTGGGCTTATTGATGAACTGATTCGAATTTGGTCATCAAGGGTCATTGTGATCGCAAAAAAAACCTGTTCTTGGCCATAGCTTGAGGATTCATATGCAAATATGATCACCTTAAATGATAAATTCAGAAAGTGATGACGTCTTGGAAAGATATTGTTATGAATTGCAACAAGACTGGTTAGCGGAGGCATATACAGTGCATCCGGAAAGTATTCACAGCGCTTCACTTTTTCCACATTTTGTTATGTTACAGCCTTATTCCAAAATGGATTAAATTCATTATTTTCCTCAACATTCTACACACAACAACCCATAATGACAAAGTGAAAACTGTTTTTTTTTCAAATTTTTGAAAATCTGTTAAAAATAAAGAACAAAAACATAACATGTACATAGGTATTCACAGTCTTTGCCCTGACACTCAAAATTTCGCTCAGGTGCATCCTGTTTCCACTGGTCATCCTTGAGATGTTTCTACAACTTGAGTCCACCTGTGCTAAATTCAGTTCATTGGACATGATTGAGAAAGGCACACACCAGTCTATAGAAGGTATCACAGTTGACAGTGCATATCAGAGCATAAGCCATGAGGCCATGAAGTCCCAAGGAATTATCTGTAGACCGCCGAGACAGAATTGTATCGAGGCACAGATCTGGCGAAGGGTACAGAAAGATTTCTGCAGCATTAAAAGTCCCAATGAGCACAGTGGCCTTCATCATCCGGAAATGGAAGACGTTTGGAACCACCAGGACTCTTTCTAGAGTTTGCCGCCCAGCCAGACTGAGCAATCGGGGGAGAAGCGCCTTAGTCAGGAAGGTGACCAGGAACCCGATGGTCACTCTGACAGCTCCAGCGTTGTTCTATGAAGAGAGGAGAACCTTCCAGAAGGACAACCATCTCTGGAATTTGCAAAAAAGCACCTGAAGGACTCTCAGACCATGAGAAACAAAATTCTCTGGTCTGATAAAACAAAGATTGAACTCTTTGGCCTGAATGCCAAGCATCATGTCTGGAGGAAACCAGGCACTGGTTTCACTTAGCCAATACCATCACTACAGTGAAGCATGGTGGTGGCAGCATCATGCTGTGGGGATGTTTTTCAGCGGAAGGAACTGGGAGACTAGTCAGGATTGAGGGAAAGATGAATGCAGCAATTTACAGAAACATCCTCAATGAAAACATGCTCCAAAGCGCTCTGGACCTCAGACTGGGGCGACAGAGCATTTTCCAACAGGACAACGACCCGAAGCACACAACCAAGATAACAAAGGAGTGGCTTCGGGACAACTCTGTGAATGTCCTCTAGTGGCCCAGCCAGAGCCCTGACTTGAACCCGATTGAACATCTCTGGAGAGATCTGAAAATGGCTGTGCACCGACGCTCCCCATCCAACCTGATCGAACTTGAGAGGTTCTGCAAAGAAGAATGGGAGAAACTGCCCAGAAATAGGTGTGCCACGCTTGTGGACTCATACCCAAGAAGACTTGAGGCTGTAATTGCTGCCAAAGGTGCTTCAACAGATTATTGAGCAAAGGCCGTGAATACTTATGTACATGTTATGTTTTCGTTCTTTATTTTTAACAGATTTGCAAAAATTTGCAAAAAACAGTTTTCACTTTGTCATTATGGGTTGTTGTGTGTAGAATGTTGAGGAAAATAATGAATTTAATCAATTTTGGAATAAGGCTGTAACATAACAAAATGTGGAAAAAGTGAAGCGCTGTGAATACTTTCCGGATGCACTGTAATTGCAAGTTGTAATCTGGTTTCGGTTTAGTTTAACAATATATCCGTACAGAACTCATTAAAAGTCAAAAATTACATATAATTACAGTGAACATGCTTTGTCAATTCAGAGAGAAAGTTGCTTGCTAATAAAATACAGTACACAGCATGACATTTCTGATTAATATAAGTAAATATGTTGCAGTCCCACTCAACTCATTAGATTCATCTCAATGTGCTTTTACCCCCAGGCCATATTTGAGACTAAAAGACATGTAGTGTAAAACGTTTCATTTACTGAATGCCTGAATGTTGACACTCAACAAAAAAAAAAAAAAACTCTTCAAAAATAGATTTGTTCATTTCTGGTTCAAGCATATCCACTCTAATCACACCCATCCTGTTTGCAAATTGCAGTAAATTGAATATAGATTTGTTTGATTTTCTGTCCACCTGTCTCTGTGCAAACGTTGATCACAGCTATGCAGACAAAACAAGCCCGAAGCGTAATGGCCCATCATTTATTCACCCAAGTTATTTCCATGATTAACTGTCCTGTCCTCGGTATTATGCTGAATGAGTATATATATAAGCCACCAATGTAAATTACTACTACAAACACTCGTATTTATCTTGAGTGCAGAAATGTACTCCGTATAGACTTTACATTAAGGTTCATAATTAATTTGACCAAAAAGATATGTTTGCTGATAACATTGCTGAATATATAAAACTAGTGAACATACACAAAAAATACCAATACTTCTGTTAACATTTTCCATTTAAATTCTGTTGTAATGGCTTTGTGTTAACTGTGAGTATAAACCAAAAGGGAAGTTTCTCTCACTTAACCTCATAATACATCAAAATTGTATTACTGAGGCTAAACAGGGAGATAATTGTCTTAAGTCAAACTTTCACACTTATCATGTTATTGTAATGTCAATCTCCAACGTGATCTCCAAAACCTGTTCGTAAAAATGTATACGAAAATCTTTAACATACAAATTCGTAACAATACATACGAACTCCCGGGGTTAACCACGCCCCTTGAGTGAACAACATACCATGTCGGATTCTTGAGTGAACATCCGCCAAGATCTCCGCCATGTTGGATTTTTTGAGGGGGTTAGGGTTAGTATTCTATTCTTACAAGTTAACATTGATTTCTCATTAAAATGCAATCATAACACGTTTATTTTACATCGTTAGACTTCACAAAGTGTGTTTACGGGGTGCAGGTCCCCATTCACTTTGAATAGGGTGACGTCATCAGTTGCAGTCCGTATTTATTTCGTATGTATCACTACGAATTTGTATGTTCAAGATTGTCGTATACATTTTTACGAACAGGTTTTGGAGATCAGGCTGCAATCTCATCTGTTGAGACCACAAGCTAAACTGTATATGTTACCATTTTACTTATTTCTTTACCATTATTACTGAAATTGTATAGCTAGATTTATCTCAGAAAGCAGTTAGACATTACATTACATGTCATTTAGCGGGCGCTTTTATCCAAAGCGACGTACAATAAGTGCATTCAACCATAGGGTACAAACTCAGGAGAACAAGAAACAAGAAAGTGCAATTTCCTCAAATAAGCCAATTTACAATTTGCTATAGATGAGTGACGTTACAAGTACAATTTAAGTGCTACAATTTGTCAGTCTTTAGTCGAGGTAGAGTCTGGAGAGGTGTGTCTTTAGTTTGCGGCGGAAGATGTGAAGGCTCTCTGCGGTCCTGGTGTCTTCAGAGAGCTCGTTCCACCATTTCGGCGCAAGGACAGCAAAGAGTCAAGATCTAGTCGAGTGTTTTGCTCTCAGTGAGGGAGGGACGAGTAGTTTTGCAGATGCAGAGCGGAGAGTGCGGGTTGGGATGTAGGGTTTGACCATGTCCTGGATGTAAGCTGGACCCGATCCATTTAGAGCATGGTACGTGAGCACCAATGTTTTGAACTGGATGCGGGCGGCCACCGGTAGCCAGTGAAGAGAGCGGAGGAGTGGAGTAGTGTGGGATAATTTCGGAAGGTTGAAGACCAGTCGAGCTGCTGCATTCTGAATGAGCTGCAGAGGTCGAATGGCGGTGGCAGGGAGACCAGTTGCAGTTGCAGTAGTCCAGGCGGGAGATGACAAGAGCCTGCATCAGTACCTGCGCTGCCTTCTGAGTGAGAAGGGGACGTATTCTTCTGATGTTCTACAGGATCGCGTTGTCGCGGTAATGTTGGGAGTCAGGGAGAGTTGGCTGTCGAGTGTGACGCCGAGGTTCTTGGCGGTCAAAGTGGGCGTTAGTACGGAGTTTCCAAAGTTGACTGTCAGGTCCTGGGTAAGTGAATCTTTTCCGGGAAAGAGAAGTAGTTCAGTCTTGTCGGGGTTGATTTTCAGATGGTGGGCGGACATCCACTGAGAGATGTCAGTTAGACAGGCAGAGATCCGAGCCGCCACCTGGGTGTCCGAGTGAGGGAAGGAGAGAATTAGTTGGGTGTCATCGGCATAGCTGTGGTAAGAGAAGCCATGCGAGCGAATGACAGCGCCAAGAGAGTTGGTGTAAAGCAAAAACAGGAGGGGACCCAGCACGGAACCCTGAGGAACTCCAGTAGTAAGAGGACAAGGTTCCGACACAGATCCTCGCCAGGTTACCCGGTAGGTGCGGCCGTCGAGGTAGGACGAGAGAAGGGAGAGAGCAGAGCCTGTGACACCAAGTTCCTGAAGGGAGGAAATAAGGATCTGGTGGTTGACAGTGTCAAATGCAGCAGAGAGGTCCAGAAGGATGAGGACAGAGGAGAGAGAGGCGGCTCTAGCGGTGTGGAGTAGCTCTGAGATAGCAAGGAGAGCAGTCTCTGTGGAGCAGTAAGGCCGAGATCCTCCTTGTGGCAGTGGCAAGTGGGTGGCATCAAACTTGAGAGCCCCACCCCCTACACGGAACCCGCCAGTCCAAACCTAAAATTAGCCTCTGTAATAAGAAGACGGGGGCTCACGTGTCTCAAATGAAATTAAATAAAATTAAATAAAATTAAATATTTACAGCAGCTGACCTGTCGTACAAATAACAGTTGTTTCTGGGAAAAATTGGCTCCTCCCACCCAGCGTGCCGTCGTGACGCCGACTGATTTACTGGCGATTGCCGCTGCCTGTCACAAAGTTGCCACCCACTTGCCACTGCCACAAGGAGGATCTCGCTGTCACTCCTGTGGAGTGGCCTGCCTTGAAACCTGACTGGTGGGGGTCAAGGAGGTTGTTACAGTGGAGATAAGAGGAGAGTTGATTAAAGATAGCACGTTCAAGGGTTTTGGACAAAAAGGGAAGAAGAGAGACCGGTCTGTAGTTGTTTTCTTCAGAAGGGTTGAGGGTAGGTTTCTTCAGGAGGGGGTTGACTCTTGCCTCCTTCAGAGAATTGGGAAAACAGCCAGATAACAGAGCGTTGTTGATGAGACAGGTGAGGAACGGAAGAAGGTCAGGTGCGATAGATTGTAGAAGATGTGATGGAATGGGGTCAAGAAGGCAGGTGGTCGGACGGGCAGAGGTTACTAGGGTAAGAATTTGGTTAGGAGAGAGGGCGGTGAAAGAGGAAAGTGAGGGCGAAAGAGGTGAGGTTGGTGCGACGCGAGAAGTAGGAGGTGGGTTTGAGAAGGAGGAGCGTATGTCAGCTATTTTCTTGGTGAATTAGTTGACAAAGTCTCCCGGAAGAAGGGTGGAGGGGGGGTAGGGGGTTCGAGGAGATTGGAGAAGATTGAGAAGAGTTTTTTGGGGTTAGAAAATGAAGATTCGATTTTGGATTGGTAGAAAGAGCTTTTGGCAGCAGAGATAGAAGCAGAAAACGAGGAGAGGAGAGATTGAAATTTAAGCAGGTCGTCATTTATATTTACGCCATCTCCTTTCCGACGCTCGCATGGTGGCTCTCATGGCACGGACCGGTTGAGACAGCCACGGAGCCGGAGGGGATTTGCCAGTCCGTCGTGTTGTAAGAGGGCAGAGAGAGTCTAGAGAGGAGGAAAGAGTTGAGAGAGTCTCTGCAGCAGCGTTCGGATGCAAGAGTGAGAAGGAATTAGTTGAAGGGAGAGCTGATAGAACAGAGGATGCCAGCGAGGAGGGAGAGAGGGAGCGAATATTGCGACGAGCCGGTATAGAGTTAGTCAATGAGGGAGGTTTGTTAGTTATAGAGAGTGGAAGGGAGTAAGAGATGAAGAAGTGGTCAGACACATGAAGTGGAGTTACAGAGAGGTTAGTGGTAGAGCAGTTTCTAGTAAAGATGTAGTCAAGGTGATTGCCGGCTTTGTGAGTAGGAGGAGAGGGACTGAGTGACAGATCGAAGGAAGAAAGTAGGTGTAAGAGGTCAGATGACTTCTCTGTCTGGATGTTGAAGTCACCCAGGAGGATGAGCGGAGGTCCATTTTCGGGGAAATTAGACAGGAGAATGTCCAGTTCTTCCAAGAAATGACCTAAGGAGCCTGGCGGACGGTAGAGGACAACGATGGTTAATTGTACCGGGTGAGTGACTGTTACAGCATGGAATTCAAAGGACAATGGGGTGGATGGTGGTAGAGGGTAGAGAGAAAAGCTCCATTTGGGTGAAATGAGTAGACCTGTGCCACCACCCCTACCAGTGGGCCTGGGAGTGTGGCTGAAGGAGAAGGCGGAGGAGGTGAAGTCAGCCTTGCAGGTCGCTGACTGGCAGTTCCAGAGACCTCCTGTGACAAGGTGCTGGACGTGTGTGGAGCGGGTGGGATAGGAGAGAGAGGAGAGGTTACGATAGAGAGCAGATCTAGCCCAAGGCCTGTAGTATCTGCGGGAAGAGATTCGAACAGGCACGGGTAAAGGGGTCAAACACATTATTAAAAATAGCAGAAGAAGGCGCCGCATTCAGCCGCCCCGAAGACTGCCACGAAAGACTCCTTTGTCTTTGTTCTGCTGGTCTTGACTGCCATGAAAGACTCCTTTGTCTTTGTTCTGCTGGTCTTGACTGCCACGAAAGACTCCTTTGTCTTTGTTCTGCTGGTCTTGACTGCCACGAAAGACTCCTTTGTCTTTGTTCTGCTGGTCTTGACTGCCACGAAAGACTCCTTTGTCTTTGTTCTGCTGGTCTTGACTGCCACGAAAGACTCCTTTGTCTTTGTTCTGCTGGTCTTCGTGCTGCGAGGATAAGCTAACGCTTCCCACGATTTCTAGTTAAGTACTCCCTCGTTAGTGGAAGTCGGCTACGGCTGCGCTGACCACTCCCCCGTCGTTTAGGAGACAAAAGGTCGATTGGCCTCGACAGAAACTCCTCAAAATGCAAAACACCAATAGCTTGACACCCTAATCAGTGAAGAATCACCATGTGGTGTTTTGACAGAATGAGAGTTTAAGGATTCAAGTCTTATTTGCTTCAGAAGACAAGGCAAAACAGACTTAGATCAGGTCAAAACCTAGCAGAGTTAGGAGGGCACACTGGCAGTTAACTTAATAGTAGAATCTAGAACACAAACTGGCACTAAAAGACTGAAAGAGCTTGAGCAAACTAGCAAGATAACTTCAAACAAAGAGAACTGGCAGTGAGACGACGAAAACTAAAGCAAATCAGCAATCAAATTAACTTAAGACACTAGAATCAACAACAAATTTAGCAGACTAGCTTGGTTTAAAGAAAGAGATACTTAGTCCGATTTCAGGTCGCCTGGATGTCTGGTGGCCTTGTAGAAGAGACATCGACTGATGTGTGTGCTGAACTGCAAGACATACTATTTTAGTTTCTATTTTGGCAAAAATAATTTTGCTTCGGATTGTATCTCTCAAGTGGTACTGAGTGTAAAGAACAGACAGGCACACTGATGGTTTTGTTTTTGCTGCTTGTTGATCTGTGGGTCTTCATTTACCAAATTGCCCCAGCGGGAAAATGGCACCAATTCAAGGCCACTGTCAATCACTTCCCCTGTGTAATTATTTAGAGCAGCGGTTCCCAAACTCAAGAATGCCGCGGCCCACTTTGAAATCTGAAAATCTTTGGCGGCCCACCCAAACCCTAGTTTATGTTTTGATCAGTCAAAACATAAACTAGGGATGATTAAATGACCTTTAGAATTTAACCGATTAAACCGATTTAACCATTTTCTCCGGAGCTCATGTGCCGTGTTTTCCGCACAATAAGGCGCATAAGATACTGCAGTCAAACGTTTGAGGGCGGGTGGATGGGGGGGATGTGGGGAGGTGGAGACGGTGCTTTCAGGGTCCGATCGATGCTGCGAGGTGCGTCCGCTCCGCCGCCCCCCTCGCCATCCACGCTCCGGATTATAAAGCGTACAGTCGTTTGAGAAAAGTGCGCCTTGGAGTGCGGAAAATACGGTATATTTACTTTAATATTACAAGACAGCGCCGCATTGGACATTGTTTTGTTTGCCGGCGCCTTTTGTTGAAGGCGGACAAGAGCAGCCGCTTCGAGCGAGAGCCTTATTGTTTTATTAATCTGTTCATTTCAATTCTTCAATCAAATTAAATCAATTAATGTTTCACATAACTAATGTGCCGCATCATAAATATTTTGATATTAATTTCAAACTTTTCAAAATTGAAAATTAAAATATTAAAAAAACATTTTATTTATTTATTGTAAATGACCTCTCGCGGCCCACCTGCAGTACCAGTGCCAGTCCCACACTTTGGGAATCGCTGATTTAGAGGAAAATGGTTATATATTTCAAATATCTGGATTAGGGGGATTTAAATGTGGATTGGCAGATTCTCTACATTTCATCTAACACATATAAAATGGATTTAGGATGCTTAAGATTTCTATTCTAATGGAGTACCACAGGGATCAGCACTCGCTTCTTTACTATTCTCTCTATATGTTACCTCTGGGTCAAATTTAGCATTACTTACCACCATGGGACCATGCAAATAGTTTTACAGAATTTAAAACGGGTTATCTCATAGTGTCCTTCAGTTAAACTCAGGACAAGTTGTCATTGGTTTTGACTCCTATTTTCATCACACTCAGAGGCCTTGTCTTCAACCCTTTAGCCTCGCTGCAGAAATGTGAATTTGATAACAGCTTCATTTTTGTGGCAAGTCAGAAGAACATTTACATAATTCAATATTCTTCTTTCTTTATATGCAAATCACTGGCATACTATAACCCAAGCTTTTATCGCATCTCAATTTGATACTTTAACTCTCTCTATTCCTGTCAAAGTCAGCACACCCTATGAAAACTTCAGCTACAGTCAGATGACCCACAATATCTGCTGAAAGAAGGCAAATGCTAAAGGGAGACTCTGGGTGAGTGCAGAAAATGGTCGTCCTTCAATCAGAAGATTGGTGGTTTGATCCCCAGCTCTGCTGCTACACATGTCAGGGTGTCCTAGGGCAAGACACTCAACCCCAACATTGCTCCGAACGCTACTGACAGTTGGCACTGTTCAGTAGCTTTGTCATCACTGTATGACTGGGTGTGAATGAGGGAATGATAAATTGAATGAATGAGTAAAAGCACACTAGTCTAGAAAAGAACTATACAAACACATACTGTCCCTTTATTGTACCTGGAATATAAGAAGCTCCATTTGGGTAATTTGTACAGTTTTTCAGTAGATATCAGATTTTGAAGGATCCAAGTCTTAAAAGTGTTAATATTGATAACATTTATTCAGCATTCAAATTATTATTGCCTTGTAACAGTTTCTTCTTCACAATAACAAAACTTTTCCAAGGTTCAGAATTGTTGCATGGTCGAACATTTTTTATTAAGTAAAGAATGCATGCTCAAATGGAGATACACAAGGACTGAGAAGTAACACGTACAATGAAGTGATTATATATACTATATGTATTAAATGCAAGAGCAGAGTATTTTGCATTCAGTGACATATGTTTTTAGTTTTTAACAAATACACAAAACGGAGGTCTTTGATCCACAGGCTGCTGTGCTCTCATCAAAACTCCTTTGCAGCACATGGAACTGCAAGTGTTCCAACTTGGCGCCGTTCTCCCTCATATCTTTTATACCTTTTAGTTTGTTTCAAGATGTGCCTACAGGGATTCGTCCCCTTGGTCTTGTTTTCCTATCAGCTTAGAGAACAGAAAGCAACAGGAGGATATTGTACATTGGGGACAAAGTGAGACAAAGACAGAGGAGACGGCTCAGGGAGATGGGGTTGAGGAGAGGTTCAGTCCTTACTTTTAATGAGCTTTGTCGGCAGTGGAAATTTCAGGCCTCTGCGAAGGAGAGTTCTGGTTTCTGACTGGGTGGCTCTGTGTTATTCTGTTTTATTATTTTGACTAAAACACACCGCCTCTAGTTTTCCCCCAGCCCAGGCTGCCTTTAAAGTAAATCAAACAAGGTTACTTGGATTTTACATTTCTCAGGTTCCTACATGAGGCACAGAGGCCTCTCGTCAAGCTTCTTTTGCAAAGTTCTCTCCTGCAAACTTTTAAATAACTAGATATACTCTCTCATCAAATGAATTGTAGTTGGACTACGCAACGAGAAAATGTTACGGTTCTGTTGTGTCCCACAGAGTGGAAAATGGTGCAATTGTAGATTCAAATCATGTCGCTTTGGAAGTATGGCACAGGATTAGGAAATAATGAGGAAATTAACACAAAAACACACAGGCGGGGGAAAAGATTATCAGGCGAATGAAAGCTTAAAAGTGTTTTAATATCTTGTATGTTAAACGTGTGCCTAATTTTAGATTATGAGATTAATCCACAGAGTTGAAAGATTTGGAACTGAAGCTTGCAAGCACTTCATTACGGCGCAGTGAAACATTGGAAATATGCTTTGTCATTTAGCTCAGCTGAGTGGAACTGATCGGGATGCATTCATTGAAATATAATTTGTTTGAATAAGTAGCGCGTAGCTATCAGAGTTCACACAATCCACAGCGGCATGGAGCGTAAGAGGAAGTTCTGCTTATTTTAAAAGTTGCTCTTTCATCATTCTAACATGTGTTGAGTACAAAAATGTATTGCTGTGTAAAATGAAAAATGCATTTGCCCTGTTTTTTTTCTCAGCGGGAAAACGAAACAAAGGTAGACACATAAAAAATATAAATGCAGGAGTCAAACGGGAAGCAAGAGAGAGGGAAGCCTCGTCGGGAGAGGAGATGATGGGAAACGAGTGCTCGCACACAGTGAAACCAAACATTCTGTCTTTTGCTTCCTCGAGCGGTTTCATGTCTCCTCTCCCATTAACCTCGACCATGACAAGAAGAAAACGAATGGATACTCCCCGCTTCTCTCTCCTGCGCCCAGTAGCGCGTCTGCTGCCGAGGTGGGGGACAGATGACGGGCGACACAGATTAGGAGTCAACAGGGTTCCCTTCATCTGGCTGGATGCCGCTGGAGGGCCGATTAGACAACCCAAGCGTGGGTGAGGGAAGGGGGACGCCCGATGCTATCACAGCCCCTTTAAACTCACTTCCTCGCTGGGAACTCCGCAGACTACCGTGAAATTGATCAGGCTCCCCTAAAAGATGCTGCAGTGTGTGTGAGTGGAGTCTTCAGTGACAGAAAATGGGGACAACTGCTATGTGAAAGATGCCTCCGGGTCATGAAAAACGTTTGTGTCGTTTATAAGATTTGGTTAACTGTCTGTTAACTGGCTGGACGCTGGGTACATTTTTTCAATTGAGTGTTTCTGTTTTCCTTTTTCTTCCATTCAGCATGCATTAAACTACATTTACTCCACACAATATCAAAATAACAAAACTTTTAGTGATTTAACAAACTACTGAACCTTTGGGGCAAACAATACAGGGAATAGTGAAGGTGTAACGATCGATTGGTTCACAGCCCTGAATCCTGGTAATTGGTAGCTTGCTATTCTACTCGTACCACGGTCACTTGCCAAAGAATGTACCGACATTGTAAATACTTTAATGGTGCCTTCATCAGGAAGGAATGGACACCCTGCATCCAATCAGAATTGAGTGTTCATCAGACCGAGGCATAACACAGTTTGTTATACCAAAAGTCTCAGAACTGTTCCATGAAGCATAATCTGTGGAGACAAAAATGAAATAGATAAAACATACCAATACAAAAATGTTTCATGCAACAAAACCATCATGTAAGGTTTAGAGAAGGAGTGTAGACAGTGTTTGTTTTACTTAATTAGTTTATTCTTTCATATTTAGTCATTAGTTTAAGTCATGACTAAAGTGACAAACTATGCCTAGTAACTATTTTTAGTAAACCTAGTAGTTGTATTGAATAAATGTATGTGTAAGCTTGTTGAGTTTATGTTTTCTTCTGTTTAAATTTACACAACATAAACCCAAATACTCTGTTTAGCTTTAAAAAAAATATCATACCAAATATTAGAAATGTATCAACAGAACAAAACCATACCATAACAATTGAAAGGATCTGGTGAAGAGAGTCTCTCTAGTTCCCATGTTCAAGGGATGAAATCCATGCCCCATCTTATCTTATTTTCTACAATAGGATCAACTCTTGAAGGGTCAAATTGATACGAGAAAGTGTTCCTGAAAGCAAACACAAAACCACTGCTAATAGAAAATGGATATCCTGGGGAATGAATGAATCAGGAATTCTGGCTTTTCTTTAAGTGATGTTGCCCTGACTGCAGATAACATCTGTCTTTTGAGACGGTTGAACAGATAGCGATCTCTCCCTCTGGTTGGGTTTAAACATTTTGGGGGAAGGGATGGCTGCCATTGTGTCAGAGCTGCTCTCAGTTTCCTTGAAGATATTCTCCTTCTATATTGTCCAATTTGAAAATAAAAGATATTTTCAGACAATCTGTAAAGAGGTTATCAGATTTGGGACTGGGTCTGGTCTCGCTCCAGGATTGTTTTAATCTGGACCTTGTGTCCTTCTCTCTCTTCCACTCTGACACATTCACTTTTGCACCGACTGTGACCCGCTGCTCTTCCAGTGACTCATCAAAGGAACATAACTGGGTCAGGTTGACCTCTTATCTGTCAGGCACATAACCAAAGTGACCTGACCGAGAAGCAGTACACTTTGTGCCGACTGGCACTTTTCTTGTACCGATACAGGCTGAATTAGTTCGCTCTACACTCATCCTGTTTCCTCAGCAAAACTTAAAATACCGACAAAGCCTCTGTCACTGTAGATGTGAGCATCATCCTCCCTTCATTTCAGGCCCAGCTTGGATAATGGATCAGAGCATCTGCACAAGAAAAAAAAGGCTTCAGGAGGTCAACATAAACCTGAACAACAAAGAGCAGACTTGTTGACATGTAATAGAGCTACAGGGGGACAGTTGATACGTCCCTTTTCTTGTTCCAAGTCGGAGCTTGGTGGAAAATTAGCCAAACAGTGGACACATGCATACGAGATAGAAGCAAAGTACTTTATTTTTCATTTAAATAGGTCATTCAGGTTTTACCCTGACAAAGGCAGGGGGACAGAATCTCCGTGTGAGGATGAAACAGGTACATTTAAATCACCATCTTGTGTTGAAAGGAACATTTTTATTTGAATGATCCCAGATTTGGGGCGATGGGATAAATTGGCACAGACATCTTCAGTGTTGCAGCTCTTCCTCTCACCAATGTTTATGTACCCAATAAAGGAATAATGAGCCATCACTGAACTGTCAATTACAGGTGCAGTTATGATTGCTTTGGTTTGTTTGTTTTGTCAGTTAATGTGCCTTCCTCTGCCAATTACATAAGGTATTCAACATCCTCAAGGGAGTACTGTACAGAAAGGCTAATAACATTGACTGAATTATTTGTACTGCCTCCGGAGCTTTTCTCGCTGAAGCAAAGGGAAGTGCTTCCACATTAAGTAGGAGAGCACTAAAAAGCAGTACTTTATATTGTCATGGTGCTTAGTTTTAAGTCAAAGGCACAACGGAAACAGGAACTTCACGTTGAGGCTGCAGGTGGCAACTACAGAAAGACACATCCAATTTCCTTTAATTTCCCCGGGGTTGAACTCTTTTGGACATTTTCATTTGATGGCTGATAATGCAGGACAGCACACTGGAAGCAGTCAGTTTACCTGTGTTTCCTTTTTTATTTAACTTGAGATAAAACCAATGGAATTCTGGTAATAAATGAAAACAAACTATAAAGTCAGTGATATCTGTAACGTTGCGACATCAACATTTTTCATGTCCGCCAGGAGAGTCATAAGTGCATGAGTGTGCTCCTCTGTGTCTGTCCACAGATAATGCATTCAGCTGCAATTGAAAAACTTTGGCACGTTACTGAAAAGTAACATCTGTCTATTGCCTGCTAATGCCAGCCACCACATGCTCCTGGTCATAGCAGACCAAGTAAGGCTGTAGCTGCATAATATTTGGGGTGGGCAGTCATTGCATCCACCTCAGCTCCTTTAGCATTGACTCGAAACATTATCTTATCGTCAATGTAGAACACAGATTTTGCGGTAGACCGATTCAAATTTTATGCCGGTATAAATTTGTCACGTACCATTCACGTCCTCTTTGGCAGGCGGCAGAATTTATTTTTTACAAATCATCAGAGAGCATTCGGCAGTCTGAGCTACTTGTCTTACGTGTGTTGAGATTGAGTCAAGGTTAAAACTTTATAACAACAATGAATAACCCACAACAAACTCTTTAACAGGGTAAAACTCCACGACACAACAGCTTGTGACACATAAACAATTTGTAACACTAATAATTGTACAGTTATAAAAATTACCCCGCCGAACTGCGTGCAGGTTATAGCTCACAACGAGAAGTGTTAACTCTGTTGCTACATTAAAACACAGAAAAGAGCGATACAAGACACCAGAGATGCACCAACATAATTTATGCCCAAGAGAGGAGGTGTGTCTGTTTGGAGGGTTTTTGGTTTCGTAAAATCCAACGATTTATTGCTAAGTCTGTCGAGCCGCTGGTATTGCCTCTAGTGGGAACACTAGCAGCCACAACAAGCTAACACGCTAACTCGCTGGCCAGTTGGAGCGAGTTGGCCAGTGAGGGGCAAACAGCTGTTCAGGGAGCCGGTGGTGCTTTTTCGGGGTCAATTGCCTTTGGTGGCAACACTAGCAGCCGCAACAAGCTAACACAGCGGCCAGTTGCGAGCGAGTTGGCCAGCGAGCGGTAGCCGGCAGTCCTTTTCGGGGTCAATGAATTCATGTGTTTACTTGAAAAAGAAATACCGGGTGTAAATGACCACTATCAGTGTTCTTTTATTTTGATGATCCTGTTTCCTACTTAAATTTTATGTGACTTTTATTTTGACATCATACTATCTGCTCACGTGATTAATCGCTCGCGCTCATGCTCACGCTCACATTTGTTCAATAGAAGACACAAGAAGCTAGCTAGCAACTTAATAAATTAAGCTAATGGCAGCGGACCTCCCTGGATTACCACTTTATAGCACCCTTTGATATGCGGAGCGAGGTATGTGTTTCATTGTAATTGTATTTCATTGTATTTCATGTAAATTCATTTCATACAATGACTGTTGCCTGCTATGCTGTTATCCATGTATGCTAAAGTGCATTTGTCAAAGGATTATTTTGTATCTGGCTAAATTTCCTTTGTTATTTCCCTTTTTAGTTTTCACGGTGTTGGTGTTGGTGTTGGTGCTATGCACACTCGTCTGAATTAAAGTACACCCGTCTGGAAACACTCCCAAGCCTGTTTATTCCAAGTTGAAGGGATGCTGCACTGGGATACAGTCAGAATCTTTCTAAATACCGTGATATGGATTTTTGGCCATACCGCCCAGCCCTAATTTCATGTCCATACAAAAGAATTATTCCATTGTCAAACCGCTTATCCTGCACACAGGGTCGCGGGGGGGGGCTGGAGTCCATCCCAGCCAACTTCGGGCGATAGACAGGGTACATCCTGGATTGGTCGCCAGCCAATCGCAGGGCCACACAGAGACATACAACCATTCACACTCACATTAAAGTCCCCAATTAACCTGATCCCCAGAGCATGTCTTTGGACTGTGGGAGGAAGCCGGAGAACCCGGAGAGAACCCACGCAGACACGGGGAGAACATGCAGACTCCACACAGAAAAGCCACTGGGCGGAATCGAACCCAGGACCTTCTTGCTGTGAGGCAACAGTGCTAACCACCACGGCACCGTGCCGCCCTCAAAAGAATTATTGCAGTGTGCAAATAGCAGTGATTTCCACATTTACGTATATAAAAGTTTTCTTTCTTATGCTTTTGTGAAGCTGCTCTGTGTTAGTGAGCCATGGTAAACTGCAGTAGTCCTAACAAGCAAGGTTTAATAAGGCGGAAGAAAGTCATTAGATTACAGAGCTTTAATCAATGCCAAACAGAGTAGGCGAGTGGTATCAGGCCATTTGTGAGCACCCGCTCTTTCAGAATATTCTATACTGTTCAGCTTACTTTTCCTCTGTGACTCCAAACTGCCCCCTGAAGAGTGACAGCTTTAACCGCCCACACAGGTTTGAAGGGGATGTGGGAAAGCTAGCAGCGTCGAGTGAGTCCAAAAATGTAATGTGTTTGACAGTGTCACATTCTATTATCAGATGCACAAGTCTCCGTGTGCGGTTGTGGCTTCTCTCTGTTCCAAACATAAGGATTAGACCAGTGCATTCTGTTTTTTTGAGAGAGACTCGGCGGTGTCCTTTTCTGTTCTCAATCCGCTGTGCCTTGCCCACACTGTAAAAAGGGGTTTTCAAAATTTAACTCAATTCAATGTCAACAATTTCAAGATGATCAATTTCTAACTGACATTTATGATCCTCAAATATAGACCCCAAAAATCTTTATACCTCTTAAATTGATATATTGATATATTGATGTTATATATATATATATATATATATATATATATATATATATATATATATATATATATATATATATATATATATATATATAAAATAAAATAGGATTTATGAAGTTATGAGTTTTTGAAAAATATGGAGGCGAAAAGACTTCACTTATGTGCCCTACTCATAAAGAAAGGCATTTCTTGCTTGTAATAGGGGGGGAAATTAGGTTAATTAGTAACACTTACTAGGCAAGATTGTTATTGTAGAGGCTAAATATGTAACATTACAGCTCCATAGGTGTATTTGTTCCATTGAATTTAAAGTTTGAATTATGAAACGTACTGTAAAGGGGAGTGTGCCATGATCAAGAACCGAATGCCCAGCTCAGCATTTTTACATTATGTCAGATCAATATTGGGTTTTGTTAAATTGTAAATACTTTCAAATCTTTACGTTCATTAAATGTTAAAAGATCTGTGTAAGCACACCGCTGTGTTTTTGCCGAGCTGTGTGTTTGAAGGATTTACACTCCTGGTGAGGCTGTTCCACTTAAAAAAAAAAAGCTCTGGACGAATGATGAATGTAACAAATACTGTAGTTTCAAGCACTTTAAATTGGAATCTTTATTTTTATTTCTTTGCCTACCTCTTGGGCAGATTATTTAGTTTCAGACTAGTGGGGTGAGAAATATCAATAATGGGAAATACTCAAATTTCTTTTAAGCTGGTGTAAATGACTGTTAAAATGACCTCACTTTCAAAAAATGTCTTCATTCTTTGGGTGACGGTGGCGCATGCAGTAGAGAGGGTGCGCAAGGAACCGCAACGTTGATGGTTTGAACCCTGGCTGCTCCATGTCCCATGTGGAACTGTCCCTGAGCAAGACACTTAACCCCTAACTGCTGCCCAGTCAAAATTAGTATATAGATCTATGGACACATACTGTACAAATAAAAATAATTAGCCTCATGTGTGTACTGAATGATGTCTGTCACCAGTACAATACCATTCTGTTTGTTAACGCAAGAACCTCTCATTGATGTCCCTGGTGTGTGTTTGGTTTACCGTTTTGACATTTGTGCAAACTGTCACAACGCGAGAGGAGAGGCAGGAAGTAGAGTTTATGAGAAAAATGATACTTTTAATAATTCCCAAAATCCAACATCCAAAACGCCAGAGGGGAACAAACGAAGACACAGAAAAACGCAGACGGGGAACATGACACGGGGACGAGGTTCAGGGTAGCTATTCCAGGCACAACATGGTTGAACAATCAATGACGCGACAAGAGACATACAGGGCTTAAATACACTGGGAAGGTGCAGGTGATTGGACACAAGTGGAAACAATCATGGACACGGCAGACAATGAAATGGGATAACAGGACGAGGCAGGAAGTGAAGTTAACCCAGGAACACCAGAGGCATGAACCACAAAATAAAACAAGACGTGAACCCAAACCGTGACAACAACAGGTCAAACTCTTTCATTGTAGCTCACCTGAAGGCATAGGATTTCCAAAGCCCCCAAAATGAACTGCACTAATTCAAAGTGAGGCAATTAAAAAACACAATACATTTTTCATTCCTGATGGACACCCTGTGAAACATGTAGCCTTCTGTACCCTTGAACAGCTGCAGCCTCATTCTGTAATCTGCCCCCCAGTGGCGGTGCTGGACAGGAAGAGAGAGAGAAGACCGTAATGTGGCAAGATGAACTGATTTGTGAATAGTGTAAATCGCAAATTAGATACAAGTCAGTTCCAGCTGTAAAAGGCGACGCAACCATCACAACAACAACACAAGGTAAGAGTACGGGAATATAACGAGGCGTGTTGGTCCCTGGGCTTTACAAGCACTATGGTTGGCCAAAAAGGAAACCTCTAGTGTGTTGTCTTTATTAAAATACTGGCTGCCGATAGTACGAAGCACTTGGAAACCCACCATCCTGATTGTGTGAACACAATCAAGTGAATAAAAGAATATGCTTCTAAATGTGCGGACATATGTTGTTTGCAAGTTAATTGTATTGCCATTTTATTTTCAGTAAGAAAAAATGAGTGGAAAGGTGATGTAATATGAACTTATTTTAGAAAAAAAAACTAATGTTTGTTTGAGTTTATATATCATAATGCAATTCATTCAAAATAAAGAAGGTACGATCCATTTGGGTTATGGAGGGAGGGGGTCTCAATATTCCTATATTATCAGAGGGGGGCTTGACAAAAAAAGGTTGGGAACGTTGGACGCTTGTGACCTAAAGTGTGATTTCATGCTGTCGTGTTTGTTGTCGTTTTAACAGATAATGTATTGCTGTTTTTATTTCTAAACAGGATGTAATGTCCACTGAGATACTTTGTAGAGACCTTTCATAGATTGGTGCACTGAAGCTGAACACTTCTAAACATCCATGTCAGAGTTATCTCAAATGGGGTTGACATTTAAGATTGATCTTTTATTTTCTCTCTCTATCCAGCAGTGAGAGAGGGTCGGCCCTGACTAAGTCCCACGAGGGCGTGTGCACACTGGAAACACCCAGTGGAGCACAATCACAGGAAATCTGACACCAGGTGGCACCCTGCCTTGTCAGTAAGGGAGGGTAGCTACAGTGAGCCATGGCACAGAGAGAGGTTTTCTGTCTGCAAAGACCCAGGCCTTTCTCCTCCTCCTAGAACAGCCATTTGGGTTACTGCATAAATCACCTCTAAGTCGCCTTAAGTCCAAATCCTTATGAGCTTTGAATGGCGTCTAGTAGTAGGACTGTGGGATTTCTGAAAATTGAATTTTAGTTCTGCGGATTTACTTATTGTTTGGGTATTCATTCATGGATTTGGTTTTGGTCTCAGTTGCTTTTTTTTATTTGCCGCCGAGATAGAAGGATTTCTTATTTTCGTGCCATTAGAGGGTTATAATGGGCCAAAGAGCTTTGCCAATTGGATGTGACTGGTATTGTGCATTAGAAGCATACCATGAACGGTAAGGATGATTCTCAGTGAAACCCATTTGATTTGAATAATTCCAAGGCTCATTTGTTCATCTCAAAAATGAAGGAGTGATTCTTGAAGAATATTGGATGGCAGTGATAATGTCTTCTGAGATGTGGTGAGATGCAGCGTTGCAAAATTGCAACAATTCAAGTCACCTAATGATGCCTTTTATAACATCAAATTCAGATTTATCCCTCCCATCGAACGTCTACACAACAAAGCATGCAATGATGCCGCGTCTCCTTTTGCACTACAGCACAAAACTAATTGCTATTAGCATAATATTAATTCAGTTAACTGTCATACTGGAGACACAGGGAGGGGGGTGTTGGCAGGTACCTGTCCATTGGCGAGACTGGGGCAGGGCAGCCATCAATAATTCAATGCGTCTGCCAGCACTAAAGTAAACAATGGCTGTAATTAGTGGAGGTCTGCACGGTGGATGAGGAGATTAATGAGAGGGCCGTCCCTCCAACTTGTGACCAGAGACTGGAGGGGTTTCACTTGGCAGACGAGCGGCCAGACTAACCGGGGCCATACTATCGGAGTGTAAGTGTGCATTTTCCGGTTTACGTTGGATAAAAAGGAGAGACTGAAAAATACATCATGACGAACTCTTTTAGTTGGCTGAGTCTATAAAGCAACAGGTTACGGCGATCATTTTCTCAATTTTCTTTACGCCGCTTCGGTGGGCATTTTTGCGCCCAATAAAAAAGGTACGCTCTGTGTTTCCACAATGGTTTGTTCAATCATTCAACCTTGAGGACTCAGTCACACAGCCCCTTATATATGCATTTAAATTAGGGCTGTCAAAATAAACATTTTAATCCATGCCATTATTGCAACAAAATACTTTAACGTAATTAACGTCTGTTCGTTTTTACTTCCGGAAGTTGACCGCGGAAACAAAATGGCTGCTAGCTGCAGTCAGTTACATCAAGATGGAGAGAGCTTTTTGCATTGGAGAGGCGCAATACACTGAGGAGAACTGTGCAGAGGAATTCATCCGGGTGTCAAACAGAACTTAAGCGCTGCTAGGCTACTTCTATCTCAACATCAAACGTTACCCTGCGCAGCACACAGTCTGCAGGACACCACCAGACCGTGGTTGGAAACATCCTGGCTAAATGTGGGGAGATTGTTGCCACTTCAAACACAGCGTTTAAAGGATAGTGAGAGTTGATAGCAAAGTGCACGAGTAGAGCAGGAAGAGTCACTAGTTCAACATGTTCCACCCGTTGGAATTCTACCTCCAAGATGATCAACTGTTTTGTAGTTTTGTGTTACATTAACAATTAAACAACAGTGTCTAAAATACACACTTTGATTTGATTTTTGTCTTTAGAAGAAAAACAAACATTCATTAAAAACACAGCAACATTCATTAATCGCCATTAATGGAGATTAATGAATTTCAAAATGTGTGATTAATTAAAATTCTATATTTAGAGAACCCTAATTTAAATATTAGCACATGGTGTGAATATTTTCAATTCCTTAAACACAGAGTGGCTTGTACATCCATAAGAAGGCAGATTGTCTTTGTGATTTGTCACTGCGACCAAAGTTTCACCTCAAAAACGCAGGAACATTCAGGAACAAGGACAGCAGCATCTGAAAACCTCACTGTTAGGACTGAGCTGCACAACACAAGCAAAAGACCTCCCAGACTGCTACGAGAGGACTCTTTTTCATGCTCTCATTCATTATGCCTATCTTATTCCAATGCAACTCCCCATAATCCCAATTGACCTGGGATAACTGGCTATTGCAATGAGTGTGATTGTGTTCTTTCCATTGTGCATTTTATTCTTATGTTTTGCAAAACCTTTCAACCTATTCATAGTAAAACTATGCATAAACACTGGAGATACTAATGAGGTCTACATACAACCTATAATCATAACATTACGTGCAAACAGGGCCGGGAGGAGAGGCGTCAGGTGACGATGAGATGTCAACATTGATCTATTTCTATTTCATTTTGTACTTCAGTAACAGATGTTTCATAGTTCCTGTGAAGTCAGAACTTTATTTTGAAAAGACACGGTTTGCAGGCTTTTGTGGAAAACATGCAGAAAATATTAGTGGGTACTTCTTAAGATGTTTTCATGTGTTAATATGCATATATGAAATTGCGTGAATTAGATCAAATGTTTGATATATTTCCAACTCTTCTATATTTCCGACTCTTTTTTTGTTGGACTCCTTTTGACTGTCCTGAGACTAAATCCCTCTTTTCCACGTCGTGGGTGTGACACAATTAAAAAATTAAGTTACGCTGAAATCTTCGGGAATCTTTAGAGATCGCGGCATTTTCTTTAAATGTTTAATTCAAACAGAAGATTCTTCTTTTTTGCCCTACTGACTTACTCAGCAAGAACATCCTCAGTTTGGCCCTGACTCTTTTCACTAAGGAATTCATCAAACTGAATACACGGCTGACCAAGCGGCCGCTTGAAGCTGCTCCGCTTGGTTCACTTCTTCAGAAATGTGTGCTTTCTGGGTGATTAAGTGATAGAGAAGCAACTATAAAACTATTACATCAATGGAAAATTGTATTCATGCAGTCAACAGGGATGCTGCATGGAAGTAATTTGCTTTTAACAAAGTAGACTGATGAAGTCATGTAGAAAATGTGAAGCAACATTCTGGAATATTTGATCCACAAGCTGTTCTCATCTGAATGTATATTTTAGTCAACCCTGAGAGTCCTGATGCAGAAAATCCGTCTAAAAGGTTGGCGGCCAAAAATCAAAAGACAGATTTCAACATTAGCTTCCCTACCGAAAAAGGCGGATTCACCTTCAATTTCTGTTATTTTCTTCCTTCCTATTTCCTATTTGTCTTGCCCATCTCAGTCATTTTCTTGACAGCAGTAAGGCACACGGTACAGGCAGTAGTCACGAAGAGCACAAGGAATCTTGATTGTTTTTATCAAGGCTTTTTGTAGGCTTTAAAATGTAGTTATTATTGTGGCCTTGCAGTGAAGGGTTTTTGCTTATATGACATCGATCTCATTCAGGAATCAGGAAACATTTAATGCCAAAATATGTCATACATACAAGGAATTTGACTTGGTGGTTGGTGCGTGACAGTAGACAGTGTAACAATAGACAACAAGACAGCAGTGCACAAGTAATAAAATAAAATAAAATGCTAATGCTATGGGTTTGTAGAATAAGGCTATGGGTTAGTATAAAATAAGAGAATAAAGTTAAAAATTAATATTAAAGTTAAAAAAAATATAATAAAGTGCACTAGCAACAAGTGACAAAGTGACGAGTGAAAAATGACAGTTAAAGTGACATGTGCAGTATGAAAGAGAGTGAGTCAGTCAGTGGGGGGACCGGGCTGCCGACGGGAAGAAACTGTTCGTGTGGCGGGAGGTCTTAGTCCTGATGGACCTCAGGCTCCTGCCAGATGGAAGGGGCACAAACAGTTTTTGTCTGGGGTGAGAGACCTGGAAGCGAACAAGTCCTGCAGGAACGGCAGATTGCAGCCGATCACCCTCTCTGCAGAGCGGATGACACGCTGCAGCCTGCCCTTGTCCTTGGCTGTGGCTGCAGCATACCAGACGGTGATGGAGGAGCAGAGGATGGACTCGATGATGGCCGTGTAAAAGTGGACCATCATTGTCTTTGGCCGGTTGAATTTCTTCAGCTGCCTCAGGAAGAACAACCTCTGCTGAGCCTTCTTGGTGATGGAGCTGATGTTCAGCTCCCACTTGAGGTCCTGGGTGATGATGGAATGATTCAGTTGAAATGTCCTGGATATTTAAGTAGTTTTCTTCATTTTTCGTGCCACATTTTGGCAATATAAGCTGCTCATTTTATGTTTCAAATGTATGGTTTGCAGTTGCCAACAAAAAAAGTGGGTGCTGTATATACATTCATTTTATTGCAGATTCGTATAAACTGCACAACACAGAACACAAACTGTTGATGGCAGATAAGAAACTTCCATTGACTAGACAGTGAAATAGGACACGTAGCGCTAGGAAAAAAATGGTTTCTGATGCAAGAAAACGTATTGCAATTTTGTCTCAGGTTTTGAGGGTTTTAAAAGTTGTATAAACTTATCTAATATACTCTAGGCCCCACGTTGTTTCTAGGTTGCATTTTTCATTTTTGTGTAGCAATTTTGAAAACCCTACCTAATTAGTTTGACAAAACCTCTTTGACGTTGCAACACTAGTTGTGATCTGTGGTTCTTGATCAAGTTGTGTTTACAAGAAAATGACCAGTTAACACTCCAGTTGAATCCCCATTGAGCCTGAGATATACATGTGTGATGACAAGCAAAGGCAACAAAAACTCAAACACTTCATCCTTATATCTTGCGTGTGTGAGAGTTTGAACATGAGAGCAGTTTGAGAGTAATTTATTTTGAGGTATAAACTGACCTTCACATTAGAGATTAGAGTTATATCCATGTGGTTTCTTCCAAAGGTTTGCCAGAGCCACACTAATCCCGTCACACTTTGCTAAGTCACCGAGAGCCATGTGTTCTGTTTGTTTGCGCATGTGCCCCTGTGCTTGTTCCCGGAAAAGTCTGATTGCGTAGATATAAGTAGGATTTAAAACATCAGATCTTTGCCTCTGAAATAATAAAAAAATGTCCCACGATTCCTGATATCAGACATTTCCTTCTGCCCCCCCCAAACCATTCATCATTTCGTCACACACAAAGCAGGGAGAGAACACTGCTCCTGCAGCTGCACAGTGGCTTCCTGGAACATTGGTGTCTGTGGGGGAGTCTGCATAATCAGCTGGTTTTCTTCTTTACCCAAAAATACCTAATCTTCATTAAGTTTATCACAGCTGCTTTATCTCATCTCCGCTCAACTGATTACGTGTGAATCACCAGGATTGCGGCGCAGATATAAATCGGGTTTGTGTTTACAAAATGAGCTACAGGACACAATGCCTGAAGTGAAATGTTTGGCGGATCGCGCAAGAGTAATTCGGCGGATTGTTTTATTGGGCGAAGCCTCTTCTGCCCACTGGAAGCATTTGTTTTGTTAAATCTTGCTTTGCATGTTTCATAGTCCAATATTCAGGTCACCTGCAATGAGACCATTTACATGTGGATTTATTCATATATATTTAAGCAACCAGTCATGCAGCTGTATTGCTACAATGAACAGAGCTTATCTAAATAATCTAAAACGTGTGGGAGTATGTGTTTTACATTTAAATTTTAGTCACAGTTTTGGGCTGCTGGATGTTTAATGAAACCCACCGGGTCGAGTTTGCACAGATAAAAGCTGCCTTCTAGTACGATAGTCTCAGCAGCTGAACATGATACGAGGACAGGGCTTGGTGCGTTTGTGTCATCAGCCGCAGCTGGTTTTTAGTTTGGACGGTTTGTGTTGTTAGAAGCCATGTAGTTATTTCCAGCAAAAGAATGAAAGCTATGCCACTGGCAACTCTTTGTAATATTTCCTTTTGTTTATTACTTTTCAACCGATGCGTATTTTCAGCACTTTCATGACAACGTGCTGCTTTAAGCAGAACTTTTAGACTTTTTTTCTTTTCTTTCCTCGGCCTGATCCGGTGCCACTTTGGTGTCTCTGTTGCTGTATTTTAAGCCACGTGTCAGGCCCTATTCCCACACCCAGCAGGTTGATAGCTCAACCAACAGGCACATTACCGGCCCCGGTTGTTATTGTCACTGATGTGCTGCCCCAAGACATCGCCTTCCTCTGTTCACAGCTCCTCAGAGTGTTATGTGTCATGTAATAAAAATGTACACCTTTTGTCCGAGCTGGGTCTGCCGGGACCCTGGAGGTAAGGACAGAAGGGGTAGTTTGCGATGTGAGATTGAGGCGATACGTCTGGTCGCTGTCTTGGGGGTGACGAATGGGCCGTGGTCACCCCTCAGACGTCCCCAGACAACCCCAGATGTTCCCTCTGGACCGTATGCGGTCAGAGTGGCTGACAGGTCCGAGAGACGCTGAGTCCCAGCGTGATTAATCACCACACACACTGTGGCATGCAGCTCGGCTACCGCTGGTCCGCTGCCAAGTAACTGGGCCGCTGTAGTGCAAAGCATTCTCGGATACAAAGAAAGAAATTGACTCATGTACAGAGGAAATGTATTATACATGCTTGTCAGGTATAAATTTGCTTAAATCTGAAAATATGACAGCTGGGGGGGCGCTGTGAGATGAGATGGGGGGGCATAACTACAAGATGGCAATGAAGTGGAAAGATAATAACGAAAGCTCAACACAATGCATTTATCAAGTAGCAAGTGTCGCCTGCAGGATGTCAATCATCTGGTCGAGGGTCCTCCGCGGATCATGGGTGGTTTAACACTGCAGCTTCCATGAGGAAATGTGTTCGTTATTAACTACAGTTGAGCCTGTTCTAATGAGCCCCACTTAACCACGAGTATATACAGTGTTGATTCTCATTTGTCAGAGTTAAGATATATATATGGCTGTAATATTGTTAGCTGTAAACTTTAACAGTTCAAAGACCAGAACCGACTGCCGGATCTCAGTCCGCTAGCCATGTTTCCCTGTGGTAGAATTAGCTTTATTGTGTCTCACCGCTGTTTATTAATTGGAAATGATTTAGGTAAACATTAGCTGATAACCAAACACTGTCCAATCCGTGCAGAAGCATTGGTCATTTGCATTTCTCCTCTGGCCCGGTCGGCTTTCCTTTATTGCTTAGAATCTGGATTTGACTTACTTTTTGCCCACAGCGTCTGAGACAAAAACATCACCAAATGTGTAAGCAAAAATTTCATGGGAGACAGCTGTCCACTTGTTTTGTTTTTTTCTAGTTGTAATACATATTTTATTATTATTCATACTTTTTTTTTTTACTTTAAAGTTTAAAATACAGAAGGAAAAAAAATGTTCACTATTTAATGCACAGAAAATCAATCTTCATAACAGACCGATACAGTCCAGTACAAATGCAGCACGTGTTTATCTAACTCATCTAGTGTTACCTGCACTTCGGGTTCAAAACGGATTTCTTTCTTTCTTTTAAATGGAAGAAAAAATTTAAAGAAAAAAAGGCAAACGTACATTAATTGATACTGGCTTTACTTTGGCAGAAATACATTTGTGGAGTTAGATGCTAACAAAACTATTTTGGATTTGGTTCATCTAGTTACAGGAAACGTGCGACATCCATATCCTTTTTTTCTGAGGTGCCGTTCTTCAGTCTTTATTCTGCTGGAGCCTTGAGGTTTCATCGGCCCATGCAGTATAAGTCTTTAGCACAATAAAGGTTTATAGCATGCTAATCAAAATCCAAGTGGAGGCACATCCACAGATGCCGTGTTGCTTCCCCTAAAGAGACCAATAATGACTGATGATATTGTTTCGGACAGTGGACTGAGAAACCAGTGACAATCTATTCTCAATGCAGAATATAAAAAGGCTTATTTTAGTTGAGAGTTCTACTTTTGTGGTCCAACTATAAATGAAGATATTACCTTAAGATAGCAGTAGAATGAGACATGTGATCAAACGTAAAATTGCCATCTGGTATATTCTTCTAAACGGCGTTTCCTTTTTGGCTAAAGTAAAGAATGGATAAAACAAGGAAGAGTTGTTTTGCTCACCTGAATCTTACATTATAGTCGAAAGATGACCTGCAAAACTAATAGTCATACAATAACAGTGTGCCAGGATTGCTGTGTGAAATTTATTTTTGTTTTTGAAATCCTTTGATGAAAAGATGTATGGAAACAGAACAGCAAGCACCATGTTAGTTAATTAACGTTTCCTCCAAGGTCTCAGTGTTCACCATTTCATATTTTCAAAACAACTGTAACACCTTGATCAGGCACAGAAAGGTGACTAAGTCTTTCATCTGGAAAAAGTTTGGTCTATTTTTGTCAGAACAAGTTTAATTAAAGCCCAAAAAGGTGATACATGTGATAGCAATGAACAATGTATTTAAAGAAAGGGAGATCTAAGAGGATTACCAACATCTCATTCTCAAGTGGCAACAACATAAATGAAAAACCTTTCACTCTTCACCCAATTTGGATTATCTCCACCATACATAACACAATTGCTGATAGGGGAGTACAACAAAATAAAACTAATTTGTGGGGATGAGTTGCAAAATAAATTATTTTGAACTTATAACTTTTTTGTTCAGACCTTACTAATTGTTTAGGTAAATATATATATATATATATCTCAAACCTTTATTCGCTCTACTGGCCATCAAAGGGCGACTCCTATACCGCAGTTACAAAGCTGTTTCCATTGACGTTTCAAATGCCAACCTTGGGGCTTCAAGAAGTCACTAAGAGAGTCAGAAAGTAATGAGCAATCATGGCAACCCAGTTCACCTCCTAAAAACATTATTTGGTGCTTTACAAAAATATAACAAATCACTCTTTTGAAATCATGGGCAAACGCTGCAACGTGGTTTGGGTGGAAATGACAGGGTGACTTTGGCTCCACCCACCTTCTTATGTCACCCTTAATGACGAGATACAATGTTATCTTCAGTTGATACTCTCCAGCAGAGACAATGTCTCCCATTGTGCTCTGATTATTAAACTTGGCATTTAAGACATCATCATCAGTTTGACAACTAGACCTTAAAAAAGAAAACATCCCTAATCTCTTTATGACATTTCTTCAATAACTAATTTATTTTACTGCATGGCACTGAAGTTTATCAGCCTTTAATTTCTTCTAACCATTTCCTCTTCAACAACTGAGTTTTATAATTTTTTCAAGTTTTTTTTCCAATGTGTACCATCAAAAGCAATCAGGTATTAAATTATTTAACAAACTCTGTTGCAATACAAGGTAATGAAGTTGATTTGGAGACAGTTGAACAATATATATGACAAAAGGGGAGAGCAAATGCATACAATACCATCTAAGCAGAGTTTATGAATATACTATGAATAATGATGACTAGAAAAAAAGCTTTTGGAGATGCATGGTATTCTGCAGGGAGTGATGTTAAAAGTCCACCACTGTTAAAATATCATTAGATTTTGCAAATTTATCAAAGCCACTAGTTCAAACAAATGATGAATGGTTTAATGAAGTAGTGGGGGTTATCTACCGGGACACAGACATTGTATCATTCATAAGGACATTCAGTGACTCAAAATCAGTGTATTTGAGGAAAAATATTTGGGAAGCACCATAAAGGAGATTTGTTGATGGTTGCTTCTCCACTGTCATATAACAGATGACCATGGTTGGTAACAATTTATTTTGGTACATTTTTAAGTGGAGGATTTGATTCATCGCGGACATTATATTGTTTTAGAAGACATGCAGCAGGGTTTAAACAAAATCCAACGTTTTTACTTTTTCTTCTGGTCTCCAGATTTTCATGAACAATATGAAAATGGTAGATTGTTCTGTTTATTCGAGATGCTCGGCTGAAATGCTTGCCAATGCTCCACTTCTTCTCACAGTAAACCTAAACAGGTTATCAAAAACGTATTGTATTAATATGTTTGGTAATGAAGAGTTCAAACAACCTCAACACTCTGGTATGGCACTCTGAAGGTGAAAAGTAATGCTGCTCATTGACCCGGCTATTTGAATAAATATAAAGTTGTTGATTATCTGACTCGCTCTCAGATTTACACAGCTAAGTCAATACATTCCCTCTCCTCAGTTATACATCTCTTGGCACCTTGCCCGTACTGCATATCTCAAAAACAAAATTCTCTCGAGGCTGTGGATACTGGTTTAGACTTTGCGTCTCCCGTCGATCCCTTGGCACGGGCACACAGGCAAATCCGTGGTAATTTAATGCTCGCTGCCCAGGCCCCTGTGATCCTGTGGGAGTGCCTGTGCCCCTGTAAGTGAGGCTGAACGCTTTATCCCATGGTATTAGTCTTCCATGTTTGAGTTAATACCCTAGAGTAGAGCCTCTATCTAGAGGCATTAGTGTCTGACAATCTACAGCTCAGAATGGGGAGGCTCCTGCTTCCTCCGGTCTCTCCCCCGAACTCTGTGTCACCTGCCATTTGTCAGACCTTTGGAAGGAGATCTTTAGAGAAGGGTTGTTGTGCAGATGTGTCATTTTAAAAATAACATTCCCTAAATAGTTTGTGTATATTTGAGTTTTGTACCTTTTTTTTCTTGATATTCTTTTCAATCAAAACATTTATTTTGTTACAAAAACGTCAATTGATATTTCTTTAAATCGTGAAAAGAGATGTCTTTTTTTGTGGGTTGTCAAGAGTATTTAACAACTCACAATTTGCACATAAATGATTTAATTTGCTAAAGCATTAGGATTTTCATAATCTGCAATATGTTCACGTAAATACAGAAGTCTGTCGCACCACCACCAACACACTCGCTGTGTCTACCCTCAGCTAGCGCACACACTCACACACGCACTCACACATTTAAGCCCCCGCCACATGCACGAAGATTTAAATGTTATGTTCAATGATTAAAATTCTTTGTGTGTGATTATGGTAATGAGGGACAAACAATGTCTCCTGTCATCTAAAGTAATTAGTATAGAACACTCCTCTACTTTAACCAATTCATTTTGTGTTTCTGCAAAGTGGTTTATCTTAATTAAATTAATTTAATATTATTTGATCCGTAGTTTCTACGCATGGTTGCCAGCGACGATAAACTGTAGACCAACTGCATAAACATCGACGACATAACCATGCTACTGTAAGGATATTCACCAGGCTCTGAAGCCTGTGTAGGACGATTCTTTTATTATTCCTCCCACAAGGCAGATAACTTCACCTTGTGCAGATAAACTCGCTCACCTGTCGCTTCATGGTATCACATTCATAGACTGTGCACCATCAACATGTCTCCTTATTCGAATGCAGCATTGTATTGCACTTCATAAAAGGGATTAACTATCCACGATGCCCTATATGTTCCTGAACATAAACTGAGTAAAAGGATATTCAGGTAGCAACTAGCAACTTTGACAACCTGTCACAACACATTTACTGTATTACTGGTACTTGGAAGGAGAGCCATTCAGTTGAATGGTCTTTGGTATCGACACGTTTACATTTTTAAAAGGATTCTGTGTCTCTCCTCTCTTTCCCTGGTTGAGTCCTTGTGTGTGTGTTTGTCTTGAGGCAGCCCTCCGCCACACACTTGACAATCTACCTGCACCTCATTCAACTCATCCCGCTGCTCCTGTACGTATACAGATTTTGTTTGATCAAATAGACCATCACTGAATTCCAAAAGACCCTTTGAAAAAACGGAAGAGTTACCCGGCCCGGAGGAATCCTGGGGCACCCATTTGGAGCCAGGCCCAGATGGAGGGCCCGACAGGGAGCGTCTGGCGACCGGGCTTGCCGTGGAGCCCGGCCGGGCACAGCCCGAAGGACTGACGCGGCACCCCAACACTCTACTCCCCCTGGGCTCACCACCTGTGGGAGAAACCGATGGGGTCTGGTGCGCTGCTACAAGGGTGGCAGTGACAGTGGGGGGTCTAGACGGAACAGACCTGGGCGGCAGATGCTGGCTCTGGGGACGTGGAACGTAACCTCTCTGGGGGGGGAAGGAGCCGGAGCTTGTGCGGGAGGTGCAGCGTTACCAGTTGGATCTGGTGGGGCTTACCTCTACGCACAGCCTTGGCTCTGGAACCACACTCCTGGATAGGGGGTGGACTCTATTCTACTCAGGAGTGGCCCATGGTGTGAGGCGCCATGCAGGCGTGGGGATACTCATAAGTCCCCGGCTGAGTGCCGTTACATTGGAATTTACCCCGGTAGACAAAAGGGTTGCCTCCCTACCTGGGTGGTGGGGGGGGGAAACTCTTGACTGCTGTCTGTGCATATGCACCAAACAGCAGGTCAGAGTATTTGGCCTTTTTGGAGACCCTGAATGGAGTCCTGCAAGGGGCAGAAGGAATAGCTTCTTTAAATGAGGCCCCAGCGGTATCCGATAAGCATCGACTGTAGAAACCCTTGGCAGGAGGAGGAGATTCCGGTAGTAGAAATTCAAAAGGTTATTAGACAATGGTCCGAACTAATATACTGTACATAAGATATGGCATCATCATATTGTTGACAAGGTATTTTAATTAGATATGATACCTAATAACATTACATTATGGACAAGATAACAAAGAACATGAGATTGTGATAAGGCGTTTTTAGGAATGTGTGTCTGTGTGCATGCATGTAGGCACATGCAAGAATAAAGCGCGCTCCTGTGTTTGTTAAGGGGATATACACCTGCATTAACCTCTAAGCAATGGTCATGCTAGAAATCCATCAGTAAAACAACTATGGATATAATATAAAACCTAAAGAATATGTGGACAATAATGCATAAAGATAGCAATTATAAAACAATAACTAATTGTCTTCAAAGCATCTTTTCAAACATTTTAAAGTCTGCATCCATTTCTCTGCTGTCACCAAAGAAAATAATGTAATTTGCAATCAGGAGCACAGAGCATTCAACCCACTACTTTAAGGTTAGCCACCTTGCTACTATGTGTAATAAAGCTGTATGTCTCAGTACCAACAAGCACAAGCTCAAAACTTCCTGTAAGGTATGTGTGTATTTTGTCATAAAAGCCCATTTCTAAAGCTGAAAAATAGCCAACACATGAAGAAGTTTAGGTTTCCTTGGTGATGCTTTTAGCCTGTTTCACATCTTTTAGGACCTTAAAGCCGGGGTGTCCCATGGCATTCTGGAACCAGACCCGCTCATCTCAATCGATCAAACATCGGCCATCTTCATCCTCCACGCCACTCCGTAAAATACGCTGCGGCCACATAACGAGTGGTGTTGCAAGACTCTATACTCCACTTTAATGAACAGGGCTGATAAAAGAAATGAGTTGCAGAGATGGTTAATCCAATTGCCCTCAAATATGTTTTGAAAGGAGCTGCGCTTTTAGTGTGAAGAGTTTCTAATTTCAGATTCTTCTTCTTATTTCTATGCAACAAACGGCGGATCAGGTTACATCAGAATGTGCCATTATATACACACTGATGTCAATTCTTGCAAATTACCTACCCGATTGTTAACATGTATTCAGATGAATTAAACTTTGCGTTTTAGCAAAAGTCTGTAATTAGCTAATTATTAAACTACCCCAATTCAGTTTTATAATTAAGAGTCAATCAACTGTATTATTTTATTTTGCCAAAATTTTGCAAAAATTTGCAAAAAACAGTTTTCACTTTGTTATTATGGGTTGTTGTGTGTAGAATGTTGAGGAAAATAATGAATTTAATCCATTTTGGAATAAGGCTGTAACATAACAAAATGTGGAAAAAGTGAAGAGCTGTGAATACTTTCCGGATGCACTGTATGTAGCCGGGTCTTTTTCAGATGCAGTACAGCCCGTTTCTCCATCATCACCTGAGTCCAGTGTCAATTTTGAATAGAAAAACAAACAATGGGTCAATCTATTTGTTTTGTGGGCTGGTCAGCTGTGTTAGCCCAAATCCCGTGTGCCAGATGGCCACTCGACCAGTGCCTCAAAGGTGTACAAGGGAGAAAAAAAGAATGATTGCAATTGACCTTGACCACAAGCTGTTGCAAACAAACAACTTTGCTCTGGTGTAGAAGTATGATGGTAACCAACACACGGTTCAATCAACTCTGCTCAACCATCAGTAAAAACCTTGAGCTGAGCATTTAGAAGCCTTCAGTAGAAAAACTGCACAGTAATATCTTTCCTCCACCTTGTTGGCAGCCCTGATAAGTGAAATTTCATTACCTTATTGTGTGTCTGATGAAGATTTAATAACTCATGCGACATATTTAAAGTGTTTTACTTCCATCGATCTTCTGTATTTTCAATATTAATTAACTGTGCGGACAATGAAGTCGACTTAACCTCAGGTTGCTTTGGAATGTCATTAAATGTGTTTTTGTACTTCTTTTTAACCAACCTTTTAGTGGAATAGAAAATTCAAAAGTAATTTATTGTGCTTTAGCTTATGTGAGAAAAATAAATTAATTGTATGATTGTCTGCCTGAGTATTTGACTAACACACACACACACACACACACACACACACACACACACAGTTAGACTAAAAAACAATTGATCAAACTACTGTTACAGTTAATGAAAAAGCTGCCAACATAACATTTGTTTTAAGTTTTACTTGAGTGCAGTGACTATATGTAGCAGAGACTGTGCATCACATGAGGGACAGAATTCATGTCAGTCCAGCATTCGTAATTGGGTTAGACTGAGAAAAAGGACGTTGCTCTGATCCATTTTAGTCTGTTTACCCAGTTATACTGCTTAAAACTCAATGACCACAACCAGTAGCGTGTGTACCAAGCAGAAAGAGACCAAACATCTGAGCAGCAGTAGAGTAAGAATAGAAGGAATCAACATTTGTTGATAGATGACACTGGAGGCTGAAGTGTTTTTGGTTTTGTGTGTGAAATTGTGAGAATGAGGCACCCTTTTAAAACTTCAGTCTTTATTTTATTTGTTTCCCACAGGATCTACCCGTTACAGGTAGAGAATAAGGCACGGGGGACGGTTACAGGTCCACAACATTTGTCTCAATTCTTCAGAGCCTGAGTGACAATTCACCGGAGAAGAAAAAATCCTGATGAGCTGTCTGAAAAGATGAGAGCAACAACGGAGTTAGGGAACGAAAAAACTGGCATATCCAACTGGGGAGCAAATCCACACGAGGATGCTTCACAGCAGAGCAGACTTCCAGCGAGTCATTTCAGGCTGATGCTCAGAGCAGCAGGAAGGGCAGTGTCACCAATGTCTGTGCTGAATGATTGCTGAATGATTTATCAAGTTGCCGGAGGCAGTTCAGTGTGGCATTGCACCTGAGCGGAATGGGAAAAAGGGAGTCCTCTGAGTATCAAAAAAAAAAAAGCCTGCGACTTTAGTTGTCTGGGCTGTTTGCAGCATTGCCTGATGCTTTGATAGGAACATGATGCACCGCAGGTGGAAACTACCTACAAATAGGAAAGTAGGGTTGCAGGCTCGCCAAGGACAGGGGAGTTCACATGTGGGCATGTTTGTTGTGTTTTTAACATTTTCTGATCTCAAAAGCACAACTTCGAGGATGTATTTATATTATCTTCACACAAATATGCTCTTAAGGCAAGATACTGTCTGTGAGTGTCATAATGTTTGCAAACGAGTGTTTCTTGAAAAAACTACAGAGAAAATAACAAAAGATGGACCAATACCTGGGTTGTAAGTCAAATGAATAATTACTAACTTGAACTTTAATAAGCTGAATGCCTTACTGTGTGGATGTGATTTGTATCGTTATTCAATGGTTCATGCAACATCAAGCTTCACTTAAACATGTTGCAAAAAACATTTTACAAACTAATACACAGATATGAGTGTACTGGATTGACATCTCTCAGTGGATGTCCGCTCACCATCTGAAAATTAACCCCGACAAGACTGAACTACTTCTATTTCCGGGAAAAGATTCTCGCCGACTCATGACTTGACAGTCAACTTTGGCAACTCCGTGTTAACGCCCACTTTCACTGCTAGGATCCTCGGCGTCACACTCGACAGCCAACTTTCCCTGACTCCCAACATCACTGCAACAACACGATCCTGTAGATACTCGCTCTACAACATCAGGAGAATACGTCCCCTTCTCACTCAGAAGGCAGCGCAGGTACTGATTCAGGCTCTTGTCATCTCCCGCCTGGACTACTGCAACTCCCTCCTGCAGGTCTCCCTGCTACCGCCATTTGACCACTGCAGCTCATCCAGAATGCAGCAACTAAACTGGTCTTTAACCTTCCGAAATTCTCCCACACTACTCCACTCTCATCGCTGGCTACCGGTGGCTGCCCGCATCCAGTTCAAAACATTAGTGCTCACGTACCATGCTGTGAATGGATCGGGTCCAGCTTACATCCAGGACATGGTCAAACCCTACATCCCGACCCGCACTCTCCGCTCTGCATCGGCAAAACCGCTCGTCCCTCCCTCACTGAGAGCAAAACACTCGACTAGATCACAACTCTTTGCTGTCCTTGCTCCGAAATGGTGGAACGAGCTCTCTGAAGACATCAGGACCGCAGAGAGCCTTCACATCTTCCGCCGCAAACTAAAGACACACCTCTTCAGACTCTACCTCGACTAAAAGACTAACAAATTGTAGCACTTAAATTGTACTTGTAACGCCACTTCTCTATAAATTGTAAATTGGCTTATTTGAGGAAATCGCACTCTCGTTTCTTGTTCTTCTGAGTTTGTATCCTTATGGTTGAATGCACTTATTGTAAGTTGCTTTGGATAAAAGTGTCAGCTAAATGACATGTAATGTAATTGTTTTCTTTTATTAAAATAATGGTGTGCAATACACAATAATGTGGTTTGAATCAGTATTCTGACAAACTGCAATGTTACTAGTACCAGTGTACGATGGAACGACTCAGACAACGATGAAAGACAGGTAGATTTACTCAAAGTTCAGGCAAGGTCAAAAGCGGGAGATCAGTCAGCAGGAAAACAAATCCAGAGGGTCAGGACTGGAATCCATGGTTGAAAGACAGCCTGATATATATCTGTTCTGACCCAGCCTAAAGGCTGGCGCATGCTTCTGTGTCATTGCGTCGACGCACTCGTTTCAATTCATGGTTCTAAAAGTCTTGCGTGTGTTGCAGAGCAATTCACCTCCAGAACAACAGGTGGAGTAACGTGTTTCTGTTGAAGATGACCTAGAGAGTCACGTCTATTTATTTATTTGTTTATTTATTTATCAGAGACTTTATGGCCCCGTGCATCGCCACTGCTGCTTTTCATCGCGGACACATTTGTCCCGTATTTTCCTCCACAACTTTGTGCACCTCTCGACCGGCAAACCAGCGTTTGCGACGATCTCCCTCCGTGAATCCAACCCGCTTATACAACCCGCCAATGACGGCTTGTATAAGCGGTCATATTTACGCATTTCTTCCGACAAAAGTTCTTATATCTGATCCGTTCTCTCGTAAACATTCTTCGTTTTAATAATGGCGGTATCAGGCTATGAAAGCGGAAATGTGAGACTCCGTTAAGGATGTAGTTAGCAGACCAATCGCAGCCTTGTTCGCTGCGGGAGGCTTGCGGCGATGCAAGCCTAGAAAAATGGGTCGACGCACGCAAGGAAGTGTGAAAAGGCACGCAGGGGACACGCAAGGGGGTCTTGCGTCTGCGTCGCTCTGAAAACGCAGAAGCATAAACTAGGCTTAAGTGGGAAACCGCTGGAAAACTAACAACAAACACACAAAACAATCTGGCAGGGAACAGAATGCGGCAGGCTCAAATGATGAGTGGCTGATGAGGGGATGTGCAGCAGGTGAGAAGAGCAAGGAGAACCAGGTGAAGGTAACGAGCTGATAATGTGGGAGGCTCTGAAAGGACAGGAGAGTTAGAAAACATGCAGGGGAGATGAAAACAAACAAGGATGTGGTCAAATGTGTGACACACACGTACGGTAGCACTCATCATTCATCTCTAGAAATAACCTGACTGATGTTGCCCTTTGAGTGAGATCAATACATAATGTCAGCAAGTAGAGTTTAACATGGGGTTTTAAATTTCTTAGACTTTGATTATATTTTTTGCACATTGTTCCAACGTAAAGATCCTTGAAGTCCACTCTACATGCGTAATGAGGCAACCCAGCAACCGTTATCAAGAGACCTCCTTTATTTGCGGATGTTTAACATCAGAAGGGTTTATATTCAGTGTGGGCTTCACAGAGATGCAGAGGGCTTATCATGTGGCTCTCATTAAAAAAATACACCTCTTTCTCATACAATTGCACCATTGAAATTTAGTGTATTCAACCTGTGAATTTATCCAAATGTGTACAAAAAGCAATACTCATTGGAGCAATTTTATTCTGGTTCAGCAAAAGAAAAAATGTGTGTGTGACGACACTGAAATGTAGCAGTTAGTTATTACAACGGAGAGAGGGCTCGTGATTGACAGATGGTTCATTGAATCAATCTATTATTTTTCAAAGTGCCTGCCCTTTTACAAACAGAAGTGGCCGCTTCTCACATGGGTTTGTGTAACAGATCACCTTGATGGTCAGGATAGCTTCACACTTAAGATGCCAATTAAGGAACATTATATCGCTTAATGATTTCTTTTTAAATATTGCTTTTTACAAATTAAACTCTGGCAAACGGAGGAGGGTGATGTTTACGGTTGCTTTTTTCTAAATGAAATGTTTGCATTCTGTTAATGGGAACAAACAGTTGCCATTTCAGTCACTTGCTAAAATATAAACAGCACCGATATGTCAGCCCTGTGAGGCGGGGGACTTAAAATCTAATAAAAAAATAAGATACATTTATAAAAAAGGTACCAGCAACGCCACCTAGTTGCGGAGTCTAGGTCTCCATAAAACAGGTTCTTGTTCACCAGAGGAAGAACAGCATGGATCACAAGACTTAAAAGCGTGGTTTATAAGGAGGATTTTATTATTAACTAAAAACCCATAAATAACTACAATATTAAAAGTCCAGCTGGAACAAAGTACTAAAAGGATTTAAGAATTCGACCAGCCACTGCTGCTGATCAGTCTTGCCCTTTCTTCTTGTTTCCGGTTCCGTTCCTTTCCTGGGTGAGGTGTCCAGTCCGTTTCGTTCCTCTCCTCGTTGCACCCTGCCTGCTCGTCCGTTGTCTTGCCGCCCTCTTGCTTGATTTCCCGTGGCTTCCCCCTCTCTGTGGCGTTTTCTCTTTCTGCCGTGCTTAGTGTCCTTTATAGCAGCTGTGTTAATTGGAGAGGGGAGGTCCTTTCATTGTGTAATGTGGTTGGCCAGGGCTCTCTGTAATTGATTAGTCCCTCCAGGTGCATGTAGTTTACTGAAAGGTGGGTTAATATGTAATAAAACAAACCATGCAAAAATGTAATAAAACAAACCACGCTAAAATGTAAAAACAAGCCATGCTAAAATGCAAAACCAATAATTTACAGAAACCACAATGTCCCCCTGGGCGGCATGGTGGCGTGGTGGTTAGCACTGTCGCCTCACAGCAAGAAGGTCCTGGGTTTGATTCCGCCCAGTGGCCTTTCTGTGTGGAGTCTGCATGTTCTCCCCGTGTCTGCGTGGGTTCTCTCCGGGTTCTCCGGCTTCCTCCCACAGTCCAAAGACATGCTCTGGGGATCAGGTTAATTGGGGACTTTAAATTGCCCGTAGATGTGTGAATGGTTGTGTGTCTCTGTGTAGCCCTGCGATTGGCTGGCGACCAATCCAGGATGTACCCTGTCTATCGCCCGAAGTTGGCTGGGATGGACTCCAGCGACCCTGTGTGCAGGATAAGCGGTTTGACAATGGATGGAAAATGTCCCCCTGGTGACAGATAGACCGATAGATGCAGGATTTGAGTATTTCCAGCACCATACACAGAGACACTACTGGATCAACACTCTTGGATTAACACAATTCAGCACCATGCATACAAAGAAGATCGATATGCACTCCAAATAACCGTCATTTGGATTGTGCTGTCGATGTATATGAATTCAAGCAAATTCTAATGTTAACTTCAAATATGAGAACACCAGAATGCTACAAAGGTTATTTAGGGTATTTATGTGGAACATGCAAACTTGTAGTTGCTATTTGGACACAGCATTGACTCGACTGATTTTGCACCAGGAGACGGACAATGGATTGTGTTTGAATTCTTCAGAACTGCGGAGAGACACCGCATTCCAATTCCGTTTGGTGTATAAAGTTTTTTTATACACCAAATATGTCTTAAAAAGTGGTGTTTTTGATGATTGGAAAGGCTGCTTCAAACACTCCAAAATCCAGCCTTTTGTTAGAATTTGTAGAACACTTGTGGCCCCCAGTGCGCCCCTCACTCCCCGTTGGCTGTCATAACGACCGCGCCCCCTCCCCCTGTCGGCCATTTCGTCCGCCGGCCGGCCTAAAATGAGTTTGACACCCCTGCTCCATAGTCCTGCTGCTTTGATGCCTGTACCGCATCACTGGAGCATCTTTTATCTCTCTCAGTGGGTTTGGCCATTTAGAGCTGTATAGTAACAACTTTTTTTTTTTTTTTGTGCACAGGGTATTCAAGCGGTTATTGAAAACCGCTTGAATACCCTGTGCACATAATTCCAACTCACAGCAGCAAGCTGTAGAGTTCACATGCAGCGCGGCGCTAAAACATAACTTGAAACCCGCCAGAAACTTAAGAGAAAAACAAACACATCTCTTCTTCTTCCTAAAGACTCTGGGGGGAAGCTCTCCGAGGGCAGCCCGCTCCCACGGCTGTACAAACACAGCTACTTCCTCTGGGGAGCTACCGGCTTGCACAATGAGCTCTGATTAAGTACAGAAAACCTGCAAAGAATGAGACGATTGAGGAGAAGAGGGCAGCTAAGGCCAGCATGAATTAGACAGATCTGCATGCAAAAACACATCATAGAATAATCCATTGCCCCAAAGTCCTTCCTACACACAACAATCAAAGGCCTGGCAACATAATGTGGAAACATCCAACCTTTCTTAAGATGTTTAAAGAAAATACATGAAGGTATAATATAAACAGGTATACTTGTTTAATTCAATGTGTAGGTTAGGAAACATGGTTCCAGGCATGTCCGAGTCGTTCTCACAAGTCGTCCATCTACAATGTATTCATGAGTGCCTTCGGGCTCCAGTTTGCACGTCTGAGTGGCCTGAGCAAGATACTTGACCCCAAATAGCTGATGACGTGCAGGCCATCAGGGCTGTTGGTGTCATTGCTGTGTGTGAGTGTAAGCGGACAGGCATTAGTGCATGTGTAGCACCTTGCAGCCTCAGCCATCAGTCTTTGAATATGTGTTGTTGAATGGGTGACATTAAACATGTAAGTACAGACTGGTGAGGTCAAACAATGAGCTAAAAGCAGCTAAGAACTGAAGTGATTCAGGTGTGGACTAACACTGGGCTTTGCAATATGAGTAACCTTTTTCAATTTCCATCTATATAGCTTCAAAATAATAGTGGAGACACAAGGGGGGGAAAGTAATAGTTAACAAATGGGAAGATACAAATTAGTGGGCAAAAGGCCTAACACGATGATTCCTTTTGTAGATTAAGCTAACAATTTCCCCAAACCTGACCCAGTTTCTTCACACTTTCTTCCTTTCCATCCGACCACAAAGGCACACTAGATCTGCCCGATGGAGATTTGCACCCACCCCTCTGCTTTTAGAAAAGGAGGTTGCATTTTTTCTAGCAATAACAAAGATTGCCCTCATTCCAGTGTGACTAGTCTCAGAAGGAGGAGGAGGATTTTACCGGCTGCATCATCTGGTTGACATTAATTTTGCATTCCTCGATGCCGTCCACGCGCAGGCCGAGGGTCATCGGTAAAAATCATCATAAGCTCTCCAAGGGTTGCTTCCACATAGTCCCCAGTGGATCCCTTGACACATGGCCCCTGTGAACACGCATCAAAAATCTTAAGCTTAAGAAGAAATAATTGCATTGGGCCATGTCGCATTGATAAACAATGGTAAACAAACACGCTTTCAGCGTTCAGGAAGAACATCAAGTTCAACAATACATTGGAGCACAGGTCCAGGAGGTTCCTTGCATTAAACTCTGACCCTCATTAGCTCACACGTTTTGATATTGCAGGCACTGAACACTGAGACATTAACAATCCAACGAAACAACATGTGTATTGAAGCGCGGCATTGATCCTCTTGATTACATGCTGCACCCAACACAGTACTTGTAAACTCTGTAGGTGTTCAAGCGGTATCGTGTTCTGTTTGATTTTGTTTTTGTACTGTGAGTATTTTTTAGGAACGCCAAGCAAAAGCCCTGATTGGTTATTCCTGTATGCCTATTAAAATAAGTTTTTCTGCGTGTGTGTGTGTGTGTGTGTGTGTGTTGGTGTCCTTTGAGCTGGGAGAGCAATATCTTACTAGAATTAGACCTGACAGGGTTATTTAATTTAGGTGCTGTGGGTGGACCAATAAGGAGAGAACAGGATGAAATTAATAGAAGAGATTCTTTCTTCCAGATAGAGCCGGCAGACTTTTCGTTAGGAGAGAACACGTTAAAAAAAAAAAACACTCAGACATCAGACTACTTTTACTCCCAAAGTTCGCAGTGTATGTTTTTTCCAATAGTTGTCAACCAGTGCATTCTTCCATGTTGACCGTTTTAGGCCTTCTCTCATTCTGCAAAGCTTTAAAAGTGATGACCACTGTTTTATTACAGCATATGAACATGATTATATATACCATATCAGATATTAAGTGTCTTAATAGTTGAATGTGATGATGGTAGAAAACTACATTAAGTTTTCAATTAAGGAAGGAATTGCTTTACTTTTTAACTCCACTTTGGAACTATTTTTTGCTGACCTTCACCATGACCACAATAGTCCCTCTTAAAACCCCAAATAAGCATCTCTGGTGCAGCTGAAAAAAACTCATGCTGCTTTCTTATAGAAGACAATCCACGATAATTGCAAGAAGGGATCTACTGTCAGATAAACACTGAAGTGGGTTATCTTGTTGATGGAAAAATGACTGGAGTTGAATTTTATGTAAACCATTGTTTAACATTAATGAACAGCTAAATGTACGGTTTGCATAACTTGTTTCTCGGGAACCAGCGTCAGAGTGGCAGACTCCACAATAGCCATGACATAAAAGGTATTGCCCATAAATCTTTTCAACTATGCATCACATCAAACCTTACCCTCATTCAACAACTATTGTGCCCTAAAACATTTTTTTTCTTGGTCAAATGCAATAAGCAGTAAACATCATGATTTTTTAAAATGCCAATTCCTTTTTTATTGTGAAAAAGTCTAACAGCACCTTGTGCTAGTTATTACAACGGAGAGAGGGCTCGTGATTGACAGATGGTTCATTGAATCAATCAACTATTATTTTTCAAAGTGCCTGCCCTTTTACAAACAGAAGTGGCCGCTTCTCACATGGGTTTGTGTAACAGAGGAAGAGGAATTTTTGCACTACCGGTTTCGTCACTGGTATACTTTCAATGCCCTTGAACTAAGGGGGATTGAAGTAGAAATGATTGGCTGACGGCTCCAAATGAAAAGGGAAGTTATTGACCAGGATGTTGTTTTTGCCCAGTGAGGGCCTCCTGCACGAGCCTCGTGCACGTATGCATGTACATGCAAAGGTAGAATTATCAGTGCCACGGCAAACGCGCAGAAAGCACTTGCTGGGATACTTCGGTTTATGCCATATTCACAAAATCTGCAGCTCATAAGGTAATCAGCGCCTTTCTCCGCCCACCATAGCGCACATTGGAATACAATGTGTGTGAGAGATGCGATTTCATCTTTGATTTCTTCCAGAAACTGTAATATTGCATGGCTGCTTCATCTGTAACGTGATTAATTTTTTTCACGTGTTAGTACATGAGTAGTCTGGAGTTTAGCCGCTGCTGTGGACACTTTTTTTTTTCGTCTTTGAGAACAGACTATTTCATCACTTATTGAGCTTGTTTCTAGTACAACATCTGTCCATTTTTCCGCCTAGCTCCCTGTCTTTCTCTCCCTGGGTGTACCTGTGTGTTTGAGCATGTGCTTGGGAGCAGTCTGTTATTCACAAAAAACATTTTTGTTTGCCTCTTTCCCTGCTCAGGCGTTAGAACTTTGACTTCAAAAGGAAATCCTAAATTTGAGAGGGGACTGGACTGGTTCCAAAAGACCCCTCCTCCAAGCTTTCACCTAGACCCTGATTGAGTCCCGTTTATACAACTTGGAACATTTAAACTGGCAGCAACAAGGATGGATAAAAACAACCTTAAAAATCCAATTGACTGCGGGACCAGTAAGACTTCTTAAACAACACGTAGGATGATTCAACAAAAGACAAACAAACACAGAGCAACAGCAGAACGATGAGGATGTTGGTCAGTAATTGGAGCTGGTAGACTGGAAAAAAGGAAGAACCGTAGCCTGTGTCGGAAGCTGTGAATGGAAGTGGAAGTTGGAAACACATATCACTGCATGAAAAGTGGGATTTTCGGCAGTATGCGGCACTGTAAATTGTCGTGGAATTTCAGGTTTGCGGCAATTTGCGGGCAACGCCGAAAACTGCCGTAAATTGTCAGAAATTGACGTGGGCCTCCCTTGGCAGTTGTCCCCCCATCACCCCCCTCCTCCTAATTCTAGGGGAGGCTTTGACATGTAAATGAAAATGCTGTGAGCTAAACAAATGCAAATCAGGGTCGCAGAGGGAGTTTTAGCCCAGGTGACATTTTTTTAAAAGGTAAGAAAATCTCTGGTACAAATAGATCAGGCTCAGTAGCCTAATTATAGACTTACATTTGAGCTTGAATTGATTTATTTAATTCAAATATGCTAGATTACTGTGTACGCCATTAGCAATGGCAAATGCTATGTAAAAAAGATACACAAAATAACTTAGATTACTTAAATTAGTTTTAATCAAGGTAAAATGAGCATTCCATGCAGACAACATTTGAATCAGCATGAGGGGTCTGCAGAGATCAGTCTCCTAGAGCTCAACTACAGTGCATAGTGGCTGTTACGTGGAGAACAGAGGACCCAGATGCAGAGGTGCGGAAAAATGTCTTTTATTCTTCCCAAACTCGAACTAAGGGGGCTGCCGTCAGCAGACGCAGTCCGGGACAAGACTTACAGTAGATCTCGAAAAAGACAACGCTGGATTGGTAACACAAGGACAAGGCAACAGCTCAGCGTTCAACAACAGTCTGACAGGGGAGTAGAGAAACAGTGGTTAGAAATAGTCAAACAAATTAAGCAGTGAGCAGAAACAGGTGAGTTGAGAATCAGTGTGAGAGTTGATTGCTATAGAAAGCGGCTGTGGGCGTTTAGGGTGAGTGAAAGCATGAATGGGAATGAGGAGGTGTGTTAATGAGTATCAGCTGGGTGTGTGTGTGTGTAGAAAAACAAAACAAGGAGGAATCCGGATCATGACAGTGGCAGGACTACAGTGACCTTTTCTTTGGTCTTACTTAAATGCACAGAGGATGTTTTAACCACACATCTTCTAGCAATGCGCTCAACTGGCAGAAATGATGCTGGGTATGACGTGTCTGTTCCCTGCAAAGCCCAAACTTCTATTGGCTTTCCATAAAAATGTCTGTCCGGGTGGAGATGAAGCCAGGAAACTTGTGCAAGAACATGTTTAAATGCCGTACCCTTTGACACAACATTAACAACCATAAACTGCTTTATAATGGCTGGTCGTAGTTCTGCTAGAGGGTCAAGGACGGGTTCCTCAAAACTGTTAGTGTTTCCACACCACTTAGCATAAACACATGCTGACCTTTATGCTCTGCATCTATCGATTGAGTAAGTTACATTCATATATGTTACCCGTTTACATGTCACGGCAAAACATTCAACCTCAGTGACACAAGGGTACATGTGATGATACATTGTCAACGTTGCATGTATGTCAGACTCAAGAGTGTCTGGTGGAATGGAGAAAGAGGCACCACTGTACAGATTTCTAGGGAAAGTCGTTCACTGCTTTACATAAAGCATATCAGCTGTTTCAAAGTCCCAACCATTTGTCTTCCTAAAATACTGGTCCTTCCGTATAACAATAACCTCGTATGTGATTGGAGGACCCTTAGACTCCTCGTCCAATCACGTGTGAGGTCATAGGCATGACTGATACAGCAGTACTTGCAAGACGAGCATACAAACAGACACGTGTGTTACTATACTCAGAAGAACTGTATCTCCAGTTCCTTTGTTTGGTTTCTGCTGCTTCGTGAATAATGGCGGGACGACGTCTCGCGTTCAACTCGCCTTCAACTCCTCTCCGCGGTCACCAACCTTTCGGCCAGTCCGCAGACAGACGAGAAGAAGCTGCTGAATGCTCTCAGTGGATCGTCTCATCAACTCCAACAACAAACTGCCGATATCAACGAGCGGTTCGCTCCACTGGAGCGTTCGGGACTCTGCGGGTTTCTGTCCATGGAGGAGAGGAACCGACTCAAAGAAGAGGAGACGGGCGCACGATCCCACGATAGGGTAAGAATACGTTCGATGACTGCAAGCTAAGCTAAGAGTAGCGTAGCCTCAAGCTAAGCTAAGAGTAGCCTAGTAGCCTTACAAGTGAGCAGAAAGAGCTTTATTAAAGTGTGTTTTCTTTGCCGTGTCGTTCACAGGTGCGCCGTCTTCACAACTCCGAGACAAACTACAGGCGCTACGAACCGGAGCAAGGGTCAGATTTACAGAATATGCTTTCATTCTGCGCTATAAGGAAATATATACGTATAGATACCGATCATAACTGTACATTTTGTTTTCACAGACTAATCTCGCCTCATAATGAGGCGGTGACCTCGTATTTGCTCCGGGAAAAGTCCAGATTTAGACGACGTCATTGTGTGTAAGTGACACTGTTTCTCCTTCCTTGTTAAATGTTACTGTGACTTGATTTTGATTTTTTTTGTATTCATATCACACTCATTTAATTGTTTTCCAGCTCCCTGTGAGACGTATTGTGAGACGGGACGCAGGAGCTTCAGGTTCAGGCGGACACTCATTGCGGAGTTCAGCGCGGCGTCGAGCGAGAAGAAAGAGGGTCAGAGTTTATTTGCTGACTTGTTTCAGGTGCATTGATCGATGTGTTGTATCCATACGCATCGCACAGTACTGATTCATTGTTGTTTTTACAGCTGCTGGAATCGAGACAAAGTGTGCTGGCTGATGACGAGGTGGAACTCTGGAAATCCGCCACCGTGGAGCTCACGTCGGACGGAGGGGACGGCGTTGTTGGCGGGGTCTCGGGTGGATTGTACGGTCGCCACACGCACACGAGCCGCCTGCACAACAGACCTGCCTCGGAAAACACGGCGCCAGTGACGGTCAACAACCCCGAGGAGGCAAACGGACAGTTTACTGAGCTGTAGTTTTTAAACCGCCGTTACCCAAGTGCGGGCAGATCCTCACTTTGTATGTAGGTGTTGTTTGTGTGTTGTTAATAAAGCTCTTTCTTTGCATAAACATGTGGCAAATGTTCATTTTCTCTATAAATTCATTGATGTCCTGGTTGGTATCCTAATAATAGTGTAGTAGCCTGCATCGGATAACCATGAAATGAATATACAGCATAATATGAATATATAAATAAAATGAGGCGGGTGACCAATAGCGACAGATCTGCCAACCAATCACGAGTGATTGAAAGCTGTGGTTTCATCCAATCATGAACAAGGAAACTCAAGCCTGGTCTGCCCACGTGTGGTTTTGCTGCCAATCACGAGTGATTTCATTTGTTAGTAAGTTGTGGTTTCATCCAATAAGGAGTAAGGATATTCAAGCCCGCTCGGCTCGGCCACCCGCGGCTCCGCTGCATTCAAATGCTAATTCGGGCCATTCGCACCTCCGCCAGCTCTCCACCTACGTCATGGTTCGTTTCCGACAATTTGTGTCACAGACAAACGCGACGTGGGCGGGTTGCAAATTGTCGGAAATTAGGGAGATTTCCGGGCGTTTACGGGGACGAAAATCTCACTTTTCATGCAGTGTATTGTGATTGAAATGAAACCTCTGGGCACTGTCCAGCAGGGCATCACTGATGTGTTTGAGTTGGAGCACAGCAGGTGGGCAGGCCAGCTTGCAAAGACCATCTAATGGGACTTTAATGTTCGAGGAAGTTCCATTTGATGGTGCATCTCAATTATTACTGGTAAAGTAAATTAAAACGTTAAATTTATTCAGGCAGAATGGAATAGTAACATTTTGGATTTCCTGCTGATGGACGTATTATATTTTGTTGTTGCATAGAAGGTTTTAGTTTTATTTGAAGAACACTTTGAAATAACTCAAATTACATTTCAGATATTTAATTGGCATATGCAACTAATACTAACAGAGACATCTATAAAGTACGTAGGCGTTTTAGGTTAATAAATGTATTTAACCTTCCTCTTGTGTTAGCTTTCTGTTACCATCCCTTGTGTTAACGGGTCGGTTTTGACCCGTGTCTTAAATCTGCTTTAAAATACTCTAGAAACAATTATCTATCATGCAATTTGTTTCTCATCTTTTGGTTACCTTGTTAGGCTTCCTTATCCATGAAAATATTGGTTTTAATATTTTTGGTTTGGGACTGTGGGCCTTTTCTTTGTCAGTATACCCCTCAATTTCAATTTTAAAAAATTGTAAAATTAACCTCAAAAGAATCATATACATAAATTAAAGGTTGTTGTGTTACCTGACTATTTTTGAGGGGTATTAGAACACTTCTCTCAAATTAATTTGTTTTGATTCTTTTTTATTTTAAAATTATTAACTATTGTAACATCTATGGTGTTACGGGTCAATTTCAACCCATATGTATTTTCTTCAAGAAAAGGGGTTCTCCACTTGATTTTTTTGGTTGAGTTCCACCCTTGGTGGATGTGGGTCCGCAACACAAATGCTGTACATGCAGACCCATCAAGGATGTTGTAAAACACAACCATTGACCATCTCCTGGTCATTCGCTGGCAAGTGTAGGTGGCAGTCAGCTTGTTCAGGTTGTCCACTCCTACTTTTTTTTTGTTATAGTCGAGGAAAATTGTGGGCTTTTTGTCACTTCCTGATGACATAGCTGCATCTTTGTGAAGAGTAGACATAAGTATCACATTCCGTTTTTTGGACAATATGAGACAGTGGTGGTGTCTGTAAAAGCAAACTTGAGGAAGCTCGTAGCTTTTGCCTGTGTAAATCTGTAGATTCCAGGCATTTTATGCAGATTTTTAGGCAGATTATGGCGTACTTCCCTGGCTTACTGGGTATGTATTGTTGGAAGGGGCATTGTCGGATCTTGCTCTGGTATCTCTGTTGTCGAATCTGAGAACTCTTGATATCATGTGAAAGTGACAGTGGCCTCATTGAGTGATCTGTACACTCCACCAATAAGAATACCAATGTAAGCATCCAGGAATTCCTCATCAATGTCTTTCCACATGCCGCCATGGACGTTTTCTCCTTCAAGGTTTGTCATAGCAATGATAACCCTTTTTAGTAAAAATGGCATAACCAACTCTACTTAATTGACCACACATGTCTGCCCATGCCCGTTTTTGTTTGTTTTGTTTTTGTGCAGGTATACTGGTTAGAGAGGCCAAATGAGAATCTCCTAAAGCTGAAATGATTGGGAGTGGAGCTGGTTGTCAATGTGTTGGCTGACAGTGCACTTTTTATTTGAGTTTTGGCTCTAAATATTGCTTTATAATCTCATTTTTATGACTGGGTTGAAACCGACCCTAACAACACAAAGGGCATAATTTCAAAATGAGCATTTTATAATTTAGTGAAAATTTTTCTTTTTGTTTTATTTTGTTGAAATAGATAGAGGTTCCTGACAAAGTCAAAAAGCCTTGATGCATAAAAACAAATTTATGTGGTTCTTTTATGCTTTTAAAATCTAAAACGGGTCGGTGCCGACCCTAACACAAGAGGAAGGTTAAAACACTTTCTTGGGACTCAATATACATACTCTTAAAATACATTTGAATAGTACGGACCTTACAGATTATAAATCATATTCTCAATACTCTGTGAATAGGAATAACTTTTTATAACTAATATATTATGAATACTGCTTCTTGGTAATTTAATCTAAAGTCAGAAGAGAAAACCATCAGAAATCATATAATTGGTGCAACAGTAGGGGAAAGACCGAAATGTCACTGTGCGACACACACAAACAGCATTGGAGGTGGGGCAGATATTCTCTGGGACCCCCGGGGGAATGGGCAAATTTAGCACCATCCTAATTTTCATTTCTCGGTATGCAACCCCAAATGATTTGGGTTTAATGATGGTAATTCTAATTGGCCCTTTTGTGTCTCCACATTTAAATGATGATTAACCAACACACGAAAAGGGGCCCTTTGCACTGAAAATGTTGTCTTTCAAGTCCAAAGGTGCAGATGTCTTACAGAAATTACACGGCTTACACGGTAACTTAAAAATGTCAGGGGTAGCCTTTTTGGCATCCGCTGTCAAAACCAGTCATATACTGTAAAAAAAAATGTATGCGCAAACAACTGCTTTTAGAGATTTCCGGGTCATTTATTAATGACCAATGAACTTTTCTAAAAAGATTTTGTACATCTTACGCCAGTTAAATAGATCAAATGATATCAGATTTGTTTTGGGTGATTATTACCATTCAAAAGTAGGAACTCTTAACTGGTTATGAAACAGTGTGTCTAACACTGGTCCATATAACATACAGAAGAAAACAAGAGCAAGCAGGTTCACCGTAAACTCCCTCAGCTCAGACCCCACTGACCCTTTCGGCGAAGAAATCATTTTTCCATGAGTTTTTTTTAAGTGAGGACATTAAAGGTCTCCAGTGCAGTTATAGTGAAGACACTTTGTAAAGGAAGCAGAAATAGGTTGTGGATGAAGATGAGGTGTCTATCTGTTATCCTCTGCTGAGTTAATATTGTTTATGTTATGGTGTCTGATGGTCATCCTCTCAAATAAAGCTTGATGACACACACACTCAAGCCAGCCTGAATCTACCCTATTGTCTATTGATTCTGCCTCTGGTAACGGGCTACCTGCAGTCATCTGTCGTGTAGGAGGATGACTGCTGTGGACAAAACATTTCATGGAAAAAAAAAGAGAGATGGAGTGCAGGTATGAAAAACCGACGTCCTGTTGGTCATAAGGACAGGCAGATTGGTCCTGTGAGGTTTCTGATGGCAATGTTGTTGTTGTCATTGAGTTTTTCTTTCTAACTATATATATTGGCTCGATTTGAGCAGTATGTGTTGCGCATTCAGATTTCTATGAACCCAGCAAGAGAAAAAAATCAGGGTTCGATGTGCTGGTGCAAGCGAGCTGGAGGACAGGTTGTCAAAGACCTGCTGAGCGGACTCAATCCAACACCTAAAATCAGAAGCCCACACTGTCATATGAAAGTATGCAGTAAACTGCACTCATATATATATAAATATTTTTCCTCCAATCCACCTTGATCGACTTCTACAATTTCTTCTACGAAGTGTAAACCCTCTACCTGTCTCTTCTATTCCAATTAGGCTGCTTAAAAAAGTTTTGCCTTTAGTTAGCACACTTTTCTAGATATTTAATGTAAATGTAAATGTAATGTAATGTATCTCTTTTTCTTCAAATTGAACAATATAGCAAATACGAGATAAACATATATTGTTTCCCTCTCTAACTTTAATGCTAATTTCCTATACATGTAGTCAGCAGCCAATCAGCAGGTTGGAATACAGGTGAAGCAGAACAGGAGAGACATGTAGAACGTGAGGGCTCAGCAGAATTGGAGCGTGAACAATGAAGTTAATACTGAAGAGAGTTTAAAGTTAACACAAAGTGATTGCTTTTGGAGTGTGTAGCCGTTAGTGAGGTGCAGTGCACCGACCAGAGGAAGAAGTTAGAATCACATTGGCTTGTGCTCGCTGTCCCTTGATCCTTGCCGCCGCTGAGGTCGACAGTTCCCTGCCATCCAAAGATGCTCCCGAGCTCCAGCTACCGAGTTTCAGACTTTAGGTGAAGTAACCCGACTTTGTTATTGAACAGCAAGTTATAGTGGAGAGAAACCATCGTTTTAATCCTGTATGCGACAGAGGGAGAACTCTGCCTGATTTGATACCTGCCGTTTTTCTTGTGGACTAAATTAACGAGATTTGAGTATTAACCAAAAAAATTGGTCACTTATGTTTGTGATTTTGGGTAACCAACATATTTCTATACACTTTTCCTATTGGAGTTAGCATAATAAATCATCAATTTTAATCTTTTAAATGATGTGCTTATACCGTGAAGTTCTTCATCTTCTCTGAAGTAGGGGTGTCTCATCCTCTGCCAGTGTATGGTAGTTAGGGTAAGTTGCACATGCGGACACTTGCTGCTGTATTCTCTCACTTAGGATGTGTTCATGTCACGGTGATGAGCTAAGGCCTAGACTATTATATTCGTTACACTTCGGGCAGGTTAGGTTTGAAACTAGTAGGTCTGGGGGTTAAGGACTCAGATCAGGGAAGTTATTTACCCCTACTAAGCGGACCTAGGTCCCATTCGCTATATAAAAAATACTATAAATATAAATTAATAAAAAACACTTTGTTTCTAACTTTGTTCGGTGTTTCACTATGGGAATTGCTTCGGCGTGACTAATTAAGGAAGCTCCAATGATGCCACGTCAAGTCGAACTGTGCTGGGGCCTCGCCACCTCACAAATCATTCTCGTTTACTTCCCGTGAAGAAACTATAGCTTGATCTTTATCTTGGCTAGCTTGGATTTGCTGCTTAACAGTTTACAGACGACCCATTAAGGACACTTTGCCGAACACAGTTCCTAGCTCTAGTCTGGATTTTCTGGGTAAGTACTTCATAAAAATGAATATATTTAGTAACTGTTCATATATTGGAACTGGAGCTGGGTGGTGAGGACGCAAAGGGCAATGCCAACTCTGACCTCGTCGACATGGAAGCTTAGAAGGATAGCCCCACATTTCCCATCGAGGCGCCCAGACCCCCTACTGCATCTGATCTGCAAACGGCCCGCATCTAAACAGCCCAGGATGCTACAGGGGAGGACCTGTACAATGGTAAGACTGCCACCAGCACAACCGCAGTCAAAGCAACTTCTGCCATCTGCATGAATGAGAGTAAGCTCCTCAAATCTCAAGTCGAAGGGTGACGGTGTTATGGGGCGCCATTTGTAAAATGTCGCACGTTCTAAAATCCTGCGCAGTTTTGCTACATTTAGCATTACCATATGAACAAAAAAGCACGACAATATTCATGTCACTTTTTTTCCAACATTTAGAGAGAAATTCATGTAATAACTTTTCCAAGGATAATGTCTGGCAGTAACACAAAGTTGTTAAATAATCTAAATGTTAAATGTAAATCTAAATGTTCACTGTACATATCAGACTTGTCGACTGAACATTACAATATTTACGCTAATTCACGCCCCGGCAAGACAAGCTGGCAAATCCTCTATTTAAGGTGTTATGGCATGGTAACTGATTTCATTTTTACTTGTCTCAAAATTGATAGAATAATATTTCATGGGAATGTACATGAGCTTAGAGGCACGGGCGCGGATGGTCGCGGTCAACGGGGGTGGGGCATGGGCGCGCGGTCAAATCTTCGCCGATGGTCCGGTCAAGGGGGGGTTTGCGCAACGCTCCGCGCCCGTGAACCCCCCCTCGCATGACTTCAACGTGGACAGTATGTGGCCCCGTACCTAAAATGAGTTTGACACCCCTGCTCTATAACAAGAGCTAATTCATCCGGACTTACCAGGTTGTCTTGCCGCGGCGTGAATTACCATAAAATATTGTAACGTTCAGTCGTCAAGTCTGTACAAGTGTTCTGAGTGAACATACATGATCTACATTTAACATTCACTGCATGAAAAGTGAGATTTTCGTCCCCGTAAACGCCCGGAAATCTCCCTAATTTCCGACAATTTGCAAACCGCGCACGTCGCGTTTGTCTGTGCCACAAATTGTCGGAAACGAACCATGACGTAGGTGGAGAGCTGGCGGAGGTGCGAATGGCCCGAATTAGCATATGAATGCAGCAAAACCGCGGGTGGCCGAGCCGAGCGGGCTTGAATATCCTTACTCCTTATTGGATGAAACCACAACTTACTAACAAACATAATCACTCGTGATTGGCAGCAAAACCACACGTGGGCAGGCCAGGCTTGAGTTTCCTTGTTCATGATTGGATGAAACCACAACTTTCAATCACTCGTGATTGGTTGGCAGATCTGTCGCTATTGGTCACCCGCCTCTTATTTATATATATTTATATATTCATATTATGCTGTATATTCATTTCATGGTTATCCTATGTAGGCTACTACACTATTACTAGGATACCAACCAGGACATCAATGAATTTATAGAGAAAATGAACATTTCCCACATGTTTATGCAAAGAAAGAGCTTTATTAACAACACACAAACAACTACATACAAAGTGAGGATCTGCCCACACTTGGGTAACGGCGGTTTAAAAACTACAGCTCAGTAATCTGTCCGTTTGCCTCCTCGGGGTTGTAGACCGTCACTGGCGCCGTGTTTTCCGAGGCAGGTCTGTTGTGAAGGCGCCTCGTGTGTGCGGGGCGACCGTACAATCCACCCCGAGACCCCGCCAACAACGCCGTCCTCTCCGTCCGACGTGAGCTCTACGGTGACGGATTTCCACCTCGTCATCAGCCAGCGCACTTTGTCTCGATTCCAGCAGCTGTAAAAACAACAATGAATCAGTACAGTGCGATGCGATGCGTATGGACACAACACATCTATCAATGCACCTGAAAAAAGTCAGCAAATAAACTCTGACCCTCTTTCTTCTCGCTCGACTCCGCGCTGAATCCTTCGCAGCTTCCGCTCGCAATGAGTGTTCCGGCTGAACCTGAAGCTCCTGCGTCCCGTCTCAAAATACGTCTTACAGGCGGCTGGAAAACAATTAAATGAGTGTGGTATGAATACAAAAAAAAAATCAAACGCAAGTCACAGTAACATTTAACAAGGAGGGAGAAACAGTAAAAAGTATCACTTACACACAATGACGTCGTCTAAATCTGGACTTTCCCCGGAGCAAATACGAGGTCACCGCCTCATTATGAGGCGAGATTAGTCTGTGAAAACAAAATGTACAGTTATGATCGGTATCCATACGTATATATTCCCTTATACCGCAGAATGAAAGCATATTCTTTAAATCTTACCCTTGCTCCGGTTCGTAGCGCCTGTAATTCGTCTCGGAGTTGTGAAGACGCGCACCGCTTCCTGTAAACGACACGGCAAAGAAAACACACTTTAATAAAGCTGTTTCTGCTCACTTGTAAGGCTACTAGGCTACTCTTAGCTTAGCTTGAGGCTACGCTACTTTTAGCTTAGCTTGCAGTCATCGAACGTATTCTTACCGCTATCTTGGGATTGTGCGCCCGTCTCCTCTTCTTTGAGTCGGTTCCTCTCCTCCATGGACAGAAACCTGGAGAGTCCCGAACGCTCCAGTGGAGCAAACCGCTCGTTGATATCGGCAGTTTGTTGTTGGAGTGACGAGACAATCCACTGAGATCATTCAGCAGCTTCTTCTCGTCTGTCTGCGGACTGGCCGAAAGGTTGGTGACCGCGGAGAGGAGTTGAAGGCGAGTTGAACGCGAGACGTCGTCCCGCCATTATTCACGAACCAGCAAAAACCAAACAAAGGAACTGGAGATACAGTTCTTCTGAATATAGTTTGTATGCTCATCTTGCAGGTACTGCTGTCTGAGTCATGCCTATGACCTCACACGTGATTGGACGAGGAGTCTAAGGGTCCGTCAATCACATACGAGGTTATTGTTATAAGGAAGGACCAGTATTTTAGGAAGACAAATGGTTGGGACTTTGAAACAGCTGATATGCTTTATGTAAAGCAGTGTTTTGGTGTCAGCAGAACGACTTTCCCTAGAAAACTGTACAGTGGTGCCTCTTTCTCCATTCCACCAGACAATCTTGAGTCTGACATACATGCAATGTTGACAATGTATCATCAGATGTACCCTTGTGTCACTGAGGTGGAATGTTTTGCCATGACATGTAAACGGGTAACATATATGAATGTAACTTACTCAATCGATAGATGCAGAGCAGAAAGGTCAGCATGTGTTTATGCTAAGTGGTGTGGAAACACTAACAGTTTTGAGGAACCCGTCCTTGACCCTCTAGCAGAACTACGACCAGCCATTATAAAGCAGTTTATAGTTGTCAATGTTGTGTCAAAGGGTAGGGCATTTAAACATGTTCTTGCACAAGTTTCCTGGCTTCATCTCCACCCGGACAGACATTTTTATGGAAAGCCAATAGAAGTTTGGGGCTTGCAGGGAACAGACACGTCATACCCAGCATCATTTCTGCCAGTTGAGCGCATTGCTAGAAGATGTGTGGGTAATACATCATCTGTGCATTTAAGTAAGACCAAAGAAAAGGTCACTGTAGTCCTGCCACTATGCACTGTAGTCGAGCTCTAGGAGACTGATCTCTGCAGACGCCTCATGCTGATTCAAATGTTGTTTGCATGGAATGCTCATTTTACCTTGAATAAAACTAATTTTTTAAAGAAGTTATTTTGTGTATCTTTTTTACACAACATTTGCCATTGCTAATGGCGTACACAGTAATCTAGCATATTTGAATAAAATAAATCAATTCAAGCTAAAATGTAAGAGTCTATAATTAGGCTACTGAGCCTGATCTATTTGTACCAGAGATTTTCTTACCTTTTAAAAACATTTCTGACAATTTACAGTGCCGCATACTGCCGAAAATCCCACTTTTCATGCAGTGATTTACATTCAGCATTTATCATTTACATTTATATTATTTAACAACTTTGTGTTACTGCCAAACATTATCCTTGGAAAAGTTATTGGATGAATTTACATGAATTTCTCTCTAAATGTTGTGACATGAATATTGTCGTGCTTTTTTGTTCATATGATAATGCTAAATGTAGCAAAACTGCGCAGGATTTTAGAACATGTGACATTTTACAAACGGCGCCCCATACGGTGGCGCATGCAGTAGAGATCGTGCGCCGGGAACCGCAAGGTTGGTGGTTCAAACCCTGGCTGCTCCATGTCCCATGCCGAAGTGTCCCTGAGCAAGACACCTGATCCCTAATTGCTCCCTGGGCAAAAAAGGTAAAGCAAGTCGCTTTGGATAAAAGCGTCAGCTAAATGACATGTATCAAAGGGATGGGAGAGCTGGGTCTGGCGGGACCCCCAGAGGTGGAGCCATCAGTGGTTTACCACCTCCACCCAAGCCGCCGCTCTCTTAGCTTCCTCAAACATCGCCCTGACTAATAAAACAGAGCGCCTCACCGCCTCCGTTTTGCAGAGAATGTATTGCTATGCTGAACGCGATGACTCTGCTGTCCGCATACCAGGGGGAAATCCTGGAGGAGACTGGCAGGAAGCTAGACTCTAGGTCACCTAACCTGGCCCTATGGGATAAGATTTGTGTAGTCAACGATTTCATCCTCCGCTCCTCACGCGGTGCAGTACAAGGCTGCGGCCGTGTAATGGGCCTTGCTGTATCAAGTGAGAGAGTCCTGTGGCAAAATCTTTCCTCAGTGCCTCAGTGATGCACAGAAGGCAGAGGTAATGGATGCAGGTTATGACCCAGCCAAGGGTCTGTCTAGTCCTCCTCTTGAAATAATTAGGGAGGCCAGCACCCTCGGGGAAAAAAGAAGGCAAAGCCTTTGACCTCTGCTTGACCAGGAAGGACATCCCTCGTACGTTTTGTAGCCGCAGCCTTTTGAAGTTTCTCACGCTCAAGAGAAAGAGTATCGAGGAGAGCAGGTATTGCAGTGTCACCAAGCAATAAAGTTTGTATTTTAGCAGCCAGGCCAAAGGCCGAGGGCAAAATACTCCCCCAAAACATAAAAAAAAATGAAACCATGTCATGACCTCATAATAGGCTCTCTGCTCGGGCAGAACAGTATGCGCAGTGCATCCATGGGTTTTATCCACTATTTCTCAGAGGTACAGACGTGGGTTACCTTAACCCTAAGTCTGGCAGACATACAGCCAAGCAGACGTAGATATCTTAGTCTTGCGAGAAAACACTCAATGTCCATAGTTTTTCTCCCTGGTAGACAAAAATGCACCACTGGGGATGGGTGCGCTGGCCCACTGGTGGCCAACCGAGCTGCTCTATGCATTCCACCCTCTCAGCCCGATCTCCCTGACTCTAGACAGGGTAAGAGAACAGGGCTTGATGCTAATCCTGATAGCGGATAGCTGATATGGAGATGAATCTTATTTCACTTAAAACAGCGTTGCGTAATTTTTGGGAACTTCATGCAATCCGGGAGGGGGCTATATCTCCCATAGTGAAACACCGAACTAAGTTATAAAAATAACTTTGGGTTACTTAACGTAACCTCGGTTCTTTGATAACATGGTGAGATGGTTAACCAACACATTCCTCTTTGCATTGACACAGAAGGAAATCGGTCTGGAATGATTTGCGAGGGCCGGTTGACTGTGGTAACATGAGGGGGCGGGGCCCCAGCACAGTTCGACTTGAACCCAGGCTGCTCAAATAAACCTCTCCAGTTTATTCAAAATGCTGCAGCATGTGTATTAACAACTAAGAAAAGGGATCATATTTCTCCTGTATTAGCTTCGCTGCACTGGCAGAATATCATTTAATTAATTATCATAAAAAGTAATATAGCAACTAACTTCTACTCATTTACAAGACACTTACTAGTTGGGCACAATCTTATCTTAAGGAGCGTATAATACCATAATGCCCTAGTAGAGAGCTGCGCTCCATAAATTCTTGGTTACTTGTTGTTCCTATAGTATTGAAAAGTAGGATAGGAGCCAAACCCTTCAGTTATCAAGCTTTCTCACAGTCAGCTCATCTAAGACAACGCTTAAGACTTTCCTCTTTGATAACGCTTATTGTTAGGGGTGGCTCAGGTCAGCCTGGACCAGCCCTCAGACAAGTTGTTATAGGGCTAGACTGCTGGGAAGTTTCCTGGGTCACACTGAGCCTCCCTCTCCTATAAGAATTCACGTCTCATTAATGCACATCACTATATTATTTTCTTCTCCGGTGCTATCATTATTATTAGTCACAATATTACGGTCATCATTAACACACACTGACTTTGCTTCTCTCATGAAGTCTTTGTGCTTTCCCTCCTAGCAGGTTTCTGTTGCTGGTGGTTATATCTGATGGTGGTTGTTCCTGCAGTGGTCCAGTCTTACTCACTTACTACTCTCAATATGTAAAGGATTTTTGTTGTATGCATTGAACGTACTGTACACCTTTTACGTCTTCATTGTGTACACATGACATCCATTGCGGGTTGTCCATCCCGAAAGAGGGATCCTGTCACAAAGCCGTCACAAAGCGGGGTGGGGTTGCCAGAAGCAGGGCTTAAGTGCAACGAAAACAACTTTATTAATCAAAATATCAAAATCCAAATGCCTGGGGGCAAGACGCAGAGAGGAAGGGGACCAGGAACTTACAAAACACGGGAACAATATTCAGGGTAGAACATTCACTAACGACATTCAATGACGCGACAAGAGACACACATTGCTTAAATACATTGGGAAGGTGCAGGTGATTGGACACAGGTGGAAACAATCAGGGACAAGGCAGACAATCACAGGGTATGACAAGGCTCGAAGTGAAGCTAAAACAGGAAATAAAGTCAAACCGTGACATCCCTCATGATCCCTCCTCTGCCGTTGTTCCTAAGGTTTCTTCTTCTTCCTTTTTTCTCCCCATGGAAGAGTTTTTTCATTTTTTGGGGAGCTTTTTCTGTGACAACGTCAGGGTTTCAGGAATTTTTCAGGATGTCGTGTAACAGGTCTTCGAGATGGTTAACTGATATTAATATGTCCTTAATATTAGCTATAATACGTTTAATAGAAGGCTATAGAAATACCAGTATAGGCTAGTATAAATCACAGAAGTCCAAATTCTGCTACAGGAGCTGGTGGTCAGTAACAACACAGAAACATAAGTTTAAATTTGGTGCAGGTACCATGTATTGCAAAATAATTAAATCTATTTAAAACAAGAAATAATGAAAGAAGAAAAAGAATCCCAAAATATTTACAGACTGCAGTTGAACCGGTTATATTTAAGCACACTTTGTAGTGGTTGTTCAAGTATGCTATACTAATTTAAATTACAGCAAATACCACACAAAAACAAAAAGAGAAAAAGAACCGCCCCTGCAATGGATGGTATACAAGACCAGCGAGACAACCCACAAGGATTTTATGGAATGTTTGTATTGAGTAGTCCGTAGGTTATTGTTCATCAAGTGAAAGGATGTGTATGTGGGATTGAAGCACTAGTCTATGGAGGAGTGTGCAGGGGCAGGCTGTGGACAACCTTCCTACCAGACCAGTAGGAAGTGGCTATTCAGTGGATGCTACACGGATGGTAGGCTCCCAGCAATGGTAATCCAGCTCGCCATCATTCGTCTCCAAACAGAGAGGAAAACCTGGCCTGTAGTGCAACAACAGGAGCAGTAAATAACAGGGCTTAGTTGGAGCTAAGCATTAACATTAGCTCATTCCACACTCCAATATCATTTCCAGGTGCACACAATTTCTAAATAATTACAAAATAAATCACTAAAATGTACAAACTACAAATAATAGACATTAAGTGCATGACATCTCAATCAACAGTACAATGTTAAAGTTGTATTGCCTGCAAAGTTCAAATAAATTCAACAGTACTAAAATCAAATTTCCTTAATACATGTAAACACACTTATTGAAAACAAATATATTTGTAACCCACAAATGCAAACGTCACAACCGCATAAAATGAATCAAAACCAGTTGGTAAATATTTGATTAATATGTTAGCTTTCAGCATGTAGTTCATTCATTCAGAGTACTCACCAGTTCCTCTATGTAAACATATGGCAACCTGATGACGGTGACGATTCCCTGCAGCCACTAAGTTAAGGCTGGCGCATGCTTCTGCGTTTGCGTCTGAGTCGTTGCGGCGACGCACTCGTTTCAATTCATGATTCTGCATGTGTTGCAGAGCAATTCACCGCCAGAACAACAGGCGGAGTAACGTGTTTTTGTTGAAGACGACCTAGAGAGTCACGTCTATTTATTTTTTTGTTTATTTATTCATCAGACTTTTTTGCCATGTGCATCGCCACTGCGGCTTTTCATCGCGGACACATTTGTCCCGTATTTTCCTCCACAACTTTGCGCACCTCTCGACCGGCAAACCGGCATTTGCGGCAATCTCCCTCCGTGAATCCAACCCGCCAATGACGGCTTATATAAGCGGTCATATTTGCGCATTTTATCCGACAAAAGTTCTTAAATCTGATCCGTTCTCTCGTAAACATTCTTCGTTTTAATAATGGCGGTATCGGGCTATGAAAGCGGAAATGTGAGACTCCGTAAAGGATGTAGTTAGCGGACCAATCGCAGCCTGGTGCGCTGCGGGAGGCTTGCGTTGCTTGCGTCGAAAGCGACGCAAGAAAAATGGCTCGACACACGCAAGGACACAACGAGGTGTGAAAAGCGACGCAAGGGACACGCAAGGGGGGCTTGTGTCTGCGTCGCTCTGAAAACGCAGAAGCATAAACTAGGCTTTATTCTAAAAGTTACAATGATAGGTTTAATCTCAAAGAATTAATCAAGCACAAGAGTAAATTGTTTGTTGAACAAAAACCTGTCCACAGCTGCCGATCAGCTTCGCCACACCTCTGAATGAGGAAGACCCTGCAGCCTAGTTTAAACTCGTGCTCTACTGCGCGATTGGCCAAGCACAGTCACGTGACTGGGGTTGTGTGAGATCGCATCTTAAAGGGCCAGGGGACGGCAAAAAATATTGCCAGATTTCAACCTGGGTTACAGTCGCATTTGTGCAGACTGTAAAGCCTTCTGAGGTAAATTTGTGATTTTGGGCTGTACAAAATAAAATTCAAAATGTATTGAATTGAATGGATACTAGTTTTACAATGTGCACTCATGCAGGCGCTGAGCTTCTGACAGTGAATGCTCTGTAGGGAACGGTGCATCTTTTAAAAAAATGGTTGTAAGGGGCTGAATAGTGGAGGGAGTGTACGTTCTAGCCATAAGTCTTATAAGGCAAGGAGGAAAGACATCGGAAAAGAGACCGGATGGTAGAGGAGCAGTGGGGGTTCTCCCTTAGATCTCCAGGGTGGGTGGTCAGTTTGGCGAATGCGCTGCAGATAAACTTGGGTTATCAGTTTTGTTTATCACATTGGTTTATTCAAACGTATAGCTAGATACCATTGGCCCCTGCCACTTGAGGCCAAACAGGAATCTGACAAAAAAGACAGCATAGCAGTCTTTTTTGTCAGAATCCTGTTCCAATATTATATACATGTATATAGAACTATTATACAGTCAAGAATTGAGTTCAAATGCTGATTTATAATGAAGGGTTTCAAACCTGACACGTACTGAAAGTGCACCAAAGCAGAAGATGAGTTTCAGAGTTTGAAACAAAAACAACAAAGCCCATTTCAGATTGAGTTTGACTTATCAAAGATCTACACAGAACTGCACCGTGATTCATTCCGGGGGGCAGAGACTAGAGGCAGCGGATTGGTTCTAAATTAAAAAGCTGACTTTCAAATAAGAATACAAACCAAGAGGGGGCCCAGTGGCGGTGGCGGAGGCTGCTCTTTCTGGCTGCATTAGGGAGAAGAGGGATAGCGTGGTAGGATGTGTTTAAATCAGAGCGCTCTATCTTGTAGTGGGACACATTTCATTAAGCCCAGCAGCTGGGGCCGCGGCTCCATGCGTCCACACATCTATCATACGAATCCATCAGGCCTGTCTCCGCCTGCTGCACCGACAGCATGTGTGTGATAGGAGCCCGTTCTCCTGATCAGACAACTCACTGACTGCCCGCACTTATTCATTACTACTTCCATCTTCCCCTTTCTGCGTTAAGATTTCTTATTTGTCCTCTCCCTCTATTCTCTCTCTGCTCCATCTCTGTGTCTCTCCATGGTGCTTACCAGCCCCCCCACCCAATCCTCCTTTGTCCTTCATTTCTCTCTCTAGAGGGGACAGATGTTGTCCTGCTCTGAATGGATTCTGCAGGCCCTCTGATCCTTCTTTGCTTTATTCTCCTGCCTCTTGCATCACCGTTGCCGAGTGGGAGATGTTTTACTGAAGTAACAGCTAATACAACAATGTACTGCCTTACTACGCTGAAAAAAAGGAAGTACTGGGTCTTTGACTTTACAAAAGTAGAATGAGTAAAAGCAACACAATTAATTTATATTCTGTTGGTGAACATGGTTTAATCGAGTGCACTTAAGTTGATTGTAAAGAAGGTTGAGCTAACTAGTTTCATTCAATTTGATTGAAATTAATCAGATAAAAGAAAAACAACTCAATGTAATCGAGTTTGGTCTCTGCCGTTCAAATGTCGCGACGCAGTGCTGCTCTGGAACAGAAGGTGGCGCTTACGCGCATGTAGGTGGCTGACAAAAATAGACTAAGAAGAAGACCGAAGAGCCTGCGAACGATCCACTCCGCTAACGGAACGTTGTAGGAAAATCTCCATGCTTTGCAGCAAGAGGTCGCAACCCAATATCTCAAAAAGTAAGTTCTTTATATTCATATATGTTGGAGTAATTTGGCGACAGTCGACTTGAGCCGTGTTTTCAAACAGTAACGTAATATCACAAGCCTGTTAACTCTGTGTACATAAAGCCAGTAGTCGAGTTTAAAAAAAGAAATCCGGAGGGATTGTCAGTTTTTTTCCCTTAAAAAAGGCGGTTGGGGATTGTAATTACTCGTGGCCCTCGTGAAATTCCTGCCCTTGTTTCTACATTAAAAATAACTTAATTACATTAAAAGATGACCGACAGCCTTCAGAATTTCAGTAATTGTGTTTTTAGTGACGTGAGTTAATCTGAGCTAGCTTGGAAGCTACACGGCTAGTGTTACGTCCCCTGTTCTGTGTATAGGTTTGTGTATGTGTTCTGTTTTGTGTGTGTGTGTTCATACAGGTGGTACTGATCATCCATGATCTCCATTCATCTTGGCTCCACCCCCGCTCGTTACCCGGTTCAGCTGTTTCCACTCATCTCCAATCCCATCATGCCCTTCTGTCAGTATACGTACCCCTATGTTTGTTTCACCTGGGGGGGGGGGGTCACTCTGGTTGTGTGTATGTGAGTGCTGGTGTATGGTGAGGCAGTTAGTGCTGGTGATTAGTAGTAGTTTAGCCCTACTCTGGAGTTTACATACCTGCACGTAGGGTTACTCTCCTGTCTAACAACACTAGCTACACCTGGCTGGGCCTCTTACTGTAAATTTGGGTAGGGTGCCTTGTTAGTGTGCCAGTTAGTTAATGATTTTCGTTGCGAGATAGGACAGGTAAGTGGGTGGGAGGCATTTTGTTCTCCTCTTTGCTTTGGTACCGCCAGCCCTCCTCATTTCCCCTGTTAACTGGGCTTAAATAACCCCAACTTCAAGGTCCCTCACAAAAAGAAGCTATATTCAGTTGTCACATTTGTAGTTGTACTGATTTAGCATCAAAGAAGGATTATTTTTCTCATATAAATGGACATCTCAAACGAAGTGACAGTCATTTGTATGTTTTTAGGATGTGACTTTAAGACAAACATTTATTGTACTTTTAAATCACATAAAAACCGAAAACACTCATCAAACACTAGTTGATTTTAAACCCAGAAGTAGTTATAACTACAAGGATATCATCTGCCAACGAATTGGAAGCAAACCGTGAGGAGTGTGTTGAACAGTCAGATACTTTCATTCCTTCAAACAGTCATTCTCATACAGAAGACTTGCATAAGGTCATTGAGCATAGATTTGCCGCAGCTTTGCTGAAGTTAGAACATTTGGTCCATATACCCACTTCAGCTGTAGATGAATTTCTACGCTGAAGTTAGTTTGTGTGAACACTACCTCTTAGTTGCCCAATTCAGATTGTGCCATATTTTGTTTACTGGTTTACAGTAAAAAAAAAAAACATTACTGTTTTTTTGCTATTGAGGATGCACTTGTGCAGTACTAACTGTTCAGTTTTTGAACTGCAATAAGAGATTTGTATTTTGAATGCTGCTGGTGTAATAATGGTTACAGCTTAGTATTTCTATGCTAAAATTACTGTGTGTGTGTGATTTCTAAAGTTTTATGGAAGAATACAGTATTTTTTCAATGCAATCGGGTTTGATTTTTGTATTTAAACACAAAACTGATGTCTACAATGCATTTGGCTGGCTTTAACAAATTAGTTTAGAGACCTAACCTGGGTTGTAACAAAAAAACTGAAATTGCTTTTAATTTACATAACACGTGTGAATAAAGTTTGTTTTATTGAAAATCAGGTATCCTGAACATGGTAAAATCACTTTCATTCTACTTAATTAATTGGTGTTGCAGTAGCTTAAAAATATAAGTTAACTCAACTAGATTATTTTAAATACCGGAATATGATTAAAATAGTTCGGTTTAACAAGTAATAATTCATTGAGAAAAAGAAGGAAATGTTGTCAGTCATACACATTCGTATCATGTGGGACCGATGTACACATTAAAATCAAATAAATCCAAAGTATTTTAGAAAAAGTATTTTTTTACTATAGTAAAAGTTCTACTTTTCAAGTAATAGTATTTAAAAATACATCACTCGTATTTGAGAGGCACGAAGTGCAAATAAGCTTTTCACTTCGTGCCTCTCAAACCGCCAAAGACTATGTTGCATATTACCTAAACGACGGCGCGTGTTGCCATTTCCGTGCGCCTGAATGATGTATACTGAAATGGTGACATGAATCCTGAAAAAAAAAGCAGTATGTTTTGGTTAGAAGAAACATAAGTGATTCATACGAAGGCTAACTCTGGATTAGACATGAGACCTTGTGGTTTTATACAACCTTGCAGGTGATAACGTTGTGAACACAGTTTCACATTTTAGATTTTTACATTATAGATTTCTTTTTCTGCTTTAACATTAGGCCTCTGTGGTCCATTGTTATGGCCTGTTTGCTGTGATTGTTATAGACCTGGTATGCATAGAAAAAGGCAGCGGTGTGTGCGCGTTTGTCTTGTTGGAGTGTGTGCATCAATGTGTTTATGGCGGCTTCTGGTTCAGAACATAGTTGTTGCATGGTTGTGTAGCTGTGTGAGAGGCTTATTTTTTTCAACAATATTACCCATGGTGATGTGTGTGCAGCACGTGAATAGTCCGGTTTATTGGAAATTGTAAGTTGTGTTGCGCATTGAGCGTGTGTAAGACCCCCATAGTGCAATTTTGGGATGTCATACACTGGTTTAAAAATGTAAATGTTTGCCTAATGTTTTGGAGGGGTTAACATTCGAGTTACTCAAGTGGGACCTCTGTTTTTATCAAAACGCCACAGGTCAAAGCCCAAGCATTTGTAAATCAGGCTGGATTTCAACCAAATATGAGTCACTTGAAATCTTTGACTGGCAAAAAATCTCTTCTCTTGGAGGGAGCTCTCTAAGAATGCGAACAGCAACAAGGATTTTGCTTGAAGGAGCAATTCCCCCTTGATTAACGCATAAATTAACAATATTTGCAGCAGCAAATGGCAGTGTGAGTTTCCCAACAGATTAATAGTGTTCAAAATGTCAGATTAACATGGCTGTTTTGTGCACCTGCATTGATATAATAGCACGTTACTAGTCAGCTGCCAGCAGAGGCCTGCTGAAGAACGAATCAAGCCCTTGATGCCTGTCAATGCCATGCCTGTTGCTATTAAAAATGTTTATTTACACTAGAAGTGAATGAATTCATAAACACACAGCTGTTATTAAAGAATGTCTGTGTTAATTTACGATGCTCAGAAGGATGTAAACAATAAGGAGCGGCAGGCTTTATGTGTATTCTTAACATATCAGATTGAAAGAGCAAAGGTTTTTATTACCTCACTAAGAATGCGATGTATATATGATTATATAAAATCGCAAAGGGCTATTCAAAATGGAGGCCTAGGGGATGGGAAACGTATATAACCTGTTATCTTTGTTCATGGTTAGAAGCATAGACTGGAATGTGGTTGCTCTGGAAACCTGTATCACAACTTTTATTTTCATAAAACCACTTTATTAAAACATTTTAGTCTCTGGAGTTTCATCAAGTCCACCCAAACATTTGTGAACACGACACAATAGAGATCTGACTTCAATGCAAGGCTAAATGTAAGTATTTCATACAGTTTGGGTAAATTAGCCTTCCAAATACCCGCCCTTATTTACAAGCCTAAGATGTTCTGTAATTTAAAGTGTTTAAAGTGTAATGTAAGTCGCTTTGGATAAAAGAGTCTGCTAAATGACCGATAATGTAATATGCCACTCCACTTTCACTACTATGCTGCCCACAGCCAGGTCTACATCTTCACCAATTTCATCAACCCCACCTCTCACCCGGCGGCTGCTGGATTTTTATTTTGGTAGGGCGAGCCAATCAGTTTCAGTAAACATCCCAGTATGATTAAATGCAAAAAAAAATGGTTTCAAACGCTCATTATTACTTTGCAGTTAAACTGTTGGAATAAATGTTAAATATTTAACATAATAAGGACATCTTATTCAAATAATTTAGTATACAACTACCATATCGGAACTATTATAAATATCATATAATAAATATATTTTTATATGTATATATTGCGATGCACCCAAGAACCTAGTTTTTTGGGGAAACACCCAATAAGTGTGTTGAGGAAAAGACCAACTCAATAGCCCCACACAATGAATTATTTTAGATAAAATGTGCCTGTTTTCATTAATGTCCTGGTTGTGTATCCTCACTGCAGTCCTGTCTGTCAGCGATGTTAACTTTAACACGTTAACTAGGTAGCTAAACATCTGTGTAGAAGTCTCTACAGAAGCATCATAGATCTGCAGCTTCCCTTTCACCCCGGTCCGTTGTCTGATTGTGAGGTCAGGCAGATCTGGGTACAGCTGTTTTACCTCTAGGTTCTCTGGCAAAGTTCTTGGAAGGACACTGCCGGTGGTCGCTCTTGTTATGTTGTTAAAGGGCAGAGACTCGCCCTGACAAGAGCGCAGCGTAGGGCAAGCCCAAATCTCAATGTATTTTACCACACTAAAATTCACTCATTAATCAGTGATTGGCTAACTGCTTCTTAGAGCCGCCGCTTTGGGACCCAGCCCGAGCCCAGCCGAGACATGCAGACAAGCAGAGAGGATGTGAACAAATGCCTTTACAGATATAAATATCTGGATGAAAGGCAACTTCCTCAAACACAACAGCAACAATCTGACCCAAATGACAAAATAAACCCCACCACAACTTCTCCCTGTTCCTGCCTCCACACATGACCGTAACCTAATCAAACCCTCTTCTATAAACGCTACGTCAATTATATTGCAAAATTCTTTCATCTCGAAAAAAATCTGTCTCGGCCCCTCCCTCTCTCCTACTCAGCCGCCGAAATACTCCTCCTTCCGAACCAGAGATCACATCACCCCAGTCCTAAAAAACCTTCCACTGGCTCCCCGTACAGCATAGAATCCAGTTAAAGATGATTCTCATCAAAAACAAAGCCCTTCACAACCTCACCCCTTCATACCTTTCTGACCTCCTACACCGACACGCTCCCAACCGCAACCTCCGATCCGCTGGCGGCAACCTCCTTACCCCATCCCGGAGGGACACGGCCTTCTCCATCGATGCCCCCTTCCTCAAGAACTTTTTTCTCATGATGTCATTGATTTTGTTATTACAATGTCAGGTGTTTTTCAGTATCTTCTAAAGCGCTATATAACTAAAATGTATTATTTCTACTTGATCTGTCTGCAGCTTTCCGCTGTGCTCATATCTATATGAGCCGCTCCAGGCGTGAAAGCCGGCACTTTCTGAGAGTGCATCAAATGCTTGACCTGCAAACGACTTATTAATGCTGTTGTTAATGGACAAGGATATTTCAAATCAAGTAATGAAGGGGGTTTGTATAATGGTTAGGATATCTATTGTAATGCCAAGAGTTTTAAAAGCTTAACTGGAGCTGAGTCTTAAGAGTAGACAAGATGAACCTTTATTCTCTCCACATATGCACACACAAAAAAATAATTGATTATAGACCCGTGGGGGTAATAATCCAAGATGAAGTAAATTTGTCTCATACATTAATGTTAAATAATAGGGATTATCTCTGAGATTAAAGAGGCAAATTGTCAGAAAACATTTAGGTAGGTAAATAAAAAAAACATAAACAAGCAAGAATTGAAAGTAATTTCACAGAAAAAAATGGCAATGAAAAGTCATCCAGGACCTTTGGTTTTCTCAGAAATCATCCTTATTTTGATAACACTACTTTACGAGCAATTCAGTTCACACTGCTGGCGTTACTGCAGTTTTGCACTTCACTGCGATTATTTTTTAATTTGACTCTGTGAATGCAAATACCCCTAGTGCAGTGGTTACCAAACCAAAACTGGGGAACGACAACTGCATCATAAAAATATATCACATGATTTACAGTCAAGAAGGTGGTGATATGTAAAGATTAACTGATTTTTGATTGGTAGATTCAGGATTCAACATTCAGATTGAAGTCTGTAACAGGCAATGCGACCACGACAACAACGGCACAAAAGGGGTAAAAGTACAAATCCTGGGCTTATAATGGGGACAGAATGTCGCCCACTAAATTAAAAAGACACTTGGAAACCCTTCATTCACCCCTTCAACCCTTCATCAAACCGTGACAGTACCCCCCCCTCAAGGGACGGATCCCAGACGGACCTAAAACACACAAGAGCGGGCAGAAAACAGACAGGATGAGAGGGAGAGGACCAGGGGACTCCGGAGGGCGGACGGGAGGCCGGGCAACCTCCGGGGGTTGGCCCCGTGGGCAGACAGGAGCCAAGCTTGGGGGCGCCGGCTGCAGGGGGTCAGGCAGCCCGAAGAACTCCGGCGGGCGGCCCGAAGGAAGATCAGGCGGCCGCACTAATGTGAGATCTGACAGACTTGGAGAAGTCCTCTTTGTCAGAGAAGTAATCCTCTAACTGTACTCCTTTTACCTTGTCAGAGGTCTGCCGAAACCACTTTATCCTGCCCCATATTCAGAGGACCCACTGTGAGCAGCAGTCAATGTCGATGTCGGACTCAGACTCTGCTGCACCACTACCTCTTTCCATTGCAACTTTTTCGGCCTATGAGCTTTCGCCTCTTTTTTTCTTCTTCCTCTTTTGCTGAGGGTGTTAAGCTGGGCTTCACCCCCTCCACCCCACTGCCTGCTTCTATCTGTAGTCTAGCACTTTCCCTCACCTCGTGGACAACCCCTACCCTCTCCTTGAGCACCACCTGGACTACACGTTGAACACAGGGGTTTGGTGAGATGCTGAACAGGAAATAAGTTGCGGATCCCATTCTCTATCACAAGGTCTGCGTCTTCCAAGCTACCAACAAAAAACATCTCTCCCACTACCAGGCTGTAGGCCTCCACCGAGCACGGAAAGTGAGGCGGTATCTTGAAGCAGCGCTTCCTTGTCAGCTCCGGTAGCTTCATGGTGGCATTTAGCACGCCAACCAGTGCTAACTGATTGGCTGAAAAACACACACTACAGGAACACTAACACCAATGCACTCATCAACTGCAACACTATATTCTCCACATATAACAGTAACAGTAGTTATATCAATATACATGAAAAAAACACTCACTTTCAGCTAGAGAAGCGATTCCCAAAATGTGGGCCACGGCCCCCTGGTGGGCCGCGAAGGTACTGCAGGTGGGCCACGAGAGGTCATTTATAATAACTAAATAACTAAAAAGTTTTTCAATTTTCAATTTTAAAAAGTTTGAAATTAATATAAAAATATGTATGATGCGGCACATTAGTTATGTGAAACATTAATTGATAAAGAACAAACAATTTAAACGAATAGATTGGTTAATCGGTTGATCCATACTGGTTGTACACGGCGCTCAAGGCGCTCTGCCAAACATGCCAAAGCTCGGTCTACGACGGCAAGATGCTGAGCGGCGCTCAAGCGCGTGAGATATGCAGCTTGTTTCAGGGCGCGTCGGAGAAACAAAGCTATCGTTCTTGCCGAGCACTTGAGATTGAGATGAGATTAAAGAGCGAGAGACGGTGCCCTTTTCTTTACAGTAGCTGAAACACCTTAACGGGGAAAATAAGTTATTCTAAAAGCAGCCGAAGATTTAAGGCATGGATGGCGAGGGGGCGGCGGGAGCGGACGCACCTCGCAGCATCGATCGGACCCTGAAAGCACCCTCTCCACGGACTCATGACTCCGACGCCTCCGGTCCCCGCTCCCCGACTCAGGTTCCCTCCCTCCCATCCCGTGGTCCTCTCCCTCCCTCCCGTTGGTGATTTGAGGGGGGGGGGGGGGTCCTGGCAGGGGTTGCGACAGTGACTCCGGGGGCTTCCCGCTCCCTCCAGCTGGCAACTCCGGCGACGACTCCCGAGGTGTTCGGTGTCCCCGAGCCGCTGCCGCTGACTGCGGAGGTGTCCCCGAGGCGCCGACGACGACTGTGGAGGTGTTCTGTGTCCCCGAACTGGCGACTACTGCTGAGGCTCCCCGGTCGCCTGGCCGCCCGCCGAGTTGCTCACCGGAGTTTCCGACCAGTGTCTCTGGTTTCCCTCCCCCCCGCTCCTTGTCTGTTTCTGTGCTAGTTTAGGGCCGTCTGGGATTTGGCCCTTGAGGGGGGAGGTACTGTCACGGTGTGGTTCACTTCCTGTCTTATTTTGTAGTTTTCTGCCACTCGTGTCCCCGGGTAACTTCACTTCCTGCCTTGTCCTGTCATCCCCTGTGATCGTCTGATAGTTTCTACCTGTGTCCAATCACCTGCACCTCCCTAGTGTATTTAAGCCGTGTGTCTCTTGTGTCACTTGTCGCGTCATTGTCTATTGTCACGGATGTTCCCTGTCTTTTGTCCTGGATGTTCCTCGATCTTGCCAGCCTTTTCCCCCCGGTACTTGTATGTGTTTTTGCCCGTTGGCCTTTTCTTTATTTTGCCTTTTTGACTATTAAAGTCGTTTTTTGTTAAAACGATGCATTTGAGTCCTGCCTTCCTACCCAACCCTGACATGGAATTTTGAAGGAGCTGAACGGTGGCGCAGAAGAAAAAAAAATCATATGAAGGAGTTGACTGATTCAGAATAGTTAAGAACAATAGTTGGAATGCTGAAGCAGCACTATTATGCACATTTGATTAACTAGATACGAGAAGCATCCGCAGCGTTGATCTGCATCTAGGTCAAATTTCACCGCACTTTTCTTGCATGGTTGCACTTCTTCACTTCACAGCGTGACCTGTCTCTGTGGCTTTTCTGCCCCGCCGATTTGGCACTCCTATACCCACGGGTCAGAGGGGTTAAAGTTGAACCCAGATTCTTACTGACTCCCTTTTCCACCATGTAATCCTTGGCCGTCTGTGGCCCGATTTGCTTCTGAGAGGCAGATGTGAATGTCATCTCAGGACTATCCCGACACGCTCTCTGACTCCATCTGTCTCCCAACGTGCCTGCTTGGTGAGCCGCTGTATCGCCGCGACCAAGAGCTTTGGCTTTAGTGATCTTGAGCCAATCAGAGCATAAAAAGCATTATTCTAGTTTCCCTCCAGGACGGAACGGTTGAAGTGTGCCCCCTGCAGTGGAGAGCAAAATGATCAGGGTTGTATGTTGGACTACAATTTGAAACAGTGGCGGAAGAAGTACTCAGGGCCTTTGTGTAAATACCAACAATGGGGAAGGGTTAACACTGACCTCAAAGAATTTTGTGTATAGGTTAACACACCAATGGGTTACCATTAGCAGCTTGATGGCTTTCAAGCTTCAAACTATTACGCTATACATTTCCTAGGGTCAGTTTTGGAGGTGGCAGGAGCAATGTGTCAGTTTCCATTGGTTACATGCAAACTTTCTTTTCAATATAAGCCTTCAATTATGGGTTTAGCAGAGAAAACTTATTTGTTAGGTTAGGAAAAAAAGCTTCTTTGTCTTTCACTTGACTGGCTGGCACCTGATCTTATGAAAGATCCACACGTATGCATCCACATGTCTGTTGCACTTACACTTAACATAACAAGTAATCTCCATCTTTACCAAATACAAAATTTCTCCTGAGTTGATTGGAGTGTTATTAGGATCACCTGTTGCACAGGTTGGACTACATTAACCATCTGGAACGCACAGTGGGTTTCTCCTCCCGTCCAATCAGCATGGGTCAGCACTGATTAGCACTTAAGACAGGTGGGGAAGTGCACGCACAGCGGCGTTCTGATCCTTCCTGCGAGTAATGCAAATGCTATTTTGTTTGATTTGTCCAGACACTTTTCACTTTTTTGTTGTCGAAACTTTTCTGATTGAGGGGCCTTTGAGAGGGGATCTTTGTGCAACCTTAGTGCTAGGTTTGCTAGTCAAACAATAAGGACCAAATGCCTGCAGGCTTTTTGTTCATTGGTTTATTTTCACTGAAATTCATTTTCACATTCCCTTATTATTGAAGAAGCGTCTCTGTCAGTTGTTGTTTTATTAGGCCTAAGGGGGCAATTGCTTGTGTTTTTAAAGGCAGTTGTGAGATTTGGATTACCATGTAAATATTTCTGTATTTTGTGAAGCTGGGTCTCAGTCTTCCTCCCGATAACTCTGCATATTACGTATACCTCAATGGTGTTAACTATCATAAAATTACAATACCCAAGCAAACGACTTCCTCAAAATCTGAACTATGTTTCCCACCTGTGTGTTTTACAGCCATATGAGTACTCAATCTTTTCTATCTGGCTCTCACTCTGACTCTCTCTCCCAAAAAATCATCCATTCTCCTTCCTTTTCGCCCCCTCTCGTGTATAAGCATTATAAACAACACTTCCGTGCCCTTTCAGATGAGATAACCAATCCCCACTGGAGATGCTTGAGTAGCTGTACGTGGGGAATGGTCCTATTTTAAAAAAAAGGACAATACTTTGTCCACTTGGGGTGGGGAGTCTTTGCGGGCTAAACCCTCAAGTCAGCTGCCTGGTGTTTACCCCCTGGCACCCTATCGTTCCAGATCTAAAGTCCTGACCATCCTCAAAACCCCATTACAGACGCTAATCCCCCTGCTGTGCACACCGCACACTCCTCACTCGCGGTAGGACTGAGTCATTTTATTTCCACTGAACCTATGCAAACATTCCTGGATTGGATTTTGCCTTGGTATAAGCAAGTATTATCAGAGGGAAAAAGAAAATACAGTATGGTTGACAAGCTAATGTATATAAACATGGAAAAACAACACTCTGGATGATGCAGTATTTTCCCCTGATGCAATAGTGTTGTTAAAAGCAATGCAGATAAAACTAAACTAACACACTTGTGGTTGGCCAAAGTGGCGAAACTGAAAAAATAAAAGTAAACCAGAAATGAGTGGAAAAAACAACAACAAATGTGACCACTTTCAGAAATGGGCTTAAGGGTGAGTACAGTTCAGGCAGCGAAGTCCAATATCATTCCTACAATTAGGATATGCACTATTCCAAGCTCACTGTTTTTATTCCGACATGAAGGGAAATAGCAAACAAAGAAATGACTGTGAAAAAAACGTGCGAAAATGTGAATTTGTAATCATTCCAAATACAAGTTGCGGTAGGCTTGACCCGCACCCGAGCCAGAACAGGAGTGCCTCTAAGACACATAAATTGAAATGTATACAATCATAGTATTGGATGAATTGGATTATAGCTGATAATTGATTTTGGCTACTGGGACTTAGCGTAAACAAGCTGATGCTGATGATAACCTTTTTTCATGTTTATATAGTGAACTAGACAACAAACAGATGTACTATATGCACATCCAGGAAATAAGTAGCAGCATTAGCACTTCATTTATGTAAATTCATTATTCCCTCTTTCTTCAGCTCAGTTACGGTTCTAATACATTGCGAAAAACATGTCTCTTTAGCTGCTAAACTGAACTTTCAAAACAAAACAATGGGCCAAAAGGTTGCTACCTTCCCACGCGTATCTAAGAGGAACTGCAATATTGGGTGACACTTATCTAATAATAACCATCAGAGCCTCCCCTCACATTACCTACGGTCATTTAATAATAATCCAATATTATGACAATAACAATGCTTGTAGCCACTTTCAAGCATTCAACAATAGATGTGCCATGTGGGGGAAGACGCTAAATATTCCCATTCAGGTCCCATTCTGCTACGTAGCTCTTGTCTGAGCAATGCAAAGCTCCCCATTTTCCTGTTGGAGCTTGCACTTATATAGGATCAACCGTTCCATACAGGCTCGGAAACAAGATCCACCCACACTCAAATGCAAGACGTGCCAGATAGAAATCTTTTTTCCTTTTGCTGATGTTCTATTACTTTTCTTGTTTCCCTATTCTAGTGGAATATATCCAGGGAAATACAAAGAGCTGTGTTGTTGTTGTCATAGAAATACTTAAAGAAATGCTCATGCCTCAGTGAGAATGAGAAACTAGAACCAACAAAGCAAATAAATGAATACACCGATGGAAGGTTCAAGTGTGCACTGTTCTTTTTTAACAATATACAAATCTGTATGGACACCAAATAACAGACTCTGTCCCCAAATGAACAATTTCAAACAGATACGGAAAGGCCTGCTGGCATACTGCCCGTATATGATCCTCCCGGACCCGTCTAAAGCCTCCTTGGGGGGACAGAGGGGGAACACCAGCTGTGCCAACGCTTTTCCTCATTCAACTGACTTAGAGGCCGCATTCTTATCACAGCCTCGGAACAAAAACACCGGGTCGCCCTTCCAACAATTCCCCCTCTTTCACCACACCTCGCTAACGTGATTGTACACTTTTGAAATTTAATTGTACTTCTGAAAAAATTGCTCGGCGAATTTGATCGAGAGCCCACGCTTGAAAGCAAATCCGCGGATTCCCTCGGAGCACAGCCTGCCCCCACCCCCCTTCTCAGCAAACAGCCGCCAAAGGAACACAGACTCTGCACACCTAATCATACAAACACACACCCAAGGGTGCACTCTAATATAATTAGGGACAAACCAATTATTCAAGGAGTCAGTCTCAGTTTGATGATGTGTCAACACTCCTTGTCGGTTCTATTTCCCAAACTCTTTTAGCTGCATCACAAATTTTTGCATCCAGAAAATCTGCACCCCCTCCTCAATTTGAATCATTGGAGCCACAGCATTCAAAAGGGAGAAAAGAATTGACCACAAGTTACAAGTTGAGTAATGAAACAATACAAATATCTGAATTTAAATGAGACCTCCCATGGCAAATTTTCAAAATGGACTACTTGAATACATTTGGCCAACCCAAAGGATTTAAGAGGCAGAGCTATTCGAAATCTTGCAACATTTTGGAAACCAGAAAAAATGTGGATAAGACTCCCAAAGAAGCAAATTCATACTAGAGGGGAGGAACAGCCTCATCATATTAAAAAAAACTAAATGAATTAATTAACAAAAGCAAAGTAAAAGTGGGCAGAGGCCGTACAAAAACAAATTAGCACAAAATCTCAAATGAGTGGTCGTCTCAATAAAATCCTCAAAAGTAGACCATTGAAAGTCGATCTCCTCAACATTGTAGTCCCGAGAAAAAAGTTTTTTTGGGATACTTTTTAAAACGAGATCGTGTAAGTGAGGCTTTGGCCAATGTCTTCCTGATTGAGTTCAGAGTTTGATGAGAAACTTCTGACATGGCTCTAGAGATGCCATGTTAGTAAGTCCACCACTTTTGCTCAGACTTATTATGTTAGTAACATAGGCTTTGAGGATTCCTTGAGTTGTTTGTGCATTGCCATCATCAGGTGAAGTCTACTGGATAAATTGGAATAACATGTGGTTATGGTATCCATGACAATGAATATCAGACTTTGGTGATGCCTTGACTGGCGACATCAGCACAAATTATGTTTTTCTGCGTTTTGATTTATGACCAAAGAAAGAACAAACTGTATGTTAACAAGCATAATGACCATCTTTTTGTCTTTTCCAAACCACTTTTCATGACACGAGGCTAGTCTAAATCTGCTTCCTGGTCGTATGTATTCTTGCTGTTTAGAGTTGAACTCAGTGGGGTCAGTCAGAGATGTGAATTCATAAGGATTTAGGACAATATTCAAATCGGCAATTAGCCTTGACCGGAAGCATAGACTTTTAAGGTATATTTCACTCCAACAGGAGTTCACTCATGCTATTTTAGGCGCTTCAGCGTTGGTTTCACTTTACAGAATGAGAGTTTCTGAAATGCTCTACTTTTATTCAGTTCTCTAGCCCCCTTCGATGACACTTCAGTGGTTCATCAGGACAGTTTGACATAATTTGGTTTGCCTCAAATTTTCTATAAGCCTGTTAATACACATTCTGACTCTGGTCTTTTCTCTGGAAACAACCTAGTCCCCTATAGTTTGCAAACCTATAGAGGATTTCATATAAAACCCGCTAATGAGGATTTTTCAAAAACATTTCAGTTGGATATGTCAAATTCTGTTGAAATGCTACCTAGCTAGCAAGTAATTAGCCCTAAAATAGGATGTTTTGGGGGAATGTTTGTATCAAAGCATCCTTTATCTTGCAACATCAGTATAACTCAGCTGTCATAACTAAATATATGAGCAGAAGATCACTTGACGGGTAAGGAACTGTATCGAAAGTAAGCCTTATAGAATTAGTTTGCTAACTTTTTTCAAATAAAACTGAAAGATTTTGATAAGTTCCACCAGAGCTACAGTAAGGTTGCCGGCTCCCGTTTGGTTCCAGCCATCTAAGCCTAGTGACAACACAGTTCCCTCTCTAATTCAACAACTGTCAGGTCTGGCTGCTCCATTTATTTGTGTCATTTCACGAACACACCAGCGGCGTCATACTTTTTGAAGAGCAGGTGATGAAACATCCATGCACATATCTGTGGGCATGTACTGGGGAAAGGGAGAGACTAGATTACATCAAAAGGTTTTTCCTAAACTTCGCCGCCAGGTGCTCATTTGGGAGGTGAGCTGAATTTGCCCTTTCCCGATAAACAACCTATTCCAGTCCCTGAAGTAAGTCAAACCCTTTCTTTTCTTCTATTGATCTCTTGATGCTGTTCGTTCTTGTTTTCTTATTGGCTTCTTGACTTTGGGCTAACATCACCACTTACGTGTGGGTTAAGAGGATCAAACAATTATCAGTGAAGGCTTTTCTGAGGCATTTTGTAATGTAATCTTTGTTTATTAGATTTATTAGAAAGGGTATAGATCCCAGGTTTAGTTACTACAGTTGCCCAACTAAGTAATCCCTCATATTTTCCAGTGGACTGGTTGCTACCAACAAATCACTGGCGCAGACAGCTCATTGACATGCCGCATCAGTAGCACCGGTGAAATGACAGTAACTCCCGCTCTGCAGCACATCTCAGGCCCCTGCTTTCATTTTGAGTGGCATATCCCCCCATATCACACACACACCCTTTAGACCATCTCATAGCCCATGCTCCCCTTTTTGCCATTTCTCATTCCATTAAACACTGAATTATTCAAAGCAGATGAAATTGATTTCTTGATAGTTTAATCGCAAATCAAAACCCAACCTTGGGCGCAGTTCTTTCCCGTAGGGCAATTTTTGACAATCAAAAATTCATGGAGAAATGAAATGTTAGCAGATCATTTCTGCTTCTGGCTGATTAGGCAGACATAATGCAATTCAGATGGAGAAAAGGAGGAGGCATGGAATTAACGTATGACAATATGCTATGGAAAACAAGTTTAGATGAGATTTTCAAGCGTGATTCTTTGATCCAGCTGAAGTCTCCCGAATTGACCTTTTTTGTTTTAGCTGCATAGCAAATGGCAGCACGAGACAAGTTTGTATTTTTGAAAAACAACTGTCATCATCATAAACTATCCAGCATTATCTCTCCTTGACTATTGTCCATACCTCTCTAAACTAATCCTTAATCCTGACGTGGTTAACCCCAATTTAACCTCATAGCTTAACCCATCTCCACTCTAAGACCACGTGCATCTCAGAGCTTTTACATTATTAAATGTAGCCTGCTGATAACAGGTTGGGTCGGTATCAGCGTGAGATTATTCAAATGCAGAGCCAACCCCAGCTGAGAGCAGACCTTTTTTAACCCCATATACACCACAGAACCAACTGAAAGATTGCATTATTGATATGATTACTAAGTGCTTTAGGCTACTGTATAACATGCTCAAAGTAAAGTAGATTTATCTAGGATACTGTATCTGAAGCATATTAGTTTGAGATTTTTTGGAAACATGCTCTTAGATGATCAATACAAACCGTTCTTGCATCGAGAGGGTTATCTGTCTTCTCATCTTACTCCTTCAAAGACAGTAAGGTGGCATATTCCTAAAATCATTTATGTGTTCACCAAAAGTGACAGATATATGCAAGACCAACATCCGATTAGTAAAAAGCAATCCATAGCCCCCATTTCCCACTTTCTCCTGGGGAATTGTTTGGACCACATCCATCTTTCAAGGTGGCCTTCATTTTGATCACTTCTTCTAGCACAGGAGTTGGCAAAATATTTCTACAGACAATATCCAAAACATATTGTATGCAGTCCGCGCTGCAGGATCAGGATGCAGGATGTGCCCATGATAACACAATAGAAGACTCACAAGGTGAAAGAAATAACACTTCCATTATTGCTAATAACAATAATAATGTGTCATTGCACCTGAGCAATCTGTATAGAAATGTAATGAATGCCAGGGCATGTGGGTAAAGGTATTGGACTAAAGAAAAAAGACTAGTTGCAATCATTTTGTCAAATTAAACTAATCCCAAAAAAAGAAATAGCTTTCACGTTTCAGGGACTTCTCTCAAAATGTCATAGTTGGTGTTACCCTACTCCAACTCTGCCAACGAGGCAGCAAAGTCACAAGTTCCACTTCAAAAAGTATGTTTTGACCTGTAATGCAATCAGTTGAGCTAATATATCAGATTTTACTGCTCTCTGTATTTGCTTTTGCAATCAGTTAATAAAGTATTAGCAAATCACTTCTGCACATAACATATCCAATGCAGGTGTTGATATACACGTGATATATATATATATATAAATATATAAAATGAGTTAAATCCTTGTCAAATCTGCTCAACTTAGGAATGTTAACGAATATATATTAGTTAACATTCCTAAATTGAGCAGATTTGACAAGGATTTAAGAAAATAACAGTACTATTTAAAAAAAAACAATCAACCTCAAGGTAATTGAGAAGGCTATTCTCCTTCTGAGATCTCATTTAAAGTACATTGGGGAACCCCGGAGTGATGGGAGTAAAGAACGAGGGCACGGGGAATAAAGGGGGTGAGATCAAACGACATCACAGGGAATGAGGAAGTAGATGGGAGAATTTTGAATACAGTCCTGCCTACCTGTGTTTCTAATTCCCTCTCTTGTACTTTTTCAATAAAGGGGAGCTCAAAAGCGACTGTCTTTTCAAGGCAGCGGGTGACTTACTCACACTGACATGCATGGAGAGCAGTAAAATCTGATATATTAGCTCAACTGATTGCATTACAGGTCAAAACATACTCAAAACATCCTATATTTCCCATCCAGGGTTATGAAATAAGAAACACCTGCTTGAGATGATTGCTGGAATACTTAGTCTCATTTCAGGGCAACACGTTGTTAAAATTATTTTTGATGTACTTTATTTAGTATTTGAAATGTATATTCATGTTTTCGTTGACACCCAGCTCTTTAGTGGGAGCCAACCTTTTGCAGTAAAGGGAGTTAACACAGTGGTTTAACACTGCCTTCACTGTCCTCCAGTCTGAGGCTTTGGGCTCCTCAATAATGCAGAAATCCAATGAAATTTCTATGGTGGTAAGACTCCACCACGCAATGCCTACATGGATCATGACATGCATAATAAGAAATAAGATGTCCCAAAGTCCCCCTGCTCTCCCAAGGTCAACACACTGTGACATGCGCCCGCAAAATGGTTTAAAACGAGCCACACAGCACTCAAGACGTATGCGTTGGTCCTGGAGCTCGGCAGGGATGAGTATGCATTATTTACATGCAGATGTCTGTAGGACCCCCTATGTGAACTTTCCTCCTGGCACTAAATACTGTAGGTTTTAACTGCTACGTTGTGGTTTAGCAGTCAGCAACCTTGATATCAATCCTCCCGCGATTGTGTGTATTAACTCAAGCACCAGGGTTTACTTTCATGTAACCTGACAAGCATGTATGTGATGTGCTGTGGGGGCCATAACTTTCTATTTGTATTATGTAATAATGTTTTTGGTGAAATCAGTTATATTTTCTATTAGGCCCACAAAGAACACGAACATTTATAGGTCATTAAGAGGATTAAAAAATATTTTTCAGAAATCGGAAATTATATATATATAATAACTTCTGATTATATAAATAATACTAGGTGATTGTTGGGAGCCAAAATATATCCCCCAGTGCAGTAAATTCTGGCAGAGGACCTATAGGTCCGTTGTCAACTTTCCCAACAGCATACATCATCTGCTGATTCTGTCCAAGGTTAAAGAAACTATATTGGAAAATATTTCATGTAGGCTGTTTGAGCCAAAGCCTGAGCCATGAAGAACACACCTGTGGGCCACGCGGGCCAGTGTGGGTCTGCTGCTCATCATGCAGGAGAAGGCGCAGATCTGTTTTGTGTGCTATGCTTACGTTGTGTTACGTTAAGTGACTCCGACAAGAGAAGGACACTGGTACTAATCACCATGACTGATGCCCTACTGCCATCATGTGGAGCAGAGGGAGACTTCTGCGACGTGTGCACACGGAGAGCAGCTTTTTACTCCGCCTGAAGTGGATTCTGGGTAAATAGGGCAGGAGTAAACATGCTGTTCGCTCTAATTTGTGTGTGTGGTTGATTATCAGATCTGACAACATGAAAGATTAGAGGCATTTGTGCAAGACTTTATCTGCGCTTTTCTTCAAATATCTTACATGAAGATTTAGTCGGATTTAGTAGGAGAACGCCTTGAAGGTTGGTACCTTTCAGCTGGATTCACCTGACCGGTCCCATTTCCTCCCCAGCTGTGAAAGTTCATCCTGTAGAAAACCCTCAGTACTCACAGCTGTTTGGTAAAATGGTCCGTCAGTGTGTAAATTAGGACACATCTGGCTCTGCAATATCTCTGACCTCTGACAATGAACCGAAGATGAAAAACTCTTACTTTTTAACTAGCTACTGTTAGAATGGTGTATAGTTTTTGTACACCATACTTTGATTTACAGTTTTATTATAATAGAAAAACATAAACACCAAATCCTCTCTGTGAAAATCTTTTGATTCTATACATCTTCAACTGAGGCCTGAGATCGGAGTTAAAGGGAAGTGAAATTGAGACATGAAAAAGCAATTGAAGGACAATTGGAGTAAAAGAGGAAGCAAACCCCAACAAGTAAAAAAAGGTTTTTTGTGACATCGTCATCAACTATTCCTGTACTTGTTTGGAAGCTTGACAGTGTATCCTGACTACTTCCTTTTTCTTGAATTAAGCTCAATACTAGACAGGAAATTGTACTATAGCCTGTCTCTCCTGAAAAGCTTTTGAAAGCATTCATCACACTGAAAAAACGTCAATGGGATTGTACGACTGTCTCCAGTGTGAAAAGAGTGAGGGTGTAATGATGCTCTACATTATCCATCATGAACACATATACTCACTTACGCCCCATGGGAGTTTTCGTTCTTTCTTGTTCCGCTCATGCAGTGTATATACAGGATGAGATAATGAGACGAGGGAACAAAGGTAAAAAAGATTGCATAATAACACCAAAGGATGTACAGAAGTTCATTAGTATCACGTTCATACTAATTCATAGACCACATTAGTGTTTAATGAGTGTCTCCACGGGTATCGCACGTATCTTATGTAAATTCTTATTTGTTCACGTCACATCAGTTTGCATTTTACATGTATATTTTAAAAGGAAATTAAAGATTCTATGAAATGCAAAGCTGTAAACGATACTTTTGTCATCTTTATTTCATTTTTGTATATGCACATATTTCCAGTGACATTCCGACTTGTGTCAAAAAATATCGCTTGACGGCTATTTTAAACAAAGGGGCTGCCTGCTCATCACCTCCTGGTGGAAAGTCACAGATAATACTGTATAAGATGGTCCAAGCACGGCGGCAGGCTCTATTTCCTCCTCGCATGTAGGATATATTTGATCCAAACAAATTGAATCCCGGCTAACGCAGACTGCTTTCAGTAGCGTGAGATTTCCATTTTGTATTCTACATCCCCCATAAAAACCTCTTTCTGCAAATCTGTCCGTTAACCTTGTTGTTGCTGATGCATTTGCCTTTGATACCCTACTCTATGCCATGCCTGATGTTCAGTGGCGGATGACATTTTCATTAATAGATAGGCCGATGTAGCAGATGGGACAAGGACGCAACAGGAGGATGATCGAAGAGGAGCTGGGAAAGTAGTGTACCAGATTATGGGGGGCAAGCAGCTCGCCCCCCCTGGTCCTGCTATCGCACCCAGTCCTTCAACTTCCACGACAGCAGAGTCGGACCCTGTGTCCCGCCTGCTGCCTTCACCCCTGCTAGGGACCTCTGGCAATGGGAGCAAGACCCTTTACTGAGTTTACCTCTACTCAGATGTCTTGCTTGGATATCCCTAATACAGCAAGGAATTGGTGAAAGAAAATTACAAACATGCATCATCTTTTTCAAAAGTCAAATCTAAGAGGATAGCACAAAACTAACCTGGTGAGATTGTGCATGTTTTACTTGAAAAGGTAACCAGGCCCAGTGTTGCAGCATATGTTTACAGCCAGAAATATTGACTGAATGATAATACACCATAATCTGTTTGTTAATTACATGTTGTAAATTATATCTGAAATGTATAAAAAAAGTTTTAAAGCAAATACAGTGCAGGGAATTATACAATATTTATACTTGTAATAAATTAAAATGTTGCACTAAATGGAAATATGTAAGTAAAGTACAAGTACATTAGATCATCAATGAGTACATTGTATGTATATCGAATTAGTCACAATTCAACCGTCTGAAACAAACACACCAGAGTGACTAGGCTCCAGATCCAGATGATCAACTAATTGGTTCAACCCAAGCTTTATGTCAGTTGCTTTGAATTGTGGGTAATATACTTGCTAGGTTTTTGATGAGGAAGCATGGAGAAGCAATATGTTTCTTTATTTTCAAAACTGCTAAGCATATTTATTACTCGAGCCATACCATCTGTGGTCCCGATCCAAACAAGCCATCCCGCCCCAAACAGGCATCATCCATATGATTCATTCTGATTAACAGAACCGTAGCTCTCTATGCCAGTAACAATCCAATATGTTCACTGATGTAGGCCATGTAACGTATAGAAAAGCAACAGAAGGGTAAAAAGGCCTGTGCGTAGACATATGTGGGGTGTAGCAGTCATTTCAAACCAAGCTGAAGGACACGGTGTATCTAGAGTAATCATACAGGGGAGAATTGCCAAAGTACACACAAACCAACTCCACACTGCTGAATGGATTCAAGGTTGAGATGTTGAAATGTCAGCTTGTTCCCGGAAGCTACTTGGTGTGAATTGAATACACAGCGTTTGAAAAGAGCCTCATGTACGTAACAGCGGAGAAGACAAGACCTTCGCTTCAATGGACGTATGTTTCAATTCAAACATATGGACTTTTTGTTTTTCTTTTGTTATCTACATTCTACAAAAGTAATGTCATGTCTGTTTTACGGTTGACATATAATAGACACAATAGAGAAACTGACCAGAAAAGTCTCTCTCAGCTCCTGCTGGGGATTTCTAACTTCTAAAAATATTGCAACCATATATAAGTTAATATTAATAATCAAAGATAAAACCCCAAAAATGCATTACATTGTTTATTTTAACTACCCGTATTCATGTTGCTGTATCACAAATCACCAGAGATACAACTTTGAGTCATTCTGAAGAAGAAACCATTACATAATAAATTATTAAATAAATAAATAACTAATGTTGACCCTCCAACCAAAAGGTGTAGCTCAGAACTCAAAAGAGAAAGGAGAGAGACAAATAAAGCGAATGTGTTAAGGAAGATAAGGCAGGTTCACTGTAACTCGGCTGCACACCCCCAGCATTTCCAGATCAGAGACACATTGCCCTTGTCATGTTACATAAACGCTGCAGTCTGCCGGCCCCCTCACAGCGGAGAGGAGTCCTCCCTTCTCCTCCCACAGGAGGGAGCTACACCCTGGTCCCTCCTGGCAGAATTGAGAGTCAGCACAAACTGTGATGGAGGTCCTGCTGGGTGGTAATAGGGTTACACTCTGCAATTTCCTGCTCAAGCCCTCCAAGCTTACATCAGCCTCCCTCTACGTTCCTCTTGAAAGTGGAATCCTAATCGTTCTGCCAGCAGAAATGCAGTTTCTGGCTTTGAAGATGTTATTTTAACCCCCCAAAAGAAATAAAGTTTGGGCTTTGAAGATACTATTATTATAGCAATTTTATTTATATATATTTATTTATTTCCCCAGAATGGACTTGAGTCTTAAAAAGGGTCTTAGGCGTTTGGGATTTGAAAATTAAACTTCAAAAGTGTTTAAGTTGAATATCGACCAAGTGGTTTGCAACAGTGCATATACAGTATATATATATATCTATATATATATATATAGATATATATATCTATATATATATATATATAGATATATATAGATATATATATATATAGATATATAGATATATATATATATATATATATATATATATATATATATATATATATATATATATATATATATATATACATATAGATATATGTATATATGAAATAATAAATCAAACAATAGTCATTAAATATTAAAACCATAAACAAACAATTGGCTCATTTCATATTGAATTTTCCATCAATTAATTGGATAAAGAACAAAAAATAAAAACATGTCATCTATCTTGAGCCACAAGAACTCAGTAGTCCCAATCTAACTCTACAGCATGTGAAATATGATGAGTGTTTGGCCATATGGCAAAAAAAGAGCTCGCTCAGCATTATGTATGGTCATGGAATCAAATAGAACTCTCACTAACGGATGATGATGGGGTCGTCAGGGGTTAGAGAAGGTGTACTGGGAACCACAAGGTTGGTGGTTCGATTCCAGGCTGCCCCATGTTCCATGTCGAAGTGTCCCTGAGCAAGACACCTAACCCCCTAATTGCTCCCCAGGCAAAAATGTGAAAAGCCATGGGTTTAAAGTGTAATGTAAGTCGCTTTGGATAAAAGCGTCTGCTAAATGACCTGTAATGTAATAATGATGTTTGTATTGAGGATTATTAAGCGACAACATTAGACTATTTTTTCTCACAACAAGCTCTTCTCTTTCTCTTTTATTTCACTTTCCACATCTCTCTGCCTTTCTTCCCTGGCTATTTTCTCGCTTAATATGTATTTCACAATTTAAGTCCAGTTGAGGTATTGCACATTTAGCACAACATTTTGTTCTAACTCAAGGAACAATATCAGATTGGGGGCTTATTTCTCAGCTTGCAGGTGTGTTCGGGCTATGAAGAAAAAGCATATTATTGGGGATGTTTTGTGTGTGCCGTGTAATTTCACTGTTTGAAAAGAAACGTTATACATTTATATCATGGCCTAAACTTTAGGCCATGACATCAATGTTTAGGGCGGGCGGCACGGTGGCGTGGTGGTAAGCACTGTCGCCTAACATCAAGAAGGTCCTGGGTTCGACTCCGTCCAGAGGCATTTCTGTGTGGAGTCTGCATGCTCTTCCCGTGTCTGCGTGGGTTCTCTCTGGGTTCTCCGGCTTCCTCCCACAGTCCAAAGACATGCACTGGGGATCAGGTTAATTGTGGACTCTAAAATTGCCTGTGAGTGTGAATGGTTGTATGTCTCTGTGTTAGTCCTGCGATTGGCTGGCGACCAGTCCAGGATGTACCCCTGTCTATTGCCCGAAGTTGGCTGGGATGGACTCCAGCCCCCCCACGACCCTGCGTTCAGGATAAACGGTTCGACAACGGATGGATGGGTAAATGCTTAGGATAAAACGAGGCAATGTGGAGGTGCTCAAACACAGAGCTGTCGACGGCCATCAATGCGTAGGTGTTTGTTTTTGAACACTTATGGGTAGTTTGTAATTGCTACACCAAACTGTGTTGTAACTTCCCTTTGCATCCAATGGATGAGTTAAATGCAGAGGCTACATTTCACCTTGTAACTTTTATAATTACAGAACAAGCTTTCAAATGTTGTGGAATGAAAGGTACAATTAAGATGCAGTGGAGCAGAGTATTCAGTAGCAGGAAATGGAAATGTTGAATTCAAATACTTCAAAATTGTACATTACAACACTGGTGGATGGGGATAAAGCAGTGAGCTAACCAGTGAAAGTCTGAATATCTGCATTTCACTACGATTTGTCTTTGACGTCTTTGGAAGCTTACAAACAAAGCCTGTGCTTGTTTGGTGACCGGGATGAACAGTTCACCTCTGACCCTTTGTTTCAGAACAATCAGCTTAGCTCGCATGGATTCCTGATGTCTTACAGAGACATTAGTGGGCGTTACTGACAGCAGTTTCATGAGGGGTTACAGTAATGTGTGCTGCAGTGAATTCACAACACTAATGTTCTGAAACAGCAAAGATGCAAATGTCCTTTTTAAATCCATTTGAGCCCGTAATGACACGTCTGCCGTGAGAGGAAATGGAGATGATGAGCATAGACAGACAGATGCTATAAACTGGGATTAATGATGCATGCCGTATGACTGTATGTGAGCTCATTGAGCATCTGCATGCGGCAAACATCAGCCAATTGGTATGCGTCATGGCTTTCTCAATGACTCGGGGGAGAAAGCGGCTGATGGAAGTCATACGGATCAATTTGTTTCATTGGGTGCTGTTCTGGATTCACGGTGTGTTGAGTAAACCACAACCAGACAGTAAGAGAAGATAGACAACATCCTGTGTAGAATGGAAGAAGCAACTCTGAACAATGTCTGAGTGTTGAATATATGTGCCCATACATAGCCATAGAGGTGCTCTATCTTTTTTTTTACAATGATAATGTTAATGGAATTGGCCCTTAAAAATGAGGGGGGCGGAGGAGTAAAATGCTGAACATTTGCAGTATGAAAGTGCAAAAGGCCTTCAGTTTGATCAGTGCTATAAACATGAATACGCTGGGCACAGCGCCTGCCTTCCTTTCACCGATCCTTTTAGAAAGAAAAAAGTAACCTTTTAAATCCACAGCCCCAAAACATTTAATGAAGTGGCATGACTGCTTGTTTTTAACATGTAATAAACCGTCACGAAGAAATTGGGGTGGGACTAAACACCACCACAGGAGAAGAAATGCCACGGGGGCTGGCAGAACTGGGTAGAACAATCAAGTGAGAATGAACGCAGATACAGTGACTGTGGTTGAAGGATTGCACCTTTTGCAAGTTACTCACTGCTTTGTTGTGTCGATCTCACCTAACCCATGAAAGTCTGCCTGGTGGACGAACCGGCTCTTTCAGATTTACGCGGAACTCTGTCCATTGTAACAACATTGGAATGTTCTGTTCACGGCCCAGGGTGACGTGTCACGGCGATAAGCCCTTCTTACACAGAGGGAATTATGGGTTAATTTGATACAGTGTGTAACACTGTAATTCAATGCAGAGTATGAGCAGATAAAACTTTAAACTTAATTTGTAAAGCTGTTTTTGATGACGCTTTTTATCACGCTCACGCGTGAGATCATTTCAAGACGACACTCACATTCCTTTTTTGACATGACGAACAAACCTTGATTAAATTGGTTTGCAACCGACCTGAAAACAAATGTAAATGTCACAATTTGGTATCTTTTACTTATTCTCATAAAGAAACTGCTCACACAGCCCTTTTAATACTGGTTTGGCCATGTGGGATCTAAACTGATAAGAGGGACACATTCCGAAAAGGACCCTTAAAAATGAGGGGGGCGGAGGAGTAAGGGGGGATAGGCCCTGTTCATAAAATGCTTAACATTTGCAGTATGAAAGTACAAAAGTGGTTCGGCCTTCAGTTTGATCAGTGCTATAAAAATGAATACGCTGGGCACAGCGCCTGCCTTCCTTTCACCAATCCTTTCAGAAAGAAAAAAGTAACCTTTTAATTCACAGCCGCAAAACATTTAATAAAGTGGCATGACCGCTTCTTTTTAACGTGTAATAAACCGTTACTAAGAAATTGGGGTGGGACTAAACACCACCACTGGAGAAGAAATACCACGGGGGCTGGCAGGACTGGGTAGAACAATGAAGTGAGAATGAACACAGATACACTGACTGCGGTTGAAGGATTGCACAAAGTTACTCACTGCTTTGTTGTGTCGACCTCACCTAACTCATGAAAGTCTACCTGGTGGACAAACCGGCTGCACTCAAGAAAACACATGAGTTAATTTTGTCGTGTGCTGCAGTTTACTGACATGGTGCCTCAACGCTCTGAGTAGAGGTAAACAACTGTATGCATATGATATTTTTTTGTTCTTCTCATAGTTTTGTTGTACCTTGAGTAAGAGTGAAGAGCTGGGATAAAAAAATCTTTTCTTTCACTTTACTATTTAAATCATCAGAATCGTCTGATGGCTCAGTAAAAATAAGCCAATACAAATTTAAAAACATAGTGAAAATATACGTGAATGCATGAATAAATAACAGGAACTTGTAAAGTTGAGATTAAAGCATAAGGTTGTCGGTACAAAACGGGATTCCTTTTGTGATTATGCCATTGAATTGGAATTTCCTGAACTCATTCATCAGAAACATTTGTAGTTGGAAGGGTTGACATTTAACAGCAAGAACAGATAGGGCCCCTTTATTTGGACGGATCCCCAAAACTCCTCTAACCTGATCTCTGTTATCTACTAAATTGTTTGTGCATGTCATGAATAAAATATTTCCTAAAAAAAGCCAGATGCAGCTCCTAGAAAGTCTCTCTCAGATTTACGCAGAACTCTGTCCATTGTAACAACATTGGAATGTTCTGTTCACGTCCTAGTGTGCAGTGTGGGGAAACCTCCCGGACAGGTCTTAACGCTTCTGCTTAGCAACTCAGACACTAACCTCCCTTTTTGTACAAAGTATAGAATGTGTCCCCAACAATACCTGATGTAATGTTTAATGAATGGAAAAATCCCTATTGCCCCTGTCTAGACTATGTTTTCCACAAGCACGTCTGGAGCAACAGGTACGCTCCCCCTTTACTACTTAGAGCGGTCTGCTCTTTCAACTAATTCAACATAATCACTGGGTGAAAAAGAGGGACTAATTGATAGAATTTAAATTCAATTGGATATACTTATACTCAGTCTTCCATCGAAACATAAGTAAAGAAGTATTCATCTAACATGGTCAGGTTTTAATGGTTTATTGGTTGTTAAATCTCTCTGGAGGCTTTTTCCTGTAAATCCCAGAGAATGTGCTCATGGGTCAGTGTGTTCCACTCTATGGTTTCTAATCTGCTACGGATAAAACATTTTCTTTATTTACATGTTGAAAAAGACAAATATTTAACAAGATCACAATGGCGGAATTCTAGGAAGAGAAGGCGGCGAGGTTTTACCTTTCATGCAACAGCTTGTTTTGGGGGCAGGACATAAACCCAGGAACTGCACTCTATTGGCTAATCTCTACCAAATATGTAAATGTTATAACAGAGACGGTTCAACCTCATTTCAAAACCCCACACACAAGCCCCTCAGAGCGAGAGAGATAGAAGAACAGCCTCTTTCCATTCAGTTTGTCATTGACCTTAGGAAACAAATGACCGTAACCACTCTGTAAGTACATTTTACTTTGCAACATAACTTTTTTTCACATTTGAATTCTATTTGTAATCAGTGAGAATTTAGGCATATTCACTAAACTTTGTTTCTACACATCGGTTGTTCAGAATTAGTTGAAGCTGTCTGGCAAGGACACACACTTCAGACTGAAACATCATCATCCGGAAAATGACTTGTGCAAGGTGAGTTATTTTTAACTGAACTTCCTTTACTGCACCTGCACCGTGCTTCTGTGTGAAACACATCCTCGTGTCTTCCCCCACAGAGTCCTCCATGCCTTTGGGAATCACCGCCAGCCGGCCATGACGCCTGTTGACCTCGCTGTGTGCCTGAGCCTCAGCCAACGTCGACCCCTCCACGGGCTGATGCCGCCTTTGAAGCCTGCACCGCGTCACCGTCAGCCGACCGTCCTCCAACCCCACCGCCTCTACTCCTCTTCGCCCAGCTACTCGTCCTCACCGCCGTCCTCCTCCGTCGTGATCACAGAGCCCCGGAGCTGCTTCCGCAGGGACGGCGGCGGTGGTCCAAGCAAGAAGCGCGTGGTCTTTGCTGACGCCAAGGGATTGGCACTAACTGTTGTGCGCCTGTTTATCCCTGAGGCGTCTTGCTTTGCCTCTACGCTGGCGAGGAGACCCTCCTTTCCCAAACTGCAAAGCCAACTGTTGACCTCAGACAAACTGCAGCGCCACAGGCTGCGGCTGGATTTCCCCCAGCCGACGATCGCCTCCCAATCCTCTCTTGCACGCCAGCGATACCCGTGCGTGCAGTTGGAGAGCTGCAACGTTTCGGAGCACTCCTTGAGCGGCAAAGTGCGCGTCAACCATATCAGCATTGACAAGGCTGTGCATGTGAGGGTCACCTTTGACTCCTGGCGGAGCCACCACAACATTCACTGCAAGCTCCTGCAGCAGCAGCGCTTCGGGGGTTCCAACGAGGACCTTTTTGCCTTCGATTTGAGCTTGCCAAAGAACATCGATCCAGCAGAGCGGGTGGAGTTCTGTGTGGTCTTCACGCCTGGAAACGGCACGACACCACAATGGGACGACAACAGGGGGCAGAATTACCGGCTATTTGTGGAAACCTGCGGATCAAATGGTTTCCAAGGCGATGCCTACCACTGTCAACCCACACTGTCACAATATCGGTCACCACTGTGGCCTTTGCACGTGTCCCCCTCCTTTAGAGGACTTCATTAAGTTCCGTCTGAGCAGAGTGGAAAACTTGGTGTTCATCCAATTTAAATTAAACCTTCGGAGAATGATAATGTGACTATGTTAATTTATAGATATTTAAGAGTAAGTGCTTTTTCTAAAACCTCCAGTGTTGGATAGTCTGAAGTTTCACACCAAAATGTGAACAATGATGAACCAGGCTGCAGGAATGTTCTCATTAAATTCAGTTTTTAAAGAAGCTTTTCTTTTTCTTTTCTTCCCTCTGCAGAAGTTAAATGCCAACTACTTAACACAAGCCATTTTACAAGATGTTTTTTGTGTGTGTGTGTGTGTGTGTGTGTGTGTGTGTGTGTGTGTGTGTGTGTGTGTGTGTGTCTGTGTGTGTGTGCGTGCATTGTAACGACACATAAGCTGTGATTAAGATAAACGTGTATTGGTATACACAGACAAGTGATTGTAATATGAGAACCGTCTGAGATTAGAGCTGCTAGCCCAATATTTTTACCAGGATGAACACCTGAATGAGCTGATGCACTTTCACACGCTTATTATTAGTCTTGGCTCGGATTCCCAATGTGCCGTTTTTATGTAGGTATGTCATGCTTACCAGAGGGAATAACACTCCCCTACCAGCTGTGAACGGTGGAATAACACGTTTGCAACTGTTACTTCTCACACTGTTCTTGATGACAGGTAACCATGGCAGCACTGGCGCTGGCATGTGCTTTGTGCAATGAATAATGATCAGGCCTCTGTTTATACACGCACAGGGTGGAGTCCTCATTAGATAATGTCGCAGCCGAAGTGCCTCCGTCTGACTCCTTCTTAGTCACCTCTGGTTCGGGGTTGTTCCTTTGTTCCTCACTGTCTACTCCTTCGGGCTGATGTCCTCCCAGGGTGGCGACAGATGTTGCATATGTAACAGGTTTACACACCTTTTAGCCTGATACCTAATTTTAGTCGATAGAGGCACAAACATTAGGCAAGAGGCTTAATGTTTGTGCCTCTAGACCCATCCCGTTGTGCATGATATCATGCATGATATCATGCACAACTAAACTACGAATTACATTCATTCATTTTTGTAGGTAGCTTAGAATGATGCCTGAACAGTAAGCTGGTAGTAGCGAATGCATTCCCAACAGATGTAAATTACCAAGATAAGTGTAATTATGCAGCGTTCACATGTTGAAAAGTTCTGCCATTCCAATTGTAATCAAGCTTTATATACTTGAGACCCCTCATCGAGATCAAGATCTCGGTCTTCGTTCCACAAAATTCAACAGTTCAGTCAAACTAAGCCAATTACAGCTCTCACAGCAAGTGGAAAAATCGTAGGTGTGATTGCTTTATTGCATAATAAACTGAACGGCCGTCTGGCAAATTATATTCACATAATTACATTACAGGTAATTTAGCTGACGCTTTTATCCAAAGCGACTTACATAGTATTTTTAACCCATGGCTTTACATTTTTGCCCGGGAAGCAATTAGGGGTTAGGTGTCTTGCTCAGGGACACTTCGACATGGGACATGGAGCAGCCAGGGCTCAAACCACCAACCTTGTGGTTCCCAGCGCACCCTCTCTACCCCTGCGCCACGTCGACCACATAATGACATAATGACTTGAATTATGTGAAGTGGAGGGAAGATCTGTCAGCTTCTCTCTGTCATTATACTGAGGGAGGAGGCTAATTACATAATAATCCTGAATGCATTCCGTCTGAAGACTGCATAAAGGATTAGCGCCACACCCCGAATAAGATTTGAGAGTGGATTTAAATGAGAGTAACTGTTGGAAAAACTGCAATAATATCATGTTATAGTCAGCAGGGCCTTTAAAACATGTCTGCACCCTCTTACAATGATAACCAGAGGTGTCAAGTAACAAAGTACAAATACTTTGTTACTGTACGAAAGTAGAGATTTTGAGTATCTATACTTTATTGGAGTATTTCTTTTTGAGATTACTTTTTTACTTCTCCTTACATTTTCACACATATCTGTACTTTCTAGTCCTTAAAAATAGCCTTAAAAACACACACACAAAAAAACCTATCCAGATAAATTGCATCATCCGGATAGAGTGAATTTGATTGTGGTTGGATGAGAAGTAATGACATTTACCATTCAGACACCCTATTGGTTTTCTCTGCGATGCGCAGATCAGAGTGACGCCGGGTGCGAAAAGTGGTCGGTGGAAAGTTGGTATTAGTGCAGTACTACGACGAATTACGGCTCTTTTTAGAGAACCGGCTCTTTTGGCTCAGCTCACTAAAAAGAGCCGGCTCTTTCGACTCCCAAATGGCTCTTCAGATTTTTTGTTGCTTAAATTAATTTATTACCAACAATAATGTAAAATTATGCGCAATATGAATTACTAATGTAAAAACAACATGCACCATATCAAATGTTTATTATATAAATACACTTTTATTTATACACTCTACAGAGTGATAAAAAAATAAATTCGAAAGTGCAAAAACAAATGTTTAACTATTTACAAATGAACTTAACTAACTTTAACTATTTTTAATATTTTAGCGTTTTAATACTTTATTAAAGTATAAAGCCTTGAGGGGCGGATCCTGTTTCTTCTCTACGTAATTAGATTCTCTCTGAGTGGACTGAAGTTGCTACAATTGCATACAATGTACAATGTCTCCGTGCCATCACATGAGTAAGGCGTGGGTACACTGAAGCCTTGGTCTCCCACCAGCTCAGTAGGTCTGCAGGTGGTTTGTGGAGCCGGCTCGATATGAGATTTTAGTCTTGCAGACTCTACATTCTGCCTTAGTTTGTTCAATGTAATTGAAATGTGTCCAGATTTTGCTGCTTTTTTATCTTTCTAGTCCGTTGCTCTTGTGACTTGTCTCCCTCCCTCCTGTTTGTGTCCTTACTGTGTGCTGTGCTGTGTGTGTAACTCCCGCCCCTCGGCTCAGTGCAGGCCGGAAGACACACATATTAACCAATCAAATGCGGAGAAGTCCCCACCTGAAGAGATGCTGGTGGCAGAGCCCCACCCGAAGAGGACTCTGACTCCCCGCCTCCCTTCAGGTGAGGGACCTTAAACCTACCCCCCAAAAGTCATCACATGTCCTTTGCAGTGATTACGATTGTATAAGTGAGCACTACATCACTGCCACGTATGAAGAAATACATTGAAGAAAATATATTTATTCAAAGATCGCCTCGACCTGGATTCGAACCCTGTGAAGCAAAATAGTTCTGGTTTTGGTGGCGTGTCGTGGAACACTTCCAAACATGTGTATTGATACTTTTTCTCGAGGCTGCAGCCTTCCAACACCGACACATTTGGACAAAAGGGGGGATTCTGTTCGGACGGTCATCGTGCATCACAGCCACTTAAGAAAGTCATTTAAGAAAATATAGATTGAAATATATTTTGATGAAAGATTGCCACAATCTGGATTCAAACAGTGTCGAGCAAAATAACAACACGTTTCGGGGCATCTGCTCTAAGCGGTGGGCCACTCGAGCTTGATGTCTGATGTTGCTGATTTCCTTATTATTTTATTAAATTCTATACAGTTGTAAACCTCTTGGTTCAAAGTGAGACAAGACAACTGTTTTTCTGGTGGCGTATCGTTGAACACTTTATCGGTGCTTTTTCGCGATGCTACAGTTATTTACACATTACATCCACACCGTTAAAGTGCTTCACAGACGTGAAATCCGAAAATACACCGGGGATTAAGCAATCACGTTAATTAGCAACATCAGTATAAAGGGAGAATTGCAAAGTTTGGGTGACCTCTGCTCAGTAGAAATATATCTTGAAAAGCTATCGAAAAAAAGAGCACCGATGGAACTTCGCAAAGTGAACGATTTTTTTTGTCATATGCAGATGCTATTGAGAAAGTAATCATACTTGTGTAATGTGCTAGAAAACCTGACGGAACTATGTAGAGAATGTGGGGATGCACAGCAAAGTCCAGGGACAAAGGAGAGGTGATGGGTAAGATTAAACTGACATATCTGTAATCTTACAAATATAATGTATTACTCGTCAATGCTTCTTGTCAGATCCAGTGTAGAACATCTGAACATCAAAAGATCTGCTCCACCATTCATATCCTTCCCGTTGTCAAAAAAGAGACAATCCAATTAACAAGGGTGCTCATGAACTTGAGAACTCCCCCTGACTGTCTCATCTCTGATAATTATCTTGCTCAAAACATGGTGTCCTAAAACATTAGTCTTATCTGGGTGGAATTGAAAGGGTCTAAATACAGAGAAGTCTAACATTACAAACAAAGTCATATTGTAAAAGTAATAATACGGTGGAAATTTGCCATCACTCCTGCCACTGTCCGCTCTGCACCTATTGCATGCCAGCCATCAGTCTTTGTGCTTTGTCTCTTCACAGGTCACCATGGATCGTGGTTCTATCTGGACCCTGGTCTTGCCGCTGTGGTTCTGTCTATTGAATATTTTGTAGCTCTTATGATGATCATTCTGTAGACTATTGCACTTCTGTCCACCTTGGGAGAAGGATCCCTCCGGGTTTGCTCTCCCACAGGTTTTTTCCTCTTTTCCCCGTTAAAAGGGTTTTCGATGTGAGAGTCCTGGGACAGAGGATGTCGTATATTTACTGATTGTAAAGCCCTCTAATGCTAATATTTGTTTTTGGGATTGACAAAATAAATGTAATTTAATTATAATTGCTCCTGAGTTTTTGCTCTTGTAGATATTCGGCATGGTGATTTTTTTATTTGTTTGCAAACAGAGCCCGGTCCCCCACTGACTGACTATAACATTCCACCGGTCACCCCCCTTCACACTGCACATGCCACTTTAACTGCAATTCATCACTTTGTCGTCACTTGTCACTTTGTCTCTTGTCTGTTACTTGTTCGTTAGTGCACTTTATGCTTAATATTTTTCTTTTTAACTTTTTAATATTTACATTTTTTAAACTTTATTCCCTTGTTTTATACTAACCCATAGCCTTAGCCTTATTCTACTAACCCATTGCATTAGCATTTCATTCCACTTTATTTTATTACTTGTGCACTGTTGTCTTGTCTGTCTACTGTCGCGCACTAACCGGCAAGACAAATTCCTTGTATGTTTGACATATTTTGGCTAATAAATGTTTCGTGATTCCTGATTCCTGTGAGCCATCAAGCAAATACTTATAAGACGATTAAGGCCTTAAGGGTTCTACAAAAACTCTAATCAAGCAGTGTTTACAATGGCTGTAAATCATGTCATCCATTTCTTCATTTTGTGGATAGAACATTACTGATATTACATTCCTTCTGTGGCTTACTGTTATCAATTATTGAGTATTTTCACAGTATAAAGCATCGCAAAAAAGCACCGAAGTGTTCAACGATACGCCACCAAAAAAACTGTTGTCTTGGTTCACTCTGAACCAAGAGGTTTAGAACTGTATATAATTTAATAAAATAATAAGGAAATCATCAACGTCAGATATCAAGCTTGAGTGGCCCACCGCTTAGAGCAGACGCCCCAAAACGTGTTATTTTGCTCGACAATCCAGATTGTGGCGATCTTTCATTAAAATATATTTTAATCTATATTTTCTTAAATTACTATCTTAAGTGGCTGTGATGCACGATGACCATCTCCCCCCTTTTGTCCTAATGTGTTGGTCTTGGAAGGCTGCAGCCTCGCAAAAAAGTATCGATACACATGTTTGGAAGTGTTCCACGATACGCCACCAAAACCAGTTGTCTTGGTTCACTCTGAACCAAATGGCTTTCTAGCCACTGCCGCTGTACAATTTGATTTAAAATATAACAAACAGAAGGAACATTGGTAAGAGTGGCTGATGGCGTAGCGCGTCTGGCTTGTAATGTGTTGTTATTTTGCTTCACAGGGTTCGAATCCAGGTCGAGACGATCTTTTAATAAATATATTTTCTTCAATGTATTTCTTCATACGTGGCAGTGATTTAGTGCTCACTTATACAATCGTAATCACTGCAAAGGACATGCGATTGTAGTATGACCTTCTGGACGCCCTGTACCCGGGGCTGTATAAATGTATCTGTGTGTTGTCGTGCAGGTCAGTTCAGTAAATATGCCAGCAGGCTAAAGACATGCCTTTGTCCGTATCCATTTGTAACGCCAATTACCACATGGTGTCAGAAGTGTTTATTGTTAAGACTAACTCAGCCTTCGACAAGGATGTATAGTTGACGGAATAAGGAACTCAACTTCAAAAAAAAATTGGACGTAAGCTAAATCACCGTATCGGATCGAGTGAGATGTCCGAAGGAGACGTAGAACGCGCAGGACTTTCTCCTGCAGCTCACACCGGAGGAGCGTTTTGGATTAGCCCTCTGGAGAAGTTGGACTGCAGAGACGTCCAGAATTGGCCCAAATGGATTCGGCGATTCGAAAGGTACAGAACAGTGTCTGGATTGGATAAGAAGGATGAGGCATTCCAGGTGAACACATTGATATATTCCATGGGAGATGACGCGCTTTCGCCCGAACAAATGAAGAGTGGAATTCAGAACGAAGAGCAAAACATAGTGCTGCTGGAACATCGCGAAAGTGCCATAAATGTGGGAGAGTACCAGATCATAGTTGGAAAGACTGCCTGGTCAAGGAGGCTGAATGTAGGAAATGTCACCGAAGAGGACACTTCGCTGCTGTCTGCAAATCCAAGCAGCCTGTGCATGAGATGGCAGACGAGGAGGAGCAACTTTATCAGGACAGCCTTCTCCTGGGTGAGGTGAAGGCAGACAGTGCTGGTTGGTACTCAGACATCAAAATTAATGGAGAAGTTGTTTCTTTTAAACTAGACACAGGAGCAGCAGTGACTGCGATACCCAGTAAATTATATAAGTGCAAAAGAGATGGTCCTGTACTTCACACCTCAAAAAGACTGTATGGCCCAAATAACAAGGTACTGCCTGTAGTAGGACAGATTCAGAGTAAGCTAGAAAGTAAAGATAAAAAGACCACTCAGTCTGTGTTTGTCATTGACAACTTAGCCAGGCCACTGCTGGGCTTACCAGTACTTACAGCACTGCACCTCATTGAACGAGTTGAAGAACAAGAGGAGAAAGAAGATCCACGGGAGGTCTTCAAAAACAAGTTTCCAAAGGTTTTCAGTGGATTAGTGGATTAGACTTGAAGGCGATTACCAAATCCGCCTGAATGATGACGCCGTCCCTTATGCTCTGTCCACCCCTCATCGCATACAGATTCCCTTAACTGACAAAGTCAAGGACAAGCTGGAAAGAATGGAAAAGATGGGAGCCATCTCTAAGATAGAGAAACCGACTGATTGGTGTGCAGGAATAGTAGTGGTCCTAAAACCCAATGGTAAGATAAGACTCTGCGTTGACCTTACCAAACTCAATGAGGGAGTGTGCAGAGAAAGACACATATTCCCTCAGTGGATCATTCATTAGCACAGCTGAATGGGGCGCTGGTGTTCACAAAGCTGGATGCAAGTTGTGGGTTTTGGCAAATACCCTTAGCACAGGAGAGCAGGGAGCTCACAACATTTATCACCCCCTTTGGCCGATATTATTTTATTGTCCTCCTGTTTGGAATTAACTCAGGGCCCAAACATTTTCAGAGACGGATGTCCCAGCTCTTAGAGTGGCTTAGTGGAGTGATATACCATGCACATGATATCCTCATGTGGAGAAAATAGGGTACAACATGATGAACGTCTCACAGCTGCGTTGACACGTCTCCAGGAGGTGGGATCACATTTTTGCACAGCCGGAGGTTCTGTTTGTGGGACACAGAATCAGTGCGGGAGCCATAGAACCTGACCCTGAGAAAACCAGAGCTATCACAGACATGCCCATCCCGCAGAATGCAGCAGATGTTAGGCATTTCTTGGGAATGGTCACATATATTGCGAAGTTTATCCCTAACTTTGCAGACACCACCAAACCGCTCAGAGACTTGCTATCAAAGAGCAATGAGTGGTATTGGGGCCACATGCAACATACATCATTTGAAAACCTACAAAAAGGAGCTGGCATCACAGAGAGTGTTGGCTCAGTACAGACCACAAGCCAAAACAAAAGTGTCTGCAGATGCATTATCCTTCTGCCTGGGTGCTGTCCTTTAACATGGAGTGGCGTCCAATCGCATACATCTCTCGAAGCCTCTCTGAAACAGAGCAATGTTACGCCCAGGTTGAAAAGGAGGCGTTAGCAGTCACCTGGGCATGTGAAAGGTTGAGTACATATCTCATAGGAATATCATTCACAATAGAGACAGACCATAAACCACTACTGGCTCTGTTGATGACAAAAGCATTGAATGATTTACCTCCCAGGGTGCAGCGATTCCGCCTCAGACTGCTGAGGTTCACATACAAGATAACTTACGTGCCAGGGAAGGCACTCATCACAGCTGATGCACTCTCCAGGGCTCCTGTGAGACTCCCACTGACCAAAGAAGAAGCACAGCTAGAAGGGGAAGTGCAGATATTTATCAATATGATACGTGAAAACTTACCAGCATCCCAGTGTATACTTCAACAGATAGCAGGGCACCAACAGCAGGATTCCATCTGCAGCCAGCTAATGCAAGCTAGCGCAAGAGAGGGTGGCCGCGGCAAGAAGAGCTGCCCCAGCAACTGAAGCCCTTTTGGGTCTACCACATGATTGGTGACCTTCTGATGAAAGGGCGGCGAATTGTCATACCAGAGACATTACAGAAGGAAATGCTGGCCAGACTACATGAGGGACATATGGGAACAAGCAAATGCAGACTCAGGGCTCAACAGTCGTGGGGGTTGGGACTGGGCGCGCAAATCACAAGAATGGTGGCCCAGTGTGAGGTATGTGCTAAAAATCAACCACTTCACCCAGAACCAATGATCCCCTCAAAGCTGCCACAGCGTCCCTGGCAGAAAGAAGGAGCCGATCTGTTTTACTGGGAAAATGACTCTTACTTATTGTTAGTGGACTACTACATTGAAGTAATAAAACACCCAATAACCACATCAGCAGGAGTTATCAATGGCTTTAAATCAATTTTTGCCAGACATGGGGTTCCGGAAGTACTGATAATGGGCCCCAGTTTTCTTCAGGCTCTTTCTCTTCATTTGCCAAGGACTACGACTCCAGACATGTGAGCAGCAGCCAATGCTTTGCACAAAGCAATGGAGAGGCAGAGAGCTGTGAAAACAGTCAAGGGCCTGTTGAGGAAAAATACTGACCCATACAGGGCTCTGTTGGCTTATAGAGTCACACTGCTGCATCAGGGACCATCGCCAGTAGAACGTCTGATGGGCAGGAGACTATGCTAACCATTGCCAGTGTCACCTGTTCAACTCAAACCTCAATTGCCAAACAGGAAGGCTTTTGGAGACAAGGACAAACAGCTGAAACACAGACAGACAGTTGACTTTCCCACAGACACAGAGCTAATGTGAGACCAGAACTACAAGCAGGTCAACGAGTCTGGATCACAAACACGAAGGAATCTGCCACCGTGCAGAGAAAATCAGACACTCCCCGCTCGTATGTAGTGGAAACAGACTCGGAAGAGGTGAGGAGAAACAAAGCACACCTCAGACCCCTCCTGGAGATTCAAGCCCCACCACCGGCTGTGGAGGACACAGAACAAGGAGCAGGGCCCGAAGAGGGGGACGGGAAGGGAGAGAGGATTCAGAGGGCTTAAAGACTTTGTAACATAATATCTAGCACTTAGAGTTAAACAAGACAGTGCCATGTTCATGTTTAATCTGTCTGATGTCTTTGGTTCAGGTTTATTATTTTCAATAGACTAGGTGGCCTACAGTTAAGGCAGTTCTGCCAGTGTGAGCATTTTCATTTAAGGTTTTACCTTTGGGAAAGGGGAGATGTAGTATGACCCTCTGGACGCCCCGTACCCGGGGCTGTATAAATGTATCTGTGTTGTCGTGCAGGTCAGTTCAGTAAATATGCCAGCAGGCTTAAGACATGCCGTTGTCCATTTGTAACGACAATTACCACAGTGATGACTTTTGAACATTTTCAGCAATATGTTAGCGAATGTGTGACGAATCAGGTGACTGAGGCAGAAAACATCGAGCACCCCGCGGACCATCTCGCACGCCTTCTCCACGCTGTCCACCTTGATGACCACCGCGCGGTTCATCCATGCGGCAGATTTCATGCTACCGTGACCCACCAACTCCCCCCACGGCCAGCACGCGAAGTCTGGCGCGAGCTTCACGCCGTGCTTCCTTGTCATCCCTGTGAGGTTCGTTGTGTAGTACGCCGATCGGCTACAAACACGCACAAACTAACACATAAAGAAAGAAAGTCACACATTCACACCACACGCACAAGAAAAACGTGTTGCCAGAAATTAAACGAAATTACAGATGAAAAACACTATCAAACAATTCACCTCAGCACTCCTTCCACTCAGAGAGACCGCTGCCAGTTCAGTTCCGCCCTCCAAAGGCTACGACAAGCTGCCCCTCTAAGAGGGAATGGCGTGCTTCGTCGTGGGTCTATCAAGGACCACCTGAAGCGTGAAGACTTATTTTACTGGCCAAAAACCCCATGCAAGGTAAACCATAGACGGACAGAGGCTTCTGCGTGTACAGTGCAATATCACTTTTATTTAAACAATTCCTTTATAAAAGCACATCAAAATAATTTATACCAATAGTGATTGACCGGGGGCAACAATGACACTTCCAACAATAATAACACTGCACACTGTTAAAGGCTAAAATAACCACCACTGCAAACTAATATCACTGCGAATTATGTTGGGCACACACAAATACTATTAATGATCCTGGTTAGTATACACAACACACGAGAAGTCATCAAAAGGCACAATATCAGTGTGTTATTTTTATAAATAGAAGGCAAGATGCACTAGAGCATAATACTAGAATAAAACTACAGTCAAAACTCCGTGTCACCAGTTCAGCCTGCAATATACAAAACAGCAATTAATCACTTAGTACCTATCATCCTCATTACACAATGCATAATGTGCTGGCAAGACTAACTTCCTACCTCCTCGGCCCAAGGCACCTGTGCACCCGCAGGTAGGACTCTGGGCTCACCAGGTCTGTGTCAGGTCTGACATTCTACCATAGGAAACAGCAAATAGAAAAAGTCTTAAAATGTCTAGATGACCTCCTGGGGACTGTTATGTCCTGGGGAAAATAACATGAAGCGCCCCGTTTAATAATGTTACCTTTCAGCTACATATTTTGCCGATGGAGAAGAAGACCGTTGAGTAGCCTTGATGTATGACTTGTATGTGTGTCAATTCTTTCTCTTGCTTGCAGGTATCATTTAATGTTTCATTATTTTACACCAGTGTTGAGTAAGAATTTTTTGAACACAATTGGTCCTTTGAGTCGGCTCTCAAGAACTCTATTGTTTGTTTGGAGGTGAAACTGTGCACAGGGAGTCTAGGACTCTCTCAAAGTCGTCTGCCCTATTCAGTTACAGGATTAGTTTGGTTGGTTATGAGACCAGGGCCCGGTTTTTCAAAAGGTTTAATCCGGATAAAATTGATCCGGATTTAGTAATCCTTTTTTTTGCGATCCGTGATCACGTAATCCATCTTACATTTGAGCCAGTTTTTCAAAGCAACATCGGATTGGATCAATCTGATCCGGATAGGAACTTTTCACGATCACCAAATCTGGATAACCAGTGCTCAAACAGGATAGGAAATCACAATATAGAACTATAGATATGTAAAGAGCAACAAGTAGAATAGCCAGTGTGGGGTCAATATAAGTTTATTTTTATTTGAAATGAAAACACACACATTTAAAAAAAAAAAAAAAACAAGAAAAACCCCACTCCATCCTCTTCCAGCAGTCCGCTCATCTGAGACCTATAACACAAACACTGTACATTGAAGATATTTATAACAGTTTCAAATATAGATGTATTGAATAAAAAAAAAGACAATGTCAAATACTCCACAATAATTTCAGACTTCCTCATCTGATGTGGAGAGACCAGCTTGTCTGAGCGTAGCCTTTAGGAGGCGGATCTCAAGTCTGGCCTTGGTTTGCTGCAGTTTGGTTAGAGTCAGTTGTTCCTCTGCCAGAACGAGCAAACAGGACGTGCAACAAGGGAAAACCGGGCCCAGGAGCCTGACGAGAGTGACGAGAACCGTTTACTAGCAGACCTGACTGGTGTGAATGTCATTACCAGTAAGAAGGCTTTCGACAGTCTCTGGTACTTGGTTTAGGAAAAGTTTGAAATCTTTGGAAAAGTGTTTTAGTAAAGGTTGTTTTTCCTTTAAACTTCTTCTGTTTAAAGTTAAGAAATTTTCTTTCCTGTAAATTCCTGGAAGGGATTTTCTTTTTCATGCTGACAATTAGATTGTTGTGATGTTAACCTATGTTCATGAAAACAAAAAAATCTCAGCCGTGACCGTCAAGTCCTAAAAATAGTTCTTATCGTGGTAGTAGAGGTTGTGAGTTCATAAAGAGATCGAGACAATGTCTGATAGGTTGTTGTATAGTTGTAGTAGTTGTAAGTTGCCTAATTAGGCTAGGTCGATAAGAGTCCAAAAATATTATCATTAATAGATAATAGGTAAGTAGTTTGTTATTCTCCGTGGTTCTTAGAGACAGAAAAAAACATACTAGGTTGCCGATACTATCCGTGGTTCATTGAGACTGGGAAATATATAAAATGGGGTTGATCACTGAGACTTTAGAGGGAGATGGAAGTTTATTAAAGTGGATGATGAAAGTTTTTTGCGCAAGGAGGGAGTAAAAGGAGATGGACAAATGAATAACAAGGTATGATATAATGACTCCTGCGTGTTTTCCCCTCCAGGCTTACAATGTGTTGTTACGGCCACAGCCTTCTGAGTTTGTTTTTGTGATTATTAATTGGTTTGGCCCTTCTGAGTGCAGGCTCCGCCCCTGCGCACCTGAGAGCGGTTGCGGTGATGGCTCAGGCTGAGCATATAGAGGGGAGAGCGACTGAGGCCGGGAGAAGGAGGAGACCTGCGAGAGCGCCAGGCCCCGGCCTCAACACCAGGAGACCAGTGTTTTGTGTTCGAGCTACTATTGTGATATATTAATGTGTAAAACGGAGAGGCTGGAGGTTGGAAAACTATAAAAAGAACTTTGCATCGCTTCCTGCCTATCGCGTTTCTTTATGTGGCTGACCCCTCGGCTGAACGAGCCGTCACCTCACCGAGCGGGCTTCTAAAATCTCTGCGTTTGTAACCCCCGACGCTTTTCTGCAGTATACGCGTATGGCCTTCGGTCTCCGAAACGCGCCCGCAACATTTCAGCGGTTAATGTCCACAGTCTTAGGGGGGGTTCCTAACTGTACTGTTTATTTAGACGATGTTGTCGTTTACTCGTCTACGTGGGAGGAACACACGTTAACGTTGCATGACGTGTTTGGCCGATTGTCCGCTGCTTCCTTAACGTTAAATCTAAAAAAATGTGAATTTGTAAAAGCTTCTGTAACGTATCTAGGGAAGCAGGTGGGAAATGGTCAAGTGCGACCACGGGACGGAAAGGTGGCTGCTGTGCTCAACTACCCAACACCTACTACGAGGAGAGAACTACGTAGGTTCCTGGGAATGGTGGGGTACTATCGTTGTTTTTGCAAGAACTTCTCGACTGTTGTTGCGCCGTTAACAACACTGTGTAGTCCAAAAGTGGGTTTTCTTTGGACTAACGAATGCGAGCAGGCATTCCTGTCGGCAAAATCTCTCCTTTGCAGTGCACCGGTGCTGTCCGCCCCAGACCTGACTCGTCCGTTCCAGCTGGAGGTGGACGCCAGCGCGGTTGGAGTGGGAGCTGTCCTTCTCCAGGAGGGTGCTGACAACCTAGGCCACCCCGTATCATACTTCTCAGCTAAGTTCAACAGTCATCAGTTGAATTATTCAACCATTGAAAAAGAGACCTTAGCTCTGTTGCTAGCATTACAACAGTTTAACGTTTACGTGGGGGCTAGTGCGTCTCCTGTCGTTGTTTATACAGATCATAATCCACTTGTTTTTCTGAGCAAAATGTATAACCAAAATCAACGACTCATGCGTTGGGCCTTAATGGTTCAGCCGTACAATCTTGAGATCCGTCATAAAAGAGGCTCTGACAACGTAGTTGCAGATGCGTTGTCTCGCGGATTAATTTAGGAACAGGATTTTCTGTATGAACCCATGTAGAATCAGTTTTTCTTTTTCCCTCTAAGGAAGGAGGAAAAGAAAAAAAAAAAAAAAATGATTCTTCCTCTAGGGGGGGAAGTGTTACGGCCACAGCCTTCTGAGTTTGTTTTTGTGATTATTAATTGGGTTGGCCCTTCTGAGTGCAGGCTCCGCCCCTGCGCACCTGAGAGCGGTTGCGGTGATGACTCAGGTTGAGCATATAGAGGGGAGAGCGACTGAGCGCCGAGAGAAGGAGGAGACCTGCGAGAGCGCCAGGCCCCGGCCTCAACACCAGGAGACCAGTGTTTTGTGTTCGAGCTACTATTGTGATATATTAATGTGTAAAACGGAGAGGCTGGAGGTTGGAAAACTATAAAAAGAACTTTGCATCGCTTCCTGCCTATCGCGTTTCTTTATGTGGCTGACCCCTCGGCTGAACGAGCCGTCACCTTATCGAGGGGTCCGTAACATAAATTATTTTAGTTTGTTATTTTTGGAGGTACTCCGGGGGAGAGAGCGATCTCTTAATCGGTACCCTCTGAAGACTAGAGAGGAAAAGTTAGCTTTATGGGTTAGGTAAGTAGGCCCAGAGAATGTTGGATTATCCTGATTATTTCTGCATATTGTTGTTTAAAAATGGCAACGTTTGAGTTAAGCCGATTTATAGATCAACCAAATGTTGAAGTTTTAGGGACATGTCGAAAAAGTGATTTGTCTCTTATTGCTCAACATTATGGGATTCCTTTTTCTAGAACACTAAGAAAAGCAGAGTTAAAAGATTGTTTAGTGGCTGGCTTGGTTAATAAAGGTGTTTTTTCGGCCATGGAGTCTAGTCCCACTGTAGCGGCGGAGTTGGAGGCACCAGCTGCTGCGGGAACTTCGCCTTTACGCGTATCGCGTGGTGGTCCAGTAACTCCCTTGGTGGGGGTTGGTGCGGAGGAAGGTTTAGCCTACTCGATGCCTAAATTTGAGCCTCTTTCTCTTTCCACAGAATCAACAGGGAGTCGCTCAGATGCACGTCTAAAACTACGTTTAGCACGGCTGCAGTTGGAGACCCAGGACCGAGCTCAGGCAAGGCAAGATGACTTGAAGCGTCAGATCGAAATGTATCGAATTGATGCTGATACCAAAGTACGACTGCGGGAGTTGGAGTTACAGGCTGCGCCCGAGGTACCAAAGAAATCTACTGTCAAAACATCTCTGGTCGAAGGTGATCCCGTTACGTCGCCTGGTCCATCACCGTCGGGAGGCGTTGACGAACCAGTTGGTACTGGTGGTGATTCGGTAGCGCCGTTTTCAACACATTTTGACGTGGCTAAAAACATCTCGATCGTTCCACCCTTCCGGGAAAAGGAAGTGGAAGCTTATTTTCAAGCTTTTGAACGAGTGGCGTTAGCTTTAGGATGGCCAAGCGCGGTTTGGGCACTAATGTTGCAATGTAAACTCTCAGGTAAGGCGCAGGAGGTATGTGCATCTCTCTCGTTAGAGGAAAGCGTACAGTATGAAGCCGTGAAAGCTGCAATTTTACGGGCATACGAACTTGTTCCTGAGCATTACCGACAACGGTTCCGTACCTCGAAAAGGGGCACGTCGCAAACGTATGTTGAATTCGCTCGGGAAAAAGGCATCTTATTCGATCGCTGGACCAAGGCGTGCAAGGTAACTGACTATAACTCTTTGCGAGAGCTGTTGCTGATCGAAGAATTTAAGAACTGTGTTCCTGAACGTACTGCATTGTATCTGAACGAACAAAAAGTCAGCACTGTTCAGCAGGCTGCGGTGTTAGCTGACGAGTATGCTTTAATGCACAAAACGGTGTTTTATAAGCGTCCGTCTGATTCTGGGGGTTCCGCCGTGAAGGAGAACGAAAATCTTTCCGACTCGAGAAGTAAATGGAGTCCTCCCAGTCCGAAATCTAATCGAGAATGCAGTTACTGTCACAAAATGGGTCATAGTATGGCTGAGTGTCGTACGTTGAAACGTAAACAAGAACGACAAGATTCTTCATCTTTTCAACCGCGAGGCTCGGTGTTGGTGAAAACTTTGTCTCCGGCGGTTGCAGTGTCCCCCACGACCCCAGACAGCTGTTTCAAGCCGTTCATATTCCGCGGTTTTGTTTCAGTAGGTGAGAGGGGCGAGGATCGAAAACCGGTAAGAATTCTCCGGGATACAGGGGGGTCTCAGTCCTTCATATTAGCAGATGTTCTGGATTTTGGTGTTGATTCCGCGTGTAATACCAGCACGGTGGTGCAGGGTATTGAAATGGGTTTTGTGACTGTCCCGTTGCATCGGGTGCACGTTTCGTCTGAGTTGGCGTCTGGATGTTTTGAGGTGGCAGTGCGTCCCTCGCTACCTGTGAGAGGCGTTGACTTTATCATGGGTAACGATATAGCTGGGGGTAAAGTCATGCCGGTGGTGCAAGTGGTCGACGTCCCGCACAACGACTCTCAGGCGGATGTGCTTGCTAGAAACCTGCCAGGGGTGTTTAGCGCCGTGGTGACACGAGCCCAAGCAAAACATGACCTTCAGGAAAGTAATATACTCTGCGATTCTGTGTTTCCCAAGATTCTGGGAACTGACGTGCTGGCTGATCCTCCAGAGCCGCCCAAAACGACTCCAGGGTCAGCTAGGAGCTTTGATCTCATTACTAATTTGCTTGTTTCGCGCGAAACTCTGATTGAAGCGCAGCGAGAAGATTTATCTTTAACTCCATGTCGGGCGAGTGCTGAAAAGGGGAAAATATCGCTGCGTAATCACCAGTTTTACTGGCACGATAAGGTGCTAATGCGTCACTGGAGTCGATCGCTAAATCCTGGGCAGCAAGACGATTGGAATGTGGTGCATCAAATTGTGGTGCCCTCGAAGTTTCGATCACAGGTCTTAGAACTGGCCCATGACCATCCTTGGTCCGGACACCTCGGTATCACTAAAACCTATAACCGGGTGCTCCAGCATTTCTTTTGGCCAGGTTTAAAAACTGATGTTGCACAATACTGCAAAACCTGTCACATCTGTCAGGTCAATGGGAAGCCTAATCAAGTTGTGCCGCCGGCTCCCCTCTGTCCTATTCCTGCCGTCGGCGAACCATTCGAGCGCGTGCTAGTTGATTGTGTCGGTCCACTCCCTCGTGCTAAGTCCGGGTGCCAATACTTGTTAACAATCATGTGCGTCGCGACACGCTTTCCGGAAGCCATCCCGTTACGTAACATCACGGCCAAGACGGTAACTAAGGCACTAACAAAATTCTTTACCACCTTTGGGTTGCCGAAAACGGTCCAAACCGATCAGGGTTCAAACTTTATGTCTCGCGTTTTCCGTACGTCCTTAAAGGCTCTTGGAGTGGCTCATGTCGTCGCAAGTGCCTACCACCCTGAGTCGCAAGGAGCTTTAGAACGGTGGCATCAGACGTTAAAATCCGCACTTCGCAAGTATTGCACCGAGACTGGAAAGGAATGGGATGATGGGGTCCCGTTAGTTTTATTTGCAGTGCGTGAGGCAAGACAGGACTCTCTCGGGTTCAGTCCGGCTGAGCTCGTGTTCGGGCATGATGTCCGGGGTCCTTTAAAAATGCTAAAGGAAGAGTTTCTCGATAGAGGTTTGTCCGCGAAAACAAACGTTCTCGAGTTGGTCTCACGTACTCGGGAACGTTTGCGAGACGCCTGTAATACGGCGAAGGAAGCGCTTTCATTGTCGCAAAAGAAGATGAAGAAACGCTTTGATACAAAAGCGGTGGTGCGTCGTTTCCTGCCTGGAGATAAAGTTCTCGTGTTGTTCCCCATTCATGGGACCACTCTCTCGGCCCGTTTTTCGGGTCCGTACGTGATCAAGGGTAAGTTGAATGAAACTAACTATATCTTGTACACTCCAGAACGGAGGCGAAAAACACGTGTATGTCACATAAATATGTTGAAACCCTATTTATGTCGTGTTGAACCGAAAGCGACCACCCCTGACGATCCGGTAGCTAAGGTACCCACCGAGCAGGTCTCATTGGTAACTTATGCTTTACCTGCCGACACTGAGGATGATGGGTTGCATGTCTCTATGGAAGTTTTAAACGGGGGGTGTTTCAAAAATTCGGAAGTCTTAACTTCACTCCCTTCTCAACTGGCCTACTTATCTCGCGAACAGCAACGGTACGTAATGGACCTGATAAAGGAGTTCCCAAATCTGTTCAATGACGTACCTCCCGGAACTAATGTCATCCAGCATGACATCGAAGTTGGCCGTGCAGGACCTTTCAAGCAACATGCTTACCGCTGTCCATTAACTAAGAGAGAGGCAATGAAAGCTGAGGTGCAATATTTACTAGAGAATGGGTTCGCTGTTCCGAGCAGTAGCCCCTGGAGCTCGCCGTGCATTCTGGTGCCGAAGGCTGATGGGTCCCTTCGTTTTTGTACCGATTTCCGAAAGGTCAATTCCGTCACCGTGGCGGATGCTTTTCCCTTACCACGTGTGGACGATTGTGTGGATAGTCTTGGGGGTGCAAACTACATCACCAAATTGGACCTATTGAAAGGTTATTGGCAGGTGCCCCTCACCGAGCGGGCTTCTAAAATCTCTGCGTTTGTAACCCCCGACGCTTTTCTGCAGTATACGCGTATGGCCTTCGGTCTCCGAAACGCGCCCGCAACATTTCAGCGGTTAATGTCCACAGTCTTAGGGGGGGTTCCTAACTGTACTGTTTATTTAGACGATGTTGTCGTTTACTCGTCTACGTGGGAGGAACACACGTTAACGTTGCATGACGTGTTTGGCCGATTGTCCGCTGCTTCCTTAACGTTAAATCTAAAAAAATGTGAATTTGTAAAAGCTTCTGTAACGTATCTAGGGAAGCAGGTGGGAAATGGTCAAGTGCGACCACGGGACGGAAAGGTGGCTGCTGTGCTCAACTACCCAACACCTACTACGAGGAGAGAACTACGTAGGTTCCTGGGAATGGTGGGGTACTATCGTTGTTTTTGCAAGAACTTCTCGACTGTTGTTGCGCCGTTAACAACACTGTGTAGTCCAAAAGTGGGTTTTCTTTGGACTAACGAATGCGAGCAGGCATTCCTGTCGGCAAAATCTCTCCTTTGCAGTGCACCGGTGCTGTCCGCCCCAGACCTGACTCGTCCGTTCCAGCTGGAGGTGGACGCCAGCGCGGTTGGAGTGGGAGCTGTCCTTCTCCAGGAGGGTGCTGACAACCTAGGCCACCCCGTATCATACTTCTCAGCTAAGTTCAACAGTCATCAGTTGAATTATTCAACCATTGAAAAAGAGACCTTAGCTCTGTTGCTAGCATTACAACAGTTTAACGTTTACGTGGGGGCTAGTGCGTCTCCTGTCGTTGTTTATACAGATCATAATCCACTTGTTTTTCTGAGCAAAATGTATAACCAAAATCAACGACTCATGCGTTGGGCCTTAATGGTTCAGCCGTACAATCTTGAGATCCGTCATAAAAGAGGCTCTGACAACGTAGTTGCAGATGCGTTGTCTCGCGGATTAATTTAGGAACAGGATTTTCTGTATGAACCCATGCAGAATCAGTTTTTCTTTTTCCCTCTAAGGAAGGAGGAAAAGAAAAAAAAAAAAAAAAAATGATTCTTCCTCTAGGGGGGGAAGTGTTACGGCCACAGCCTTCTGAGTTTGTTTTTGTGATTATTAATTGGTTTGGCCCTTCTGAGTGCAGGCTCCGCCCCTGCGCACCTGAGAGCGGTTGCGGTGATGGCTCAGGCTGAGCATATAGAGGGGAGAGCGACTGAGCGCCGGGAGAAGGAGGAGACCTGCGAGAGCGCCAGGCCCCGGCCTCAACACCAGGAGACCAGTGTTTTGTGTTCGAGCTACTATTGTGATATATTAATGTGTAAAACGGAGAGGCTGGAGGTTGGAAAACTATAAAAAGAACTTTGCATCGCTTCCTGCCTATCGCGTTTCTTTATGTGGCTGACCCCTCGGCTGAACGAGCCGTCACCTTATCGAGGGGTCCGTAACAGTGTGTATGTAGATCAAATATGCGCTCTAAAATTACAAAGGCCACTATCAACATGAAGGCGAACAAATAGAGAAAATTGTAACACTATCGTTATAAACCCCCACTTACTGGTTCTATGTAAGAAGATGCAATAAAATAGTCAAACACACGCACAAGAACTCAGGAGAGAAACAACAATCCAAAATGTGCAGGTCTTTTCTTCTTTATTACAGAGCTGATACTTTATTTGTAAAGTGCAAAAATTACATACAGCATATTGGGCCTTTATCAGATAGCATAGCATGACAATTGACAACGCATAAATGTCTGTGCTGTTGTTTTCACCCTTGATACTAGGAAAGAAATAAGAAGACTAATGCCCTCTGTGGTTGAATCAACTTGTGATATATAGTGAGGGAGGCATACCAACATGTGTTTATTACAAATCTAACAAGAGTATTTCAGCACATGATTAATGGTGGAGGGTTTTAGGCAATGGGGTCCCATTAAGATGCAAGTGTTAATATATAATGTGCATATGTGCAAAATAGATTATTAGAAAATAGATTATCAATACATTTTTTTAAAAGTGCTTTACTTTCTCTCAGTCCTTCAATGACAGCGGTCACTTGGTAGGTGCTCGTGCTCGGGGATCCAAGGGGATACGCCAAAACACTCCGCAGCCTTCCTGTCACACTCACAGATGAACATCTCGCACTCATTGTTCTTGTCTGGGGAAAATGGATCATAGAAAGAAGGACTGTGAGAATAAAGGAAATGGTGACAAGCATTCCTAGAAATTAAAGAAAGTTTAATTAAAACAGGATACATGAAAAAAAAATCCCTTTTGTCTCTGTATACTCACTGCCGCAGGTGACCTTCTTGTTATCCTTGTCACAGCTGTAGTCATAAAGCTCAGTATAAGGATTGTCAAAGACAGGCCAGCAGTCGGGGTGCTGCATGGCGTCACTGTAGCAAAGGTCATGCACTTGGCAGCACCTAGAGGGAAAATAAGACTAATTTGATTCGGATTGGACAAGGTAAATCATCTTTGTATAGTGTGAAGCCGAAAGAGTAGGTCGTGACCTATCCAGATCGTCCACAGGTGTGCCAGAGCCTCCCTTTCCGCAGTAGCAGCCATAGTCGGCGTAGTCAAGAGAAGGCCAGCTGTCAGGCATCACGCACAAAATCATGCTTCTGAACTGGTGCAGAGCCTTGGAGTCCAACGAGTGGGCTATAGCACGACAAGCGGGAACAGTCAAAACTTCTACGCTACTAGAAGGAGAAATTCATTAACAGCCACCGTCTATGCAAGTTGTCAGGTTGTGCTTACCAAAGGAGAGGCCCACAGCCAAGAGAAGCAGAGCGTGGAGGGTATTCATCCTAGAAGTCAGCAGGGTCAAGTGAAATAGCTCTCACTCCAGTATCAGGCCACTCTTTATATCGTGAGCGAGACCCTGAGAGCTGCCCTATCAGCTGTTCTTACGACACAAGGTCAGCATGTGTAAATGCAAGTAAGAATTCCCACACTCTGTCAGAAATCTCGTTTTGTCTCCTGTTCAGTTACAACCTCACTTCTCACCCCCAATCTGCATTAATTAAGTCCATTGCTTGATGACAAATAATAATAATAGGCTCTGTGTCGTACATTTGGCTTCAAATACATGCAAACCATCGCACACCCTTCAAACTCTAAAACCTAGGCGTTTTCTTCTGGCTCCTCTCTGGACTACAGATGCTCAGCCTCATGGTCAGCTAGAGTAGAGTTTGTGGGAGGAAGACTGTTATGTCTGAGAGAAGACTTATGTGTGAGAGAACAGCAGTCCCAAAAGATCAGAGCAGTGTACTAGAGAGGTGGGCAGAAGATTTTAATAACCTGCTTAATCAGTACTCTGAAACAGACCACACCATCCTGGAGCCAATGCCTTAATTTCCACCGATTGACCACCTCAACCAAACCCCGAACTTCCTTGAGGTTCTGTCAGTTGTCCGCTCTCTGAAGAACAACAAATCTCTTGGAATTGATCATATCCCTGCAGAACTGCTTAAACAGGGTGGCTACCTGTGTACAAGAGTGCTACATTAACACATCCTTAAAGTATGGGTTGATGAAAACATTCCACATCAATGGAGAGATGCCAAAATTGTTACCATATGCAAGACCAACGGTGGCAACCCCAGGGGTATATCGCTCCTTGCTACTGCTGCTGAGTCATTGCTCAGTTTGTCAACATCCTCCAACAGTTTCATGATGGTATAAATGCGAGGGTGACAATAAGAGTACAAGAGTCACAGTGCACAGTGGTCAGGCAGGGGTGTTGTGGTGGCGGGGTCTAGTTAGCTCAGCTGCAGAGGGGAGAGCGGGGGAGTGGTTCAGGGAACGGTGCCGGCGGGTAATGAGCACAGCTGAAAGTCATCCTGACTGATTGTCTCCTTGATATATAAACAGTGAGCGAGGGATGGAAACAGACACTCAGGGGCGAGGCCGAGGAGCGGATGCGACGAGTGACCAAACCAGTCTAAAAATAAAAGCCTGTTGTTACTCCCACCCGTGTGTCTGAGTGTCCTTCTCCAGAGATCGCTCCAGCACGGCTACAGGTGTGTACTAGAGCCAGTGCTCTTTAACATTTTCCTCCTATGAGTCACCCAGCTTCTCCATAAGGAAATTGAGGATAACAGTAGTTTATAGGCTAGATGGCAACCTCTTCAACATTTGGAGGTTGCAATCAATGGCCAAACTGCTCAGAGTGAGGGTCCTGAGGCTCTTGTGGCTCACACTACACAAGACCTCCACGCTGTCCTGGATGCAACTGTAAAGACCCACACCAGGATGGGGCTGACCATCAATAATCACCAAAACAGAGGAAGTCTGTCATCGGAGCACCAACAGCCCACCCACTCCATCCATCATTAGCGTTTCTGATAAGCACCTGACTAGTACCATCTTTTAAATACCTGGGCAGTATCCTTTCTACAATAACATCAACAGTGAGTTTCAAAGCAGAATCCAACAAGCTATCAGTTGCCTTTGGGAGACTTAGACGCTGGGTCTTTCAAAACAAATCTCCACACAAAAATCTCTGTGTATCAAGCTGTCTGCACCACCACTCTCCTCTACAGTTGTGAAGCCTGGGTCACTTACAGCCGCCACGTGAAATCTCTGGAGCATTTTCAAGAAGCAATGGAAGCCGCCATGGCCCGGCTTCTCCAAGCCCAGGCGCATCAGGTACGTAGCATGGCATCCCTTCAGGGGACAATCGACATGCTGGCCGAGAACCTAACCCCTCACGCTTCCCCAACAGCTCTACTCACAAAACAGCCCCCTGGAGACGGTGTGGAGGTCTTCCTTGCCGTCTTCGAACGAACGGCAGAATGTCTGGCCGGAAGACCGTTGGGCACACATTCTGGCGCCTTTTCTGACTGGGGACGCCCAGAGGGCATACCAAGACTTCGGGACAAGGGAGGCTACAGACTACCCAATGGTGAAGGGGGCCATCCTCGCCCACTATGGGCACAATTTAGCCGCGCCCAGCGGGTCCACGATTGGGTGTACGACCCCCAGGTAGGCAAGACCTACGTGAGGTGGTGTGGCAGCACCTAGACGTCTTCTCCGACCTGCCAGGCCGGACCACCATGGCCACCCATGACATAATGACAGAGTCACGAGTAAGGGTACGGGTGAAGCCGTATCGTATTCGCAAGGCAAGGAGAGAGGCCATCTGGAGGGAGGTGACTAGAATGCTCCACTGGGGGTCATTGAGGAGTCCCACAGTGCCTGGTCCAGCCCAGTGGTACTGGTGATCCAAGCCGGATGGTTCTTACAGTTTCTGTAATGACTTCCGTTGACTCAATGACGTCTCCCAATTTGATGCCTATCCTATGCCCAGGGTGTACCGAAGGCCTATACACGTCCATGGAGCACCAGCTACATTCGGAACACACGAACACGGCCACAATTTTATGCGGTTGTGACGTTTGCGTTTGTGAGTTACAAATATATTTGTTTTCAGTAAGTGTGTTTACACGTATCAAGGAAATTTGATTATAGTACTATAGAATTTATTTGAACTTTGTGCAGGCAATACAACTTTTACATTGTACTGTTGATTGAGTTGTCATGCACTTAATGTCTATTATTTGTAGTTTGTACATTTAGTGATTTATTTTGTAATGATTTAGGAATTGTGCGCACCTGGAAATGATATTTGAGTGTGGAATAAGCTAATGTTAATGCTTAGTTCCAATTTAGCCCTATTATTTACTGGTCCTGTTGTTGCACTACAGGCCAGGTTTTCCTCTCTCTTTGGAGACGAATGATGGCGAGCTGGATTACAATTGCTGGGAGCCTACCATCCGTGTAGCATCCACTGAACAGCCACTTCCTACTTCCTACTGTGTCCACAGCCTGCCCCCCCCGCACACTCCTCCATAGACTAGTGCTTCAATCCCATATTAAGGACATATTAATATCAGTTAACCATCCCGAAGACCTGTTACATCTTAGCGAGCTAGCCAGGAGCTGGTATGTACAGTAATTAACATTTTGATAACAACAGAAACAATTCATTTAGACTCACCAGTCCAGTTTACCAATGGACGTTTTTAGAAAACTCTGGATAAAAATTCCTAATGCCATTTTAGTGGATGGGTCGGTTGAAAAGAGTTGTCCGGAAGTCATAGATTTTCTTGATCAATACGGCGACATTAAGCGTGATGAGATTATTGATGCTAGTGATTCTGAATTTCATTATATGCTTGTTGAATTTGAGTCAGGAGCGTCAGTGGTAAAAATTGTCTCCACATATGCCGTATACATTTATTTCTGATACAACTAACGAATTTCGTATTAGAAATGTATCTCAAGTTTACACTTCAAAGTTGGGTGGTTCAAAGACTGATACCTATTTAGCTGACCTGAAAGAAATTTCTAAAATGTCTGGAAAGGATTATTCGATGGTTCTTGGTGAAATTATGTCACAGATACAACAAGCTATAGGTCAACTTCATCCTATTGCTGTCAATGTCCCTAAAATTGAACAAAAGATGGCTGACCAACCAAAAGAACCTTCAGAGCCATCTGTACCAACAGTGTCAGTATGAACAGCGCTGGGGAACGATTGATTGCACCAGGTGACCTTAATCCTCCTGAGGTGCAGCGCTATGTCGTGGAGCATGTGGTCCGAAGCAGTGATACATCCACGCATGCCACTCACCGGCTGAGACCATTCTCAACCCATGAAATGGATTACGACACCTGGCGGTCTGGCGTTGAATTAGTTCTGCGTGATCCAGCCATTTCTGATCTTCAACGCTCCAGAATAATTCCTGACAGCCTGCTGCCCCCTGCCTGTGACATGGTGAAACATCTAGGCCATGATGCGCTACCTGATGTGTATCTGCAGCAGCTGGAGTCGGCGTATGGCACTGTCCAGGATGGTGAAGAACTGTACGCCAAGTTCATGGATACCTACCAAAATCATGGAGAGAAGCCGTCTGAGTATCTGCGGAGACTCCAGGTGGCACTGCAACATGCTGTGAGGAGAGGAGTATCTGAGAGAGACATGGATAAACGTTTATTGGCTCAATTCTGCAGAGGGTGTTGGGACAATGGACTGATTTCAGAACTCCAACTTAAGCAAAGGAAATCAAGTCCGCCTTCTTTTGCTGAATTTGTATTACTCCTGCGAACAGAGGAGGATAGAGAAGCAGCAAAGGAGCAAAGAATGAAACCGCATCTTGGAGGAACTAAACAAAAGGTAACCACTCATGCTCACTTTGTAAAGAGGCCGGATGAAAAACCAAATCTGTGCACGGCAATAACAAATTTCATCAAGGAACTTTCACACCAGATGACAGCTATTCAACGACAGCTTGCTGCTCGCAACACCGGTCAGATCAACCGATATCAGCCATCAGCTGAAACTGGGGAGAAACGCCAGACCAGCTTCCTCCAATCCAAAACCTGGGTTTTGCTTTCGCTGTGGGGAGGACGGCCACATTAAGCCTCAGTGTGATTCTGATCCGAACCCAGAACTGGTTATAGCCAAGCGAAAGCAGTATCAAGACAGGCAGCAGAAGTGGCAGAGACAGGATCCATCTGCAAAGAAGCATTTAAACTAGCTCCAGTTCCTGGTGTGGGACACCCAGGGGCTAAGCAGGATCAAATTTGTCCCGCTAAGAGTGAGCTTCCTGTCAACTGTTCTGAGTTGCGGTCTACATCACGGAGAGTACCAAAAGGACTTATAGGATCCAGATGTACCGCGGATGTCAGAGTCGCCGGTCACCAAGGTTCCTGTCTTCTGGATACAGGGTCCCAGGTTACGACCATTCCGGTTTCCTTCTACAATAAATGTCTCTCCGATCAGCCAGTTCAACCCTTGAATGAGCTACTCCATGTTGAAGGCGCAGCAGGCCAAAATGTTCCATATCTTGGCTGCATTGAAACTATAGTGACTTTTCCTAAAGACTTTGTGGGAAGCATCATCACTGTTCCAACTCTTGCACTCATTGTTCCGGATTTCAGACCAGAATTTTCCACCTCAATCCTGATTGGCATGAACACTCTTGAAACGCTCTATGACCAGTTTCAGCAATTCGGCAAAAAAAGCGACAATTCTTCCTTCCAACCAAATGCATCCAGTTACCGAGCTGTACTACAAACTCTCCAAGTGACCAATCAACAAAGCTGCAGCGGCCATCTTGGAGTTGTAACTCTGCTCAGTAAGTGCTGAGTCGACTACAAGAGTATGGATTGAAACTATCGCCTCAAAAGTGTAAATTCTTTCAGACATCAGTCAAGTATCTAGGACACATTGTTTCTGAGAATGGTGTTGAGACTGACCCAGAGAAGGTATCTGCACTAAAATCCTGGCCAGTTCCCACTAATCTCAAGACCTTAAAATCCTTCCTTGGATTTGCCGGCTATTACCGCCGTTTCATTAAGAGGTATTCAGCCATTGCAAAGACGGTCAACGACCTGACCCGTGGATATTCTTCCACAAGAAAGAACTTAAAACCCCTTGACTTAAAGGTGCATCAGTTCGATCCAAAGCAACCCTTCCGTTCTCGGTGGAGTCTCACTGTCAACTTGCTTTCACTTCCTTGATTGAGAAACCAGTGCACCAGTCCTGGGCTTTGCTGATCCAAAGCGCCCTTATATTCTGCATACGGATGCAAGCACAATTGCAGAGAAGATAAAGACTTGTGGACGGTGTATTCGTCGCAAGACTCTTCCTGAGAGAGCCGCTCCTCTCATCAGTATTCAAACTTCTAGGCCACTTGAACTCATCTGCATGGACTTTCTCAGTCTTGAACCAGACACCAGCAACACTAAAGACATCCTTGTGTTAACAGACCACTTTACTAAATTCGCCTTAGCTTTCTCCACCCCAAATCAGAAGGCTAGGACAGTGGCCAAATGTCTGTGGGACAATTTTATAGTCTATTATGGGATACGAGAACGACTACATACAGACCAAGGGCGGGACTTTGAGTCCAAACTGATCAAGGAATTATGTGAAGTGGCTGGAACCAAGAAGTGTCGGACGACACCATACCATCCTCGAGGGAATCCGGTAGAAAGATTCAACCGCACTCTGCTCAACATGTTGGGGACTCTGGAAGCAAAACAGAAAATGAAATGGAAAGACTTTGCTTACAATTGTACAAGGAATGAGACCACAGGATATACACCATACAAGCTGATATTTGGACATTCTTCCGGTCAACCTGGCTTTTGGGTTACCGTTGAGTGGGGAAAAACGCCAACCTCATTCACAATATGTCCAAAATCTGAAGTCCCGGTTGAAAGAAAGCTACGATATTGCCTCGAAGAACGCAGTCAAAGCATCTGAAAAGAACGAGGTCCGCTTTGATCAAAGAGTTATTCCTTCAAGGTTTGAGCCTGGAGACAGAGTGCTTGTGAGTAATGTTCGATTGAGAGGTAAACACAAGCTCAGTGATAAGGGGGAGCAGGACATCTACGTTGTGGTAGATCAAGTTGGAGACTTACCAGTCTATACAGTGAAGCCAGAGCAGCATGACGGTCCTAAACGCACTCTTCACAGAGATATTTTCTTACCATGTGGTTTTCTCCCTGCTGTTGAAGAGCCGTCCATTGAGGCCAGTCCAGTCTCGAGGCCAAGAGTGCTGCAGCAGTGTTAGGTCCCTCCTGACTCGGATGTCTCTGAAGAGTTGTTAGTCTGGACCCAAATCCAATTAAAATCACTGGAGAAGTTTTACAAGAAACCTTAATCCCTAAGGGTTGCCAATGACTATCTTCCTCCATCAATGACATCTGTGAGTGAACCGGCCGTTAATGAAGGATCAGTGAGTGAGCCCTTTACCTGAAGAAGAGAGGTTACCTGTAACTCCTGACCACTTACCTGAAGCTGACGAATCTGTAGCACTTGATGAAATTGACTTACCTGAACAGCTACCTGTCTGAACCCGAAGAAGAAGAGTCTGTCGAGCTACCAGTGGAAAGAAACTTATCGTACTACCAGTCTCTTCGTGTCAGTCCCGAATTGATTGAAATTCCACTCACTCAAGACGCTGAACAGTCTGTCGGTCCTGAGACGGTAGTCTCTAGTGTCTTTGAACCCTTAAACTTTGATTTAACTCCTGATTTAGTAGAACCAGAAACCGGTCCAAGACATTCTGTGCGTCAACGATTACTGCCTAAAAGGTTGCAGTACAGTTAGCTTGGTAATCCCCTGATATCTGTGGTTCAAACCCTTTTACACAGTATATCTGAGGCATTAAATCCTGCGTCTACCACCAGTTCAGTTATTCACGTGGTGTAACATGCAGTGCCGTCTGGGCCTAGAAGAGGCTTCTTACCTGGGATACCGCATAGCACCGGGCAACGTGCGATGCCAGGATGCCAAGGTACAGGTCATTCTTTGCTGGCCACGACCCAATACCAAGTGCCAGGTAAAATCTTTCCTAGGTTTGGTGGGGTATTACCAGAGGTTCATTCCCCGCTACGCAACTATGGCAGCCTCCTTGCATGACCTGACGAGAAAGGGGGGGCCAAAAAAGGTCAACTGGACCCCCGAGGCTAACGGGGCATCTGAGTGCTAGTAACGCCTGTCTTCTCCCTCCCATTCCTAGTCCATACCGACACCTCGGAAGTGGCACTGGGGGCGGCCCTATCTCAGGTACGAGACGGCGAGGAGCACCTGGTGATGTATATCAGCCAAAAGTATCTGCCAAACGAACGCGCTTACTCCACGGTGGAGAAGGAGGCGCTTGTCATAAAATGGGCACTGGACAAGCTTCGCTACTACCTCCTGGAGCGGAGCTTCACCCTGGTGACAGACCACGCACCCCTGAAATGGATGGCGCAGGCCAAGGACTCAAATGCAAGGGTCACCCGCTAGTTCCTGGCCCTCCAGGACAACAAATTCACGGTAGAGCACCGGCCGAGGAGGGAACATGCTAACGCGGATGCACTGTCCAGGCGGGATACTTTTATGTGGGCGGTCCGGCGGGGTCCCGGCTTCCTGCTGGGGGAGTTGTGGCAACCCACGGGCGCAGCACCCTGGACAGCGCCTCAAGAGATCAGCACCAAAGGAAGGGGCACTGACGAGCAAGAGGTCAGGTGACCAAAAGGGGAAACACCCTGCCCCCTCTGGAGACAACAAGCGGTTCATGAAGGTTGGCCACACTATAAAGGACCAACCATTCCAACAGCCAGGGGAACTACACGTGAGTAGGAGCTGGCCTCACGCCGGGGCTTTTTTTGGCAATCTGCTCCACTTTCATATTTATACTTAAAGCATTTGCAATGCAAGACTTTGCAATTGTAATGATTTTCACAGCGTGGTATTAGTATTTTTACTTAGTACAGTATCTGAATACCTTCAGCACCACCATAATGGTTGAAGTCCGCAAATATCTAATTGACCTTGCTGGTCCATAAATCACCAAGAAAGGGCAGCAACGTGTAGCACCCTTGTGTCCAAACTATGCGACTATGAGGTACTGTGAGACCAGATGTGCAGAGACATGGAAAATCCCAGACTGTGATAAGGGCAGCAGTGATGTGAGGCTGTGACATGAGGAGACTCCACAGGCTTCAGAGGAACGAGGGTCAGCTTTCCCAACACATCCGTTATTGCTTTGTTCTATTTTGACTTTTAGTTAGGATTTATGATAATATTGGTAAAACAATAGATGTTTTAGCATTTTGAAACTGAATGATCTTTCAGTATTTTTTGAAGCATGTTGTTAGATAACGAACAATGTAGCACATAAAATGATACGGATGATTCTAAAGCAGAAGTCTTAACCGATAAGTCGATAACACTCAAACCAAAACCATAGAAACGGATAAATAGCAACACTGGTACTTGGTAAAGTATGTATTGGTTTTTATTTAGGGGTGAACTATCCCTTTAAGCATAGTATTCCATGCAGCTTTAAGTCCACGTGGTAATAAATATCTCTTGTGTTTTGTACATTTTCTCTTCACAGGCAGGCAATTGTTTGAATCAAAGCACTTGGGAAGTAAATTGTATTCAAATGTTTAACTTGTGTCCTCCTGTTATTTCTGCAAGAGTTTAACAAATACCTAATTACTGCAGGCCTTATTTTGGTTAATGGTTTAATTCAAATAAAATCCTCTTCATACAGGTGTCCTTATTATCAAGGACGCTTTGGTTGATTATTGACGATGCACATCTCTTTTTATCCCCCCCACTGTGGAAGCACTGGTTTGTTTCTGTATTTGTAGTTTGGAGCTGGTTATCAGCCTGTCTCTTTTCAGCTGAACTTTTGGGGGTATCAGGACCAACGTTAATTACAAGAGGGTCACAGAATAGTCAAAAACACAACAAACCACATATGAATTTGAAAATTAAGCTTTAATACAAAAAGCTGTGAAAATCAGATAACAAAATATCACACCACTGTGGTTTAAAGGGTCAAAACCTGTTTGATATTGTGATATATTTGCACGTCTAGCATCAATAATTTGTCAAAAGCAGACAAACAAATGAGATCCTTACTGAGGAGATTGTCAACATCTACTGGTCTGTGCAACAGAAACAACGAACGTTGTGGTCTCATTTGATTAATGATAATTAAATAGCTTCATAACTTCAAACACATTGCTGTCCATCAGACTTCATGAAATACATACGGACCCCAACTGTACAAACATTAATAAATCTCACATGCGTACATAACAGTAGGTCAAATGATCTTATTCTGGTCCCTTCATGGAACTGTTCACCATCCCCATTTTCAGTCAAAACATCTTCATTCAATTTAAATTTGCTCTTACGTCTTTCTCCCCCCCTGGCTTCTGAAGCTGGTGCTGCTATTAAAGAGCGGCGATGTTCCATGGCAAAGCCATGATGCCTTGACCACTCAGTTGGCAACAGTCCGCAGGGACTCGAATGCCTTTCAATCGTATAAAAGAAGTAATATGATGTGATTCATTGGGAAGACCAGTACACAAGAGGTTATTCTTCGTGCTGCAAGTGTACATACACTGTATGCATATTCTACAATTTTGTTGACATAGTGCAAAGCTGCTAAAGTATTTTCTAAACAAAATGTATACCTCAAAAAAATAGAAATAAATGTTTTCAGTCTAAACTTTTAAGTTTTAATCCTAACCAACAAGCTACTTTTGTCTAAACCTTTGACTGGCCTGCAACTAAACAACAACACAGACTATTCTCACAAATGATATGTGTGCTTTATCGTCAAGGGTAAATAAAAGTCAACAGTTCCTCAACATAAACAGGTGAATGAAAACAGTGGAGAACTACTGCAGTGCCTTCGCTCCTTTGACCTCCACATTCATACTCTGGATGGCACAGCTGTGTTTACATAACACACTGCAGCACCCTTAAGCATCTCAGGGCTTTCCGTTCTCCCAGCATTACCATTAGGGCTAGGCTATATATTGATATATTTTATATCGTGATACGAGACTAAATACGGTCTTAGATTTGTGATGTGGCATGCGCGTCTTAAGTCTGCCTTTTCCTACTAATTACTGAGCGTGAACTAGTGAAGGCAGGTTTTGTCTGGAACGACTGAGCGCCATTCATCCCCCTGAACAGATGTGCAAAACAACTGGATATACAGGGCACGTACAAAATATAGTCTCCGAGTTATTGTAAGCCTCAGCTTAATCTAGAGCTGTCATCCAGGGCCCCAAATTCACCTGCCCCCACAACGTAATGGAAGGAACGGGTGGAGATAATATTTTGTACACTCGGTGTGCCGTTTACACACTCTGACCAGATTAAAAAGTCCTCCCTCAGATGGGCTTGTAAAGCAACGTGGTGACATACTTCTTCTTGAAGCGATGTGTCGCACTGAGCACCATCACTCCATCCTGTGACAGGAAAAAGACAAACAACTTCAAAAGCTATTTGAGGCAATGTTACACATGCAGGCTTGTGGGAACAATTTCAGGAGTCATCACCATGTGCAGCGTAGAGTGGCCTAAGCACAGAGATTAGAGGCGGAGCCGAAGCGAACGCCGCAAGATCAAGGTGCAGCAGGTCTAGCGCTCTGACCCAAGGCATGATGGGAATCGCCTGGCTGATTCCCATCCTATTCAATTTGACCATAAGCCCTAACATTCTTTAATGGCCATGTCGTGTTGTGCAATGATGGTCGTGTTGTGCAATGATGGTCTAATCTAAAGATGTATTATTATAATATAGTGTGGTTGAAGATGACAATCATGGTTATTCATTAGTCACTTATCACGACCAACAGCAAAGTGCTCACAAGGTACACATAAAATTAGTAAAAGGACAGAGTACAATGCCAGATCCACGTACATATAACGCAAACATAGATTGGGCTTCTGAACCGTAAGCTGTAAAGGCCCTATTTAAAAGAAAGTTAACTCTGGTTGGTTGGTTGGTTTCTGCTTCACACAAACTGTCACTGTGCATTTAGGAATGGTAGTATCAGAGAACCTGTGATCCTGTCCTTCTTGAAAAAAGTCTTGGACCAATGGAGGGCTCTTAGTGTGAAGCTGATAAAGGTGAACAGGTCAGTTTTAGAGAAAATTATCTACTTAAAGTATGGCTTAGTTTTCTCTGCTTTCTTCTTAAGGGATCAGTGTTAAAATGTGCTATGTATGCGATCAGGGGATCTCAACAAGGTGAGGCTTGCAGTTACCGGCACAATCTACGGCAAAAGTGCCAAAACAGCGAACAGTGTTTCCTTTTGGGCTTTAAGAGCTTTGTGAGAAGGCAGGCCTTCAAGCCCTCGGCATGTCAATGCAATAAGCTACACCTCTTCCAGTGTGCCGTTCTTCTTGTATGGAAAAAATAAACACTCACTAGTTAGAGACACTGCCGTTGGTTGGTACGTTTAGTTTGCGTTTCCATTCACATTGTGGGAAAAAAAGGGCGATTATTTCCAGCGGCCTTGTTATCATCGTTGGGATTCCACAGATACGATCTGCTGAGTGAGCTCACAGATTGTACTCACAACGCCAACACAGCAGGCCCTTTCTCAAGTGCCATCACAGAGAGGTTCTGTCACATTTCAGAAGTCCGTGGTGCGGGGAAAATGGACGTCACATTTTGTATTTGTAGTTTGTATTTTAATTTTCGCAGTATGATAAATAGATTTTTACCTTAATGGAAAGAGCGTAGAGGTGGTTGAGCATGACATGGTTGGGTTCTGGGAGCAGTGCAGGGTCACACTGGATAAGAGGAGAAACAGGAAAAAAAAAAGGAGACTTGACTCTCTTCATGTGCAATATTCATGTTTTTGTGTAGATCTTTGGTTACACTGCCTGTATATTTTATGGATTTACTTCATCTACTACAGAGTAAATATGTAGTTTGATGCCTGACAAAAAAAAGTCTATGACCTGAACTTAACTTCTGAAAAAAGTAGACTATATTTCAAGTTACTGTAACTCAAGGATGTGACTTTAGGACAATAGAAATAATAGTGATTATTAAGCCTTGTTGAACTGCATCACAGCTACTCACAGAAATCCCAGTGTCTTTATTGAGGATAACCTGGAGCAGGTGAGGTGGGAGGATGGGTGGAGACTTAATCTTCTCTTCCTGTTTAGGAACATATGCGTCCTGATGATACGGCCCAGGGGGAGAGCTGGAGAGGTCTAATGTGCGGGGGGGGGGGGGGGGGCATTTCCACAATTCTGTTTCAAAATCGTGACCAACAATATCCGCCATTAACTTTTTTTATTTCTCTTGAAGACCATGGTACATAATTCCATGAGGTTTCAGAACAGTCGCTTTGAGCAACGTGACCAAAATCAAGTTTCAAGAGAAACAATTGAATTCTCTGACGGTTTGGCAGGTGTCCAGCACTCACCTGACATGTCAGAGCATTTCTGCGAGTCCACCATCAGAGCATCAAACACCTCGAAGTCCGTCTTCCTCACCTGGATGATGTTGTTGACCGTCCCAAGCTGACTGGTCACAACCGGCTGTGTGAGGAAACATGAGACAATCAACGCCACGATTAAAGCGCAGAAATACAAAACCAGGCAGATGCAATATCATTCATATAATAAAGAGCATTCTTGTTATTTATATGTTATTATAGTCTACAAAGAGCAGTTATATACTAGTGGTGTTACCAGGTCCAAGTGCCTCATGAACCCTTTAGGAGTTATAGTGTAATACTGACCTCAGCCGGGTCGTGGGTCCACTGTCCGTCCACGTAGAACTTGTACTGATGCTCCCCCTCTGGCAGATCAACAATGGCCACAAAGGTGTTCTGACTTTGACACCAAGGGGAGACAGTTGGAACACAAATTGATTGAACACAGTTAAAGATTAACTATTAAATAACAGCCAGGAACTGAGATGGAGTAAAAAGTTGGGTGTATCCATTCAGCGGTTTCATTCGTATGAGACACCGATATTTTCCGGCGGGCGCTTTGGGATCGAATTCCCCTGCGCAGAGATTGGGGGATAACTGAACAGGTTGCCGGTACAATACAATGAGTGAAAGTGACCTTGAGTGAAACAAGCATTCACCTGCGTATGAGAGGAATCTTGTTGACCCAGTTGTTGAAGGATCCAGAGAGATAGACCTCCTTGCCATCACCTGTCCAGCGGAAGACTGTTTGTCGGTCTGGAGCTGGCCCTTTGTCGTCCACTTCCAAATCGTGCTGCCAGGCAAGGAACTCCTCTTTCTGTGAAGGAGCCTAAAGTAACCGCCATCATTTCACTTGGGACCAAATGGACATGACATGTCACAGAGACAGGTGACCTGTATCAGAGAAGGCAGCAAAACTGACCTTCATGTCTTCGCTGTGAAAAATATCTGCATCCTCGGGGCTGTCCATGATGATTTTTGGCCCACCTCCCTCCTTTGCACCCCGGCTGTCCCTCCTCTGAGCCTTCTCACCGTGGCCCATGGCAGCCCTCTCACTGCTCGTATTCCCCATGGCTGTTTCTCCTTCTAGGCTGGCACAAGGTCACTGTGGGCGAAAAACAAGAAAAGGAGCTCAAAGAAGACTGAGCCGAGAAGAAAGGTAATTAATCCCTGACAGTTGCTGTCAACACAAGTAGCTTCATAAGACCTCATCACTCAAATAAGAGAGGCTTTTTTTACACTGTAGGCGCAAACGCTGCCATCTAGAATGATTTACTACTTGCTTCAGCAGAGTGAGTTAACTCAAACGTGCTGCACATCACAAGCAGCAGGTCAGAACTACAGACGGGACTTGACGGACTCACAATGTGGTGCACAACGTAGATTTAGAACCACACTGCATGTTCATAAAACACTGTGCTACTGGGAACTGAACAGCAGTGGACATGTGCTAGTTGTTGTGTGACACTCTACCCTGGAGCCTGGAGCCAACAGTTTGTGTACTAAACTGTTTGTGTACTAAATAGATTTCAACAGAAGCATTTTGTTCAAAGGGCGCATGGTCACCCTTGTTTAATGCAGTGATCTGCACTGCCGGTTGCAACGGGAACATAACTTCGACAAATAAAATGGCCGGTATTGCATTTACAGCCATGGATTACCTATTTTCAGAATGATCTACTTGGTGTAAGTTAACTTTGGTGCTTCTGTGTAATGAGGTGACAACAATAAGACAAGGTTATTAAAAATAATGTATTCTCCGACCACCGTTATTGTCGCATTGCTTGGTAATGTTGATTAAGTTGTTTTACTTTGAGAACTAATGTGTCGATAAAACAAAATTTGTATTCCGTGTTTTAGTTCCACAGTTTACGTGTTGGATAACGTGTTGGTGACCAACCAATAGGTCCCAGCTAGTCATAGCCATCTGTAAATACGAAAGTGATACGATAGGAATTGGATGGAATAGAGCGCAGCTCGTCATTAACTTCTTAAAGCAGCGCGTCGCGTCAAATTCTCTATCGTTCAGTCCCAAATTAGCCACCAGGGTAACATCACGTTAGCCCGTGTGCAGACCTGACACGCAACGACACGCGCTCCATCACTGAGGTCTGTGGAGTAACAGCTGGATCCGCCGGTATTTACTGGACGGGCGGTAACGTGTGTCCGACAGTACCGATAAGAGGTCACGTTACCGTTACATAGGGTGTGCTGAAGCTAACGGTAGTTAGCGGCTAGCCTCAGCGTGACGTCCTTCAGGACCCGAACCGTGCATGCTGACGTCACACAGCGGTTCAAACGTCAGCGGTTCAACATGCGTGTTGCTGTTCACCTGACAGGCGTCGTAGGTGTCCGCGTTAGCGCATCCGAGCCATTTATTTAGTGGAGAAAACACAACATTGCGTCGTGCTAAAGAAACCCGCCCCCCCGGTTTGCACACGCGCACTGGAGCAGAAAACAGGGTACGCTCGCTTTGAAAAATCCGAATACTCGCACAATAATGCGTAATATTCTGCTCACATGCACTCATTGTTGTTTAAATAATACATATGTTTGCATAACGTGTGAGTAGGTTGTTCTAATATTTTAATGAAAATTACTATATGATGTAATGCAATGTTTTCAACACTAGATGGAAGCGTGAGCACAGTAAAAATGTACAGTCTGAAATGACTGATCTATATATGCATAAAGTGGGTAACCATCTAATGTAGGTTACACAAAATATCTGTAAAAACCTGTATTTTAGGGGATATGTATAAAAGACAACTCCTGAAAATAATGTTAATTAATCTTAAATAGGTTATCTGTGCACACTTTCTAAAAATTGGGGACAGTGAGGAAAATTGTCCCTCCAGTTATATTATTTCTGGGTCAAAGCCATCAGAATATATAGGCTGTAAATACGCACAAATAACTACAAGACCTACAAATAGCATGTTACATCGTATATCAACAGTAATGAGAAATGATTCTTTCATATTAGGATCTGTACTGTAATGTCATGCCACTGATTCAAGATGGAGACAGTACCCTCAACTGAATCTAGGCTACCAAAAGAAAAGCTTTGTGTCATTCTTGACATTTACCACCAGATGGTTTGGGTATGAATCACCTGCAGTGAGTGACTCCCACTCTCCGTTCAAACAAAGAGGTCTTCAAGTAACCTTTTAACAACGATGGTCTAGCTGTAGTATTAGCTTTTAATAAGTTATCTTTGAAACTTCAAAGCCCCACTTTGTTTCCCCTGAGCTCTGTGTTGCCTAAATCATCCTACTCCTAAGAGATGACAAGATGCAGCACATTGCTAATCCTTAAACCAAGCAGCACAATCTGATCCTAAATCGGTGCAGAACTTCACACAGCTGCTGTGGTCACAAATTGCCCTGTGCAAAATCACCAAATGTCTCCTGTTTTTCAATTCTCCTATTTATGTGTTATTTTTAAACTTGTGGCTGTGTTCGAGGTGGCATGCAATACGTGCTGAACATTGGAGGCAGAACCTGTTCCTTTTTGTGTGGGTCACAAACTAAGCACTTTCTCCTTCAGTATTTCTTTAGTCAGGGTCTTGTTAACGCTGTAGCAGAGGTCGAAACCGGATATTTTCATCTTGTCCCCTCACTACTGTGGCACAACTGCACTAATTGTCTTTCACCATCCGACATCCTGCAGACACATGGGGGTGGGGGGAGTTGGCATAAAATGAGGAGCTAATTAAAGAAAAATGTGTCCAGCAGAATGGGAGAAGGAACACATGTGTCCAGCAGAGATGTGTGAACTGGAGGGAAGTTTGATTACATTTAAAAACAGGAGAATCTACATGCTGCAAAACATTGTTATCACCAATGTCGCGGCGGAGGCTGCCTCAAATTGTGGGCACGCTGTCACAGGCGAATACACAACACAGATGTCAGTCCATGTTCAATTACAGCAAATTCATTTTTACCTCCTTCATGCCCCATAAAAAACAGCTTATTTTTTCAGATGGCTTTTCATCTGCGAGGAAATATTATTCAGACATGTGAAAGCAAGAAGACTGTTGTTGTGGATGAAAATAATTGATGTGTTCATGTTGTTGTATAGATACAGAGCAGAGGAGCGATACATGCACCTTAATCAGAGCGTTCCCTATTTCATAAAATATAGGCGGGGGGGGTTTTGGCTGAACATCAGAATTTCTTGATCATATTAAATGCTTCCTAAAAGTGGAATACGTGGCCTGTTAGACGTCCTTGGGCTGTATTTGGCACCCCAGCAGCCGAGGAGACTGAGTGGGCTCCAAGGGAGAAGTTGGCCTTGTTGGTTGGAGGTGGGCTGCGATGTCTTCGCCTGTGGACGGAGGTGGATCTAAGAATAGATTAGAGAGATGCCATGGGGTATTGTTAGTTTTGGACGTGTTGAAAACCAGTTGGCAGACGAGGGCCGAGGCTCGAGTGGATTAACCTTGATCACGGATCATCTCATGGTTTCAAGAGCCGTCTTTTCTCGTGTGCAATTCAATGTGATTAAAGCCCTTTTTTAGTTATCTCTCTTCCTGTCTGTTAAACCATCACACTACTGTTTAATTATCATTAACAAGATAATTTCAGAGAACTTCCTTCTTCATGCCAACACCGAATATCCACCTTGGCCTCATTCCAGCGCTGCTTCCCCAGAGTCGTGGCCACACTGCCACTGTTGTTTACCACTACTCGTCCATGCTGAGAGAAGCCATCACACAGCAGCAGCCAGCAGCTGGCCCACATAGACTCCTAGTAGAACAAGCCAGATAACCTTTTATACTCGGTTGCTTTGGAATAGACATAGTAAGGGGGAGGCGATGACTCACACACTGACACTTTTTGTCTTCTGCAGACCCGGAATTGTTTGCATGATTCAACACAGTTGACAAGCTTGTGTTCATGCATACTTTGTGGAACAATAAATAATATAAAAAGTGCTGGAATAAAATATTCATCCTTGCTATAGACTATGCAAACCAATAACAATACCGTCTGACTTCCTTTTTCCTATGCATAACCAAGGCTCATTGGTTTGTACTGAAATTAAAACGGCAACGACATATTTTTACATTTCGAGTACTGCAATTTCTATGAAGCCTTAATCAAAATAGTATTTAACTATGCATTTCTTGCAGCAAAACAATTTATGTTTGACTTGTACAAACGCTATACTGCCCCTGTTGGTGTAACAGGTCAGCCAGAGTAACGCTGTTTCTCCTGGATTGCATACCGTGTAAATATAGAATTTGAAGTATAACTTGTAACTGAAGCCTCCATCATCAAAGTCATGCACACGAATGAAGCTGAGTTACATGTTTGTTTAAAACTGTACTGTAAACAATATAATAACTTTCTGGTCTTGTGATGCAATCAATACTCATTAGGTTAACGCTGTTGAAGGTTAAATTTCGCTCTTTTATCAAAGAAACAGTTGTCTATAAATCTTGTCATTACATGTGCATGCAAGTATAAAATATATTGTAAAAAGGATTCCAAGGGTTTAAAAGAAAAGAAAAAGGAAATCCCAGAATAAGTTAATTTCTTAATTCTTAAAACATGGTCTTTAATCAAACCGGCAAGTTCGCTTTATTTCAACCCTTTATTTCAAGCCTGTAAATCTTGTTTGGAGACATACAGACTTGATCCAAAGTTTAATATCCCCAGTGACGTTACAGGGCTTTTAACAATAATTCTCATTAGCCCGGACATGTGTGGGAACTAGGGTGGGACAACCTTGGACTAATTTAGAGCTCAAGTTTCCCCTTTGACTCAGCATTTAATGCACCAATTAGCCTGGTCCAAACCGCTTGATCAGTTATGAAACAATTACATAAGATCATTCCCTCCCACATACACTTTTACATTCTTTGTGTCGGTTTATGTCTTCCTGTTTTGTCTTTGTCTTTCTCTCTATTTCTACTGTATGTGTTCCCTCTCCCATTCTCACTGTGCAGTTTAACATTTCCTTTTTATGTTTTGTTTTACTGACAGATACACAATTAGACTAGCTTCAACGCATAAGAGCCTTTATCGTTGTCTGACTGCTAGCAAAGACAAACAAGAAGGCCATCCAGGCACTCCTGGCGTAACCAGGAAGAAGAAAATATTAAATAAGCCTTTTTTGTAGTGGCTAAATCCTCAAAAGACACATCTTCAAACCACTTACTGTATGTCTTATGACATCCAACATACATGGACAAGTGCTCTTAGCTTCAAACTATGAGGCTCTCAAACCCTTTAGTGGTAGTTTGGAACGTGTCAGCGAGCCTGTCAATACACAAAACAAAAACCAAAGCCCTTATTCAGGTTGAGGAAAAGAGTGTGGTTGCCATAACATGACTAGTTAAACCGCAAGTGACCAATGCTGGACAAACGAGTCACGTAACTAGCAACTCACGCAAGTCCCACGCCCAACTTCAAGAGCGATTTTCATCGCAAACAACTCACTTGAGTAAGGACTGATAGTCAAGCAAAAAATGTCAAAAAAATCTACTGCCACTTAACTTCTCCTTTTTTAGGACAATGTGCTAACAGTCACGAGAGGAGGAGTCTCTTCCTTCTTTTGTATATCAAAAAAAATCTATAAAATCTCTTACATACTCTAGAATATCTATGTCTAAAATACCATAAGGATCATTATTGGGGTCAAATGTCTTGCCCAAGGACACATCGACACAGGGTTAGCAGGAACTGGGATCAAACGGGGAATCCTCTGATCCTCTGGAGGACGACCGTACTCTCCACTCACCCACAGTCACTGCATGTCCCCCCACTGCACGCAGAGATGACCAAAAATACATCAAAATGTATTTTGATGCGAAATACCCCTTAAATAAATGTATTAAAATAAAATACAAAATACTGGTGGCAAATGTATTTTTTATTTAAAACACACATGGATTTCTGGATTTTCCATTTTTTATAATTTGGTATTGTCACGGTGTGGTTCACTTCCTGTCTTATTTTGTAGTTTTTTGCCACTCGTGTCCCCGGGTAACTTCACTTCCTGCCTTGTCCTGTCATCCCCTGTGATCGTCTAATCGTTTCCACCTGTGTCCAATCACCTGCACCTCCCTAGTGTATTTAAGCCTTGTGTCTCTTGTGTCACTTGTCACGTCATTGTCAATCGTCCTGGATGTTCGTAGTTCCCGCCTGCTGTTTTTCCCCTGGTTCCTGTGTGTTTTTGGCCTTTTGCGTTTGTTGTCTTTTGGACTATTAAAGTCTTTTTGTGTTGCAGCATGTCATCTGCTGTGCAGAGAGGGTGATAGATAGTGAGACAGCAAGACAGTGAGCGAGAGCACTGCATAGGAAGGCAGCCAAGTTTTATTGTATGTGTTTGGTGGATTCTGTAAATAAATGAGAAACAACAAGAAAAAATTGCCTGGACAACGCGCTTTCTTACTGCATGAAAGGAAACAAAACAAGGTGCAGCAGTGGCCCTTTGACATTTAAAGATTTGTTGGTCCCAAGGACAAGAGGCCATTACATAGAGTATGGCTATCTGTTCGCTGGTGCACTTTATTTTTAACTTTTTTAATTTCTTCCTCTTGCACTATGTTGTCTTATCTATCTTGTTCTCCATTGTCTATAAATTCCTTGTATGTCTGACATATTTTGGTAATAAATGTTTCCTGATACCTGATTCCAGATTGTTGCTCTACAAAAGTGAACAAATACTTTGAAGCTTAAGAAGTTAATCCTTTGCTGAGGCTTTTATTTCTTTATTTATGGTGGATAAATGGTGGATATGTGTGATGGCGTGACAGGTCCTCTGTGATATTGAAGCACAAAAACCTATAAAATGGGTCGTCGTGGTGCAGGGGTCGAGAGGGTGCACTGGGAACCACAAGGTTGGTGGTTCGAGGCCTGGCTGCCCGATGTCCCATGACGAAGTGTCCCGGAGCAAGACACCTAATCCCTTAATGCTCCCCGGGCAAATAATGTAAAAAGCCATGTTAAAAATGCAATATAAGTCGCTTTGGATAAAAGTGTCAGCTAAATAACCTCTAATGTAATAATATCTCTTTCCTCACGTCTGAAATGGAGGCTAATGGCAACAGATTTTGTGAGTTGATTATAAAGTCTCTTAATGTTTTCCAGTTGCTTTGCAAGTTCTTAGCGACAAATGCGACTGCTATAAAAATGGCCGATGCTACGACAACTGAACTGGATGTTCTTGATGAAATAGATCAATCCCATTCAGCCACCATATCATCCCACAGGGTGTGGCGCAGGGGTAGAGAGGGTGCACCGGGAACTGCAAGTTGGTGGTTCGAGCCCCGGTTGCCCCATGTCCCATGACGAAGTGTCCCTGAGCAAGACACCTAACCCCTAATTGCTCCCTGGGCAAAAGGTACATCAAGAGTTAAAAATGTAATGTAAGTTGCTTTGGATAAAAGCGTCAGCTAAATGACCTGTAACATGGAGCCTCTCAGGACATCCTTTATTACCTGCTACAGACTGTACAACAGCAGTGTAAACTACCAATAACTACTGCTCTAGCCAACAATCAGTTGTTTTGTGTCCATATGTATCTTTGGACTTTGTATATTTACCAGCCATGACGGCGTGTTGTTGTTTTTAACATGTGCATGTATGTGATGAAAGTACTCAAAACCACAGAAATGTTTTTAACCAGATGTTTATATTCCTCAATGTGGGTTTGTCTGCCTGTGGACAGTTTTGAGGGGGTTTGCCTGTTATGATCTCATCACAAGATGTTTTCTAGTTTTTGCCTGATTTGTTCTGTTTTTAAAATGTACCAAAGAAGTGTAAACTAAAAATCATAAATAAAGAAGAATAAAAAAAGAGAATCTGTTATGTTTTATTATTACAGAACATTGTGACCTGCCAAATGTATTAATAATAAACAGAACAGAAATAAGCTTTCAGCTTTCATTTCTGTATAATTAGAATGCTTTGGCAGACATAGTCAGTTTTCCCATTCTACATAAAAACAAAGAAGGATTCATTTGTTGTGGTAAACAAATTGAGAGGTTGTGGTCTGGATACATCTTATTCTCTGTATATTGTAATATGTGTGTAAATCAAGCATCATATGTAGGAAAAAAATGGGTGATAACAAATTCCCATTCATTTTGTCCCAATAATGATGTCATACAAATAGTGATTATCTATTGAAATAAACATCAACGTGGAAATATATCTTTCTTAAGCTTAAAAAAAGGAGAAGAAAGAAAGCAAAGGTTGTCCAGGAGATCAAATGCCCTGCATTTATTTTAGCACTGGAACGTAATCCTCAGACAACGCAGATTGATGTCTTAACCATACTTTATTTACTTCGAGGACATAACCCCGGACATGGCATAAACAATACATGAAGTTCAACTGGTTACAGCACGTTTCCAGTGATTCTACCGACAGTTTTCATCTGCATTTTAAATTGTTGTATAACCTGTAACATTATAGAATCCGAAACAAGTTTTGCCATTACCGTGTTTTTTTTTACAGTGCTTCCAGAGGACAGATGCTTGCGCTAGACTTAGTCCTAGTCTTTCAGCATTCATCCTGACAGTGATTATGTGATTATTTCACTCATCCACACTCTCGTTCCTACAGTGGTAACCAGGACACTACAAGATGTTCCCACCTTGTCAAAGTTCCGCTCTGAGCGCGACGGGAACAAAATGCTCTGCATAGCAGTAAGCACAAAGAGCATTTGCCCGAGATAGCTTCTATTAACGTTCACGTCCCCTTTTTTTTCACGGTTAGTACTTGGTAAGAACATAGACTCTTGGATGAGGCTGGGGATAAACCGAGGATACATCGGAGGATACAGGAATAAATACAGCTTAATTGTTATGCATAATAATCTTTTTACCAGCGTGAATAGTAGTTCTTCAGCTACGCGGGCAGCTTCTCATTCCCATTTTGCTATACGTTCAGAGAATGGCTTAGTCTGGTTAATCTCCATCCCAGAAATCAATCCACTTCAAACACTACTAATAATGAATTTGCAAGGGCCTCTCGTGTAGAGCGAATGACAATTTTGATGGTGAATGACACCATTGTACTATCATTAGCGCACGATGAGGCCGGGGGGAATGAATACTCAGAATAGTACCAGCCTGTCTCCCAGACGTCCTCCCATAGAAAGAGGTGTGCTATGGAGGTGGAGGTCCAAAGGCTGGGGGGTATTTGTCATGTAATCAAGTGAGAGCCTCCTGGGTGCTCTCCTTCCAACGAATCATCCGACTAGCAGTCGTGAGTGGGACATCCTTTTATCTCTCACGATTGTCGGAGTTGTGGACCTGTGATGTCGGCGGCGTGTCAATCAGCCGGGGGCTTGTTGCAGGTGTTGTGGGGATTTGGGGTGACGCAGATGAGGGAGAGGTGCCATCGATGCCTTGATCCGCTGTGTCTCAGTGCTTGATCCAGTTCTGATCTCTCTCTCTCTCTCTCTCTCTCTTTGTTGGGGTGCAGTGGAGGATCCTGAACTATAGAGGCACACGGATGTGCATGGCAGAACTATTGGGTCGTGCAGCCAACAAATAGATGGCACTCTCCTTTAGGAAGTCAGCCCAGGTCACTGGTCTGTTGGATGAACAGATTAAAGGGTAAAAGAAAAAAGGTTATTAGCTCGACGATAGCTGGACAATGAAGGGAATCGTCCACCAAGTACGGCGTTTTCCGTATGGACCGATTAAGGTAAATGCCAGTATTATTAGTATATTTAGGAGCATTTCGAATTTATATCTCAAGAGTATTCTTTTTTGCACTAGCCAATAGTTTGCAAAACTCCGGTCAGAGGGAGAAACTACAGGGACAATAAATATTTAGGACATGGCTCACGTGTCCAACTGGTCCAGTCCAAGATCGGTGGAAAATTTGAAAAAGCTTATTGAGTTTGATATTATAAAGGACATCTCAGGGCATCAACCCATCAAATACAAATATACTTTTTGTAATAGTGGTTCCCTGTAGTCACTGCCTGAAGCGCTGGTGCATTAATTGTCATTATCGCAAAGGTTTGTGATGAGTTATGAAGCTTGAAGCAGGAAGGTCGTGGTGGTCCACACAGCGGTCTTTTAGTGGGGAAAGAAGTATTCAAATCAGAGTATGCTTCAGGGCATGGCTACTATGGAACTGTCCTCCTTTTTGTCTTAGAACTTAGAGCAGTGCAAAAAGACGCAATGGGTGTCGTCATGGCAACTACCTCTGTTTCATATACACAGACTGTTTTTTCTAATGATTGTATTCTGAATGACACACACTCCTGAACACACTTTACTTTCTAGAGGACAAACCTGCTGTCATCAGTCTTGCTCCTTTCACTGCAGGAGCTGACTGGACTGCTCTCGCACATGGGGCCAACGTGGCTGATGCTGCAGCAAAGGACGGAAAAGTACCAGTCAGAGAGAAGGCTAGGAACAGTCAGTGAATAGATACAACTTTTCCTTGCTCTGAAAAAAAGAGAAGAATATGAGAGATGCTTTTTTGTGAGGAAAACGCACACCAAGCATACAAGAAATTATTTTAGTGGATTATTGGAACATTTTCAGATACGCATCCGTAATCCAGATTCTTTTCTTTTTTTATAAAGAATATGGGTTAAAGGCAGAAGCAGACATTCAAGTTTCAAAGCCCAATAAATTGTATTTTAAACACATAATCAGTTCTACACAGTCATCAGGCATGGAAATCAACAGAATTCGGTCCATTTTTAACAGCTTCTCTGGACTGCGCGAGCTGCTCCACCAATACACTTTGTCGAAATTGGTAGAAAAGTCATTTAATTCCCATAAATTTCCATCAAAAGCTCGGTTGGATCACATTATGAGCGGCATGCCGACAAAGACCAGAGCAGGAACCACCTGGTGTGGAGACGGAGTGATGCAAAGCTGAGCCTACGAACAGGTTCTCTTCCTTAATTTGCAGCAGTATTTATTTAATACATTTAGTTAGTAGAGCAATGTTAGGTCAGGCCTGATATTGCCTTAATCACAAAAGAATGATCCAAGTCTCTTCCACACTTTGAGGCATACAATAACTATTATTAATTAAACACGCGTACTTTATCTAGATTTTATTTCCAATGCCAAATCAAAGACAGTAAGTTGAAGAAAACGACTTTGAGCGAGCGAACATCACGTTTCAAGAGTTATGAGTTTCTATCAGAGTCAGATAGAATCTCTTCTGATCAACCACGTGACCGATAGCTGCCTTGTAAACCCAATTTTGGCCATCACACAGTAGCTTCTGAAGGTTTGTAATGCTGCGATCAAAAGAGTTTTTGATTTTCCTTCTAATGAGCACAAATGAGATGGCGTCTTGTGTGAAAAGTGGACCCGCTGTGCGCAGTGTGCACTCGCACCGCTTTAGCCCACATTGTCCTCTCACGTTAATAAGTGAGGCTTTTAAAGCAAAGCTCCCCTGACGAGAACAAAAGGCTTTCTTTTGATCCCTGTAATTAGATGCCAGCCTCGATCGTATCAATGCCTCGGCATAATCGTATAAAGGGCCCACACTCTGCTCGTGAAACTCCATTTGAGGATGCGTCCATCTTTGTAAAGTACTCTTCTTCTTCTACTTCTTCTTATTTTAAGTGCCAGTGGTTGACTTCAGAATGAAACTTTATATATACCCGTGGATTTGCCGAGGTGCTCAAGGGCATGGATGTGTGGGAAAAGGAGACAAGCCGTGCAGTGCTGAGTCACACTCACCCACAATTCAGAGGAGAGCAGAGTCCCATGAGTCTGTGGGGTATGCCGCATGTTGAATAGGTGAGAGGAACGGTAATGGTACAGCAGAGGAGATTCGAAAGCACAAGGTTATAAGCAGCGAGAAGCACGTGCACACACAAACACAAATGCAGTTCACACACAGCAACAGACGAATGTCGTCTTCCATTCAAAACATGTACTTTAATTTTGTTATGAGTTATACTTGTACTCCACCCTATTCCAAGAGGGCATGCTATATCATTTGCTTTACAAATGGATTAGTTAGAATATGCAGGAATGGAAGTAACCTTATCGAAGGTTTCATTTTGCAGCATGGGTAGTAATATTTGAGAGTCACATTATGTGTGGTAACACTTTTGAACTTGTAGTTCGTTTACTTTTTCAACCACTGATACACAAACACACACACACACACACACATACTCTGATTACAAACAATACATGTGATCTCATTAGAGTCCATGAGAGCTCATTTCCCTCCATTACTACTCTGATAAGGTCTGTCTGGAAGTATTAAAACTGATAAAGGAGCATAATTTTGCATTTACATCAATATATACATGTAGATATGTATATAATTATATATATATGTGTGTGTCTATTTTACACACTTATACATGTACAATATAATGCAGTAGAAAAACCATCGAGCAAGGACATGTTAAATATTTCTTCAGACCTTGTCCAAGAGTTGATTCCTTTTCAAGGCACTACTTTGCGGTGGTGTTGCACCAGATTGTGTCATACTGTCTCTCCTTTGATCCGCTATGAACAAAAAGGTAGTTCTAGTTGCAGGGTTTCTTATATTGTGTACACACCCTGTGGCCATGTCAGGTGGACAAGCTTAATCAATCTATCTGTTAGTTACTGATGGGCAGGTGGTGCTGTGTATGTTTCTCTTGTCATCAGTGTATGAATGGGTGAATGATGTTGAAGCGCTTTGAGTGGTCAGAAGACTAGAAAAGTGCTATACAAGTACAGTCCAGTTTATTATATCTACGCCAAAACAAAAGAGCCAACAGCTCTCTACGAGTGTTCTTCCAAAGGCTTCAAAAGATCACAATTCAAGTACACACAGCAAAAGCAATAAACTGCCTCAATCCAATACACTAGAATTTATAAAAGCTGGAATTCAGCATCAAACTAGTGGGTGACTGTCTGCAAGTGAGTGGCTGAATAAAAAACATTATCAAAGGAAATGCAGGAGCTTTGTGCTTTTAATATGAAACTATCTATATTTATATATAATCTACACATTATTTATAATTTCTCTGTTCAATGTCTCTGTCAGCATGTTGCTGGCGTGAGTATTTATTACATTCTGAAGCAGACAATGAGCGAATCAAAGCCCTTTTGATTTTTTCAGTGACGCGTTTGAGCTGAGAGCTGCAGGGGAGCAGAGAAATAGCTTTGTGTCTATTTACAGCTCAGAACGACAGGAAGGAGACCAGCCAAGTTTTGTGGTGTCTGACCACGGGGAGCAGATACTTGTAAATATACTTGTCATGGCTGTGGGTTATGTTTTGGAAAAACAGCCAGAGGATGCGTTGAATTATAAATGCGATTAGCGCAAAAACTCCAGAAAAGGATTGTTGAAATATCTGACTCCAGATATAGTCGTTGCTGAAAGTATAATGCCAGGAAGTTCTTTACTTCTTTTATTTCTGTTTTGATGTAGAGATACTATGTACCCTGTTGACATCTGGGATGAAAAGTTATAAACAAAAGATTAAATCATCAGATTGCAGTTGAAGTGGCCTCCTCCGTCTCTAAAGCCAACATAAGGTTTCTGTTTTGCACAAAAAGGCTGCACAGTCTACAGCTGTGGAAAAAGAGCCCTGCAAGTCTTGTATGAGTTAGAGTTCTTGATCCAAATGGATGTGGATTAGATTTACTCTGCAATGGTTTAATAATGAAAGCGACTGTATAGATGCCTAGTAGAGTACCCATTTCTTTGGATGTCCAAGAGCTTTGGCCAAACACATTAGTTAATTGGTTCAGGTTGTGATTTCAGGTCTTTGTGTCAATGTAGACCAGTGTAGATCAACAAAATATATGACATGATGATGGAGTAAATACTGTTAAGTACTCTAAAGTTACTTCTTTACACATTCATTTGGGGTTCTGATTGTGTCCAACATTCAATCTCTTTTAGCTCTGTTTTTGGTCTCCACCAACACATGAAGGAAATATCCGGTACTTTCACTGCTAAATGTCGGGGGAGAATTTGCATAGTGTGAGTCTCTTAGGAATGTGACCTTTTAAGTGAAGCTGTGACCTAAGGCAGTCCAGGGTGAGATATAGGTTCAACCGATGGAACCCATACATGCCCTGACTGATCTCCTAAATTTTATTGATTGACTCGGTCCCATTAACGGAGGGTCACAGTGTCTCCCCTATGTCGCCTGGTACTTTTCCGTACATTCCTATGGCAGGGGGGGGGGGGGCTCTCCTGTGCTGAAACAACACACACCTCCCTGAAGTCTACAAAACCTCCTGTTCTCCCCCAGAAACCTGGTCAGATCTTCTAGCTCCTCTGAGGGAGAAAGAACCATCAGCCCCTTTTCAGCTGAATTGTAGTCATTTGACTTCTGCCTGTACTTACGGTTGATGATTTCTGCATTCTTTATGATTTTTCTATGTTCTAGTTAGTAACAAATACTTAATCACAAAGCAAGTTCAAGATACTTTTGATTTCTCACAAGGGCTTAATCCACAAATTTCCACCACACTAAATACTTAATTTTGTTCACCGTCTAATTATGGTGCCAGTGAGACAGAACCAAAGCAGTAATGTAGCAGCCAGACAGCAAAAATAAACATAAATAAATAAACTCTTTTTTACATTATCATTCGATACAGTTTTATAACAGAACAGAATTAATTGTAGCTGCTTACAATTTAAAAACGGAATCGGATATATAGTGGTTTGAAAGCTAAACTGCCATAAATATATAAAAAATAAAATAATTTCCCTTATTATTTCTATTGGTGGTAATAGTTTTTTGAATGTTTTAATAGTAACATTTAAAATAAAAAAGTAAATGAGAATGCAGATAAATGTAACACAGAACTAAGAAAGTCCCGTAAGATCTCATTCTATGCTCATTAGTATGTCTAACCTCAGTTGTACATGATAAAACATATGAGATATAGTTAATAGTTAGATTTTTTTGTGTTTAATTCTGAACCGAGTTCAATGAGGTTTTAACACTGCATTAGAACTGAACTTGCTGAAAACACAGAAGACTGATTTCCTATTTAATATATTTCTGTCACACACAAAGCAATCACACCGAGATTATGTGGACTGGAGGGAGAATATGGAACGAGGAAAAAAGACAGCTTGTTATCTTTCTTGCACAAAAGACAGCTTGTTATCTTTCTTGCAGTCTTCTTTCTAACTGTCTCTACTTGCTAAGCAGCCAAACCTTTTTTTTGTCCCTCTGCCAGCCCTAGTTGGCATACAGATTCTCACTCCAAAAAGTGCAGCCAGATTAAAAAAAGGATGTGTGCCTTTCATCTTAGTCAAAAGGTTCAGACTAATCTGTTGGGCTACACCGACACCTCTTTGGTTTGCTCACCTCACGTTGCAAGACTGCAAGTCCTTGTTGAGCTTGTGGAACCAGGACTGCTGGGCCTGGCGGCATTCTGCTCTTGTTATTACGCCGTCTTCATCCAGGTCCAGACCCAGGAACACTGACCGGGCGTTGTTCCTCTCCTTGGCAGTCAACAGCCGCACCATTGAGTTCTAGAAAAAAGCAACATCCAAAGATGTTGATCTCTATATGACACATGTGTTCATAGTTACTACACAGTTAATTTGTGAGTCCAAGTTAAACCAACTTCAACACTGCACTGTCTTTGGTATCCCAGCTGTAAACCCGCCAAGCGTAAATTACATTGGATTAGCGGTTCCTGAGATAAAGGACACACACACACTCACACACAAATATTCCTTGCTTTGCAGTCAAATTTTGAATGTATGCCACTTGTTTCTTAATATATTGCTGTACCTCTGAGCGAAACTTTCGCAGAACCACCAGCGACTCGAAGTAAAGGAAGTCGGACCATTCGATGTGACCTTTCTTCTCTGGATCCAGCGCTGAAAACTGGCCGAGGACTTCCTCCTCCTGCTCATCAGTCAGGTCCTTATCGAACTGCTGCTTGGATGCAAAGTGCCGGTACTGCAGCAGCTCGTCTGACACCAGGCACGACTCTGCAGTGGCAAGGAGACAATGCATCACATCAGTCTTCCACATGCAATTAACCTATCGAGACCTAACTAAGGCAGGCCACCTCCCACAGTTTTACTTGCATCCAAGCTGAGGAATAATATTACACATTTGGTATTACACCTTGGGGGGTGAGGAGAGATAATGTAATAACTTGAAAAACAGTTGAAGGAAACAAAAGGATTTACGGTACACAGTGTGTGTTATCTATTTGTTGTTGTCATGAATGCATGCAAAAGAGGTTAACAAACCAAACAATATTGGTCAATTTGACTTTTACATCTCTTTGTGCGTAGAGCCAACCTGTTGTCCCTCCCCACGCTTTAGATACAGCACAGAAGCACCTTTCAGCGTCAGCATGCAGTGAATATTAAAAATGCCCCTTCCCTAAATCTAACTATGTGATTAGTAAATTCCCTACAAAGAGGGAATTTTAGACATGAAACAAGCATGTAAGGATACAAGCCGGCCAGGTTTATTAACCTGCTTGATTCTTGTGTTTGCAAAGAGTCAGAAAGAGCCAGAGATCCGTAAGCTGCAAACAGCTTTCTTCAGGTCCAAAAAGATTTCACGCTCTGCTAGTGATGCATTCTTATGAGTTGCTCTGGGTAGTAAAGATATCATTTGATTTAGACACACATGTAGTTATCTAACCTTTCTGTGGCTGTTGCATGGTTCATTTAATCACTTTTATTTTATGAAATAAATTACCGCAATGTCCAACAGCCCCCTCCCCTATTAGGCCTGTGGAAATAACAAATGATTCCCAAACTGCTGAACGTGATGCACTGTACCACTTCTTCCTGCCCAACATGGGCGAAATGCATACTGTATTTTCTACCACTCGCTGTCTCACCTGGGATGATCTTGCACTGCTTGAAGGTCTCCATGAGGCTGTACATCTCTTCCTCTGTCAGTAGTAGATTCAGATTGTCCTACAGATAAGGGTTAGAGGAGGTCACAAAATGACACAAGAAAAGTGTGTCCCAGATGGGCCTTCCGTAAGAAGCAACAGGATTTTGAATCCATCTCGGCACATACTTTCTCAGGTGATTTATCTCTCACTCTCTCATAGGGGTATGATTGGTAAAAGAAAGCTTGAGAGAAAAGCAGGTGCAGAGTGACATGACCTCCGAGTTAATGCAGCAGTGTCCCAAATTGTCAGTCTTTCTAATAACCATTAGGTGGCAACTACTTAAGAACTCTGATTTCATAGACGTCAATAAGAAAAGGACCCTACTTCTCACTTGATTTATTACTTAAGTAGACATTTTAAACATCTGTTTACGGTCTCAATCTCTACAATACAGGAGAGTATGCAGGGCTACCTGGTGATTGACAACTTTCTAACACAATGTTTTTGGGTCTTTGAGTTATCCACCCTTCAAACACAAATGAAAAAAAAAAATCAATTTAAAGGAGATGGCCAATTTGGGTGAAACGCAGAAATGTCAGTTAACTGGCAATTATTACACTATAGAAATAGAATATAATTGACCAAAACACCAACCAGTCGTACCATGCCCCGACCGCCCCCCCGCCCATGTTGGCCCGAGATCATGGACTGATTATCAGAAACTTGCAGGAAATGCAGGCGCAGGTGTGACGTGCGCCTGCATTTCCTCAGCGTGTCGTGAAGAGCACATTAGCTGCCGGAACCTCGCTGCCCCTCTGTCGGCAATGTTTACAGATCACAACTGTGTGTGCACTGCGTTTGGCTAATTATTCATATTTATTTATTTAAACCGCCTTTGATTCGAGCCAGTCTTGTCTGGGTGCTGCATGTTTGTGGTGAATCTTCACTAACTTGATGTTTTAAGGGATGTCGGAATCAAATGGAAAAATAAAATTGGTCACTTATATTTGTCCTTCAGTTCTTTCTTCATTTGTGTACACATTTGTATACTACCGAGTGTGATTGATCCAAATTTCCTGGCCATTCAAATCAAGGAAAAGTAAAAAATGAACCAGAATAACATTTGCATTTTCTGAACACTAAAAGTATGCATTTGAGGCTGCTTTATCCTCGCTAAAATGTTGCTATGTGTCTTTTGAACGGATCGTTGATTCAAAGCGTCTCAGCGGACAGAGCTGACAGAACAGCTGTTGTTTTTTCTCAATGGACAAAAAGACCCTCCGGGCTTTCTGCCCCATCGGATGTGCCCATTCTCTAGAGGCTGCTCTCAGCAGTTTGGCAGGGTTTTGTACTATCACCCAAGCCATTCAAAAGCCCTGTACGGATACTGTCATGGAGACAACCGGGCCTGAGGGGGATTCACTCAATGCAGCACCTGATCCTTCATAGGCCTCCAGCCACACCAGTTCACAAGCTTCAAATATGTAATTTACTTTTCTGAGCTGTGAGCTTGAAGCTCGTTCCACTATGTTCTTGGACTTTCATTTCCTGACTTTAAGAAGTAAACCTTTAAAATGCCTTTGTGGACTAAAGTCCCTGCTGCAATGTGAATCCACTCCAAAGAAGACAGTGTGAAGTTGTTCCTCGAGAGGGGACATTTGTTTGATTCGATCTGCGTAGTTTGTCAAAGAGCCCTTGACCCGTAATTGGCTCCAAATGACGGGGGAGGTTGATGCCACCTGGGATAAAGTGGCCCTCATTCCATACATTCTTCCTGATGGGACAAAGACAAGCATGTGCAGGGGAATGAAAGGTCTTGGAAGAAGATGGCAGCTCCTCCATTCTCAAGGAAAACTGAGGCAGGCAAATGTTTTGGATAGTGTTTCATATTCAAAACATGTGCTGTATACCTTTGCATTACTGCTGTTTTTTATTTACCCCAGTGCTCAGTGTACCACATTAATTCTCAATCTGTTGATTAACCTAATCCATCACTCCAACAATGGGATTGGGAATCAATAAGTAAGCAAACAAATGAGCATAATTTTGAATATCTTGAAATTCTTTCCAATATTCAAAGTTGTTAGGCTCATCAAGCGTTACCCCCAATAACATCGACCATCTGCAGAACTATGGAACTGGCCATTCGTTATTATTACATTTGTTCGGTCTGTCTAATTTCCATTCAAATGAAAAAGCTACATGTTAAGTGATTTAGGCTTTATACAGCATCTACTGACAGCATGGGAAAAAATGACACAAAAGGCCCCATAGGGGGACAGAAAGTGTAATAATAGCAACACATTCTAATCTTAAACTGGCAGCTTGCAAATATAGCCATATCAGATGAAAAAATGACAGCATTGTTTGTGTGTTCAAACAGTTTAAAAAAGGCTCAGTGCCAGAGCAGGAAGTAAAAAAAGAAATTCTCTAAAATCAGTTTTTTATTAAGATGAATGAATGGGATCATTAAATAAGAGCCCAACATTGCAGTTCTCATGCATGTGGATCCTTTCAGCTCACTGTTGAGCGAACAGCACTCACACATTTCCAGCTGCACTGTTAAATGGAAAATGCTCTGATGGATTTGCATAACTGAAAGTAGCTATTTAATCATAAATAGGACGAAATGCTTATGTTGCTCCATGTTGTTTGGACCTGATCCCTTCCAGGCTAGCAGAAAGTGAAGGAAGACTCTAAATACACCTTCAAGGAAACTCAGTCCATCCACCAAGTCTCCACTCCCATGTGTGAAATGAAATGTCGATGCCACAGAAGAAGGGCAGCTGGGAATTTGTAACAGATGACTGGCATGTGCTTAAAAACAAAAAAGCGGTAACGTCTCTCTCTTTCCCTTGCTGAATCTCCACCTTGCATTCCCCGGTCCTCACACACAGTGGAGGAAGAGCCATAGAAAAAGCACTTTTCACTGTCCTCTCTCTGATTGTGTGAATACACGACTTGGGCAAGGGATTCAGCCTCTCATGGGCTGGTGAGAGACAGCAAAAGCCCCCACCACCCTAAAGGGTCCTTTTGCAAAAGTGTCTCTTTAGCCGTTTGCGTTCAAATTAAGAGAGATTGCATTGTGCCTCTTGACTGCCACTCGAGATCTGTTGGAGTACTGGGTTTGTTTTAGTGTTTAAAAAAAAAAAAAACTCTTCATCTGACCTCCAGTTGAATTAAATAAAAACATGACATGATAAAGCTGCCATTCTTGTCAGAGTCCCGTGACTCAACGGCAACTATGATGTACTCTTCAACCTGACCAAGAGGTTCTTTTGCCTAAACCTTTCCTTTGAATACAAACATTTATTTTGCAGAGACACTATGCAAATAAAGACATGCCATCACTGACACGGCATAGTTTAAAGCTAAGTAGCATTGAACAAGCAGTGTAATTTGAAATACACGACATACACCTTTCTAAAAAGTTTTTGGAATGTTCTGTATGTGTCACGGTGTGGTTCACTTCCTGTTGTATTTTGTAGTTTTCTGCCACTCGTGTCCCCGGGTAACTTCACTTCCTGCCTTGTCCCGTCATCCCCTGTGATCGCCTAATAGTTTCCACCTGTGTCCCCCAGAAGCTCCCCGGTCGTCTGGCCGCCCGCCGGGCCGACCGCCAGAGTTTCCCGGGTGGTCCGACCAACATCTCGGGTTTCCCTCCCCCCCACCCCTTGTCCGCTCTAGTGTGAGCCGTCTGGAATTCGGCCCTTAAGGGGGGGGGTACTGTCACGCTGTGGTTCACTTCCTGTTGTATTTTGTAGTTTTCTGCCACTCGTGTCCCCGGGTAACTTCACTTCCTGCCTTGTCCCGTCATCCCCTGTGATCGTCTAATAGTTTCCACCTGTGTCCAATCACCTGCACCTCCCTTGTGTATTTAAGCAGTGTGTCTCTTGTGTCACTTGTCGCGTCATTGTCTATTGTCGCGGATGTCCGTAGTTTCCCGCCTGCTGTTTTTCCCCCTGGTTCGTGTGTTTTTGCCCCTTGGCCTTTTGATTTAGCCTTTTGACTATTAAAGTCTTTTGTTTTCCGAGAAGTCTGCGTTTGAGTCCTGCCTCCCCCACGCATCCCTGACAGTATGTGACAATTTTCACATATTTTAAAAGACAATTCACAATTTCAGAAGGTGAAATTATTCATCAACTGTTGATTTCACTAGCCGCTGGCAAATGTACTCATTTGCAGCTACTTTGTGTTGTCACCTGTACGTGATCAAAGTCATACCTGTTGGTTTCTCGCCATGACATGATGAAATGTTTCTTGTAAATTGCATGATTTATATGCTCTCCACATAAAAGCTGTGGATGTGCACATTCAGGATTGCAGGATGTAGGTCAACGGTCCTTGTAGCCACCGTTAGCTCAAGAAGCTACAGCATAAAGCTGTTTGAGATCACGTGTCCGTCAGATGTGGAGTCTTTGTCAGTTGAGATTTCACAGCAGTTTGTCGTTGTTGAACAATTAATAACAGGCTAACACTGTATCAATGAAATAGGATAGCACTTCTGAATGTCATGATCGGTCCTGGTCATTTCACTTAGGAATTGGCTTCCCTCTAACTAACTGATTAAACTAGGATAACAGTTATATAAGTTATTTATATATATTTCTATATATTTAGTTTAATTACTGTAAATCACAAAAACAGCCCTCTGGTTTCACTTTGAAGGATTTACTTTTTGTTTTATTGTAGATGTATTCACACAAAGTAACCGGAAACTAGGGGTTTCACGTTTGGCCTAAAATCCTCCCCTCCTCATGTTTGTCTTGCAAGAGAGAAGCAATAAAATGGCCTCCACAAAAACATTGAAATTATCCTCCAGAATTATCCTCCAGAAGTCCTTAAAACGTAAACCCTAGACCGACACAGTGTATATTTGTGCATCTGCATTTATAAACACTCACACAGTAGTAGCAGCTCCAGCCGGTGACAGTGTGAGCCGTATCTTTCATCTCCTGCAGGGCCTCTTCTCGCAGGTAGCCCAGCTCCCTCAGGCAGCCGTCGTGGAACATCCGAGTGCAGATCCTGCAGGGATAGAGGTCATCGGCCGTCCACACCTCACACACGTCGCATATCTCATCATTCGGCGACTGAGGTAGAAAATTAAGACAGATCGCGTGGGTTACCTGAACATTTTTCATGCAAACTTGATTTGTGATGTTGAATCTGCAAATTTTAAACACACAACCACAAGCCCTGCATCAAAGCTCTGAAAAAAAGGCTGGTTGAGAGGATTAGGCATTGGTCCGTCAGTTATTGTAAAATGTAATAGCAGTTTGCGTTCTTTGAGTAGATGATTTACCCTGCAGTGCCTTAGACATGGGAAAGAAAAAACTGTCGATGAAACATGTGTTCATTGACAGTTCAGGTCTCCAACCTATATGTGGGCTGCATTTAATGCCCGGAATACGACCAGCTGTAAAGGCAGGGGAAATGACAGCCAAAAGCCTGACTGTGCATCACACTGAGACATTGTCAGGCAGCTTCCACGCTCCTCCTTTTTTATCTCTATTTCAGAGCCTCTGAAGCAGCTTCACGCCCGCAGACACATCACAGATGAGCCCTTGTCACAGCTTATATTCTTGTTACGGTCCACCTCTTGTGACCTAATGACTCCGTTTGCATCAACAAACTCTTTGCAATAAAGTCAGTGTAAAATGAGATCTGGGATGCCGCTATAGGGACAAAAACTGGTAAGGAAAGTCATTCGTCAACGTCTAAGATGTCTAAAATTCAGTGACGCTACGTCACTGGATAGCATGGGGCAGGAAGCTCATTTGAGAACAAAATGTGTCTCCAAAATCTAAAACCTGGAGGTTCAACGTATGTGAAACAATTAAATAAGGCGGCGGCTGCTATTTGAACATAACTGTCAATGTGGCGGATGAAAAAGCAGAATCTAGTCATTGCCATACTAGCCCAGCAAAAAAAACATAATAACATTGATTTACTTGTTGTCGTCTAGATACCATTGGCATTCGGTTTCCGCTTTTCAAACTCGCAACGTACATATCTATTATTACTGCGAGGTGGACACTTATAACTCTGCACCTCTTGTTAAAGTGCTACATTCTCAGTACAGCAAGCCGCCAGGCAATGTTTACCTGATGGTGTAAGTGAACCCGTAAACTCCAACCCCCCGGTCTGCGTCACCCTGGCCGTGGTCACCTCTCTAAACCACAGCCAAAGCGGCTCGCCCACGATATGCCCGGTGAAGAGCCCTCACACGAAACAACAGCGCATCGATATAACAAAAATTTTCACTAGCTCTTTATCACCTTCAATGAGGGTGTTTAGACAAGGTTGAGAGTGGCTTTACAGCCTGGCTGAACTGCTTCCTCATTATATCTAAGTTAAGGGAGGAGAAGACATAATGTGCTGCTGTTGCCATGGAGATCCCACGACATCTTGCAGACATCTCTTTAATCCCAGGAGTTGGAGATACATAGCCTGTGTTGTTTGTCAAAGTAGAGGGTATTTTCTTTTCTTTTACACTACTGACCATCGCACCGCTCTATTTTGACCTTTATTTCACACCTGCTCTTTTTTTAACAGCTCCACCTCGACAGGCTGGTCATCGTCGGCTTCCCTTTTGGGCCGCACGAAAGCCGGAGGCGTGAGCTGATGGCTCTTATCAAGATCCTCAGGCTCCACCCCTTTCCCGTCACGTAACCTCGACCAACTCTCCTGGTTGACCTTGCACTCGTCCCTGGCTGACGCTGAGGTCGACGGGTCTGCGTTATTGTCCGTTTCCTCCTCCTCCGCCTCGTCTGCGTTCTTCTGGTCAGGCGTGGCTGAGGATTCAGCAGGGCCGTCGCCCTCCTCCACCTCTTCGTCTGCTGGTTTGGGTGGAGCAGGGCGTTCCTTAATGCCCGCCTGGAAGGCAGAGACGACAGCGTTGCATTTCTGCACCTTCTCCACCTGCTGCTTCTTTGACATGAGCACTCCCATGTCTACAGACGGATGGCGGGAAAAACAAAGAGAAAACAGTTACACGAGTGCAGCGCATTAACAATTAACAATTAAGAATCAGCATAATTTATTAAGAGATCAACCCTCAAAACATCAGCTGGTGGGAGGGAACTGACCTTGTCTCTGACTAAATGTCATACAACTAAGTTGAATTCTCCATTACGTTCTAGCAAAACATATTGACAGTTTAATGGTTTAAGGTAATTTCGAAATTGTGTTTAGCGGTTTTATATTGAGACACAATAAAAATGCAACAAAATAACGTCATTACATTTAAGCAACTTCTTGGTCAGGTTCTGTAAAAACATGCTGGTTTGGCTTATAATAAGTTTGTTTAGTTATTTACTTGGATATTTTGTTCAAAACGAGACACAAACGGCTGTCTCCTGGGTGAAAGTTAGTTTGACCCATCCACCCCTATCCAACCTTTCCACCTTCATGCATGGATTTTGGTAGACTACGATTAGAAACGTACTTGTGATTTCCCAAACAACACATGCAAACAACCCTGCAGCTCTCATCAGATTGTGATTTAAATATTGCTAAATTGTGATTGGTTTGCTGAGCTGTGTAATGTTAGCCAAGCACCAACTTCTCAATACTAAAAAGCTAATTGAGAAAACGGGTCACAGGGACACGAGAACAGAAGAATGCGTAACCATGGTGTAAACATCTTTCTTGTAAAAGTATCGAATAAGGAAATGGCGAGAGCTTGCTGCAGTCAAGCAGAGATGAGATCATCAACCCATGAAAATATTTGTTCCCTTTGCACATTGCATGCAAAGTGAGTAAATATTCTCATATTTAAGTCTTCCTCTCTCCGTACACACAGCTCGGCCCCTTTCAAATCTCCTGAATCTCTTTTTATCAGCAACAATGTCCCTGCACTCCTCTCCTTACTAATAAACCCTACCGAAGGACCTAGCTCTCACATTTTAGTGACTCTCTGATATCTCACTGTCGCATACACATGAGGATCAGAATATTGACCGAGTATGAGAATTCAAATCCCAAATTTTAGGAAAGTAGGCTTTCAAACAAAAAGGAATTTATACACATATGAGTGAGGTATACTGTACATATTAGTATAGAGGTGTATAATGTATCATTTGAATTTTGAAGGTGAGGTATCACTTTGATTTAAGAATAAAGGGTTTCACTATTTACAGTAGATTTGAGTAATCCATTTACAGTAGGTAAAAATAACATCCAAAAGATATTGTCACGTCAGCACGTATAGACCTATTTTAAACTGGAACTGTTTTTAGCAATATAAATCATTTTTTATGAAGACTGTTGACCGTTGCCAAATACCAGAATCTTTAAGCAAAAACTGGAGATGGAAAATTTTTACTGTTTTTGTTTGTTTTTTCATTAATCCCTGAAATTTGTTTACGCTGAGTTAGCTGTTCACAATAAAATGGCCCCCACCATATTTCCTAAATTGCACAGGGATTTGTGCTGGTGTGACCTCAAGTCCAAAGGTCACATCCACTTCAACCTAAAGAAACCTTTTTGATGATTGATTGATTGATTGATTGATTAACTTCCTTAATTATTATAATAATATAAAAATAATATTATATAATATTAGTATAATAATTATTTGAGGAGGCCAGATTTTGCTCTGAGTTCAGAGAGTGGAAAGCACACCTCCAGTGTGTGTGTTTTTTTTAAAGATCCCACGACCTCATACGCAGCATCATTAGTCACAACTTGCTTAATTCGGCCAGCCGTCAAGGTCTGGTAACATCTGTTTTCATGAAATGCAATGAGTCGGGATCTGATAGAGTAAGATGAGATCCACCTTTATCGATCCCAGAGAAGGAAATGATCTCCTCTCTCTCCAGGTTTTCAATGTGACTGCTGAGCATTGGTCTCAAACCCATTTGATTTTGGCAATAACAGAGGGAGGTCTATTGCATTAAGTTATTTTTTCTTATATATCATTGTATGACTTTTTTGTTTTACAAATTTTTCAGGAATCATGCAAAAATTACCTGCATTTATTGTGAAGGAAGGGAACTTTCTAAATATGTTTAAGTGACCTCATAATTTCTGAAGAAACCGTGGGAAATCAAACACTATAAGATGCAGTACACTGTGCAGCAAAGTGCAGACATAACAGACCCAATTAAAAAATGGATTTAGTTATTTTTTACGCTTAAGTGAGACTCAACCTTGTGGAATCTAGCTGATTACATGCTACTTATGGTACACGTGTATTTGATCTCAGATGCAATCCTACCCTTCCATGTTCCACATAAGTGCTTGTGTGAAATTCAATCCCATCTATCTGAAGTGAAATGGGAGTCGTTCCCTCACACGTCCTCCAGGCCTTACTGTATGTTCTCAGGTTAGACACTCATTTGTACTGCAAAGACATCCAAACTTTAGTGCACTGGCTCTGGTTTCATGCATTCAAATGATCCAGGAAAATTGTGAAATTACATCACAAGCCAAACAAATCAAAAGCGTCTTGATTTCTTTGTTCTAGTTTGGTTGGTTTTCTAGCAGTGAAAAGACTAGTGACTACGGCACTGAATATATGTTGCGGCTGGCATCTCTACAAAGGGAGGTCAAAGGTTGAGTCAACTGAAGCGCGGCAATCCTGCAGCTGGTGTGGATTTATTAACTCTGTCTTATCAGACACATTTCACCCTATTTTCATCAAATATTGTTGGTTCACAGAGTAAACTTTAAAATGCCAACATGCCTACTATAATCACTCCAGTGTGTTGTTGGTGTGTGTTGTCAAAGTGCAAATAGAAATGGACGAGCTGGTAAGAATTGGAGAAATAAAAACTGTTGGTGAAAATCATTCGGATACAGTGCCCGAAAACACTGAAAAAAAAGAACAGCTAAATCTCGCTCTTCTCTGAGAAAGAAAACTGTGTCTTATTAAAATTACAAACACTTCATTCAAATGGTCAGTCTCATTAGTAAGAAAGATGCCATTTCATAAGCAACGCGCTGAAAATATGCAATAGTTAAAGAAAAACATGTATGCATGACTGTGGGATACTGGATAGGCTGTTGTCCTGCCTGAAGGAAGGACAATCAGCCCAGGAGATTTAGGGTTGACTAGAGCGTAGGAGGCACGGTGGCGTGGTGCTTAGCACTGTCGCCTCACAGCAAGAAGGTCCTGGGTTCGACTCTGCCCAGTGGCCTTTCTGTGTGGAGTCTGCATGTTCTCCCCGTGTCTGCGTGGGTTCTCTGCGGGTTCTCCGGCTTCCTCCCACAGTCCAAAGACATGCTCTGGGGATCAGGTTGATTGGTAACTCTAAATTGCCCGTAGGTGTGTGGATGTGAGTGTGAATGGTTGTATGTCTCTGTGTTAGCCCTGCGATTGGCTGGCGACCAATCCAGGATGTACCCTGTCTATCGCCCGAAGTTGGCTGGGATGGACTCCAGCCCCCCCGGGACCCTGCGTGCAGGATAAGCGGTTTGACAATGGATGGATGGATGGATGGATAGAGCGTAGGATTAAAGGTGACTGGCTGGTCCTCTGGTGTGGTCAGAGCAAGGTGCAGCCGAATAAGCTCAAAACTGTAGACATGACAGCGGACATTAGGAGGAGCGCCCCAAACATTGCCACTCCCTCGCCCCTAACCGTACTCAACAGCACTGTGTCTGCTGTGGAGACCTTCACGTTTCTGAGATCCACAATCTCCCAAAACTTGAAGTGGACCTTCAACATTGACACCATCACAAAGAAACCCTCAGCTGGCGCAGGAAGTACAACATCTGCCAGGAGTGTCTGGTCCTGTTCTACTCTATGTATCTATTATATATACAGTGTTTCGCGTAGGTTTACAACTTTGGGGGGCAGCCCGAGTCCTCACTAAGGAAAGTGGATCACATCACTCCAGTTCTGAGGTCTTTACACTGGCTTCCTCTCCAACAAAGAATTTGAAAATCCTGCTGTACTCAATAGAAATAGTTTAGGGGCCAAAATACATGTCTGACCTGCTGCTACCATGCCGACCCCTAAGGCCGTCTGGAACGTTCTCCTCTCTGCTCCCAGAGTCGGAGCCGAACGTGGTGGAGATGCTTTCAGTTTTTCTGCTCGAAATATCTGGAACAAACTCCAACAAAGCTGCAGGCTGAGACCCACCTGCTCCAAATTAGGATCGAAGACTTTTCTTCTTGCTGCTGCTTTTTAGCTGATCCAGATTCAAAGCTTTTCCAGGGAATAAAAAGAGGTTAAGGCAGTAACCTCGGTTCTGGGAATATTGGTAGGGTTGATATATTGGTCAGACGGCTGCCATCACAGCTGGATCCTCAATTACTGCAGTGCGCAGATAAGGGAAAGTGCCATTTTAAACGACATAATCAACAAAACACAGATTGTTCTTTAATGACCGAGTGAATAGCCCTCATCAAACACGAGCAAGAAAACGGAAAGCAATAACAATAAGCTCTGACAAGCCCTGAGGTCTTTGTACACTACCATATCAATCCCGGATGTAAATTCATCATTATCTTTTTGAAAGTGAATCGCTCATAACTAACAATAGTGCCTATGCATTATTACCATGCCCCAAACTCTTTTTACACAATAATTCAATAAGATACTTTAATGGAATTGTACACTTGTGGGTGTACATGGGGACTATATGTCTTCAGAGGGAAATTACATATCTCTTTGCTCTCCTCAAACAAGTGGAAGTGGAGCCACTGCTGAGGAGGGAATATCAGAGGACACACATGACCTCGCCATTTTAAGGGGAGCTGATGAATTTTAAGGGCCTTGTGGGGCTCTATCCTGACACAAGTGGGTCAGTGCCAGGCATTGATACCTGGGTTCAATAGATAGCACTGAGTACCTGCCACATGGTTGAATCCCAAGTTTGAGATCCTAAAGCCTTTGACCACATGCCTGTCAGAAAACACAACACGCTTTCCTGCCTGCCTGGCAGCAACATTTGTGCTGCTCAATGCCCACGTGCACTTTATCCTCACAAGAGAGGTGGTCCATACGTTTGTTTTTTCATGCATGCCTGAACTTTAGTTAGTGGCAAAGATATCATGGTGATAATTCAATCAAACTTCTTATTAAAATCTTATTTTTGTGATTTTCACCACAGGGAGATTGATTGGCCCTATGAGGCCAGTGTTTGGTCTGTTCATTGTTGGGCTTTTGAAGAAACATAGCGACCTGCTCAGTATTTATATATATTATAATTATAATATGGGTAGATGAAATCCAGCGTTCTGATAGGTTAAGAGTGAGTCACGGGGTGTGCATTATTGAGCGATAATGTACAGTACCTGTTCACATTTACCCGAGCGTTCCATATATGTATGTGCACTCAAAGTAACAGGTTAGATTTTGCACAACCGTTAATTGACATTTCAGTTTTTATGATTATTATTATTGCTTAAATACATAAGAATCTTATTCAAAGGTCACAAAATGAAAAAAAAATTGCTTTAAGGTGACCAAAAATGCTTTTCTTTGTGACTAGCACTAAACTAGCTGCTGTAGTAAAAACAGGAGAATGGCTTTGACCAAAATGTATTTTTTACATTTTACAAATGCACATAAAATCTCACCCTTCACTAAAAGCTAAAATTTCCGGGTTTCTTCCCATTTATTGCACATAGTCTGGGTAAATGAGCCATTAAAGTGATAGGTCACAGGTTCTGGAATAGTATGCAACATCTGTGAATTACCATTACAGTAGTTAAGGTAATGTGATCATTTCTTCAGTTATTCGCCCGTAGCCAAGTAGGTAATGGACAACATGTATATATTTTGTTTCTGTTATAGTTCTAAACTAATGTATTGGTCTTCCTCGCTGACACACTCTCGGATCTTAGCACCTTGGTGAGAACGATGTCAGCATATCAGAAAGAAATAAGGGCCGAAAACCACAAAAAAAGCAGGCACAAGTTTAGAAGAACTGTAAATGTTCTTGCTAGTGTCAAATATATGAAGCAGCCCATCAGTTCTATCCCTCATTTTAAATTAGAGGGGCAGTAGAAACCGAGCGGAAAAAAACTCCCTGGAGCTTGACGCTCAGTAGACTCCTGCACGAGCAGCTGCCTCTGTTGGTGTGTTCCCGGACCCCTCTGAATGATTTAAACCGCCCCCGGATAAAAAAAGATCTTCACGAAGGGAAGGAAAGCAAGGCCACTCCTCAGGGCAGAACATGACATATATGGCTGGGAAAATGTTATTCTGTTGAGCTGCAGTGCATCAGTATGATCTCAAAGCGGCACGGAATAGCGGCGGTCATTTTTTGCTGTCACATGGGACGCAATTCCCCCAATATTCCATAATCCAAACCCCAAAAAGATATTTTGAGACTTTCTGTACTTTTTCTAGAGACATTTTTTAGGTTCATTTTAGGTACAGTCCATCTGATTCATTTCAGCAATTAAGTGTGACGAGCTCCTGGATTGTGGAATGCTCAAGAGCATCGTGGTTTAATTAAATATTGATGATTTCAGAGGGAGGTGGCAACAAAGTGCTCTTCAAATCCTCGTGATTTTTTTTCCTGCTCCACTCAGTAATCTCTTTGTAGCCCCGTCCACTCGTTAATTTGACACTATGTCAGGTGAACGACTCCCTCCCGCTTTGAATCAGCGACAACTACAACAGCATCAAATCTGTCATTGTGACAGTCAGAGAAAAACTGATACGTGTTGGACTTTTTGTCACCGGTGACAAGAGCTCAATATCCGGCCTAAACAAGAAATTACTATTAAGTTGGAATTGGAATCACTTCCCCACCTGTGAGCAGAAGGGAATTAGAGGCCAACAGGGACACTTTAATGTCTTTATTAGTATTCAGTCCAATGGTCACCATGGAGATTGAGATCTGTGGCCCACCACTGCTAACAAATATCAGTGTCAATTCCTCCTCTGAAATAGATGATTCTTTCACAGTCGTTTGCGTCTAGTCGGCCACGTGCCTGAGAGGACATCGGCTTGAGGTTGCGTCACCGTGATGACGCAACCGCAATCAAGTAAAACTATTTAGTTCAAGTAACTTCCCTTTTAAATGTCATTCTATCATAGTCAAATTAATAATTATGTTCCCCCCACTACACTGCAATTATTTAAAAAAGGGCCTGTGTTAAATCAACATGCTGGGTCATCATGAAAGCAGGAAGCGAGATGCTGTAGCTAGCTTTACTCGCATGTTAGTGTTCCTCTGACTGTAAGCACCCCCTTTCCCAAAGCTGTCTGATGTCACTGTTGTGTGCTGATTGCAATGCCAACCAGCCCTCCTTTTCCGTCCTTGTTTTCAGGGAGAGAGAGAGGGGACATGTTTAGGGGCGGAGGGGACGGGGGGTACGGGGGTGTTCAATGGGAGTCCCACAAAGAATGCCTTTTCATGGGAACGAATCCCCCGTCAGCTGAGAGATCTCACCCGTGGACCAGAGAGGCAGACACCCGGAACTAATGACACCAACGAGTGACCCCTTTTCCTGTGGTGGCATCATTATCGCAATGCACTTGGAAACAAACATAGCGCATGTAAGCTGCACCAGAAGGAAAAAGCTTAAGCTTTTTCCTTCTGGTGCATCCATTTCCTCAGAGAGGATTAACACAGCTATGTGCACGAAGCCCGCTCCTCCATGACGTGGCCTCCTCTACCACCCTCGTACCTGAGCACAATGTTCTCCCCATACACACACGCACACGAAAGAAGGCATTACAACACATTCACACGGGGGTTAGGAGTTCAATGCTCCTGAATAGGGGAGGAATTTAAATCTCAATGCATCGTTGGGCTGGAAGCATCACGATGGCATTCAGTCGCTGCCAGGCAGAGGGGCCAGTGCCAGCCTGCAACGCTGTTGAGTGGAAAGTCCCTTAGTGACACACAGACCGAGCTGCAGGGATCGTCACAGAGCGCGAGGAGCGGACAGGACCCACTCGGAGGTCTAACGCCCAAACCGGCTTGCTTGAGGGTTCGGGGAATAACAGAAGCAGCAACCGGAGGACGGCTTAATGGACCCACCACCTCCCCCCCTCACCTTTCCCCCTCCACTCCTGTGGGACGTGCTGGGAAAAGTATACAGAGAGAGTCAGCCTGCTGCTGAGGATTCAGAATCATCATGCTTTTGGTTGCTCTCATTAATAGCAACTTCGGTCATTGAGGACCCCCGCCCCAAAAAAAGCCTGGTGCTTTAACACCCTTCCTCCCGATGACGTACATGCACACCCACTCCCAAGAACTCCGTTGTCTTTGCACTCCAGTGCCTACAGACATACATAGATTCTTATATTATTTAAAGAAAAAGAAGACAACAGCAGCTCGAGCTCCTGCAGTTTGATCACATATTTACGCGACGCGCATCCACAACCGTGTGGGGAGCTGACCTAATTATTTATCCCATGAACGCGTCCGTTACGAGGCTTCCCATCACCTATGCACGCGGTCTATCGCCCGCACCCGCTTGGCATTTGGTTATCTGACCTTTCAGGGTGGGGGTGGGGGGGGGGGGGGGGTGCCATGCGTGTTTTATTGTGGTACTCACCGTCAAAAAAGGGCGGCTAACCTCGAGTTGTGTGGAGACTTTTTGTTGTTGTTGTTGACCTTCTCCTGTCTCAAGTCCGGTCGTCCAGCATGGCAAGACTGCGCTGGATTGAAGCACGCGCCGCCGTATTTGGCCCCGTCGGAAGAAGGATGCCCCCCTCCCTCACTCCTTACCCTCCCCGGGCAGAAGAGATGAACGGCAGCGAACGGCAGTGTCGTGTTATCCCTCCTTCCTCCTCGCGGCCGCGCAAAGGACGTTTACAGTAGGAGTGCAGCGTCTCGCTACCTCGGCAGGAAAGGAGACTTCTCCAAGAGCCCGCGGACAGCGCCGGTGCTGAAATCTTTTCTCTCTCTCTCTCTCTCTCTCTCTCTCTCTCTCTCTCTCTCTCTCTCTCTCTCTCTCTCTCTCGTCATGCCCCCTCCCCTCCTTGGGTAATTAGTAGGTTCACGTATGATCTTTTGAGGGGTGTAGTAACCTTTTGGATTATGTATTATTCGAAAAGACAAGCTCACATTCATAATTGAATAGCGGGATTCACGTAATACATGTTGAATTATACAGCCTGCTACCGATTGGTCTACTATCGATGAAGAATACCTAGAAGAACAACATAACTATTTTTGCTTTGTTGAGTGAGGCATCTATATGACGATTAAGAGTCAATTGTCTTCAATAATTGTATGCTGTTTATTTTTAAACTTGGTTTAAAAAATATCCCAAATACCAGACCAACACCATAAAGAATGGCATACAAGATTAATAATTTATAATAACAATGAATCTAAAGTTATACCAACCTCTACATAGGACTGTAAATATTGCAACACACGTGGCTCCTTCCGGGATCGGTTCCACAACTAATATAAATATGGTGACATGTTTGTTTTTCATCAATTTATGTGTGTATGCTCGGAAAAGCAAACCGCTGTGTCTGTATTATTGCAGCTGGTTCTCAGGTTGATGTACAGTATGGACTGTGTGTGTGTGCGCCCACTATGTTGTTCCACAGCTTGCTGGTTCAAAGGGAAAGTCATGCATCATTGATGAAGACGTAAGTGCACGCTGACCCATTGGTCTTAAAGGAAGAGGCAGAGATGGTGTATATACAATATAATACATACTATATAATATCAGGGAAACCTGACCCCTCACGTACCTGCCTATAACCCTTCCTTGTGATTCCCTACGCTTTGCAAACCAAACTGGGGATGGATTTTTCCCTCATGTGAGCTTGAGGTTCTCAAAAGAAACTCCAACCCACTTTCTATAAACACTATTATCATCACACAGGATCGATTAATTAATTATTTTCCTTTTTAGTGTCTTTCCCACTTTTTATCCAGTACAGGTTTGTCTGCACCGTATTGAGGGAAGTTGCTTTTGTCATACATACATACATACATGTTAAAAATCCTTCAGGTCATCAAGACACTCGATCCAGGTGACCTTTGTCGTTGTCCCAGCTGATGTGTTGCTATAGTGCCCACACGCCTGAGCTCATGTGCTACTAAATAGCTATCTTAAAATATGTTGATGTTGATTTGATATTTAAAAAACAGCTGAATTGCATGATATCATTTTAAGCTACACACATAAATGACTCTTAAATATGACACGTTTTTATTTATACAAAAGAAATCAGTTCATCTTGGATCTTAACTGGATAAAGCTGGGACTTAATAAACACATTAAGTCTATTAATCTTGGATCCTGGGTTGTGCTGGATGGGATGATTCATTATTTTGCATGTAGTTTAAGCCTCAGCGGTTTAGCAACATTATTGACCTGGCCTCCACGCGGCTCAGCTGGAAGCATTAAAAATTGAGCCATTTACAGAGTTTTCAAACAACTGTTTCAGCTTATATTAGCTTGTAACAGTGGTCATTTCAGCTGAGACTTCTTCTTTTTGACAAGAAAAACTCTGCTGGATTGGATCTGTCACCGTTATCGGGAGAAGAACTAAAGCTCGACAAGCTTATCGGATAACCAAAGGACTTTTGTGTCCTTTGTTTAAAATCCTCAGTCTTTGTCAGACCACAGTGGTTGTCCATGTCCCAGTATCATTTCTAGAAGCCCTTATCTCTTCTGTCACTGCAACTTTCAATTATGACCTCTCTTTCCAGCATACATAACAGAACCAAAAGCAACAAACGATGTAGAGGTCAAGCATTATTCTTTCCCAAAGGCAATGTGACGGAAAAATAACGGGGACGGGGAAAATGCTTGCTTTGGGAAATGGCAAGAAATCTCTTCCGTCAAAACATTTTACCCGGAAGCTCTTGGCGAGGGGCTTCAGGATCAGCCTGTGCTTGAGGCCTAGGTGAGTGAAAAGATTTAGTGAAAGATGACTGCACCTCTTATCTCAAACTGACAGATGTTTCAGAAGTGGTCTATCAAAACATAAATTTAAACACTTCATTGAATATTGTGTGCATTGGAAATTTTAATATTTTGTGTCTCAATCCTCATCCTCATCGTATGAGATACTCCATTAAGAAATCCCTGCTGTATGTTGTTGTGAAGCCTTCCTTAGCAAAGCTTTAGACTGTTGGCTGGAAAAAGACCTGTTGGTGCCAATGCCCATACTGTTGCTAAGTAACTGATATAAATGTCCTCTGATTCAGCCAAATTATTTTTTTCAAAAATTGGAAAGTGTGAGTTTTGGGCTTTTAAAAAGTAAAGTCAGTTTAAAAGACCCACAAACTTGTGTACAGGATAAGCGGTTTGACGATGAAACTGTGGTCTAGCATCCATTTAGAAATGTGGTGCTTAAGTAATTGTATACAGCATTTGCTATTTGCTCACATTCCAATGGTCGGGACTCAAGAGATTCATTTGAATATCACAATGAATCTGAATTACCAGTTCCTGATGCTAAACCCCAGACAACCAAATTTTTGATCGCCATGAATTAAGATTGTCCAACTCTCCCCACCAGCCTGATGGTGGGAAACAATTATTAGAAGGGAGATTTGATCCATCACACAGAGATCACACAGGACTGATAATCTGTAGAAGGGATTTTAATGACTGGGGATTTCAATGAAAGGGGGACAGCCGAGTGAGGACGCCAGAGGGACGGAGGCAGGTGGCACGGCAGGTCAGAACAATATTCAAAGATGAAGTATTAGTGGTGTACGCATGGGGAAAAAAAAGGATTTGAGTTACTTCTAAATTGTAATTCACTGTTCAATTCAAATGTGCTCAGGATGAACTGAGGCTGCGTGGTCTTCTTCAGGAGCAGTTCACTGGTCACTCAAAAATGACTTTTAGACAGTTTCACAATAATAAAATATCATTACAGATCACTACCGCAAAACATACAGTATCATGCTTGCAATAAAGGGTTTATAGGACTGTAGCTTGTTGGGGGCGTGTGACCACAGCAGTGCACCGATCAGAATGCTGAGGCAGATGTGATTCCATTCTTCTTCATTGAGTATTATTATGGGTGTAGATGTGTGTGCATATGTTTGAGTGGCTCTACAAGAAAACAGAAACAAAGAAACATCAGCGCACTGCTAATGCTGAGCAGGAATAATGAGCAGTAATTGTCTACAGCTAACAATGGGTGCACATCACTTAGTAGCCATATGCTTTCCCAACCTGGATTAGGGGATGCTTAACAAGCATTAGCATTCAGCTAGCGGAATTTGTGCTAATACATAAACATTTTCTATCTAAACATACTTCACAACACTTTTCTTTCACTCATGGTTAGTGGTTGGGTGAAACCATTTATTATGGAACAACTGTGTTTACTCTTTTTAAATCATAATGACAACAGAAACTACCCAAATGACCCTGATCAAAAGTTTACATACCCCAGTTCTTAATATTGTGTATTGCCTCCTTTAACATCAATGACAGCTCGAAGTCTTTTGTGGTAGTTGTGGATGAGGCTCTTTATCTTCTCAGATGGTAAAGCTGCCCATTCGTCTTGGCAAAAAGCCTCCAGTTCCTGTAAATTCTTGGGTTAGGGTTAGCATGAACTGCACGTTTGAGATCTCCCCAGAGTGGCTCAATGATATTGAGGAGACTGAGATGGCCACTCCAGAAACTTTACTTTATTCCGCTGTAGCCATTGACCGGTCGACTCGGCCTTGTGTTTTGGATCGTTGTCATGTTGGAACGTCCTACGCGCAGCTTCCAGGCTGATGAGTGCAAATTTTCCTCCAGTATTTTCTGATAACATGCTGCATTCATCTCGCCATCAATTTTGACCAGGTTTCCTGTGCTTGTGTAGCTCACACATTACATTACATTACATTACATGTCATTTAGCGAACGCTTTTATCCAAAGCGACCCCCAAAACATCAGCGATCCACCTCCATGTTTCACAGTAGGAATGGTGTACCTTTCATAGGCCTTGTTGACTCCTCTGCAAATGTAACATTTACGGTTGTGACCAAAAAGTTCAATTTTGTTCTCATCACTCCAAATGATTTTGTTCCAGAAGTTTTGAGGCTTGTCTCTGTGCTGTTTGGCGTATTGTAAGCGGGATACTTTGTGGCATTTGCGTAGTAATGGCTTTCTTCTGCCGACTCAACCATGCATCCCATTTTTCTGTGTGCCTCCTCGTTGTGCATCTTGAAACTGCCACACCAAATTTTTTCAGAGAGTCCTGTATTTCAGCTGAAGTAATTTGTAGGTTTTTCTTTGCATCCCGAACAATTTTCCTGGCAGTTATGGCTGAAATTTTCGTTGGTCTACCCGACCATGGTTTTCTTTCACCCGAATCCCTCATTTTCCACTGCTTGATTAGAGTTTGAAGAGTGCTGATTGGCATTCTCAATTCCCTGGATATTTTTATATCTCTTCCCTGTTTTATACAGTTCAATTACCTTTTCCCGCAGATCCTTTGATAATTCTTTTGCTTTCCCCATGACTCAGAATCCAGAAACGTCAGTGCAGCACTGGATGAAAGACGTAAGGGTCAGTCAGGAGCCCAGAAACTCCCTGACCTTTTATACCCACACACCGATTACAAACAAACAAATCACAGGTGTGGATGGTTACCTTTAGTAGTCATTTAAACCTGTGTGTTAACTTGTCAAGTCAAGTCAAGTCATTTTATTTTGTATAGCCCATAATCGCAAATTACAAATTTGCCTCAGAGGGCTTTACAGTCTGTACACATACAACATCCTCTGCCCCGAAACCCACCATCGGCACAGGAAAAACTCCCCAAAAAATGAAAAAACCCTTACAAGAGGGAAAAAAGGGAAGAAACCTTAGGGAGAACGTCAGAGGAGAATTCCCCCGGCATTCTAAGCCTATAGCAGCTTAACTAAGGGCTGGTCCGGACTAACCTGAGCCAGCCCTAACTATAGGCAGAATCAAACAGGAACGTTTTAAGTTTTACTTTAAAAGAGCTGACCGAATCTGCCCCCCGGACTGAAAGTGGAACCCGGTTCCACAAAAGTGTGGAACTTGTGTGCATGTTATCAGGCCAAAATCACCAGGGTATGTACACTTTTAATCAGGGTCATTTGGGTAGTTTCTGGTATCATTATGATTTAAAAAGAGTAAACGCGGTTGAATGATAATAAATGGCTTTACCCAACAACTAACCACAAGTGAAAGAAAGGTTTTTGTGTTATCATTCATATTCTCTGAAAAATGGCCAAGAAATCATTAATTCTGCCAAGGTATGTAAACTTATGAGCACAACTGTAAATACCTGTAGGCAACCATTGTTCCCGAGTTCCCTGGTGGAGGCAAAAGACAGGCACTAAGGATGGTCAAAGGACTGCCCTGCCCGTTGATTGCAGAGACCAGCAGCTCCTCAGCTGAGATGTTCTTTTTATCACAACACACTTTCTAAAGCCTTTCACCCTTTTTAAATACTTTTGATTTTAAATCTTCAACCAAGATGTCTTCTGTCCGTCCGGAGTTTCTTCATTTTTTGAACACAACAGTCTTACAAAACACAAACTGTCGAGTGTAATATGCAGTTCTCATTCCGTGAAGTTGCCCAGAGACTACATAGTTTGTTTACGTCACAGAGTTCATGTTTGTTTTAATTGGAAAAAAAAATAATAATGGAATCTGATGCCGCCACATTGTTCTTTTTGTTGTTATTTAAAAAAGAATGCGAGTTGTAGCTTAACATTGACTGCTTTCCCCCTTTCAGACTGTCTCTCCTCTGCAGTCGCTTATCCCACACTCGTAGTAATTGGATTTCTGTTCTCGCGCTGGAATCCGATAGACCGCTGCTAAACACGGGCCTCTTATCTACACGTCCATCAGCACGAACCGGTATGACGAAACAGAAGAGAACAACGCAGACCATCAGGGGCGGGGGGTGTCTTTATATGTGGAGCACAGCTGCTCTTTGTCACGCCGTGGAGCGACATGTGGCTCGCCTCGGGACAGGGCACTGTGATTTTATCCAGGTGCAGCCTCCAGACTGATGCTCTTCAAGCCTTCACCAAGCCACCTTGTCCTCGTCCGAAGATTTCCTCCTTACAGACAGACTGAGCTCAGTACACATCTTGGTTTAGCCCGTCACGTGGATGTTTTTCCAAATTGAATTCAAACTGTGCACGTAGGCCTCATGACCATTTCCTCAACCCTCGGGGTTGATTAATGATTCGGAGAGTTGCTCTTTCCCTCAGACAATTTGACGTCTCTGTCTGACTATGCAGATTCATTACCAGATCTGACAAAGCCCCATTTTTCAGCATCACTCCCCAGAGCTGACAGAGTGGATCTGGCACTGAGGCATTACGGACCGCAAGCATCCATTAGGACCAGGGGAGGGCAGGGCCAAACCCAATGTCTAACAGCTTGAGCTTTTGAATTTAATTAAATATGTCACAGGTTTATTCTGCCTATTCACGGCCTGGACGCAGTATTAGGGGACAGGTCTTGTCTCCTGCTAGTAGGAAAGAGAAAGTACCTCATGTATCCCCTACCGTGAGCACTGAGCGACATGTTTCACGCTCTGAACAAATGGTTTGAGAGAATAGACGTTATATATATATATATATATATATATATATATATAAATATATATAAATAAATAAGAAAACACAAACCAGAATTGCCCATCTGCTTCAAATAACAGTGTAGTTATAAAATGTAGTTTAGGGTTTCGCAATCCTTAAGCTCTGGAGTCCACATTGGTGAATAAAAACAAAACAATAGAATCTATAGAGCCCTGTCACGTGTCTTCAAAATGGGCTGTAGAAGCTGCTCATTGTGAAAATAAAGACTTCAGACTTTATAGAATCACATTAGATTTCTCTGAGGATGAAATTAGTTCAAATCTTTTGTCAACAATGATTAATCCATGCAGAGAAAAATGCACTTAATCCAAGAGCTCAATTTCCTGTGTTTTTACTCCTGAATGCTTCGTCGCGAAGCCATTATGCTTCTTCATCTTCCACTCTGCTTGTATTCATTTCGATGACCTAAATCTGAAAACTTGGCAATATCCTCGAAGTTGAAGATAATCATGAAGATGTTCTGCATGTATTTTGCTGATGTTGAGTTGTAAACTTGAGATGCCCCCATGACATCGGAGTACTCTCCGCTCACACCCGCACACACTGAGCAATCTGTGGCCCCCAAGGTAACCTGCTTCTGCTGCAGTGGGCTCTGAAAGGATCCGACAGGGTTAATTAATAAGACATGAAGTGACAGAAACGGAAACATCTGAGACCACCACAGACGGTGGGGTGAGTCAGGTTCAACCTCCCAATTTCCCCCTCGAACGCACCTCATGAAGTTTTCTCTTTGGTTTATTTTGAGAAACCATCCGAACCATGACGTCTCGCTGTCTTTGAAATATGGAGGTTCATTTCTGTGCACTCCGAGGAAGGGAGTAATGAAAGGAAAAGCCATTAGCCCACGCATATGGGAAGCACCTTCCCTGCCTCCTTTGCGAGCAGATAATGATTCAGAAATTAGAAGCAGATAATGTTTGGAGATGCAGCCCAACAGAGCATTTTAGCACAATTTAATATTTGATGAGACCCATTCCTTTAATGGAGATGCTGTGTTCCAGCAGCACCTGGTGATGGGGGAAGATCACAATATGCTGGACGGGGTCAACAGTGCGGATGTCAAGTACAGATACAAAGAAAACATCAAATCAACCCACAAGTCATTGTGTAGTTTGTTGTTTTAAAGCTCAAAAAATCCTTCATTAACTACATCAAAAGCACCCCTGTGCCTCCTTAAGAACCCATTGCCACATCCAATGCATATTAATCAGCCAGCTATTCCATTCTACTAGAATCATTGTGGACAAATAAAACATAATTGGACGGAGTGTGGACGGAGAGGGGGAGGGTATGACAAGCCCATTAGGAAAAAACTGATGCAAAACAGACCGCTGCAGGCCGAAACACAGCGTTGCAATAATCAAATTACTTTCTTCCGCACATCCTCCACAGTTACAGTACAGCTGCCTCCCCAAATCAAATATATCATGCGGCAACTGCAGAACAGGGAACCATCTTCATGTTAGGTTCACTCAATAACAATTTTTGCCTCGTCAAGACTTTGTGGTTGTAGTTTAATCAATAAATATTTTACCAGTGAGACGAGCACAGGCAAAAACACACAAACATCTATCCCCAGTGCAAAATAATGAATAATGACAAAGCAACGTGGGAAAATGAGAGAGAACTGGTTGAGAAAGAAGGTTTAATTATGATTTCTCAACTTCAGCGAATAAGGCTTTGAAAGTGTTTTTAACTAGACACATTTGCTAGTTGATGCATAGCTACACCTCAGGTGTACATTTACTAAATACATTTAAAAAATAAAGAAAAACACAAATTCCTTGATAGAGTTGGAGGGTTGACCACAAGTAGGAGAGAAATGAAGGACAGTAACAACAGTCATTACACACTAACACCTTGTCAGCCGCCATGCTCCCATGTACTTCAGTAAGAAAGCTGTTCTTAGCTCACATGCATAATTGATCCAGTCACTGCTTAGATGAAAGACTGAGATGCTGTGAAGCACAATGAAAGATGGAAAAAAAAACGTTACCTTTGTCCGGACCCTAATGTAAGAGGAAATGGACCTCCACTTATCGCAGATGCGCTGCTGTTGGTGTGTTGTTCTCTTGTCGGAGGCTGCTCTCAACAGGCAATGGTGAAGAGGACAATTATTTCAGTTACTACTTCCAAGTTTACACACTGCATCACATAATTTAACTTAGAAGTGCATGTAGTTGTGACATCATGACAACCCTGTGTTTTCAAAGCCTTGAGTGCGGCACATTGTCCACTGCCATGCTTGATTGTGTCTGTTCCCACCTTGTTTTTGCAATAATTACCATATTTGGACCGTAGAGGACTGACACTGTTGTGGAGACGCAGTACACTGCTCTAACAACCAGTCAATCACATGGTAGCCCCGGTATAACACTGAGCCCAAAGGTTTATCTTCTATTTTCAATTTTATGTGTCTTTGCAGCTACATAGTTGTTTCCTGCACTAAATTCAAGCTCTTAAAGCTGACAAGAGTGACGATTTCTTTCTATCCTGTTTTTTCCTGTATTTCTTCCTGTCACATACCTCTACAAACGTGGTAAAGCTATGGATTTACACATACACTGGTTCCTTGACGTGAGACAAGACGAACTGGCACAGAACAAAGGCACAAGACAACTTGACTAACTCTGTTTCCTGGACATGACATCCATGAATTCACATTATGTTGGATCAGAGGATTACTATCTTACATAATGGTGTTTTATGGTGTCTATGATTCTCGAAATGTCAGCTTTCAACTGCCGCACCTTATATATATAATATATAAGGCGCACCTTCAATGAATGACCTATTTTAGAACATTTTTCATATATAGCGCGCACCAGATTATAAGGCGAGAGCTTGGTCAGAGCTACACTAAAACTAAATGTTTCTTTTAACATAAATATAAATACAAACAGACAGGAATGTTATTCTGCAATAAATAAACTTTAAATAACTTAAAATATCTTGCTCTCCATAAAAATATATCCAGTCAGAATTATACAAGTTAGAAATATGAACATGCTGCAAAAAAACGCCTGAAAAAATAAATAAAAATTGTGACAGCTTGTGCTTTAAGTAAACATTAAAATAACAAATCAAAACATTTTACTTTCTTTGCTTTTGTCATTTTATATAAAAAAAAACTTGGATTTTAAATATCACAAATGATTTTACTCTCCATAAAAATATCTCCTGTCAAAACTATACAAGTTAGAAATATGAACATGCTGCAAAACAAAACAAAACCTGGACATATAAATAAAATGTGTGCTTTTCAGAAATAACAAATAACGATGCAAAACATTCAGTTTTCTTTGCTCTTATGCCATTTCATCAGAGCTGGATGCTTGGCATCTTTTTTTTGGCAACAAGTTGGTTTATGTTTGGCGTGAGGTCCCGTGTTGTGGAGACTCTCAGGATGGACTGAAGGTGCTCATCAGTGAGACGACTCCTGTGTGCTGTTTTGTTTGTCTTCACTGAGAACAGCTTCTCACGCAGATATGTGCTAACAAACATGCACAAGGTTCGAGCCGCATGTAGACGGAGCTGGGACATTGCTGCGGGAATGGAGTGAATAAACAGTGACGTACTTTGTCTTTAGTGTCCCATTACACTGCAGCTCAATCAGCTCCATCTGAATCTGCACAGGTGCAGTTTCCACGTCGACGGCAAATGGGTTGCGAAACAACTCAAAATTATTTTTTTGTTCCTCAAAATCACCAAAGCGCCGTGCGAACTCCGCGCGCAGTGCGCTCAGTTTATCATCCAGTGCGTATTTGGGAACACCGGTGTGTTGCATTACTTGGCAACAGGGAAAGTGGGGCAAGTTGCACTGGTGCATTTGTGTCTCCCATAAAATCAGCTTCACTTGAAATGCCTTCACTGCGTCATACATGTCAGTGATCATGCGGTCACGTCCCTGGAGCTGGAGGTTTAAGGCATTGAGATGCGCGGTTATGTCAGCCAGAAACGCCACGGAAAGCGCTCGGCAAGGCAGCTAAAGCGCTGCATTATGGGATCTGTAGTTTATTTTGTTATCAGCGCTTCATATCGTCGGGCCATTAGTAACAATAATATAAAATGATCTCGCGGGCCAGATGTAATTGCATGCCGGGCCGGATATGGCCCGCGGGCCTTGAGTTTGACATATATGCCGTGTATCTACAGGATCGTGTTGTTGCAGTGATGTTGGGAGTCAGGAAAAGTTAGCTGTCGAGTGTCACGCCGAGGTTCCTAGCAGTCCAAGTGGGTGCACAGAGTTGCCAAAGTTGACCGTCAAGTCATGGGTCGGAGAGTCTTTTCCCGGAAAGAGACGTAGTTCAGTCTTGTCGGGGTTGATTTTCAGATGGTGAGCGGACATCCACCGAGAGATGCGAGCGAATGACAGCGCCGAGAGAGTTTGTGTAGAGCAAGAAGAGGAGGGGACCCAGGACGGAAGCCTGAGGAACTCCAGTAGTAAGAGGACAAGGTTCCGACACCGAACCTCGCCCGGTTACCCGGTAGGTGCGGCGGTTGAGGTAGGACGAGAGAAGGGAGAGAGCAGAGCCAGAGACACCAAGTTCCTGAAGGGAGGAAATAAGGATCTGGTGCTTGACTGTGTCAAATGCAGCAGAGAGGTCCAAAAGGATAAGGACAGAGGAGAGAGGGGCGGCTCTAGCAGTGTGGAGTTGCTCTGAGACAGCAAGGAGAGCAGTCTCTGTGGAATGGCCTGCCTTGAAGCCTGACTGGTGGGGGTCAAGGAGGTTGTTACGGTGGAGATAGGAGGAGAGTTGGTTAAAGGTTGCACGTTCTTTTGGACAAAAAGGGAAGAGGAGAGACCGGACTGCAGTTGTTCTCTTCAGAAGGCAGAGGAAGAGAAAATGCAGTGGCAGACATTAACCCCTGCTGGTCTGCTGTCGTGCTGTCGAGCTGGTCGAGCACTGCAAGAGGTCCCGGCTCAGATTGTTTGGAACCAACGTTTACCTGCCAATGTGGCCCCTGATCTCACAACGTGACCTGAGCGCCTGGCCTCAGGCAAAGTGTGACATGGTCAGGATAGATTACTGCTGTTTTGGTAGCTTGTTATGTGATCTACAAGGGTTTTCAGCCTTCCTTAGTCCAAGCTGTATTGCTTTGAAATGATCTTCAACAAACAAAAACGCAATGTTTGCTCTTGAAGCCACAGTAATTCATTTATATTGTTTTACAACATACATTACATACAAATAGCATACCACATTGTTGTTGTGTTTTTGCACTTGAATTGAAGTAGTCTGAGGTTCTTGATCGACGCAAGACTTTTGACATACTAGGAATACGTTGAAAAATTAAATAAACTTGTCTTAATGAGTACATTGGACTAATACTAAAAATATTTGTATTATAAATGTATATTTTTGTTTACAAGTTATAAACAATTTCTTTCATTACCCGTTGTGTGCATTTTTAAAACCAAACTTTTCTTCTTAGTTTTATAGCTGTATTTTACCCAGTGAATCATTATAACCTATTGTCCAGCTGCTGCAGTTTGATTTTTACCAAGTTTGCTGTAAATGTATTTGTGTTGCACTACAATTATAAGGATTAAAGTTGTCAGATAGTTCTATTCTCTAAATTAGGGGTGGTTGCAAAACAGCTTAAATTTAAATCAAGTGATAGTACTTCTACTTTGTTACAAATGTATAATCATTTTTTATTCCTAACAGAAACGTGAATTTAGTGAGATCAATGTACTCGCATATGCCTTAAAAGGATAATTATGGCAATCACGAGGTAACATACGTACCTTGATAGTCTGAGCTAAGACGTGCAACACTGCGCTGTTCATCTTCCTCTGCTTCATCTTGGTGCTTCCTTTGAGACTTTATTGAAGCTGCTGTCTTGCTACTGCCCGTAATCTGTCAGTCTGTGCCCACCAGCTCCACACGGCGCTGTAAATGGATTGTGAAGGCAAGTTGCACCGACAGCTAACACTCACAATAGCATTGAAAAAGACACCTACACAGTTTTTCTCCTACTTACATTTATTAGTTTTGTATGTTCTCCGTTAGATTGTTGTGTGTAGCACATTACTGATGAGGAATGGAGAACAAACACTAAGGCAGCCGTTTTATCTTTTAGTGGTTAAAAATGCGTCGTCCATCCCTGAAAAAAAAAAGCGACAGCTTGTTTCCCGAGATGTAATGAAAGTCAGAGATACAACTCAATAGCAGTGCTGGTTTTATTCGTTATTCCCTGTTTTACGCTCCTGACTGGGATACTTTTACAAGAAAACAATGTTTTTAGATTCAGCTGTAAGCCAAGTTATGGTTCTGGCAACATAGCAAATGTAAATCCAATTTAGTTTTCTACCTCTTATTTACCCATTTACCAAATCATCAGCTTCTGATTGATTCACTGTATCTAATCGATAATTCATCCAGTAGAGTGCACACGGCATTACACACATGACAACAAGTTAGTAGGTTTGGTTTCAGAGGTGGAGATGAAACAATTTATTATTTTTTCCCTTTTCTAGACCGACCTGGCGGAGATGTGCACTCTACCGAGCCCATGTTTCTTCTCTTGAAAGACCCTCAAGTCCAGACAGGTTCCTTGTTTGATCCATTTGGGGTGATCTGATTAAGCCCAACTCTGTGTAAGAATACACAGGGGAAGTTTAATAACAAGTAGGGATGAAGTTCTTCTCAGGACAGGTGCTTTAATAGGAAAGGAGAATACAGCTGTTGTCACTGCTAGATGCTGGTATCCAAAGCTTACCCAGTGCCATTAATATACACACTACCACTGTATCATACTCAGGTCTCTGGCTACACTTTACCCGATGGGATTCTGCACCAAAGAGAGCATCCAAACAAGAAGATGGTGGAAGTTGAGTTTCTTCTTTTTTTTTGGCCCATTCCCAGCGCAAAAATGTTCACAACAAAAGCCCAGGCCCATCTGTAAGCAGCAATTGGGAACTAACTCATCTATGTCCAATAACTTGACACCCTCAACTTTTCTTCCTGTGTTTCCACTCCTACAGCATTGAGGAGTATGGCATTGCACAGCACAGAAAGCTTTTAGATCAACTGCTATTTTTCTCATCATCAATCCTCAATCCTCTTGTAGTGGCCCATTAGGAGTAGTTTTCAGATGACAGGGTAGGGTAGCACATTTTAAAAGACAAACAGTATACATCTCTGATGACCTCAGGGTTACACAATGTTAACCAATGACGATTACAACAATCACAGGGAGTTGTATGGCTCATCATCATCACCGTGTATAATTACTGATCTATTTATGCCTCGGATAGAAGTTTAAAACAGCAACTCACCACCTTTTTTTAAGTGACCCATGCGGAATGTATCAAAAGTATTCAAACCATATTTCATTCATTCATTCGTATCAAACCATTAGTTGAAGAGTATTATAGTGCACTCTGTGATCCCATTTACCTCGTATTAGCATGACTGTACTGTAACCAGAAAGCACTTAACCAAAAGGAGTAAATGCACTAAAGATACATTGAGAGTGTATTTAGTGCCCATACAACCTCCTGATGTGATCAGGAATACATTTTAGACCATGTTAACGCCTTTTTCATCAGCCCATGTAGTGGAGCAACTTCAATGCGATGCTCAGAACACAGGTCTGCTTGTCAGGATATGCTGAATAGAGAACAAGAATGACAGGGATTGTTGGGATCAAAAACTGCAAAGAGAAGAAACATTTCAATGCAAAAGTGTTACGATATTGGATAATTATTATAGGGGGATTGGGTTGTTTTTGTCAAAATTCATCGACCCAACATACATCAGGGCAACTGTGGGTGAGTGGGGGAGCACGGTCGTCCTCCAATCAGAGGGTTGTCTGTTCGATCCCAGGCTCTGCTAACCCGCATGTCGATGTGTCCTTGAGCAAGACACTTAACCCAACATTGCTCCTGTAGCTGCGACTACAGTGTGTGAATGGTAGTTACTGATGGCAGGTGTCACTGTGTATGGTTCTCCTGTCATCAGTGTATGAATGGGTGTGAATGGGTGAATGATGTCATGTAGTGTTAAAGCGCTTTGAGTGGTCGGAAGAACTAGAAAAGCGCTATACAAATACAGTCCATTTACCATTACATCGGTTGACCCAGCAGCTGGGTTGTTTCGAACTCTTAAGTCTGTAAAAACCCCTGCAAAAGCGCGTAGGTAACCCCACACAGCCACCAACGTCTGACCCTACAGTGACAAAAATACTCCATTTTGGATCAGGAGCTGCCAAGGTAAGAACATTTCATCCTGCTTGTATTCATCAAAATGTTTTTTAAATTAAATCCTGAATAGGAAACTTGATAAATCCTACACATAGTATACCTTGCTGCAGTAGTTTTAAGTGACTTAAAAAGCTATCCTTTATTTGCTTATGGCCAAGTTTGGCTATTAGTAGTAAGCTAACATTAGTTAGCTTAAAATAGCTAACGTTAAACTATAGACTTGTGGAAATTTGTGATTTTCCGCTCAAGTAACTGAGTAACTCATGACAACCCATTTGCCAATTATAGCGCATGACTATTAACTTAATTCACTGATGTTAGCGTCCTTTACCGGACATTGTTAAAAGGCAATGATAACTTTTATAATCAATTTTTAGACAGTAAGAAGTCAATTTTAGTTTAACACCATTAAATCAGCCGAAAACATTTTTTTTTTGAACATCCACACAATCAGACACACCTGTGTTCACCAAGCTACAGGTTTCACAGTCAGAAACTACACCAGACCACTGTTTTTTCCCCATTTTGTTTAACGGGAGATCAGACACAAAATAATAAAGGACTTCATTCCTATAAGTCATTGCTATCTAGTGATCAATAAGCCTGTAATACAAAATGAAAAATACAAAAACTGTTCAGTTCAATAGTTTATACTTTTTTTGAACTGCACAAGTAATACAGCTCCATCTTATTTTATCTTCTTTGTTAGCCTGGAACGAACATGGTCGAGTGCCTACATGAGGCCAAGGCATCCAGACTCACCCGTATGTCCTGACACTGGGAAACGACAAACATCAAGCATCTCAGGCCTTCGTCATCATTGCTGGACAGGCTCTGGTACACGACACACCGCTTCAGGCAATCGATGTCTGCTTCAAGGCATTCTTTGTGTTGGATATCAAATACCCGAAGCAATGTGAACATGAGTGGGAATTTCTGCAGAATGTTGTTTATAAAATGCCAGAATGGGGGTCCAAGTTAGTCAAGTTCCTCCAAAGTCGATTACTTGCTTGCAAGTAGAGCCTCAAGGGCAGCTGGTTAGTAAAAATGAACACCTGTTAGTTGTTATGTAAACTGGTGAGTTATAGCTCAGACTTGCTTTTTTTACGACAATAAAGTGAGTGTCTCTTTGTGGACACAACAAGAGATTTGAGGGTATCATCTTGTGGTTTTTCTACATTTTTTGACATTTTATACACAACAACTAATTAATTAATCATTTACATAATTGACAGATTAATCGATAATGGAAATAATCATTAGTTGCAGCCCCATTTTGTTGATAGTGATTTAAACTTACAATTCATTTTATATTGTGGATATTTTATGATATATTAATTTTAGAATTCCAATATTGTCAAGTGTTAAAATTGTGATATGTGCTTTGCATGATCAAATCTAGCATGTATTTTGTTACAGGTTTGTAGTTGAACAGTTTTATAGACAACAAATAGTGTGTAGTTGAATGAACCCAGAATTGTAGTTAATTTGACCCAGCATTTGGGTAGAATATATAACAACTATATGTAGCTGAAACAACCTAGAATTGTAGTTAATTTGAGCCAGCATTTGGGTAGAATATTTAACTCATCTGTTGGGTTAAAATGACCAACCCATCGTACTGGGTCAAATTAACTACTGCTGGGTTGGTGCAATAGTGACCCAGTGGTTGAGTTATAAAACAACCCAAATTGGGTTATTTTTAACCCAACCTTTTTTAGTGTGTGGCAAGTATTAATTGACAAAAAACATTCTTCTATCCTTTATTCTCATCAAAAGACTAATCACTGTAAATCAGATTCAGGTATCAAACTACTGCTCATGATCAAAACACGTTTGTCCTTTGGTACCTTCATAAATTATATATTTTTTGTTTTTTTTATTATTATTAATGCATCAAATGACTTTACTCTTCAACTGAATAGCCTCTCCCCAAGTCACAAAACATTTCTCAAACATGACAGATCTGTCATGACAAAAGAAAAAAGCTACTGTTAAAAATATAAATTCCAAAAATAGTAGTGGCAGGAGTAATTGTTGTCACAAGATGAAATAAAGGACTCAACCACTAGACATACTTCTAGCAGAGTAGAAAGTCTGATGGAAGAGAAAAGAACCACTCTTTGTATAAGATCTTTCTTCTCTGCGCTGTAGTAAATCTCACTAACTGTATTGATCTTGCTTCCATCTGGAAATAGCGTCGCGGGTGAGGCAGCCTCCACCATGTTGTTTTGTTCTCACATCCGTCCCTGTTTGTCTGTTGGCTGCTTACAGCGGCAGTAATAATGTGAATGTGATGGAGCACTCTCGGCCACGTTGGCCTCATTCCCCAATGGATGGACTTTATTATGATTCTAGTCCCTCCGGGACTAAGATCTACTCTGCCTACATGAAAGTGTATCGACGACAACAGATTTGAGAGGGCTGGAAACAAACTCTGAGCGCTGCTTAGTTTGCCGGTCAACATTTGAGATATCCCAAGAGCAGAATCAGCATTGAGAGCAATCCAGATAATGCACACTCCTTTTTCTGAGTCGGGTCTTTTTTAACAAGCTTTTTGGCAGTTACTCAGCAAGCTTTTTAGGTCTTTATTTTTATTCATCCAATTTCTGGTGATCCAACTGATCCCTCTAATTTCGCCTCAAACTAATCGGAGGAGAAGGTGCATAAACGGCACATTTCTGTGTGTCATTTCGGGCTTTTAGCATGCCATTCAACGCTACTTTATCACTGTGAAACAGCCAGGGCTGTTTTTAGGCAAAAGAAAACACTTCTTACGGAGCGGCTGAAAATAACTACCTGAAACAAACATACAAAAATAAAGGTAACAGGAAAACACTTACAACATCGGCGTTATAGCTTGCCACGAGGACGAGGGATGTGTCCTTGAAAGTTGACAATATATTTGTCAACTTTATTTTATTGCCCTTGATCATACTGGGCAATAAAAACCCAGTTTGATCCTTTCTAATTGTGGCTTTGCTAATTACTCTCATCAAACCGTGGGACACACTGTGCACCCTTCTTATCAAGTAGTGCAAGTAATGCTGACAAGCATTACCATCGATACAGTGTGCCAGTGTGGATGTTATTCTTTCTGCATCCGCTGCCCAGACGGGTTAGCTGGAGTCAGGGTATTATTACAGGAAGTAAGACAAATACACAAAACACATCAATGTCTGGCTTCCAATGGGGTTTGCTGTCCAGGAATTTGCTTCCATGGTTAAATCAGCAGTACTCAATAGAGAAATTGCTTTCTTTTTCTCAGGCAGTCAAATACCCCAATCGTGAATCACAGAGCAAATCATCGCTTCAGAAAAAATCAAGACACACTTGGAACAATAGAAAACTGAAAATCTACTTTAACAGCTATTTACCACGATCTCGGCTGGACCTGAAATGATCCAGAGTTGCAATCTATTGGTTTTGTGCATTGGGACAAAAATGGTCTTCTCTTGGAGTTTTGTAAATTTTTATCCTTATCTATGGTGAACACCCAAATTCTCATCCACGTGACCAAATGGTTAGAAAAAACATAGTATTATATATCAAGAAAGACTTATGGCAGAGGTGAGGGGGGTGGACTTGCTCAATAAAGAGGAATTTCAACGATAAGTCCACTAAGCATCACCACAAAGTGACTCATTTGTTTTTTTTACTCCCAACTATGGCGTTTTTCCTAGCTGTGTGTATTGTACATACATCTGACCCAAAGAAGTCCTGCCAACCACGCAAAGAAAGGGACAAATCTTGTTGATCGTCAAAAAAGCAATAATGGAATTGTGTCACTATTTCATGCCCTGCAGTGCGATTGTGTTGAAAATACATTTGAAATCAAATTTGATTGCCTGCATGAAAAGATAAAAAAAAAACAGATGTAATAAATCATTATTGCATCATTATATTTTACCATCACTGCATGAAAAGTGAGATTTTCGTCCCCGTAAACGCCCGGAAATCACCCTAATTTCCGACAATTTTCGACAATTTGCAACCCGCGCACGTCGCGTTTATCTGTGCCACAAATTGTCGGAAACGAACCATGACGTAGGTGGAGAGCTGGCGGAGGTGCGAATGGCCCGAATTAGCATATGAATGCAGCGAAACCGCGGGTGGCCGAGCCGAGCGGGCTTGAATATCCTTACTCCTTCTTGGATGAAACCACAACTTACGAACAAATAAAATCACTCGTGATTGGCAGCAAAACCCGTGGGCAGACCAGGCTTGAGTTTCCTTGTTCATGATTGGATAAAAACAACTTTCAATCACTCGTGATTGGTTGGCAGATCTGTTGCTATTGGTCACCCGCCTCATTTATTTATATATTCATATTATGCTGTATATTCATTTCATTGTTATCATATGTAGGCTACTACACTATTATTAGGATACCAACCAGGACGTCAATGAATTTCTAGAGAAAATGAACATTTGACACACGTTTATGCAAAGAAAGAGCTTTATTAACAACACACAAACAACAACTACATACAAAGTGAGGATCTGCCCACACTTGGGTAACGGCGGTTTAAAAACTACAGCTCAGTAAACTGTCCGTTTGCCTCCTCGGGGTTGTAGACCGTCACTGGCGCCGTGTTTTCCGAGGCAGGTCTGTTGTGCAGGCGGCTCGTGTGCGTGTGGCGACCGTACAATCCACCCCGAGACCCCGCCAACAACGCCGTCCCCTCCGTCCGACGTGAGCTCCACGGTGACGGATTTCCAGCGTTCCACCTCGTCATCAGCCAGCACACTTTGTCTCGATTCCAGCAGCTGTAAAAACAACAATGAATCGGTACTGTGCGATGCGATGCGTACGGACACAACACATCTATCAATGCACCTGAAACAAGTCAGCAAATAAACTCTGACCGTCTTTCTTCTCGCTCGACTCCGCGCTGAATCGTTTGCAGCTTCCGCTCGCAATGAGTGTTCCGGCTGAACCTGAAGCTCCTGCGTCCCGTCTCAAAATACGTCTCACAGGCATCTGGAAAACAATTAAATGAGTGTGGTATGAATTTTAAAAAATCATACGCAAGTCACAGTAACATTAAACAAGGAAGGAGAAACAGTGTCACTTACACACAATGACGTCGTCTAAATCTGGACTTTTCCCGGAGCAAATACGAGGTCACCGCCTCATTATGAGGCGAGATTAGTCTGTGAAAACAAAATGTACAGTTATGATCGGTATCTATACGTATATATTTCCTTATAGCGCAGAATGAAAGCATATTCTGTAAATCTGACCCTTGCTCCGGTTCGTAGCGCCTGTAGTTCGTCTCGGAGTTGTGAAGACGGCGCACCGCTTCCTGTAAACGACACGGCAAAGAAAACACACTTTAATAAAGCTGTTTCTGCTCACTTGTAAGGCTACTAGGCTACTCTTAGCTTAGCTTGAGGCTACGCTACTTTTAGCTTAGCTTGCAGTCATCGAACGTATTCTTACCGCTATCTTGGGATTGTGCGCCCGTCTCCTCTTCTTTGAGTCGGTTCCTCTCCTCCATGGACAGAAACCCGCAGAGTCCCGAACGCTCCAGTGGAGCGAACCGCTCGTTGATATCGGCAGTTTGTTGTTGGAGTTGACGAGACAATCCACTGAGAGCATTCAGCAGATTCTTCTCGTCTGTCTGCGGACTGGCCGAAAGTTGGTGACCGCGGAGAGGAGTTGAAGGCGAGTTGAACGCGAGACGTCGTCCAGCCATTATTCACGAAGCAGCAAAAAACAAACAAAGGAACTGGAGATACAGTTCTTCTGAATATAGTAACACACACGTGTCTGTTTGTATGCTCGTCTTGCATGTACTGCTGTATCAGTCATGCCTATGACCTCACACGTGATTGGACGAGGAGTCAAAGGGTCCTCCAATCACATACGAGGTTATTGTTATACGGAACGACCAGTATTTTAGGAAGACAAATGGTTGGGACTTTCAAACAGCTGATATGCTTTATGTAAAGCAGTGTTTTTGGTGTCAGCAGAACGACTTTCCCTAGAAAACCGTACAGTGGTGCCTCTTTCTCCATTCCACCAGACAATCTTGAGTCTGACATACATGCAATGTTGACAATGTATCATCAGATGTACCCTTGTGTCACTGAGGTTGAATGTTTTGCCATGACATGTAAACGGGTAACATATATGAATGTAACTTACTCAATCGATAGATGCAGAGCAGAAAGGTCAGCATATGTTTATGCTAAGTGGTGTGGAAACACTAACAGTTTTGAGGAACCCGTCCTTGACCCTCTAGCAGAACTACGACCAGCCATTATAAAGCAGTTTATAGTTGTTAATGTTGTGTCAAAGGGTACGGCATTTAAACATGTTCTTGCACAAGTTTCCTGGCTTCATCCCCACCCGGACAGACATTTTTATGGAAAGCCAATAGAAGTTTGGGGCTTGCAGGGAACAGACACGTCATACCCAGCATCATTTCTGCCAGTTGAGCGCATTGCTAGAAGATGTGTGGTTAATACATCCTCTGTGCATTTAAGGCCAAAGAAAAGGTCACTGAAGTCCTGCCACTATGCACTGTAGTTGAGCTCTAGGAGACTGTGATCTCTGCAGACCCCTCATGCTGATTCAAATGTTGTTTGCATGGAATGCTCATTTTACCTTGATTAAAACTCATCTTTTAAAGAAGTTATTTTGTGTATCTTTTTTACATAACATTTGCCATTACTAATGGCGTACACAGTAATCTAGCATATTTGAATTAAATAAATCAATTCAAGCTAAAATGTAAGCGTCTATAATTAGGCTGCTGAGCCTGATCTGTAGATATACCAGAGATTTTCTTACCTTTTAAAAAAATGTCACCTGGGCTAAAACTCCCTCTGCGACCCTGATTTGCATTTGTATAGCTCACAGCATTTTCATTTACATGTCAAAGCCTCCCCTAGAATTAGGAGGAGGGGGGTAATGGGGGGACAATTGCCAAGGGAGGCCCACATCAATTTCTGACAATTTACGGCAGTTTTCGGCGTTGCCCGCAAATTGCTGTAAACCTGAAATTCCACGACAATTTACAGTGCCGCATACTGCCGAAAATCCCACTTTTCATGCAGTGCATTACACAGTGTAACTAAAACTGTGTCAGAGCAAAGCTTGATTTGTGTATTACATTTTTGGAGATCTCCAAGATGTCCAATGTATTGCCATGCATGAGTGGCCCAAACGGGTAAAATGATGAAAAGACAAGAATTGCTTTCAGAACTTTCTATGGATGTTTGTACTGACACATTAAAGACTCTTGATATGTCAGATTTTTTACTAATGCTGGTCCCCAGCTTTGAACTCTCAGATTGGGGCTACTTCAGGTAAGTATTCTCTTCCAAAATACATATAATCTATAAAAACGCATCTTGTATAGGCCTGATCTGTCAGCGAGGAAAGCAATTGTCCAGCACCCCTTGGAGGGATGATACATTAGTGCACAGAGGTAGTATGTGCTATTCAGAGGGCCGCGGGGTTGAAGGGCAGTCCACTGCCTTCATCCATTAGACTAATGTGTTCTTTCCCATTCAATGGCCGATCCTTCCAATGCCCCGATGACAGCTTTTGTCATGGGCACGTCTCTTTTCAACTCTCTGTTGCATTTGGGGAGATGAGACAGGACATGTTTCAATCTAATGAGTTATGCCCCTCTAGCAGACAAAAATGAATCATACTCCTTTTGTATCATTCACTATTTCAACGCTCTGTACTCTGATAATGAAGATGAAAGATTGTCTCATTGGAAATGGATAACCATGTAGCTCTTTCAGGTTTATCCTTTGACTTCTGATGCCCGTTCAGCTGTGAGGCCACAGACATAGTGACCGATTAAAGTGCGTATTTTAGTTTTAAGAATGAACCAGCAGTCCCCAACCTTATTTGCCTCACAGAGCGGTTTCATGTTGGACATTATTTATTTATAGAAGAGAAGCCTTCAAGGTGTGGTGGATAAACACAACATAATAAAAAGATACAATCTGCATGGAAACATTCATAGATACTGTATAACGCAGAGAGAGTTCGGCACATGAGAATTACCTGATGTGATAAACCCGTATTTTAAGTATGAATCCTGATACTGGCTGTTAAAGCAAGCTTTTTTTTACGTTGTGGGCTATTCTTATATTTCCTCAGGGGGGCTTTTCCGTTTTCCAAAGAAGCTCTCCAAAGATCAGGCGTTTTTTGCTCATTTCACTAGGTTGTGGAATGAGCAGTGTAGTGTAGTGTGTAGTTTTGCGGTAATTATCACGTGACCGAGATCATGTGTCAAGAGCGACATGCGCATGTAATTGAGAGAGAATCCGGTGAAAACATTTTTAGAAAAAAAAGGAAAATGAAAAAAAGAAAAATTGGGATTCTACAGTATGGCAGCACAACAAATAAATAAAAATGTTATATTATATATTTGGCAAACTAAAATCCAAGGAAAGTAAAGAGAATCCTAGCACAAGTAGTTCAATGACAGCGAGGACTGAGCATGGTGCGGGAAGAATCCATTTTAAATGCGTTTGATGCAATCCTAATCAATGTGAACAGACAGTGGAAAAGGAGTAAATGACTACAGAGCTTTTACCGATGTGCAAGGCCCAAACAGCAAAGAACAATCATAATTTACAGCCGCTTATTACATTCCACCAGAGCTGAGTTAACAGTGAGTAATCTGATTCTGAATTGGTTCATATTCCAGTGGAAGCGTCTTTGCCATCTAACATTATCCAGTGACTGGCATATGCTGCTGTGGCAGATGAACAGCTGTCTGCGGTCCAGAGCTCACTGCTCCAGGTTTTAAAAGATGCAAACATGTGGTGATTAGCGGCACTAAGCAGAGACATCACACAAGAAATGATGTAGGTGAGAAAATACAGTTCGCTTTTCTAGGGAAAAACGTGCAGAAATATGAACTATTGAGGCAGATAACCCGCTCTGGGAATAAATTAATTTAGCAATTTGGTTGCAGCTAGAGAAGTGCTTGCATTGACATTTTACATCAACTCTAAAACCAGCTATGAGAACAAATTGGACAACCAATTTAGATAGAAAAGCACACAAGAGGATGCACACCACCTGTACCCCTCTGCCTCCCCACACACACATACACACAGACAGTGGAAATGTCAGTATGCCTGAAAAAAACGACTGCCCGTTCGACTCTCCATTACTGCAGAGATTCTACAGTTGGTTAAGAAATCAGCGCCAAATATTTCTAATTCTTCAAAAACCTCTGTTTTGGGCCATGAGCAAGCACTCAAGATGCCCAGTAGAGTGGGAACACATAACCACTTTAGATTGTCTATTGGGAGTGAGGCTTATTCAGCTTTTTTTATTCAGCTTCTGACTGTTCTCTGTCAGTTTGTCGTATATAAATCAATAATGCTACATTTTCATTTGATCCGAGGGGAGAGTTATATTAAATAAGATATCGCTGCAATTTATGCTACATGCATTGGAGAGACATCTGATGTTTGCTTGTGTGTGTGTGTGTGTGTGTATTGGCATGTGTGTGTGTGTATTAAATAAAAATTGTATTATGGTGTTAATTCTCCTGCATTATTGACAGCAACACCGCCAACCCGTCGGACTTTACACCTTTCATAAATATTTTGTGAATTTTGTAAGGAATCGTGTTTCAACGTCCTCGTGAATGAGGCCCTCATGGCCCTCGTTACATCAGGAAAATTATGTAGAATAAATATGGGGCGCCATTTGTAAAATGTTGCACTGCGCAGTTTTGCTACATTTAGCAGTATCATATGTTTGAACGACAATATTCATATGTCACTTTTTCAAACATTTATAAATGTTTGGAAAAGTTACATATGAATATTGTCGTGCTTTTTTGTTCATATGATAATGCTAAATGTAGCAAAACTGCGCAGTGCAACATTTTACAAACAACGCCCCATAAATAAATGGTTTGATTAAAATCAAAAGATGTTTATTCTATAAGTATAAAAGCTAGAACAAAACCCAGGACAGTCCCAAATTGAATCCTAAACACAAATATTACTGCAGCAGGGGTCAGGCCGCCTGGCTCCCTCATTTCATGACATTTGGTCCACTGATGCTCATGCACAAATCATCAATAGTACCGACTGAGTCTTACACCATGTGAACACTGCCTGCAATGTTAAAAACAGAAATGAATAAAAAGAGACTCCTACTTCGTGAAGGAGAGTCGCGCAACCCCCCCTTGACCGGACCATCGGCGATGATTTGACCACGACCATCAGATGGTCCGGTCAAGGGGGGAGGGGGCGCGGATGGTCGTGGTCAAATCATTGGCGGCCATCCTCATTCGGACTTGCCAGCTGGTCTTGCAGCGGCGTGAATTACCGTAAATATTGTAGTGTTCAGTCGTCAACTCTGACATGTAGAGTGAACATTTTACATTTATATTTAACATTTATATTATTTAACAACTTTGTGTTACTGCCAAACATTATCCTTGGAAAAGTTATTCCATGAATTTACATGAATTTCTCTCTAAATGTGGAAAGTGACATATTGTCGTGGTTTGTACTAAACTACTTTGTTCTAAATGTACCATAACTGCACAGGATTATAGAACGTGCAACATTTTACAAACGGCGCCCCATACTTGTCAGCGTCCCCATCCAATGCTAAGACAGCCAGGCCAGCTAGCTTACAACACAGATGTTATAAGACTACAATATTTGTGTCTACACATCGGGCCGCTTTTTTTCGTCCTCTCTTGTCCCCACATTAAATAGCAAGAGTCTGCTGCACGCCTCCATCTCATGCATAAACGTTGCGAATGTCGGTCCGCCCACCATCTGCTACTTATTGCATTTCTGGAGTAAAATTTCCAGGTATATTACAGAGTATCATGCTTTAAGCATGCTGTAACGTACAATGTTTTGGTCCTCTTGTTTACAGACCACAACTTGTTGAATTCAGCCCTTCACCTTTGCAATCTGTATTTAGCCCCCGTAGCTTTAGTAAAAAACGTGTATGTTCGATATGAAATGAGAAAGCCAATAATAGGTTATGGGTAGAGCAACAGCCTAACGCACTAACGCACTAACGCACCAAACACTGGGAAAATATTCTGGGATGTTTACTTTTGATCCCGGTCATCATGCTGAACGCTAGCATGCTCCAAGCTAGCATGCTAACTAGGAAACTACCTGGGCTAACGCTAACTAGCTTGCCAAAAAGAACCGTCTTTCCCATATTGAGTGGGTTGTAAAACAACTGGTTATAGTTCCAGGTGTGCTTCATTCAAACACTCACGTACTTACAGAGTATTGGAGCCGGTGGCCGTGGTTGTATCCGCCCGTTCATGTCGCTCTACTGTCGTACAAACTTCGCCTCGTGCTGCATCCGGTCGAAACTCTGCACTCTGTAGGCTACGTTGAAATCATGTCTTCGCGTAGACCAAAATTCGCCGACCAGTTCATTAATTATTATGAAAATCTTAATGTTAATATTGAGAATTTGTTGTTGGTGTGGGGTTTGGTCTGGTAGGTCTGGCTACTCTGTAGCAATCGTCACACAGTCAGCTGCACTTGATCAAATCCCAACGCTTCCTTTCCCGTGCTCCATTAATAAACAGAAACAGAAAATTTAAGTAAAATATGAAATTCATTGGAGCAGCTGTCCAAGGTGCAGTTAAAAAATTAAAAAGGTTGTGGCCGTTTCCTATATCTCTGTGAGATTACGTTGGACAGGTGCACCCAGTGACCACATGTGTGTTCTATGAATACAATATTGTGTATGTAAAGAAAAAGACTTTTAAAAAGTTTATGAAATAAACATCAAACGTTTGGGCTTGAAACACATACATTAAGAAACATTGTCATAACAGAGGAATATCGGTTTCATCTGACCCACTCAGACTTAAGATAATTCTGGTGGAATGTTGTTAGAAACCAGATTGTTTGTGTCATCCATCTGCGTTTCCTCTGCTGACGGGCTGCAAATCACAAATCAGTTCACTGGTGTTCTCTTCTAAGAAGCTCGCCATTTCCTCCCTGTCCTGCTTAGTGCACACCTGCTACCAATTCCCTCTCCAGCTCCAGTATAACCCAGTATAGCTTTGACACTTGCTGTGTCATTCAAGCTGCAGCCTCTTTGGTTCTGATCTTGTCCTTTTAGCAATAGCCTGGTTTGTTTCTCATGTTTGTGCTCTTTTGGACTTGGGTGCTCTTACCAGGTGCCCCACTGTCTTTCCCGGCAACACAAGCAAGTAAGACAAGCAAAATGAAGTGCGAGCAGAAAACAGTGCAAGACACGTAACCTACACTAAATTTATTTTTGTCATGGCTGAATACCTTAGTGTGACAATAAATTGAGTGATTGAATCAATGCATGGATCAACTGTTAATTTGTCTTCTTAAAACCTCATAAAGCATTCCAGATTCCCTAAACCTTGCTGCAAGAATTAGAAACTTCTGTCCTCGCCAAAGCAACCAAGCAAAAGACCTAAACAAATGCTGTTTGAAGGTGGAAGCTGCTTTGATTCCCCCCAGGGTATATTGTCTGACCACCATGTGTTTGTTTAGAGGAGAACAAGACTACTGAATCTTTCGACTCACCTCAGGCTCTCAAACACATTCCTCATAAGCAAGTCGGGATAGAAAATAATGTGGGTAATTTGTAATATGCCCATAAGTTGACAGCAGGAATCTTTGATTCAGATTGATCAAATTTCACAAAGGTTTGAGTCAATGCATAGCTGTTGAACCTCTTTTTGGACTGTGGTTCTGAAATATTAAATTCACCATTTTATCTGCCACCAAATAGTTTTTTTTCCAACAAGTGAAGTGATGTAACCAAATCTAGACCAGGGGGAAGTGTGAGGCCATGAGTGAACTACGATGGCACCTGAAGTGCAAAACACAACGGCAAACGAAATTAAATTCTCACGTAAAGGGTAGGGCCTTATAGCAGAGGACAGACCCTTCTGATTGGACTATCTGCTATAAGGCCCTACAATTTCCGTAAGAAGTTAATTTCATTGTGCTTTCCTACTTGCCGTTGTGCGTTCCTATTTGCCAATGTGTTTTGCACTTCAGGGCCACCGTAGTAAACCACACAACCTGTCAATCAAATAGTAGCAGCGCACTAAAGCATAATTTACAAAATGACCATAATTTACAGAACGAAGAACATGCTGTATTGAAAAAAGAAAAAAGAGATTGAGACCATAAGCTCATGTTTACAGAGGTAAATAATCAAGTGAGAAGTACAATCATTTTCTCATAGACTTCTAATCAATTTTGACTTATTTTACCAGGGGCGTCACTCCCTGATGGCACAGAGAACACAGGTTTAAACCATTTAGCCTATGCTATGTCCAAAATGGGGTTAATAGAATGCACACATTTCAACAGTCATTCTTTTTAGTAATTTACTTTTTAGACTTTCACAACACCATCCAATATGGCTTGATGCAGTAAACCCAGTCTGTGCATCCTGCTGCTGTATTGGCCAGCGACACACTAGCCATGTCCCAATACAGTGGTATTATCCTCCAGAGGCTGCTCATCATCCGTCGACCGCATGCGCCACAGGCCGTCCCATTCCTTCGCCTCCTCCTCAACCTTGGAGTCTACTATTTGGAGGACAATTTAGTTCCAAATTACCGTAAAATGTTCTTCTCTCAGCTGGAAATATATCACACCCTAGGGGTGGAGCGTATCTTACTAAATTAAATAAGAAGAAGATTACCATCTCTATCAGCATTTTATATGTTTTTCAAGTTATAAAGCTTTCACGGTCCAGCGCAGCAGGTTGCTAGGCAACCAAGAGAGCGGAGGAAAAAGCTGGTGACACAAGCAGGAAGTCCCCCACAAACCAAACTGCTTGGTTCAGCCCATGCAGCCGTTGAAGGACCCAGCCCACATCGACCGCAAAGGATGCAGCCGCCAAAATGAAACCCAGCATCTCGACCTTTGACATCTCGCCCTCGGGAAGATGGAGTAACATCACAAGGTCACTGTTAGGCCAGCCAGCTGATCTGTCTGTGCCTTTCTTCCACTCCAAACCAACAGTGGTGAAGTAAAATCCTCTCAGCTGTGTATTTAGAAGCTTCTGAGCTCTGTGACCTTTAAAAAATGTAGGGGAAAACTGAGGTTTCCCAAAAGCTCAGAAGCTTTTACCAGCTTTCAAAAGCAGCGATGAAACCCTCATATCAACAGGAAATAACTGTAAACTGTGTGATGCAATCATTGTCTTATTAAAGCCATAACCTCTCTTTCCCACTTCAAAACACCTACAAGCTATTTCTGTTTCTCCAGAAATATAACAACTCGCCCAATATTTATGGTTTATTGTCTGTATGTTATTCTTTGGGCTTTTTTTTCAGTTGAAGCGAGGCTGGATACTCCACCCAGCAAGTTCTTGTCAAAGATTCATATATGCACTGATGAGGTCACTGGCCAGAGATGAGAACGTCAGATTACAAAGCGTACCGACTTTGAACTCTCAGAATGGATGCTGGGATAATGCTTGAGAGGCAGAGGTTTTCACAGCAGCAGTCAGCGCCCTTGTGTGTGTGTGTGTGTGTGTGTGTGTGTGTGTGTGTGTGTGTGTGTGTGTGTGTGTGTGTGTTTGGTGCCAGCTGGGTGAAAGAGCATGATTGTCACACTCTCCCTGTGCCATCTGTGTTTGCTGTAGCCTTAGCCTTTGCTATAGCCTCCTTGCTCCACCGTGCTACAACGTTTTTTTTAATTTAAAAACAATAAAAGGCTCATGTCTGTTCAAAGCGACAAAACAATTTCCCCAACGCTGCGTACCGTAGCGCTTATCGCCGCTGCTAACGACCAACGCATCGGCCCTACAAATTATAATCAGTTCTTAGCAGAATGTATGTATCCAGAAGATGCAGAGCATCATTCATCTCCCGCCCACGTTGGAGGAGGCGAGGAGGAGGAGCGGGGAGTTGAGGTGATGGCCATTTTGTGGGCAAAATATGAAAATGTGACCATATAATATATGTAATCTATGTTGTCGTGTGAGGCACCTTTAAAAATAAACCTATTACATACATCCATGATTAAATCCTGTCCATTTGTATGATGACATATAATATAGCGTTTAGTGATTCATCTATTTATAAAGCCGGCAGTTTTCAACTGCAAAACTCAAACTCAGGATGGCAGACTTTTGGATTCTTGTGTTTTTATTGTGACTTTCTCATCTAGAGCCATGCAAGGAGAGGCGGATCACTTTTTGAACTCCTTCTGCGGAGCCTTGTGCTGGTTGTTCCTGGACATCAGGACTGGTTCAGGGCCTAAAGTTTTGCGGTCATTCAGAACTTTTTGTTTGCAAAGTTGTTACATTTTTGTAACGTGCAAAAAGCGTGCAATTACCTCTGTCTCAGAAAAAAAGTACCTCTGCTAACCCAAAGCATTGAAGCAACAAACTGCCTCCCTGCGTGGATACACACATGTCAATCAGGGGATGAATCTCTCCCCGCGGCTGTGCATGTGCACGTCACTGAGGCACAGGTGACTTTTGACTAACAGATACGGCACAGTATTACAGTGTTTCTTTGTGTGCCACATTCATTTATTTCCTAACGAGTAACATATAAACTAATATTTACACATCAGAACACTCCCAGGGGTTCCCCTGTATCCTGACAGAAACGAATTATTGTCCAGATAGACAAAGTAGTTCCAGAGTAATAACTTTTTATCGTGTGTATGCACTTTTCGGAGTCGAAGCCCAAAAAACAGGCCAGTCACCAACGGGCAGTTCAAGGACAAAGACTAGGGCAGCTAGAATTTTAGGTCAAGTTTAAGAAATAGATTTAAATGAAGGTTGAGTGTACTCACAGGTACAGAGATCCACGGTTGAGGGTGTGAGTCTGTATGTTGACATTATCGGCATAATAGCTGTTCCACAAACATCATATTATGGGCTTACACTCACTTGTATATGTAAAAGGTGAAAGGTCCATGATGGGATTCAGATTTTAAGACTCAAAGTAGAGTCACATGTCTAATCCCAATTGAAATGCCCTGCTGACTTCAGAAATACTTATTAATAATCCATTCATATATTCTCAGTTACACATAATATGATTGTACTGCATTCATTCTATTTCATTAAACCCATATTAAAGAAAACATCAACCACTATTAGCAACTCATATCCATTATTTCCCCCCATCCCTAGAACTCGAGAGTGCAAAACATCAGAGGGCAGCTGAAAGTATTTTTCTCCACCCCCATGACACAAAATTGCTCTGACTTTAATGGTGCATGCGAGGAGGAACTCGAGCGTTGTTGTCCAAAGGGCGCGTTCATCGGATAATGAGCCATTAGAGGAGCACCGACGCCTCGAATGAGAGCTGCTGCACAATTGTAATGGGGTTCCAACTGTCAAATAAGACATCCAAAAGCTTCAAAGAGCGGCCTGACTTTATTTTCAAAGTTTACTTTTCTGACTCAAACCAATAATTGCTGAGAGGTTGGAGGGGGCTGGGAGCAGGACGTGGGAAGGCCGTGGCCTGATTAGAGGCTATGTGAGGGGATTGAATTACAGTGTGAGCCCGACTGGCAGTGGACAATAAAACACAAAGTAGATTCTCCTTTTGTGTTGTTGTTGCTGTGCAATTCACTTGTGTGACGGTGGGCCTCAGATTGCAAATAAAAATATGAAATGAAACGGACTGATATGAATTATCGGTTCAATAATGAGTTTGTGGAAAACAGGTCCGAGGCAGGCAGAGGCAGAGAGAAAATCTTGATTATGATTTTTGACCTCTGCCCGTTCGTAGAAGTGACATGTTTGACAACTTCCAGACTGATGAGAGGAAATGTTGAAAAGCAACAGTGAATAATGGATGAAGAACCGCAGTAAAAACGTCTTGGCAGCCCCCTAACCTCCCATCAAGGCCTCGGATCTATGAACAAAACATTAAAATTCACTTTTGAGCACCAGATACATAGTTTTTTCTGCAGCAATGAATAAAGTTGAAGCAGTGGAACGCACAGTAAATCGCAAACGGGGGAATCTGGAGATATATCCAAATTAATCAAGGAGGCCAAGACGTCACATAAAAATGTTTTTATTGCATTTTTTTTTCTTTTACAGAATGAAAAACCTTTTCATTGATTCTGAATTAATCAGATATTAGTATATTAAACATTTTCAAACAGGAAAAAAAAGCACTCTGTCATCCCAGCAGAACCGTCATTACAGCGTTGACATCATTAACAAATGAGCGGTCGCTCCCCTGCAACCAGCAGGGCTTTTGCTTTGTAGCCGACTTAATATCGTGCATCGCCTCATGTGTGTTAGCTGCACTGCGGGAACACAACTCAAGTCGATCAGCGAGCCCGACCCGCCGCAGAGATCAATCAACTGTCGGCGTTTCTGGAATTCAGCCATTTAATGAGGTCAGCGTAATGACATCATTCAGGAGGAGGGGAAAAAAAGGCATCGGTCAGAGCTGAGCACCTCTTCCAGAGAACAGGAAATACGGGTCTAGTCCCAAATCAACACAAAACTTCAAATTTCAGTTTTTTTTTTTGTTTAAACGTATGATTAGTAATTTAAAAAGAATCAGAGTTAGAAATAGAACCAAGAATCACAAAACTGTAATAAAAAATAAAAAGATTTTTAAAAAGTTCAGAGCAATACAATACAACTGCAAGTTGGCAGTAACCAGATGTGTTGGTTATTTCGGCATCCTAAAAATACAAAAACAATACAGCTGTGACACTTACTCGTGTAAACTGGTTCATGTGAAGGCCTTTTGCAAGCCTGCCCTCGAAAGGTTTCATCCACGCTCTAAGTAAGAGACGGCTGTTCCTTCTACGACCAAGTACAAATAAAAGCTTTCCCCTTATGAGCTGAGCGAGGCCGTCTACAAGCGTATCATCTCACATTTGTCCAAAATAAACAAAACAACATAAAACCTCTTCAATGCTACTCAGGATTTGATGTCCAGGATTTGAGATCCTGAAGAGGAGGCGCTCAGTAACGCACGAGTCCTCCAAGGAGCTACAGGAGACGTGTTTTCAAATATCCTAGACACAGATGGCAATATTTCCCTATGCAATTGTGAAGGATCAAGGTCAAAAGAAGAAAAAATATGTTACAGTGTCCCAGCCATGTCATTTATCGGTGCGGCACAGCGAGCTGTGGCGGGGAGGGGGGGATCGGTAGCAGCAGCAGCACCGTCAACACCGTCGCTACCTGGATGCATCGGGGATGAGTCTCTTAAACCAGCGGCCCACGGCCACGTCCACCCGCAGCACCAACGTGACCCCGATCAGCAGAGACGCGCTGCTCACCAGGAACCCCGAGGCCTCGAACATGAGCCTGCAAGCAGCACACAAAGGGCTGTGTAACTCCCTGATTTCTACTCAGCGTACTTCTAAAACCATGATGTTCTGCAAAGTCCCTACCTAAGATCAGTATGTATTTTTCCTTTTCACAATGTTTCAAAAAAATAGTTTAATTATAAGCCAGGTATTCAAGATTAGCAGGTGTAACTATGTACATCTCACAGTGGTCGCCTGCGGCTAAGGTGTTAGCGGTCCTTTGAGGCACTCACTTGGGCGCGAACACCTTCCACACCATTAGGTGTCTCCTGAGGATAGCAGCGGCACACACCGACGCAAAGACCTGAGGAAGTTACACAGGGGGAGGGGGTTGTGACACACTTGTGATAATGAAACAAAATGGAACGGGGCCGAGCGGACCGGAGGATGGCGTACCTGCGCTCCGAGGACGAAGAGGTAGCGCGTGGAGAGCTGCAGCAGCGCCGAGCTGAACTGCTGGGGGTTTTCCCTTAGCCTCATCTCCATCACGGCGTCCTCCCCCTCCTCGCTGCAGGCTGTTCCTGGCCGGCCCCCGCGCACCTCACACACCAGGGGCCAGAACAGCAGCAACGGGCATCCCACTGGCGACAAAGAGATGAGAATCAACAGTTTTGTCTCCTGCAGCGAGTCAACAGCTCTATCAGAAGGCAACATTATTTCATTCGATTCCTTTTTAACTTTCTCATAGATTTTTCATACTGTATATATTTCATTGTTTAAATACATTCATTATTTAATGATGAAAAAGTAAAAAATATGCATTAGCCTTGCTATTCACCATGTATTTACTTTAATTCTTTTATAACAAATTGCTGTTTTGGGGGAATTTGTGTGTTCCAACTGCTTTTAGGACTGCTCTGAGAACACTGTATTGTATTGCATTTTAAATCATGTTATCTTATTTATTCTAAATATTCTTTAATCTTCTTGGGTAATCTTTGTTCAATCTTATTACTTTTACAGATGCTACAGGAGAATTCCTCTAAATCATCATTAAACGAACACTTTCGTTGCCTCTTATCTTTAAATATATCTACCAGAGAAAAGGATGTGTGAGGCAAAAGTGTTGAGGGTGACCAGGGAGGCGGGCAGCACGGTGCCTGTGTGTCCCTCGGGGAATCCCACGAAGGCGGCGCCCCACTGGATGGAGGGGAAGGTGGGGAGGTGACCCGTGGCGTGGAAGAACTGGGTGGCAGCGAGCGACCACAGCACCACTGGAGTCCATTGCACATTAAAGCAACCTGGAATGGGGGGGGGGGGGGGGGGGGGGTCAGATCAGAGGGAGGACGTGTGATGGTGTACAAACAGAGCACCAAACGGGAAAACAAGAAGAGCATCTCACCGGAACCCGCCCCGTGCAGGCCGCTGAGCGTGGTGGAGGAGGCGTGGATGTGCAGCACCGCCCCCATCTGCAGCAGCAGCAGGAGGAAGGACAGAGCCATGCCCTCCGGGTGCAGCAGCAGGAGTCCCATCCCCAGCAGGCCACAGAAGAGCACCAAAGGGGCCGAGTAGACCGTCCCCAGCCCGTAGGCCTCCACAGCGGGCCTGCCGTCCGCCTCACTGCCCGCGCTCAGCTCTCCGTCGTCGTCGAGGGAGCGACGCATGCGCTGGTAGATCTGCGGGATGAGATGGTGCAGCTCGGCTTGGGGGCTGATGGCCGTGCTAGCCCGGTAGCGCGGCGGCACCGAAGGACCTCGGGCCGAGGCCTGCACCTTGGTCTTTGCGTACACAGTGAGGGGGTCGAGCCAGATCAGAGCCAGACCCAAACCCAGGAGGCAAAAGGCCGCCCTGGGGAGGGCCAGCTGGGCCATGGCGATCAGCTCGGCCAGATTCCTGAAGCTGTCCTCCGGGGTGGCGCTGACGGCCCAGTACAACGCCAGGCACACAGATAGCAGCAGGAGGACCCAGCGAGCCGCGAACACCGCCCCGCTTGCCGAGTTGAGGTTGCCGTAATGCCGGAGGCAGCGGCGCAGCAAATATGTCCACAGGGCCAGGGCGAAGACGGAGAGGACGTAGTGGAGGTTCTTCAGCCGGCTGTCCTGCAGCCGCGAGAGTGGAGAGAGGAACGGAGATGGCTGGCAGGAGCCCTGCTCCTCCCGGCAGGCGTGGAAGGAGAGGGAGAGGTACAGGCTGCCGACGAGGAGCCCCAGGCAGGCGAGGAGGGTGCCACTTTCCTTCCTCACCGTTGACGGGGACAGGGCGGGGGGCGGCAGGATCCCTGCCGCCTTCAGGGAGTCGTGGCTGGGGGGCAGGAGTAGACCGTCCCAGTTGAGACGGATGGGAATATAGAGGGCCAGGGAGAGCACCAGGAAGGTCACGGCGCGGCCCTCGGCGATCACGTAGCTGTCCGAGAGCAGGGAGGCGCAGCGGAGAAGCGGCACCAGGACCGGGGGGGCAAGGAGGCGCCGCGGAGTCAGCCAGCCGGACGTGGGGCCGATCTTTTCCGCACCGGCAATCCCCGATCGACGAGCCCTCCAGAGGAAGAGCAGCTCCGAGCTGAGGGCGGCGGCGGCCAGACACCACGCGACCTCCACGTAGCCCCGCGCGCTCAGCTGACCAGCGGCCACGCACCCCCCCGTCATCAGTGCCGCGGCAACTGGGGCCCGCAGTCCGGTGCCGTCCTCCCTGATCAGTTCGAAGGAAAGCTCGGACAGGACGAAACACGTCAGGCAGGCAAATGCCAAAATGGCTAGGCCCGCCGCCATCTTGAGCGGGTTGAAACGAGCCCAGGTGGCTCGGCAGGTGTCCCTCACAGATGTGAGGTAGGCCTGCAGCGAGGCGGCCAGCTGTGGGGAGGGGGGCCGACCCCGTCGAACCGTGGCGAGGTACTCCGAGGAGAGGCGGGAGAAGTCGGCCTTCAGCCGAGAGAGGCTCTCAGGTGGGATGTCTTTGGCCATGCCAGAGTACGTCTCCAGGAAACGGTTGACCTTCAGACGACAGAACCGTCACAAAAGTAATGACACACTCACATCATTTTTTCCGGACGGTTTTTAACTGAGCTTTCTACCTGTTTCGCATTGATCCACAGCGCCTCCAGCTGGCTGAGACCTCCAACTGCGCCCTTTGTCTGACCGTGGGGAGGGAACACGGGCAGGAGAACCTGCCCCACGCTGCTGTATGGGATGGGAACCCCCAGGAGCAGAGCCAGGGTGGGGACCAGGTCCGTCTGGGGCACCACGTCCGGTTCACTCTACAGACAGGAGGAAGATAAAAAGATGACTATTGTGATTTGAAGGTTTGCTCTTATATTACAATGTGTCCGTATTGTGACAAGAAGAAGTAAATAAGCCCCCAGTAAGTCTTATTTGCAAAAAAAAAGTATTCTTGAGGAATAAAACCCTAATAACTGCAGGACATCACCTGGTCTGCTATGACTAGCAGCTCATGGGGGCTAGTAGAAGCAAACTGTAGACGGACGTGCTGTGTACACTGAGTCTAGAAAAAAAAAATATGATTGGGCTCTTCATATCAGAAACTCATTTGAGAGAATCTTGGGAAACTCATGCCTCATCTTTCATTTACCACCTGTGACCACATGGTGGAGCTGTTCAGCTAAAGTTACTAAGCATTGGCAAAGCTGCCTCTGCTGCTGCTTGGGACCAAGCCAAAAATCGAAAAAATTAATTTTTAGCGTCAGACTTCTTTTCCAGTGGCGGTTGGAGAGTAATTTTTGTTCATACATTGCGTGAGAAATGTTGTAATTACCACATTTTTTTTGTTGTGTAAACGTTTCACAGCAGTGTTTTCCCCTACGTTTACAACTTCAGAGAGGGGGTAAACGGTTCAGCCGACCGGGGGAAGGGCGTAGTCACTCTGGTGTTGCGAGCGCCACAGTGTAGAACTGTCGTCGTTGTTTTTTTATTTTTATTTTTTTTTAATTGCAGTGTTCTTCTCTCACACTGAATTACCAGCTACTTAACCAATTACCGCATTTACGCTTTTGCGTGACGACGTGGTCATTATTAGTTTAGACTTTGCAGGACTGGTTATGATCCCTTTGTATGTAGCTTAGGTTTAAATTAATTAACGTTAAATTGATGTCCTCCCAATGGCACAAAAGTATTTTCTAAGACGGAGCTCTTCTCATCGAGTCCTCTGCCACAAAACAAAATTTCCCAGAGTATGTCCCATGTCCACCACGTTCAGACCAACTGAGAAGACTTCCTACTCTGCCACCGACCTCGCTCGGCGCTGCAGGGAACAGAGGCGAGGGGCTGTAGAGGAAGATAGCGGCGTCCGTCTCCTTCTGACTCTCCCCGCCGTGGTCTCCGGTGTCGGTCATGCCGTGGTCCCCCATCACCACCAGCAGCGTGTCATTCTGCAGGCGGTCCATCACAGACCTGCAGGGGGAAAAGCATGAAGATCAGAGGAAAATAATGGTCCTGCATTAAAACCTCATGTCTCTGCAGCAGTTGATTAATAACTATCCAACTCAGCGTGTTACAATAACAGTGTTGCTAAGCATGCTATGCTTTCCAGGTGAAGGGTATGCTGGGAAAAAAACTCTTGCGGTCTGACCTGATGACGCCGTTCATCTGGGTGAGCTTGTCGGCCATGGCCGGGTGGTCGGGACCGAACCGGTGACCGCAGTGGTCCACGCCGAGGAAATGGGCAACTAGGATGTCCCAATCGTCGCTGACCACTGTCCAACAGAAGAATAAAGGAGAAGGGACAGAGGGAGAGACGTGAGGCACGAGCAGAGATCGGGGACGGCGCACAGGTGCGGGCGTGAAAACGTACTGGTAGTGTAGAGGTGCTGGAGGATGCCGTTGTCCACCGTGTGCAGGTCCTTGACATTGAAGGAAGGGAAGGGCAGCGAGCGGTGGAACTTCTTCGGAAAAAGGTTCTCCCAAGTGTCATCGCCCATGAACACCACCCGTTTGCCTGTGAAAAGAAGAAAAACAACGTCATCATCACTCTGATGAAAGGGGTTGGACTCGTACAAAGTGTGGAACTGAAATAACAGAATCTACAGTGATTATTTGTCATTGTATAATCTTTACCGGCAGATTCTGCTCATCCGGCTGTTTTAAAAAAAATATAAACAATCACAAAGAGAAGAAAAGCTGCCTTTAACAGTTTCACCAACGGTTCATGTGGCTTTTGTTTGTTTTATCTCCATGTTTTCATCAGTTTGTTTCAGTCTCGTGTATTCTCTTTGTTGCAAAGCACTTGAACTAAACGTCCTGTACAAAAAGGTGTTTTATGAATAAAACAAAATAAAGAGGGTATTCTTTATTTTCCCACTGTATATATCATGAAACCATGGAAATCCATCCTTTCTTATTTTGCTCCTTGATGATGACTATGTCGATCTACTGTGGAGCCACTCACCCACTTGCCCGAACTGGTGGATGAGGTTGTCCTCCAGAATGGCACTGGACGCGAAGTTGTTGCCCACGTCCACGAAGGTGGGCAGGGAGCCGGTGGTGAAGCCCTTGATCCTCTGCATGGTGGTCGTAGGCGGGTCCGCGCGGAACGGGTAAAGGCGGCTGTGCGCGGGCCTGGAGGACACAGTCTCCTCCAGCACCGGCAGCTTGTTCTCGTAAGGTCGAGGCGCGGCGTTGTCCGGATCGAACCAGGTGAAATCGATCTTGAGGGCGTCGACGATGAGGAGGACAGCCCGGCGGAAACGCGGCTGCACGCGGCAGAAGTCCGCCGGCTCCTCCCCGGGCTGCAGCACGTCTCCGCAGGTGCTGGTGCGGTTCACCTCAAGCCTCACCAGCAGGAACCCGCCGACGAACAGGTAGATGCCCGCGGAGTACAGCGCGCACACCCAGAGGAGTAGCCACAGCACCGGGAGCCTCTTCATGCTACCCGGACGGGCCAAAAGTGCAGGTTAAAAAATAAAAAGAATACCTCAAGCACACTTGTTTCACACAGGGTAAAGAACAGTCAAATAACCCATGCGGCCGCGGAAGTTATGTGGTAATTATGACCACTTTGAGCCAAACGCGAGGCAAGCGCCGTTAAGACATTAACGGTGGTGCGAACCAGCTAACGTTAACGTTAAGAGGGGGCACGGTGGACAAGTTAACGGCTGTTACCCGCGGCTAGCTTGTCTCGCTCTCGTCACTGACCTTGTAGCAGTCGGGTCTTCGTCCTGTCGCGGCCGTAGGGAGGCGGGGTGTGTGTGTGCTAACAACACCGGGGCCCAGGTGTCTCAGGTACACGGCCAACAGCGCGACCCCTCCCTCACCTTCATATGGGACTCCTGTCCGATGAGGTTAGGTGGATGGTGACAGCTAGGAACTGCAGCGCGCATGCAACCCGGCGGAAATACGGAGCGGGCGGCTTTCGGTGTAACACCAAATTATTTGGAATGTTGGTGCCCTGAACTCGGGCTAACAGACACAACGTTGTCATGGATACGTTGTGTCTCATGAAACGTTTTCTAAGTTCAAATTGTTAAATGTTGGTTAAATAACTAATTGGTGGTATCGATGTATAACTCAATATGAAGCCTAAATTAGACGACAGGCTTCCATACCGCCTGTGATGCAAAGACGAGGGCTGTAATAACCCGTATAGGGCGAAAACAAGCTGATATGTCACGCTGTCATTGGTTTTTTTTTAAAAATTTTATAGTATCTGGCACCCTGAGACCGGTTGTTGAAGAACGCATTATAAATAACCCTGCACGTTTGGGGATGAAATACAAATTGCATTTAGTACTTGTAGGACTAAACACTGGAAATCCGTTTTAGTTTAAGGTGTAATGGTATTAGAGAATACACGTATTCAACACCATTTCTTCCATACTTCCACAGATGTGAGAGGGAATTGCTCTATACATTTGTTGACACATAGAAGTCATCACCTTTTTTGTTATTCTTAAGTTAACTGAAACTAAACACAGACTGAAAATGACATAGGTCAACTTAACTTTAACATCCATTGGTCTTTCTTCGACAAAAGTAGGTTTTTATTTGAGAATGTCCAGCTGTTTCTGATTAATTGTTCTACACTACTTCCTCCAACATCATTTTCAGCATTTCACAGCATCCTATTCCACTGCGTCAGAAAAATAGCCAAACACTCTTAGCTTCATGATAACCCCAAAGTGCATACACCAGCCAATTTATGTTTGTCAACCTGTGAGCACTGCTGAAAATCTTGCTGTCTTTGTACAGTCATGACATTTAATAAATATTTTTGCATAAGACACAGGAGTTGAAAACAAATGTGAGGAGTAAAGGAACATTTTTCCCCTACAACCCCCTTCCACACCAGAAAGTTATCTAGAAAAAAAAGGTTGAATAATATTAGAAAATAACCTTTCTTAAAACTACATTATCAGGGAGATTTCCAATCGAACATAAACCAGATTGTGAATGAACTAAACTTTGGGTCCCTCGCCGCCATCATCAAGAAGCATCCAGACATCAAACGTGGCAACTGAAACGGAAGAATTGTCCCTGGGGGGGTTTCAGTAAGGTTTTTTTTTTCAGCTTGATCACTGGATGCCACTAAAAACCTGCACACTGCTCCTTTAAAGTTTAATCCTTTAGGTCCAATTCAACCAGGGTCTGCTCAACAATACCTTTACAGATTGCATGCACGATGCAATTCCCACGCAAGTAATGTGTTATAATAAATCATATTTTCTAGCATTTCATTTCTCCATTTTCAGTCAGCCTGCCAGTGTCATTGGGGTGTGAGTATATGGATGAAAACTGAGCATGAACAGTCAATGACAATTAAAACTCCGTTTTCAAAAGATATTGTTTTTCCCAACACTCCCAAAAGTTTTTGAAGTTGGCAGTTTGTTCTCCTTCTGTCCTGTCTGTAGAAGGTATGTGGGACTTTACCACAATCTCTCACACACAGCGACGTCTTGAAGCCGTAGATTGCTTCTTCTGCTGCTGCTTCAGTGTCTTCCTACTGTGTGGAGTCATTAACCGAGTCCTCTGCTACGGAGACGATGGGCACCGAAAGTTGTCGCTCTTCTCCTCCAACACCGCCACTGCTGCTTTCGGGCTTGACTTGGCCAACGTGCCGTAAATGGTCATGGCCTGTGTGCAGGGAGAGAGAACTCAAGAAGCTACTCATAGATTCAAGAAAAAATCTAAACAAACATTAACACAAATCCAAATGCACATGTGCAAATACCTGTGTGACCATTCCGCTGATGTCCCCGGCGCTCGACGGCAGCAGGATGGTGTTGGACTCTTTGGCGAGGTTGGAGAAGGCGGATACGTACTGCTCGGCCACGCTCAGCGAGGCTGCTGCTCCTCCATTCTGTATGTGGCATGATAACAAAAAGAAATCCATCAAAATTCAATGAATGAGACAGACTATGGATGTGTCACGAGAACAAAAAAAATCCTCTTTACCTGCTCGGTCAGAGCATCCGACAGCATGCCGATAGCCTTGGCTTTGGCCTCCGCTTTGGCCAGGATGGCCTGGGCCTCACCTTGAGGGAACACAGTAATCGGTTAGTGATGTTGTGATGTCTTGGTAACTGATTCAAGTACGTTTATTATCTTTGTGTCATGGACTTAAAACGTCAAAGAAGCGTCGTTAAAAAAACAACAACGCTGACACGACTGAACCGGGTCCTGTGAGTGCACACACCGGACGCCTTGTTGATCTGCTCCGCTTTCTGGCCCTCCGAGGCCAGGATCTGGGCTTGTTTGCGACCCTCGGCGACATTGATGGCCGCCTCCCTCGTACCTTCGGACTCTAGCACCGTGGCTCTCTTCTTCCGCTCGGCCTCCACCTACACAGGACAAAATAAAGGATAGCAAATATCACCGTAAGTGTAGAAGTCCATTTGGAGAAAAACATTTAGTAGGTCTTAATACATGTTGTGTTGAATGCAGTGTGCCAAAAAATACCAGCATATCCAACTGCATTGGGTCATATTTGGCAATATGCAAGCTAGCATGCTTTATTTGGCCTTTCCGACCCACAATGCTCAGAGTATGAGCAAAGGGCCAAAGTTCAAGGTGTAGTAGTGCGTCCAGATTGAATGCATACTACTACATACAACAGTATTACTTTGCGACACTAGAAGAGTGAAAAGTATATAATGTCTGAAGCAGGAATGAGGAAGGATGAGGAGACTTTGTTGTTCCGTTGTGTTCGCCCCACCTGCATCTGCATGGACTCTTTGACACGAGGCGGAACATGGATGTCCTTGATCTCATAACGGAGGCAGCGGATTCCCCACTCGTCCGACGCTTGGTTGATGGAATGGACGATGTTGGAATTGAGGCACTCCCTTTCCTTTAAAAAAATAATTAAGAATAATAATTGCAAAAGGTCCATATCCAAAGTGCTTCTGACATTTTTCATAACAAGCCTGCAGAGTAATGCAGCAGCGTTGTTACCCGGAACACTTTGTCCAGTGTGAGTTTGCCCAGCTCCGACCGCATGGTGGTCTGCGCCAACTGCGTGACGGCATACTCTGGATCCTCCACGCCGTAACTAGCCTGGGGGCGCACACGGAGAACGCTGAATTCTATGATCGGACTACAACAAAGCGTGGGAGAGGCAGAGAATTGTTCCAGCGTGGCGTACCTTGAAAGGGTCGAGGATCCTCAAGTAAAGAACTCCGTCTATCTGTAGCGTGACATTATCTGAAAAACAAAACAAAAACAAGATGCACTGAAACTAAGTGCTTGCATATTACATCAGGTAACACTTGGAATTGGATCCGACATGTTGATCCATCACCTAGAGATACGGCAGACTGCTCCGGGACATCGATGACTATCTCTTTGAGACTTTGCACGTAGCGAATTCGGTCAAGTATAGGTATGAGGAAGTTTAAACCCTAAAAGAGAAAGTTGTCATGTTTTTTTTATTTCCATTGTTAATATTTGGCTATATTTGAACGGCGGTCTTGTAAGACAAAAGGGTAGATACCGGCTCTAAGATCCGGTGGAAGCGACCCATTCTTTCCACCACCCAGGCTTCTTGCTGAGGCACAAACAGGACCACGGTGTTCACAGGCAGGCTGGACGCCCATCTCTGCTGGGCCGGCAGGACCCATAACCTCGGGGTCGCCCGCTGGGTTTGCTAAAAACACACACACAGTTAAGAACCGAACATGCTTTTAAAAGCACGCTATTGTACCAAAGTAGGATCTAAATGGAATTGAAAAGGAAGGGAGAAACTTAAACCGGTCTATAAATTATGTATGAGTTATTAAGAGTATGTAGTGGGACACACAATACTCTTAGGGGTAGGCAATACAATATATTAGACTTATATTTGGTTTCTGCTCACTTCGTATTTGGTTTTGATGATAGTATATAACGGTAACTTTGATTTCGACGTAACATTAAATGGTTATGTATAGGCTAACACTGTAAAGGTATTATAACACAATAGTAAATGGCCCATCTAGTGTTAATAAAAAGGATGTCAGTCAGTCAAAAGACGTATCGAGATGGGGAGCCACATTCGGTGGATTTGCGACCCTCTCGTGCACGCTGAATGAGCCCCACTTCACCAACGAATGGCCATGAACCTTCGCTTGCACGAGCTAACATGCCGGATATGAATACATTAGTTAATTTACCCGCAGAAGGGCGCCACTGGTCCGAGACAGCGTTCGCAACATCATTGAAAGGAACTTCGGTGGCCTTAGTAAAGGTTCGGCTCCGTAAAGTGGACTCTACACAAACTACTCATGTGTATGACCCTCGCCAGGCAGGAAATGGAAGTTACATCAGTGGTGCAACTGTAAAAGAAGTCCCTCAGTGTGAGTTGCAAAAACCGAACGGCGAAGCTTCCGCTTGCAGGATATATGTAATCTACAGCTAATTCCACCACTACGACAACCACTATTATTACAACCACTACTACTGTTGATAATAATAATAATAACAATTAATAATTAATTAATAATAATGATGATATAAATAATAATGAAAATAACCACAATAATTATCAAATCGATGCCGCAGCATTTAAAGAGTATTATGAAACTTTTTATAATGTTTTTATTTTATTAATGAATACAACCAATTTTTAAGCCACAAAAAAGTAAAAAATAACCAATGGAAGCCATCTCTAAACATAGCGTCACCTGTTTCTTATTTCAACCTCATCCCTCTTAGCGATTGGTCTGATTTCTGCTGTTCCGAAGGACTCCGCCCTCGAGCGTAATGCTGCATTCTCATTGGACATGGCGGACGCCGGTAACAGGTGCCTCTGCCCCGCCTCTCCGCTCTCCTCCGTTCCCTCAGGTTGTTCGTCGGTCGGTAAAACCTCTGATAAGAGTTTTAATAATGGCGTGGCCTCGGCGGGGGGCTGCCGCTCTCTGTCCGAGTCCAGCACCATAAAAAACCGTGTAGAACATCATTTCGGAGCTTACAGGCGGTTTGAAAAATCACTTAACCGCGTCACAACGATGCCGGACGGAGTAAATCTCCGCTGAAAAGTGAGTGAAACTACCGGAGCGTCTCTGGAGAAGCGCGGAGACATGTCGCTGCTGTGTGTCAGAGGTACGTTCAACTTGTCTTCTCTCTCCCTCCGGTCGAGTCCAAGTGTTTCTTTTTTTATTCAAACTGATAATATCAATGAAATCTTGTAGAGCAGGTTTCCTACCAAGAGTCCACTCCCTCTCCCCCGCTAGTATTCTAAATATGTCCTGTCGTGATTTAAGTTACATTTTCTAATATTCTCTTCACGTGGATAATGACAGCACTTGTCACGTGGCTGTTTCCCCGAGTTATCTGAGTTTTATCGGAGCTTTCCACTGGCTGCCGCACCAGCTGTTGAGCCATGATCCGTGCTGGATTGACTTTAAAGTACAACACAGCATTTATGATCAGTGTCGGACTTTAAAATAAGAGTCAGGGATCAGGAGAAAAAACTATCTGATAAAGTGATTGCGAAGGGTTATGTTTATTTTTGAAATAACCAGCAGATACTAAAAACAAAAAAAATCCCAAATGCTTCTTTTATCATCTTCCCTGTTGTCTTGGTGCAGATGTCTGCCCTCTCTCCAATATAAGTGGACTCAATGACAAAAGGCTTGTTTTGCTCAAAGCACCATCAAGAAGTCATCACCAGATTTTTTAAGATCATTCATAAACCTTGCAGTGAGCGGTTTCATGGCTCCTACTTTTGGAGTGGAACAGTCCCTCTTTAAAATGATGTGTACAGCAACGACAAAAGAAGTATGGTTTGGTGTATACCTTTTTGTTGGATATTTTATCTTCTCCGACAAAGATGTTAACGTTAAACATATGATACGATTAAAAGCAGTTGCGGGGTACAGTCATTTAGCTGACGCTTTTATCCAAAGCGACTTACATTGCATTTTTAACCCATGGCTTTTTTACATCAGTCCGGTGGAAGTTAGCTTTTATTATTCCATTGCAGAGAAAAATAAAACAAACAAAATATACTATACTTTTCTTTAGGGATCCAAATGATGATAATAACAACAAAACCAATTACTTTTTTGTCTATTCAAAACAAGCTCTGTGAACATTTACATGTTCACGGGCAATAACAAAAAGACTGAAGCCAACAAGGCTGGGGCCGGTTAACGCATCGTTTAGTGCAGCAACGCACATAATGCATCTTCCTGTTCTGTGCCAAGAAGACCAATGGCCAGTCTTTGTCCAGTCTGTGAGGATGGAGCCCCTACCTGCCAATCAAGTATCTCATTCATTTCATATAGAGTTCGGCACAAAGTGTTGTTTTATTTGGTTTGAAAAAATGGCCTAAATAAGGATAACGCTTCATCTTATTTTTCTTCTCTGTAAATGTTTCTTTTAAACTATTATAAATAAAACATCATATTGACATTGTTATAAATCATGGTGTTTTAACATCGAGAAGAGTGCAGCAGATCAAACCCTAATTACACTGCACCAAGACCGTTTGGGGGGGTCTTACCATTTGATCCGTCCATTGACAGGGCGCTTTTTAAAATGTGGATTGGTGACTAGCGAGCTTTAACTCACACAGGTTTCTTTATTCGTTTCCAACATAATTATGTCAAGATAAGTACGTAAAAAGTGTTGGCCACTTCCTCTCAAAAGAATCCCCAAGCCCTTTTGACAAAGTATTAGGAGGTGAACTCGTTGCTGAATTCTAAAAAAGAGACAGCTTTCCAGTGAATTTAACGGCACATATAGGCTGGTTCTTATGAACTATACAAATATCCACCCAATATCCTCTGAAGAGCCCAATGTTTGGCAAACTGAGGCTCTGTGTTCATCCCCCGTCAGATCCTGTTTTGTCCAGTTATGGTCATTTCGTCGTCTAAAGCTCCAAATTATATAATCCGTTCATATTATGCATTTTGTGCCCAGCAAGTATGAGGAAATAACTGTGAGTGTGAAGCCTTTATCTTCCCTCCCTCATCTTTTTAATCTAAATGCTAAACTCTTCAGGCGTCCTCCGCTCATGCATGTTTGCGATCAAGCAAACGCCTTCTGTTGTGATCGGAAGTCTCTCTAATGCCTTTGCAAAGTTCTCACTCTATGCTGTTCTTACAGTACAGCTTGCTAAGCTCAGTTTTAATGACAACTAACTCATTTAAACCACAAGTCGACAGCATTTGGGAAGGTTTTCGCAGTACGATTGTTGCACCGAAGACAAACTAGCCAACTTTAAATGTTACCTCATCGGGAATAAGTTGTGTTTTGAACTAAAATGATGCCCCCATCACCACCTTGCACCTACTTAAACATCAATTATGCAACCACTGCCAGCAGATGTTGTGCCACAGCTCGTTTTCCCTCATACTTGATACACCTACTATAATTCATAAAAATGTTATTTTTTGTGATTCTAGAGGACAACTTTTTTATAATGTTAGACAGGATAAACGCGTTGTTGGCTGTTGGGAAATGTGGCACTTAAATTTACTTTTTAAAGACATTATGACAACTAATCACATCAGCCACTCCACATGTGGCACTAAAAACAAATGCAGGCGACCCAAGCTGTGTCTCACCAAGTACACAACAAGTCCTGCAGAAAATCCTGTGAATCCTTTCAACAACATGCTTCAAAAAATCTCTTGCATCAATTCACAGGGCTAGGAAGGACAGGCTCCTCGCAGGGAAAAGGTCATAAACAAGGCAAGTCGGCTCGGCCCTGCTTACTTCAAAGAGTTCAGCCCGACGGCGCCGACCATCGAGAGTTATTGTGCCAAACGGTCCCCAGAGCTCGCGCACAGTCTTTTTTATTGATTCTGATTGTGGAAAAAAAAAAGTACACTGGCACAGGAACTATGCAGCCCACAGATAACAGAGGGAAAGGGGGGTTGGGTGGATTTAGCCCAATGACGTGACTCATCCCCTGATTGTACAGCTTCCCAATGTCGCTTATTTATCGGTAGTCGAGATGCCCCATCTCCATGGCGATGTCTTTGCACAACAGATAAGTGGTAACCCTTACAAGTGTGGTGGTGGTCGTGGTTGAGGGGAAGGAGCGACTCCTGCTGTGGATCAGGCCAGGGCTGACTGCACGCGTGGCTCACATGGAGCCAGTTATGCAGCGGTGTTGGAGCAGTACAGGGTTAGACACATGATGCTGGAGGACCGGTCAAGAGGCTCATGCACTGGCAGCTTTCAGGGAAATGTCTCTGTCACAAAAGGGTCTCCTGCAAGTCAGTTGAGGGAATGAGTTGTGGATGGCGGAATTTTCTCTCATTGTCCACCGTGTCGTGTGTCATGACCTGTTCAAAGTAGACAGTTTTACTGGGACATGAGGGACACTTCGGGACATTTAGGCAATAAAGCCATTGGATTTTCTAAATAGCGGGTGAAAGTGGGTTACATTTAGGGTTTCATAGATGGCTGTTTTGGGTGAAAGTCTCCCATACAGCCTAAAAGGCTGGATCTGTCCCGGCGAGGACATAAGTCTCTGCTCCAATGAGACGTCACGTCGTTCTGTCACTCATCAGCTCTTTACACTCCACAGAAACTGCAACAACACGCATCACTCGCTACCCGATCCGCACATCCTGTCTGAACAGTTCAGGGCGACGCACCTGGAGTTAGGAAACCCCGAGGGAATCGTCAGGAGGAGACCTAGCTAACGTCAGTTAGCAAACTAAAAGAGGTGAATTAGGATGCGATGCCAGGCAAGGTTTTTATTCCTGTTTGGTGCCAGTAAACCAGCTCCGTGCTGCTCTTGTATTTTTTTTTTTGTGTCCACACACAGGATGTTGAGCTTCTAATGCATCACCGCGCCTTTTGTGTGCCAAATTATCTGTTGACATACATTCAAAATTAATTTGACTCCGAAGAAGTGATGTAGCACTTCTCTGCTACGGCACACGCTCTAGTCATTCTAGTGGGCTAGGAGCAGAGCAGTAGTTAACGCAACTACACGACTGAGAGGAGGAGAAGATATCACAAAAAAAAAAAATGGATTGAAGGAGAAAGGAGGGGCCTCCCGCAGGACAATCACACAGAAGAGAGGCGGGCCGAGTGGGGTCGAGGGTGGCGAGCGGCAGAATAGTGGAATTGCGAGAGGCGGAGGCAGAGTGAGTGCTTAGAGATTGTGGGAGTAATCCCCATGGCCATCTGTTACTCCCCTCTCTGCCTCTCTCCCGCCTACACTGATCACATTCAACAAGACCGTAGATCTACAATGTCACTTCCTGTTCCCGTACTTCCCCACTCTATGCCTCACCTTCCTGCTGACCGTGTGCTTTATATGGAAGGTTCAGTTTCTTCAAAATGATCGGCAAACCTTTTTGCCACAGTTTTTGGGGGGATTATGTATGATGCATCTAACTAAGATCGTAAGTTAAAATAAGAATAAAATGTTTTAGTTGACAGGGGGTAACCAACTACGTCCAAGGTATCAATAGTTATGGTGGAAAGAGGGTGGAGAAATTTAGACTTTTAAATCAAACATTCAGAATAGACCTTTTTATTTTTTAATATGTCATTTCATGAGCTATGTAACTCAATGGTGCGTCTGATCCGATAGACTTTTCCCCCCACTAACGTTTTGACTTTAAAATAAGAGTCAGGAATCAGGAGAAAAAACTATCTGATAAATTGATTGTGAAGGGTTATACATATAATGTTAATGATAACATCTATAATGGCTCTGTGACACCTTTAAAGCATGACAGTGTAGCAGTGAGCCAGTGTGCACGGCAACAGGACCGTGAAATGAGCAGTGGAGTTTAACTGACTGCTTGTTTTATTGTGTAGAAGGTAAACCTCATGGCTAGGAAACAATAATCAGAAGGGTGAGAGGGTATTTGTGCACGTCGCCCTGCTAAATGGCCTGTAAGGCCTTGGAGGCCCTGGAACAGAAGATGATAAGCATCAGTTTCCACTATTAAGGCCCTCTGGTTTATTGCCCTCCGCTCTGGGTCCCACAGTTGGACTGGGCCGTTTCTGGACTGAAAGGCTTCAGTGAAAAGCCCCCCAAAAACATCACACCACTGGTTTCCTTCCCGATGTGCACCGCTCCCTTTCCACTTCACAGTACAAGACAGGAAATAATGTGGAAGCAGTGACGAGTCCCTTAAATATTTATTTGCCCCTCCCCCGCCGCCCCCCCATTATACAGACACGTACATTTTTGGGGACTGAGCCGACTAAAGTTTTGAAAGATTATTATTATTCTTTCACCACTTCAATCACACTTTTGAGGCCTTTATCATATTCAAAAACTGTTGAAGTTTGGCATGCGCATCAGAGGTTCCGGGGTATAACAAAATGGCTCTCTAACAAAAAAGTAAATCATGGTATGCAATAGGCGCCGAACTTCATTTTCCGCCATTTTGAATGTTGTGAAAAACGTGTTTTTGCGAACTTCTCCCAGATGCTCGGTCTGATTTTCACGAAATTTTCAGGGAATGATTATTGAGTGAATGCCTTTTAACGTTTTTTGATATCCCCAAAAGGTTATGGACCAATGAATTTGTTAGGATTGTGGCCTAATAGTTAAAGACCTATAACTTCCAAAGTAAGCTGCAGTCATTCTCAGAATTTGTGCTTGTTTTTTTCCAATATCCATTGTATTTTTGATTCTTAAACAAACTAACTCCTCCGAGAGTTTTAACCCAATCAATTCCAAATTTGAGCAGAATGATCTTGACGCCTGTCTGGTCAAAATGTATCCAAATCAAGAGTTTTCGCAAACTACCTGGGTGTGGCCTGGCATCCATTTTGGATCCAAGGAACATTCATATTTCTGTCTAATTCATGATGCTGGTGTAGCATTCAGAAAATTATAGCGCCACCTATTGTTAAAGGGAAATGAAAAAGCTTTACACTTTGATGAGCTTCTCCTAGCCATTTAATCTGATCAACCTCAACTTTGTGTAGATAAGCCTCAATACTATACTATATACAATACTCAGTTGGGAGTTTTTGAAAAACTTTGTTGGCGTGACAACATGGTCTTCGCATGAAATTTCAAGCCAATATTTCGGTGCCTTGGCAAACTCAAAAACTCTTAAAGTTATGTCAGTGTCCTAGGTGATGACATTACAGAGCTGAGCCACTTGATAAAAGCAGAGATCTGTGGCGTGACACTTGACCACAGCTCTGCTCTCTTCACGAAGCCACCCATGTCCTATAAGTTTAAATGCTGGTAACTTTGTTCTGCAGAGACACTTTCAGTGTGTTCAGTTCGCAAAATATATCTGCTAGACCTACTCAGTCAAAAAGGCGTGTAGTTCACAAGTTAATACTTAAGATGGGTGATTAGCTCCCGTTCTTTGCCTTGAATGAATGGAGGTGATCCTACATGTGTACTTATTGCAGGTTTGTACAGCAAGGCAAGTAGCCTGGCGATGAGGTGATCCGTTTAGGAAGCCACAGGCTTGGGTTTGAATCCCACACATGGCATTGATTTTTGCTGTCTTTTTTTTTTTTTTAATGTATTTTTGACCACGTGTCCGGCTGACCGCTGCCCCCCCGACATGCAAGGGAAGGCGAAGGGAAGTTCATTGCTGCTTGCATCTTTAATTTGGAATGTTTCTGTATAAATGGTAAAAAAACATCTGTTTTCAGAGCGAGTTCCAGGAAAACAAAAATACACTTGTGGTATCAAAGAGGAAGAGGGACCGGTACATGGAAATATGAAAGCTTCATTTGTGGCCGCATCATCCCGTCCTGTCCATCTGCCGCTGCAGGGCTTGGAGGCTTTAGGAGTTTATGTGCCTGAACACACATCCCGGGCCACAGCAATCACGATTAATCCCCTGCAAAGCGCTCCACCATCCAATAAACGTTATTGTGTGCATCAGGAGGCCAAAGAGGGTCTAAAAATACACCACAAGGCTGCTTTTCCCGCTTAAATATTTTAAAGGTTTTATGTCATGGTCGCGAAATATCTGTGCTTTACGTTTTTATCTTAATACCCATCTGACCTGGCCCACTTTTTTTCCATTGTTATATTTGTGTTTTTTTTTTTTACCAGCTGTTTTTTGTGATCTGTCTGGGCTTATGCTTCTTGATTTATATCCAAGTTGGAATTGAGCAATCAGATGAAAATGCTTTCCACTGCTGTGACCCAATGTGGTCCTCGCATGTATTATTACCTTATGTCATGTAAAAGCTCTCACCATTATAACTCGACAACAAACATTGTGATACACATGTGCTCTAATTTCCAAATGATTAGCCGACCCAAGCTGCCATGTTGCTCTTTGTCACAACGTGAATATTAACTGAACCATGTGAAGGAAATGCGACTGCTTGTGGACAAAGACTGTTATCAGCGACTCAGCATTTTCACAAAGCATTGCTGGAAGAATAGATCGCCTGTCAGGAGTGTAAGGACAGGAGTGTAGTTCTGGATGTATGTCCTCTTTTTAATAAATACAGTACCAGTCAAAAGTTTTTGTGTGGTTCCGCTGTGGCCTCAATGACACCAGATCGTGTCCACTTACTCACGTCCACACATGTTTAATACTGATTTGCCTAATCTTTGTCTTTTTCTGTTTTGTGTTACAGTGAAAAAAGCCAAGCTCCAGGGCCCCCCAGGTAAGAGCTGCTGTATCCATGTCCCCCGTGTTGTTTGCTGTAAAGCCATGTGTTAGGTGCGCTCCAATGCAGGTTCATCAGTCAAATTCTGTCAAGTTGGCTTGATTTGATTTTGCATTATGTAATCCGCCGCCCTGCTGCGGCTCGGCCGTGCTCAGGTGAGTTTAGATTGGTCGCCGCTAAATCCAAATCCCCTCGCTCTCCACCTCGGCAAATCCCTCGGGCGTTCAGCCTCGCTCCCTGCCTCCCGGCGCTGTGACACGCCACTGCGGTGACATTTCACTTTCATTTCCTTTTGGAAAATGTTTGTTTTTATTAAGATATTGTCAGTCAGTCAGTTATTAAAAAATTATTATGTTCTCGTTTTTTGTTTTACTATTCTTTCCATATTGTGTTTATATGTTCAACTGGGTATGAGTGTATGTCGGTGTATGCATGTGTGTATACGAGGGTGTGTTTGTGTCTATATGTATTCGTGTAGATGTGCATATCTACGTATGGGTATGTGAGTTTATGTGTATGTATATTGATGATAATGGATGGTTGATTTTTAATGTATATCTGAAAATCAATAAAAAACTGATCACAAAAAAAGCCTTCTCTGCCTGTCCCTGCCCCCCCCCCCCCCCCCCCCCCCCCTCCCTCTGGGCCACACCACATGTGACACCTGTCCCAGAGCAAACATAAGGGAGATTGAGTTAAGCCCGTCGTCTCCGGCTGGTGAAATGTAAACATCAGGCCGCTCTGGGACGGAGGAGGTTTTGTGGCCCCGTCTGGCACGACATCCACAATTCTGTTGTAATTAGTGCGTATGACTAGCCTGTCTGCGGCTGCTTTTGCAGCTTAAATTTATTTCCTATTTTAAATTTCATTAGTAAGTCAGAATTCAGAATTGGGGGGAGATGAAATCATTATGTGCTTCTGGTAGATATTAGGATACACTGTGTATGCTATGATTTATTTATTTATGTCTTCACGTAGATACAAACGAGTCATGTTATCCCCCATCTGTCATTAAACACTGGCAGAATTTGAAGTTTCTGTCTGACGTAACACAGTTCTCCACGTAGAACCAATTTGATTGTGCATTCTGTTACAGTATACACCCATATTGTAAATATAATATTACAATATTGACATTACTTTACCAAACACCAGCATCACAAACAAACCTCTATAAAAAAGTAGATAAAGTCAAAGTCAATGTCAGAAATACTGAAAATAGTTGATGATACAGATGATATTGAAATAGAACCTTAATATGAATTACATTATAAGAAGATAAAAGCCAAACTGTACAAAGCAGTTTTTTGCACACGTTGCACAGTCTTTGATCACACAGTTGTGAGGCTGCTTGAAAGCTGCCCTATCCTGCTTCTTCGGGGTCAGGCTGTACTAGTTACTACCGGTAACTAAACAGAAAAAGTATACTTATGATTCCTCTGACTCTGTGAGATGTGGGATTGGGCTGAAGAGGCCTCACAGTTGACACAGGGCTGGTCTGGGATGTGTGTTTGCCCTTCGCTTTCCACCACGTCTTCAGGTGGACATCTCGGAGGCCCTACGCTGAGCCCTTTCTCTAATGACGCGCATGTGTGGGGAAGCAAAGGGGCCCTTGGGTGGACTCTCCACTGATTGCCAGGGGGGAACAGGGGATTGATAAGGTGCCATGTGGATCTGTGTCAGATCTGTTTAGAACCAGCTTCTTCTTAATGTATACACGTCATATATCGTTCACATTATCGTCGCTCCGGAAGCCTTTCTTACCAAAGATGGTGAAACGTCTCCTTTTGGTTTATGCTTTTGTGTCACATACAATAAAGATGAGTGGTTTGGATGTGAAATGTCATCCTTCCAGCCGCCTGCGTTTCTTTGATTCAAATTCCTTGAAAAAACTCATCACTCAATAATGGATGAAGACGCTCGGCCGAGGGCTCAGCAGAGAGTGGGTCGTCCGCAAAGGACATGCCCAGCGCAAGAGGGGCCACATCATCGCACATCTCTGCCTCTTTACGAAACACACGAGGGACCAAAGTGACTGCATAACAGTTGTTGTGTGTGTGCTTGAGCAAGGTGTGTGTCGCAACACATGACATTGATGGTTATTAATGATCATGTTATTGTCAGTTATAAGTCACTATTGCATTATCAATGACATGTCCGCAGATAGTTAGGAAGTCGTACTGATTCATGTTTGAGAACATTTTTCAACGTTGCTATGACGATACGTCAAGAACTGGAAGTGTTCGTATGTGATATTCACAATCCAAGTGATGTCAGTCTGGTTAGCTTAACGCACAGTTTGTCAAAAGTTTACATACACTTCTAAAGAACATAATGTCATGGCTCTTTTGAGTTTCCAGTTATTTCTACAACTCTTGTATTTTCTACAAGATTTTTCTCTGATAGAGTGTTTGGAACAGATACTTTGTCACAAAAAACATTTGTTAACCCATAATAAAGAACCAATCTGCTGAGTTAAAAAAATACATACAGCAGTGCTAAAATTTGGTTACATGTCCCTTGGCCATTTTCACTTCAATTAGGCGCTTTTGGTAGCCATCCACAAGCTTCTCGTTGAATCTTTGACCACTCCTCTTGACAGAATTGGTGCAGTTCAGTTAAATTTGATGGCTTTCTGACATGGACTTGTTTCTTTAGCATTGTCCACAGGACTTTGGGAAGGCCATTCTAAAACCCTAATTCTAACCTGATTTAGCCATTCTATTAACACTTTTGATGTCTGTTTGGGGTAGTTGTCCTGTTGGAACACCCAACTGCGCCCAAGACCCAATCTTCGGGCTGACGATTTTTGCTTATCTTGAAACATTTGAGGGTAATCCTCCTTCGTTTTTGATAAAATGTCCCAATTTCAAGTTTAGGTTGTGTTTTCTGGTGGAAGAGTTTCCCTCTCGATGTGTTTGAGCAGGCTCAGAAAGCTGAAAAGGGGATGATTAGGACTCATGTTCTTCTGGCAGTGATAAACAATGTGATATTGGTGATTGTTTAAAGAAAAGTTTCCTTCCTCCAGGCGTGTTTAAGGGGTTCCGAGGGTTTTTGTGATTTTTGCCAGACAGACCCAGTCTGTGTATACTGAGTTTCTTTAATTATTATTTACTTATTGGTGCTTTCTCCTCAACAGTGGCACATTGTGTGAAGCACCTGCTGTAAAGGGAGCGCGGCCGCTAAGTGGCTCTCATCTAATCCATGCATCCTCCTCCCTTATCTCCTCTAATCACGGGAGCCGGCCCAAATGTGGCACAAGGCATGGTCTATCTAATTAAGGAAAAGGCTTGAGCATCCCTCAGGCTCCTTTGTAGTATAGCTTGCCCCCCCCAGACACTATTTAGTTCTGTCTCTTTTCAGTCAGGAGGCTTTTAGCAGCGGCAACGGACAATGATTTTCGGTAGGATGGGTCACTGGGGGGCTTTCCACCTGTGTTTATGTTTTAAGGGACTTATTGAATCTTTATTTATGCTGCATGTCGCCGTAAACCGCCTGTGTCAATTGTCGATAGTTGTCATTGTCTCAGGAGTTGTGTTATCTGGCTGCTGCCTTATTAAAGGCTATGTGCAGAGTAAATGTTTCAATACGTTGCCGCAGTAACCCGGAGAAAAATCTTTGTTTAGTGTTGTCAGGTGATCCGTCAAAGGAGCAGCTGATGCCTTGCTTTTATTTCCCAGGGACTGTGTGTGTGTGTGTGTGTGTGTGTGTGTGTGTGTTTTTAAGTGTGTGTGTGTGTTGATAATTGGATTGATTTATTGTTAGCATTTGGACTGTAAAGCTGACATATTTTGTTTTGGCTTTACAGTTCCCCCTCCCCTATATGATTGTAGTAAAACACTTAAGTCCATCCTAAGCCTTTTTAGGAGCAGTGCTGAGCTACTTTGAATGCCCGATCCGTCAACCTTGTGACTGAAGGAGGTCCCGTTCTGTCCCCCAAGCCAGGGCGACCTATAACCGCTTCTCTTTGTGCATTTCTCTACAATAAATCAGACCTTTTATTACGAATGATAATGTTTAAATTAGGGCTGTCAACATAAACGCATTAATCTACGCGATGTGGCCAAGATTAATGCAACAAAATATTTTAACGTAGTTCACGTACGTTTGTTTACTTCCGGAAGTTGACCGTGAAAACTAATCGACCGCTCGCTGCAGTCAGTTACATCGGAGAAAGCAAGACAGTAGCTGAAGATGGAGAGAGCTTAATTTTGTAAAACAAACAGAGGCGCAACATACAGCGGAGAACTGTGCAAAGGAATTCCTCCGTGTGTGAAACAGAAGGGGGGTGAGTGGCAAACACACCACTTAAAGCACTGCTATGCTAAGCTAGCTGCCAGGCTAAGCTAGCTAGAAGAGTTGCTAGTCCAACATGTTCCACCAGGTGGGATTTTGCCTCCAAGATGATCAAATGTGTGTAGATTTGTGTTTAAAATAACATTAACAATTAAACAACAGTGTCTAAAATACAATGTGCGATCTATTGAACGCCCTAGTTTAAATGTGTTGACCTATTGATTCGTCATTTCCTTTTGTAACCTCTAAAATTGTCTTGTGTTCCAAAGGTTGTTCACCATAGATAGACTAGGTGGGTAGACTTGCCAACTAGTGTGTCCGCTGGTGCGAGAGCCATGTGCGTGCATAGACGGACATACAAAAGTGGCACAGATTGTCCAACTCCTCCAGGATGGCACATCCACGCGTGCCGTTGCAAGGAGATGTGATGCGTCTCCAGCACAATCTCCAGAACATGGAGGAGATTCAAGGAGACAGGCAGTTACTCTAGGAGAGCTGGACAGGGCCGTAGAAGATCCTCAACCCATCGGCAGGACCGATATGTGCTGCTTTGTGCAAGGAGAAGAAACCGACTTCCTGTGGGAGGCCTTAGGATGTCCTGTAGTGTTCCCTGTGCTAACTGATCAGTACCGTGGATCATTTGCTATAGAACACCAGGATTGTGCTTTTCAAAGATGAGAGCAGGTCCACCCCGAGCACCTGTGATAGACATGAAGGGGTCTGGAGAAGCCAAGGAGAACGCTATGCTGTCTGCAACATGGTTCAGCATGAGCGGTTAGGTGGTGGGTCAGTGATGATCTGGGGAGGCGTATCCATGGAGGGACACAAAGACCTCTACAGGCTAGAGAACTGTAGTCTGACTGCTATTAGGTATCTGGATGAAATCCATGAACCCATTGTCGTTGGTGCAGTAGGTCCTGGGTTCCTCTTGATGCACGACAATGCCCGGCCTCATGTTACATTACATTACATTACATGTCATTTAGCTGACGCTTTTAACCAAAGCGACGTACAAGTGCATTCAACCATAGGGTACAAACTCAGGAGAACAAGAAACAAGAAAGTCCAATTTCCTCAAATAAGCCAATTTACAATTTGCTATAGATGAGTGACGTTACAAGTACAATTTAAGTGCTACAATTTGTTAGTCTTTAGTCGAGGTAGAGTCTGAAGAGGTGTGTCTTTAGTTTGCGGCGGAAGATGTGAAGGCTCTCTGCGGTCCTGATGTCTTCAGAGAGCGCGTTCCACCATTTCGGCGCAAGGACAGCGAAGAGTCGAGACCTAGTCGAGTGTTTTGCTCTCAGTGAGGGAGGGACGAGTAGTTTTGTAGATGCAGAGCGGAGAATGCGGGTTGGGATGTAGGGTTTGACCATGTCCTGGATGTAAGCTGGACCCGATCCATTCACAGCATGGTACGTGAGCACCAGTGTTTTGAACTGGATGCGGGCGGCCACCGGTAGCCAGTGAAGAGAGCGGAGGAGTGGAGTAGTGTGGGAGAATTTCGGAAGGTTGAAGACCAGTCGAGCTGCTGCATTCTGAATGAGCTGCAGAGGTCGAATGGCGGTGGCAGGGAGACCTGCCAGGAGGGAGTTGCAGTAGTCCAGGCGGGAGATGACAAGAGCCTGAATCAGTACCTGCGCTGCCTTCTGAGTGAGAAGGGGACGTATTCTCCTGATGTTGTAGAGCGTGTATCTACAGGATCGCGTTGTCGCAGTGATGTTGGGAGTCAGGGAGAGTTGGCTGTCGAGTGTGACGCCGAGGTTCTTAGCAGTCAAAGTGGGCGTTAGCACAGAGTTTCCAAAGTTGACTGTCAAGTCCTGGGTAAGCGAATCTTTTCCGGGAAAGAGAAGTAGTTCAGTCTTGTCGGGGTTGATTTTCAGATGGTGGGCGGACATCCACTGAGAGATGTCAGTTAGACAGGCAGAGATCCGAGCCGCCACCTGGGTGTCCGAGTGAGGGAAGGAGAGAATTAGTTGGGTGTCATCGGCATAGCTGTGGTAAGAGAAGCCATGCGAGCGAATGACAGCGCCAAGAGAGTTGGTGTAAAGCGAAAACAGGAGGGGACCCAGCACGGAACCCTGAGGAACTCCAGTAGTAAGAGGACACGGTTCCGACACAGATCCTCGCCAGGTTACCCGGTAGGTGCGGCCATCGAGGTAGGACGAGAGAAGGGAGAGAGCAGAGCCTGTGACACCAAGTTCCTGAAGGGAGGAAATAAGGATCTGGTGGTTGACCGTGATGTTGCGAGTATGCAGGCATTTCCAGCAGGATGGAGCAATTGATTCCATTGAAAGGCCCTCACAATCACCTGACCTAAATCCAATAGAACACACCCCACAAGACTGTGTCAAGCATGCATACGTGCACGTGGGTGCTACATAAGATATTGAGAAGCATTTTGAGTTGCAGAAATTTAGTTTTGACAAAATCTACTTGCCTATATATATGTAATTTATTTTGCTTTGATTTTCAGCGTGTCCATAAAGTTAAGCCCTTTTGTACTAAAATTTTATTCAATCAAAATATTTGGCATCCTTTTGTTCCTGAGACCGTAAACTGTCCATATATGTATTTATATGAAACATTTTATTTTAACATTGAGTTGTGATTTGTTTTCAAAGTGATTCAAACTTGAATTTTTTGAGCAATATATATATGTATATATATGTATATATGTATATATATATATGTATGTATATATATATATATATATATGTATATATGTATATGTATGTGTATATGTATATGTATATGTATGTATATGTATATATATATGTATATATATATGTATATATATATATATAATTGTATATATATATATGTATATATAATTGTATATATATATATGTATATATAATTGTATATATAATTGTATATATGTATATATAATTGTATATAATTGTATATATGTATATATAATTGTATATATGTATATATAATTGTATATATAATTGTATATATGTATATATGTATATATATGTATATATATGTATATATATGTATATATATGTATATATATGTATATATATGTATATGTATATATATGTATATGTATATATATATGTATATATATATGTATATATATGTATATATAATTGTATATATATGTATATGTATATATATATATATATATATATATATGTATATAATTGTATATATATGTATATATAATTGTATATATATGTATATATAATTGTATATATATGTATATATAATTGTATATATATATATGTATATATAATTGTATATATATATATGTATATATGTATATGTATGTATGTATGTATATATATATATATGTATGTATGTATGTATATATGTATATATATATACTTGACTTGTGTGTCAATGCTGCGTCGCCTTGAGAGAAATGAAATGGTCATGGCTGTGTCACCGGCCGTCTAATCCCCCCCTTCATCCCTCAGTCACTGCCAGGGCTGACAGCTGGCGTGTACGGTTGTTACTGGTGATGGAGATTCACCGGGCGCGGAAGTTGTCCTGACAGTGCCAGTTCAAAAAATAAATTAAATTAAAGCTGCGAGCAGCGTTGGACGAGTCCTCGCTACTCTGCACGTCGGGGCACCGGCCAGACGGCTAAAAACGCAGCCAAGAACTCCTGCAGCCGTCGAGCAAAGCATCCAAGAGTCAGTTGTCGTTAACCATAAGGATCGACGCCAGGAATGCCGATTTGCAAATTCATCTTTAACATCCAATTTTCTTTCGAAATCTAATTATTAAAAAAAAATCTAAACTTTAGGTCAATTTCCCATTAGATTTAAAAGGATACTATCAATAGTTACATGATCATTTCACTTCAGACGGACAGTACACATCCCCAAGGTGACACTCGATAACCAGGACATTCTGATGTCCATCCATCCATCCATTGTCAAACCGCTTATCCTGCACACAGGGTCGCGGGGGGGCTGGAGTCTATCCCATCCAACTTCGTGCGATAGACCGGGTACATCGTGGATTGGTCGCCAGCCAATCGCAGGGCTACACAGAGACATGCTACCATTCACACTCACATTCACACACCTACGGGCAATTTAAAGTCCCCAATTAACCTGATCCCCAGAGCATGTCTTTGGACTGTGGGAGGAAGCCGGAGTACCCGGAGAGAACCCACGCAGACACGGGGAGAACATGCAGACTCCACACAGAAAGGCCACTGGGCAGAGTCGAACCCAGGACCTTCTTGCTGTGCACATGTGTGCCAAATTTCAAGTCGATCGGACATCGTCGGAGAAAACTGGCCTAGTGTGGTACTTTTTTACCTTTCTAGGGGGCGCTAAGGAGACATTTCTTCGTACCCAAATGCGAGACCCCCAAAATATCAAATTTTTCACCAGTTCTGATAAGCGTGCCAAATTTAACAACTTTTTGAATCTGATAAGGGCCTCGAAAAGAATAATTCCTTGAAATACAATAGGTTCCTCTACGACTAGTCGTAGCGAAGACCCTAAAAAGAAGCCAGCAAGCAGAGTGCATGTACTACTCTGCTTGTAAAGGCTGTCACCTATTGATCCAAACCAATCTCCCTGTTTCAGCCTTGACAGTATCAGGACTGACGGAGACCTTTTCCTGCAGCAGTGAGAGGTCAGGAGTGACTTGTACTCCACTGCAAGTGGGCTCTCATTCAGAGTGTTTTCGGGAGAAACTGCAGCGGAGTCACAGCCGCCAGTCGTTTCTGCTGCACTGGGCTTAGCGGAGTCAGTTTACTGGACTCTCAAGGTCTGATATAGTTGTCGGGGGGGGGGTGGGGGGGGTGGGGTTTGGACTCATCTGCTTTCACTCTCAGTAGAGCTCTTCTGTATTTCTCTAGCACACAAGGCCAAAGTACAACTGGAACGGTTGGCATTACTAAGCATTACTTGATTGTATTTTGGCTCAGGGTATGTAAAATTCCTGCAGATCTGTTCACACTGTACTAACACGTCTGTATGTTCTGTACTGCTCATCCACTCGCATCCATATGTGTGTGATATCACCGCCTTGCAGTGATTCAGTCTCCCTTTTTTTCTCGTTTCAGACAAGTACAACACCTACGTGACGCTAAAGGTCCAGAATGTCAAAAGCACAACCATCACGGTGCGGGGCGACCAGCCCTGCTGGGAGCAAGATTTCATGTTGTAAGTTAACGGACGCGGTGAGGTCAATAATAAATGCTACGGCAGACTGTTTTTTTAAACGGCCATAATGTTCAACTTGGTATATTGGGATTTGCGTCCTGTGACGTCATCCATATCGTCCCTAAGCGGCGTCTCCCTCCTCTGAGAGCACACGATTTTAGGTATTTTTTGTGAAGTTTCCCTTCCGTGACCTTCACAAAAACGTCTTGAATGTGTACCTACATGCAATGTACAGTGCTTCTGATAGTGGCCCCACAGTATATCCACGCCGCCCTATGACTTAAATCTCTTAAATCACAGGAAATGACTAAACGGATCTAAAAAAAGGAAATGGGCCAGGAGCTCTGAGAGGAAAATGAGCTGCGTGTTTTTATTTCCCCACCATAGTTCCTTCCTAGTGCTTAGTGCGACAGGAGAGCTGTTGTATCTCGTTGAACACCTGCCATTCATTTCCTGCTCGTAATTCATTGCTTCAATTTCCTCGTTTTACTTTCACTGGGAAAGGTTTCTATGGCGACGGGAGAGCCAAGCACGTCGTTGCGAGTGTGTCATTGTTTGTCTTTTGTGAACTCTCTCATTGACGCGCGGTTTGTTTTTCCACACGGTCATCCTTCTACTGTCTATCAATGATGTGTCAGTGTGGTGTCACCCATCTTCTAACATAACCATTCATATGCATTCTTTACAGCTATTTTCCATTACCACCCGATATAGCTAACTGCATCTTTTAAGAATAAAATCTATTCAAAGGAACTCCACATTTACAGACCGTGAAGCTCAGCAGCTAACGGGCTAACTCTGCATAACCTCCACTTCAGAATAACCCAAGCACAAAATGTCCAAGTGGAGGTTTCAGAAGCGCAGTCAGGTCAATTTATTCACATGTTTGGTCTGTACATCTAGAGTTCCTGGAAGGCAAAGGTTGTATCCTTTAGAAAGCCATCTGTGTAGTTCTGCACCTGGACGGTTTTCTCATTTAACTGCTGTCTTTGATTATCTTTCCTCTCATCTTGCTTTTGTTTGTCCCCTCGATAGTTGTAAACGGCCACATATGAGAATATGCAAATGCACTTCTTTCAAAAATGAATGTTGCCGCCATCAAGCTGTTTTGAGCCCTCTTGAATAACAGGCTGAATTAAAATAAACAAGGCCCTGAATCTATTATGACAGCTATTGCACAACAACACATGGATGTAGCCTTGGTTACGAGCCGCTGGGAGGGGCGGACAGTAATTATGGAGACACTTTCTGCTTTATGTAAGAAAGTGTCTTTAAGTGGCTTTAAGTGTGAGTCGAGTGAGATATTAGAAAGTTTTCCCGCTTTAAAAAAAATCTGTAATTGTTGTGCTCTTCTATCCACTTACATTTCACACGCTGTGTAATATTTTATAGAAACTTGACATTACTTGATTCATGAATACTGGAACTTTTCCCCCTCAGCGAGATCAACCGGCTGGACCTTGGCCTCATCGTGGAGGTGTGGAACAAAGGCCTCATCTGGGACACCATGGTGGGGACGGCTTGGATTCCCCTGAAGGGCATCCAGCAGTCAGAGGAGGTCAGAGCGCCGCACACACACACACACACACACACACACACACACACACACACACACACATTCAGCAACGAAAAGACAAACATACAGTAATGTAATTTCCTTGCTCGCATTATTATGTTGTTATTGTGATTCAGTGTGGCCTCTGTGTTAATATATATACGTGTGTGTGTGTGTGTGTGTGTGTGTGTGTGTGTATTCTATGTACAGTTTTGCAGGTTTTCCCACTTACAAACCATGTAGTAGTCTGTCATTTTTATCATGGGTACTCTTCAACTGTGAGTTTGAAAACAAAATCCAGAAAATCACATTGTATGATTTGTATTCTATGACCGAGGGAGAGTGACCGTCATCTTGAACATTCTAATAATTTAACTTTCTCACAGTTGTTGCCTTCTCACAACTAATAGGTCAGTGAGAGCCGGAGTTCTTACTGGTTGGTAGGTGATCAAATATTTTTTTAAATCCTACAATGTGTTCTGGATTTGTGTTTTAGATTCCGTCACTCACAGTTGAAGTGTACCTATGATAAAAATGATAGACTCCTACATGCTTTATAGCTGCTTAATGTGTGTTTTCATAAACCAATACCAACAAATATACATCTCAATTGCAGGAGGGCTTGGGCAACTGGATCTTTCTGGACTCGGAGGTGCTGATGAAGGCGGATGAGATATACGGCACCAAGAACCCGACGCCCCACCGCGTCCTGCTGGACGCGCGCTTCGAGCTGCCCTTTGGTGAGACATCATCAAAACCCCTATCCCTTTTTTCATAATTTTCCTTTTTTGCAAACGGCAGTACCTGCTAGCCACAACAGTACGGGGCACATCGTAAATCCGGGGTGGGGGCGGGGCATTGTTGATACGGGGTCCCCACCAGGGCAAATCAAAAACTCGATGCACGGAGTTACACAAAGGCCGCTCATGTTTCCAGCCCATGTCAGCTGCCTCTTCACCAGGCCTCTCGGGGAAGAGCTCCTCAGCCTGCAGCGCTGCCAGAATAACGGATGATATATTGTGACCCGGTGCCCCGTCGTCTTATGCAAGCATCAACTCAACTTGTGTAAAACAAAAGGTCCGTATGGACCACATGCACGAGTATGAGGGGAAATTAAATCAATCAAAGACAATCCCATTATCTCAATCGGTGATGTGAAGGAGGACACTTGAGTTGAACAGGAAGTGTACATATGTACATATGATTTATTTGTCTTGCTGTCTAATGTTCTCTATCTTCCACTGGGGATCATGACTTCTGTGTTCTGCTTAAATTGAGTGCACTTATTCATCAAAGGCAGATCTCCTTTTATTAATTTAGGTTCAGTAATATAATTTGGTCTTGACCAGGTTTGTTCCATCGTGGCCAACAGGATTAAGCGTATATGCGCAAAAACCCATGGCATAATAGTGTGTACTTCTAACGCATTGACAAAAAACTCTGCTTTTTCAATCGTCCATCAACATTATCCGTCTTTAGCCGTAGGACTGGGCCATATGGCCTCAAAATAAAATCTGAGATTTATTTAAAGAAATGTAGAAAATCAAAACGGATTTTCTTTTTTAAACATCTTTCTGAACCGGTAATTTGAATGCATTGATGTTTTGGCCCTCCGCTAATGAAGTCTTCTCTCTGTCTGCATGACTGATATGAGTCCATATAATAAGTTCAATATTCTATTGAAGAATTCTAGTGATGAATTCATCTCACAATTAAAAGCCGCGTGCCGGACCGGAGGGTGAGGGGTCCCCCCCATGCTGCAGCATTCTGTTTGAGCGCCTCACATCGGCCTCAGACATTGCGATCAAAAGGCATAACAGCCGCAGCAGGGCTGCCTTGTTTTCCATTTTTTTTAGAGGAGACCTTTCAAAGCAGCAGGAGGCCATCGTGGCTCTCTGAGGCATCAGAGCCACTCATTAAAGCTGCAGGCCGGTATGTCTTTGAAACCCAGGCTTTTGTGCGTGTGGCCTTTTAATGTGCGCCCCAAAGCACCCTGAGAGGTGGGACTGGCCAGAGCATCCGACCTGACACTGCTAGATTTATCTTTTTTGGTATTTACTTATTTACTTAGCAGCACATTTCTGCCTGACACAACTAAAAAAGGCTTTTTTAGACGATAAATGCCCCACCAGAGAGGAGAACACGCTGGATCACTGTTACACGACAGTAAGCAGGGCTTATCATGCCGTCCCTCGTGCTGCACTAGGACACTTGATTCCTGTATACAGGCACAAACTAAATCTCTGCAAACCTGTGGTGAGGGAATTCAAGAAGTGGACCAGTGAGGGGCTGGAGGATCTTCAGGCGTGCTTGGACTGCACAGACTGGGATGGTTTCAGGACTGCTACTAACAGTCTGGTTGAGTTCACAGAGGCTGTAACTTCTTAAATCGACTTCTGTGAGGACAGCTGTGTTCCATCAAGCACCAGGGTGAGTTTAAACAACGACAAACCCTGGTTCACAGCGGAACTCGGAAATCTACGCCTGCGGAAGGATAAGGCATTCAGTGGGGACATGTATACAGAGTCAAAATACAAGTTTAGCAAGGCGGTCAGAGATGCTAGACGGACCTCTGTAGTCATGAAGTCTTTTGAACGGCTAGTCCTGTCCCACCTGAAGACCCTCGCTGACCTCCTCCTGGACCCCCTGCAGTTCGCCTACAGAGCCGACAGATCTGTAAACGATGCTGTCAACATGGCCACTACATCCTCCAGCATCTGGACTCCCCAGGAGTCCATCAGTGGCTCCCCTGTCACCACTGTGATCGCTTCCGTTTCCTGGGCTCCATCATCACCCAGGACCTCAAGTGGGAGATGAACATCAGCTCCATCACCAAGAAGGCTCAGCAGAGGTTGTTCTTCCTGAGGCAGCTGAAGAAATTCAACTTGCCAAAGACGATGATGGTGCATTTTTACACGGCCATCGAGTCCATCCTCTGCTCCTCCATCACCGTCTGGTACGCTGCAGCCACAGCCAAGGACAAGGGCAGGCTGCAGCGTGTCATCCGCTCTGCAGAGAGGGTTGCAATCTGCCGTCCCTGCAGGACTTGTTCGCTTCTAGCACCCTGAAGCGAGCTAAAAGGATTGCAGCCGACCCCTCTCACCCCAGACAAAACCGGAGGCTGAGGTCCATCAGGACTAAGACCTTCCGCCACACGAACAGTTTCTTCCCGTCGGCAGTCAGGCTCATCAACAGAGCCCGGTCCCCCACTGACTGACTGACATTCCACCGGTCACTTTCTTTCACACTGCACAAGTCACTTACACTTGTCACTTTCATTTGTCACTTTCTGTTCGCTGGTGGACTTTATTTTTTAATTTTAAAATATTTTACGTATTCCTTTATTTTAAACTAACCCATAGCCTTATTTTTTATTTGATTCCTCGTGCACTTGTCTTGTCGTACTGTCTGCTGTTACGCACCAACCGCCAAGTCAAATTCCTTGTATGTCTGACATATTATGCCAATAAATGTTTCCTGATTCCTGATTCCTGAAACTGAATGAAATGAGGAGAGGTAACAAATCTTTGATATTCAACAAACTTGTAATAATTACTATGTATCAAAAGGTCACAGTGTTCATTTTTGAAACCATAAAGGGAACCAGGCAACTCTGAAGCTTGTATTCAAAACGACTCAAGAAGGACAACTGTTTTCTCTCAAACAGAAATTATAAATCCACCAAGGTTTTTACGTCAGTCCTGGTTAGCTTATTGTTTATTACAGTCCATAACTGAATAAAGTAAGCTTGAGTTCAAAGGATGCTTTATGCTGCCCAGAGGGTTGCTGCTCTCATCTTAATTGACACAATACAGTCTCCTCTGGAACCACTGAGCATGCAAATGCCACTCCCACCCAGCCCAACCTCAACTACAATAGATATCTGATGGAGAAAAGAAAATTCTAAATTAAAGAAATACAAATAAAACATAATGACTAATAATTAAGTAACATTATTATTAGTGGTATTAGTAGCTGTTGTATTCATTCTAATGTTAATATTATTAATAGTTCATATATATTTTTCATATTCAAATTTGTTTGGTTTTCTTGTGTCATGTCTCAACTGTAGAGCCTTTGGACATCAGTTCTCCGTCACTGAGAAATGTTTTAGATGCTCCTCGTCCCCATTGTTGCCATTACTTCAGTAGCTTAGCCTCATGGGAGATGAAATCACTGTGGAAGCGTGAGGGAAAAGGCTTGAAGCGTACGTACATGTTAATCGACTGTGTTTTACTTATTTCTGTCCTAGACATCCCAGATGACGAGGCCCAATACTGGACAGGCAAGCTGGAGCGCATCAATACCATGAGCATCCACGATGAGGTGAGGTGCAACCTGACGACCTTTTTCTACCAATAAATAAACATATAGTGTCTCGCTGCTTTTAAATGTCATTTCCCAATTAAGCAGATTAAGTCAACCTTTAGCTAGTTTCCCATGTTCCCATGATAGCGAAGCTGTGCGAGTAGATGACTGTGAGACATAACGGTGTCCTTTGTTTGTCTCCCCTGTAGTACCCTCTTCAGGACGACGTCCAGAGTCGCCCGCTGCCCCTTGCGGCCTCCCAGTGCTGTGAGTGTTGCTGCCTCTGTCCTCTCTGCCTCTAGATGGACCCACTCAGCACCCTTCTGGCTCTCGGCCTTTGGCATTATTTCCCCTTCTCTTCCTTAAACTGTTGAGCTGCCTGATGGTCGATATTTTTTTTTACGTCCATTTGCATGATATACTTTCTCACTGTTGGGCTTCGCTCGTCCTCCCACTTTGACAACACAGGAGCTCTTTTCTTTGTTTTCACCACCCCTACATCCTCTGACTCTACCTCTCACTTTGTAACGTTTGCACTTCCACCAGGCAACTATTTCGGATGGGCTGAGCCACTGAGTATGTAAAACAAAAGTTTGATAATCCCCCGCTTCCCTCCAACCTCCCCATGCCAACCCTCAATGCCCTCTGCATGTCCCACCATCACCCTACTCCCCCACATGTAATCGATAAGGCTTCCAAGCATTTTACTTTCATCATTTACCCTCAAACATTTGATTTTCCTCAATGATGCCTTAATCCCCCTTTTCCCTTTGCTTCCAATCACGGCTTTTGCATTTTTCCTCTTTACGCTCCTTGCCGATGTCATATAATTCTCATGACCTATTTATAGTTTTATTATCCGTAAATTATTGGTTTAGAATGCGTCCCAGAAAAAGTCGAGACCACTCATCAGAGCACTGCCCTTTTTTAGTTTTAAGAAAGACTGCTTGAATCCAATTATAATACCAAAATAGACAATATTAAGATATAACTTGCAATATCTGTAAAAATCTAAACGTCTTCTTAACAACAAGAGCCCTTAATAAATAGTAAAGGGGCGAAAGTTGCAGTTGCGTCAGCAACCTGACAGGTGGCAGTCTTTGCTAAACTGTCCTCATGGTGCCCATCACCCTGAAAATGTTTCCCCTTCAAAGAGATATCAGCGGAATCAGTTCATCCTTGGCCCTCTCGCTTTGAAAAGATAAACTGTGCTGTCCCTTCTGGCGTGTGGCCTACCGGCTCCTGAGAGAAGTTTCCTCAGTGGAATGATTAAGGTCGGCAAGGTCACTCTGTGATGGCTGTGTGTGTCGGTGTCAAAGTATTCCATCTGAAAGACTCTGAACTTGGTCTGAACTGGTTATCCCACTGCCCTTTTTTCGTTTTAAGAAAGACTTTGCTTGAATCCAATGATAATACCAAAATAGACAATATTAAGATAGAACTCGCAATATCTGTAAAAATCTAAACGTCTTCTTAACAACAGGAGCCCTTAATAAATAGCAAATGGGCGAAAGGGTCGAAAGGGGTGAAAGTTGCAGTTGCGTCAGCAACCTGACAGGTGGCAGTCTTTGCTAAACTGTCCTCATGGTGCACATCACCCTGAAAATGTTTCCCCTTCAAAGAGATATCAGCGGAATCAGTTCATCCTTGGCCCTCTCGCTTTGAAAAGATAAACTGTGCTGTCCCTTCTGGCGTGTGGCCTACCGGCTCCTGAGAGAAGTTTCCTCAGTGGAATGATTAAGGTCGGCAAGGTCACTCTGTGATGGCTGTGTGTGTCGGTGTCAAAGTATTCCATCTGAAAGACTCTGAACTTGGTCTGAACTGGTTATCCCACTGCCCTTTTTTCGTTTTAAGAAAGACTTTGCTTGAATCCAATGATAATACCAAAATAGACAATATTAAGATAGAACTCGCAATATCTGTAAAAATCTAAACGTCTTCTTAACAACAGGAGCCCTTAATAAATAGCAAATGGGCGAAAGGGTCGAAAGGGGTGAAAGTTGCAGTTGCGTCAGCAACCTGACAGGTGGCAGTCTTTGCTAAACTGTCCTCATGGTGCACATCACCCTGAAAATGTTTCCCCTTCAAAGAGATATCAGCGGAATCAGTTCATCCTTGGCCCTCTCGCTTTGAAAAGATAAACTGTGCTGTCCCTTCTGGCGCGTGGCCTACCGGCTCCTGAGAGAAGTTTCCTCAGTGGAATGATTAAGGTCGGCAAGGTCACTCTGTGATGGCTGTGTGTGTCGGTGTCAAAGTCTGTATTTTCCCGTGTCAGATTCCTCCGAAGTTTTTTCTTGTGTTCCAACTGCAGTTGATGTAAACATTGAGTCACTATTGTTCTTGTAGAATGACACAAGAGGCCCAAATTATACAAAACTGAAAACTACATATCAAATTATACCGCAACAGCCTCTACGGAAAAACATTAGTTAATAGTTCAATGAGCTTGTATGCATAAGGGACTTTAAAGGTACCCCACCTTTGTCCCCTATATAGTACAGTATAAAGTTGTGTTTTACCTGCTATACTTTGCTTTTAAGTAGGAGGCAGCGATTTATTTAATTATCAAATGAAACCCACTCAAGGATGAGGAAAGACCGGTATGTTTAGCGCACCCTGTCTCCTTGTCACAGCTCTGGATGACCAGGACAGCGCCGTGGACGACCGGGACAGCGACTACCGCAGTGAGACGAGCAACAGTCTGCCCCCACGCTACCACACAACAGCTCAGCCCAACTCCTCCATGCACCAGTATCCCATGGGGCCCCGGCAGCAGCAGCAGCAGCAGCACCGTCTGGACTCCTGCACAGACTCGCTCCACAGTTTTGACCTGGACTACAGGGACCAGAGGGGACCCAGGTAATCAGTCGCAATATGGAAACTGCAAAAGCAGGCAGGCAAAAATGTAAATCAAATGGAAAATGTATCTTAGTTGACACTGTATTTCATTTCTCCCTCTGTAAGACACATCAGTTAAATTTGATGTCTTAGTTAGTTTGCATGACTAAGAATCCAAGTAAAGCTTCATATTTTTATTTTAGCTGGCTTTCCTATGCGCCACAGTAGCTTCAAACCACCATGAGGGATCTTTATGGAAAGGAAGTGGATTTTGTCACACCCTAGAGGGCATTCATTGTTTATTGTTTTCGACCACTCACGTGCAAGGCTTGTTGTGTGACTAAAGTCAGAATGTAGGTGGATAGCCACATGGTGTCTGTGGTTACTGGCGATTATTTAGATTCAATAAAACCACAATGTTATATTTAGGAACTCTTAAGGCAAATAAACTATTAGTGCTGTATTAATAATAATACATTGTTGATGTGATATTATTACCACTGCACAGCTATTTGACGCCAATTTTGGCCAGTAAGACAAATGGTCTCAGAGCATGGGATCTACTTTTGTGCTTTCATGGATTGTCACGGAGTACATGTGTACCAGTGAGACTGCTGCAAATCTGCCTGTGTGAACAGATAGGGAGTTGATCCGGATAATTCGACATGAGGAATACAGCCAGGGAAAGCTCATTGTTTGTCTGTTGTGTTGGTTAAAGTTCAGTAGTTAGAAAGACTCTGAACTTGGTCTGAACTGGTTATCCCTCGGTGACCAACACGCACATATTTGCTGATTGAGAACTTGTTCAGTGCTGGGCCATTGGGGTGAATTACTGTAGCAGGCCTTCCTCATGATGATAAGCATGCCAGCTGCTGTAGGGATTTACAAACATCTAAATTCACAGAGGCGACTGCAGACAACAGCACACACAAATACTTAGTTTTATTTGTAATTTTAGCTAAGCATACAAAAATGTGTAATATGGTATTTTTCAGGGAGATTCTGCTGCTTATTCTGTTGTTGCAATGTTTTAGTCTAACTTCGCTTTCTGATTAACTGAAGGTATCCTAAATCCTTAAAAGATTAACTGATATTATTCAGCATGCCGCATATGTCAATGTTTTGATACTTTTGCAACATTGACAACCAAGCAAATTGTGTTTATACTGTATATTTGAATGAGGTGTTTCTCGCCTTGAATGTGTTATTGTTCTCCTTCATTTATCATTCTGCTTAACTTTTGTTTGCACTTTTTCTTCTTTGTTTGTTTGCTTCTTCCTTTCTGTCCCTGAATCCTTTCCCACCCCTTTGCTAAATCCATTATTTGACCTAAATTAGATCATTGAACCAGAAAGGAAGGGTGCAAATTATACCTGTAGATTCTGGCATGGGCGTTGAAGATTGGGAAAAAAAATACAAAGGGCTTGGTAAGCCCCAGCTGAGTGACTTCCTGGATGATCGGGAAGACGACATTATCCTTCGAATGGGGAGACACCAGCCCGAGCCATCACATATCTCAAGCAGTGGTGTTCAGCCCTCCAGCTACCCTGAGGGCTATGACACTATTGATCGGCGGCGAAAGAAAAAGATAAGAGACCCAGGGGGGTTGCTCTGTAGAGAGGGAGACAAAATGAGGCAAGAGGCTGCTTCTTCTGACCTTCCACTCCTCCGTGAGAAGAGGGGGGAGCTGTTTATGCGGCAGGTTGTTGAGATGCAGGAGAAGGAGGAGCGTATGACCCCAGGCCTTAGGCCAAACCAAAATGCGCTTCTCCACAAGACAAGGATGTGGGCGAAAAACGAGCTGGACCACACTTTGGAGAATTATGTGGCATACAAAAAAGAGCAAGACTCTCAAAGGAGGGGAAGGTCTGATTTTGATTTAGAAAACCACGAGGATCTGCACTACCCCTTTGGAGCAGAGGAGGACATTGAGGACGTTGCCTTCTTAATGGAAGATTTTCACCCAGATAGTGCAAGGCATTACAAAGACAGGTCTTCTTACTACGGTCACATAGAGAATTGTCAGGGCCCGCGTAAGTGTGGCAAAGCTAAACTTGGAGGATGGGCTCCAGAGCCAATGCTCTCTCCTGTAGAAGAACCAAGTGATGAATATGTAGACCCAATGGATGAGCTTCAGTGTCTGGTTGAAACCGTTTCGGAATACCTTGCTGAAAAAGAGGAGGAGATTAGCAGGTATGGTTCCCTTCCTAAGTCAAGCAAATCAAGGCTATCATCTCTGGGTAGCTATAAAACCGATTCATTGGGAGAGGACCAAAACAGTTCATCAAACGATCCTCCAGGAGACACCCAACCGCGCACCCCTCCTGATCCGGGTATTTCTGGAGTAAAAAGTGCCATGAGCTCATTATTTAGTTCTCTCACTGACCGAGTGGGAGTAGGATCTAAACAGCCAGTCCTGTCTCCACAAGCACCATCTGCTCAACCTTCCAGCCAATCTGGACTAACAAAATTGTTCTCCTTTATTCCTAAATCAAATAGCTCAGCTCCCGTAGCTGTTGTCTCTCCAGTAGAAAATTCTCATGACAAATCAATCAGTTTCTTGCCTACTCAACCACCACATGAAGCCAAGACGCAAGGTCAAGAAACAAAAGATCAAACATGGATTGAGACTCAAACAAGTATAAAAGAACAACAGACATTTGAAACAAGACCTCAAAGTACTCCAATTAACTCAGTCTTGGGGAAATTGAATCCTTTAACGCTTTTTTCAGCAGGGGATAATGACAACTCCGCTAAACAGGGACCAGAGTCTGCATATTTTCAAGGCCATACACAATGGAATGAGAAACGTGCTTGCCAGGCAGTGACAGAAGAAGGAAAAAGAAAATCCGAAAAAATAACAAGTACATCGCAAGAGAAATATTTGGGGCAAAAACACGATCAAAATTTGTATGGTAGAGAAAATCCGACGATTTACGGAAAAGGAAATGTGCCTATTCCAACCAGATTATCTGGCCAAACGCAATCAGCGAACACTGGATTCTTTAGCCCTTTCAAGAAGACATTTGGTTCATTGATCACATCTGCTGCCCCATTTCCACCTCAGGGAGCTCCTCCTGTGGCAGTGTATCCAGTTTTTAGATCCGCAGAGGGTCTCCGAGTAGATAAAACAGTGGACGAGCCATCATTGAGCAGTAAGATCAACCGTCCTTTCCTCTCCTCTGAAAATGTCCCCACTCAGGAGCGTCCCAAATCAGAGGGCGGAATGCTGTCAGGTTTTCTAAAGTTTACATCCAATGAAGATGTTAGGGCCTCCATAAACGCACAGAATCCTGCGCGATCGCATCAAGATTCAACTTCAGCAACAACCACCACATTGACACTCAATCCTGGTGTGACCCAGGAAAACACTGAGAAAGGATGGTTTTCCAGCCTATTTAATCCTACTTCTGCTCCCTCTGTTTCGCACCAGCAAATTCAGAACAGCAAAGTGTCATCTGTCGCACACAGACAAAACATATCAATTCAGCAACCAATAGCAGACCCCCATGGGATGCAGCATCAAGCACCCAGTCAGCCTGAATCCAATTTTTTGACAGGCCTTTTCAAAGGGAGCTCAGGTGAGGACATCTCTCACATGGGCTCTAATCAACCCAAACAAGGACTATCTGGACTTCTTAAATGTGGCAATTTGCCACAGCAGGCTTCCCCCAACAATCAAGCACCCAGGAGCAGTAGTTCCTCCCAATTTCCAAATCAACCTCCCCCACAACAAAGTTATTCTGTACCACGGATGGGGGGTCTTGTCTCCGGGTTATTGAAGTTTACATCCACAGAAAATATGCCACAAAATGTACAGCCTGGTGAAGCTGAAAAGCGGGGGAACATCCCTGGAAATAATTATTGTCAGCAGCAGATTTCAGATGAAACCCAGCAAACGCCATCCCTGCAAAAGGGCTTGTTGTCTGGCTTGCTAAAATTTGCATCTTCTGAGAATGTTTCAACCAGCCAAACAGTTCACCATCAACAAAGCAATGCTCAACACAATCAACAGGGTTACGGCCAACAGAATACCCAAGTGCCAAACCAGGGAGATCCTTTCAGGAATAAAGCATCAGGTCAGCAAGTTGGCCAACATGAGACCAATAAACCAGGCTTTGCTCAACAACAAACGGTTCCACTCCAACAAATGCCATCGCAACAAAGTGGGATTTTATCTGGTCTTTTTAAATTTGCTTCAGCAGACGACATAAATGCACAACAGCAGCCATCTGCTCAACAGCACGGAATTCTGCCCAGTAGATCCAGCTATGAGCAATCAAGAGCAAGGACTGTCCCAATTTCTCACCAAAATATACCACAAAATAGCTCAACACAAACTACTCATGCAAGTGGTCTTCTTTCTGGACTTTCTAAATCTTCCCGGGAAAATACAGCTCAACAGCAACAGCCCCAAATTATCCATGTAACCCAACGACATAATAATGTGCCAAGCAGTCAGGCCACTGCAGCACAAGTGGAACCAGCAGGTCAATCTGGAGTGCTCTCTGGGTTGTTTAACAAGTTAACCAAATCCTCTGAAAACGTCCACACAACCTGCAAAACAAGTGTAGGACAATCTTTGCGTCAGGAAGCCAATAATTACGCAGTTATAGTAAAGACCCCACTACAAACCAAATTTCCCACTAATGTAACACAACAATCCTCACATGAACATGCAGAGAAAGAGAAGAGGAGTCCACGAGCTGCCCAACAAGGGTTCTTATCTGGCCTGTTTAACAAACATGTTACCGAGGACCCTTGTACCCATAAACAAGTAGAAACAAGTCAGATTACACAGCAAGAGATGCCCTTAAATTCAGGCTTATTAAATTTTAGTGGTCCCTCAGACTTTGGAGGAGACAGCTGTACAAGAGTTGTTCGAGATTCTCTTAATCCAAGACAGAGCAGACATGCTTTCATCAATGCCCCTCTCTCAGTAGATACTGAGGGTCTAGACTTAAGAACATCTGCTACCTTTGCAAGAGCTCTTCAAAGTCAGGAACCATACTCCTCAATTAGCACAGGTAATTTATCTCAGTTATATTATTCCAACTCCCTTCAATCAGTACACCCATTAGCTTATAGTACTGGAAATATCCATTCCCTTTTACAGAGCCCTACTCCTTCCTCAGCAATGGCCATGCCGCCATACATTTGGGGAAGCACGTCCTCCTTGTATGGAGCAACGCAGCATAATCCTTACCAAGGTCAGTTGTCCCCTTATGGAAAAAGTCCCTCATATGATGAAAACCAGTGGATCCGTGAAAGTGCTCTCTGGCAGTCTTTACAGAGTGAGTCACAGAAATATCAATTCCAGGGAGAAAATCAAGTTTACAGACATAGCTGTGAAGGTGGCTCATTAGCGACATCTGCTCTTCCCTACAGCTCCTCAACTACATATCCGCCATTTGACTCCTCCATCCCAATGCAAGGTGTCATTTGCCAAGAGCAAATTCCACAATATAAGTTTGAGCGACACATTAATGACGATCCCAGGAAGAGATTATGGAACAGCCACGAAGAGTTGGGAAACCTAGAATATTCACCGAATAAGGAGGGCGCATTGAATTTAACTAATGAACAAAGTAATGCACGGTTTGGGAAATGGCACTCGTTTAATGATGGCAGCACTTACAGCTTGAATGGGGTTTCATATCACGAAGGTTATTACGAGGAGACTGCACCAAGCTTATCTTTTTCAGCAAACTGGCCATACGGAATGGATAATGCAGTCCTACAAAATGTTCATTCTGATGGTATGCTCCATCAAAGTCAGTTTAATTGGAACAGACCAATAGATTCAAGCTATCGTCCAAAAACTCAGACCGAAGACTCGTATCTCGAAGACACTGAATGGTATCAGCAGTGGCTCGCACTTTTGGAGCAAGGAATGTGGTGGCCAGCAGAAGATGGAGACTGTGGCTACTTTGTTTACACAGATCATGAGTACATTTATGCCTTGCTTACAGATGCAGCAGGTGAATATGTGTATGCATGTGCCCCTGAAAGTGAGTGTTGGGGAAATGCACAGAAATTAGATGGTTGTCCGAGTGCTTGGCTACAAAGTGAAATGGTTTTAGTATGTGGCTTTAAAATTGCACTTTACAATGAGGATGAGCTTCTTTGGCTCCCTGGTGAGGAGCACAGCGGTTCTCAACTTCTTAATGCACCCTTAGATTTGTCTGCAGCTTATAGAAAAGGAAATCAGATCATGAATTTAAATCTTGAGCAGTTCTCTGAAATGTTTGAAAATTCATTTCAGTCACAAGGTCAACCATGTGTAGATTTCACATCTTACAGATTAAACAAAGTCAGGATGGATCCCAGACTTCCCAGTTACATCTATGAAGACCAATGCACAGATGTTATTGACCTTTCCTGTCATAATAAAGACCCCATTGGACCATGTTGGAACAACCAGGAAATGAAGACATTTCTTGCTCAAAAGGTTGCAGTTACCCTGAACTCTACTCCAACTGCAAATTCAGATCAGCAGCTACTTCACAACTGTTACAACCCTTGCCAACGGCGACGGTCATCCACTGGGGTTACAGTGAAGCATGTAGATGATGTATCCGAGAAGGAATGGAGAGATAGGGTGTTTCCAGGAGAGGAACAACCCAATCGTCAAGTTAACAAGATTTCTTCCCTCATATCTTCTTTTGTGGGAAAAACATCACAGGCAGAGTTCAACAAAACTAGTATAGCCTCAAGTGAAAAAGCCCTTGACAAAAATGCAAAGAACATTCTTACGTCAGGTTTCCAAAGTGTGAAGTCAAAAATAATCAACGAGGAATCTCCAGCTGACGCAACTCAGCCAGATTTAATTGTTGATCAACAAAAGCAGGGACCAGCTACCACACAGAGAAAAATTTTACCCACAGTATATGCGACTGCTCAAGCGAATCAGCCGTCAATTCAATCACATACAGCTTCACAAAAACCTAAGCTTTTGCGTCAGACTACCTTGGTACATCAAGCAACCCCACAAACACAGCCAATTGTCACAGTGCCTTCAGAATCAGAAGAATATCTTTTTAAACCTGGACAACTTACAGCTGGTAAGCCAGTGGAAATACCAGTTGATAAACCATCTGAACAACAACCAGGCTTCATGAACTTTCTGAAATCTGCAGTGGGAATAGAAGAACCTGTACTAGATTCACAGAAATTACCTCACATTTCATCAAATGAACAGAGCAAAACTGGCATTACAGTTTCCTCACCAGTCAGTGCTCCTACAAATAAAGAGGCAACAGGAGTTTCAAATCTCTTTGGATCAATTAGCAGCCTGTTTACCACAGAGCCCTCTCCACCCCAGAAACTGCAAATGAAACCTAGTGTTACAGAGGGCTCACTGAAATTGGCATCTAGGCCCAAAAGTATACAGAGACAACAAACCACAGACCAAAGTGGTATGTATCAGCCCGTGCAGCGCCAACCCCCAAACAAAAGTCAATCCCAATCATTTACCATGGGTTCTTCCACAGGCCCTACTACAACCCGATCAGACACTATGCCATCTATAGAACAGAAAAAACAAGAAGGAGGAACTAAACCATCTGGGGGACTGTTTGGATTTTCTATTGGAGACATGCTTGCCGGATCAACAGCAGCCACTCAATCTGGACCCACAACTCAATCAGTTTCATCATCTACAGCTCCACAAGAAGAATCCCTTGGTAAAAGTATATTATCAATTTTTAGTGGGCCAAATCCTACACAGGCTGCACCTAAAACTGGGTCCTCGCCTCAAGCACATCCACCAAATGCAGCTCCACAACCTCCTCAGCAGGAATCGCTCGGTAAAAGTTTATTATCTATGTTTGGAGGATCCAGTCCTCCTCATCCTGCCCCTCAAACCAATTCTGCTGCTGATGAACAACAACAGGGAACTGCTCCTCCAAAAGACTCTCCTAATACTGGGTTCCTTTCCATGTTTGGTGGTCCGAGTAACCAACAGCAAGCCCAAACAGGATCTCTTCTAGGGGGGATCCTTCCAGGATCGTCAGGTTCAACTGAAATCCCAAAAAAGGGACTGTTTTCAATGTTTAGTGATCCCAGTCCTCCACAACCTCAGCCACCAACATCGTCAAATCAACAAAGAGTACCCCAGTCAAAAACTCAACCTCAAGGGGAACCTCAGACACAATCTAAACCACAAGCACAAGGGCAGCTACCCACCTCTGTTATTGGGGGCATATTGGGTGGTTTGTCTACCTCTAGTGAAAGTCCAAGAAAAACAATATTTTCTATCTTTAGTGGCCCCAGTACTCCTCAAACACCAGAAACTAGTGGAAGTTCAAATGTGTCTACTCCTCCAGTAACTGCAGCACCAAAAGAACCTACAAAGATTATAAGCTCTGTATGTAATGATGTTGTGTCACCTCCACAACAAACTCCTTCTTCAACACCCTTTGTTGTTACTGATACTAATGAGCCACGATCAGCACAATGTTCTGCCCAAATGCCATCCGTTTCCAGTAGCCATGTCCCAGTGACAGCAGCTGGCAGTGAAATAGTAAGTGGCGTGATTGTTAGCTCACCCACTACTACAGATTCTATACAAGATTCTAAACTTAAAGACACTGATATTGTATGTATGGAGCCAAACTTTGAATGTGACACTATGGAAAAACAAACCGGCATGGACGGTGCAACCAAAGACCCTGCTTTTACTAAAGAACCACCAGCTTCTGGCCTTATGTCTATGATAAGTGGGTCAAGCCCACAGAATCCATCCTCAAATACAGCATTCCTTTTAGATGGTTCAGGTGAAGGTTTAATTTCATTATTTTCTGGCCCCAGCACGAAACCTAGTGCTGGCCAGACAGGTCCTTCACCTATAGGGTCTGACTGTGTATCTTCAGACCCCAAGGACCCACCAGCCACAGGTTTGTTCTCTCTGTTCGGAGGTTCTGTCGCTCAATCCTCTCCGCAACCTGGAAGTTCTTTATTGGGGGCAGTGTTTGGAGGCTCTTCAACCCAAACAACAGCTTCTCAATCAGGTGGGTCGTTATTAGGCAGTTTTTTTGGAGGGTCTGTTCCTCAGGCGGCTCCCCAAGCTGCTCCCAATAAGCTTGGAGTATCTGCTCTTCCGACAGCAGGTTCACAGTCTGGGGCATCCCTACTTGCAGGCTTTTTTGGTGGATCTGCTCCTCAGGCGGCTGGATCTCAAACGACACGGCCTATTTTGGGTGGGATTTTTGGAGGATCAGCAGCTTCAACAACAACGCCTCAGACTAGTGGGTCCTTTGGTGGATTGTTTGGAAGGACTGATAACCAAACTTCTGCACCCCCAAAGAGCAGCTGTTTTTTGGAAGGACCATCTTCTCAAATAGCTACAGCGCAGACTGGTACATCTCTTCTGGGGGGAATTTTACCTGGAGCTTCAGCTCCCCATGAGATACTTGATAAAAGATTGCATTCTGTTGAAGTATCTGACCCTCCCCCAACCCCCACTACAGCAGCCACACCAATATCAAATGATGACACAACTTCACATGCAACTGTTCTACCAAAACCCAGTGATGACAGTAAAACTAGTCCAGCTCTGACTCGTCCTGACATGTGTGTAATTGATACCAAAAGCAAAGAGCAGACGGTAACACTACAACAACCTGATGATAAAGTCCAGTCTCTTGAAACAAGCCTAGCCCAAACTGGCTGCAATGTCATAGAAAAAATGAATTGCCAAGATGCTGACAAGCCAACTACCTTAGCTAAAGATATTCCGTTCCAAGAACAAGCAAAACAACTTGCAGGACAAGAATTTGTGAGTGGCCCGTCACATCAAGATAAAATAACTCCTACAGTAGATGAGGGAAAATCAGCCACTCAACCACCAAGTACTGTTGTACAGGGACAACAAAATCCTCCAGAGCCAGATAATTATATTGGTGACTCAGCAGCAGATGCAGTTACAGGCTTTATGTCATCCATTTTCAAACCAACTGGTCCTCATACTGAAGGTCCTCAGCAACAGCAAAAGAGCTCACTTTTTGGACTTGGAGGAATTTCACCTCAAGCAGGTACTGTTCCGAGTGGAGCGTCCCTATTGGGAGGTATTTTTGGAGGGTCCAACACAGACACAGCAGCTCCTCAGACCGGGGGATCATTATTGGGAGGTTTATTCAAGGGGTCTGGTTCTCAGTCTGGAGCTCAAACCACTGCCCCCAACGCTGGAGGATCATTAATAGGCGGGATGTTTGGAGGAGGATTCACTGCCAAGTCCGCGGGTCCCCAGGCTGGTGGATCGGTACTGGGTGGGATGTTTGGAGGATCTGCGGCAACATCCCAGCCTGGCGGTTCAATACTTGGAGGAATGTTTGGAGGAGTCAGTGCTCAGACTGCAGGATCACAGACTGGAGCATCAATACTTGGGGGCATAGGTGGATCTTTATTTGGGGGTATGGGACAAACACCCAACAAGCCATCTGAACAAATGCCAGCTAAACCCAAGCTATTGCCAGGAACTACACCCCAGTCACAGATTAAGAACGAAAGTGTACCACCAAAAGGGGCACTATGTGACTCTGAGACTAGCATAAATAACATAGTGGACACAACCATACCAGATAATTATCAATTATCTACAGAAAAAAGCCCTACAAGTGAACTCACCCATCAAGTGGAAAAAACGGAAGAAAAAACATCTGCTTATGAGGCAGAAACGATACATGAGAAGCCCATGGTCATTAAAGGAGATCTTCAGAGTAAAGAAAGTGGCACATCAGTGCCACCTGATACTAAGGAAGCAATTACTAATATAGCATCTCCAGTATATCAGTTGCCCAACGCAGAGGCACCTCAAGCTAAGTCTCTTTTTGGTTTTATATCAACACAGAGTGATGCAGGGAAGTCTCTTGGATCCCTATTTTCCCCAACAATGTCATCGGGAGGTCCATCAGTGCCTCAAACAGACGGAGTAAGTGGTCTGTTTTCAGGATTAAAAACCTTTTCTGGAGGCCTATTTCAAGATGAGAGACCTGTTGTTGGAAAACAAGAGCCAGCCACCACTTCAATATTTGGATCAAAACTAAGTTTTCCTTGGCAGGCAGAGCCCCCCAAGCAACAAGCTGTGCCAGTTGTAACATCTCAACCTAAAACTAACAACAAGCCTCCAAATGCTCAAACACTTACTGTACAAAAGATTCCAACATCCGATGCCCAAAGAAATGAATCGGTAGGTTCCACCGATGATATAGCAAACCCCCAGATTTGCGTCTCCGCTCCTGAAGTAGATTCTTCAGCATCCCTGACCCCAAAGGAGAAGGAAGGGCTTGTAGAAACATACCCGTCTGCAGGTCCTACCTCAGGAGTGCAGCTGGACAGCCAGTCCAAGAAGGATCTATTGAATGCAAAAAGGCTAGTAGAAGCATAATAAATGGCATTCCCTCTCACCATTTATGATGCCCTGACCTTTTGGGGAAAAAAATGTATTCCCTGTTCAGCTGTGCAATCCATCATCACTAGATCAGTTTAGTATTATTCAATCTTTTTTAGCTTGAGCCTATGTGTACCTGTATTGTGGTCTATAGCAGTGGTCCCCAACCAACGGAACACTGGTCTATAGGATAATGTGTGTGTGTGTGTGTGTGTGTGTGTGTGTGTGTGTTCTGTGGTATGGATATTTTGTGTGCATCGTCATCATTTTCCAAACAGAATTCCCGAAACAAAATTTCCATATTTATATACTTGCAGTAATAATAATTAAACATATATATTATATATATATGTAATGGTTATAAATAAATTATTAAAGAGTGCCAATATCTCTCCTACTCCTTCGATACTGATTTTCTTGTTCACCTGAACTTCTATAGTCAATAGCAAATTTCCACTCCCCTATAGTTTGTTAGGAAAGAAAATATTTATAGGCTCAAATATGAACACAAACACCCCCAACATTAAAAATAATGTAAATTTTGTTTGAGCAGGAATTCAGATTTATGTTTTAATTTATGTGGTCACAATTATATTCAAGTTACCTTTTAGGATATTTAACTAATCTGTATTATGTCCCTAAAAATGAAAATGAAATTACAGTTTTTCCTCATACACTGTGCCAATTTAACTATCCTCCGACATTCCACAGTCTCTTTTTAGGTTATAATGCGGTGTGTAGAGGTTTTCTGTAGATATGAGGCGCTTAGTACACCCTAAAAAGCTCAAAGCCTAATAGGTTGTTTGCAGATGACGTCACACAGTGGCGTGCTTTCCAGATGGAGGGCAGGCAACTGGAGGCAGGTTCAATACTGCAGCAATAATGTCTAATGGTTTGGGCTGTTAACAGTTGTTCCAACGAATCTAATGATGGGGAAAAAACTTCCTAGGAATTTGTTTTTAGCGATGCTAGCTATCTGGGCAAAAACAAGATTTCCACTATTTCGCCGCTCACAAAATTGTGGTAAGACTTTAGAGTGTCATACACCTTCATCTGGCAAGCTGTATAGTAGGAAGTCTAGGGGACGTATTAAGATTCTTTTTCCTGCCCTCCATCTCAATTTTGGGTGAATAGAGACTTGATTGCAAACAAGCTATTGTGTTTTTCTAGTACTATATAGCATTAAAACTGATAATTACAGTTTCTATTCATTCATTTAATTGACACAATCTGACAATGAATATTTTCCTCGCTCCTCTCGCCTTTGTAGTCCAGTGGAAAGTAGTCGCTTTGGATCATCTGGAAACCTGAGCCAGACCAGCTCCCAGCTTAGTGAGACTGGGCAGGAGAGCACTGGAGGGTCCGAAGTGGAGGAGTCATTCCACGCCTACCACAGCACCAGCTTTCATCCCTCCACCAATGGGCAACCACCCACCAATGGACATTCTACTGTCGGTGAGCGGCAGAAGCATGGGCTGGCCCCTGAAGTAGGACGGGGCCTGCTAAAGGACCCACCAGCAGAGCGGGGCTCCTCCAAACTGCTACGGTATGGTTTATGCACAGAATTCAACCCTGGATATGTAGATCCTCCAATGAAGATACTCAGGGATTGTCTCCAACTCTTTCTGCAACCCTGTCCTGAAATCCATGTAACCCAGGTTCAATGATGATGGGCCGCCTCTACCATTTTCCCCATCCAGAGTTCGTTGGTTGAAGGTCATCAATAAAGTGAGGGTTCAGCTCCGGGAGGTAGGCAGTGGTTCAGTTACTCCACCAAAGTTTGATCTGTCATCACCTCCTGAAGTCTGACGTTCTTTCCTTTTTTAGTTTTTCTATGTGAACATTCGCATTTTCAGTTCTATGACGGTGGTTGAGTTTTACCTTGTTGGTTGTTTAAGACACTGCATATACTGTTTATAGATGTTTTGTTAAGTTTACTCCTCTGCGCCCTCATATTTACAATTATTAATTCTGGGTAGTACACAGGCAAAGTTTTTCAGCAACAGTGGAACAACTTGGGATTCAGCTCCTGCACAGAGTCGCTCCTAAACCATTTTCAAGTTAAGGATAACAGCATTTTGTTTAGTTTCACCCAACCAATATGAAATGCAGTAAACCTTTCATAAACTCGCTCCTCAGTGCCGCAGCTGCCTAGCAGACATAGAGAGGTGAGATAATAGTGTAGAGCTGTCCCTAATGTTATTTGTTACTGAATAACAAGCGTTTTAATTCCGAGGGCTAAAGGTAAATTGGTAAAAATATATATCTCGATACTAAAATTGAACAGAATACCCAAATATTAGAACATTTTGATCCAGCCTTACCATACTGCCCAGTTTGTTAGCTTTGCATTTGCAATTCAGTTTAGATAGGCTGTGTCTGCCTCATTCCCCACTCTGTCACACTCTTCGTTGGTGGATTGTTGCTCTTCACATGGCACTGTGATTGTGAGGCTAAAGTATAGTGTCCCTCTGTTGACTAACGTCCATCACGTATTGCCTAAGGGCCTATAATTTGCCTTTGCAGATGGTGTCAGAGCCCATGCTCCACTGTCAATGGTGACTCAGTGGTGGTCACTGAGTACTTTTCTTGGGAAGTGCTTAATGGGCCTATAAACGGTGGTCCAGGGACAAGACTATATCACCCTACCATCTCTTCTCATTTGAACAGTCTATTGAAAGAGAATGATGTACAGCAAGCGATGAGATGTTACAATTCCATCGTCGGAGCAGTTTATCCCTTCATTTTAGATGTATTTTAATGCATTTGGGGCCCCTCATTTCTTTGAAAAAGTACCATTATACACACAGGAAATCATGGTGTCAAAATGCGATGCCACGTAGCCTCAGAACAACCCAATACCAATCTGGACAATTTGTACGGTAAATCTGGTCTTGAAAATAGTCAGGGAATCTTGAGAGGATGGTCATAATAAAATCATAAGGATCTCTATACTTTAACCCCTGATTATGATTTTTACAGCACAGCAGTAAAGAAGTATATATAACCTCGATTGGCTCCATTATAATAATAGGTTTGCATGCACTCACATTGTAAGTGATATCTGATCGAACACATGAGTATATAGAGAATGCACGGTGAAAGTGCCATTTATTACAGGACAAATAGGAAAGAAGTAGAGACTTATAAAGAGACACTGTAAATGAACCGTGCATTTAGGTTTAAAATACAGAGAATAGAACAAAATATTTACCGTGTTTACGTTTCCTCGAAATACAGAGCAGGAAGTGAAAACTAGCTTCCAGTGTAAGTTTACAATACTAATACCATTCATTATTTGCTGTTCTCAAGTATGGCATTTTGGATATTTTGAAGACTTGAAACTAGCAATTGAAAGGTAATAAATGAAAAGAGGCTAGTTTTCTCATACACCTAAACAAACCGAACCCACTGATGTCCAAGAGAATTAATAATAATATATAAATAATAATTAGTTTGTCACTCACACATTAGAAAAGAATAAAATTACAAAAGAAATTTAGAAATAAGCAAGAAAAACAGTAACTGCTTGTAAGCCATTGGTACAGATATATTTATAAGGGGTTATTTTCACTTTTTAAAGATTAGAAAGAAAATAATCCCAAATATTAGCAGTCAGCAGCATAAACACCGACAAAGGAGTAAATGTGACTAAGAGCTACCTTGGCTCAGCTTTGTGCTGGAATTCTCTGCCAGAGGACAGAAGGAGAGAGCGGGGAGAGGGTGTGTGAGGGGGAGGAGGAGGGGTAGCGATGGCTACTTAACCGAGAGTACCGAGAACGGCTGTGTGATCGGGGTCTGCCGCTGTGACACTTGCCGCTCCAGTGGCAGGAAGGAGTCCACCTCTGTCAATTAGAGAAGATCTGCTGGTGCAATTGAGGCAAAGCACCACTTTTGATAATAACCCCGGGATACATTTTGAAGACAAACCGGGAGCTTACTGTTTCTGGTCTACGGAGCGACTCTAATCTTGCAACATGACATCTTCAGATTGTTCTTGATTTTATTTATTTTTTCAGAATGAGGTAAGGCTTGCATTTTAATATATTTGTTTATCCTTTGAATCACCTCCAATTTAATTAAACAAAAAGAAAAAAGGCATGTTATACTGAGCAAAACTTCTGTTCCTATCTATAATGTACATAGAAAATAACTTATTGCTTCTATAGAAACTTTTCATAGCAAATACTTGTCTTGCCACAGATTTAGTTTGGTGAGAAAATTAACTTCTGCATGCAAATACTGTGACAGTTCTGGAAAAAGGTGTCAAAGCTCAATGGACAAAGTTCATGTCGCTGATATATGTTGAGACTAAATGGAAGGAGCATGTAAGACATATCCATATACTTGCTAAACCAAAGAATATTGTATGTTTCACATGCATGAATTGATTCTTATGCGCATTTAATTCCATTCAATTTATTTTATTTTGTGTAGCCCAAAATCACAAATGAAGGATTTACCTCAGAGGGCTTTACAGTCCACATGCAACATCCCTGTCTCGAAGCCCGCACATCGGCACAGGAAAAACTCCCCCAAAATGTTTTTAATGTAAATGTATACTATGCAAACTGCTGCAATTTCCCCGTAATGATTATGTATGCCATCAGATATATTTAAGTTTAGTTCAAGTCAACTGGATGAGGCTGCACGGTGGTGTGGTGGTTAGCACTGTCGCCTCACAGCAAGTTCTGGAGCAAGGTCCTGGGTTCGACTCCGCCCAGCAGGCTTTCTGTGTGGAGTCTGCATGTTCTCCCCGTGTCTGCGTGGGTTATCTCCAGGTTCTCCGGCTTTCTCCCACAGTCCAAAGACAAGCACTGGGGATTAGGTTAATTGGGGAATCTAAATTGCCCGTAGGTGTGTGAATGTGAATGTGAGTGTGAATGGTTGTGTGTCTCTGTGTTAGACCTGCGATTGGCTGGCGACCGTCTCTCGCCTGAATATGGGATAGACTCCAGCCCCCCCGCGACCCTGTGTGCAGGATAAGCGGTTTGAAGATGGATGGATCAAGTCAGCTGGTATGGGTGTGAAAGAATGACATGGCCTTAGAGGAAAGTATCGAGCTATTATCTAATTATCAAGCTTTCCACAGCATCCCAATTAGAGATGTAGGCAGCTGCATTCTGGCTCAGTTATAGATGTTGCCCATCCCTCTTCTTTACTGTAGACTCTTAAATATTAACAAATACCTTTTATAGCCAATATTATTGGCTAACAAATTGTTAGCATTATTTTTTACCAAATGATCGCATTGTCAAATGTTCGAATCATTAGATATAGGAATTTTATAACTGACAAATTACAAGTAGCACACAAAAGTTGAGTTTTTTTGGCTCAAAAAGTGTTGATCAATTTTTTCAGCAAAATAACTCTGTTTTTTCAGTACAGGCACTCAGCCATTTAAAGTGTAAAATATCAGCTTACGCTATGCTGTACACCACTGTGAGTAGGAGGAGTTACTGAAGCACTGTGTTGTCCATGTGGGGGGACAGCTGACGACCGGTGCCACTTCTCAGAGATGCTCCCCAGAGGACACCCCGGTGGACAGGATGAACTCTACAAACCGGAACCACTCCCAGTGTCGCACAAGAGGCAAGACCTGAAGAGATCACAGAGCCCCAAAGTGGGGCAAAGCCTGCGCAGAAAGCTGCAGCAGTGCCTGCAGGGACCAGAGGATGACTCCCTTCATGACCTCTCATCCGTGGAAACTATCTGCACCAAAGCTGACAACAGCACTTCGGCTTGCCTGGATGGCATCGGGGCTGTGGAGGACACTCTACCCGGGCTTATTGAAAAGATCCGAAACATTGAAGAGAAAAAGGAGAGGGGGGATGAAGAGGAAGAGGGAGGCTCTGGCAACATTGTGGAACATATTCTTAAAGAGCTGAAAGGCATCAACAAGATCCAGGAGGAGATTTCCGACCTGAGGCAGTATCTAACATCTGTGCGAGGCTCGGTCGATGAAGTATCTTGTTGTGTCGATGCAGTGCTCAGTGAAATCGGTGAGCTTTACTCTGGGGCTTCGGCTGCACCTCATCCTACTCGAGCCGCCGAAACGTCACGCATCAGGCGAGGAAGCCTGGGTAGACAGAATGCCATCACATCTCTTCAAGGGAGCGACACCGATCCACTGTTGCATCGCAGCAAATGCGGAGACGATTCCAAACGTTTGCCTTCCCATAGATCACCTAAAGATTGGCACAATGACACAGTCAACCCCCAATTGGAACACCAAACCGACAATGAGAACTCAAAGCATGATTCGAACATGAGCATGCTCGGCCCTTCTAAACCTGAACCCAGCTACTTGGATAGGGGCCATGACTACCAAAGCACCAGCTCTCTGTCCTCGTGCCACAGTTCCAATTTCCCAGGAGCGAGCCTACGCTCTGGTGACACCGAATATGAAGGGTGGCCTTCTGATGATATGCAGCACAGCGTCAGTGGGGAAGGAGCTTGGAGTGAGGAGGACATCTGCTCTTGCGGGAACAGTGGAGAGGAGCTTGAGAATGGTGTCAGTGTTTGGAGGGGGTGCACCACAGAGGGGACAAAAAGCATCACACCAGGTCATTCGTCACACAACAGCTCTGAGCATTTTGCGTTGCTGTTCGGACACCAGCACAACTCTCCTTCCAATTCTTCCAGTAGGCTTGACTGGATTAGACTACCAACCGAGCAAGAAAACCTGGAGTGCGACTGTTCTGCAAACTGCCCATACTCCCGTAGCTCTGGTTACCACACCATGGATGCTTGCGCAAACAAACTGGGCAGTGAGCCCTCCGGGAGTCCAAGTCGCTCCACTGTGCTGTTGACGGACTGCGATGATGCTTACCTGCAATCACATTCACTGTGCGATGACTGTGCGTCTTCTGGTGACACCCTTGATCTGGGGTCTGCTGATAGTTTGGACAAGGAGTGGACCGATCACACCATCTCCAGGGATGAAGCAGGAGATTCTTTGTCACAAGAGTCTTCCGAAATAGATCCTGATAGTGAAGCCAGGACCCCCAATGTAGGGGTTAATGTGACCACTTTTAGCAAGGCTGTATTCACTTTCCAGTCGGCTTTGAAAGGGGCTCTGAAAAAGTTAGAAGGATCCAGCCCTGAAGGTGTTAAAGATGATAGTGGATCAGAAGCACCTGAATCCCCTGTTAGAGACGCCAGTGATCTGAAGGAGGAGCAGAGGAGAACAGATCTTACAGAGGCAGCGGTCAGTCTGACAGAGAATCCTACCCAGCTTGGCCCTCCAAAGAAGCAGGGTAAAGCGTCGGCCCAAGTGGATTGTGGTGATACACATGAGAGGTCAAGCTCCCTTCAAGCATCCCCCCGTGAAGCAATTAACTCTCCCTGCACCCCGACTGAATGTCACTCTGGAGACATTTCTCGGGACAACAGAGAATATCCAACAGATGGGGAACCGTTCAAGCTTGCCCTAACACCAGACAGTTGTCCACCAAGGCAGGATGAGTGTTCCCTGGGCTCAGGGGTCAGTACAGATGAGGTGCAGTTAAGTCCAATAGGGGAAACTCACGTTCTTGACAGCGAAAATCAAGGAACGTCCACAGATGCCATTCACAGGGAGCGTATGGCTAATTTCCAGCGCATTCTGAGGGAAAAGCGCCAAACCCGTAATAGACTGTCCAAATCTACTCCGGGTTCCCAGGGGTCCAAAGGCTCTCAGGTGTCTCAAGGGTCTCAGGGATCCCAATATCAAGATGAGTTTACTCCAGGTATATTCTATACTTCAATTGTTGACAAGCTCAGTAATAACAGCAAAAACATACATCTCAAAGCATTTAAAGACCCGATGAACTGTGACATTATTATTATTATGTGTCGGTTATAAACACTCATACTTTCTAATCCTACTGTGATTTTTCTTCTTTTTTTTCTTTGCAGAATGTTGGACAGAAGATTATCAGGTTACTCATATAACAATAGCTATTTAAGCTGCAGTTGTTTTCCTGTTGATGTAGGTCAATGTGGGATGGTTGTTTTAGCATGTGGGTTGCTTGTCTTTGTCAAAGAGAGGGCTTGTGCACTCGGAGGTTACCATGGGGCTGATTTAGTATTTCATAGTTTTTTATTGTTTCATCTATGTTTAATCTTTAGCGAGCAAATCCCCAGTTCTTCGTGCAAGCCTCCCACAGAATTCCAAATGATTTCAGAAACTCTTACTTGGAGTTAACCCTGACGGGATCCCACATACCCCGGGACTTCCAAATTATCTGGGGTATCTGTTAAAGTTTACTTGAGCTGTGCAATAGAAGTATTCCTGTGGCATTGTGCAAGTTATGTTTATTCAATCTTGTGTTTTAAAAGAGTTATTGTTTCGTCTTTTTGTTGTTGTTCTTTAACACCAACAAGGTCAAACTCAACCAAATACAACTTTCAATTATTTCAACTTCCCTCTTCTCAAGCTCTGGTAATTCGCTGTGCAATATAATGTCAAAGTCCTTATAGGCCATCAGCCTAAATTCTGTCTCTTTGGTATCCTGTAGATCCAAGATGAGGAACCCAATGCCAGACAAGCCTGGGTCAAACCAGGGTATGTAATATATTCTACATTTTTTATATATAATATGCTTTTGCCACTATAATCGTTTGAGCTTTGTGGGGACAGTGGAAATGTCCTGAGTTATAGTATGTGAGAACCTTTTATTTACTTTGATTGTTTTGTTGTTGGGGCACAGTGGGGGGTCTGGGCTGTACGGGATTGACAGCATGCCAGATCTGCGTAAGAAGAAGCCCATCCCCTTGGTCAGCGACGTGGTCAGTAGTAACTTGTCATTTGTTCATGTCATGTCACATGTTTGTTTTTGTTCTATGTTGTCATTCTATTTGTGAGACCACCACAGACGTTGCAGTTCTCAGTTAGCAGACAATTATGAAATCAGCCTGCTAATTCCTCTCTCCCTCCTCTCTTAAACCCAAAACTATTTCCCCCAACTCTCTTGAATGCATTCACTCTCCTTGGTCAGGCTATGGTAAGTTAATAGAACCCAGTTGCCACTCCCTTTTCTCCTGAAGCTCAGAATATCAAGTAGGACACATAAAACGGTAGTTGCCTCATACTAGTATGTCCACAACATATTGATCTCTTTAGTCGCAAACCTCTTATTTAACACAAATTAAGGCATTTGCATGCATCTTGGTTAAGGGTAGCCTTTTCTTCCTACTTGATATTATCATTACAATATCAAATCATTCCCTCACCTCCTGGTTGGTATTAACACTCCCATGAAACGTTTGGCTCATGGGTTTCACTAGTCTCCTAAAAACTAATAATACTCACATGGGTTTTCTGATCATCTAGTTGCATCATTGAAAATAAATAATAACCCTACTCACCACCCTGACAAATACGAGAGCCTCCCTTTTAACTGTACTGACCTTCATTTTTATAGTAATATTTTGAGCTCTGCTTGGTTGTGGGTTGTGTATACTTTTTGAAAAATTCTTACTTGTCTGAAATGTCCTGTGTCACGCTTTGTTCAGTCTCTTGTCCAAGCCAGGAAGGCGGGAATCGCATCTGCCATGGCCGCACGGTCCTCCGTCAAGGATGGGGAGCTGGTGAGTATCACAGATTACACTTTCACTTTGACCAAAACAGAATATTGTCATTCAGAGCTGCTATGTTGTCTTAATTCTGTCGATCAAAGATTCTCTCCCACCTAGTTGGGTTTGATGTGAAAATAAGTTGTCCCACCTTATCTTTCTGCAGAAGAACCATGTGTACAAGAAGACCCTGCAGGCTCTCATCTACCCCATATCCTGCACCACGCCACATAACTTCGAGGTGTGGACCGCCACGACGCCCACATACTGCTACGAGTGCGAGGGGCTGCTGTGGGGCATAGCCCGCCAAGGCATGCGTTGTTCCGAGTGTGGGGTCAAGTGCCACGAGAAGTGCCAAGAGCTGCTGAACGCCGACTGCCTGCAGCGTGAGTACTGCCTGCAGAGCAATAAAACAACACACGCGCCGCAAAGAGTAGTGCCTTGATTTAAATCTGTACTTGGTATTTTGTGTAATTCACAGGAGCTGCAGAGAAGAGTTCTAAGCATGGAGCTGAAGACCGAACTCAGAATATCATCATGGCCATGAAGGACAGGATGAAGATCCGAGAAAGGAACAAGCCGGAAATCTTTGAACTCATTAGGGAGGTGTTCATCGTTAGCAAAGCCACCCACGCGCAGCACATGAAGACCATCAAGCAGAGCGTGCTGGACGGCACTTCAAAGTGGTCAGCCAAGATCACCATCACAGGTGAAGTTTTAAATTTAAAAGTGCAACCCTCAGCAGGAATTTCTGCGGCGATTACACAAGGTTGTTGTTCATAACAACGGTTGTTCATGTCTTTGTTCCTTGGTCGTGGCGCCAGTTGTTTGCGCCCAGGGACTTCAGGCAAAGGACAAGACAGGATCCAGTGATCCATACGTCACCGTTCAGGTGGGCAAGACCAAGAAGAGAACCAAGACCATCTATGGCAACCTCAACCCGGTCTGGGAGGAGAAGTACCACTTGTATGTCACTAAAACTCGTTGTTTATGAATATAAATGTTTACCTGTGCAAAGTTATTTCTGACTTATTACGGGGAAGTTTGAACTCTAAAAAAGTTCTTTATTTTATATATTGTATGTTTATTTTCTCCGCTAGCGAGTGCCACAATTCCTCGGATCGAATTAAAGTGCGTGTGTGGGACGAGGATGATGACATAAAGTCAAGGGTGAAGCAGCGCCTGAAGAGGGAGTCCGATGATTTCCTGGGCCAGAGTATAATCGAAGTGCGAACGCTGAGCGGAGAAATGGACGTGTGGTACAACCTGGGTCAGTACGCTGCCTCATCATGGACTTTCACCAAGACATTTACTGTTGGTACTTGATGGAACTGGATGGTAAAACATAGAAAAACTCAAAAGAGAAACTGCTCCACCTTTCTTGGTTGTTTACAGAGGATGACTAGCACACAGGTACTGAATATTGTACAAGCTACTTCTTCATTTAACCTGTCTGCTTCTGAAGAAGTGTTCGTCTTAACCTCATCAGCCATAGAGAGTAGAGAGGACCCCGAGGCCTAACAAGAAGCATGACAATACGTGCTGCCCCTCTAAACCAGCTAAAGGAAAAGGAAAAGTTCTACTCCCCCGAGCTTGAAGACGAGCCATGAATATAGTCAAGATGTTAATACGCAGGGGCTGATTTAATGGGTCCCTTGTGCTATTTAGTCAGACTACAGACACAGGTTGTATTCGTTAGCATTGTCTTCAGCGACCTTTGAACCACCACGAACGCTCACATTATGACCGCTGTCCGTTAGAAGCACTACACCCTCTCTCCGTGTGCTATGTGATAGCGAGGCGTTCACAGTCTTGTTTCCACTTTGATTGAAAGTGCTGGAAATAGCCCTGATAGATCTGCCTCTGGGACAGCGCTGAATATGAATGCCTAATAAATCGGTCACAGTTTCATGTCAGCTGGGAGACACGCAGTGCTTGATTTTAATATCCCTCTGTTAATTGCATCAACAAAACATTCCAATAGAATGATCACTCGAGTAATGCGTGCAAGAATGCCATCTTTATGTTCCCGCGCCTGCCTCTCTTCCTCCTCCCGATGTGTGATTATCAAGAAGCTGCACTCCAATCGACTCTCTTCCCCCCAGCGACACGTATAAATTACACTTAATGATGCGCCTGTCAGGGCCAAATAGCAGGGGCGCCACACGGGCGCACATCCACGCAGCCCCCCTGCCATCGTCTCCCCCACTATCAGCCGGAGCACTTGTATTAGAGTCCCAGGCTCTGCGCTACCACTGTAACAGCCTGTAATTAGCGCCACGTTAACAGCGCCGGCTGCCGCGGCCTCCTGTGGCCCTCCAGTGTCACCGATGGGTATCATCGGACAGGAGACAGGAAGCGGTGTATTGGCGTGACGCGTCTTTGTGTTTGATTACAGAGAAAAGGACGGACAAGTCGGCCGTGTCGGGGGCCATTCGCCTCCAAATCAACGTGGAGATCAAAGGAGAGGAGAAGGTGGCTCCGTATCACGTGCAGTACACCTGCCTGCACGAGGTATTTGTTGGGGCGTTGGAGCAATGGTCTAAACACACTGGATGTGTATAAAGGCGAAAGTAAAGTAACCTCATGTCATCAGCCTCTGCGTCTGTGTCGGTGATTTAGATGGCATTCAGATCACAAAGATACGCTTGTAACGCAGACATAATCCCGCCTCTACCCTGAAAAGGAAATGGCACAACTTTCCGTGATAAATTTTGCACTAAAGCCACCCAAATTACCTGTGTCTGTGGCAGAACCTGTTCCACCACTCGACTGACATGCTGGGCCAAGGCGTGGTGAAGATCCCAGAGGCCCGCGGGGATGATGCCTGGAAGGTGTACTACGACGACGTGGCCCAGGACATCGTGGACGAGTTTGCCATGCGCTACGGGATCGAGTCCATCTACCAGGCGATGACGTGAGTCAGAGTCTCATATGCTGTGTCAAAAAAAAAAACGTCGGAAACTTTTCTGTGTGACGGCGAGATGTCTTTGTGAAGTTTGACTGAGCGTGAGCGTCTGTAACAAGCTCTGCCCCCCCCCTGTTCCTCCAGGCACTTTGCCTGTCTGTCGTCTAAGTACATGTGTCCCGGGGTTCCCGCCGTGATGAGCACCCTGCTGGCCAACATCAATGCCTTCTACGCCCACACCACCGCCTCCACCAATGTGTCCGCCTCCGACCGCTTCTCTGCTTCCAATTTTGGGGTTTGTATTATTTTAGGATTACACTCTCTCTCACTCACTCACTCACTCACACACACACAATGTGTCTCTGTGTTTGTGTCTCTCGGCCTTTGTCCCCGCATTCTTTTTCTGTACAAATCTTTTTGCTTCCACTTCCTGTTCTCACTATTTTTTTTTTACCCACACAGAAAGAACGCTTTGTCAAGCTTTTAGACCAGCTGCACAACTCCCTGCGCATCGACCTCTCGACCTACAGGGTAAAATTAGGATTGTATTCAATAAATACAATGTCGGTCTCAAAAGTCCTATTCCTCTGATAAGTATATCGTTATCTATGTTGAAAAATGTACCTCTGTGGTCTCCCATTTTCTTCCCTATAAATCCTCGTACTAGTTATTGTGTGGTGTAAGTTAAGCAAAAGCTTCCATAGGAATATATTATATATATAAATATTGTATTACATTTTGTCATTCACTTTTGAAATCGTTATAATTTAATTACCCTAATTTAATTTCACAGAATGTCTGTGCCATCATATATATATATATGAGAATTTCTTCTGTATTTAAGTGGATATTCTTCTCCGTAGAATCACTTTCCCGCCAGCAACAAGGATCGGCTGCAGGATTTGAAATCCACCGTGGACCTCCTGACCAGCATCACTTTCTTCAGAATGAAGGTAGTTTACAGATTTTCATCTATCTTAATTTTCTTTTTTCTGCTGCAGGATCTCAGCACATGGTTATCAGATGATTTCTAAATGGGACACTTTGCCTCCTGTAGATGCACAGTGGTGGTCAGGTGAGTGTAAATAACAACCTTACTATCTTGCATGTGGCGAGCAGGTCCAGGAGCTGCAGTCTCCGCCGAGAGCCAGCCAAGTGGTAAAGGACTGTGTCAAGGCCTGCCTCAATTCTACGTACGACTACATCTTCAACAACTGCCACGAGCTGTACAGCAGACAGTACCAGCCCATCGACGCGGTAAGTCACGGGCTCGTGGTACAGCGACCCCCCCACACCCGGTGCCTCTGTAAGAGGGAGTGACCCGTGTTATTGTCTCATCCAGAACAAGGAGGAGCTCCCTTTGGAGGAGCAGGGTCCGAGTACCAAGAACTTGGACTTCTGGCCCAAACTCATCATGCTCATCGTCTCCATCATCGAAGAGGACAGGAACTCCTACACACCTGTACTCAACCAGTAAGTGATGAGGATGCACTTCAAATGATACGGAATACCGTGAAAGAGTTTCCCTGCTTCATATTCCCGCTGCATTGACAGGAGGAGATTTCTTTGAAGGCTCGGTTCCAAATGCTCACAACACTAAAACATTTTTTTTATTGTCAGGTTCCCCCAAGAGCTGAACGTAGGGAAGGTGTCAGCGGAGGTCATGTGGACATTGTTCGCTCAGGACATGAAGTACGCAATGGAAGGTAAATCGCACCCGTTGAGCCACATCCATCGGCAATTTGACAACACAGTAGGAGCGCGCCAATGAAACTACGACAAAAAACGGCAACAAGCCTTTTTTTGTTTCATGTGCAAGAGGAGATGATTATGTAGTTTGAAGAAGTATTTTGGTTTTGCCGGCTTGAATTGGGATCGTAAATGGGGTGTAGTTGTATAGCACTTTTCTAGCCTTGTGACAACTCAAAGCACTTTACATGTCATCATTCACCCATTCACACCCCGATGGCACAGCCTTAGGGGGCAATCTGGGGTTAAGTGCCTTGCCCAAGGACACGTCGATATGGTTTAGCAGAGAAATGGATTGAATCGCTACTCTACCAGTGAGCCACAGTTGTGTTTTTTAGAGGTTGGAAGGAAAGGACAAGTGAGGAGAAGAAAAGCTCTGGTAAAACTGGTAAGGAGAAAGAGAACAGTTGCCGGGTAGAAACTGTACGGGGGAAGTTTGCGGATGACACCACCCTCATTGGACTGATCTCTGGTGGGGATGAGTCCGCCTACAGGTGGGAGTCTGACCATCTAGTGTCATGGTGCAGCCAGAACAACCTGGAGCTCAACGCTCTAAAGACAGTGGAGATGGTTGTGGATTTCAGGACGAACAGAGCCCCACCTTCCCCCATTACCCTGTGTGACTCCCCGTCACTATTGTGGATTCCTTCCGTTTCCTGGGCTCCATCATCACCCAGGACCTCAAGTGGGAGCTGAACATCAGCTCCATCACCAAGAAGGCTCAGCAGAGGTTGTTCTTCCTGAGGCAGCTGAAGAAATTCAACCTTCTACACGGCCATCATCAAGTCCATCCTCTGCTCCTCCATCACCGCCTGGTACGCTGCAGCCACAGCCAAGGACAAGGGCAGGCTGCAGCGTGTCATCCGCTCTGCAGAGAGGGTGATCGGCTGAAATCTGTTCGCTTTTAGGACCCTGAAGCGAGCTAAAAAGATCGTAGCCAACCCCTTTCACCCCGGACAAAAACTGTGTGTTCCTCCCATCTGGCTGGAGGCTGAAGCCCGTCAAGACTAAGACCTCCCGCCACACGAACAGTTTCTGGTCCTCTGGGGGGGTCTTGAAATGACGGGCACGAAGCAGTCGGGTCCATAGTAAATGGTTTTATTGATATTGTTCCACACACAACAACACCGGCTCCAGCCTCCTCGCCTCGCTCCCCCGCTGTCGCCGGATCTCTCATACTTAACAGGAGCGTACTTGATTGCTGATTCACATCAGCTGAGGCAAATTGCCTCCCCCGGCACCGTTCCCTGAACCACTCCCTTCTCAGTCCCCCCCTGCAGCTGAGCCAAAACCACGCCCGCCACCAAAATATCTCTTAAACATATCCACAGCACTGAGGCAGGGAACCCAATCCGCACGAAGAGAAGAGATGGAATGAGCCCGGAGAGATTTTGCTCCCAAAGCACTTCCAAGGAATACTTAAGGAATAATTTAAGCGCAGAAGTAGTTTCTTACTGGGTACTAAAAATATACTTAAGTGCCTCGTTGGAGTTGAGCTGATTGTTACTATCAGTACGCTGCAGTCCGGACCAGGTCAAGACCGAATCCAGACCAGGGATAAGAATCTAAAAACAATATTGATCAGTCTTCCAACGTTTCCACTCCAGGACCACCTTTTATATGCCCATATTTATTAGATTGGATTATTGTGGTACATTTTGCATGTATGCAGGAAGTAGGAGTTCTGCACCACATTCTAAAACCAGCAGCAAGTTTAAACCTGGAGTTTGACCTGGAACATGTAATGAAGCAGTGTTTCCTGCTTCCTTACAAGTACATGGTCCACGGTGGGAAACAGGATTTGCTCTGTTTTGTGTATTAGCAAATGCATTAGTCCCATTGGTAATTGTTAATTCAAAGAATGTGAACTGTAAAGTGAAGATTACAGTTGCATTCTCGCAATTTAGCCTCGCACAAGTATTACGACCCGTCAGTCATGGTCCAAACCCCCTCGATTGCTGCCCATCAAATGCAACGTGGTGGCGTGACTTTCTCCCACCCTCTGGGTCAACCTCCTCACAGCCTGCACATGTCTGTCTTTTGTGTGTGCAGAGCACGAGAAGCTGAGGCTGTGCAAGAGCACCGACTACATGAACCTGCATTTCAAAGTCAAGTGGCTCAGCAATGAATACGTCAAGGAGCTGCCAAATTTCAAGGGTGTCGTTCCAGACTACCCGTCGTAAGTGCTGCTGACTCATTCGCTCGTAGGCAGGGGGAAATATTTCATGAATTTCCCCCAAACATGTTTTTTTGTTAACAAATAAGATATCCTAACGTTACAATATAAACCGATTAAATAAAAAAAACAAATGCTTTTTCCCCCTTGCAGATGGTTCTTGCAGTTTGTGCTGCAGTGGTTGGAGGAGAATGAAGATGTATCCATGGAGTTTATGCATGGAGCCCTCGAAAGAGACAAAAAAGATGGAGTAAGAGAATAAACATGTCCCCTCTATGTTGAAGGAGGTGGATTACAAAAAGGTTCTTTGTAGAACCCCTTGACTGAATTCTAGATGCGACCAAAGGTTCCAGATGAAACCCTTGGAATTTAAACAACCTCCTGTAAGGATTCAATGAAATGCCTCACAAATGAAATTGTGGGTTCTAGATGAATCCCTTGGAGTATAAATGGGTTCTCAGTAGAACCCCTAAGTGGGGGCTCTTGATAGTGTCCTAAA